>NC_041730.1:47509965-48709965 GCF_004115215.2 Ornithorhynchus anatinus | reverse complement strand
TCCAGATGAGGGAACTGAGGCCGTGAGAAGTTAAGTGACTTTCCCAAGGTCACACAGCAGACAAGTGGCATGGCTGGGCAGGCCCATACTCTATCCACTACGCCATGCTGCTTCTTCTTCCACTAGGCTAAGCTGCTTCACCAAGTTGGTGCTCAATCAATATTAATATTATTATTAATCTACTACTGAAACTGTTAATAATATCAATGTTACCATGTATTACTATTGTCTAGCTACTCTCCAGCTAGTAAGATTAAATAGAGATCTCAGACCCAACGAAGAGTACAGGTGTTAAGAGTTAAGGTTGCAGTCAACCTAATTTTCAGGCAAGGTTGCCTCTCAACTGAAAACCGGATAACTCCTAGAACTCCTAGATAAATTCCTAGAATGAGTCGCCTACACTCGCTGCCTTGAATTCCTCAACTCCAACTCTCTCCTGGACCCTCTCCAATCTTGTTTCCGTCCCCTCCACTCCACCGAAACTGCCCTCTCAAAGGTCATCCATGACCTCCTCCTATCCGAATCCAATGGCTCCTACTCTCTCCTAATCCTCCTCGACTTCTCAGCTGCCTTTGACACTGTCGACCATCCCCTTCTCCTCCACACTTTATCTCACCTTGGCTTCACGGACTCCATCCTCTCCCAGTTCTCCTCTCATCTCTCTGGCAGTTCATTCTTGGTCTCCTTCGTGGGCTCCTCCTCCCCCTCCCATCCACTAACTGTAGGGGTTCCTCACGGGTCAGTTCTCGGCCCTCTTCTGTTCTCCATCTACACTCACCCCCTTGGTGAACTCACTCGCTCCCACAGCTTCAACTATCATCTCTATGCAGATGGCACACACATCTACATCTCCTCCCCTGTTCTCTCCCCCTCCCTCCAGGCATGTATCTCCTCCTGCCTCCAGGACATCTCCACCTGGATGTCCGCCTGCCACCTAAAACTCAACGTGCCTAAAACTGAGCTCCTTATCTTCCCTCCCAAGCCCTGTCCTCTCCCTGACTTCCCCGTCACTGTGGATGGCACTACCATCCTTCCCATCTCACAGGCCCGCAACCTCGGTGTCATCTTTGACTCGGCTCTCTCGTTCACCCCACACATCCAATCTGTCACCGGCACCTGCCGGTCTCACCTTCACAGTATCGCCAAGATCGGCCCTTTCATCTCCATCCAAACTACTATCGTGCTAGTACAAACTCTCATACTATCCCAACTGGATTATCGTGTCAGCCTCCCCTCTGATCTCCCTTCCTCCTGTCTCTCCCTGCTCCAATCTATTCTTCATTCTGCTGCCCAGATCATCTTCCTACAGAAATGCTCTGGGCACGTCACTCCCCTTCGCAAAAACTTCCATCGGTTGCCTATCGACCTTCACACGAAACAAAAACTCCTCACTCTTGGCTTCAAAGCTCTCCATCACCTTGCCCCCTCCTACCTCACCTCCCTTCTCTCTTTCTACTGCCCATCCCATACACTCCGCTCCTCTGCCGCTCACCTCCTCACCCTCCCCCGTTCGCGCCTATCCCACCGTCGACCCCTGGGCCACGTCCTCCCGCTGTCCTGGAATGCCCTCCCTCCTCACATCTGCCAAACTAACTCTCTTCCCCTCTTCAAAGCCCTACTGAGAGCTCACCTCCTCCAGGAGGCCTTCCCAGACTGAGCCCCCCTTTCCCTCTGCTCTTCCTCCCCTCCCCATTCCCCCCTCTCCTGCCCTCTGCTCTTCCCCCTTCAGCTCCCCTCAGCACTGTGCATATTTGTATATACTATTTATTACCCTATTTATTTTGTTAATGAGGTGTATATCTCCATGATTCTATTTATCTTGATGATGTTAACAAATACCATCAGCGGCACCTTCAAATGCAAAGGCCTAGTTGTAGATATAAACTTGGATCCCTACCCGTCTCGCACCCTGTCCCAGTCCCAAATCGCTAATATACATCTCGGTAACTTATATTAATGCCTGTCCCCGCCTCTAGACTCTGAGCTCTTTGTAGGCAGGGAACATGTCTACCAACTGTCGTATTGTTCTCTCCCAAGCACTAAATAGGAGGAGGAATCGACCTGTGTGTTTGTGTGTTGGCGATGCAGAAGGGAGAGCAAGTAGGGGAAATGAGGGAACAATCAGGAAAGGCCTCTTGAAGGAAATGTGATTCTAGTAAGGCTTTGAAGGTGGGGAGAGTGGTGATCTGTCATATCCGCCTCTTCCTCCTTTTTTTTCCCTCCTCCGTGCAGGGCAGGGCAGGGCACCAGCCCAGCTTTGGAACAAACTCGAAAACACTCCACTCCACATCCCTACCCTGCCTTCCACCCCTGGTTGTGGAGTTCTTCCTTCTCCTACTTTTCTGATGGCTCCTTCTCAGAGTTAATAATAATGTTGGTAGTTGTTAAGCGCTTACTATGTGCAGAGCACTGTTCTAAGCGCTGGAGTATACAAGGTAATCAGGTTGTCCCACATGAGGCTCACAATCTTCATCCCCATTTTACAGATGAGGTAACTGAGGCACAGAGACGTTAAGTGACTTGCCCACAGCCACACAGCTGACAAGTGGCAGAGCTGAGATTCGAACCCATGACCTCTGGCTCCCAAGCCCATGCCCTTTCCACTGAGCCACGCTGCTTCTCTGTGTTCTCTGTCCCCAAGTCCCCCCGCCCTCACCCCATCTCTGGATGTCCCATAAGACTCGGTTCTGGATCTCCATCTCTTCTCACTCTGCACTTCCTCCCTCAGGGAGTTTATCCAGAGGCAGGATTTTACCTGCCACCTCTATGTGGATGAGTCTTAAATCTACCTCTCCAGCCACAACCTAATCTACAATCCCTCATCTCCTCGTGCCGACGGGACATCTCCCCTTGGATGTCCCGTCGGCACCTCAGACCCACCAGTCTGAAACTGACCTTTTCATCTGTCCTCCTAAACCCACTCCTCCTGTCTCTCCCTTGAGAACTCTGTCATCCTCCCTGACTCAGAAACCTACCACCTTGGGGTCACCCTTGACTCCTGTCTTTCAGCACTCACCTTCCTTCAACTTCTAAATCACGTCAGTGCTTCCTCCAAGACATTTCCCAGACCGGTCCTTCCTTTCCACCCAAACAAGTGACTCCTCTGGTCCAAACTCTTATCTTATTAATAATAATAATACTTTGGGCCAGACTCTGTACTAAGTGCAGGGGTAGAAACAAGATGATCGGATTGGCCACAGTCCCAGTCTCACGGTATCAATCCCCATTTTACAGATGAGGTAACTGAGAAGCAGAGAAGTTCAGTGACTTGCTCAAAAGGTCACACAGCAGACAGATGGAGGAGCCGAGATTAGAACCCAAGACCGCTGACTCCAAGACTTGTGCTCTTTCTCTTAGACCACACTGCTCCTCTAAAGCTTTCGTACCAGCCTCATAGGCCTCCTTGCCTCTAGTCTCTCCTGCCTTCCGCCTCTACCTCAGATTGCTACGAGAATCATGTTCCTGAAACGAGTGCCTGGCACACAACTCTCCACGCTCAGACAATTCCAGTAGTGATCAATCTTCCTCGATATCAAGCAGAAACTCTGTAATACTGGTTTCGAAGAGAAGCAGTATGGCCTAGTGGAAAAAAACATGGGCCTGGGAGTCAGAGAACCTGGGTTCTAATTCTGACTCCACCACTTGCGTGCTGGGTGACCTTGGGCAAGTCATTTAACTTCTCTGTGCCTCAGTTACCTTATCTGTTAAATGGGTCTTAAGACTGTAGCCCCATGTGGGACTTGGACTGTTTCCAACCTGATTAGACTGTATGAAACCCAGGGCTAAGAACAGGGCCTGGCACATAGTAAGCGCTTAATAATAATAATAATAATAATAATGGTATTTGTTAAACGCTTACTATGTACAGAGCACTGTTCTAAGCGCTTGGGGAGATACAAGGTAATCAGATTGTCCCACAGGGGGCTCACATTTTTTAATCCCCATTTTTACAGATGAGGTAACTGAGGCACAGAGAAGTTAAGTGTCTTGCCCAAGGTCACACAGCAGACAAGTGGCTTAACAAATACCATTTTTAAAAAAAGTACTACGTTCGACCTGATTATCTTGTATCTACTACAGTGCCTGGCACATTGAAAGCACTTAACAAACAGAGCGATTATTATTAGTCAAATTTCTCCACCAGCTTTCTCCCTCTGACATTTCAACTCAGTTTAGCTCTTACATCCCAGCTTACCCACTCGACTTAATTTTATCTCACTCTTGTCTCTTCTGACTTCAAACTCAATCAATCAATCTTATTTATTGAGCGCTTTCCGTGTCCAGAGCCCTGTAGTAAGTGCTTGGGAGACTACAACATATCAGAGTTGGTAGACATGTTCCCCTCTGACGATAAGCTTCCCGTTCTAGGGGAGAAGCTTCCAGATTCTCTCTCGAGCTGCGAACTCCATTCCCACCCAAGATCTGCTCGGTGGAGGGGATAGGGAAGAGTCGGTACCCTTTTTCCCTCTCTCCCCTCTGCCCTTATTGTCCCTATGAGATCCCCGGGTCCCTTCCTCACACTAAAACATCGATCTCGTCTCCTCTTTTTACCCCGAGGGCCACGCGGAGGAGGCACTGTGGTCTAGTCGAAGGGTTTCTCTGCCCTTGGGCCCCGGGCAAGGTTGCCCTCAAGGATATGTACCTCCGCTACTGCAGAATCAATGGCTCTCATCAAGAGCTCTGGATGGGCCCGGGGTGTTGCCGGGACCCACCCTCCTCCTGACCTACCTTGGTCACATCCGGAACGTTGAAGGACTTCTTGGTGTGAGCCGCCCAGCCCACGATCCCGATGTCCAGAGGGAAGACCACCTCGTTGTCCGGGGCCACCAGATTCTCCTCGAACTTGGAAGCGGGCGTGACGTCGAGCAGCCGGGTGGCCACTTCGGGGATGCCATTCCGGGAGCGGAAGATGAACAGGCTGCAGCGGTCGGCGCTCAACAGCTGGGCCAGTCTCCTCAGGACTCTGTGGACCACCATCTCCATGGTGATTGCCTCATCCTGCATGTCCAGGAGAATCTCAAAGAGCAGGGACGACTCCTCCAGCTGGGTCATCTCCCTAAAGGAGACGCTGTCCTTCACAGGCCCCACGTTGCCCCGGAAAAGGTCTCGCAGGACCTCCGTCCGCATTTTCTTGTCGAAGAACTCTCTGGCGAACTGGGGGTTGTTCTCCAGGAATCTCTCCACCTCATCTCTGCTCATCTCCCCCATGGTGCCTCTCTTGGTTTCCAGAAACCTCTCCCTGACCCAGCGGGGGCCACGGAGACGGAGGCACGGTGGGGCCGGGCCTCTTCGGGCTTCACGGTCTGGATTCTCAACTCCCTCCCACCCTCCGCCCCTGCCCCGAAACTCTAGAGATGTAACAGACGGCGGAGGCTTAGTGTCCTCTTAATGGGGAGATCCTCGGGGCTGCTAATTAAAGAGACTGTCAGGACACTAAACCCCTGAGCTGTCTTAGCTCATAAATCCCCAGAGACTCATTTATCCTTTCAGGCCGGCCGATCCGCCCCGCCGGCACCGACCCTGGGTTCGTTCGCGTGATCGCGGCGGCCGGGCCCTAAAGTTGCGCCGCTGCTGACGGGCAAGGGGATTTATGGGGGTGAGCACGGGAGGAGGACAAGCCCATCCCTGGACATGTGGATGTGATGTTCTCCACGGCTCACGCTGGCCTTGCTTGGGCCTCTCTGCCCCACGACCGCCCAGATGGACTGCTTACAAAAACTCACTCCCTTCATTGTAGACGAATGATCTGGAGAGCAGCGTGGAATACTGCCTTGAGTGGGGAGAGATGGGAGGCTGGGAGGGCAGTGAGGAGGCTGATCAAGGCTGGAGAGGGTAACTGCTTGGATTCACGTAGAAGCAGTTTGCACGGAAAGGAAAGGATGGATTTTAGTGATGTCGTGAAGGTGGAACCGACGGGATTTAGTGACGGGTTGAATAGGTGGGTCGAATGAGAGGGAAGAGTCAAGGACGATGCCAAGGTCGCGGACTCGCGAGACGGGAACGAGGGTGGTGGTATCTAAAGTGATGGGAAAGGCAGGGGGAGGACAGGATTTTGGAGTTCTGTTTTAGAATTAATTACCAGGAGGATGTAGTTGCAGAGTCGGATTTCAGAGTTGATGAGGTTAGCGATTGTTTCGATTCTGGCTAGGCCATTTCCTCCCCATCGGCACAGCCGTCCCCCTGATCCAAGCCCTCTTCACCTCTGGCTGGATTACTGCATCAGCCTCCTCAATTGGTCTTCATTCCTCAATGCAGCAGGACAGCAGGATGGCCGGTTGTTTGACCCCAAACTGTCAAAAGGGTTTTTTTTTTCTTTATTCCTTTTTTTTAATGGTATTTGTCAAGCTGTTACTATGTGCCAGGCACTGTTCTAAGCACTGGGGGTAAATAATGGTATTTGTTAAGCGCTTACTACGTGCGAAGCAAGGTGATCAGGTTGGACTCAGTCCCTGTCCCACATGGGGCTCCCAGCCTTAATCCCCGTTTTACGGATGAGGTAACTGAGGCCCAGAGAAGTGAAGTCACTTGCCCGAGGTCACACAGCAGACAAGTGGTGGAGCGGGGATTAGAACCCTGATCCTTCCGACTCCCAGGTCTGTGCTCTATCCACTAGGCAACACCGCCTAGGGTGTTTTGTGTGTGTTCTGTGCCTGACTGTGAGTCAGCCCAAATTACTACTCCGTGATCGATGTCGCCGGTCAGGTCGGTCTGGCTGTCAGCCCTTCCAGCACCTGGAGAGAGTAGATGGAGGGCCAAGTTTAAGCACAGGGGGTGGATTCACACTGCTAAACGCTGTGCCCCAGGCCATGTTCCATACTGACTGCCGGATGTTCAAGATAACAACTGTGGGATCTATTGAGTGCCAACATTTATTTATATTAACGGTCTGTCTCCCCCTCTAGACCGTAAGCTTCTTTTTTTATGGTATTTAGTGCTTACTTTGCCGGGGCAGTTACAAAGTAATCAGGTTGGACGCAGTCTATGTCCCACGTGGGGCTCGCAGCCTTTATCCCCATTTTACAGATGAGGTCACTGAGGCTCAGAGAAGTGACTTGTCCAAGGTCACGCAGCAGACACGTGGCGGAGCCCGAGATTAGAACCCAGGTCCTCATGGTGGGCAGGGAACAAGTCTACCAACTCTGTAGTAATGTACTCTCCTAAGAGCTCGGCACAGCGCTCTACACACGGTAAGCGCTCAATAAAGCCGACTGATTGGGTGACTGAACGTTTTGCCAAGTGCTGGGGTGGATTCATTCATTCATTCATTCAATAGTATTTATTG
Organism: Ornithorhynchus anatinus; assembly: GCF_004115215.2. Lineage (NCBI taxonomy): Eukaryota > Metazoa > Chordata > Mammalia > Monotremata > Ornithorhynchidae > Ornithorhynchus > Ornithorhynchus anatinus. Next base: position 48,702,683 of record NC_041730.1, on the reverse strand, counting down.
AGCGCTTACTATGTGCAGAGCACTGTACTAAGCGCCTGGAGTGTACAAATCAGTAACAGATAGAGACAGTCCCTGCCCTTTGATGGGCTTACGGTTTAATCGGGGGAGACGGACAGACAAGAACAATGGCAATAAATAGAATCAAGATTCAAGACGACCTGGTCAGATTCAGCCTCGGTCCCACTTGGGGCTCACGGTCTAGTTAAGAGGGAGAACAGGTACTGAATCCCCATTGTACAGATGAGGAAATCGAGGCACGGAGAAGCAGAACGACCATCCAAGGTCGCGCTGCAGGCAAGCGGCAGAAGCGGGTTAGAATCCAGGTCTTCTGGCCCCGTGTTCCTTCCCCCAGCGCACAACGCTGGAGGCCAGTCCAGGGCCCGGGGACTTGGGTTATGAAAGAGGGACCCGTAGGCCTGCCGGGGAGAGAGAAGGCCCCGGCCAGAGGGCAGAGGGTTGGCCATTGCAGGGAAGGGCACTTGCCCGGGGGCAGCCCCATGAGTCAGGCAGGGATGGGGCTGGGGGAGTGTGGAGAGATATTGGCTCACTCGCCCCCACCCCACCCCACGCTCCCACCGCCCCCATCGTGGCCCAGGCAGAGCCACCCTGGAGAATGTTTAACAGGATTTGTGCTTCTGAGGATGGTGAAACCACAGGGCAAATATTGATCCAGGGTCAGCAGTGTGGCCACAATGGAAACCACAGCCTCCTCCCCTCCTCCCCTGGCCCACTGCCCCAACCAGGCCCCGGAGAGTGGGGCGGGTGGAGGCCCGGGGCCCACTGGCCCAGCCGGGCCCCATACCCGCTCCTCGGGGGCCGAAGACGGCCCGTGGCCTCCCCAGAGCCCCCTCGGAGTCCCGAGCGGGGACTGAACGTGGGAGCCGGGACCGGGGACTCCGGAGGCCTGGCCGCTGCTCCCCACAGCTGGACACGGCGAGGAGGAACCGGGAAAGGCTGGGCCTTCCGGGGGTCCTGAGGGAAGAGAGGATGGGCCGGAGGCTGGGGGATGTGGGGCATGAGCGTTGGGAGGGGCCGTGGATGCCCCCATCTCCACTCCCAAGGGGTCCCAGTCACCAGTACGGGCCCAGGGGAGCACCGGGACAGGGGGAGGGGGCCCCCTGAAAGGGCACAGAGGTTAAACTGAGTCCGGCCGGGCCCGGCTGTCCCGCTGCGAGGGGGCGCGGGACTGGGGTTGAGGGAGGTGTGGCCGGCTGCAGGGTGCCCAGCCGGTCTGCCGTCTCCTCCCCCGCCCCCCCGGCCCGGCCCGGTTACGAAACTGCGGGCTGGTGCTATATAAGGGACCGGGGCCGGCTCCGGGCCGGACGGAGAGAGCGGACGATGGAGCGGACCTGGGTCTGGGGGCTGCTGCTGCTGGCGGCGGCGGGGCTGGGGGGCGGGGATGCCGAGCGGGACTGCCGGGTGAGCAGCTTCAGGGTCAAGGAAAACTTCGACAAGACGCGGGTAGGTGATCGGAGTCCGACCGTGCCCGCCGTCCTGCCCCTCCCGAGCGGCCCCCGACCCCTTCCTCTGCCAACACTGGGCCCCTCACCCCAACCGTGGCTCCACAGTCCCCCGTCCCTTCCCCGACCCACAATGAGCCCCTAACACCTCCCACGGCCCCACACTGGGCCCAGCCGTCCCTTCTATGGCCTCACTGGGCCCATATTGAGCCCTCCAAATCCTTCCCCAGGAAAACCCTGTGCCCCCCACTCCTCCCCGCTCTGGATCCTAAGCCCCATCCCCCTTGCTGTCCCCTTGCCGGACACTGAGTGCCCTCCCCAGCCCTGGCCCTGTACTGAGCCCCCGACTCCTCTTCCAGGCCCAACACCGTGTGTCCGCCTCCCGCCGCTCCGGCCCCGTCCCGAACTCCCCCATCCCTTCCATGACGCCACACTACACCCCCCAACCCCTTCCCCTGCCCCTCCCCGAACCCATACTGACTCCGCCCACCTCACTCTGAGCCCTCATCTCTCCCCTCATTCTACACTGAGTGCCCCACCCCTCTCCTGACCCTTTACTGAGCCCTCTACCCATCCCCTAGCCCCACACTGAGTTCCTCTCACCCCTCTCTGGCCCCTCACTGAGCCCCCCCATCCCTCCCGCAGCCCCACACTTTGCCTCCCCCTCCCCCTCACCCCTCTCTGGCCCCTCACTGATTCCCCCCCCCCCATCCCTCCCGCAGCCCCACACTGAGCTCCCCCACCCCCAACTCCGGACTCTCCACACTGAGCTCCCCCCCCCAACCCCAGGCTCCCCACACTGAGCTCTCCCCCTCCGTCCCCCCCGCGGCTCCATACTAAGTCCCCCCGCACCCTTCTCCTGGCTATTTACAGAGCCCCCAACCCTCTCCTGGTACCACATTGAGCAGCCCCCCATCCTTCCCCTGACCCACACTGAGGCCCCCTCCACACATTTCTGGCACCTCCCTGTGCCCTCCACCCTCCTTCAGCCCCACACTGAACCCCGCCCCAGCCCCCCACCCCTCCCCTGGCTCCACAGTGAGCTTCCCCACCCCCATGGTCCTTCACTGAACGCCCCCACCCCATCCATCTCCGGGCCCCACACTGAGCCCCCTGGCCCCTCCCCCTGCTGACACTAAGCCCCCACCCACCCCCGGGCCCATATTGAGCAATCCAAATCCTTCCCCAGGAAAACCCTGTACCCCCCGCTCCTCCCCACTCTGGGCCCTAAGCCACATCCTCCTCGCTGTTCCCTTGCAGAACACTGAGCGCCCTCCACAGCCCTGGCCCTCTACTGAGCCCCCCACCCCTCCTCCAGGTCCAGCACTGTGTGTCCGCCTCCCCCTCCTGCCCCCTTTCCCAGGCCCGGTCCCGAGTCTCCCACCCCTCCCCACCTTGGACCCCGTGCCCCGTCCTCTGGCCGGACACTGAGCACCCTGTCCGGGACCTGAGTCCCTTTCTTCAGCCCTTCTTCTCCGGGCTGGGCCCCGACTCTTCCTGGCCCACAGTTCTCAGGGATCTGGTACGCGATGGCCAAGAAGGACCCGGAGGGGCTGTTCCTGCAGGACAACATTGTCGCACGCTTCACGGTGGACGATGGCGGCTCCATGAGCGCTACGGCCAAGGGCCGCGTCCGGCTCTTCAAGTCAGTGCCCGCACCTCCTCCCTGATGCCCCCTCCCCTCGACACAAACACCCCGCCCTACTCTCTCCCCATCCCCCGCCTTGTGGATTGCCTCCACTGACCCTTTCCCCCCTCTTAAACTCTCAGGCTAACCCCTTCTCCATGCCCCCCGACCGTCCCATAACACCCCTCCCATGATCCTTCCCCCTTCAAACCTCTCAGTCAACCCCATTCCTCTCCTCCAAGAATGCCCCCACCATCGATTCTCTCCCCGACCCTTTCCCCTTTCTCCGAAATCCCCTCCCCAACCCTTCTCCTGGCCCCTTCTCCCCCTTTTTCCAACCCCCCTCCTCCCCCTCCGCCAACCTTCCAACCAATATCATCATTGCCAGACCCCCTCCCCGTTGGCCAAACCCACCTCCCTCCAGACTCTCTAGTTTCCCTTAGCTCCCTCCTACCCCCCGTGGTCACCACTGTCACTCTGCCCGTGTCCTCCTGCAGTAACTGGGATGTCTGCGCGGACATGGTGGGCTCATTTATGGACACCGAGGACCCCGCCAAGTTCCGGATGAAGTATTGGGGAATGGCGTCCTTCCTGCAGAAAGGGAGTGAGTCTGGGGGTCGGGGAGGACACGTGGGCCGAGGGCTGCCTCTGGCGTGTGCGCGCAGACACAAGGGTAATCAGCCAGATTGACAGAAAGGCAGACAAAACTCCCCTTTCATTCATTTATTCAGTCATTTATTGAGTGCTTACTGTGTTTAGAACACTGTACTAAGCGCTCGGGAAAGTACAATAGAACAATAGACATATTCCCTGCCCACAGCGAGCTACCTGAACCTTCTAGCTCCGAGGGGAGAGAGAAAGCTACTCCCTGCTACAGCCCTGAGGGCATAGGGAGATAGGAAGTGGGGCTGAGCTGGGCTGGGGGGCCGTCCTGATTCCACCTGCTCCCCAAAACTTAGAGAACCAAGTTTCCAACCCCCGGGATGGGATGCCCCAAACCCAGTGGTTTAATATTCATAATAATAATTGTGGTATTTCTTAAGCAATCACTCTGTGCCAGGCACCGTACTAAGTGTTGAGGTGGATACAAGCAAATCGGGTTGGGCACAGTCCCCGTCCCACATGGGGCTCACGGTCTCAAACCCTGAGAACCCTGTCTGGAGCTGTGCAGAGGTTCCTGTTTCCTTCCAGGCCCCTCCATGGAATTCACATCCCGGGCCCCTGACTGCTTCCAGGGGCTCCAGGAGCTGGCCAAGATGGTTCCTGCCTTGGGGATCCCTGCAGAGACATTGGGGCTGCTCTCTGCACTCACCCATCTCCCACCGACCCCAGGGTCCCCAGCCCTGAGGTTGCCCGGGGCGTCTCCCTTTTCTTCTCTCCCCTAGTCGCATCTTGGGCACCCCTGCCTAGCTGCACCAGGTGTGGCTGTTTCGGCAGGAAGACCTGCCAGTCCAGTAGCACCCGTGGCATTGTGATTGGGCTGGGATAACTTCTCCAGGAACCTGAGGAAGAAGGCTCTTTCCCCGCCTCCTTGGAGCAAGGGTAGGGCTTGTTTAGTGAGCAAGCTGCGGGTGTTAGGAGCTCCAACACCTGCTTTCCCTGGCACAGTTGAGAAACCCTATGAACTTTCTTTCACGAGAGTCCGTTATGCCTGAAGTCTGAAGGCTTCTTGAGCAGAGTCGTCGTCATCTGCGAACCCTTCGCGATCAAAAGACAGGAGCGAATTTCCAACGGGGAGGTCCTGGAACACAGCTTACAGCAACACATCCAAGCTGGACGGAACGTGTGAGGAGTACGATCGCCGAGAGGTTAACCAACCCCCCACGGGCTGAACTGGATGGGAACACGCACGGCACCGGAGGGTAGAACGAACAACATAAAGATCCCATGAAGCGAAGTCTCACCCCGACATCCCCGTGAGCTGTCAGGAGACCTCTGCAGCAGACAGACCACCCTGGAAGGCAGCAGATGGGTGAGGGGCTGATTTGAAAATGGCAAAAAGCACTGCAAAGGGCCCCCGTTTTCCAAAGACCGCCACGCTCTTCTCCAGCTCCACCCACCCACTTTGTCAGGGGTGCCTGCTGTATGCTGGATTCAGAGGTGCTCACGACCGTACCGTTTCTGTGAGCATCTGCCCTCGCTGGAATTCAACTTCTTTTGCTCGACCTGTTTCCCATTCTTCTCATTTCGAGCAGCTTGTGCAGATATCCTGCCTTCGATTCTCCTCCCGTGGGCCATAGAGCAAAGGTGTCATGCGATGACCTAGGTTCGATGCCGGACATCTTGCGGTGTTCCGGAACTGCTGCTTGTGGCCCTGCCTTGGCGCCGGTAAAATTGCTGAAGGGACTGGTTGTGCCGTCCAGAGGTCGAGACTTGCAAATGGGGAAGTAGGAGAGAAGCGGCACGGTCTAGTGGAATGAGTACACCTGGGGGGCATAGGAACTGGGTTCTAATCCCGGTTCCGCCGCTCGTCTCCTGGGTGACTTTGAGCAACTCACTTAACTTTTCCGTTCCTCAGTTTCCTCATCTCTAAAATGGGGATTAAGGCTGTGAGCCCGACGTGGGACGGGGACTGTGTCCAATCTGATTATTTTGTACCAACTCGGCACTTAATACGGTGTCTGGCCCAAAGTAAGAGCTTAACAGATACCAATTTAAAAAAAGGGACAGCTACAACTACCTGTAGATTTTCAAATTTGTTCTCAATAATAATTATGGGATTTATTAAGCACTTACTATGCTGAGTGTTAGAGTCGACTCGGTATTTTGATTGGACACTGTTCCTGTTTCCCACGGAGATCACAATCTAGCTCATCCCCATTTTACAGGTGGGAAGCTGAGGCCCAGAGAGGTTAGGTGATATGTCTAATGTCAAACAGTAAACGAGTGGTAGAGCTGGGACCCAAAGGTAAGACCTATGATTTTCCCACTAGGGCCCACTTGGCTTTCGGGACGAGTAATGTCTAGGTAGCAGAATTTAGTGACAGCCTTTAGTTCTAAGTGCTGATGGACTAGCCTTGGTTGTGTGTGGTGTTTGCTAGGAGCAGTTTGTGGGTTTTTTGTTCTTTTATTGTTACTTGTTTAGGATTTACTATGTGCTAAGCACTGTACTAAACACTAGGGTATAAGATAATCAGGTTGGATTCCTTCCCTGTCCCACCTGGGGCTCACAGTAGGAGTCAGGAGGTCATGGGTTCTAATCCCGGATCCGCCACTTGTCTGCTGGGGGACCTTGGGCAAGTCACTTCACTTCTCTGTGCCTCAGTTACCTCGTCTGTAAAGTGGGGTCTGAGACTGTGAGTTCATGTGGGATAGGGACCGTATCCATCCCAATTTGCTTAGTACAGTACCTGGCACGTAGTAAGTGCTTAAAAAGTACCCTAATTATTATTATTAGGAGGGAGTAGGATTTAATCATAAAAGAATGGGGTAACTGAGGGCCAGGGAATTTAAGTGACTTGCCCAGGGTCACACACAGCAGACAAGTGACGGAGCTGGGATTACAACCCAGCTCCTCCCTTCAGGCCCATGTTCTTTCCACTGCTTCCCACAGGATCGATCTGCTTCAGAAGGTCAGTCGATCCAAACTACTTTGTGGATTCTGAGAAGCTGTTCATGATCCTGGGCCTGTGTCCATGTGTCTGCGGGTGTTTGTCCAAGAGAGTGTGTCCATATGTGTATGTGTGAGCACATAAATGCACACGCACGTGTCTATAGTACAGTCATCGGCATAGAGGAGCTCCTCTATGAGGGATTCATGGATCCTCAATGATGAGTTGAATGAGTTTCCCGAAGAAAGAGAATTGTTTTCGGACAGGAACTTCCAGGACTCTCATTCCATCCCTAGAACGAAGCCCTTTTTTCTACCACAGAAAAAAAGAAAGGATCCGACAGCTGCCTCTTTCCTTTTGCCTCAATCGGATGTTGGTGAAGTTCTCAGGGCAGCCAGAGCCCAGGTCTGCCGATTGAGCCGAGTGCTTTTGAACGTGGACGAACACCTTTGGTGGTCTGGAGACCCCAGTGGACACAACCCTCCCACCCTCTGTCCGCCAGACTCAAACCATTTCTTATCGATCAGGAACTTAGCAGGCAGCTGCTGTAAAGAAACTCAGGAAATTTGCTAGTAAAGAAAGCTAAAACTTCTTCCCGGGGCGACCTCCCCACCAAACTCTTGAACTTCCTGCAAGAAGCTCTCCTGTGGCCTACCATGTCCACACACCTCTCTGAAGGTGAGCTGAGCTCAGCGTCGGAAACATTCGGCTTCTCGCACCCTCTCCCTGGGTCCTTTTCTTTGGTTAATCAGTTGGAGACCAAGCTTGGCCCCTGGGCCCTTGGTCCCAACTCATTTAACGTGGCAGGTGGGAGGCTTCCTCCCTTTTCTTAATCTGCCCTCGTGACTGGCTACGTCTGAGGCGCTGCTGTCAGAGAAGTGACTGGTTCTTAGCCAGATGTGAGCTCTCTCTTCAGGAGAGGGGGCTTGGAGTGAGTACTCGCCTGTTCCAGAAACCTCTGAGCTTCCCTCTCATCGCTTCATTAGGCCTCCCCCGGCTCGGCTCGCCCAGTGCCATGCGGAGGTCTGGAGGCTACCTGCATCTGTTCTCTTGCAGGGTCTCCGGACTCGCAGAAAAGATCATGTCCACCGTTGCTTGATAGGGCTTGAAGCCATAGTCCTCAGAGTCCAGTTTGGGAGCACTGGCTTGGATCCATTCAGACATGTTGCCCTGTAAACACTACCTCATTCAACGCACGCACGTGTGCATAAACGCACACAAACACACAAATACACTCATGCGTTCACTCCATCCCCTGCATCCAGAAAGTGGCCTCTCACCCACAACAGCTTGGCAGTCTTGGGATTTGCAGAACAGAGAAGAGGAGATTGAGGGGTTAGGCTGAATGTGCCCGCCCTCCCACCTACGGGTGGGTGGGGCCTATGCCCGCTCCAGTTAGGGCTGCTGCCCCCCGGCCACCCCTCTCCACCGCCATGCCAGCGTCACGCCTGCCGGGTCCAGGGCTCCAGATTGCATCCTGAGAAATCTGCCCCTGCCCGGGTCCATCTAGGAGGACAAGGCTGGGAGAGAGCTAGAGCTGAGGGACTCAGGGGAAGGGAGAGGGCAGAGGGAGACTGTCTTCCATTGGTCACACTCGGATCAGCCAGAACCCTCCCTCTCATCAAGGGACACCTTCTGAGGGGGTCATCTGTGGCGCCCTGGCATCTGGGGCGCTTCTCTGTTCTTAGTCTTCCGAGTCAACCTGGCACCACATTCACCTGGGCATTTCCTTACGGGGGAGGTTGTACAAGTGATAACCTTGTCAAAGCCAAGAAGTCCCAGTTAGGGTTTTAGACGATGTTCCTGGGTGGGGGGGATTGTGTGTGTTAAGGGGGGACCGTCTGGGTCCATGAAATGACTGTGAGAGTGTGTCTGGGTCTGGAATGCGTAGAGTTGTGTGTCATAAATGGGGTGTGAGGACTTTGTGGATGTGACCATGTGTATAAAAGAGTGTGAGCCTGTGGGACTGTGCGTGAACTTGACTGCTGCCTATAAGACAGTGTGTGTGTATGTGTTTTTGTCTGTAGCAGGGGACTCGGTGTCGACCACCTGGTTGATGGGTCCTGTTAAGTTGTGGGTAGGAGCGAGGGGAGAGAGGAGAGGCAGGCCCTGCGCTCTTCCGTGATGTTGACCTCCGGCTGACCTCTCAAGTCCGGAGAGGTCGGGGCCGGGGGTGGATTGAAGGCATCTGGAAGTGGGTGGGGCCATCAGAGGCTCTGGCAAAGGGGCCCCGTGGCCGACACCCCCTGTGGCTTCCAGATGACGACCACTGGATCGTGGACACGGACTACGACACGTACGCCCTGCAGTACTCCTGCCGTCAGCTGAACGAGGACGGCACCTGCGCCGACAGCTACTCCTTCGTCTTCTCCCGGGACCCGCTGGGCCTGCCCCCCGAGGCCCAGAAGGTGGTCAGGCAGAGACAGGAGGAGCTGTGCCTGGGGAGGAAATACAGGACGATCGTGCACAACGGTAAGGCCCCTGGCTCGGACAGGGTCCTCTGTGTCCGGCAGGGAGGCTCAGCCTCTCGCCCCTGAGGTGAGAAGACACGGTAGCCCGATCGGGGAACGGCTACCGGGGCCTCCGGTTCGGCTCTCTGGTCTGGGGTTGTGGGAGACCCTTGGGAATCAATCGTTCGACGGGACTTACCTAGCGCAGACTATGTGCAGAGAGTCTGGGAGAGCACAGTACAACAGAATTAGCAGATATGTTCCCTGCCCGTAATGAGCTTAAGGTGTAGAGGGAAACATCCTGTGCCCTGACTTCATTTGTCTGGCCACGTCCCAGGCAGCCCCCACTTCCAGCCAGTCAGTCCCCTGGATATGGCCCTGGATGTCTTCGTATCTGGGAGCACCAGCCTCCCTTTTCCAAGTGCCCCGCGGGGAAGTCGGACCAGGGAGGGGATCCGGGCAACCTCCCCGCCCGGAGAAACCTTCTTGGTCTCCACGGGTGTCACACGCCAGGCAGCTGGGGTCTGGGATTTTGAGCACCTTCACTGGCTGGGGTTCTCTCCTCCGCTCCAGGATTCTGCGATTAGAGTCCGGCAGCTCCTCGGCCCCCACGTTGCTTCCCTCAGCCGAAGCCCCACCTGAGACACCGCGAGCCGGGGAACGTGACGGAGCGCCCGCTGCTGGGAGCGGAGTAGAGACTGAGGATTCGGAGTCCAAATTATGGGTTCTGGAAAAGAGCCATCTAATTTGCAGTTTGTTTCTCAGTCAAATTAAAATATTCCTAGTGGATTTGCTTTTCATATCTGCCGAATGAGGCCGCCCTGCAAATTCATCGTAGTCAGCTTCACCAGTATGTTCTGAGTGCCCATGGGTGAGGAGCACCATCCAGTGTGTCTGCTGATACAGGACACTGTTCTGAGCACCCATTATGGGCAGAACACTGTCCTGGGTACTGTCTGTCTGTAGAGCACTGTAATATTAATAATGGCATTTGTTAAGCATTTACTCTGTGCCAAGCACTGTCCTAAGCGCTGGGGGAGATAGAAGGTAAACAGGTTGTCCCCCATGGGGCTCACAGTCTGAATCCCCATTTTACAGATGAGGTAACTGAGGCCCAGAGCCGGGAAGTGACTCGCCCACAGTCACACAGTGGACAAGCGGTGGAGCCGGAATTAGAACCCACGACCTCTGACTCCCGAGCTCCGGCTCTTTCCACTAAACTACGAGCACTCTTATGTGTAGAGTGCTATCCCGGGCAACAACTGGGTAGAAAACACTGTACGGGCCCCTACTGTACAGGTGCCATGCTGGGTATCTATTACAGACAGAGGATTGTACTGAGCGTTGGATGCTCATTCTGTGGGAAACCAGAGTCCTCACGGACTGGGCACTGTGGGGATGAGGCCACACAACCTTCACCCTCACAATCGACCGGGCAGAAAGGGCAACGTAACCAGCCCAGTCGGCTACCGCTTGCCCCGAGCACTGTGGGGCCGGAGTCCTCTGGGCGTGTTGCAGGGGCTGGGGTCTTTTCGGCCCGAACGGGAGACAAGCATGGCGGCGGGATCCGGAGGAGTCTGGAGGAATCTGGAGTGGGTCTGGGCAGGGGGAGTGCAAGGTGAGGGGATGGGCCTCTGTGGGGTGAGGGTGTGAAGGGAGCTGCTGCTTTTTATTTTTACCTTTTACTTTCTCTTCCTTCCCTTCCACTTCCTCCCCCTCCTTCTCTATCCCTCCACTTCTTCCTCCGCTGCCCCCTCAAAGCCCCACCCCCAAGTTGACCCCCACAGTAGGAAAGTTGAGCCCCCCTGAACACCATCTGTGCACCATGCTCTGTCCTGGGCACCCGCTGTGTGCAGAGCACTGCATCGGGTGATTGGAGAGTAAAAATCAGCTCTTCCGCTCAACAGATCTTCTCCTTCCTCATCAGCTCCCACGCTTACCACACACAGCAACTGTTACCAGGCTTTAATTTCCTTCTCAAGACCCCAGGGGCCTTATCACCGACCACCTCGCCAGCTGCTCCATCTAGAAAACAGAAACCACTGAGTGGGCACCTCCCACGGTCCCTCCCACCCCTTCTTTCCATTCTACTACCCTCTCTCCTTTCTCCTCTTCCCCACTGTTTCTCAAATGGAGAACTGGGGCCTGCTCCCTGACTTCCTCTACTTCCTCTGCTCCCTCGTCGCTCTTCCTCTCTCTCTAATGGCTTCTTCCCCCCCCCCGCCTTCAAACGTGGCATCACAGTCCCCCCTTCTCCTATCGCTCCGTCTCACTCCCCCGCTCCGTCTGACTTCCTTTAAAACGAGTTCTTCTCCCTTTCCTTTCCTCTCCACCAACTCTCTTCTCAACCCTGTCCGGGCAGGTCTCTGGTCCTTCTCTCCTCCGAAATCCATCTCTTCAAAGTCACCGGTGACCCCTCAAAGCCGACTCCAGTGGGCTCAGCTCGGCCCTAAGTCTCCTTTGATTGACTCAGGACTCTCCTGGTTCTCCTTCTACCATGACTGTGAGCGCTTAGAACAGTGCTATCCACATAGTAAGCGCTTAACAAATACCGACATTATTATTATTATGGCCTTCACTACTGCTTGGCTTCCTGTTGCCGCTTCATCCCCCTCTTATTCCTCTGGGCCCTGGGCTGGTTCTTCTGCTCTTCTCCCTCCACATACTAGTAGGAGTAGAAACAGTATTTATGAAGCACTTATTGTGTACAGAGTACTGTACTAAACGCTGGGAGAGATCGTCCTTGTCCCCTCGGGGGGCTCAGAATGAAGAGATAAAAAGGGGAAGAGGGGAGTGGGCAACTGACGCAAATCAAATCATTTAGACACCACGGACGGTCGCAGTGACAACTGCAACTCCAGTGAGCGAGGACCTCAGCAGAAGCCACCCCAGTCTTCCAGATTTTAGTAGAGGTGATGCCAGGCCGCGGCTGTTTCTCTCCATCCCGCTGGGGCGGTACAGGGGGGATTGGGATGGAGGTGCCTCAGTGACGCGGAGGGGGATCGGTGGAAGGCCAGCGTGGGATCCCGGAGAGGCCCCGCGGCCCACGAGAGGATGATGCCGCGGGCCTTGGGAGTCGCGGTGCGGTGTTGGGAAATGAATGAATGAACGATGGGATTTCGGAAGCGCTCACTCTGTGCCAAGCACTGTTCTAAGCACTGGGGTAGATGCAGAGTAATCAGGTTGTCCCCCATGGGGCTCACAATCGTCACCCCCATTTTACGGATGAGGTAACCGATGAGGGAAATGAAGTGACTTGCCCAAAGTCACACAGTGGACAAGCGGCAGAGGGGGGATTAGAACCCACGACCTCTGACTCCCAAGCCCCGGCTCTCGCCACTAAGCCAAGCTGCTTCTCACGCTGGGAGTACCTGGCCTGAGCTTTCCTTTGTTTCATTCTATTTGTTTTTGCTTCGAGCATATTTGTCCTGGTTTTATATGCTAAGTGTTTTGATTGTTTCATCTCCTTATCTGTCGTCACCTCTTCCTCCTTTTACACTTGGATTGGGATTCCTTTATGGGCCAAAGACTGGGTCCAATTCTCGCCTTGGTAACCTGCCCAAGTGCTGATAGAGTGCTTTGCACACAGTAAGCACTTAATAATCCTACTAGTATTTCAACTGTGAGCCTCAGGTGGGGCGGGGACTGAGTCCAACTTTGTACTCCGGTGCTTAGAACAGTGTTTGAAGCCTAGTAAATGCGTAACAAATGCCACAATTAATTGTAATATCCACTCTCTTGGGAAACTCATCCGCTTGTGTGGCTTCAGCTACAGCGTGGTTCAGTGGAAAGAGCCTGGGTTTGGGAGTCAGAAATCATGAGTTTGAATCCCGCCTCTGCCACTTGTCAGTTGTGTGACTGTGGGCAAGTCACTTCACTTCTCTGTGCCTCAGTTACTTCATCTGTAAAATGGAGATTAACTGTGAGCCTCACGTGGGACAACGTGATTGCCCTGTATCTACCCCAACGCTTAGAACAGTGCTGTGCACATAGTAAGCGCTTAACAAATACCAACATTATCATCTCTGTGTGCAGGAGTTGGGACCTTTTTTTTACGGTGTTTGTTAAGCGCTTACTCTGTGTCAAACACTTTTCTAAGCTCTGGGGTAGATACAAATGAGGTTGGACACAGTCCCTGTTCTGCATGGATCTCACAGCCTGAGTAGGAGGGAGAACAGGAGGACCGACGCACAGGGAAGTTAAGCTAACTCCTGAAGTCACACAGCAAACATTTAGCAGGGCCAAGAGGACTCAGATCCTCCGACTCCCAAGCCCATCATGCTCTTTCCAATAGTCTTCACCTTTTCTCTCAGAAGAGCCGGACAAAATGAGATCCTGGAGCAGTTGACTGCTGTGTGACCTTCTCTGGGCCTCAGTTACCTCATTTGTAAAAACGGGTTAAGTCTATGAGCCCCATGTGAGACATGGATTTGTATCTATCCCAGCTCTTTTTTTTTCTTGGAACTTGTTAAGTGCTTACTATGTGCCAGGCTCTGTACTGAGCACAAGGGTAATACAAGCTAATCAGGTTGGACAAAGTCCCAGTCTCACATGGGGCTCACAATCTTAAACCCTATTTAATAATAATAATAATAATGTTGGTATTTGTTAAGCACTTACTATGTGCAGAGCACTGTTCTAAGAGCTGGGGGAGATACTGGGTAATCAGTTGGTCACACGTGAGGCTCACAGTTAATCCCCATTTTACAGGTGAGGTAACTGAGGCCCAGAGAAGTGAAATGACTTGCCTACAGTCACACAGCTGACAGGTGGCCGAGCTGGGATTCGAACCCATGACCTCTGACTCCCAAGCCCGGGCTCTTTCCACTGAGCCACACTATTTTACAGATGAGCTAAGAGGCACAGAGAAGTTAAGCGACCTGCCAAAGGTCACAGAGCAGATGAGCGACAGAACTAGGATTAGAACTCGGGTCCTTCTGACTCCCAGGCATGTGCTCTATCCACTAGGCTGCACTGCTCCTCTTAATAGAGCTGTTAGTATAGTATCTAGCATAGAGTCAGCACTTATACTCGATTAAAAAAAAGTTAACATGCAGAGTGTCAATCGTGCCATTTAAAGCAGATTATCAATCAGTATTTACTGAGTGGCTATTCTGTCGTAGGTGCTTGTGAGAGTACAATAGCAATAGTAGGAATAAAATAATAACAGTAATAATAATGATACTTGTTTAGTGATTATTATATGCCAAACACTGTTCTAAGCACCAGGGTAGATGTAAGTTAAACAGGTTGGACACAGTCCCTGTCCCACATGGGGCTCTCACTCTTAATCCCCGTTTTACAGATGAGGCAACTGAGGCACAGAGAAGTGAAGTAACTCACTCAAAGTCACACAGCAGACAAGTGGCAGAACGGGGATTAGAATGCAGGTCCTACTAACTCCCAGGACTAGGCTCTATCCACTAAGTGGAAAGAGCCCGGGCTTGGGAGTCAGAGGTCATGGGTTCGAATCCCGACTCTGCCCCTTGTCAGCTGTGTGACTGTGGGCAAGTCACTTCACTTCTCTGTGCCTCAGTTCCCTCATCTGTAAAATGGGGATGAAGACCGTGAGCTTCACGTGGGACAACCTCATTCCCCTGTATCTACCCCAGTGTTTAGAACAGTGCTCTGCACGTAGTAAGCGCTTAACAAATACCAACATTAAGCCATGCTGGGGATTAAGACTGGGAGCCCCGTGTGGGACACGGACTGTGTCCAACCTGATTAGTTTGTGTGTACCCCAGTGCTTAGTACAGAGCCTGGCCCATAGTGCTTAACAAATACTGTTTAAAAAAAAGATAAAAGCTTGGATCAGCATAGTAGCAGTTTGGATGGAGAGGAAAGGGCAGATTTAGTGACGTTGCGAAGGTAGAATGTTGTGAAGGTAGAACTGACAGGATTTGGTGACAGATTGAATGCGTGGATGGAATGAGAGCAGTGAGTCGAGGACAATGCCTAGGTTATGGGCTGGTGACAGAGGGAGGAGAGTGGTGTTGTTTACAGTGGTAGGAAAGACAGGGAGGACGGGTGTGGACCGGAAGATGAAGAGTTCAGTTTGGGACATGTGTAATATGAGGTGTCAGTGGGAAATACCAAAAGCTTTCCTCCTGAAAGCAGGAGGAAACGGAAGATCACAGGGAAGGAGAGTGACAGGAGATGTGAGGAAGCAGCGAAATGTCTGGAACAACCCGCCGAGGCAGTGAATTAGGAAGAAGTATTGTTATCCGGCAGTGGAGAGGGCCCAAGTGAAGAAGATAAGAACGAATTTAAGGTGAACAAGATCAGAGAGATGTCTGGCAGCTCGGGCACAGGGGTGGAGGAAACGGACCGTGGAGGTTATCCAGAGCTGTGGATTAGCGGTACGAGACTGGCAGAAGGACAGAGGAGCCAGGGAGTTTGGCTTAATGGACGGGGGATGTCGAGCGTGTTGATTTGTATCAAGGGAAGGTAGTCAGGGTATAGAGACCGAATGGGGTAGGATGGCTGTAGAATTATTGGAGGGGGTCAAAAGAACAGAAGTCTCTGTGGGGGAAAAAGATTTGCCGGGGCTGGATGTATGGGAAAGACAGCAGGTGAGGAGGTTGTGGAGATTTTAGGAGGCTGAGGAGGTTCTAGACAGATCCCGCTGTTGGTCACGGCTGGGCCAGGCCTTGTCCAGCTGCCCCTGATCCCCCTCTGCCGCTCTCCCCATGACCTCCCAAAACAGACCCATCTTAGAGCAGAAGGGGTGCTGGGATCAGGCGATACATAGCGGATCTTGGTGGTGGCTCAGGAGCCCTTTCTCCGATCCTGGATCCCAGAGCCGGCCAGATTGTCCGGGTCTGAGCCGGACCAGCAAAGAGGCCTAGGCCCTCACCCAGCCCCCTCTCTGGAAAAGATGAGCGGAGGGCGAACACTCACCCGTCCATACTGGGCTCTCTCCTGCTGAGCAGCAGGGAGGGGAGGACGGGGAGAGAAACCCTGCCAAGTCAAGTCGTCCCCGTGAATGAAATACCCCTTGTGTTCCAGCTGACGGTGGTGGGGTAGGCCGCTCTCCGAGGAGCAGGAAGTGAGGGAGATTCTGGGGTTGCTGCTGACTTCAACTGTTTCCTTTCCGACTCCACAGTCCAAATGAAAAGTCGGCATCTCCGCTCATGGCCATTCAAGTCACAAGGAGAGGAATCACCCTCAATCTGGTGACTGAGAGCTGATGATTTCAGAGCTCCTGCGCTGGGAGGCCAGCTCTAGAGAAGGAAAGGAAAGGAGTAAGGAAAGGAGTATCTACGTCTTCGGGTAGGCCGAGGGGTTGACCAGCTATACTTCTCTACAGTAAGGGGCTGTTCTGGGTGGAGTTAGAAGGACTTGTGTTCTAATCCCCGTTCTGCCACTTGTCTGCTGTGTGACTTTGAGCGAGTTACTTAACTTCTCTGTGCCTCAGTCCAGGTGGCTGTCCTGGAGTTTTCTTGAAGGGCCCTCAAGAGCTGAGCGCCTTGATTCTGGCTTTGGGGAGAACAGGACTTTCGGGTTTGCTGCCCATGTCCTGGAACCAGGCGCCTACTAAGTCATCTGTTTCCCTAATCAGCAAGTCACAGTTACTTTAGTCAGTTAGTCAATTGTATTGAGTGCTTATTGTATACAGAACACTGTACTAAGCCCCTGGGGGAGTACAATATAACAATATAACAGACACGTTCCCTGCCTACAACCGAGTTTACAGTCTAGAGGGGGATAAGTCAGAGAAATAAGGTTTGTTGCCTATTTTGGGGTTTTATGGTTTAAACAACGTAGCTTTTCCATTTTCACCCCTTCAAGCGAAAGCTTTGGACTGAAATATTAGGTGTTGGGAACTGCCGTGTCTAGAAATTCTCTCTCGGTCATGTTTAATGAAGATTTCACAATTCTCCCCAAGATTTACAGTTTCCTTCTGAACTCTGGTCAGCTCTTTTTTTTCCTCTCAAAGCTCACTCGTCTAGTAGGGAGTTTCATATGTGCCACCGAAAAATTGGAAAGAACTCACCACAGAAAACTATAGTAACACTTGGGAGACGGCAAGAGACAGAAGGTACCCTTCCTGCTGACGAGGAGCTTACAATATGATGGGGAAGATGGATAAAATACATTTATAAATGGAAGGAAAAAGTACTTAGGTAGCAGAGTATATAAATTAATGAGTGTCAAAGGTCCAAAACGATAGTTGGGGGATGTGACCTGAGAAGAAAAATTGACTGGGGAAGGATTCTTAATAATGTTGGTATTTAAGCTCTTACTATGTGCAGAGCACTGTTCTAAGTGCTGGGGTGGATACAGGCTAATCAGGTTGTCCCATGTGAAGCTCACAGTCTTAATCCCCATTTTACAGATGAGGTAACTGAGGCACAGAGAAGTTAAGGACTTGCCCATGGTCACACAGCTGCCAAGTGGCAGAGCCAGCATTCGAACCCACGACCTCTGATTCCCAAGCCCGTGCTCTTTCCACCGAGCTAGAGGTGGTCTTCTGGGAGGACTTTGAAGTTGTGTAGAGCTGTGGTGCCGATGGATTTGAAGGAGGAGGGAGTTCCAGGCAAGAGGAAAGGTGTGAGAATCAAAACCAGCAGGTCTTTTAACCTTAGCAGTAGCATCCAAGTCTGGAGCCTTGGCAGAAGCAGGTAGGTCTCCTTTGTTGACCTCATGGACGTCCAATCTCCCACAGGCCTATCAGGCCCGAAAAGTGTAACGTGAGTTGCTAAACTCCAAACAGCTACTCTGGTGAACTGAAAGGACGGACGGAGGTGCACGAGAGAGGATTTAAACGCGGCCAAGCACAGCCTCAGACAACAGGGCATAGGAGTGAACTGCTGGGACATCACAGCAGCAGACAGACCAGACTGGAGGGCAGCAATCGGAAAAGAGGTTTTTTGCTTTCTACAGACCTTCCTTCAGACAGATCAGGAGACCAACAAACAGGTTCAGAAACAACACTGGGCCCTGCAAGAGGCTAATACATCAGTCGGACAAGAAACTCTCATTTTGTGCTGACAGTGGGGAATGGATGGTTACTTGGGCATTGGCCTTTATGATCAGAGAAGCAGCATGGCTTAGTGGAAAGAGCCCGGGCTGGGGAGTCAGAGGTCATGAGTTCTAATCTCCGCTCCGCACTCGCTGGCTGTGTGACTTTGGGCGAGTCACTTAACTTCTCTGTGCCTCGGTTACCTCATCTGTAAAAAGGGGGTCAAGACTGTGAGCCCCCACGTGGGACAACCTGATCACCTTGTCTCTACCCCAGCACTGAGAACAGTGCTTGGCACATTTCATCAATCGTATTTGAGCGCTTACCGTGGGTAGACCGCTGTGCTAAGCTTACCAAATACCATTATTAGTATTTTCTCACCGTTAGAGCCTCCTTAAGAGTTTCCATCCTGAAAAGGCATCTTCTCTAGGAGATGTTTTCTGATTGACCCCTTCATAGTTCATGGCCAAAGGTCCCAAATCATTCAGCTCTGCTTTCCCTGATTTATTCATCTATCGTCCCGTGTTGCCTTATTTAGCTCCCCCTAATAATAATAATGTTGGCATTTAAGCACTTACTATGTGCAGAGCACTGTTCTAAGCGCTAGGGTAGATACAGGGTAAGCAGGCTGTCCCACTTGAGGCTCACAGTTAATCCTCATTTTGCAGATGAGGTAACTGAGGCACAGAGAAGTTAAGTGACTTGCCCACAGTCACACAGCTGACAGGCAGAGCTGGGATTCAAACCCACGACCTCTGACTCCCAAGCCCAGGCTCCACTGAGCCACGCTGCCTAACTACAGGTTTGCACTCTGACCCACTGGATTAGAACTTCCTCAAGGGATGTAACTATTCTTCTCTCTGTTCTTCAAGCATCCACAGCAGCGCTCAATAAATACATTTGATCCTGAAATGAATCCCACCGTAAGAAAGTACTGGATTAGCCTGATAAAACTTCTTCCCCGTGCTGGTTATACCCAAGTGTTTGCAAATTGGTTTGATTAGTGAGTCCTCGTCATCGTCTATCAAAATCTCGTTGCTGGACCCAAATACATCTCATAATTGACCTCACAGTAAGGCCCCATCACTCTTACTAGGGGTGAGTGATTAAAGGTTGGAAGGTGGGTGACCTTGCAAGTCAAAAAGTCTATGACAGCCTTTGAAACATCAAGGGTTACTTGCGATTACTAGAAGAAGGATCTGACAGAGCAAAGGTCGCCAGTTGGGCTCACGGTGGGAACGATTACGGAGGACTGTGGAAACAGCGGGTGATCCCACCATTCTTGGCCACGTCTGGAATCGACAGTTGTAACAGACAAAAACCGAAGGGTTAAGGGCTGCCTAAGGAATGCTGCATCTGATTTCTTTCCTGTTTGTCATGGGGGTGTGATGCTTAAGCGGTCATACATTCCAGTTTCAAATTTGCTGTCGACTCTAATATTAAAGAAGCGCAACACATTTATGTGAAGAGTTTCTGGTTAAAACGTTTATTCCTCTTTTAGATCACTTTCAAAAACAATCCAGTTTCAAACAATGTGACAAAAACATTAAAAAAAACCAACACTGAGTTTGTACGACAGCCTGTAAAAATATATTTGTTCGAGAAAGCAAGAGTTCCGATATACATATTCCCCAACTTGAAGCTGTGAAATACTGAAGTGCACATCAAGAAAAATAAATAACACACCTCATTTTTTTTCCAATGAGATAGTAGATGCTTCAATAGTTTTAATTTTAAATTTTTGGAAGACCAATATCTGTTTGCAAGATACTGATTAATTGTCAGTTTAAAGGTGAAACTTAACAAGCACCAGGTGTGTGCAGGTGGTGCAGGTGAGGTTAAGACCCAGGGTACAAAAGAAAGGCAAACTATTAAAAGCTGCAATAAAATAGCAAAAATTCCTAAACACCCCACAATTTGTGGTGGCCGCCATATCACATCACGTGAGATACTGAAAAATAGCACCCAAGATTTTGACAGGGCATCCGGACCTGAGTCCTAGGCGCTTGACCTAAACAAAGTGGGAAAAGTCCTAGAATTCATTTATTTTCAGGTCTTACGCTGAACACACGCTAGTTTCCGGGTTACTATTTCGCTGCCACTGAACACGGGTATTTGGATATAAAAGCATAAAAATAACACCCCAAGAGTAACACAAGTAGATATGTACTTTCATTATTTCCAATGAATATTCCATACAGTGCAAAATGTCAGTAGTTTCCAATATACAGTATACACTAATTTATCTCTGCGGATGTAAGAAACCGTCGGTGTGGGCAGTTAAAGCAGTATTCCCGCCGCTTTCCCTAGTCCTGGGCTGCTCGGGTCTGGTCAAGGCCCCAGTCCCCTCTCTTCACCCTCAAGGAATGGGAAGGTCAAGGAGGGGAGAGCAGACGGGAGGCTCCTCTGGCCCTCTCCTTCCCCCCACTTCCTGTCCAGTTACCAAAGCTTCACGTTTGGATAGGTAGGAGTGAAAGCCACCCAGAGCGCGGGTGAGGGGGTTGGGATGGGGGTATAGGTGGGGAGGCTGGAGGTGGACATGCCCTGGGAGATACTGCCAGGGGTGCGGGGAGGACGGTGGATGGAGAAGCCGTCCACGCTTAAGGGGCTGGGATTGAGGCCCCAGATGGTGCCGAAAGGCCCAAGGAGTGGCCATTCCGGTTAACACAATTGCCAAAGAAAAGATAAAATGGCCCAGACAAACATATTTTGCCTAGAATTTGAGTAGGTTATACAAGTTTAAAAGGTAATCAGTCAGAAGCCGGCCTGCCGATGGAGGAGATTAGATGCCTGGAACAAAAGGGGAGTCTAATTTGCACAGTAATCAATATGGGCTAGCAGTTCTCTGTGTTGGCTCGTCGGGTACTGCATCTGACACTTCGGACACTCCAAGAAGCTTTCTTCTAACAGGCTGGAGCATCGCGTGGGGGTGACGGCATTTTTCAACTTGGCTCCCTGCTCTCCTTGGAACTGCTTTAGGGATTCTAGATGCGCAAAGTCACAGAGCTGTTTCTGAAAGAGAAAGTCTCTGGTGAATTACGGCCTTTCGATAACCATTAGCTGTCATATCCTTCTTCCCCTAAACGCCCTCGATGGCGACCGCTCCCAAGGAGGCGAAATCTTGGAGGTGAAGCTCAGGGTGGCATTAGAGACGTAATGCCGCTTTGCGTGGAATAGCTCAACCCCGGGAAAGAGGGAAGAGAGGCCAGGGTCTGTAGTTCTCCGAGTCACTGCTAACCTGTTTGGCGGACTGAACATCTGCACTGTAGGGAGAAAGAATCAGCTGAAGCGGGGAGCGGAGAGGATGGCTTCCTGACCTCAGCCCTGTGGTTGCTGCTGAACTGTGGGAAGGATTACCAGACCTTCTTCAAAGATCCCTGAAAATCAAGCTCTCTTATAACACAGCGTGAGGGCGATGGGGGAAAACGGCTGGGTGTATGTGTGGGGGAGAAGGAGAGGATGGAGGCCTCGGGAGGCCGAGACTGCCCAGGAGAGAAGAGTCCTAGAGAAAGAATAGCTGAAAGATGGTTTCAAGAACAACTAATACAGGGTAAATAATCTGTAGATTAAACTCAAAGTCCAGCAAATACAGGACAGGAAGAGCCAGAAGAACAAACCGAGCAAAAAGAGCAGGATAAGAAGGGATTTTGACCATTGAAGATGATCCTCGATCACAAAAATGATAATGAACAAGGAAGGGGTCGGGGAAAAACGAAATCAGACCCGTCTCCTCCACACATGGCCCGCAACGAAATATCCAGAAGACAGGTCTGAGGCAAGGATTCCACCGAGGGTGGAACTAGGGAGGGACAGGGGGGCAAAAGGGACTCGTTCTATTGTGATCTTGGCTCGGCTGGACATAGAGTCGGTTGGTGCGTCAGTGTGCGATGCTCACGTACAGCTGAATTCAGCGGAGTGCACAGTCCTGGGCAAACTGGCTCCTTCTTTGGGAAACCATACCAGGGCTGAGAGAAGCAGGGTCTCTGTGAGCTCCCCCTCAGAGACCAACACGGGGAACTTGCAACGGCCAAGAGGGAAAACTCTCCCGTATCAAAAATGATCGGTACTGATACTATTTTGATGATTAATTACTTTCGAAAAACCAAGAGGTAGAGCATCTCGATGCCATTTCCATTTCGGGAGTAGGTGAGAAATTTCATGGGACCACCCGTCCCCCACCTCAGAGTCAGAAATATGCAACTCCAAGCGATGGGTGGCTCCTGTGAACGACGAGAACCCCTGGGTCATGTCTCTGACCCAAGAGAGGGACGCCAGGATCCTCCAGACAGTGAGGGGACACAGGGAATCCACACGGAGCTGCTGGGGAGAAGAGGGACACCGAACCCACCAAGAGTTTGGGGGGAGGGAAGAGATGCTTTAAACCCTCGCAGAAGGGAGAAGAATTTGGAAGTAGCAAAGAAGCATGGCCTGGTGGCAAAAGCAGGGGCCTGAGAATCAGAAGACTTGGGTTCTGATCCCATTTCCACCACTTGTCTGCTGGGTGACCACGGGCAAGTCACTTAACTTCTCTGTGCCTCTTCCCGAAATGGGGATTCAAGACCTGTTCTTTTGTCCTAGTTAGACCACGAGCCCCACGTGGGACAGGGACTGGGCCTGATCTGATTATCTTTTATCTACCGCAGCGCTTCACACAGTACATATTACATAGTAAGCACTTAAATATTACAATCACCACCATAAATATTATTGGGAAACTGTTAGTAATAATAATAATGGCATTTGTTAAGCACTTACTATATGCCAGACACTGTATTAAGCGCTGGGGTAGATAATAATGTTGGTATTTGTTAAGAGCTTACTATGTGCAGAGCACTGTTCTAAGCACTGGGGTAGATACAGTGTAAACAGGTTGTCCCACATGAGGCTCACAGTCTTCATCCCCATTTTACAGATGAGGGAACTGAGGCACAGAGAAGTGAAGTGACTTGCCCACAGTCACACAGCTGACAAGTGGCAGAGCTGGGATTCAAACCCATGATCTCTGCCTCCCAAGCCCGGGCTCTTGCCACTGAGCCACACTGCTTCTCGGATACAAGCAAATGGGGTTGGATACAGCTCGTTGTCCCACGAGGGACTCACAGTCTCAATTCCCATTTTACAGATGAGGTAACCGAGGTCTAGAGAGGTTAAGTGACTTGCCCAAGGTCATCCAGTAGACAAGTGGCAGAGCTGGCATTAGAACTCATGACCCCCCGACTCCCAGGCCCGAGCTCTACACTGGCTCATAACCGTTTGCTGCCAAAGGGCGGCCAGTGTTACCGAGGACATCGATAGCGTCTGACTGGTGAGCAGAGAATAAAGGGAGGGAAAAAAAGAAGAGGAAAAGTGGAAATTGAAAAAGATTCCCCTGAAATTGCTGGCTCCACCCCAGGAAAGAGCTCTGGGCAGCCACTGAAATGGGGAATAAAAGAGTCCATTAAGCGTTTATTAAGTGCTAAGCCCTGTACAACGCTGGAGTAGAGACAAGATAACCAGATGGAGCACAAAGCAGTCCCGGTCTAACTAGGATGGGGAACAGGTATCAGATCCCT
The DNA here is from genome assembly GCF_004115215.2 of Ornithorhynchus anatinus. Taxonomy (NCBI): domain Eukaryota; kingdom Metazoa; phylum Chordata; class Mammalia; order Monotremata; family Ornithorhynchidae; genus Ornithorhynchus; species Ornithorhynchus anatinus. The sequence continues at coordinate 48,679,078 of NC_041730.1, read as the reverse complement.
ATTTTACAGGTGAAGAAACAGGCACAGAGAATTTAAGTGACTTGTCCATAGTCACACAGCAGAGCTAGGATTACACCTCGGGTGCTCTAACGCCCAGGCTATTTCCACTAGGCCCGGCTGCTTCTCTATTTACAAATAATATTAGCAAGAAATCTTAGTACGGTCAAAAAGTTATCCAAACTTATAGCTGGACTCAATAGTCCTCCTATATCGCAGAGGATGCATTCTTGTATATTACCACGTTACGGTAAACTCCCATTTCACTCCGGCTCCAAATTCACATGCATATGCCTTACCATTTTTTCTGACAGTTCACCAGCCATTCGACCCAGACACACACGCCTTGCCGGAAGAAAGTTCCTTAATTCTGCCATTGCTTTCTGGACAAAAGGCCTATCGTTGCATTACAGAAGAACTGACGACACCAAAATAACTGTCTTTATCTTTTTAATTACTCGTTTTAATTATGGAGTTAATTTTGAAGCACTCAGGTCTGTCCAGATTTCTCTTTCAAAAAAAATCTCTGAAGTTTTTCCTGGTCAATAGGCGAAAACATCCCTACACCAGCTAGGTCCCCTAATAAGTAACCAGTCCCTTCCCTCTAACTGCTTTCTTTTAAACCCTGGAGGACTTACCAGGGGTTCCAGATGTGTTATCTGCTCCCGGGCTCTGCGGAGCTCCATGAGGACTTTATGTAGCTGACGCTGCATGTTCTGACGATCGAGTTTTTCATTTTCAAAGTCGGCAGTACATGCCTGGATCTGTAAACCCCGGAGAAAACGCAAAAGCCGTACATCCTTTGGGGAAGGAAGGAGGCAGCCAGTTTGGTTTCGCTACCTGAATTCTGCACTGAATTTTCTGCTCAGTAAGAAAAGGGGACTCTGACCACAAAGAGACGGGGGACCGAACTCATGCTAGTCAAGCCTCTAGAAAAGATTGTAAGGTGGAGGGAGGGTCTCTATACCTGGGCTCACCCCTCTTCAGGGCCGGATCTAACCCTCGGCCTCACCCGATCCGGGACTGGACCAGATTCTCCCAGGAGAGTCCAAGTTCCGACCTGCACCCTCCAAGGAAGGAGCCTCTGGGATGATGTCAAGGTACTCGATGGGCTGGAATTCTTCTACTCTCTGGTGGATTTACGACCATTTTTCCCATCCGATGCCTTGAAGTACGTGATACTCACCTCACCCTCAGTCCCATACCTTGCCATTTCTCCTATCTGCAATTTCCTTCAGTGCCTGACTCCCTCTAGACTATAAGCTCCTTGTGTGCAGGGATCTTGTCTATTTCTCGTGTATCATCCTCTCCCAAGCACTTAGTACAGAGTTCTGCTCCCAGTAAGTGCTCAATAAATACCACTGATTGATCCTGGGTTCTCTAGCAGGACATAGTCCCACATAGAACAGGTATGGGTCTAGGCATCTCTTCTCTCTCAAATATACGCAGGGTTGGGAGCGGAGGAGTAGGAGAGGACGAGCTTTTCGGTTTCTCGTGTGCCTTAGCTATCCAAGTGTATCTGAGTCTAAGACTCAATCACTGGGATGCTCCTTTAGGGGAAAATACAAAATTCATACCTTGAGCCTCTAAAAGAAAGAATATTCAACATGGTGCACACTCTTAATAAGGATGATTTTTTATAGTGCTTACTATATGCTAAGCACTGGGGTGGATTCAAGATAATCAGGTGGAACACAGTTCCTCTTCCACATGGAGCTCACAGTAAGGGAGGAAGTTTTGATCTCCATTTTCCAGATGAGGTAACGGGCACTGAGAAGTGAAGTGACTTGCCCAAGGTCACACAGCCCAGCAGAGCTAGGATCAGGACCCAGGTCCTCTGACTCCCAGGCCCAGCTCTTTCCACTAGGACACATTGCTTCTCAAGTACTTGGTGGTTACAGGTAAAGATGCTCTCTTTAGACTCAACTTTACCTTAGCACATGGTCAAATAAAGTATTGCTAATAAATGAGGCATTTACTAAGAGATTCCTCCACACCCAGTTCTGGGGTAGTTACAAGATTGAAACTAATTCCCCATTCTACTTAAGGCAAAGATTCGATTCCTCCAGTGAAAAAAAGTCTTATTAAAGTTTTTTAAACAACCTTCATCCATTTTTGAACATTCCCCATTAGGTTAATGCAAATCAGTAAGAAACTTTAGAGAGTGGTGGTGACGCCCAAATGGGAAGAGCCTCCACTGAATACCTGTTGCTCCATCCAAGTTACCCTCGTGTGCTCTTCTTCATGCTTTGATAAGCAAGTATACAGAAACTGTATCTGTAACACAGAAAAGAGACCCCCCCGATATTACTTCTAAATGATTTTTGATGACAGTGTTCACGATTAAGTTTCAAAATCATCACCAACTGTTTTCCTTGGGGTGGTTCCATTATTTGCCTACTACTGCTAATAATAATAAATAATAATAATGATGGTGTTTGTGAAGCGCTTACTGTGAGCCAAGCACTGTTCTAAGGCTTCTGGATCTCCAAGCCTGGCCTTGGTAACTGTTACCATCCCTCACGGTAGTAGATATGAGATAATCAGGGCAGATTCAGTCCCTGTCCCACATGGGGCTCACGGTCAAAGTCCCTTGGCGACGACCAAAACAGGATGCTCTGCTTTCTTTTAAGGGTCAACACGGAACATTATGGATCATTTTCTGCTCCTTTAGCAATACATTTGAGTCCTCAAGGAGATTTCATTTGAGAGTAGCCTGGCAAACCATTCAGGACTCACCTGAGATAAGAGTTCTTCAGACCTTTTCTTTTCTTCTTCCAATTTCCTTCTGGAGAGTTCATTTTCCTTCTTCAGCCTTTGTATTTTCTCCATTCTACTTTGGTCTTCTAGACTCTGACCATCCGCTTCTCTTTGCGAATGCAGGCGATTGCTTAAATCGCACACCTCCTTCTTGGCTTCTTCATATTTCCTTTGAAATTCATTAAGGTCGAACCTCAGTCGTGTGATGGTTTGCCGTTCTACTTCGAGATCCTTTTTAGCAGCTAGTAACAGCCGGTCATAGTATTTTTGCTTTTCTTCCAACAGATAACCTGGCAGAAGAGATGAAGACCCATTTAGAGGTTTCCGTAGGATTCCACTGGCTGGTTCTCCTATACATCAGAAGAACCGGGTCTAAGCGGGACTTACGAATGCTGGCTCCTGCTCGAGGTCTCCTTTGGAAGCGGACGGGCTACGCTGTCCCACGAGGCCTCAAGGAGTGGCCCGTTCGTTCTAAACGAACCCCAGGCCCCAAGAAGGGGAGTCTCGGGTTCGAAACAGAACCCAGAGACTGGATCCCCGATCCTGCAAGGTCCCGGGGCTCAGGACTGATGAGTGAATCACCCCCATCGTCCCGAGCCGGGGACCGGGTGGCAAGAACGGTGTTTGCAGAGCAGGATGACTGAACGCCGTGGGTCGCTCGGGGCAGAGAGCACTTCCGATGGAAGCAGCGGGGCACCGAAATCGGAATTGGGGAGGAAAAGTAAACTCCTTCTCCGAGAAGGTGGAAATCACGCCTTTTCTGCAGGGTTGAAGAGTACTGACTGAGAATTGACCCTCCCTGCGGATGTCAGACCCTGCTCCAGCACCCCAAACCCATCACGGCCAACGAGGGGCAGGGTGGCCGTCGTGGGGATAGGCCCCGGTGGACAATCACGATCTCATTGAGGATTCATTCATTCAATCGCATATATTGAGTGCTTACTTTGGGCAAAGCACTGTACTAAATGCTTGGGTTCAACTTTGGAGAGGCACATTGCCTGGAGGGTACTGGGGCCCACTGATGGGGAGACTGACACTCTGGAGTCTGTCTGGTAGGAGGAAGAAGAGGCAGGGCCAGTTTGGGCACGAGGCCGTGCCAAGCACTATACTAAATGCTGCGGCAGACACAACCTAATCAAGTTGGACGCAGTCCGAGTCCCACATAGGGCTCAGTGTATTAATGCCTATTTTACAGATGAGGTAACAGGCCCAGTGAAATTAATTACCCAAGGTCACGCAGCAGACAAGTCACGGAGCCGGGATTAGAACCCAGGTCCTTCCGACTCCCAGGCCCCTGCTCTAATAATAATAATGATGATGATGATGATGGTATTTGTTAAGCGCTCACTATGTGCCAGTCACTGTACTAAGCGCTGGGGTGGGCACAAGCAAATCGGGTTGTTCACATTCCCTATCCCACATGGGGCTCCCAGTCTCAATCCCCATTTTACAGTTGGGGTATCTGAGGCACAGAGAAGTGAAGTGGCCTGTCCCAGGTCACACAGCAGACAAGTGGCAGAGCCAGGATTAGAACCCATGACCTTCTGACTCCCAGGACTGTGCTCAATCCACTCCGTCATGCTGCTTCCCTGCTTCTCGTGGCCTGGTGGATAGAGGCCACTTCACTGAGCCTCAGTTACCCCATCTGTAAAATGGGGATTGAGACTGTGAGCCCTGTTGGGGATACGGACTGTGTCCAATCCGATCAGCTTGTATCTACCTCAGGGCACGGCACATAGAAAATGCTTAAATACCATTAAAAAGGAAAAGTTATTTTTATTTTTCTTCCTTCTGGTCCAAAATCAAGTTGGGGAAATCCTTCCTTCAAAGAACCCCATCCCGCGAGACCCTCCCTCCGGTCGCTGGGTTGGAGAGCTCCCCCGCCAAGTAGCTCCCTCCTCAACGCTGCCCCTGGACGGGGGCCCGAAGGGCACAGGATTTTCCTCCTTGCTGAGAGTCGGGCATGTGGGAGGAAGGGGCAGAGGGGGGACATGACCATGAGAGGATACTTAACGTACCCGGGTATCTGAGCCTTCTCTGATGCCGCCCACGTGGCTCCGGCCCCGAAGGAGCCCACGCGTCACCCCCCAGCATGCCTGGCTGCTCTGCCCTGAGCTGGGGCAACCTTCCCGCTGCCCGCAGCGGAGCCGAGCAGCAGGGAAATGCAACTCAAAGAGAAATGGAGGCAGGACGGGGGAAGGAGGGCAAGGAGGAGGAAGGGAGGGCACGGACGGTAAAGGATCTCCTTAAGTGAGGAGCGAGCTCTTAACACTTCCTAAATTCCATGACTGCTGTTTCACTTATCGTCTCCACTTCTCTTAGTCCAATCCAATCCTCGGCCCCCTGCAATCTGGCTGTCCGCAGCCCCCACAACCACTCCTAGGAAACTACTCTCTCCGAGATCACCAACGACCTTCTCGTAAAATTCAACTGACTCTGCTCCATCCTAATCCTCCTAGATCTATCTCTCTGACACTGGGGACCACCCCCATCTCCTGAAGACGCGACCCAAACTTGGCTTCGCTGACCCTGTCCTCTCCCGATTCTCCTCCTCTCTCTTCAGGATGCTCCTTCTGTCTTTCATGAGCTCCTCCCCTGCCTCTCATCCTCTGTGGAAGTCCTTCTAGACTCAGTTCTGGGTCTCCTATTCTTTCCCCGCTCCCTTGGACAACTCATCTGCTCTCAAGCCTTCGGCTGCCATCTTCATGCAGATGATTCCCAAATCTACCTCTCCTTTTCTGCGATCTCATATTTCCATCAGTGGTCGCTACAAGACAGCTCTACTTGTATGTCCTGCCAGCACACCCAAAACAGAACTCCTCTTTGCACCCAAATCTTCTCCTCCCTACAAATTTCCCGTCGTCGTAGACAATACCGCCACGCTCCCTGTCTCACAAGCACGTTACCAAGGCATCACCCACCTCATCTCTCTCCTTCGACCCACATATTCAATCAGTAACCAAGTCCTGCCGGTTCTATCACAACATCTCTAGACTCTGCTTTCTGCTCCAAACTGCTACCCTGCTGGTCAAAGCACTTGTCGTATTTTATCTCAGTTACTGCAGCAGCCTCCTCCCTGCCGGCCTCTCCCCTCTTCGGTCCATACTTCACTCTATTGTCCTGGCCTGTTTTTCAAAAAAAGAAAAAAAAAGAAAAAGTCTTCTGTACATGTCTCTTCACTTCTCAAAAGCCCCCAAGGTCACCTCTCCATGTCAGCATCAAACAGAATCGCTTCACTATTGGCTTCAAGGTATTCAGTCAGCTCTCTCCCTTCCTCTTATCCTCACTCCTGCACCACTCCAACCCAACCCACACAGTTAGCTCCTCTAACACCAACCTCTTCACTGTGCTTTCATCTTCTCTCTCACTCTTGAAATCTTCCTCACGTCCTCCTCCTTTCCTAGAGCTCCTTGCGGCAGGAAGGTCAACCAACTCTATGGTATCGCATTCTCCCAAGAGCTTAGCACAGTGCTCTGCACACAATAAATACTCAATAAATACCACTGATTGACGCCTTCCCTTACTAATCTTTCATGTCCCCCCGACTCTCCCTCCTTCACCTATGCATTGAGTCTGTGCCCTCTAAGCACTTTGAAACTGACCCCATTCCCAATCCTTCCACATTTATGTCCATATCCTTAAACTCTGCAGCTTCTCCTGCCAGTAACTTATTTTAATGTCTTTCTCTTCCACTAAATTAAACTCCTTGATGGCAGGATTATGTCTACCTTCTTTATGGTACTATCTCAGATGCTCTGTAAAGTGTCACTCAGTAAAAGTCCCAGCGATTGATCGAGTGGGTAAGCGAGGCTCCTTCTTTGATACCGTGACAGAAGAACCAGCAGGTAGCCCTGGGCTTCCAGGCAAGATTGGGAATCAGATCCCCGCTGGGGACCTTCCTTGTTAATCTCTTCCCTCCCTCTCCCGACATGGAAGCGCCTGGAGCAGCGGGCCCGCGTGGGAGGGCAGGGAGCCATGCTCTGACTCTGCCATTCCCAGCTGTGGGAGGAGGAGGGAAGCAAGTGAGGATGTCTGAGAAGGTGGCAGGTCAATTTGTCAGGATCATGTTCTCTGTCGGCTGGCTCTCTCAGGGGCAGACTGCAGGATTGGTGGGCCACCTGTTGAAGGCCAAGCTCTTTGAAGAGCTTGGTGTTGAAGCCCGGGACCAGAGCAACTCAATATTGAGGGTGGCCCAGGGCTGGGGGTTGGCCCAGAAGGAACAGGGGTGTGAGGCACCCGAGCACACTAGGCAAAGGAGGTTGGGGGGGGGGGGAAATCCATATTCATTCTTTCAACTGTATATATTGAGCGCTTACCATGTTCAGATCACTGTACTAAGCGCTTGGGAGAGTACCATACAACAGTAAACTGACATTCCCTGCTCACAAGGAGCTTATGATCTAAAGTGGGGAAGACAGACACCTCAGTGCTAGAGCATTGTGCAAATAGCTGGTGGAGTAGAATAAAGTCAGTAGATATGATCTCAGCCTTCAGAGAGCTTACAGATATTAAAATAAATTACAGGAAGGGGAAGCAAGTAGTATAAACAGGTATACACAAGTCCTGAGAGGTGAGGTAAACATCGTAAGTACTTAGGGGATAAGAAACCAAGTGCAAGAGGAATGCAGTAAGGAGGGAAATACCCCAGGGCTTAGCACACAGTGTTTACCAAATGTTCCAATAATATATTATAATAATGTGGGGGATGATCAATAAACGGTATTTACTGAGTGCAGAACATTCTACTAAGTAGGTACAAGGGAAGAGTACGGTAGGAAAAATTGAGGGAAAGAGAGGGCTTGGAAAGGTGTTTTTGTTCACGTTGAGTTGGGGTTGTTGGTGGGACAGACCAGTAGAGAGGTCCTGTAAGCAGGAGGGAATGAGACACTGTGAAGGAGAGAGGTCAGGGCTGGAAAGGTAGATATCAGAGTCAAAAGGGTAGAGATGACAGTTGAAGCCACGGGAGCAAATGAGTTCTCCGAGGGAGCGAGTGTAGATGGAGAATAGAAGTGGACCCAGAATGGAGTCTGGAGGACCCCTCCGCTCTCTCTCGGGATAAAAGGCAGAGCAGGAGGGAGTGAAAGAGATCGATGAGGGGGCCAGAGAGATAGTAGGAGAGCAAGGAGAGGACAGTGTCAGAAAAACCAAGGTCTGATGGTGTTTCCAAGAATAGGGAGCGGACCAGAGTCAGAGGCCGCTGGACTTGGCAAAAAGGTGGTCATCGGTGATGTTGGAGAGGGCAGTTTCAGTGGAGTAGGACTGCTGAAGGTTGAGGAGAGAATTGGAGGAGAGGAAGTATAAGCAATGGAAGTGAAAAAAAATAATACCACATTCAAGGAGGAGTTTTGCAGGCTAAGGGATATGTGGATGCGTTTGAAGGAGCGACTGGAGAGTGAGGAGTTAAAGACGGTAGTCCGAGAAAGAAAAAGGAGAGAAGGGTGAGTGCAAGTGTTTTCAGAAGATGGAAAGGGATGGGGTTGGAGGTGGAGGATTTCTTGAGATGGCTGGGGGCAGCAGGGAACTGGGAGGTGAGGGGGAAATTTGGGGGAGTTCATGCATGCCTGGTTTCAAATTTGACAGAGTAGATGGCAAAGTCATCATGGGTAAGAGATGGGGGAGGTGGGAGCAAAGAGGATTTAAAGAGGGAATTAAAGTCAGGAACTGTCAGGGCGGGCAAAGGGCATGGGAATCAGTAAGCGAGAAGAAGTACTGTGGTTAGGCGGAGGAGAAGGCAGAGTTATAGCAAGTGAGGATAATAATGTTGGTATTTGGCATTTGTTAAGCGCTTACTATGTGCAGAGCACTGTTCTAAGCGCTGAATGATAGACAAGATCGGTCTGGTGTCTGGATTTTTACCAGCAGTGCTCAGAAGCACAAGGATATGACTGGAGGAAGTGTACTGTGGAGGTGATCCAGGGCTTGGTGGAAGAAGATGGACAGAGGGACGGGGGCATGATGGTCTCAGATTGTTGGGGGGGGATAGAGCGTCAACAGATTGGAAGCCTCTTAGGGAGGAGAGCAGAGTTTTGCAAGGAGGTGGTATGTGGGAAAGAGAAGGCAGGTGAGGAGGTTGTGGTCAGAGGGTGGGATTTCAGATTTGGCGTGGTTAGAGATTTTAGAGTGATCATTAGAGACGATCGGATCGAGTTGGTAAATCGGTGGGGTGGAGCTGAGAAGGCAAGAGGGGAAGCAGGGAGATGGTCTGGAAGATCCATCAGGAGAGGGCTAATAAGAACAGCAGAATCTGCAGAATAATAATTACGGTATTTGTATGTTAGGCGCTTACTATGTGCCAAGCACTGTTCTAAGCACTGGGGTAAATACAAGGTAATCCACGTGGGGCTCACAATCTTAATCCCCGTTTTACCGATGAGCTAAGAGGCATAGAGAAGTGAAGTGGTTTGCTCAAGGTCACGCAGCAGACAAGTGGCGGATCTGGGATTAGAACCCAAGTCCTCTGACTCCCAAGCCCATGCTCTTTCCACTAAGCCACGTTACTTCTCCAAGAAGACGGGCCTCTCCGGCTTCCTGAGCAATCGGGGTCCGCCAGCTCAAGGGGTTCTGCCCCTTCCCCACCTTGAGAATCACCCGCTCACAGCCCCCCGACAGAAGTGGGGAGGGAGGGAGGCAGGGAACCCGGCCGCTGCCGACTCGCAACTTCAGCCAACGTCATTTACCGCTGAGAAGGCTCGAGGACGGGGGGAAGGAGGGAGGAGAAAAACCACAGTGTGGTTCCAAGCAAACTTACGGAGCTATATTTGTGTCAGTGCTGAATTATTAGTTGTGTTTGTCTTTCCCCTAAATGGTGGGAGGTTCTGGTTGGTAGGGACTACCTCTAATCATTCCAAGCTTAAACCCCGAAGGCCGGCATAGCGTAACCCCACTGTACACCCTCAATAAGAGGTAGAGATTACAAAAGATGGCGAGGTCGCCATGCGAACAGGGGACCGGGACCTGGTAAGGACACCGGCAGACCCTCCCCCGAGCCCTCCCAGCTGGAGACGGCCCGTTAGTGCCCTGGCGGCTGTGACGGAGAAGCGGCCAAGTGAATTGTGCAATGGGAAATACCGAGGATGGATTTGGAGCTTCAAAAAACCAAAACAACTTGAATATAGAACATTTTAAAAATAACAGTTACACTGGGACCAGGGCTAAGGACATCCTGGAGGGGAAACCAAAGGAAACTTTTTTCATTTGAACAAGTTCAATCTGGATCGGCAGGAGGATGTGGGGTGGTTGGTCAAGGATGGGAAACTAAGGGTGAAAATAAATACGGGCATCTAGAAGAGGAAGAATAGTCAAATAAGCCTTGACCAAAAAGAGGTGGTGAAGAGCTAGAAATACAAAAACATCTTGTTTGGATCTGCCAAGCAGCCCCAAACTTCTGGAATGACGGACCAAGGAGTTGGGTTACTATTATTGGTATTATGGTATTTGTTAATCATTTACTATGTGTCTAGCGCTGTTCTAAGCACTGGGGTAGATATGAGTTAATCGGGTTAGATGGTTCCTGTCCCATGGGGGCACACAGTCTAAGAAGGAGAGGAACAGGCATGGAGCCGCCATTTTATAGCTGAGAAAGCTGAGGCACGGAGAAGTTATCTGTCACGCTTAAGGTCGCACAGCCAGCACAGCCAGAATTAGAACCCAGGTCATCTGACCCCTGGGCCCGTGCTTTTCCCACCAGGTCAGGCTGCTCCTGGGTGACTTAAAGATGGAGTTTTGAACAGGGTAAACGACGATGCTAAGATGCTTTCAACGTTCATGACACCGCAGTCATGGAGAAAGATCCGCACGGGTGGCTCGAAAATCAAACCCAAGAAGAGTTCCACTGGGTAGGCTAGAGAGCTGAGAAAAATTCCAAGATTGGACACTCAAAACAGGAACTGTGTCAACTTCAGGAGAGAGCAGAGAAGTTAAATAATTACATAAGTCCACCCCCAATACTAGTGAAAGTAAATAACTTTAAATTCCACTAATTCAAAAAATCAAAGAGGCAGGATGTGGGCGAGAGGTCGGCCGCGAGATAAATGAGATGGAGGTTCAGTGACGAGGTCGGCGTTAGGGGAGCACAGTGGGCGAGCTGGGTGGTGGTAGGAGAGTAGCAAGGTGAGGTAGGAGGGGGCAAGGGGACGGACTGCTTTAAAGCCAACGGCGAGGAGTTTCCGTTTGATGCCGAGGTGAGCGGGCAAGAGCTGGAGTTCCTTGAGGAGAGGGGAAACCGTGGCCTGAACGTTTTTGTAGTGAAGGAAGCAGGAGTAGGATTGGAACCAGAACCTTGCTCCACCACATCTCATCGTGAAGAACTATTTAACTGAGAGAAAGACTTTCCCGGTCCTGATAAAGAAAGAGAGAGTGAAAGAAGGGGCGGGGGCGGAGAGAGAAGATGGGTACGGACCTTCGGAATTGCTCTCGTCCGCTTTCTTTGGGAGGGGCTCAGCAACAGCTGCTGCCTGTTGTTCCAATTGGATGATTTTTGCCAGGAGGCTTCTTACGTAGACCTCTCGCTGCTGATCGTACTTGAGCCACTGCTGATTTTTCTCCAGGGCCTGATGCAAAAAAAGAAAAATAGGACACTGAAAAACAGGAGGACAAATGGGTTCCCACCTCCAGCATCCACACAATCTCTGAACCCGCAAAAATACAGGCTAAGGAAAATGCAGCACTTAAGGCTCCGATCGATTCATCTTCCCACCCAAACCCTCTCCTCCCCAAGACGTGCCCATCACTGTAGAGACCACCACCACTTTCCCCGTAGCACCAGCCTGCAGTCTTCACATTATCCATACCACATCTCTCTCTTTTGACCCGCATGGTCTACCAGTCACCGAATCCTCTCAGTTAGACGTTCACAACATTTCTAGACGCTGCCCTTATGTCTCCATCCAAACTACTACCATCCTGGTCCAAAAATTTCTCAGATCCCCTTTTAACTCCTGCACCCCCCTGCTCGCTGACCGCCCTGCCTCCAGCCTCTCCCCATTCCACTCCATACTTTCAATCTGCTGACCGGGTCCATTTTGCTACCAAAAAATCATTCTGTGCACGTCTCCAGGGCCTCCGATGGCTACCATCTACTCCCGCATTAAACGGAAACGCCTCGCTGTTGGCTCCAAGACCCCCAGTTAGATCTCCCTCTCCTCCCTAGCCTCTCTCCTCTCCCACTACAACCCAGTCAACACACTCCGCTAACACCAAATTATTCACTGTACCTCCATCCCATCCACCATTGACTCCTTACTCACATCCTCCCTGCTGCCTGGAACTCCTTCCCTCTTCCTGACAGGCCGCCATCTTCTCCACCTTCAAAGCCCTTCATTTCCTCCATGAAACCCTTCCCTAATTAACTTCCCAACCCCCCACCCTACCCATCCTCCCCTCTGTACCACCTATACACTTAAACTTATTCCCCCTAAGACTTTGATATCAGTTCAGCACTTGTATGCACCCAAATTATACCCTTACTTCCCACTTACTCGCCTCCCCGACTAGATTGTAAACTTGTTCTTGGTTTTTAACGGTACTTGTTAAGCACTTACTGTGTGCCAGACAAGGGAGTGGATGTAGGAGGGGGTAGGATTTAATCCCTATGTTACAGGTAAGGAAATGGAAGTCCAGAAAAGTCACGTGACTTGCCCAAGGTCTCACAGCAGACAAGTGGCAAAGCTGAGATGGATTAGAGCCCAGGTCCTCTGACTCTCAGGTCCATGCTCATTCTACTAGGCCAAGCTGCTTCTCCTTGATGACCGGGATTATATCTGCCAGCTCTCTTGTACTCTCCTTAGCACTTTACCCAGTGCTCGGCACACAGCAAGCGCTCAAATGCCATCGATCGGCTGATCCCTGCTAGCTAGGCAGTAGATAAGCAGCGTGGCTCAGTGGAAAGAGCGTGGGCTTGGGAGCCAGAGGTCATGGGTTCAAATCCCAACTCTGCCACTTGTCAGCTGTGTGGCTGTGGGCAAGCCACTTAACTTCTCTGTGCCTCAGTTACCTCATCTGGAAAATGGGGATTAAGATTCTGAGCCCCACGTGGGACAACATGATTCCCCTGTGTCTACCCCAGCGCTTAGAACAGTGCTCTGCACATAGTAAGCGCTTAACAAATACCAACATTATTATTATTAGACAAGCAATGCACGGATAGACAAAGGAGAAAATCAAATCAGTACGTCTTGTAGGAGACTGACAGAGGGTGAAGACTTGACCAGGAGTAATGTCATTTACTGGGTCCAGAATTCTGTCTCCGTAAGGGTGCTTGGAAGAACTGTGTGCTGGTTCCCCTTCTAGACTTTTGGCCTCACGATTAGGATATCATCCAACACCTGTAGCATTCCTTCCAGTAGCCATAATGAGTCTCTCGGCAAGGAATGTAACCCAAATCCCTTCTGAACGTCCATGAACTGCCAGGTGAAGAAAGGTTTCCTCAGTTGGTTTTGAACCTGCCATCTTCCAGCTTCATTGGGAATTCCTCACCCTAATGGTGGGGTGGGGTGCAGGGGGGATTGAGGGGGATAGGGTGGGTCCATTGTAGAGCTGCCCCATCTCTCAAGACAGCTCTCAGGCTGCTGAGGAAAAAGGAGAAAATTTTATCTGGGGAAGGAAAAGTAAAAGAAAATACAGACCCCAAAATACAACCCAGAGATTTCAAATTAAGAAATGGATCTTAGCTAGGAAAAGGTGAAAAGCAGTGAATGAAAACAAAACAAATCATCTTCGAGGAGACTCGAGTGTTTCCAAACCATTGAATTAGAGGCTCGGATGAAATCTGGGCCACAGACAAGGAAAAAAAAAGGGAAATGATCCAACAAAACAGGAGCATGGTTTATCTCTTATAACTTGACAGAACAGGGAAATTTATGAAAAATAGCAGGTCAGGGGCAAATGGAAAAAAGGAGTTTGAAAAGTCCTTTGCAATGATATCAACATTAATAAGCAGCATGGCCTGATGGAAAGAACAAGGGCTTGCCAACTGCTTACCGTGTGGCCTTGGATAAGTCACTTAACTTGTCAATGCCTCAGTTCTCCTGTTCTCTCGGGAAGGGCCTTTTGGAGATATGCCTTCAATAAGGCTTTAAAGGTGGGGAAAATGAGCATCTTTTGGATGAGCCCACCATCCGTGAGTCCCATGCAGGGCACGGATTGTTTACAACCTAATTAACTTGTATCTACCCCAGCACTTAGAACAGCGTTTGGCCTATACTAAGTGATTAACATATATCCTAAAAACTATTTTAAAAGCTAGAAGCAGACTAGGGATTGAGCATAGGGATTGGTGATGATGGGGTTGAACAGGAGGTAGTGAAGAGTCTTGATGAATTCTTTAGTTTGGAGTTAATCAATAGTACTTACTGAACACCCCTACGTGCAGAGGACTGTACTGCGTGCTTGGGGGAGCCCAGTAGAATTAGCGCAGACCCGATCCCTGACCTCAAAGAGTTTGCAGTCTACCAGGGGGAGAAGGAAAAGGGAAACGGGGTAGAAAAGGGACCAAATTTCTGTCTTTTTTTACACAGTTCCAACCCTAAAGTGGGACCTAACCTTAACTGTGATTGGGGAGACAGCTATCAATCTATGGTATTTATTGAGCGCTTATTGTGAGTATAGTAGAGGTACAATACAGTTGGTAGACAGGTTCCCCGCCCACAAAGGGTGTAATCTAAGGGCAAGGGCAACAGAAGTGAGTGGGAAAAGAGGAAATGAGGGCTTAGTCAGGGAAGGCCTCTTGGAGATACACCTTCAATAAGGCTTTTAAGGTGGGGGAAATGATCATCTTTTGGACACAGAGGGAGGGCTTTCCAGAGCCCAGAGGCAGGATGTGGGCAAGAGGCTGGCAGGGAGACGGAGAAGATCGAGGCTAGAAGTAAGGGAATGTCTGTATGGACTAACGATCACTCAAACCTCGCATGTGGTAGACGGACTCAAGCGAGATACTGAAAATAGCCGGTTAAGAGGGGCAGCGAAGCCCACGGTGGCTTCTAAGGCGCTGGCCCTGGCAACTGCCTTTCCTTCGACTGTGCTACGTACGTTATTCACGTTGTAAACGCCGCTAAATAGAATTCTTGCGGACACTTCACGGTGTTCTACATTCTGGGTCGTCTAAGTGATGACCAGATGATGAGGTCCCAGTGGGGCTCTAAAGAGGAGAACAGAATCTCTTGCACCAGGACCTTTCCGTTATTATTATTATTTTAACGGTAATTGTTAAGTGCTTACTATATGCCGGGTACTGTTCTAAACACTGGGGTAGATACAAGAATCAGGTTGGACGCAGTCCATGTCCCACATGGGGACCACAGTCTCAACCCCCGTTTAACAGAGGAGGTAACTGAGGCACAGAGAAGCTAAGTGACTCGCCCAAGATCACAGCAGATTAGTGGCAGGGTCGGGATTAGAACCCAGGTTCTTCTGATTCCCAGGTCCGGGCTCTATCCACTAGGTCACACTGCTTCTCACTATTCAGAAGTCAGTCTGTTCTATCTTCCCTTTCAGATTCTAGTACTAGCGATTCCAGCAATCTCTCATTTTAAAGCTTTACCTCCACTTCTTTCCAGCCCATCTACGGGTAATAATAATAATAATAATGTTGGTATTTGTTAAGCGCTTACTATGTGCCGAGCACTGTTCTAAGCGCTGGGGTAGACATAGGGGAATCAGGTTGTCCCACGTGGGGCTCACAGTCTTAATCCCCATTTTACAGATGAGGGAACTGAGGCACAGAGAAGTTAAGTGACTCACCCACAGTCACACAGCCGACAAGTGGCAGAGCTGGGATTCGAACTCATGAGCCCTGACTCCAAAGTCCGTGCTCTTTCCACTGAGCCACGCTGGGTATACACTTGGCCTACTCTTCCTGCAAGATTGCCCACCTTCTTATATGTCGGTTTCTTTGTTAATGCTCCTCACCATCCAAGTGGCTTGTTGACGGTTCTGAATGAGCCGTATCAGTCTTCCCAACAATTATGGCCTGACATTCAACAGGTGGTTATCAAAACTGCTTCTGGCGAAATGAAGGAAACGAGCTCCCTCAAATTAGCAAAGAGGCGACCTTGGGACATTTTAATCAACGGGGAAATTATACAAAGGGTTGCCAAAGCCAGGGGAAGCAACTGAAATATCAGAAACATCAACTCTGAAACCAAAGGGGACATGAAGCTCGAGGAAAAGTCACCAGGTAGCAATCAGTGGTTGTGGCCCCGAAACGCGTACTCCTGATGAGAGTCCCTCAAAAGAAGTGACCAATTTCGTGTGCGATCTGTGTTAACTACTGCCAAGGTGAGGGGGCTGCGACAGAACCCAGATGCTCAGAAGCCTTCTTCGGCTCTTCGGATCCTTATCCTTGACTCTCTTTTAAACCCTCACATTCAGTCTCTTGCCAGATCCTACCAGTTTTTCCTCCACAAAACTTCTAGCCTCTCTTGCACCTCCCAACCAAATGGCCTGCATGCTGATCCAGGCGCTCGTCTTATCCTGCCCGGTCGACTGCATCGGCTTCCTACCTTCAGACTCTCCCCCTTGCCTGCATCCACACCGGCATTTAGTACAGTGCTTGGCACAGAGTAAGTGCTTAACAAATACCATTCCCCTCTCAAGCCCTTACTTTACGTTGCTCCTTGAACCGTTTGTCTTAAAGCTAAAGCTTCCAAAGTTGCCCAATTTTCTCCTCAAGTGGAAACTCCAGACCATTGGTCATAAAACACTCAACTAGTTCTTCCTCCTACTTATCCAATCTCTTCTCCCATGACTCCCCAGCTCAGATTATTTGTTCCTCTCAAGCCAACCTAGTCACGTTGCCTCACCCTTGCCTCTCACCGACAATATCCTCGCTGCCTGGAACTTCCTCTCACTTCCTATCTGGCAAACCACCATTCGGTCCGCGTTTCCCCACTCCACGAACCTCCGGTGTTGCCCATCGGGTTCTGCGTCGGCCGGAAGCTCCTTAGCATTGGCTTTAAGGTACTCAGTCATCTTGCCCCCTCCTCTTTTACTTTGCTGAGTTCCTACTACAAACCAACATATTCACTTCTCTAACATCAACCTACTCCCTGTACCTTGATCACATCCATCTTGCCACCACCCCTCGCCCGTGTCCCGCCTCTGGCCTGGAACTTCCTCCCACTTCCTATCTGATGATCGCTCTTCCCACCTTCAAAGCCACATCTATTCCGAGGGGTCTTCTTTGATCAAGTCCTCTTTTCCCCAACGCCCTCTCCCTTCTGCATGATCTAATCACTTGGACTTTTTGGGATTCACCCCACCCTCAGACCCAAAGCAATTCTGTACATATCTATAAGTTATTTTCCTGTCTGTCGCCCCTTGTGGACTGGGAACCTATCCACCAACTCTTATATTGTATTCTCACAAGTACTCAGTACAGTGTTCTGCACACAAAAAGCACTCTATACGATGAACCAATTAACCAAATGAACTACCCACATCATTTTTATACGTGTCTTACATAAACTACAGAGAGCAAGAAGGGATAGAGTATTTCAGTGTCTCCCACTAGATTCTAAGCTTCTCGAGGGGAGGGATTCGGTCCAGTAATTCTATTGCGCTCTCGAAGCGTGCAGTCCTGTAGGCCTGCGATCAACGTTATCAATTTGCTGGTTAATGCTTTAGTTGTGAAAGCCACGGAAATTCGGACAAATCTGTGAATTCAATCTCTGGTGCTCTCCACCGTGCCAGAGAGATATAACCATTCAAGGTTACCAGAGTTGAAGGGTTTGGCTTCCGGGTCTGACTTGGGCACTGTGTTTTATGAGTAATCTGCATTTTTGGAAACACGTTGAAAAATCAGTGGGACGAAACATAGCAGGAGCATCACCCAAGAGGGAGGTAACGACCCTGGAAAAGCATCATGGCCAAGTGGAAAGAACACAGGCCTGGGACTCAGAAGGGTTCTACTCTGCCACTTATCTGGCTGTGTGACCTTGGGCAAGTCACTCAACTTCTCTGTGCCTCAGTTATTCATCTGTAAAATGGGGATTAAGACTGGGAGCCCCGCAGGGGACACGCACTGTGTCCAACCTCATTATTTTGTATCTACCCCAGCGTTTTGGCACATAATGAATATCATAGAACAAAAACAACCCACTCCCTTGGCCACCGGCAGTCCTGAAAGGAGACGGGCCACTGCCCGAGGCCAAAGCAGCCAGTGGGATGCCTCCTTTCTACCATCAGATAAAAGATGGGCTAGTTTTAGGCTGCTGGTTGCCAGAGTATTGAAAACTTCAGATAGGCCTGTCATACCAATTCCTAAACTGGGAGTTGAATTTTCTGCCCTAGACGTGAACTTGGAAAAAATCCCCGGGTGGTTCCCATAGAGGCCTAGGTGTCAGCACTCAAGGGAGGGGGTGGGACACCTCACTTTTAGCCCTTCTTGAAGTCAGGCAGAACCCCTTCTCCCTTCCTAATAATAACTGTGATATTCGTTAAGTGCTCACTATGTGTCAAGCATTGTGGTAAGTTCTGGGAGTCGGGTTAGACACAGTCCCTCTCCCAAATGGGGGCTCACAGTCTAAAGCGCTTAGAACAGTGCTTTGCACACGGTCACCACTCAATAAATATGATTGAATGAATGAGGAAGAGGGAGAACAGGTACTAAATCCCCCTTGTACAGATGAGGAAAATGAGGCCCAGAAGAGTTAAATGACTTCACATAGCAAAGCCAGGATTAGAACCCAGGCCCTCCAACACCCCGGCCTGTGCTATTTCCTCACACGGGGGCTGACTGGGAGCAGGGCTTTAAGCTTTCTACATCTTCCGAGTCGGAAGGGCTTTCCCAGCTTCGGTAACACTGTGGCGCTCAGCTTCTGAAAACCCTGGGCTTTGGAGTCACAGAACTTCCTTCAAAGCGGACATCTGATACCAACGTCTTTCAGCAGGTGCAAGCTCTTCTTCAGGAAAAAAAAGTCGGTCGACCTGCCCCCACCATGAAACTCATCCCAATTAAAATGCCCGAGGAGACACTCACGTCTTTCAGCCGCAACTCCACATCTCCGATATCTTCCGGTGGCGGGTTATTGCAGTTCAAGGCCATTTTCTGTAAGCAAATCAAAACCCATTAGTGCCGAACAGATTTGGTCCGCTAAGATCCGGAGTCTCTCTCCCCAGCCCCGCTCACCTCAGGCACTCAGTGGGTCGGGAATGGCTGGAATCCCACCCGCCCCTCTTCTGGGGATGGGGAGAGAACTCATGCCATCAGGTGTCAGCCACGCTGGTGCCGAACTACGTAAGTGGTACACGCCCGCAATGAGCGCTGGGCCGTCAAAGAATACTTATTCATTCATTCAATTGCAATTATCAAGCGCTTACCGTGTGCAGAGCACTGAACTAAATGCTTGGGAAGTACATTTCAGCAACAAAGACAGACAATCCCTGCCCATGACAGGCAGTCTAGAAGGGGGGAGACAGACATCAAAGCAAGTAAATGGGCATCAATAGCATCAATAATAGAATTTTATATATATATATATGTATATATATATATATATATATGTCACACATCAGAACAAGTACAACAGGAATTAATATAAATAGAATTAGAGATTTGTACATATTTATACACAAGTGCTGCGGGGCACGGAGGGGGGGTAGAGCAAAGGCAGAGAGTTGGGGTGAAGTCGGAGGGAGGGGGAGCTGAGCAAAAGGGGGGGCTTAGTCTGGGAAGGCTTCCTGGAGCCTTCAGTAGGGTTTTGAAGGGGGGAAGAGTGACTGTTTGGTGGATTTGGGGAGGGAGGACGCTCCAGGCCAGAGGTAGGACGTGGGCCAGGGGTCGATGGCGTGACGGGTGAGAACGAGGCCCAGTGAGGAGGTGAGCGGTGGCAGAGGAGTGGAGTGTGTGGGCT
The DNA here is from genome assembly GCF_004115215.2 of Ornithorhynchus anatinus. Lineage (NCBI taxonomy): Eukaryota > Metazoa > Chordata > Mammalia > Monotremata > Ornithorhynchidae > Ornithorhynchus > Ornithorhynchus anatinus. The sequence continues at coordinate 48,659,474 of NC_041730.1, read as the reverse complement.
GGGCTGGAGAAGGAGAGGAGGGAGGCGAGGAAGGAGGGGGCAAGGGGATGGACAGCTTTGAAGCCAATAGTGAGGAGGAGTTTTTGCTTGATTCAGGGGTTGGTAGGCAACCACTGGAGATTTTTGAGGCGGGTGACGTGCCCAGAACGGCGGCTCTGGCATAAGGCTCTGGCATTTGACCGATGTGGACGGGGTCGCTGGATTTCCAATTCAACGCGTCCAGTTTTTGACCACTTTCTTTGCTTTAAGAAGTCGATCCCAGTTTCAGCTATTTATGCCAGAAGGCACATCCGGGACAGTCACCCTGAGGTTTCGATTGCCTCGATCACCGATCCTTACCTTCGAGCAAGGGTTGGGCAGTCTAAGACCGGGCCCAGACCTACCAGGCACCCTAATCGGTGGGGCCCGATTCCCTGACTGGTGCTCAGGTCCCAGCTAGCGCTCACCCAGTTCAGGGGCACAGGAAGCAACTGGCCGGGCAGAGCCTCCCTGGCCTGAACCAGCCACCGAGGGCGTCTGGGCGATGGCATGACCCCGATGGGCGGGGGAACAACGACACATCCCAGCTCTGGCTGGAATCAGGCCACATCCCCTTTACAGAAAGGTCAAAAGGCATCACCTAGCTCTGACCGGGGACACCATGCCCTCCGTCCCAGCCTGCGCCGCTCTGGATCTGCTGGGAAGTTCTATTCCCAAACTTCCCAGACACCCACAGTTCCGGGGTGAGGTGACCTAGGAACACATTAAAACATCTCTCTTTGATTTGCAAAGGTCCCTGAGCCTTTTACCCAAGCACAGTGCTCTCGTCCAAGAGACCATCTCATTCCTCCTAGAGAAATGGCTAGGTAACCAAGAACAGAGCACTTCTCCCTCAGGATGAAGGGAAGAGGACACCTCCTGCCTGCCAAAGCCCTTGTTTATTGAACTGAAGATTGGCTTCCTCCCCTAGCCAAAGTACAATATCACTCTGCTTTTGGCAGTGTGGCCTCCCTCTATCTGATCTCTCCGTTTGACTCGATGTCTTACTGCAATCTCTCTCTGCCTCCCACTGCTGAGGTGCCCGATTACAGACAAGATGCACCTCCTTGATGACTTGCTCATCACTGGTTAACTGATGGGGGTGTGTGTGTATATATATATATATGAATCTGTAATTTATTAATTTACCTACTCATTTATATTAATGTCTGTCTCCCTCTCTAGACCGTGAGCTCATTGTGAGCAGGACTGTGTCTGTTCGCTGTTATACTGTACTCTCCCACTGCTCTGCACACAGTAAACATTCAATCCGACTGAATGAGTGAATATCTCAGCCTATTTTTCATATACCCATTTATGTTTCATTCACATTTTTTGAGCACTTACCGTGGGCAGAGTATTGTCCTAAGCGACTGGGAGAGTGCAATACAACTGAGTTGGAAGACACATTCCCTGCCCAAGACGAGCTCACAGGTGGCCAGTATATTTGGGATTTCAGTAAAAACTCGGGCCTAAGTTAAATCAGTAGATTGTAAGCTCCTCGTGGGCAGAGGTCGTGCCAACCAACTCTGCTCTCTGCTGTACTGTGCTTTCTCAAGCATTTAGCATTTCTGCACACGTAAGTGCTCAAATGCCATTAAGAGAAAACCCCCCACATATTTCAGGGCCCCAGGAACTAGGCCCCAACACCGAAGTCAGTTACGTGACTCATTTAGTTTGACAGTCAGAAAGGGCAGGCTCCTGTGGCTAAAAGGGCCGACCTCATTTTCTGGTCAGTGGGTCTCACCCAAACTCTGTCCCGAATGCCAGAGCTTCTCAGGGGATGGGGAGGCCCCACCCAGCAGAGACGTCCGCAAGGAGTGAGGTCAAATCCCCCAAGGCTCCGCCGGGACCTGTGGACAGAACATCTGAGGGCCGATTATCCCGGTGGGCCGAGCCGCCGGCGGAACAGAATCGATCCGCGGAGAGGGACTCCGGCCCAACCGTAGATTAGCCTCTCTGGGCTCTACTCTCCTACTAAGTGCTTGGCACATCCCCCGCTGGGCAACAAACCCTCATCACTGAACGACTCCTGAAGCCGAGCATCAAACCAGTAAAAAAAAAAACCCGGACCTTTTAGGACCCCCGCAAAATTATTTGACGACCCAACTGGGGACTGCTTTGTGTTCTCAAATTAAATTCACGAAACCCAAACTGCACAATGGCTTTTAGGGAGGGACAAAGCTAACGCCTTACAAATATTTTTCTTCTACTAAGACTTACACAAGGGACCATTATTGCTAGTATTGTTTTTTAAAAAAAAATCACGAGGAGACAAGACAGTCTAAAACATCTCCCAAGCGCGTAGTACAGTGTTCTGCCCACAGTAAGTGCTCAGATAGGATCGATTGAGCCAGCGTCGTTGATTTTCCCATTTTAAAGACAATATTGCCACCAACTGGTGATGGTGGAGCAGGTGGTTTCAGAAGAGAATGGAAGGTAAGCAGCGTGGCCTAGTGGAAAGAGCCTGGAAGTCCGAGGATCTGGGTTCTAATCCCGGCTCCACCCCTTGTCTGCCCTGTGACCTTAGGCAAATCACTTACTTTTTCTTTGTCTCAGTTACCTCATCTGAATCCGAGATTGAATCCTCCTCCCTTTAACAGGGGCCCCGTGTGGAATGGCGACTGCGTCCAACCTGATTATCTTGTATCGACCTCTCAGTACAGTCCTTTGCACATAGTAAGCACTTGATTACCTTTTTTTTTTTTAAAAAAAAGGAAGCACCTGTAGAGGGAACAACCGTGGCTCCACAAGAGGTCTTCAGCCGCCCAGATCAACAGATTGGAAGAGAATATTTGTGCTGTAAGTGGCACGATGGGTTGACCGAGGTAGAGAAGCAGCGAGGTCTACTGGAAAGAGCACGGGGACCCAGCTCCGCCACTTGCCTGCCGTGTGTCCTTGGGCAAGTTACAACTTGTTCCTTTCCTCTTCTGCAAATTGAGGATGAAGTACCTACTCTCCCCCCTCTCAGACCATGTGGGGCAGGGACCACGTCTGATCTGGCTATTGTACCTATCCTATCCTGATGCCTAACAAAGTGCACGGTACAGAGAAAGTACTTAGATTCCACAGTTGTTATTATCGCTACTAAATGTTCCTCTGCAGCCCTGTCCGCGGCTGAAGCGTAACCGCAATTTCCTCTCCCTGCCCCCGGGAAGTGCTCAATAAATACCACTGACCAAAGACTTCTCCCTCACCAGCCCTCTCCCCTTGGCTCTAGGAGAGTGTGATCAAATCCCCCAGGGCTCTGCTGGGACCGGCGGTACCCCCCGGCAGCTTAGAGCCTTTACCTCTGAAAATCTGATGGCAGATCATCGAGGCGGACCTACGGAGCCAGGTCCATCTGCAGAGAGGGGCACCAGCCCGGCTTCCTAGGATAGCTGTGGGTGAGGCAGGTGTGAGGACGTGGTTCCAGCCTTTTGGAGCCCGCCACCACCTTGCCCCGTTCCAGTTCCCTCCAGAACCCATCCCAGGCTTGGCAATGTTTCCCTAAATCTGCTGCCAAATGGAGGCCAATTTTCAGCATTCGCCCCCCAACCCAATCCGACAAATATATAGAATATGTATATCAGCAAATATACACTTGATATAGCTCATCTAATAATCTAAGGGTATTTATGAAGTGCTTACTGGATGGGTGCTAAGCTCCAGGAATGACCCACACTGGATCCAGTCCCCGCCCATCACGAGACCGCGATCCAGCTTTCCCCCCATTTAACAGAGGGGGAGACCGAGGCCCAGAGGCGCTTAAGGGCCTTATCCAAAGTCACACGGCAGGCCAGTGGTGGAGCTGGGGCTAGATGGGCTGGGAAAGTGACTGTTTATTCTTGTACTGTACTCTCCCAGGTGCTTAATAGGGTGCTCCGCATACAATAAGCGCTCAATAAATACGATTCAATGAATTAGTCTCCCAACTCCCAGCCCCGCGTTCTTTCCACTAGGCTGCACCGCCACGGCCGTTCTGAAATCCATTCAAAAGAAAGATTTTAATATCTGAATACAGCTTCCAACCCGGGCGAATTTCGGTTGTGAAGATTTTGGTTCATACTACTAATGTAAATTAAGACCCTGATAGAGCCCCTCAGCCCCGCCCCCAGATGCAGCCATCCAAGCTAGTTGCCGCCGGTGAAGACGCCCCAGATCGCTTGAAGAAACCCTGTGCTAGGCGCCTTTCCGGATGCCCGTCTTTGTGGTGCGGGATGGTCCCAACGCTTCTAACTTAAAATGATCATTGTGGTAATAATAATAATCATGTTGGTATTTGTTAAGCGCTTACTACGTGCAGAGCACTGTTCTAAGCGCTGGGGGAGATACAGGGGAATGAGGTTGTCCCACGTGAGGCTCACAGTCTTCACCCCCATTTTACAGATGAGGGAATGGTAAACACTTCCTACGGGCTAAGCACCAGGGTAGATCCCACGGTCAGATAGACCCGTCCCACATGAGGCTCACAGTCTAAGTAGGAGGGAGAGCAGGTATCGAATCCCCGTTTCAGAGATGAGGAAACTGAGGCACCGAGAAGCTACGCAGCAGGGCGGCGGCTACAATCCACGGCTCACTGTCTCTCTGCTCTCTCCCTTAACGAGCCTGCCACTGTCGAAACTTAGACCGAGACGTAATGTGGATTGTGAGTATTCTTCCCGGCGGCCGTAAAATTGTGGCTTCCCATTCCACCTCCACTCTCCACTGGGGCACATCGAATCCCAGGAAGCTTGAGGTCTGTCACTCCGGAGATTATAAATGTTAAGTAAAAGGCACTGAAGCTCCGAGATCTTCTGAACCGTCCACGGAAAATCCAGAGCCTCACGGAAGGTACTTGACCCCTTTAGGCCCGGGAGATGAAGTGGACATCCAATCCGGGTTGGGGCTCGAGGCAAGATTCCCCGCAAGCCTCCAGGCTTCTGGGAGTTGCCCATTTCTTGGAAGAATAATAATGTTGGTATTTGTTAAGTGCTTACTATGTGCAGAGCACTGTTCTAAGCGCTGGGGGAGATACAGGGTCATCAGGTTGTCCCACGTGAGGCTCGCAGTTAATCCCCATTTTACAGATGAGGTAACTGAGGCACAGAGAAGTGAAGCGACTTGCCCACAGTCACACAGCTGACAGATGGCCAAGCCGGAGCTCGAACCTGTGACTTTTGACTCCCAAGCCCGAGCTCTTTCCACTGAGAAGGCGACCGATCTCTTGGGCTGCAGCCCTCCGGGTCTCCAGGCACCGACCTAACCTGGAAGCAACACCACAGGTGCTCCAGACATAGTAATAACGGTGTTCGTTAAGCGCTTACCTTGTGCCAAGCACTGTTCTAAGCGCTGGGGGAGGGGGGGTAAGCCTACAGCACCCGGTATTCCCAGGCGGTCTCCCATCCAAGTACTAAACAGGTCCAACCCAGCCTGGACTCCGATTTCAGACGAGACCGGACACGTTCGGGGCGGTAGGGCCGTTAGACGTCCACGCTGCTGCCCTGGACACCCCAACCACTTTCACAGGTCTTGGTGGAAAGAGCCCGGGCTTGGGAGTCAGAGGTCGTGGGTTCTAATCCCGGCTCCGCCACTTGTCAGCTGTGTGACTTTGGGCAAGTCACAACTTCTCTGCGCCCCCGTCACCTCATCTGTAAAATGGGGATTAAGGCTGTATGCGCCCCACGTGGGACAACCCGATTACCTTGTATCTACCCCAGCGCTTAGAAAAGCACAGAGTAAGCGCTTAATAAATACCATAAATTATCATTTCCCCTGGCTGCGCCCCCCGAAAATGCCCGTGGGCTACTGAGAAGCAGAAAGTGAGGGAGGCGGAGTTCAAATAAAGACAACTGATGACACCCCCCTCGGCCGACTCCTTGACAGAGCAGAGAGAGGGTCGTGACAGGCACCAGAAAGCAGCACGGCCTGGTGGCTGGAGCACCGGCCTGGGAGTCGGGAGGACTCGGGTCCTAATCCCGGCTCCGCCACTTGTCCGCTGTGTGACTGTGGGCAAGTTACTTCACTTCTCTGGGCCTCGGTTCCCTCACCTGCAAAATGGGGACTTGGACTGGGAGCCCCCATCCGGGGCCCGGACTGTGTCCAACTTGATTAGCGCGTATCTACCCCAACGCTCAATACAGTGCCCGGCACGTAGTAAGCAGAGAAGCAGTGTGGCTCAGTGGAAAGAGCCCGGGCTTGGGAGTCAGAGGTCGTGGGTTCTAATCCCAGCTCCGCCACCTGTCTGCTGTGTGACCTTGGGCAAGTCACTTCACTTCTCTGTGCCTCAGTTACCTCATCTATAAAAATGGGGATTAAAAAAATGTGAGCCCCACTTGGGACAATCTGATTACCCTGTATCTACCCCAGCGCTTAGACCAGTGCTCTGCACATAGTAAGCGCTTAACAAATACCATAATATATATAAGCGCTTGGATACCATTTAAAAAAGAAAGGGAAGAACAGAGGGAACAACAAGAGGTGGCGGTTGGCAGAAAGGGGCTGAGGACTTGGGTAGACGGCAACATAAACTCCTAAGCACGCCCCACTTCTGGCTAAAAACAATTCCGGACACGGGATCCCTCACGTTCATCCCACTCAGATACCTGGGTTAACTGCACCGCACTGGCCTTGCTTTCCAGTTCAGAGAGTCTCGTCGTTGCCGTTGATAACTGTTTTTTCAGAATATCGGTTTCTTCGGAGAAGGACTTCAAGAGCTGCTCTCTCCTCTTCGTCTCTCTTGCTTTCTCCTCAAAGTCATCCAGTTCCACACCGGGGCAGTTTTTGCACCCCAGCTGATCTTTTAGCCGCTGAATCTCTCTGTCTTTCTCTACGAGGTGATGACAATTCTTTTCCTTCTCAGTTTCGAGTGAAAGGATCTTCTAGAAACGAGAGGATGAGAAAGAGCATTGTCATTCCAGCATTCAACTGGATGACACAAATCAAAACGTGCAGCTGAAAAACTGGGAGACGCTGGAGAACTTTTTATCGCAAACTGCTTTTCATTTTAAGATAAAAGTGTTCTTGAAAAATATGGAAAAAGCTTTTTTTCCTCCATCCATCATCAGATTTTAATGGTCACTTACCCTGTACCGAATACGGTACGATAGCATCAAGTCGGGGACCCAGACGCTGAAATAAGCTACAGGGTATAAAGGTAGGAACCTAAGTACAGTGGGACCGTGTGAATACCAAAGGGCTCAGTGCTTAGAGCAGTGCTTCGCACACAGTAAACACTCAATAAACGCCATTGATTGACATTGGAAGTGCTGACGGGGCAGGGGGGAGTGAGCCGGGGGAATGAGAGATCGATCGAGCAAGGCCTCCAGGAGACGGGGCTTGAAGGTAAGGAGGAGAGCAGTCTGCCAGGTGTGGAGAGGGAATTCCAGGCAAGGGAAAGGACAATAATAATAATAAAAATATTGTAGGTATTTGTTAAGTGCTTACTATGTGCAGAGCACTGTTCTAAGCGCTGGGGGAGATACAGGGTAATCAGGTTGTCCTACACGAGGCTCACAGTTAATCCCCATTTGACAGATGAGGGAAGTGAGCCCCAGAGAAGTGACTTTCCCACAGTCACACGGCTGCCAAGTGGCCGAGCCGGGATTCAAACCCATGACCTCCGACTCCCAAGCCCGGGCTCTTTCCACGGAGCCATGTGAACACGGTCGCCGGTCAGGGACGAGCGAGCGAGTGGCTGGGTTTGAGAGGAGCAAAGCGGACGAGCTGGACCGTAGTGGGAAGAGCGCGAATAAAAAGGGACGACAGAGCCGACTGACTGGTTCGCAGCCCACGGGCGGGAATTCCTGCTGAATGTGGAGAGGAATGGGCAGCCGCTGGAGGATTTTGAAGAACGGGGAAGTGCTTGGGAAGCGGGACCTGAGTTCTAATCTCAGCTCTGCCACTCGCTTCCTGTCAAGCCCCTTGGGCAAATCATTTAACTTCTCTATCTCAGTCACCCCATCTGTAAAATGGGACTGCAAGACAAACTGGTAGCCTCTTGTGGGATGACAATGTCCAAGCCGCTTAACTTATATCTACCCCAGTGGTACGAAATGATGTTTGAGGTAAACGGATCTGGGCAACTGAGTGAAATATGGATTGGAGAAGGGAGAGGGTAGAGGCGGGGAGGTCTGTGAGGATGACGGATGCAGCAGTCAAATTGGGATGACGGAGCTCGAACCAGCCCGGCGGCAGTCTCGAAAGAGAGGAAGGGGGTGGATTCTGGAGACATTATGAGGGAAAAAACATCAGGATCTCGGGACAAGCTGAATGAGGAGGAATGAAAGAGACATAGGAATCAAAGATAACGCCAAGGTTGCGGGCCCGAGGGAAGGGAAGGACGGTCGTGGGTGGGAAAAGTACGGAGAGGAGAGGATCTGGGAGGCAAGAGACGGGAGGTTCAGCTTGGGACGTGTTGAGATGCCACACCGGAGCATCCACGTAGAGACCGACGGCCCGGAGGCGGAAGCAGAGGAAGATGGAGGTTGAGTTTATCGTGTATTCCACAGCTATTATATGGCAAAGTACTGCATTAGTTGTTTCTGAGATCGTAGCACGTGCCCCTAAAATAGCTTTGGCTTGCATCCCGAACACCCGCACTGTGGGCAGAGACCGTGTCTGTTTATTGTTACGTCGCATTCTCCCAAACGCTTAGTACCGTCCTCTGCCCAGACTACGTCCTCAATAAATACGATTGACTGATAGTTTCTAGCCAGGCTGTCTTGTCAACCTTCCTTAAGGCTGAAACTGCACCTCTAATGCCAGAGAAGCAGTGTGGCTCAATGGAAAGAGCCCGGGCTTGGGAGCCAGAGGTCATGGGTTCGAAGCCCGCTCTGCCACCTGTCACCTGTGTGGCTGTGGGCAAGTCACTTCACTTCTCTGGGCCTCAGTTCCCTCATCTGGAAAATGGGGATTAACCTGTAAGCCTCACGTGGGACAACCTGATTACCCCGAATCTACCCCAGCGCTTAGAACAGTGCTCTGCACATAGTAAGCGCTTAACAAATACCAACATTATTATTATTATTATTGGAGGCCACAGAGGCCAGCACTGTCTCTGTCAATCACCAAAGCCTCTACTTTTCCAATTTCTGGTGGCCATCACATAGAACTTCCTTGCTCTAGAAGCAGATCTATTTCCACCCCCGTCCCTGAATCTGTTTTCCAAATCCTAAGAGGGAGGACCCCTCTCAGGATCACACCTGGAGAGTTTCCAGTCCTCTACCAGTCTCGGCTACGGGAGGGAAAGTCAAGCGGAGGCCTGTCCGTTCCGTTCCTAGCTTGGCCAGTGGCTAGCAAGTGGAAGGCAATCGAGTCAAAACTCACCCGTGCTGGGCAGCGGCAGCACGGGAGAGGGTCGGGGACGGAGACACGAGTTTTCCGCGCGGAAGGAGGCAGTGGTAAACCGCTTTCAGACTTTTACCAAGAGAACTCTACGGATACACTACCGGAACATTGGGGCATTGGGGGAGAGATGTGTCCGGGGAGTCTCTAAGGGTCGAAGATGGCTCGATGGCATAAGACAAGCCAGAGGAAGCAGTGGTTGAGGAGAAGACAGCTGGAGAGAGAAGCAAGTCTACCAACGGATGCTCTTGCGACTCAACTGAGAATGAACTCAGTTGACAGTCTTTAATGGAGATTCACCGCGCTTTCGGAACTGCCAGGAAAACAATCTCTGTCCTCAAGGAGTTTACAGTCTAACAGAGGAGACAGACCCAAGACCTTCAATATAATTGACAGCAAAATGATGGATGTACATCCCCTTGATTCTACTTATTGCCATTGTTCTTGTCTGTCTGTCTCCCTCGATTAGACTGTAAGCCTGTCAAAGGGCAGACACTATATCTGTTACCGATTTGTACATTCCAAGCGCTCTGCACATAGTAAGCGCTCAATAAATACTACTGAATGAATGAATCAATGAGTAAAATGGAGTTACACACTAAGTGTTAATGGGGATTAACATTAATTAGGGGCTGAGTTGACTCGGACAGGCACATCCTAGGCAGGTGGATGTTAACCAGGGAAAGCCACCTGGAAGTACCTTTTCACGAGCATTTTAAAAATGAGAACGTTAACTTGTGAATGAGCTTGTCTATTCTTAAAAGAACATCAGACCGTTTACAAAAGGCCCGCAGAAGATCTGCCGCTGACAGTGTCAGCCCAATATTTAGCCTGGAAAGAAGCCAAAGATCACTGGATGGTTAAACATTTATTTATGGCAGCTTGTACCTTTAAATCACCTCCCGTGACCTGAAAAAAACTGATTGAGGATTAATGTGCCAAGAACAAACACATTCCCTCTTTTTATTGACAATAAAATGCTACCGGAAAGGAGCACTTTCACACCGGCAGAATAAGTTTACAGCTGAGTCCTATAACGAAGCGCAACTCAGCGGCCTTAAAATTACGGCAACCCATCGACGGGTGTCACCAGTCCGTGCTCTTTTTCAAGTCACACCGCTGAAAATGGTCAAAATGAAAAAAGCTGAAATCCAGAATAGCTTTCGGCAGGCTAGGCGCTTTGCACGAAATAGCAGAGTCAAGAATGGTAATGCCATTTAGAATGGAAAAAAAAAATGACCATTTAAAACACGAGGCAGAAATGGAGAGGGGGATTTGACAGACAAAAAAAAGATTGATTCGACAGTGACAACTTTATATATTGGAACCATTTGTTGAGTGGGTTTTTTTGGCCACAGGCCTCAATTCCCACAGTGTGTTTGGTATTTAATCACAAAATACCTTATAGAGGGTCTTTAGATTAAAGAGATGGACAAGTCAAGGGGCCAGCTGATCCCCTGGCTGCTGCTCTCCCTTCGCCCCAACCTCCTCCATAGACAATCCGGCCAGGATGTTTAGTCAGTGGCCAACTTCAGTGGATGAGGCAGGGGAGAGAAGGATAGGAGATGAGGAGGAAACCAGTGAGTTTTAAAGCCTGAGTGACTCACCTCTAGCAGTCTATTTCTTTCCTCATCTGTCAGCCTTCCCTTTCCACCCGGAATGTCCTTTTTGGAGGCTTCATTATCTCTTTTACACTTCTCTAGTTCGGCTTCGGATTTGGAGTTGTTGGTCTTTAAACCCCACTTGCTCTTAAGTAGGTCTTTGGCTGTCTTTGAGGCCATCTCGCGAACATCTGTGAAAATAAGGACAGAAACACCAGAATTGAAGGGTTTAGACCCATCGGGGTGATAAAGGACTAAAGTCCAAACCAGACAATTTGACTAGATCTATCCTCACCCTCCCCGAATTAAATGGCAATTCGATTTTCGCCTCACCCCCACAGCACTTAAGACATATACATCTGTAATTTATTTTCTGGTCTTTCTCCCACTCTAGCTCACTGTGGGTAGGGATCACATCGTCATCATCATAATAATTATGGTATTTAAGCACTTAACTATGTGCCAGATAACATCTACCAAAACTGTCATATTGTACTCTCCCAAGCACTTAGTACTGCGCTCTACACACAGTGAGCATTCAATAAATACTATTGATTGAGAAAATACTCAAAGCACGTACTGATATTCCCTTTTGGGGTTCTTCCTACACGCCTTAACACCTTGACCCCTCCAGAGGCATTTCTGAAGGTCCAGACTGCTGCCAGGAGCTCAAAACTTCTGCCTCAAATTATGCTCCATCAGTCAGTCATTTATGGAGCGCAAACCATAAGCAGAGCATCGTACCGAGCACTTAGGAGAGTACACCATAACAATATAACAGTCACTTTCCCTGCCCACAACGAGCTTACAGTCTAGAGGGGGAGACAGACGTTAATATAAAACAAATGACAGATCTGGCCATAAATGCCGTGGGGCTGGGAGGGGGGTGATGAATAAAGGAAGCAAGTCAGGGTGACGCAGAAGGGAGCTGAAGACAAGGAAAAGAGGGCTTAGACGGGGAAGGCCTCTTGGAGGAGGTGTGCCTTCGATAAGGCTTTGAAGGTGGGCAGAGTCATTGCCTGCCAGATTTGAGGAGGGAGGGCGTTTCAGGCGGGAGGCAGGATGTGGGCGACAGACCGGCAGCCAGACAGGCGAGAAAGAGCTACAGTGAGAAGAGTAGCACCGGAGGAGCAAAGTGTGCGGGCTGGGTCGTAGTAGGTGAGGTAGGAGGGGGCAAGGGGATTGACTGCTTTAAAGCCAGTGGTGAGGAGTTTCTGTTTGATGCGGAGATGGATGGGCAACCACCGGAGGTTCTTGAAGAGCGGGGTAACACGTCCCGAACGTTTCTGTAGAAAAATGATCCGGGCAGCAGAGTGAAGTATGGACTGGAGCGGGGAGAGACGGGAGGCTGGGAGGTCAGCCGGGAGGCCGACGCAGTAATCGTAGAGGGAAAGGATAAGCGATTAGATTAACACGGTTTGGATGGAGAGGAAAGGTTAGACTTTAGCAATGTCGTGCAAGTCGAACCGTCAGGATATGCTGATGGATCGAATACGCGGGTTGAACGAGAGAGAGGAGGCAGAGATAAAGCCAAGGTTTCGGGGTTGGGAGACAAGAAGGATGGTGGTGCCGTCTACAGTGTTGGGAAAGTCGGGGGGCGGACAGGGTTTGGGGGGAAGATAAGAAGTTCTGTTTAAGAAATGTGAGGTTTGAGGAGACCGGAGGACAACCAAGTAGAGATGTCTTGAAGGCAGGAGAATAGCCACGTTAATACAATCATTCATCTTATCCTGCCTGAGTTACTCCATCAGCCTCCTTTCTGCCCTCCCAGCCTCCCGTCTCTCCCCGCTCCAGTCCGTACTTCACTCTGCTGCCTGGATCATTTTTCCACCAAAGCATTCGGGACATGTCAGCCCCACTCCTCAAAAAATCTCCAGTGGTCACCCGTCCACTTCTTTATCAAGCAAAAACTCGCCATTGGCTTTAAAGCACTCCATCCCTTTGCCCTCTCCTACCTCACCTCGCTTCTCTCCTTCTACAACCCAGCCCGCACGCTCCGCTCCTCTCTCTAGTGATAACCTTCTCACTTTGCCTCAATTTCGACTGTCTCGCCGCCGACCGTTAGCCCACATCCTGTCGCTGGCCTGGAACGCCCTTCCTCCTCAAATCCGACAATCTCTCTCCGGCTCTTCAAAGCCTTCCTGAAGGCACATCTCCTCCAAGAAGCCTTCGCAGACTAAGCCCTTCTTTTTCCCTACCTCCCACACCCTTCCGGCATCGCCCTGACTTGCTCCCTTTGGTCTTTCCCGCCTCCCAGACCCACATTTTTGTACATATCTATCATTTTATTTATTTGTATCAACATCTGTCTCCCCCTGCTCTTGACTGTAAGCTCATCGTGGACAGGCAACGTCACTGCTCATTGTCGTATTGTACTTTCCCGGGCGGCTAGTACAGGTCCGTGCACATAGTAAGCACAAACTAAATACAACTGAACGAAGAAACGCGAGACAGCGGAGAGGGAGAGAGTTCAGAGCTGGAGATATAGATGTGGGCATCATCTGCATGGAGGTGGTAGTTGAAGCCATGTGGGCGGATGAGTTCTCCAAGGAAATGGGGACCGAGGACCGAACCTCGAAGGCCCCCCCACAGTTAGGGGGTGGGAGGCAGAGGAAGAACCCGGGAAGGACCGAGAACGAACGGCCAGAGAGATGGGAGGAGAATCAGGAGAGGACGGAGTCCGCGGAGCCAAGGCGAGATAAGGTGTGGAGGAGAAGGGGACGGTCGACGGCGTCAGAGGCAGCTGAGAGGTCAAGGAGGAATAGAACGGAGTAGAGGCTGTTGGATGTGGCAAGGAGGAGATCACGGGTGACCTTTGAGGGGGCGGTTTCTGCGGAGCGAAGGGAGCGGAAGCCAGATCGGAGGGGAGAATTGGAGGAGAGGAATTAGACACTGGGTGTAGATGACTCGGTCAAGGGGTCTGGAGGGGAATGGAAGGAGAGAGACGGGGCAATAACTGGAGGGAGCCATGGGGTCAAGGGAGGGGTCTTTTTTAGGGCAGGGGAGACACGGGCGTGTCTGAAGGCAGTGGGGTGAGAAGCCACTGGAGAGCGAACAGTGGAAGACGGCAGTTAGGGAGGAACCCGGCCTTTCGATGAGGTGTGAAGGGATGGGGTCAGATGTGCGGGAAGAGATGGATTCCGAGCAAAGGCGGGAGATCTCCCCTGGAGAGGGGAGAGGTGAAGAAGAGGCAGGTAGCTCTCAAGCCGGGTAGCTCCTGCTCTTTCCCGGGCCAGCGGAGGGGTTATGCGGATGGGCGGAAGCACCGAGGGATAACCGTCCTTTTCCGCCCCCGGAAGTGTCACCGCTAATATTCGTTCGCTCGGCCGAGCTCTCACCTCGCGGCGGAGCACTAAGCGTAGCACAGTATTTAGTTGCCATTGTTTTTACGAGATGTTCTTCCCCTTGACGCTGTTTAGTGCCATTGTTCTTGTCTGTCCGTCTCCCCCGATTAGACTGTAAGCCCGTCAAACGGCAGGGACTGTCTCTATCTGTTGCCGACTTGTTCATCCCAAGCGCTTAGTACAGTGCTCTGCACATAGTAAGCGCTCAATAAATACTATTGAATGAATGAATGAACAGTATAACGGCGAACGGACACATTCCCCGCCCACAGCAAGCTTCCAGTCCACAGGCGACGGCTGATTGACCTTAGGGGTGTAGCCGAAAGAGAACAGTGCACCCGGGACCTCTGCCCTCCTTCGGACAGTCGATCCGCAGCAGGTGGGGCTTCTTTTTCCCGCCTCCCGAGCCTCCGCCGCAGAAGCGCCACGCCTCCCCTTCCTTGTTTTCGTCTTTCATTCATTCAATAGTACGTGCAGAGCACTGTACTAAGCGCTTGGAATGGACAATTCGGCAACAGATGGAGATGATCCCTGCCCATTGACGGGCTCACAGTCTCGCCAGACGCGACAGCAGCTGCTCGGGGCCTTCGCTGCCATCCGTCCCCTTGGAGCGCGCACCCAGGACCAGCCCCTTGTTGGGAGGGCATCGTCCCTATTTGCTGCCAAACTGCACTTTCCAAGCGCTTTGGACAGTGCTCTGCACACAGCAAGCGCTCAATAAATACGGTCGAACGATTAAATGAATAGTACACGACCTCTCCGGGCTCCCCGCTGGTACACGACCCCCAGTTATCCTCCCTTCTGGACTGTGAGCCCGTTTTCGGGCAGGGATCGTCTCTGTTGCCGAATCGTACGCTCCAAGCGCTTAGTACAGTGCTCTGCACACAGCAAACGCTCAATAAATACGGTTGAACGATTAAATGAATAGTACAGGACCTCCCCAGACACCCCACTAGTACGTGACCACCAGATCTCCCCCTTCTAGTCTGTGAGTCCATTGTGGTGCAGGGATTGTTTCTCTGTTGCCGAATCATATGCTCCAAGTGCTTAGTACAGTGCCCTGCACACAGTCAGCACTCAATAAATACGATTGAACGAATGAATTCATTCATCAACCGTATTTATTGAGCGCTGACTGTGTGCAGGGCACCGTACTAAGCGCTTGGAATGGACATAACGAATAGTACACGACCTCTCCGTGCTCTCCCCTAGTACGCGACCTCCCGGGACACCCCGCTTCTAGACCGTGAGCCCGCGGTTGGGCAGGGATCGTCTCTATCTGTGGCCGAAACGTACATTCCGAGCGCTTAGCTCAGTGCTCTGCACGCAGTAAGCGCTCAGTCACTTCGATTGAATGAATATTGCTGC
This sequence comes from Ornithorhynchus anatinus, assembly GCF_004115215.2. Lineage (NCBI taxonomy): Eukaryota > Metazoa > Chordata > Mammalia > Monotremata > Ornithorhynchidae > Ornithorhynchus > Ornithorhynchus anatinus. Next base: position 48,643,840 of record NC_041730.1, on the reverse strand, counting down.
ATTGTTCCTTCCCAGCGCTTAGTCCAGTGCTCTGCACGCAGTAAGCGCTCAATCGATACGATTGAATATTGCTGAATTGTTCCTTCCCAGCGCTTAGTCCAGTGCTCTGCACGCAGTAAGCGCTCAATCGATACGATTGAATGAATATTGCTGAATTGTTCCTTCCCAGCGCTTAGTCCAGTGCTCTGCACGCAGTAAATGCTCAATCAATTCCCTCAGTCAGTGGTATTGATTGAGCACTTCCTATGTGCACAGCACTGTCCTAAACGCTTAGAATGTATAATGCGGCAACAGATCGAGATGATCCCTGCCCAACAACGATACGATTGAATGAATGAATATTTCTGAATTGCACTTTCCCAGCGCTTAGTCCAGTGCTCTGCACGCAGTAAGCGCTCGCCCAATCCGACCGAATGAATGCATATTGTCGAACTGCACCTTCCCAGCGCTTAGTCCAGTGCTCTGCAAATAGTAAGCGCTCACCCAATATGCTTGAGTGCATATTTCTGCACTGCATTTTCTCAGCGTTTAGTCCAGGGCTCTGTACGCAGTAAGCGCTCACCCAATATGCTTGAATGAATTCATATTTCTGAACTGCATTTTCCCAGCGCTTAGTCCAGTGCTGTGCCCGCAGTAAGCGCTCGCCCAATCCGACCGAATGAATGCATATTGTCGAATTGCACCTTCCCAGCGCTTAGTCCAGTGCTCTGCAAATAGTAAGCGCTCACCCAATATGCTTGAGTGCATATTTCTACACTGCATTTTCTCAGCGTTTAGTCCAGGGCTCTGCACGCATTCATTCATTCATTCATTCAATAGTATTTATTGAGCGCTTACTATGTGCAGAGCACTGTACTAAGCGCTTGGGATGAACAAGTCGGCAACAGATAGAGCGCTCACCCAATACGCTTGAATGAATTCATATTTCTGAACTGCATTTTCCCAGCGCTTAGTCCAGTGCTGTGCACGCAGTAAGCGCTCACCCAATACGACCGAATGAATGTCTATTTCTACACTGCATTTTCCCAGCGCTTAGTCCAGTGCTGTGCACGCAGTAAGCGCTCACCCAATACGACCGAATGAATGTCTATTTCTGCACTGCATTTTCCCAGCGCTTAGTCCAGTGCTGTGCACGCAGTAAGCACTCGCTCAATACGACCGAATGAATGCATATTGCCGAACTGCACCTTCCCAGCGCTTAGCCCAGTGCCCTGCACGCAATAAGCGCTCCACTACGACCGAATGAATGAATATTGCTGAATTGCACCTTCCCAGCGCTTCACCCAGTGCTGTGCACGCAGTAAGCGCTCACTCAGTACGATTGAATGAATATTGCTGAATTGCACTTTCCCAGCGCTTAGCCCAGAGCTCTGCACACAGTAAGCGCTCACTCAATAATTGCATGACTATTGCGGCACTGCATTTCCCCAGCGCTTAGCCCAGTGCTGTGCACGCAGTAAGCGCTCACTCCATACGATTGAATGAATAGTGCTGCACTGCATTTTCCCAGCGCTTAGCCCAGTGCTCTGCACCCAATAGGCGCTCACTCGATATGATTGATTGAATTAATATTGCTGAATTGCACCTTCCCAGGGCTTAGCCCAGTGCTGTGCACGCAGTAAGCGCTCACTCCATACGATTGAATGAATAGTGCTGCACTGCATTTTCCCAGCGCTTAGCCCAGTGCTCTGCACCCAATAGGCGCTCACTCGATATGATTGATTGAATGAATATTGCTGAATTGCACCTTCCCAGCGCTTAGCCCAGGGCTCTGCACGCAGTGCATTGTGGGGAGCCCCCGGCAATGGGGGGGGAGGGGGTGTCTGAGGTCGCAGCGGCTCTTTTCCCCCACCCCCGGGGCGTCCGTCGGCATAACGGACGCAGCGCTTACCGGAGCGGAGCAGCGGAGCAACAGCGGAGCCGCAGCGGAGCCGCGGCGGGGCGGATCCCCTTCCACTTCCGGGAGTTTGAATTCCGCGGCCCCCGTGGCGTCACTTCCGGCGTGGCGTCACTTCCGGCGGGCTCGTTCGGCGCCCGCGTTCGCGCCTTCGGCCGTCGTCCGTTCATCCGGCTGTTCGTTCGTTCGTTCGTTCGTTCGTTCGTTCGTTCGTTCGTTCGTGCTTGCGTTCATTCAGCCCTTCGTTCATTCATTCATGCATTCGTTCGTTCATGCATTCATTCAGCGTTCGTTCCTTCATCCATCCATTCATCCATCCATTCATTCATTCATCCATCCATCCATTAATTCATTCATCCATCCACCCATCTATCCATTCATCCATCCACCCATCTATCCATTCATCCATCCATCAATTCATTCATTCATCCATCCACCCATCTATCCATTCATCCATCCATCCACCCACCCACCCATCCATCCATCCATCAATTCATTCATTCATCCATCCATCAATTCATTCATCCATCCACCCATCTATCCATTCATCCATCCATCCACCCATCCATCCATCCATCCATCCATCCATCCATCCATCCATCCATCCATCCATCCACCCATCCATCCACCCATCCATCCATCCACCCATCCACCCATCCACCCATCCATCCACCCATCCACCCATCCACCCATCTATCCATCCATCTATCCATCCATCTATCCATCCATCTATCCATCCATCCATCCATCCATCCATCCATCCATCCATCCATCCATCCATCCACCCATCCATCCACCCATCTCTGCACCCATCTATCCACCCATCTATCCACCCATCCATCCATCCATCCATCCATCCATCCATCCATCCATCCATCCATCCATCCATCCAACCATCCATCCATCCATCCACCCATCCATCCACCCATCCATCCAACCATCCATCCATCCATCCACCCATCCATCCACCCATCCATCCATCCACCCACCCACCCACCTTCCCAGACCGAACCCTCCCTTTCCCTCTACCCCTCCTCTCCTCCCCATTCCCCCTTCTCCTGCCCTCTGCTCTTCCCCCTTCCTCTCCCCACAGCACTTGCGCATATTTGTATATATTACAAATATAGAGAGAGAGGCAGCGGGGCTCAGTGGGAGTCAGAGGTCACGGGTTCGAATCCTGGCTCGGCCACTTGTCAGCTGGGTGACTGCGGGCAAGTCACTTCACTTCTCTGTGCCTCAGTTACTTCATCTGTAGAATGAGGATTAACGGTGAGCCTCACACGAGGCGACCTGATTACCCTGTAATCAGAACATAAGCGCTTAACAAATACCAACGTTATTATTATTATTATTAACCTTGGACCTTTGCTTTCTCCTCCTGGAAGCCATTCTTCCGGTACCACTTGGAACACTGGGAAATATGGCTCCTTTTGTTAAGCCCTATTGAACGCTCACCGTGGCTTTGGGGATGGGGTGGGCACACTCCTCTCACACGGGCCCACGCAATCGATGGTACAGATTGAGGGCTCGTCGTGTAAAGAGCCCGCACGCTCCACTCCTCTGGCGCTGCCCTTCTCACTGGGCCTCCATCTCACCCGTCCCTCCGCCGACCCCTGGCCCGCGTCCTACCTCGGGCCTGGAACTCCCTCCCTCCTCAAATCTGCCAGATAATCACTCTTCCCGCCCTTCAGAGCCCTACTGAAGGCCCATCTCCTCCAGGAGGCCTTCCCAGACTGAGCCCCACATTTCCTCAACTCCCCCTCCCTTCCACATCACCCTGACTCGCTTCCTTTGCTCTCCCCATCCACCCCGCAGCACTTAGATATATATGTACATATCTATAATTCTATTTATTTATATCGATGCCCGTTTACTTGTGTTGATGTCTGCCTCCTCCCCCTCAGACTGTGAGTCCTGGGAGAGGAACGCAGGTGGAAGTGGGGTTCAGGCGCCCCAGAGAAAAACACTCTAGAATGGCATGAAATCGAAGGACTTCTGCAAAATGCCCTTGGCTGCTCTCGTGACCTTCCAAAGCTAGTGACCTTCCTTGCAAACTGTCACCTCTCTGCCCTTCCGGTGATAAAAATCAAATTCGGCCAGAGGGCATCCACCGAGAGGAACATTGAGCCCCGTCAGCTGCCCTGCTCCGCAGCCACCAGGCGGGTCGGTGGCCGACGGGGGCCCAGAACCGCAAATCCATCGTCAGGATGAACCTTCACGATGACCCAGACAGCAGAAGTGGGGACAAGAGGATACCGTTTTGTGCGTTTTCGGAGACATAGTGCCGTGAACTCTTGCGTGTATCGCCATCACCGGTGTCCTGAGCTGAATTGAGCAGCAAAGTCATATTCTGTTGCCCGAGACTGTGCTGGATCTGCTGTCTTCGCCTTCTTTACCTGGTGCTCTCTGCAAGGTAAGGTAAGAACCTAAACACACTGTCATCGGTGCTGGGGACTTGGCAGTGAACCAATCGATGGCATTTATTGAGCACTTCCTGCGGGTAGAGCTCCGTACTCAGCGCTTGGGAAGAGTACGACATAGAGTCGGTGGACACGTTCCCTGCCCACAGTCTAGAGGGGGAGAGAGACATTAGAGTAAATAAAGAAATAAATTACGGCTACGTGCGGGAGTGCTGTGGGGCTGGGGGAGGGGTGCTAGGATCCAAGTGTGAGGATGACGCAGAAGATAGTGGGAGAAGAGGAAATGAGGGCTTGGTTGGAGAAGCCCTCTTGGACAAGATGTGCTTTTAATGAGGCTACTAAGGTGGGGAGAGGGTGTCTGTCGGATATGAAGCGGAAGGGAGTTCCAGGACAGATCCCATGAAAGTAAGAACTTCAAAAATAAAAATGCAATGAATGTAATTGCCACTGAATGTTTGGGAGAAAGAAAGAGCTTCAGAGGAATCAGAATAGAACCATCATCCACCGTCCACGTGCGATGAACTACAAGGAAGCTGGAGCCATGGGGAAGGCAGCGGCGAACGAGGCTGGACGGGAATTACCTCTCCTGTTTCCGATTCTGGTGCTCGACCCTTGTCCCTGGGGTCCATTCCAAGGGTCCCGACGGCAGCAGAACCACAACTGGGAAGAGGTGGAAGAGTGGAGGAGAGGCTGAGCTGCCTCCTCCTCCACCTTCTTCTCCCCTTCTTCCTCCTCCTCCTCCTGCCAAGACGGCTGGCGAATGTCTTCTGACCAACGTTTCCCCTCTTCCACTCTCCTGCATTCCTCCTCTTCTGTTCCTTTCTCTCGGTCATTCTTTCCGGCCCTCTCTCCATCTCCCCTTCCTCTGCCCCGCTTCTCCTCGCCCCTGCTTCCCCCACTTTCAGTCCCGCCCTGGTTGGCTCGCCCCTGAGCCTCTGCCCTTCCCCAACTCCCCAGGGCCTCCGAGCGCCTGGCCACCTTACCTCGGACCACTGGAGCAGACGGGCGAGGAGACAAATACCAACATCCGCTACTTTGTCCCTCTGAAATCCATCCTCCCGTTCGCTGGGCTTCTTTCATTCATTCATTCAATAGTATTTATTGAGCGCTTACTATGTGCAGAGCACTGTACTAAGCGCTTGGAGTGAACAAGTCGGCAACAGATAGAGACAGTCCCTGCCGTTTGACGGGCTTACGGTCTAATCGGGGGAGACGGACAGACGAGAACAATGGCGATAAATGGAGTCGAGGGGAAGAACATCTCGTAAAAACAATGGCAACTAAATAGAATCAAGGCGATGTACATTTCATTAACAAAATAAATAGGGTAATGAAAATATATACAGTTGAGCGGACGAGTACAGTGCCGAGGGGATGGCAAGGGAGAGGGGGAGGAGCAGAGGGAAATGGGGGGAAAGAGGGCTAAGCTGCGGAGAGGTGAAGGGGGGGTGGTAGAGGGAGAAGAGGAGCTCAGTCTGGGAAGGCCTCTTGGAGGAGGTGAGTTTTAAGTAGGGTTTTGAAGAGGGAAAGAGAATCAGTTTGGCAGAGGTGAGGAGGGAGGGCGTTCTGGGACCGCGGGAGGACGTGGCCCGGGGGTCGACGGCGGGATGGGCGAGACCGAGGGACGGCGAGGAGGTGGGCGGCGGAGGAGCGGAGCGTGCGGGGTGGGCGGTAGAAAGAGAGAAGGGAGGAGACGTAGGAAGGGGCAAGGTGATGGAGAGCCTCGAAGCCTAGAGTGAGGAGTTTTTGTTTGGAGCGGAGGTTGATAGGCAACCACTGGAGGTGTTTAAGAAGGGGAGTGACATGCCCAGATCGTTTCTGCAGGAAGATGAGCCGGGCAGCGGAGTGAAGAATAGACCGGAGCGGGGCGAGAGAGGAGGAAGGGAGGTCAGAGAGAAGGCCGACACAGTAGTCTAGCCGGGATATAACGAGAGCCCGTAGCGGTAAGGTAGCCGTTTGGGTGGAGAGGAAAGGGCGGATCTTGGCGATACTGTAGAGGTGAAACTGGCAGGTCTCGGTAACGGATAGGATGTGTGGGGTGAACGAGAGAGACGAGTCCAGGATGACACCGAGATCGCGGGCCCGAGAGACGGGAAGGATGGTCGTGCCATCCACGGTGATAGGGAAGTCTGGGAGAGGACCGGGTTTGGGAGGGAAGATGAGGATGGGATGGGGTGGGATGAGGATGGGATGGGGAGATGATTCTTCCCTCTCGGTAGAATTCGTGGCCAGGGCGGAGAGCAGAGACGAGAACTTGGCTAATGATTCCGATAATATTGCCGGTCCCCGACCTTTCCCCAAAGTGGCGTGTGGGGAAGCCCATGTGTTTTCACGGGGCTGATGAGTCCCGGCCGCCCACGTGTCACGCTACACGGGCACGCTCTGGCTGCCGACTCGCAGAAATGAGTTTGGGTTACCTATAGGTCTAAGCAGGCAAAGCAGCGGCGGATTTCTATTTCCGGCAGGATGGGGGACGTGAGAACAGCGCTCTGCTCAGTTTGAGGACGACGCTAAGACCAGGCAAGGGGGAGAGGAAGGCTAATTCGAGAAGTGACGGAAAGCGATCGATGGATCGATCGGGCTAAGCAACAGAATCTCAGTTGGTGTGATGCTGGAGCCTATAACCGCCCCCCCGCGTGCACACGAGAGCTAGAGAGAACATGCAACGAGCTCTTCTCATGATCCTCCCTTTGCGGCGGCCTCCTCCTCCTCCTCCTGCTGCTCCTCCTCCAGGCCTCGTTGGGCCTGGCCTTAAATAGCTTTCCTGCTGCCTCACCAACTGTCAGACAGCAAGACTGTTTTCAGTTTTGTGAGTTTTGCCGGGTCTGGGAGCAGGAGTAAAGCCGGGGCTGGAATCCTGGACCCCTAAAGTGGAGCCTTGTGTTAATAACAACAACAATAATGATGACCGATATTAATATTGTATGTTTTTAATGGTATTTCTTGAATCCTTAATAAGTGCCGGGCGCGGTACTAAGCCCTGGGGTAGATAGAAAGCTAATCATTCATTCAGTAGTATTTATTGAGCGCTTACTATGTGCAGAGCACCGTACTAAGGGCTTGAAATGTACAATTCAGTAACAGATAGAGACAATCCCTGCCCACTGACGGGCTTACAGTCTAATCGGATTGAACACAGTCCCTGCCCCACGTGGGGCTCGCATTCTTAATCCCCATTTTACAGATGAGGTAACTGAGGCACAGAGGAAGTGAAGTGACTTGCCCATGGTCACACAGCAGACAAATGGCAGAGCTAGGGCCTTTCTTTCTCCCAGGCCTGTGCTGTTTCCATTAGACCACGCTGTGCTAAGCACTGGGGTAGATAGAATACAGTCAGATCATCTGGGGACCTGGGAATGGGAGGGAAGCTGTAAACTTTCAGGGGAACTTTCAGCCTCACAGCACTATTCTCAGCCACCCCCGTTTTTTTTAAACCCAAATAGACCAGAAGCCCTGAGAGTACCAAATTTGGGCTCCCCGTACCGCCCGCCACTAGAAAAACGTCCGGCGGGACCTCCAAGAGGTCTGGCGGAAGTGGAATAACCGCAGACGGCAACGGAGAAGGTTGGAGAAACAGCACCCGGCTCCGCTGTCCACTCCCCGGAGGGATCGCCCCAGCCACCCTGCTTCTGAAGCTCTGCCGCGGCCCCAGACGTGGGAAGAATAAGTGAAATGGAAACTTCTGGAGAGCAGGCAGTAGTAGAAGCAGAAACCGTGACCCTAGAAGGGCGAGGGGAAAGGCGGCATTTATGTCTTTCGGCTCCTTGCGGATGGGGATCACATCTACTGGCTCTATTAATAACAATAATAATAATAATGATGGTATTTGTTAAGCCCTTACTATGTGCCAGGCACTGTTCTAAGCGCTGGGTCAGATACAAGGTTAACAGGTTGTCCCAGGTGCTCCCAGTCTGATTAATCCCCATTTTCCAGATGAGGTCACTGAGGCCCAGAGAAGTGAAGCGACTTGCCCCAAGTCACGGGGCTGACGAGTGGCGGAGCCGGGATTAGAACCCACAACCTCTGATTCCCAAGCCCGGGCTCTTTCCAGTAAGCCACGCTGCTTCTCCATTCATTCAGTCGTATTTATTGAGCGCTTACTATGGGCAGAGCACTGTACTAAGTGCTTGGAATGGACAATTCGGCAACAGATGGAGACATCGTACTCTCCCAAACGCTTAGTAGGGTGCTGGGCACACAGTAAACACTCAGTAAAAATCACTGTGCTGGCCGTGTACAGGCCCCCGGAGACCACCTCTGTCCTTTGGGGTGGGTCCTGGGGGCGAGTCCTGGGCGTGGGCCGGGGAGTGTCAATATTTCCATTTCCAGCAGGATGGGGGAAGTGAGAGCTGTGCTCTGGTCAGTTTGAGGATGACTCTAAGCCCGGGGGAGGGGGAGAGGAAGGCTAATTGGAGACATGTCAGAATCCAATCGATCGGTTGATTGATCCGACCACCTTGGTTTCTGCTTGAGTGAGGACCGGGGATAATGGCGGGGAGGGTCTGTCCCCCTGCCTCTGTCTCTCTAACCTGTCCCCCTCCCCTCTGTCCGTACTTTGGCTCTCTTTCCTGCCTTTGTCTCCCCACGCCAACCCCAACCCTCTCTAATCCCCCTTCCTGGATCACCACCTTCTCCTCCTGGAAGCCACCCTTCCTGTTCCACTTGGAGTTCTGGGAAATTCGGGCCCTTCGGCAAAGCGCCTTCGTGCTCCGCTGAACTCTTAAAGGAAAAAAAGCACCTCGGCTTTGCCCCGACACCCCCGGGCATACAAGCTGCCGAAATCTGGCGGGCAGGTGTCCGGTGACAACGTAGCGTTTCCGTTCGCGGAGCGCTCGGAAAAGCCTTGCATGCCGTTCCTGACTTGGGCAGAAGAGGGAGAGTTTGAATTATTTTACTGTGCAGACTGGAGGATTTTCTGGGTCGATTAAACCACAGAAAGCAGCCCACACGCGAAGCGTAAGGACTGAATAAAGTTAAAGAACTTCTAGAAGTAAGAAGTGTTGGCAACTCTTCCAAGTTGTTGCCATTTGCACTTCAAGAAGAGGGAGGAGGAGGGTACGGTGATGGCGGAAACGTCCGTGACTCTCTTTAGCCGGCATCCTCCGCGATGCCAGCCTTTTGCCAGCGGCCGTGGCGTCGGTTATGTTTTTCCCTCTGGTGGGGATTGCATTCTTGAGTCCCACACATCACGGGCGGCGTTTACAAGCTAGATCCTGAGATTCCGTCTGGGCAACACTGGGAGGGTTTGGGGTGTCAGTTTACATCCAGCCTTTAGGAACTGGTCGTCAGAGATCCACCCATTCGCCTTTTCCCCTTCGGTGTGAGTGAATCACTCCCCTGCCGAAGCCTCCGAGGCTGAGCTGGCTGGGAGGAGCGGGCCCCCGGCCGAACCGCTGGCCTGCAGAAGTCTCTCCCTCTCGGCGGGCGGGGGCTGCACCGGGAACCATGCTTCGGGTCATCGTCGAGTCCGCTAGCAATATCCCTAAAACCAAATTTGGGAAACCTGACCCCATCGTGTCGGTGGTCTTTAAAGGTAAGAAAACATCGCTTCGGTCTCGGCCGGCGGATTTTGGGGCGGGCGTTTTGGGGTTTCTTGGATCGAGCGACCCTTTACCCTTGAAGCCTGGGCCTGATGGGTCCGAGCGGTTACCTGAGGCCTCCGGGGGACCTGCCTGGTACGCGATTTGGGCACGAGGGTCTGATCCCTAGTTTGAGGGTGAGGAAGGGGTTCAGACCAGTGGGCAGCTGGCCTCGTATCTCCAGAAAGCCGATTGATCTGTCCCGCTCACCCAGCCACTTCTTTGACTCACCTCCGTCTATCTCTCCTCAAGTTTCCAGGGACTTGAACCTCGGCGTTTTTCCTTTGTACTTTCCTCCGCCGCTTAGAAAGGCTATTTCTCCTTCCAGTCGGCAAAAAAGCAGCCCCTCGCCGGCTGCTTTCGCGCACGTGAATCCCCGTGGGTTTGTTTCGATGGAGGCCCGTGGCCGGGTGTGGTTCGGCCCAATGTTCGTTGTGTGCCTTTGGATTGTTCTCTGGCTTCTTGAGGCAGAGACGCCCGTCTCTCGTGACATGTTGGGCAACTGTCCTTGGGGCACTAACGGGAGGGAGCAGGGTGACACAGAATGGAATCATCCCCTTTCAGGCAAGAGACGGCCTCCGGCTTCACGTCGGAGGTTCCGTTAGCCACCGGTTTCGGGTGGCCGGAGGCCGGGGCAGTCAGCAGATGGAGATGCCGAGATCCTCTCCTCCGGGGTACTCCCGCCTTAGGAAGCCCCCGCCCTCACCCTCATCATGACAGCACACGGCGGAAAGATCCCTTTGCTTTCCCTCTTCCTCTTTTCTGCTGCCTACTGCTTTGGAGATCTCACACCCCATAGTCCTAGCCGCCCCAGCCTTAACCAGAGTGTCACCCTGTTTCCCGCTCCCACCTCTGCTAGGGCTCCGCTGCCGTTCTCGCAGCCCGGGGAGCGGGAGTGTTGCCAGCGACTCTCCTCTCTTGGCCCCAGTGAATTTCATTCTTCTAATTTCCAATACTTCTCCATTAGCCTTCCTCTCCTCCCCCACCCCCCGCCCCGAGCGTATCTTCAAACTGACCAGAGCACGGCTCTCACTTCCCTCATCCTGCTGGAAATGGAAGTGTTTGACACTCCCGGGCCCGCCCTCAGGACTCCCCCTCCAGCACCCACCCCAGAGGACATAACTGGTCTCCAGGGAGTTCGGCATGGACCCAATACAAGTCTCCAGCTGATAACTGACAAAGCCTAGACCACATTTCCCAGTTTGTTGATGGGAAAGTTGTTCGGGACCGAATCAGAGCCTTGTTCAATCTATCTTTCCATGGTGTTGATTGAGCCTCTACTTTTCCGTGCAGAACACTGTACTAAGCGCTTGGGAGAGGATCATAAAGCAAGTAGACCCCTCCCCTCAAGCAATTTACAGCTTCCAGATAAGTGCAGTGATGTCTAGCACTGCCCTGGGATCCCCCAGACCTGGAATGGTCAAAGGAGGGAATTAGTTTAGTCCTCTAGGATTCCTACTACTGCCTACCTTCTCTTCCAAGTGTTGCCGGAGTCACCTGGCCTGTTGAGAAAAAACAAAAAAAACAGAATAAACTCCTGACTTCTTTTTTTAGCAAGCCCTTCTGGATCACCCAGGGGCTGACTTCCAGTGGGTGGGGCCGGGGGTGGGGGGTGGCGATTGCTGCTTCTCTCTCCTGCCTGTCTTTTGACCACAGTCCAGCTCTCGGGCACCCCGTAAATGGGAAATAAAAGGAAGTGAAACCCCAGGCTGCTATGAAGAACTGGCCAGAAGCCACTCAGATACCCCCCGCGAAGACAGCGTAGATCAGTCTCAATAGTTAGAGCTAGAGGGGCTGGAGTTAGGCGGGGGAACCCCAGTGGAAATGTTGCAACTCTGGGCCAATAAGAGGGGGAAACGTTCTTTGAATTGTATTTAACCTTGTAATTCCTGGCCAAAGTGCCAGAGTTGACTGAGGTGTGCTTGTGCTTTAGGGGTTTTTTTATTAATCTTCTATGGTGTTAAGCGTTTAACCGTATGCCACACATCGTACCAAGAGCTGGGGTCGATATAAGCTAATCAGGTTGGACCCAGTCCCTGTCCCACCATGATGCTCACGGTCTTGAGACCCATTTTACAGATGACCTGAGGTGCCTGAGGTAACCTGAGTCACGGGACGCTGTGACCTGCCCAAGCTCACACAGAGGTTAAGAGGCAGAGCCGGGATCAGAACCCCGGTTCTCGGACTCCCGGGCCCGTGCGAGGCCACGACGCTTCTGTATGGGTCCCAGTGAAATGTGAATTAGGGCGTTCAGCGACATTCACCTACTGGGCCAACTGCAAGACCATTTCAGTCAACCCATCAAGCAAACAGCGGTATTTAGTGAGCCCGTGCTTTGTTCCGGGCTCCGTACTGAAGGTTTGGACTGAAACCCGTAGCCTCTTGAATGAAATCTAGGAGTCGGTGAATTTGGCAAAGGAGGTAAGCGGGAGATGAGTGCAGGGGGATCGTGGCTAGGCCCGGCACAAACCCCTGAGCGGGATAGCTTTATTGTCTCCCCACATGACCCGGTATCTTCAATCATCGTGAACCCCCAAATGTCTGGAAATCACCCTCTCATCGTCATCATTGGCCTTTATTGAGCACCTACTGTGTCCTAAGTGCTTGGGAGAGAAGAACACACATAGTTGGCCAACGTGTTCCCTGCCCGCAGTGAGTTTACGATCTAGAGGTCGTGCTGGCAGTTTCCCCATCTAGCCCGTGTGGTTCATCGTTCCACCGTGAACGAGTGGCAGGATTTGACTTTCCAAGACACTTCCACAACAGTGATCTCATTTTCTCCTCCCAACAATAATAATAATAATAATGCTGGTATTTGTTGGGCTCTTACTATGTGCAGATCACTGTTCTAAGCGCTGGGGGAGATTCAAGGTCATCAGGTTGTCCCACGTGGGGCTCACAGTCTTCATCTCCATTTTACAGATGAGGGAACTGAGGCACAGAGAAGTAAAGTGACTCGCCCACAGTCACACGGCTGACAAGTGGCAGATCCGGGTTTCGAACCCATGACCTCTGACTCCCAAGCCCGGGCTCTTTCCACTGAGCCACGCTGCTTCTCAACAACCTCGGTGAGAGGTCAGGAGGGAGAAGTTCTCCCCCGATTAGACTGTGACCCCATCATCGGGCAGGGCGTGTCTCTATCTGTTGCCAAATTGTCCATTCCAAGCGTTTAATACAGTGCTCTGCACATAATGAGCACTCAGTAAATACTATTGAACGAATGAATGAAAAGTATTCTCCCGGACGAGGCCCAGGCAAGGTCAGGGGCCGACCGGGGGCAGGGCTGGAACTGGGATCCTAGACCACGCTAGGTTCGTGTCCTCAGCCCTGATGAAGCCACGGGGTGGCGGCTACTGAGTCACGAGCGTGTGGCTTCCTGGAATCCTTGGGCCCTCCCCCGGCCGCCCAGCCCAACCCGGGAGCTGGGAGGGAGTTCTCCCGGGAACGTTACCGGGAGAAATCTCTCAACTGCTCGGGCCCACGTCGCTGCTCATTTAAAAGGCTGTAAAATCACTTTCTACAGCAGGCTACGGCCCCGGGAGCAGGCTGTTTCTTCCCCACAGGGATGAGTCACTGTCCTCAGATCCTAGAGAAGGAGCATGGTGAAATGGAAAGGGAGCGGGCCCGGGAAGGTCACGGGTTCTAATCCGGGCTCCGCCACTTGCCTGGCGGGGGACCTTGGGCAAGTCACTTTACTTCTCTGGGCCTCAGTTACCTCATCTGTAAAATGGGGATGAGACTCCGAGCCCCACGTGGGACCTGTTCCTAGCAGCAAGTGGGGACAGAAGAGAAAACCACACTTTGCTGTGGTTCCTGTGTGGGAGAGCTCAGCACTCAAGGAGGGGAGGCAACAGAGAGAATCCACCGAGCGCTTACTGTGTGCGGAGCACTGCGCCGTTGGGAGAGAGGGCACTAGAGCTGGTAGGTTAGAGGTGGGAGTTTGGAGATGGGGATTTGGAAGCTTGGAGCTGCGAGACAGGTAGGGGTGGAAGGAGGCAAACGGGAAACTCAAAATCCCTTCCACAGAAAATGTCCTCTGGACTGGGCAATGGGGACTCAGGGATGAGAAAAACTCCACGTCTCCTACCGTGTTAATCTGCGGCAGATAGGCCGCCCTCTCCTTAACCCTCCGGGGGAAACACGGGCCACTCCAGAGGTAGAGAAGGGCCCAGGCCTTCCGCCAACTCCGCTTGGGCCGCAGAGCCCCTGCTCTTCCCGTTCCCCTTCTGCCTCGGGCCCCTGGGACTGCCCCGCCGCCTCGGTCCCAGCGCCTTCAGCTGGGTTTCTGGCTGGGTCAAAGTCGTCACGGGCAGTCCCACGGGCCAGGGGCAGACCGCGCCCGGCCAACGGGGTGCCACCAGGCCCTGGCAGGCCCGCCCGGGGACGAGGGCACTGGGGATAGCTGGAGGAGAGAGGAATAAACCGAAGGCCGGGGACGAGTCGAGGCCTCGGATTGGGTCTGCGTCTCTTTTTCCCGTCCCTTCGGGCAGAGGTCTGGGCCGTATTTTGGTGGTGCGTCACGGCTCCGGACCTGACTCAGCTGTCGGAGCAACTGCCTCGAGGAGCGCTCCCTGAGGAAAACCCCTACCAGAGGCGTAAAGGCCAGGGAGGCCAGCTCCGCCGGGCTCTCTCCTGGGAGCCGGGCTGCTCAGGGGCCCCCTGGGGAAAGGAAAATCTGGCATTCACCGCTCGGCGTTTCCGGTGGAAAAGGGCCCGGCCTCGGGAGCAGGGCTTTTAGGAAAAAATCAAAATGTTTCTGAACTGTATTTGACTCACTGGAAAAGAATCTGCTTTTCCGTCCGCCTCCGGCTCGTAGGCTCACTGGGGATTTTGGCTGTGGGCTGAGCCAATCCCGCTCTGCAGACCCTCCCTCTTTCCCTCCCTCCCTCCTTCAGATAAGCAATCTCACGCTGCCCGTTAACACACGGGCCACGGCTGGACGGCCTGCCAGTCCCCAGGGGATGGAAGGAGCAAGGTGGGTTTGACCAGGCCAAGGGGTTCAAAACAACTGGAGATTCCCAAGGTCTCCTGCCCCGCCTTCGCTGGGAAGGAATCACGAGATCCCGCGGGGGGATGCCGGCAGGAGTCAGCCTTCCCGTGTAGGCAGGGGGAAGGATGACCCCCACGCTGCAGATTTCCTTCTTGCGCGCGTCAAGGGGAGACCGTCCCAGCCGGCAGAGACACTGAAATCGGGAGGGACTCCGGCTTGGACCTGGAGGAGGCAGAGACCAGAGAAGCAGGGTGGCCGAGTGTAAAGAGCCCAGGCCGGGGAGTCAGAAGACTTGGGTTCTAATTCAGGTTCTGCCCTTTGTTTGTGGTGTGGCCCTGGGCAAGTCACTTCACTTCTCTGTGCCTTAATCACCTCATCCGTAAAACAGACTTATGGATCATGGATTGTGTCCAACCTGATTGGCTTGTATCGACCCCCTTAGTACAGTGCCTGGCACATAGTAGGTGTTTAACAATTTCCGTTAAAAAACTCACTGCCCTGAGCCTCGGAGTCATTATCACGTGCTTCTTCGGGGTCACTGTGCTGAGCACTAGGGCAAGAAAAAGACAATCAAATCAGCCACTGGCCCTGCCCACAAGGGACTCACTAACGGGTAGGGGAGAGCAGGAATCTTATCCCAATTTTGCAAATCAATCAATCAAGAGGTACAGCAGTTCATGAACGACATAATAAGGATGGTATGTATTAAGCACTTACTATGTTCCAAGAACTGTACTAAGCGTTGGGGCGAATACAGCAAATCAGGTTGGACACAGTCCCTGCCCCACGTGGGACTCATCGTCTCCATCCCCATTCTACGGGTGAGGTGACTCAGGCACAGGGAAGTGAAATGACTTGCCCGAGGTTATCTGGCAGACACGTGGCGGAGCCGGGATTAGAACCCATGACCTTCTGACTCCCGGGCCCGTGCTCCATCCATTACACCACGCTGCTTCTTCCTCGTGTGATTCTTCCTCATTTGCTATGGGACTGGAGAATTAGAAGATCCGATCCATGCCCTCAAAGGGCTTACAATCTAATGGAGGAAACTGGCCCAAAATAATTACAAAGAGATGAAGAGAAAGGAAAAGGATCTTTAAGGGAGGGAGTGCTTAAATTGGGTAAGTAAGTGTGGAAGTACGACGAGTACGTAAGTGCATAACTGACACACGAGCGCTGAGGGAGCTGAGGGAGGATAGGACCTAGGGAGGAGGAAAATTAATCAGGAAGGCCTCCTGGAGAAAGTGGGATTTGGGAAAAGCTTGGAAATTGGGGGAGAACTGTGGACCGGTGAATTTAGAGTGGGAGGGAATTCCAGACGGCGGGAAACCAGGTCCAAAGGGTAGATTAGTTCGAGATAAGTGAAGCCTGGGAGCTGAGGTATATAGTGGGAGCGGATGCCGGATGAGCAAAAATGCGTGAGTCTTGAATGGCGGGTCTTGAAGCCGGTTCTCGATATGCAGAGGAATGGACATGCGGTGAGGTTTTTTTTTGAGATATGTGCAGAATGATGTTTTGGGAAAGTGAACTGGTCCCCAGAGTGAAGCAAGAATGGGAGAGGGGAGAGGCTGAAGGCAGGAAGGTCCGCGAGGAGGCTGACTCAGTAGGCAAGGAGGGATATGAGAAGTGCCCGGACCAGGGCGATGGCCAGTTGGATGGAGGCAGATCCTGGAAATCTCAGGGAGGAAAAACCATCAGGCTTTAGCAGCAGGCTGAACTGAGGTCCAGAAGATTACGTGATATGCCCAAGGTTACACACATGTCCCAGGGAGAGCTGGGACCCAACCCCCAATCCCATGCTCTTTCCCCTAGGCACCCTGTCTGTCTCTTGGTCAGATACCCTCTGACCTAAGCGCCTGTCAACTGGACAAGTGATTTTAGGGGAAATTGGGATTTCTCCGGGGATGGTCTTCACCTGGAGAACCCACTCTCCACTCAACCTTACACAGACAGATACGTACGTGCACACCTACACAATCACATCTCTTCCCTGCTCTTCCCCTTCTCTGGGTAACTCCCACCTTCGGCCCATTGACCTGACACCAGTATCCACAGTGGTCCAAGCAGCCAATTTCTCCCCGAATCCTCCCCATCCCCGACTAGAGCTCTGGCTTGCCTCTCCCTTGGAGTCGCTATGCTCTGGAGGCCTCTCCGCATCCCTTTCTCCGCACCAGCCGCCCTCACCTTCTACCCACTCAAGAGCCCCATCCTTTTCTTCTGCGCTTCCGCGAGAAGCATTTTAAGACAGAATGTTCCTACATGAAATACACGATGAATAGAAACCGGGACATCACAAGAACACCGGGCTTGGTTATGTAAGTTTCGCTTTATGTGAATGTAAATACATATAAACAGTCAAATTCATAGTTGTCTTCTCTCACCCTCTAGATTGTAAGCTTGCGGTGGGCGGGGAACTACCAACTCCGTTGCGGCGTGCTCTCCCAATCGCTTTGTAAAGTGCTCTGCACACAGTGAGCACTCAATAAATACCATTGATGGGTTAATCGATTTCATAATAAAAAAAGTGTAATAAAATCATAATCTAAAAACTGTGAAGTTGTATGGTCTAGCAGAAAGAGCACGAGACTGCAAGCCAAGAGACCTGGGTTCTAAT
Organism: Ornithorhynchus anatinus; assembly: GCF_004115215.2. NCBI lineage: Eukaryota > Metazoa > Chordata > Mammalia > Monotremata > Ornithorhynchidae > Ornithorhynchus > Ornithorhynchus anatinus. Next base: position 48,626,340 of record NC_041730.1, on the reverse strand, counting down.
CTGGGTTCTTCCGCTTGCCCACTGTTTGACCTTGAACAAGTCACTTTAGCTCTCTGTGCCTCAGTGTCCTCATCTGTAAAATGGGGATTAGAAACCTGTTCTCCCTTCCTCTTACTCTGGGAGCCCCATGTGGGGCAGGGACTGGTTTATCTGATTATCCTGCATCTTCCCCAGCTCTTAGTATAGTGCTTAGCACATAATAAGTACTTAAGGAATACCACAATTATTAATTAGCAGCATCGCTCAGGGGAAAGAGCCCGGGCTGGGGAGTCAGAGGTCATGGGTTTGAATTCCGGCTCTGCCACTTGTCAGCTGTGTGACTGTGGGCAAGTCACTTCACTTCTCTGTGCCTCAGTTACCTCATCTGTAAAATGGGGGTTAAGACTGTGAGCCTCACGTGGGACAACCTGATGACCTTGTATCTCCCCCAGCGCTTAGAACAGTACTCTGCACATAGTAAGCGCTTAACAAATACCAACACAATTATTATTATAAATTATTAAGATCTCCTCCGGGTATATGGATGGCTAATAGGCCATTGCGGGACTCATGGTCCTGACCACACTCCACAGAAAGATCCCCCGCACCATATAAAGTCACAGACTTGTAACGCCGGTTGCTGTCTTCACTTCCTCACCTTGCGGAAGGCGAGCATCAGCGGTATTCCCACCGAGGTTTGTTTCACGGCCCAAAAGGCCGGGGACTATATCTTTCAGTGCAGTCGAGGGTCGAGGCACCATCCGTAAGTTTGCGGAGCACATATTGCTGCTCATGGAGAAGGTGAATTTGGGGTGGAAATAGAACGGATGGGAACTGGACGACCAACTTCTCCCCTGCTAATATGCTCTGATTGATTTCATCTTTAATGGGAAGCAACATGGCCTAGTGGGCAGAGCTTGGGACTGGGAGCCAGGAGACCAAGGTTCGAATTCTGGCTCCACCACCGGCCGGCTGTAGGAGCCCGTGGGCCTCAGTTTCCTCACTTGTCAAATGGGAGTACGATTCCCCACCTCCTTTCCCCCTAGACTGTGAGCCCTGAGTGGGACAGGGACTGTATCTCATCTGATCGTCCGGCATCTCCCCCAGGGTTTAGTACAGTGCTTGGCACAGAGCAAGCTCTGAACGAATACTATTACCGCTGACAATAATTGGACTCTGGCCCATAGGTCACCTCCGATAGATCGATTACTTAAGAAGCAGCACAAACCAGTCACAGTCGAGCAGGTCAGGATGTGGTTCTGCTTAGCATTATTCTGGGTGTCTTGTGATCTTAATGAGGCTGGAATTCTATTTATTGGAGGGGGGAGGGGTCTGTATTTCTAGCGAAACACGTTCCGTTTCTGGCTGAATAAAATGACACTCCACAGCCTTCCTACAAAAATACCACCTCCTTTCTGTATGGCCTATTTACCGAAATGTCACGTTGCCGTAAATAGAGATGCGGAGATTTGCCTGGATCCCCTTATCCACCTAAGACTATGTTCAGTAACAGCGATGCTGAGTGCTTAATTGAGGATGCTGACTTTTTCATGCGACTCTGTTCTCGCGCAGGCGTGGCAGCTGGGAGGAGATAATCACCCATCAATAGTATTTCCTGAACACATAGTACTAAGCGCTTGGGAGAGTATGATAGAAATGCAAATCACAGTCCCGCCCTCAAGGAGCATACAATCTAAAGGGGGAGACTGACCCCAAATTATTTAGTAAGAAGGAAAAGGGGAATACAAAAGTGGGTAAGTGAAAAAATAGGTGGTTAAATAGTAGAGCCTGTAAATCAGCATGTACTTCGATGTTACTTTTAGGGTAGGTTACAGGACTGCATTTATGTTTTGCTTTATTTAGAGCCCATGTGCTTAATGCATTTGCTATATAATTAACGTGATGTTTATTAATTATCCAGTTAGTTGGCCCAATGTAGACAGCCCAACCAGACAGTTTAAGGCTCGGAGTAGATTCTGGGGGTCTGAATTAGGTAGTTTAGCTATTTACAGAGAATGAAACTGACCCGATAATTGTCAGACCTCCACTTGACTTCATATCCCGCAGATGTAACCACAGAAATTATTGTGATTATCATTATTATTATATTAGTTAAGCATTTACTTTGGGTAAAACACCATTATAAGTGCTGAGATAGATTCAAGTTAATCAGATTAGACACAGTCCATGTCCCACATGGGACTCACAGTCTATGATGTAGATCATTTTACAAAATAACCCAGAGCTGTAAACGTTAAGACCGTTTATCTTGGTGTCAATATCTGCATATACATTCTTAGGGACTGTTCAAGACACGGCAGGGTGTTGAAATACCTGATCGATGGGAAGGACTCCAATCTGGTGTGGCCCAGTGAATAGACCATGCGCCTGGGAGTCAGAAGGACCTGAGTTCTAATCCCAGTTCTGGCACTTGTCTGCTGTATGACCTTGGGCAAGTCACTTAATTTCTCTGTGCCTCAGTGCCGTCATCTGTAGAGCGGGGATGAAGACTGCGAGCCCCATGAGGGACATGGACTTGGCCGATCCGATCAGCTTGTATCTACCCCAGTGCCTCGGGACAGAGTGAGCGCTTAACAAATACCATTTTTTAAAAAATCATTTGTATTTACCTTACTAAAATCACATCTCCTACAAGAGGCCTTCCCATCAAAGCCCTCATTTCCCCCACTTCTGCACCACCTGTGTCCTCAAGTCTGTATCTTTTAATATTCACCCCACCTTCAGCCCCCAAGCACTAAGGTACACATCCATAATTTCGTTATTCTAGGGTCTGTCTGCCCATCTAGACCGAAAACTCCTCGTAGGCAGGGAAAATGTCTCCCAACTTTGTTATGTACTCTCCCCAACTCTTAGTAGAGTCCTCTGCACACGGTAAGTGCATGGTAGGTCCCACTCATAATTGATTGCCTGATTTTGCCTTCTTGTGTTATAATCAACTCAGGTGTTTGAAAAGAGTTCCCCTCTCTGGTCCATCCGCTGTAATTTTCTCCCAGCTCTGATGCAGCATTTGTCCGTGGCTTCGTCCTGTTCCCGGCTCAGTCAGTGCTCCTCGCCATCGCGGAAACTGGATCTCCCCAGATGACCCTGTCTCCTCTGCCACACTTTCCGGAGGGGATTCATCTCTCTCTCCCCAAGTGAGACTCACTGGGAGAGTGGGGGGACTTGCCTTTCTTCTTGCCCACCAACACCACTTTTGTACCATCGCAAATCCCCCATCCTGCTCTGTCTCCTCCTTTGAAACTCATCATCCGCCTCTGCTACCCACTCCAGGTACTTGTCACGTTCATCTACTACCACTCCCCAGATCTTGCCTCCAGCTTTCTGCACCATTTTGCTCTCTCTCTCACATTCCCTTCCTCTTCCTCCAACTCTACACTGATCTTCAGGGACTTCAACGTCGACGTGAAAGTTACCGATGGCCTTTCCGCGGCTGACTTTTTCTCACTCAACTTCTGTTCTACCTCACCTCACCTTCTTGCCAACTTGGACACGTGCTTGATCTCATCATCTCCGGTCACTGTTCAGCCTCCAACCTCGCCAACTCGGAAATTCCACTCTCTGATTATGATCTCCTCACCTCCTTTCTCTGCCATACATCCCCTCTCCACAAAACTGGCCTGTTCCCTATGAGGCCTCCCTCCTCTTGACCCTGTGCTCTGCCCTCAATAAGCACCCAACGAATGCCATTGATTGATTGATTCGATTGTATTTATCGAATGCTTACGGTGTGCAGAATACTAAGCACTTGGGAGAGCAAAATACAACAATCAACAGTGACATTCCCTGCCCACAGTCTAGAGTGCAATCAATTAATCAATCGATCGATTGATTATAATGAAACAATAATGTGAATACAAATTTTTCTAAGCCACTATATCCGGATTCACCCTGCCAGTTAGAGCACGGGGGGAAAGGTTGATGCAAAGGGCGGATGAACAAGTTGTGAAGAATTAATTACCTAAAGATCAATCAGCAGTAATAATAACATGGTATTTGGTAAGCACTTACTCTGTTCCAAGCACTACATTAAACGCTGGAGTAGATTCAGGGTAATCAAATCAAAGTCCTTGTCCCATAAGAGGCCCCCAGTCTAAGTATGATATCGTAATAACAGTAATAATAATGATGGCGCTGGGGGAGGCCATCAGGTTGTCCCCCATGGGGTTCACAGTCTTGATCCCCATTTTACAGATGAGGTAACTGAGACACAGAGAAGTTATGTGACCTGCCAAAAGTCACATAGCTGACAAGAGGCGGAGCCGGGATTAGAACCCATGACTTCTGACTCCCAAGCCCAGGCTCTTTCCACTGAGTCACGCCGCTTCTCAGTGGAGAACAAGTATTAAATACCCATTCACAGCTGAGGAAACTGAGGCCCAGAGAGGTTTAGGGACTTGCCCTAGGTCACACGGCAGGTAAGTGGCAGAGCTGGGATCAGAACCCAGGTCCCCTGCCTCCCAGTCTCTTGCTCTTTCCACTAAGTCACGCTGCTGCTCAACAATCTAACGCCCAGGCCCTGCCGGGTCCGTTACCAACGTCAGGAAGAGCAGGGCTAGGACTGCCCCTTCTGCGGGGGTGGATCAGGGTGATTTGTCCATTTGAGGGGATTCACTTCATCACCTGAATGGGCAGAGGCTGCCCCGGGGAGGCCTCTCTCTACTGTCTCGGAGGAGCAGGAGAAGGAGCAAGAGGAGGGCTCAGCGTCCGGCCGAGAACCAAGGCCAGGTCACCCTGGACCCCTCAGCTGCCGCTTGACTACTGGCCAGGCGGTCAGAACTGCAAAAAGATCCAAACAACCCACGGTAACCATGAACAACTTGAAGGCCGATTGAACAAATGAAAGGAATCTGTTCGGTCACTTGCAGCAAAAAGCACCGGCTGATGTTTTACAGTCCGCTTCATTAATGCCTCTATAGACGTGGGCCGGGGGGAAAAAAACACATTTCTTGGTTATAAGTAAATTGGTTTAACCAAGCTGACCAGCCGGATTTAGTATTTGTTTTTGTTCATAACAGAATTAAAGATTAACTCTCTGGAGCCCCAAACGACATTCTTTTTGAGCAGCAGTTTCCAAGAGCCCTTGTCTGTATTTACTGAAGTACAGCTGCCGAAAACTACACAGCCGGAGTCAAGTGAAAGAGGAAATGGGGTAGTGCAGTTTTCCTTGCCTGTAGAAATGAAGGTGTGCTAGACAGTGGAGGAGAAAGGCATCTACAGCTGGGCCGTAGTCTGCCTCGTTATGAATATGGCAGTCAGGGGCCCTTCTGTGCATATTTTCTTTCCAGAGCCCAGTGTCCCCTCCCTTAGGCTCTTGAGGAGCTCCTCTGCTTCCCACAGCTTCAACTTCCGCGTCTAGGTTACCAAATTTACCCGTCCAGACCCGGTTCCTAATCTGACCTATAATCCCACATTTCCTTCTTGCCTCCAGGGCGTCTCCCCTTGGATTTAATAACAATAATAATAATAACAATGTTGGCATTTGTTAAGCGCTTACTATGTGCAGAACACTCTTCTAAGCACTGGGGTAGATACAGGGTCATCAGGTTGTCCCACATGAGGCTCACAGTCTGAATCCCCAATTTACAGATGAGGTCACTGAGGCACAGAGAAGTGAAGTGACTTGCCCACAGTCACCCAGCTGACAAGTGGCCGAGCCGGGATTCGAACTCATGACCTCTGACTCCCAAGCCCGGGCTCTTTCCACCGAGCCACGCTGTAACCTGACTCCGAGAAGACACGGTCCCAGCGTGCCGGGAGCCACTACCGGCACCGTCCACAGGCTGTGCCTTGTTCAGAAGGACTTGTGCCCCCCCCCAACACGAGCAGCACCGGCGAGTGGGTTTCTGCCGGTACCTCCAACCTAATATGTCCAGCAAAGAACTGCTCCTTTTCCCTCCTAGATACGTTCCTCCTCCAAACTTTCCCATCTCTGTCAAAGTCATGATCATCCTCCCTGGAGTAGAAAACCCAAAACCTCGATGTCACCCTTGACTCCGTGTTTTACAACTCTCACATTCAAGCTACTGCTAATCCTACCGGTTCATCCCATACAACATTGTCCACATTCACCCATTTATTGCCCACATTCACCCATTTATTGCCCACAATCACCCATTTATTGCCCACATTCACCCATTCCTCTCCAAACCAAACTCCCACCACCTTGGCCCACTCTCTTGTCGACTTACAGCAACATCAGCCTTTTGTTAGCCTCCCTGCCTCTAGTGTCTCCGCAGCATGGAGGAGAGGATAGAGCATGGGCCTGGAGTCAAAAGGTCATGGGTTCTAATCCTTGGAGAAGTCACTTCACTTCTCTGGGCCTCAGCTACCGCATCTGTCAAATGGGGATCGAGATTGTGAGCCCCAGGGGCAACCCGATCTGCTCGTGTCCGCTCCAGTGCTTAGAACAGTGCCTGCCACAGAGTAAGAGCTTAACAAATACCATAATTATTATTATTACGCTATATGGTGCTGCCCACATCATCTTCTTAAAGCACTGTTAGTCTCACCTCTGCCCTCTCCTCATGAGTCTTCAATGGCTTCCCATTTCTTTCCTCATTAAAAAAAAATACCCCTCTGGGTCAGCTTCAAGCTCTCCACCAAATCTGCCGTTTTATCTATTTGTCCCTTCCAAGCCAACCTTCTAGCTGTATTTCACTCTGAACTCTCCCACTTCTGTTCCTTTACTAAGACTGAGCCTGAAACTCTCGCCCCAACCTAATCTGTGCCTCAGTTAAGTCATCCATAAAGTGGAGATTAAGACTGTGAGCCCCATGTGGGACATGGACTGTCCGACCGCTGCTTAGTACGGTACCCGACACATAGTGGGCGCTTACTAAATGCCATTAAAAAATCTGACAGACCACAACTCTCCCCCCTTTCAAAACCCACCTAAACTCCCACCTCCTCCAACAAGGCTTCTCCGCTTCAACTCCCAACTCACCCCACCCACCCCCACCCCCGTCAGGCATATGAACCCATCACACCTTTGACATTTACGTATTTATTTACCTCCTTCCTGAGCGTTATGTGCTTATTCTGTTTGCAAATATTTTTTTTTTCTGTCTCCTCCACTAGACTGTAATTTCCTTTGGGGCAGGAAACAAATCTTGTGTTTCTTTCTTTCTCAAGTGTCTAGAATAGTGCATGGTGCCCAGTGGACCCTCAATTAATATCAGTACCCTTCTACCTGTATTTTTCTGCCGCCGCTGCTAAAGCCCATAGCTTGATAGCAGCCCCCAGATTCCCAGTGGCTTACGTGGGGAGGTCAGTGGCCCTGGGGCAGGTAGAGCGACAGGAGTTAGATCGAGGGATTCCCCAGAGAGCCGAGTGTACTCCCAACAGTTGGCAAATAAGACCTCGTTATGTCACACAGTGTGTCCGGGCAAATGAATGTGCTGTCTTGTGTGTTTCTGTGTCTGGTTGTTTTGGGTGCCATAAATAATCCCCTCGATTCATGTTGACATGCAGGCCTTATCCATGGGCGGTGTACTCACATCCCCAGGGCTCTGAAACCTGCAGGGGTGGAAGTCTGGAGTTTTTTCGTGGTATCTGTTATGCTTACTATGTGTCAAGTACTGTTAGCATCAGGGTAGGTAGACGTTAAGCCAGACGCAGTCCCTGTCCCACATGGGGTTCGTAGTCTAAGCAGTAGGGAGACCAGATATTGAATCCTCACTTTGCAACGGAGGAAAATTGAGGCCCAGAGAAGTCAAGTGACTTGCCCAAGATCACACAGAGGGCAAGTGGCAGAGCTAGTATGAAGTCAGAAGAACCTGGTTTCTCATCCCCCCTTCTCCACTTGTCTGCGGTATGACCTGGTTATGGCAATTCACTTCACTTTTCTGTGTCTCAGTTTACCTCATCTGAAAAATGGGGAATAAAGACCATGAGCCCCATGTGGGAGGTGACCTGGGTCCAACCCGATTAGCTTGTATCTACCCCAGCACGTGGTACAGTGCCCGGTATATAGGAGGAAAAGAAAGGTCCTCTCGCTTCCAGGCTTGTGCCCTTTCCCCTAAACCGCACTGCTTCCTGAATTTGGATTCAGTTCTCCTTTTCCCTCAGCAGCGGGTTCTAGTCCCGCTCACCCTACCCCTTGCCACAGACACCGCACCTCGGGAGGGAGTGAGCACAGCTGCTGCAGGGAGGTTGCAGAGAGGGCAGGACCGGGCAGGATCGGGCAGGATTGAGCAGGACCGGGCAGGGTGGCCTGCGGGCTCCTACTTCTGTCTGGCCCTCACCGCCTTCACTCTCTTGGAGCCAGAGAGGAGCGCCTCCGTGATTCCTGCCTCCTACCCAGTGGCCCAGAGGGGAAGTTAGACCCCTGTTCAGGTTTGAATTAGTCTTCAACCCTTGGGAGCCAGGCCTGGCTCGAGACTGCGGGTCCGGCTGTCTGTTCGTCTGGCCGGCCGATCTCAAATCAGGGTCGCTCACGTTTGGCTTTAGACTGTCAGCTCAAGTTGGGCTGTCAAGCTCACTGAACAGCTCCTGGCCTCTCCATCGAAAGACTTACAGACACTCTTGAGCCCAGGATCCGTCCGCCCACAAAAGGGTAAGGCTGGACACGAGGCAGGGAAGGCCAGGAATTTCCTTTGGTCCCACACCATTGAGTCAGAAATCATTTCTTTTTGAAATGATTAAAGTGCCCGTCTCCTCTTCATTGAATTTGCCCCAGAACAATTCATCCCCACCCTTCCTGGGCCGGCCCTCCCTTTGTTGGGGGTTTTGGGCCCCTCTCCCTCACCCTAGGATTGCCCGCCATTTCACTGTCTCAGCTGGGCCCTCCATCTATCACCTCCCTTGCTTGGCCGCCTCCTTCCGCTCTAGCGCTTCCCTGGCTCGGCTGCACCCCGTCTCCGTGGCTGAACCCCCTCCTTTGTACTGCAGCAGTGGCAGACAGGACAGGGAGAGGCGGGGTGGGGCCTTCTTCCCTACCTCCTTCTTTCCCCGGCATTGGCGTTGGTGTTGACACTGGAATGCCGCCGGAGGGGACTGGGGAAGGGAAGGGGGGCTGGGGAAGAGGAGGGGGGCTGGGGAGGGCCCCGGCGCTGGCTGCAGGAGGGGAGCTGCACATCTGCCTCTCCTTTCCAACCCCAAGGCCTCCGCCTGTTGTCCGAGCCGCGCGGGATGCCCCCCGTGCCCTCATCCTTCCCCGGCAGGGGCAGAGGCTCGGGCAAGACGAGGACCTTCGGGACACCCCACTTTGGCTGTCACCGTCCTTGCCTCCCGGGACTGTGAAGAAGGGGGGCGGGGGAGGGGTTCAGGGGCAGTCTTGGAAGGGAGGGCTCCAAGGGGGCTCAGGGGAGGGGGGCCCAGTGGAGGTGATCAGAAAGGGGGCTCAAAGGGAAATGGGTACAGAGAGGAGGGACTCAGAGGAGGGGGATGAGTTCAGGGTGTGGCCAACCGCAAAATGATGGGGGACAGGCCAGTTTGTGGTCTCCTACAGGGCTGGGGGCAGGGCTAGCCCTGCGGAGTTCATCTGCTGAGGGGCTGAAGAGTTAACTTGTGAGGCTTCCATGGCTGGGAAAGTTGATCCTCTGCTGGGTAACAGCTCCTCCCCCAGACCGCATCCCGCCCTGCCCTTTCTCCTCCCTACCAGGCTCCAGGCTCCAGCCTAGGCTGAATGAGTGTTCACCCCCCTCCCCCCTTTCCAGAAGGGCATTTTGCACTTCAGCAAACCTGGCTGCTCAGTGCCTTTCCAGGGTGGCCACGGGGGACATTCCCAGGTGACCGGCAATGCCTCTGAGTCACTTGGGCCAGAGCTTAAAGGGAAATCGGCATTCGGGCATTCCTGCACGTTCTGAGAACTGAAGTAGGAAAGCCAGGCCATCGCACTCAGGTGTTTACTGATAGCTGTTGGGAGATTTCAATCTCCTGGGGACCGCTTCTAACTTGTGGGAAGCTGGGAAGAGATGCCAGGGGGAGTGGGGACCTAGGGAAAGTCATAGAACTGGAGCAGGGTCCTCTACCCTGAGACTTTTCCTCTGGGGACCTCCCCTAGCCGAAGATTGCCGAAAGAGGGGCCGGGTCCCGGGGAGCCAGGCCAAGGCTCCAGGGGAAATGTGGGGAGGAGACACGGGACGGCAGAGAGAACCGGGGAGGAACAAGGGCACAGGAGCTGGAGGAGAGGGAAATCAGGAGGAGTGCTGCACTCCGTCTCCCTTCTGGTTCTCCTCGATCCTACATCAGCAGTGGGGCAGAGACTCGTCAGTCCCAAGGAGAGTCTGTCACCACTGTGACCCCTGTCTCGTCCCCTCCAGACCCTCCGGGCAGTCTGGGCAGACAATTCAGAGAGGCAAGGGTCCAGCCCTGATGCCCAGTGAGGATAGGAAAGCAACGTCTTCCAGCTGCTGGTCAGAGCCAACATCTCAGATCTATTCCTGGCTCCTTTCCAGCCCCCCGGAGCCCCGGCTAGCCTCTGCCATTGGCCTAAAAAGCTTCAAGAAGAGATAGAACACCCTGCTCTCTCCACCACATCTGAGCATAAGGCTCCTTGTCCTGCCTCTCCAAAATCCATACAGAATGCATCACTAAGCTCCTTCAAACCTCCAGTGACCCCATCTTCCTACCTACCAGGAAAACAATCCTGACCGCTGGCTTCAAAGTTCTCCCCCAGCTTCCTCCTACCTCTCTTTCTGCTCTCTTTTCCTGTTACCTCCCCCAGTTCCTGCTCTTCACTCCCCATAAGCTAATATTTTGTCCCCGTCTTGACTTTCCTGCACATCTAGGTAGCAGACTTGTCTCTAAACTGTAAGCTCATCTCTAGACTGTAAGCTCACTGTGGGCAGGCAATGTGTCTGTTATATTGTGGACTTGTACTCTCCCAAGTGCTCAGTACAGTGTTCTGCACCCAGTGAGTGTTCAATGACTACAAATAATTGACTGAAATCATGAAAAATAGAAAACAGGTCTAATATTTTCTTTAAATAAAAACCGATTCATCATTTCGAATGAAAAATACAGGCTTCTGTGCTGTTACCTCCTCAGGTGTTCTAGAAAAAGTCATTCATTTCCCCTCTAGACTGTAAGGTCGCTGTGGGCAGGGAAGTGTCTTATATTGTTACACTGTACTCTCCCAAGTGCTTAGCACAGTTCCGCGCACACAGTAAGCGCTCAATAAATGCGACTGATTAACTGGAGCCAGCCTGGTCTCTAGACTGGAAGCTCATTGTGGGCGGGGAATGTGTCTTTTCCTTGTTGTACTCTATGTCCATATCTGTAATTAATGTCTGTCTCCCCCCTCTAGACTCTTATTGCTATTATTATGGTATCTGTTAAGCGTCTATTATGTAAGCTCACCTTGGGCAGGAAACATGTCTGTTACATTGTTACGTAGTACTCTCCCAAGCGCTTAGTGCAGTGTTTTGCACAGGAGCCTAGAAAAAGGCTGATGTAATAACTGACACAAAAAATACAAACTGTCAACTCTATGGGGTTTCTGGTAACAGTGTATGGATCTGAGAGCTGGAAGGTGAAAAAACAGAATAGAAAGAACATTGATTCTTTTGAAATGTGCTGTTGGAGGAAGCTTTTGCAAATACCGTGGACAGCCCAAAAAACAAACAAATGGATCTTAGAGCAAATTAAGCCCAAGTGGTCTTTGAAAGGCCAAATAACTCGATTTAGATTAGCATATTTTGGACACGTAATCAGGAGGACTAATTCTCTGGAAAAGACACTAATGCTAGGAAAAGTCCAGGGAAAACGTGGAAGAGGCAGACCAGCAGCTAGTTGGCTAGAAGACCAACGGAAGAACAGTTAGAAGGGTTGCCGATTATGGCAGAGGACGGGCCGTTCTGGGGAAAGCATATCCATGGAGTCTCTATGAATCGGAAATGACTCGATGACACCTAGGGATAATAATTAGAGCTCAGTAAATACAAATTGAAAGAGTGAATGGCAGCGATAACACTCTGAAGGGGCCAGCCCTTCTGGCTCAGAACTGCTCTTGGCAGGATGTGGCCAGAAGCCCAGGCGCTGGCCCAGAGAGAGGTAGCCAGTGCTGGGCCTCACATCCCCAGGGGCTTCCCCATTGCCCTCTGCCCTCTTTCCTCCCCTCTCCGGTGCCCTTGGTGTTCCGCAGAAAGTCATCATCGTGTTAGGCTGCGGGCCCGGACCCGGCTGCCATTGTGTCTCCAGAGTTCATTCATTCATTCAGTGGTATTTCTTGAGCGCTTACTCTGTGCAGAGTACCGTACTAAGCCCTTGGAAAGTACAATTCAGCAATAAAGAGAGACAATCCCAGCCCACAAGGGGCTTACAGTCCCCCGCAGACCCTCCCCCACCTTCCATGGCCCGAGCAAAGAGGACCTTGCTTCCGACAACAACCTCGGGCCGGGCAGAGGGAGGGAGAAAGAACGGGGGGTCCTGCGGCCGGGAGGGGGTGAAGAGGGGGCAGCAGGTGAAGGGGGGTGGTCTACACAGGCAGGTCTGGGTCTACGCAACCCGCTCCGCCCCACAACACTTCCCTTTTCTCCCCTGCCCCCACCCCTCCTCACATCGCAGAGCCAAGGCAAACATTTTCCGGCATTCCCAGAATCCTTATATAAACTAATCTTCAGGGAGGAATGAAACTTGACAGGTCACTGATGCCAGGCCCATAAGGCCAAGGGCCCCCACCCCTCACCCCGGCCTGAGCGCATGCTCAGGATGAAGGAGAAAAGTTCTTCCTCCTGCTTTCCAGGCCGGAGGAGCCTCTCTCTTCCGTATGATACTCAACCTAGAGGGGGTCTCCCCCTATAAGGGGGAATATCCGGTATTCAGGGTGGAAGGGGCTCTCTCTCATGGAGAGCACAGGCTGGAGGGGCCTACCCCCCACACCCCATGGTCCTCAGGCTGAAAGGGACTCGCCCCCTCACCCCCCACCTGGTGCACCAGCCGGATGGGACTTCCCTCTCCATGGTACTCAGGCTGGAGAGGGCTTTCTCCCCCTGGGCTCGGCGACCAACTCTGGAGCGCAGGATGGCCAAGGTCCAGGGGACCAACCTTGGGATGTTTCTAAAAGCAAATGGAAAGAGATTGAAAACTGACAGCTGGCAAGCGATGAAATCTCCTTCCTGCAATCAGAACGTCAAAAACAAAAAGGAGTTCAGTTGTCTGTCCGGAAATGCTCCGGGAACTGTGAAGTGCCTCAGCCCACAATGGACCCCACCTCCAAATCCGTTCCCACTTTCTGGGTGAAACTATTTCCTTTCTTTCCTTGGAAACAGAGCCTGGACTCCACTGACCATGAGTTTCCTGTATTTAATCTGAGGCTCTTAGCTGGCACTGTTGCCCAGTCTTCGAGGTGAAGTGGAGAGCTGAGGAAGGATGAGGTTTGGTTCATTCCCAGTTCATCGAAAAAGAATCGAAGATAGTATACTGACATATTTCTGGGTTAAGTTTCAGAAGATAATGATGATGATGATGATATTGGTATTTGTTAAGCAATTACTATGTGCAGAGCACTGTTCTAAGCGCTAGAGTAGATACAAGGTAATCAGGTTGTCCCGAAGCTTGTAGTTAATCCCCATTTTACAGATGAGGTAACTGAGGCCCAGAGAAGTTGTGACTTGCCCACAGTCACACAGCTGACAAGTGGCAGAGCTGGGATTCGAACCCATGACCTCTGACTCCCAAGCCTGGGCTCTTTGCACTGAGCCACCCTGCTTCTGAGATATTTTACGTGGAAACGTGTTTGTGTCTTAGTGGGTGCATATGAGTGTGGATATGCATTCCCTCGCAGCTCCTCGAAAAGGCCTACAAATTCATCTTTCCCTGCTCTAGCCCCGTCCTCGCCTTGGCTCAGCGATGCTACTTTTTCCCAGTTACTTCCTTGCACAGGGTCTGCTCCAAATACTCCAGGCCATTAGCTCCCGCCTCAAATTCCCAATGTCCCCATTCCCCACTCACCCCGATGAACTTGCCAACTACCTGGTTGAAAAAATTAAATCCACCTGACTCAAATTCCTAAATATCTCCACCTCCCCCATATCCGACTCTCTCATCCTCCTCATCCAGCTCTCAAGAGATTCCCTCTCCTGTTTACAAAATCTGCCCCTTCCTCCTGCACCTTTCTCTCCATTCCTCCTCCCCTATCCTACTTGGAAAGAGCCTGGGTGTTAGGGCAGGGGATCTGGGTTCTAAGCCCAACTCTGTCCCTTGGGCAAGTCACTAAACTTCTCTGTGCCTCAGTTTCCTCATCTATAAAATGGGGATTCAGTCCTACTCCCCCTTTTTTAGACTGTAGGGCAGGGACTATGTCCAATCTGATCATCTTGTATCTACCCCGCTCAATCATGTTTACTGAGCGCTTAATGTGTACTAAACACATGGGAGAGTAAAATGCAACAATAAACAGACAGATTCCCTGCCCACAAAGAGCTTACAGTCTAGAGTGGGTGACAGACAATAATATAAATAAATTACAGATAGTTACATTAAGTACTGTGGGGCTGGGAGGGGGGATGAATAAAGGGAGCAAGTCAGGGTGACACAGAAGGGAGTGGGAGAAGAGGAAAGTTGGGCTTTGTCAGGGGAGGTCTCTTAGGGGAGAGGTTCCTTCAATAAGTCTTGGAAGGGGAGGAGAGTCATTGTCAGATATGAGGAAGGAGGGTGTTCCAGGCCAGAGGCGGGTCGTGGATGAGAAGTTGTTGGTGAGACAGACGCGATCGAGGTACAGTGAGAAGGTTAGCAATAGAGGAGTGAAGCGTGAGGGCTGAGTTGTCGTAAAAGCGTGGTGAGGTGAGATAGGTGGGGGCAGGGCAATGGAGTACTTCAAAGCCGATGGTGAGGAGTTTCTGTCTGATGCGCAGTTGGATGGGTGGTTGGCCCGTAAAAAGTGTTTAAAAGTACCAGGATAATAATAATAATAATGACAAAAACACCTTTGCCCATTCCTCTTTCCTTCCTGCCATCTTTGACCACTCACTCTCTGATGGGTCCCTTTGCAAACCCACTCCAATATTTTAGAAAGATTGTTTGAAAGTCCCAGGAAGGATCCTGTGAATGTAGTAGGTTTAGTACGGTGGAATTTATCCTAGGAGTCATGAAGGAGCTCTGGCATGGATTTGGATGATCATGGAAGTGGAAAGGAACTCAAGGTCAGCTGGAGTGTGGAAACCAGAGTGGCCTGAAGGAGGGAGTCTCCTTTTCCTCTTCCCGTCGTCGGCCAGTGGGATTCATAGTTCTACCCTGCAGCTGGAAGCCCTGAGGTTGGGAAAGACGCAAAACTGTTCATTTATTCATTCAGTCGGATTTATTGAGCACTTACTGTGTGCAGAGCACTGTACTAAGCGCTTGGGAGAGGACAAGGCAACAATAGTCACGTTCTCCGCCTATTGGGATACCTGAGGGGAACACAAGGAGGCTCTTGTACACTACGGAGGAAACTAGATAGAAATTTTGAAGAAAAAATGATCAAATCCTTGGTGACCAAAGTCCCCTTCCCGGGAATGTAACTGCAGTCTGCAGTTAGGAAAAAAAATGGTGTGGTGATTCCTTATGTGCTTCAGAGCGGGAAGAGGCTCCATCCAAAATGTTGATGCTTAGCATATGTGGGGCCTGAACAAATTTTAGTTTCACTCCCTTCCTCCCCCACTACTGCCATTCCAGCAGTTCTGTGGCTCAGTGGAAAGAGCCGGGGCTTGGGAGTCACAGGTCATGGGTTCTAATTCCACTCTGCCACTTGTCAGCTGTGTGACTTGGGGCAAGTCACTTCACTTCTCTGTGCCTCAGTGACCTCATCTGTAAAATGGGTATTAAGACTGTGAGCCCCATGTGGGACAACCTGATTACCTTGTACTACACCGCCCTCCCCCCCCCAGCACTTAAAACATTGCTTGGGACACAGTAAAGTGCTTAAAAAATGCCATCATCATTATTACTTAAGCACTGCATAGTCATCCCCTACCCACAAATAAGAATTTTTGTACACCTCTTTATACTTGGTTGCTTCCCCTTATTTGTAATTTATTTTAGGATATCTTTCCTGCTAGATTATCAGATGCTTGAGGGGAGGGATTGCATCTACTATACTGTAGGCTCCCAAGAGTTTAATGATGGCATTTGTTAAGCGCTTACTATGTGCAAAGCACTGTTCTAAGGGCTGGGGAGGGCACAAGGTGATCAGGTTGTCCCACCTGGGGCTCCCGGTCTTAATGCCCATTTTACAGATGAGGGGACTGAGGCACAGAGAAGTGAGGTGACTTTCCCAAAGTCACACAGCTGACACGCGGCGGAGCCGGGATCTGAACCCACGCCCTCTGCCTCCCCAGCCCGTGCTCTTTCCACTGAGCCACGCTGATAAATACTACTAATTCCTTCGCAATAGAGACACAAAAGCAAAGTAAAGACAGACCCCAGAGTCCTACGGGTCTGGCGGACTAATCTTAATCCTCCGTGACCTCTCGGTGTCTCCTGGAAACCTTATCCAAACTTGGTTCACTGACTCTGTCCTCTTCTGATTCTCTTATCTCTCTGGCTGTTCATTCTCAATCTCCTTGGTGGACTCCTCCTCTGCCTCCCACAGTTATGGAGTCCAAGCGCTCGGCACATAGTAAGCGCTCAATAAATATTATTGAATGAATGAATGGAGTGGGAGTCCCTCAAGGTTCAGGTCTGGGTCCCCGTCCCCCTCTATTCTCCACTTACACCCACTCTCTTGGAGAACTCATTCGCTCCCATGGCTTCAACTACCACCTCTGCAAGGACGATACCCAAATCTACACCTCCAGCCCTGATCTCTCTCCCTCTCTGCTGTCTCGCATTTCCCCTTTCCTCTACCTGGATGTCCTCCCTTTCACCTCAAGCTTCACATGTCCAAAACAGAACTCACCTTCCCCCCTGAATCCTGTCGTCCCCGTGACTTTCCCATCACCGTAGATGACACTACCATCCTTCCTGTCTCACAAGCCCGGAACCCTGGCGTTTTCCTCTCTCATTCAACCCACATATTGAATCCATCACTAAATCCCACCTTCACAACATGGCTACAATCCGCTCTTTCCGCTACCACTTGAATACAATCACTTATCCCCTCCCGCCTTGATTACTGTATCAGCCTCCTGGCTGACCTCCCAGCCTCCTGTCTCTCCCCACTCCAGGCCACACTCCAATCTGCTGCCTGGATCATTTTTCTACACAAACGTTCAGGTCATGTTTCCCCACTCCTCAAGGAACTCCTCCGCATCAAAGAAAAACTCCTCACCATTAGCTTTGCAGCTTTCAATCACCTTGCCCCCTCCTACCTCACCTCGCTACGGTCCTACTACAGCCCAGCCCGTGCACTTTGCTTCTCTAGTGCCAACCTTCTCCCTGTACCTCGATCTCGTCTATCTTACCTCTCGGGCCTGGCTGGAGGCCTGGAATGCCCTCCCTCCTCGAATCAGACAGACGGTTGCCCTCCCCCACTTCAAAACCTTATTGAAGGCGTATCTCCTCCAAGAGGTCTTCCCTGATTAGGCCCTCCCTTCCTCTTCTCCCACTCCCCTCTGTGTGGTCCTGTCTTGCTCCCTTAATTCATCCCCCCTCCCAGTCCCACAGCACTTGTGTACATGATGCTACTGCTCCCTGAGAGATGTAGGGTAGAGAACACAAAGATCCCAACTTGCTATTTTAATTCCATGCCCTCCAGGGAGGGCCCAACACACCACCACCGATCTAGGAACATAGAGAGCCGCGGACAGAGCGGTCCACAGACTGCGGACGGGCCTCTTTCCTTTGCCTCAGGCCGCCCCTGGCTGACCAAGACAGGTCCCCTTGGCCCTCCCGAAGATGCTCCCACAGGAGCGAATCCTCATTGGTCCCCGCGCTGTCCGTCAGGTTCCGGGACTTCTCACTGGCTGTTGAGCAAGATGCTAGCATCCCTCGTTCTCTAACGGTCTCCGTTCATCGTTCATCGCTCTTGGTCCCTCCTCCAACGGTCAGTTGATCTCCGCCTCGTGGCCTGATCCACCATCTTAGAGTCGTGGGTGGGCCTCTCTGCTCTGGGCCTCGAGGTGGGCCTCTCTGCGCTGCGGGGTCATCTTGGATAGCAGGGTAACATGGCAGCTTGAATCTCCCTCCCCTCAGCGAGGCTCAATCCGGACGTTGGTTTGGTGCCAGGGAGGGGAAGGGACAATGAGGAAGAACCTCCTTTGGGCGGGGCTGCATGTTAGAAGCCACCTGGGGATGCCCCGAGGCAACGAAGGCTCTATGCAGGGAACTCTTGGGTTAGAGACCGGGCGAGACTCACCTCTCTGACCTTGAGCACAAGCCTGAGGAGGGGAAGGGTAATGCATATTTGTAATTTATGTATATCAATGTCTGTCTCTCCCTCTAGACTGTAAACTCCTAGTGGGCAGGGGAATGTGTCTGTTGTTACATTGTACTCTCCCGAGCACTTAGGACAGTGCTCTGCACGCAGTAAGCGCTCAATAAATACGATTCATTGAATTGAACAAACGAATGCTAACCTGCCACGTGACCTTGGGCGACTCACTTCTCTTCACCTCAATTTCTCTATCTATAAAATGGGGATAATAACTGCCTTCTGCCTACCTATCTACCTCACTGGGTTGTCGTTAGGGCTGAAACGAGCTCATTATTGCGAGAGCGCTTTGGCAATAAAAGCGTTTTGGGAAACTGAGGTTTTATTATTATGTCATGTTCAGGCCCAGGGGTGGGCTGTTCTCTCTGGTGCTTGCTCCAGGCAGCCCAGACCAGAAGGCAGAGACTGTGGTCTCGCTCCCAGGGTCTGTCAATGGGAGCACCCACCTGCTCCTCACGGGACTTAGCGCTGTCTGGCTCCAGGCCTCACTGAGACGGCTTGTCGGTGCCGTACTGCCCACGGCTCACTCTTCCACCACCTACCGGTAACCCCTCGCCCCGTCGATCCTCCTAGTTACACCCTCCTGGTGGCGACGGGAGGCAAAAGAAACTGACAATCCCGCCTCTGTTTAATGAAGGAGAGAGGCAAACAAACCTATGAGATAACTTTATTATAGGGACAGAGGAAGGGCATGGGGAGAGGTCTGGAACAGGAGGCCCCCCAGGGTTGGGGGGAAGCAGGATCAGAGGGGGCCATGGGCAGGAAGGGGCAGAAGAGACGGAGCCTGGCACCGTTACAGCCGCGGCCCCAGGAGAGGTGGGCCGGAGTAGGCAAGATGATAGCTGCGGGCTCTCCCCGGCCCAGGTGTTAGTGCCTGGGTGCAGACAGATGGGTAGGTCTCCTCCAGCGTCCATGCCCCCTCTGGGTGGGGGACTGGGACTGGGGCTGGGTCGGCTCCGCCTTCCTCTCCCAGGGGTGGAGTTGGAGGTCTAATGGAAATCATGCAGGCCCAGGAGGAACGCCAGATATTTCTGCCTGACGTTGACCTCCAGTAGGGTGATAGGATCTTGGATGTTGGATGGCAGCCACCCGTGTTTCCCGGAGATGTGGCTGGGCTTAAGGCACAGGGTCTTCTCTCTGCTCTCTTGGCCTCCATCCTCCTTGGCCGACACAAGAATCGGAGCCTCTCGCAACTCCCGGGCCAGATCCTCTTGCTTCCGGAGGGTGTTTTCCAGCACTTGCAGCTCCAGGGACTGTTTGATGACTTCGTGCTGGTGTTCCATCCCCGCTTCGTCACGGGGGGCCGCAGAGGGAGGCAGGGGGTCTGCCACACTGCGGGGACTCCGGGTGGGGGACATGGAAAAATAGGAGGAGGAGGATGGGTAAAATGAGGAGGAAGAGCAGGAGCAAGAGGAGAAGGATGGGTAAAAAGAAGGAGAAGAGGAGGAGGAATAAGCTCTGTCAAATCCCAGGGATTGCTCCTTGGGACGTCGAGGGCCTCTTTTCGGGTGCCCGTGAGAGGAGGAGGGCTGGGACTCCGGGTGGGACGGGCCTTCCCTGGAGAACAGGCTCTTGGCCTCCGTGATCAGGGCGCTGCAGGCTGGGGTGTCTCCCAGCAAGCGCCGCAGGCGGTCTTCATTGAATGTCCATCCTACACTGTGGAAGGAAATGGGCCTCAGATAATGGCGGTCCAAACTCTCACCGTACCTTGCTTGTGCAGGACCCACCCGCCCGCCTCAGCCCTCCCCTTCGGCTCTCACTGCCCCCAACCGGCTGTAGAGACCCGTTGCCTCCCTTCCTTCCATCCAATGTACTGTGGGCCCTCACACTCAGTTTTCTCACTCTGTCTGACCTGTGGCCTCCCCCTGCTCCTTGCCATTTCTGCCGTGGTCAACACAGTTGGCCATTCGGGACTCTCAGAAACTCCTCCCGGACTGGGTTTCACAGAGACAGGATATTTCTCACTGCCATCCTGATTGCTCCTTCTCAATGTGGCTAGCCAGCTCCCCTTCCTCGTCTCATCTTCTGACCGAAGTTGTCCCAGAGGGCTCTATTCTGGGTTGTCTGAGCTTCTACTTCCCCCGACTTCTCTCTCTTGGGAAGAACTTCCAATTCCCACCCTTCTCGCCCTTTCTGGAGGTGACTTCCCACCCTATTTCTCCTACATGGACCCCTCGACTGCTTTTCAGTGACCTGTAGATAACCTTCTGGAACCTTAAACTCACCCTGGAAGAGGTGGCCTCCACATCTTCCCTCCTAGACCGTCTCCTCTTTCTAATGTTCCCGTCATGGTCAATAGTGCTCCCGTCTACTCTGTCCCACAGGCTTAGTCAACTTGGAATCATCACAGACCTTCTCCTTCCTCTCCCCACTGATAATCACCATCCCGACGTCTAACCTCATACCCCTCCAGCTGAGCTGCTCTAACAGCTGTCCTCCCTGCCCCCAGCCTCTCTCTCCATTCGACTTCCCCTCCAGACAACACCAGGATCAGCTCCTCGGCCTGCCATTTGCAGCCTCACGCTCCCTTCATCCATGGTTCCCGTCGCCTTTCATATAATAGCCTAGCTCCCGATTGTCAGCTTCGAGGTTCTCCGCTAGTAGGTTCCCTCTTGCCAGGAACCCTAAAAATGATTCAGTTTCGACTTCTCCCCCTCCTGATTCTCATCTCCTAAGAACAGCTCCAGATTTGATTTCATAATGGCCAGGAATTAGAGGGAACCTCACCCCTATAGATTGAGAAGAGAGAACTGGCTTGGCCTAACTGGAATCAGGAGTATCTTCTCCCAGAGCCCCTCACCACACCCCCCTTCCCGGTAACAACCGTCCCCCCCCTTCCCTCGACACATTCTGGGAGGAGCCTCTAGGTCTCGGGCGACCCTGAGGGGCTGGATCACCTCTGCAGGATGGACAGGACCTCTTGCGGCTCTGCATCGTTGTCCCAGGAGGCTCTCTGAGCTAGGACCGAAAGAACAAGAGTTTCATTAACGGTCCCTACCCAGAGGTAGCTTTGGTCTTTCCATATGGTGTCTGCTATTCCGCATCCACGAAACCAGCAGCCACAGTGGCAGAAGAAAGGCAATGATACTAAGAAAGGGCTCCGTTGGGGGAAAGCTTTCAGTCAGCCCGATCCCCAGATGAGCAAGGGAGTCCTGATCCTTGGGATCTGGGGGAGGAGTGGGGTCTGCTCTGCCCTGGGATTCACATGGAGGATGTGCCCGAAGGCTCTTCCCCCAACAGCCCAGGGACTCTGGGCCCTCTTTTCATCTCCGGGAGAGTTAAGGCCATCCCACCCCAGGGATCCACTGGGAAGGCTGGCTATCCGGTTGGAAGGGAGCTTCCGGTTGGCTATCCCGGTGACTGGGTCTCGGGCCCTGGGGCCTGGCCCCAGTGGGAAGAGGGAGGATCGTACCTCTTGCAGCTCTGCGCTTCCACCAGGACCTGTGCAGAGTCTGAAAGACAGGAAGGAAATGGTCGAGTTAGCCGGGGCTTGGGTCTCTCTGCCAGGACCAAAATCATCAAAACTTCTTTCCCTCTTCTTCTCCTTCTCCGCAACCCTGGCCTGCCTTGCCGGGAACACAGTCCCCGTCCCCCCACATTCCAGGCCAGTAATGACACTTGGGCCCGAATAGGGAACAAACTGGACGGCTCAGCTTCCTCTATCCCCAAACCCCCGGCCCTGGCCTTTCTCCCAAGGGGTGGGTTTCATTAGCGGTACCTACCCAAAGGTAGCTTTGGTCTTTCCATACATGGTCCGCTCTGTGGCTATTCCGGATCCGCTGGACCAGCAGCCACAGCAGCAGAAGAAGGGCAATCACATTAAGAAGGAGCTCTAGCAGGGGAAAGCTTTCAGTCATCATGAACAGATGAGCAAGTGAGTCCTGATCCTTGCGGGGTCAGAATCCTAGGCTGGCCAGGACATACATCACAAAGGCTATGTCACAAGGGCTGGCTTGCTTGGCTGGTGGGGGCGGGAGGGGAGTGGTAGGAGGAGGGGGAGAGAACAAATGAAATGCTTTTTCTCTTCAGTGGATCGGTAGATTGTACTCAATCAAAAACCTAGTCGAGTACCTCAGCTGCTTTTGACAGTGTTTACTATCCTCCTCCTTCTGGAAACGCTATCTGATCTTGGTTTGGCCCACACGGTTCTCACCTGATTCTCCCCCTTACTCTCTGACCGCTCTTTCTCAGTCTCAGTCTCGTTTTCCAGTTCTCTGTCCGCCTTTGAACCGCCTCACGTTTGATATCCCATAAAGCTCTATTCTGGGACCCACACTTCTCTCACAAAACACACTCTACCGGGAAGCTTTTCGTTGATAAAGTTGCCCAAATCTACCCCTCCAGCCCCTCCTACTCTCCTGCTATTTATTTCACATTTTCGACCGCTTCCAATCGCCCACTTTTATCAATCAGTGGTATTTATTGAATGCTTACTGGGTGCAGAACAACGTATTAAGTGCTTGGGAGGGTACGGTACCAAAAACAGAGGTGACTGGTAGATACAATCCCTGTCATGAGCCTGTCACCGGGATTGTCCCCCCTTAATATCTGGCGCTCGAGCTATGAGCCCTGTCTCCGGGGATTTTGTCTCCCCCTGATATCAGGCGCTCAATTACAATGTCAAGGTCAAAGTGAAGCAAATCACCACTGTGTACAGCAGAAAGCTTTATTTCATACTTAACCTACTAAAAACAGGCGGGAGATGCGCACACACATTCACACACACAAATTTCAACACCTGTAGTTACCGATCCATCAGGTTTTCCCCAAGTTTCGTGAAGACGATCCCACATTGGAGGAGTACAAGGAGTCCGGCCACCCGCGCATGTCATCCTGGTTCAAGTCAAGGTCGGGGAAACGCCGAGGGGGTTGCTCACGATTTCCTGCCGTCTTCAGCTCCGTTCCGGGAGAAGCCCCGGGAGGAGATGGAGTCGGGGGGGAAATGGCTTACCTTCCCTCCCCGTGCCTACCCCACGGCTGTCTTTCTCTCCGGCGGTCTTTCTCTTGAGCAGCAGGGTGATTCAGAGCCTCCTGGAACTCCTCTGCAAAATAATTCCGTTTCTCCTCAGCCATTCAGGACCTCCTCAGAACTTTTCAGCAGGATAGTACAGTTTCTCCTCCAATTCTTCCTTCGACCTTGTTGCTCCCGGGGTCATCAAATAATAGTGTCTTAGAAAATGGCCTCTGCGGTACAAGATGGAGTCACTCTTGCTCACCATAGTCCCTACTTACAAAAAACACACAGTAGGGAGGGGGAAATGGACATTAAGTTAAATTACGGATAAAAGAAATGGGAGAGTATAAGGATATGTACGTAAGTGCTAGGCCTGGGGTGAATATCAAGTGCTTGACAGGTACGGACAGAGTACAGAGGCGACACAGAAGGGGAGGTGAATAGGAAGGAGGGTGAATAGGGAAAAAGTCGGGGAAGAGCTCTTGGAGGAGATGTGACTAACCCATGGGGAAGGCACCTGGGGCCCATGTCTCTGTTTCTGCATCTTTGCACCGTAAGCTCATTGTGGGCAGGGAACGTGACTACCAAATCTGTTCTGCTATCTTCTCTGAAATTCTTAGTACAATGCTTTGCACACAGTAGGTGCTTAATGAATAGGATAGATTGATTGATCTTTAAATGGGGCTAAAATACATGCTCTTATTTAAGGAGCTTCCCCAGCTCCTTAACAGTGCTTCACGCATGGTAAGTGCTTAGCAAATGTCACGATCATTATTATTATTTGTATTTCTATTTATTTAACGTCTCTCTGGTCCTCGTTGGCCTGATGGCGAGGGCTGGGCACAGACCCATCCCTGCCCCTGAGCCAAAGCGTGCCCGAGGTAGCCAACGACGGGCCCGCAGGTTCTCCAGCCAGTTGGCTCGTACCACAGAACTTGATGGGTTCGAATCCCGGCTCTACCCCTTGTCTGTTGGGTGACCGTGGGGTAGTCGCTTCACTTCTCTGTGCCTCAGTTACCTCATCTGTAAAATGGGGGTTGAGACTGTGAGCTCCCCGAGGGACAGGGACCGTGTCCAACTAGATCGGCTGGTATCCACCCAAGGACTTAGTACTTGTCAAGCACTTATTTTGTGCCAGGGATTGTACTATCACTGCTATTATTATTATTGGGCAGAATCAGCTTGCACCAATGGCTACCGGTTGGCTGTTCATTTGGGCCTTTAAGACCTGGGGCTTGTCTCTTGCCCAGGGCCCCATCCTACTAGTAGTGGCAATGGAGAGCTGGATGGAAAGGGCCACATGGAGGCCCAGGGGCTACCCTGACCCACCTCCCAGAGGTGCCGGGGTCCCCTCTCTGGGGCCAGGGACAAGGAGAGAGCCCCGTTCGCCAGCCCAGGGGACAGCCATCTTTCCCCCAACTCGTTCCCATCTCAGTCTCAAGTGGAACCCCCCGGCCGGATCAGAACCTTTGACACTGTGAATTTGCCGACCCCAGACAATTAGGATGTGGACTCTGAGTGTTCCAGGTCATTCCACCATCCCTCCCGGGTCCGCTGTGTCCAGACCTGCAGGTTCCTGACTGTCATCCGACTCACTGGGGCTTGAGTGAGGACAGGAAGTGATCCAGCTCTGAGAAGGATGGAAGTATTAATTCGACACCTGGCGGTGTTCTTCTTCCTATATAGGAAAACATCTTCTCTTGTGTTCCATTTGCAGATGAAAAGAAAAAAACGAAGAAGATCGATAATGAGCTCAACCCATTCTGGAATGAGGTGATGTACCCTCTCAGCTTTGTTTGAGTTTCGAATGACCGCACTGGGTCTCTTCTTGGGCATGACCAGGGAGGAAATCTGTGCAGCAAGGAAAGGAGGGAAGGAGGGATTATACTGGCATTTAAGCCGGGAATTTGGGGACTGGGTTTCAGGGGTAGGGGCTTGATAGCCTGTCTCTCCCCACTTCTGTCTATACTTCACTCTGCTGCCCGGATTATCTTTCTACAGAAACGCTCTGGGAATGTCACACACCTCTTTCGCCCACGTCCCTGTCCCCTTCTCCTCCTCTGCCCTACCCCCTGCTCTCCTGGAGGTCCCTGGATTCCCCATCCCAACTCTTCCCACCTGCTCCCGATGAATTTTGCTCTCCTCGTTTGCTTTTTCTTTCTCCACCCTCCTACTTCCTCTCTCCTGCCTTGATTTACCTCTTTTCTTCCTCCTGCTCATTTTCTTAACCCTGCAAGCCTTCATCTCTACCCTCTCTTCAAGTTATGCCCGTCTCAAATGCCCGTTGTGAACCTGATCTTCGTTCTCACCCTAGGTGGAGGAGAGGGTGTGGTGCTCACAGGGAAGTGGAAGAGAGGGAGCCTCTCAAACAGCCCAAAGCTTGAACTGTACTAGGAGGAGAGAAGCAGCGTGGCTCAGTGGAAGGAGCCCGGGCTTGGGAGTCAGAGGTCGTGGCTTCTAATCCTGCCTCCGCCACTTAGCAGCTGTGTGACCTTGGGCAAGTCACTTCATTTCCCTGTGCCTCAGTCACCTCATCTGGAAAATGGGGATTAAGACTGTGAGCCCCATGTGGGACAACCTGATTACCTTGTATCTACTCCAGCACTTAGAACGGTGCTTGGCACATAGTAAGCACTTAACGAATACCATAATTATCATTATTATCATCACCTCTCCCCCCACTCTCCCCAAGCACTTAGGTACAGATCTTTAAACTCTGTTTCTTTTCCTACCTCTAATTTATCCTACTCTATGCCTCCCTCACTAGACTGTAAGTTCCTAATAATGTATACACATCATTATTAAAAATAAATAGAATTATAATCATAAATATGTACATATATACACAAGTGCTGTGGGATGGGGGGAGTAGAGCAAAGGGAGCGAGTCGGGGTGATGGGGAGGGGGAGCAGGGGAAAAGGGGGCTTAGTCTGGGAAAGCCTCCTGGAGGAGGTGAGCTTTCAGTAGGACTTTGAAGGGAGGAAGTGTGCTAGTTTGGCAGATGTGAGGTGGAAGGGCATTCCAGGTCAGAGGTAGGACGTGGGCCAGGGTGGATGGCGGGACAGGCGAGGACGAGGCCCAGTGAGGAGGTGAGCGGCTGCAGAGGAGCAGAGTGTGCGGGCTGGGCTGGAGAAGGAGAGGGAGGGAGGTGAGGTAAGAGGAAGCAAGGTGACGGAGAGCTTTAGAGCCAATAGTGAGGAGTTTTTACGTGGTATTTGCTATTTGCTATTTGAGTTTTGCTTGAATCGATCTGGTTATTGTCATTTGAGCGGTTCACTGCCTGTCCTGGTTAAAATATTGTCTCCAGGATCACACCTCCTGAACTCTGGTGCACCAGCCCCCCCGGCTGCCATTTTTGGCTCAGTTGGCACCCCTCCCTTCCCTCGACCCTCTCCAGTGGCCAACCCTGGTTGACAGCCTCTGTGCTTCCTGTGCACAGGTTTTGGAGTTTGATCTGCGAGGGGTTCCCCTGACCACTTCCTCAGCCCTCCTGGTCACCGTGAAGGACTTTGAGACGATTGGACAGAACAGGTAGGTCCTTGTCTCCCTTTACCATCATTCCGCCCTTTGATCCCTGGGATCCTTCAAGTCTTCCAGTTGCGGGGAGGATTGGGGAGGCATAGGGGACTGGGAGAGAAACTCCGAGAAACTGACTGGAGCCGATTTGCATTGTAATTAAAAAATTTGGACTTTAGTCTAATTATCCAGACTGGGATATAACTCTGCGCAAATTATCAACACAAGAAAATGAATTGCAGTTATGAGAGAAGAATAAATAATTCAAACCAGATTCAAATCAAATTTCCCGGATTGTAAACTTGTGGTGGGCAGGGAACCTGTCTACAAACTCTGTTGTATTGCACTCTCCCAAGTGCTTAGTCCAGTACTCTGCACACAGTAAGTGCTCAATGAATACAATTAATTGATTGAAATCATGAAAAATAGAAAACAGGTCTAATATTTTCTTTAAATAAAAACCGTCAGCTGATTTATCCTTTCAAATGAGAAATACAGGCTTCTGTGCTGTTACTTCCTCAGGTGTTCTAGAAAAAATCTGTCTTCAACACCCTTAAACAATCCATCAATCATTGGTATTTACTGAGCTCCTACTCATGTAGAGTACTCTACTAAGAGAAGCAGCGTGGCTTAGTGAAAAGAGCCGGGGCTTGGGAGTCGGAGGTCACGGGTTTTAATTCCGGCTCCGCCACTCATCGGCTGTGTGACTTTGGACCAGTCACTTAACTTCTCTGTATCTCAGTTACCTCATCTGTAAAATGGGGATGAAGACTGTGAACCCCATGGGGAACAACCTGATTACCTCGTACCTACCCCAGCGCTTAGAGCAGGGCTTCACACATAGTAAGCGCTTAACAAATACCATAATAATGATCATTATTATTACGAAGCACTTGGGTAAGGCAATACCATAAAGTTCATAGACCCTATCCCTCCCACAAGGAGCTCACTGTCCAAAGTTTCCCAGATAGTTTTAGTTTCAGAGAGGAAATCGGGAATCCCAAAACGAAGCGGGCAGAGGAAACGTTTTAGGGACAATGGTAAAATAAAGCCTCAGAAAACGCTGCATCCCCGCAGAAAACTAGGAGTCAGTTGTTGAGGAAAAACTTGTTTGATTCATTACCGTGAAGAAGGGAAGCAAAAGGTCCAAGTGGAAGAAAAATAAAAAGTGGCACCAGGCACTACAAACATTAAATACAGCAACACAACAAGGAAAAACCTTTTTGCCTGCCCAGTGTGGCCTGCAAGGGAGAATCCCTCACTGGCCTTTTCAGCCATGCATGCCCCCATATGTGAACTTCACCATTAGTGGTCTCCTCTTTGAATATGGAGAACATATATAGTATAAGTGTATATGTATATATGTACGGTGACTTCTGTTATATATGTGTATATGTACGTGTATATATTTTCAAGTTCAAGGTGAATGAAAATATGTTAAAAATTGAAAAAGGGCTAAACATATGTATTCTTCACTGGAAATTTTTCTGAAATTCCCTATTTAAAGTGTTCCTGTATGTCTTTGAACAAACTGACTAAGCGGGAGGGGAAGAGACGGAGGGGGACAGGGCTGGACTGGGCCAGACTTGTGACCTGAGGGGGAAGGAAAAGCTTCTGAAGGAGAGACAGTGTCAGCCAGATGCAAAGCGTATTTAGGATTTGAACCCCAAACTTTTCATTTTGGAGTCATTTCGCTTGAAATGCAAGGAGCTGTGGGGAACCTCCCCTAGTTGGGCAATACCCGTAATCCCTGATGTAGAACGGGTGTATTTTTCCCGCTGGGAGATGCGTGCCCTCGGGGCCGGAAAACCCTCTGCTTGGAGCAGAAGCTCTTCGCCAAGCAGAGCCCGTGGTCTGAACGAGGGTCACTGAAGTGGCCAAGAAGGCCGCCGGACGGGCTACCAGATGGGTTGCTGGACAGGTCAGTGGACGGGCTGTTAGACAAGTCAGCAGACAGGTGAATGGACAGCGCGATTCAGTGGAAAGAGCCCGGGCTTGGGAGTCAGAGGTCTTGGGTTCTAATGCCGACTCCGCCACTTGTCAGCTGTGTGACCTTAACTTCTCTGTGCTTCGGTTACCTCATCTGTAAAATGGGGATGAAGACTGTGAGCCCCATGTGGGACAACATGATAACCTTGTACCTACCCCAGCGCTTAGAACAGTGCTTCACACTTAGTAAGCACTTAACAAATACCATCATTATTATTATTATTATAGATCCCGGGCCTGGGAGTCAGAAAGTCTCATGGGTTCTAATTCCGGCTCCGCCATGTGTCTGCTGTGTGACCTCAGTCAAGCCACTTAACCTCTCTGTGCCTCGGTTACCTCATCTGTAAAATGGGGATTAAGGCTGTGAGTCCCATGCGGGACAGGGACAGTGTCCAATCCGATTTGCTTGTATTCATCCCAGCGCTTAACAGTGTCTGGCACATAGTAAGCGCTTAACAAATACCATGATTATGAGAAGGAGCATGGTGTTGAGGATAGAGCACGGTCCTGGGAGGTAGATGGTCGTGGGTTCTAATCCCATCTCCACCACTTGTCTGCTGTGTGACCTTGGACAAGTCACTTCACTTGTCTATATCTCAGTTATCTCATCTGTAAAATGGGGGTTGAGACTATGAACCCCATGGGGATCAGGGACCGTGTCTGACCCGATTTGCTTGTATCCACCTCAGCGTTTAGACCAGTGCTTGGCACCTAGTAAGAGCTTAACAAATGCCATTATTACTAATGAATGGTATTTGTTAAGCGCTTACTATGTGGTCAAGCATTCTTAAGTTCTGGTTCTTAAGTTCTCAAGTTAATCAGGTCAGACACAGTCCCTATCCCACAGGGGTTTTATCATCTTAGTAGTAGGGAGAACTGCATGGTTTAGTGGGCAGAGCACAGGCCTGGGAGTCAGAAGGACCTGAGTTCTAATCCTGGCTCCACCAATTAATAATAATAATAATAATGATGATGAGAAGAAGAATGAAGATATTTGTTAAGTGCTTAATATGTGCCAAGCACTGTTCTTAACACTGGGGTAGATGCAAGTTAATCAGGTTGCCCCACTTGGGGCTCACAGAGAAGCAGTGTGGCTAGAGAAGCAGCGTGGCTCAGTGGAAAGAGCCCGGGCTTGGGAGTCAGAGGCCATAGATTCGAATCCCAACTCTGCCACTTGTCAGCTGTGTGACTGTGGGCAAGTCACTTAACTTCTCTGTGCCTCAGTTACCTCATCTGTAAAATGGGGATTGAGACTATGAGCCTCACGTGGGGCAAGCTGATTACCCTGTATCTACTCCAGCACTTAGAACAGTTCTCTGCACATAGTAAGCGCTTAACAAATACCAACATTATTATTATTATTATTATTATTATTAATCCCCATTTCCAGATGAGGTAACTGAGGCCCAGAGAAGTGAAGTGACTTGCCCAAGGTCACAGAGCAGACAAGTGGAAGAGTCAGGATTAGAACCCACGTTCTCTGACTCCCAAGCCCGGCTCTTATCACTAGGCCACACTTCTGTGTGACCTTGGGCAGGTCACTTCATTTCTCCGTGCCTCAGTTACCCAATCTGTAAAATGGGGATTAAGACTGTGAGCCCCAGGGGGGACAAGGACTATTCATTCATTCAATAGTATTTATTGAGCGCTTACTATGTGCAGAGCACTGTACTAAGCGCTTGGGATGAACAAGTTGGCAACAGATAGAGACAGTCCCTGCCGTTTGACGGGCTTACAGTCTAATCGGGGGAGACGGACAGACAAGAACAATGGCCTGGCTACCCAGGGCTTAGTATAGTGCTTGGCACATAATAAATGCTTAGCAGATACCATAAAGAAAAAAGTCTGAAGGATTGAAGCTTGTTCGAGATGCCCCTCCCCAAGTCCCCAGGGACCTGGGAGGAGGGGGTGGGTATCTGAGCAGGGAAGCCCGTAGAGCCCTGAGCAGTGTGGGACCTCGGAGCTGGTATTCCGTGAGGCCGCGGTAGACGACAACTGACCGGCGAGATGGGTGGACCCCGGATTTGGACGCTGGTTTCCTTTCTATGGGCAGGTTGATCGGGAGCGCGACGGTGACCTTGAAGGAACTGGTAGGAGGCCAGAGTCGATCCCTGCCCTACAGGCTGACCCCCCTGCTGGGGGACCGGGGCCAGGACACCGGGGTAAGGATAGCTCCTTGGGGGATCTTGGGCCCTCCCGGGGAACCCTTCAAATCAGGAGCCTTGGCAGCAAAAACAACCACAACACAGGGGAAATGCAGAAACTGAAAGCTGCCTTGTTGATCTCACCGCCCCCAGCTCCCCAGATCCACTCTTCCTCCTTGTCCTCTTCTTCGTTGCCCAAATCTTCTTCCGTCTTTTCCAGGCAACCTGGCATCTCAGTCCCTCCTTCTTCCACCACCCCAGCATCTCCCTTCCAAACCCACCAGTGACTCTCCCAACTCCCGAAAGAGGAATGGCGTTGCCAAGCAGGATCGGAACACTAAACAGAGCAGATTTCTGCCCCAGAGTAATCCGGAGTTAACCGTGGCCGGAACTCTCTTCTGGCGGCCTGCCACAGTTTGGGGAAGACGGGACGGAGCCAGAGAAGGGCAGGGAAGAGTGGCATTCTGACTGGCCCGGGACGGTCAGAAGGAGAGGCTTCCGGCCTGGGCCGAGGGGCAGTTTGAGAGGGGACAGGATTGAAGTCTACACTGAAGGGATGGGGGTGAACACGGACCCAAATCCTACAGCCACAGGGTTAGGGACAACACTGGAGCTAGAGGAACGCTAGTCCAAAACTAACTAGGAATCCCCCTCCCCACGCCCCCCAACCCACCGCCAGTCTGTGACGGAATCCTAGGCTCCAGCGTTACTCTTCTTGGCCCGGAGCTCTGCCCGGAAGGATCATCCAGGGGTCGTCAGCCTGGCCGCTACCCTGTCCCGAATTTGGGTCCCAAGCCCCGACCCGAGGGAAGTGGATCCAGAGCCCTTGAAAGCTCTTGGTGCTGGCATCGACTCGGCCACCAACTAACTGTTTCCTCCCCAGGCAACCATCGACCTGGTGGTGGGCTATGAGCCCCCAGCGGCGGGAATCGATCCCAGTGACCCAGGAGGGCCCGAGGCCCGAGACCCGGCGGGTGAGCCAGGTTTGGTCTGAGTCAGCTCACAGGAAGGACATGTCTATCAGATAAAGCAGATTGAGGGGAGGGAAAGAGGGAAGGAAAGAGAGAGGGGAGGGAAAGAGGGAGGAAGGGAGAGGAGAAGGGAGGGAGGGAGGCAGGGGAGGGGAAGGGATAGAGGGAGGGAGGATTCGAAGGCCAGCTCCCCTTTTTATTTTGTGCCTCGGAACCTTAGAAGCTTTGGCCGGTAAGATACCGTCACGTCACGTGTGTCATCTCTGTGTGCAGCCTCTGATGGAAATGATGTAGCTGCTCCCCCGGGGATAGTGTGCCTGGGCCCAGACTGGGAGAACCCTTCCTTCTTGCTCAGGGGCCAGCAGGATCAACAGGCCATCAGGCCAGCAGCAGAGCTCTCTGGGAATGTTTGTTGTGGATCAAGGCAGAGGGCCAAGATGGATATGAAAGCCTGGCTTGGAGCCAGTGTGCATTCCCCTTCCTTAGACCGGAGAGAAAATGCCCTTCGCTTGGAAGTTTGAACCCAACCAAGGCTACCCACGGCTCCCTCCTCTCTCCTCCCCCGACTCCTGATTCACTATGCTTGCTCCACCAAGGGCGGGCAGGAGGCCCGGGCATAAGCTGTGTGATGATGGAGGGTGTCGCTGGGCACTCAGCAGAATGAGCAGGGAAAGTGGGTCTCCGGTGAAATGGGTTCAGGGGAAATGGCAAAATCCTTATACCTTTCCTCAAGGAACCCTCTGCCCCCTCCTCACCCCCCGTCTGCCTCCACTTCTGCTGTCATTTTCTTAGTCCAGCTGAAAAAGGGACTACCCGCTGAGGAGAGTCAGTGCCTCCGGGCCACGGGCCTGTGGCCACACAGCATCCTCACCCCTGCCCCAACCAGGCCTCCCATTTCCTTTCTGCCAGGTCGTGCCCCCCAGCATGCCACTCTTCTTCAGATTGTCAGCTCCTTGAGGGGAGGGATCATGCCTACTGACTCTAGTGTGACTCTCAAGTGCCTGCACCCAGTAGGTGCTCACTAAACAGTACCGACTGGCGGTAGGCTGTGCTGGCTCCTCTGCCTTGGCCCAGAGCTCCAGAGAGGACAGGGAGTGAAGACTCAAAGCCCGGTGGCCTGAGCTACCCCTCTCTTGAGGGAGTCGCAACCCCCAAAGCAGCACTTTTCACAGGGCCAAGCGGTCATCAAGGGCCACCTGACTGTCAAGGACTACCCAGGGCCACCCAACCGCAGCTGCGGACCCGGCTCCGGCAGAAGGGCCGAGCTGGCCTGCAGGCCATCCCAAGCTGGGCCTTTCTGCTCTGAACTGTGGGGCTTCCCCTCCACAGAGGAAGAAGGGGAAGAGGAAGATGGAGAAGAGGAAGATGGGGTGGATGGCCCTCCGGCGGGCACTGCCCCCAGGGGCCCGGTGAAAAATGTGGCAGGGGCCCAGCTGGCCCGGCGGATTACTAAGGGGAGGAAGACTCGCCGGACCCTCTCCAGCAAACCACAAGACTTCCAGGTAGTCATCTGGGGCTGTTCTGAAGCCTGCTCCCAGAGGCGTGGGAATGGGCTGGAGGGCCAGGGCCAGGGGGGTCTGTCCCCCTTCTCAATGGCCCTGGTCTGGCAGGGCGGGCACCTGAGTGGGTTCATTCCAGTGGGCCACAGAAAGGGTTGGAGACAGGCCCCGGCCCAGGGCCCATCCAGACCCTCTCCCTCTGCCTCACTGCCTTCTAGATCCGGGTCCGTGTGATCGAGGGCCGCCAGCTGACTGGCAACAACATCAAACCGGTGGTGAAGGTCCACGTCTGCGGCCAGACCCACCGGACGAGGATCAAGAGAGGGAACAATCCTTTCTTTGACGAGGTGAGCGGGAAGTCAGGATGGGAAAGCAGTGGGTTGTGGGGGTCAGTCAACTCCCGGGCACTCAGAGCCTGTGGGCTCCGGGCTCCCGGCGGACTCAGGCCAATCAGTGAATCGAATAATCGCTGGCATTTATTGAGCATCTACTGTGTGCAGAACACAGTCCTAAGCACCTGGGAGAATGCAGTAGAGCTGGTAGACACGTTCCCTGCTCACAAGGACCTTACGGTCTATAGGAGGAGACAGACACTAAAATAAATTTTGAATATATATATATATTCATTCAATCATAATTATTGAGCACTTACTGTATGCAGAGGACTAAGCACTTGGAAAGTATAATTCAGCAACAGATAGAGACAATCCCTACCCAACCACGGGCTCAGGGTCTAGAAAGGGGAGACAGACAACAAAATAAGTACACAGGCATCAATAGGATCAAAATAAATAAATAGAATTATAGATATATACACCTCATTAATAAATGTGTGCTGTGGGGCTGAAGGTGGGGGACTATCAAGTGCTTAAAGGGTTCAAATCCAAATGTATACATGATGCAGAAGAGAGAAAGAGTAGGGGAAATGAGACCTTAATCAAGGAAGGCCTCTTGGAGGAGTTGTGATTTTAATAAGGCTTTGAAGGTGAGGAAAGGGATCGTCTATCACATGTGAAGGGAGAGGGAGTTCTGGGCTACAGGGAGGATGTTCATGAGGGTTCAGCGGTGCGATAGATGAGATCTCGATACAGTGAGTAGATTGGCGTTAGAGGAGCGTAGTGTGAGGGCCAGGTTTAGAAGGAGATCACTAAGGTAAGAGGGGGTGAGTTTACTTAGTGTTTGAAAGCCAGTGGTGAGAACTTTCTGTCTGATGTGGAGGAGGATGGATAAAATAAATAAATAAACAAATTGTGGTATGGATAACCACTGGAACTTCTTCAGGAGTGGGGAGATGTGGACTGAGAACTTCTTTAGAAATATGATTTGGGCAGCAGAGTGAAGTATGAACTGGAGTTGAGAGAGATAGGAGGTGGGGAGGTCAGTGAGGAAGCTAATGTAGTTGTCAAAGTGGGGTATGAGAAGTGCTTGAATCAACATGGCAGCAGTTTGGATGGAGAAGAAAGGGCAGGTTTTAATGATGTGAAGATAGAACGTTTGGGATTTGGTGACATTGAATATGTGGGTTGACTGAGAGAGATGAATATAGGATAATGCTAAGGTTGGTTGTGAGACAGGGAGGATGGTGGTGTTGTCTACCATGATTGGAAAGCCAGGGGAAGGACAGGGTCTGAGGGGGAAGATGGGGAGTTCTGTTTTGGACCTGTTAAGTCTGGGATGTCTGCAGAACATTCAAGTAGAGATGTTCAGAAGGCCGGAGGAAATATTGAATCTGAAGAGAAGAACCATCGGGGCTGGGAATGTAGACCTGGGGATCATTCCTTCATTCAATCATATTTATTGACCTCTTACTGTGTGTACTAAGCGCTTGGGAAGTGCAATTCAGCAACAAATAGAGACAATTCCTACCCAACAGTGGGCTCACAGTCTAGAAGGGGGGAGGCGGAAATCAAAACAAGTAAACTGGCATCAATAGCATCAATAGAAATAAATAGAATTATAGATGTATACACATTGTTAATAAAATAAATGGAATTATAAATATGTACAGATATACACACAAGTGCTGTGGGGTGGGGAGGGACATAAAACAGAGGGAGCGAGTGGGGTGATGGGGAGGGGAGGGGAAGCAGAGGAAAAGGGGGCTTAGTCCAGGAAGACCTCCTGGAGGAAGTGAACTTTCAGTAGTGCTTTGAAGGGGGGAAATGTGCTAGTTTGGCAGATGTGAGGAGGGAGGGCATTCCAGGCCAGAAGTAGGACGTGGGCCAGAGGTGGACGGTGGGACAGGCGAGAACGAGGCCCAGTGAGGAGGTGAGAGGCAGCAGAGGAGCGGAGTGTGCGGGCTGGTCTGGAGAAGGAGAGGAGGGAGGCGAGATAGGAGGGGGCCAGGGGATGGATGGCTTTGACGCCAAGGGTGAGGAGTTTTTGCTTGATACAGAGGTTGATAAGTAACCACTGGAGATTTCATTCATTCATTCATTCATTCATTCATTCAATAGTATTTATTGAGCGCTTACTATGCGCAGAGCACTGTACTAAGCGCTTGGGATGAACAAGTCGGCAACAGATAGAGACAGTCCCTGCCGTTTGACGGGCTTACAGTCTAATCGGGGGAGACGGACAGACAAGAACAATGGCACTAAACAGCGTCAAGGGGAAGAACATCTCGTAAAAACAATGGCAACTAAATAGAATCAAGGTGATGTACAATTCATTAACAAAATAAATAGGGTAACGAAAATATATACAGTTGAGCGGACGAGTACAGTGCTGTGGGGATGGGAAGGGAGAGGTGGAGGAGCAGAGGGAAAAGGGGAAAATGAGGCTTTAGCTGCGGAGAGGTAAAGGGGGGATGGCAGAGGGAGTAGAGGGGGAAGAGGAGCTCAGTCTGGGAACGCCTCTTGGAGGAGGTGATTTTTAAGTAAGGTTTTGAAGAGGGAAAGTGAATCGGTTTGGCGGAGGTGAGGAGGGAGGGCGTTCCAGGACCGCGGGAGGACGTGACCCAGGGGTCGACGGCGGGATAGGCGAGACCGAGGGACGGCGAGGAGGTGGGCGGCGGAGGAGCGGAGCGTGCGGGGTGGGCGGTAGAAAGAGAGAAGGGAGGAGAGGTAGGAAGGGGCAAGGTGATGGAGAGCCTTGAAGCCTAGAGTGAGGAGTTTTTGTTTGGAGCGGAGGTCGATAGGCAACCACTGGAGTTGTTTAAGAAGGGGAGTGACATGCCCAGATCGTTTCTGCAGGAAGATGAGCCGGGCAGCGGAGTGAAGAATAGACCGGAGCGGGGCGAGAGAGGAGGAAGGGAGGTCAGAGGGAAGGCTGACACAGTAGTCTAGCCGTGATATAACGAGAGCCCGTAATAGTAAGGTAGCCGTTTGGGTGGAGAGGAAAGGGCGGATCTTGGCGATATTGTAGAGGTGAAACCGGCAGGTCTTGGTGACGGATAGGATGTGTGGGGTGAACGAGAGGGACGAGTCAAGGATGACACCGAGATTGCGGGCCTGCGGGACGGGAAGGATGGTCGTGCCATCCACGGTGACGGAGAAGTCTGGGAGCGGACCGGGCTTGGGAGGGAAGATGAGGAGCTCAGTCTTGCTCATGTTGAGTTTTAGGTGGCGGGCCGACATCCAGGTGGAGACTTCCCGGAGGCAGGAGGAGATGCGAGCCTGAAGGGAGGGGGAGAGGACAGGGGCAGAGATGTAGATCTGCGTGTCATCTGCGTAGAGATGGTAGTCAAAGCCGGGAGAGCGAATGAGTTCACCGAGGGAGTGAGTGTAAATGGAGAACAGAAGAGGGCCAAGAACTGACTCCTCAAGATTTTTGAGGAGAGGGTTGCCATGCCCCAAGTGTTTCTGTAGAAAGATAATCCGGGCAGCAGAGTGAAACATAGGCTGAAGTGGGAAGAGACAGGAGGATAGGATATCAGAACGGATGCTGATGCAGTAATCCAGGCGGGATATGATGAGTGATTGTACTAATGTGGTAGCGGGTTGTATGAAGAGGAAAGGGAGGATCTTGGCGATGTTACGAAGGAGAGACCGGCAGGTTTTGGTGACTGATTCATGAAGAGATGGTTGTTGAAACTGTAGGAGTGCATGAGTTCTCCAAGGGAGTGGATTTAACTGGAGAATAGAAGGGGTCCCAGAGGGACTCCCACAATTAGGGGTGGGGGGCAGTGGAGAAGCCTTGAAAGAGACTGAGAATGAGCGGCCGGAGAGTTAGGAGAATGAGGAGAAAACAATGTCAGTGATGCCAAGGTTGGATGATGTTTCAAGGAACAGCGCTGAAGGCAGCGGAGAGGTCGAGGAGGATTAGGATGGAGTAGAGGTGCCTTCTCGTGCCTCAAGTTACCTC
The DNA here is from genome assembly GCF_004115215.2 of Ornithorhynchus anatinus. Taxonomy (NCBI): domain Eukaryota; kingdom Metazoa; phylum Chordata; class Mammalia; order Monotremata; family Ornithorhynchidae; genus Ornithorhynchus; species Ornithorhynchus anatinus. The sequence goes on along the minus strand of NC_041730.1, from coordinate 48,588,673 downwards.
ATCTGTAAAATGGGAATTGGGACTGTGAGACCCTCATGGGCAACCTGATTACCGTGTATCTACCCCAGCACTTAGAACAGTGCTCGGCACATAGTAAGGCATTTAACAAATACCAAGATTATTATTATTATTATGAGAGACATTGGATCTGGCAAGAAGGAGGTCATTACTGACCTCAGAGGGCCATTTCTATGGAGTGGAGGTGGCGGAAATCAGATCGGTGTGAGTAAAAGATGGAATTGGACAAGAGAAAATGGAGGCAACCAGCAAACAGATATCATTCTCTCCCTGAAGACTTTCTACAACCTGGGGATTAATAATAATTATTTGATATTTGTTAAGCGCTTCCTATGTGCAAAGCACTGTTCTAAGCGCTAGGGGGATACAAGGCGTCAGCTTGCCCCTCATGAGGCTCACAGTCTTCATCCCCATTTTACAGATGAGGGAACTGAGGCCCAGAGAAGGTAAGTGACTTGCCCAAAGTCACCCAGCTGACAAGTGGTAGAGCCAGGATTCGAACCCATAACCTCTGACTCCCAAGCCCGGGCTCTTTCCACTGAGCCACGGGGATTCAGGGGGCCCAGCCCACTCGGGCAAATCTACTCACATTTGAACGGCAAGAGCCAGTATTCTGGCTTCTGCCAGCACTTACCTTCATGGTTAGATTGTGAGCCCGTTGTTGGGCGGGGATTGTCTCTATCTGTTCCCGAATTGTACATTCTAACTGCTTAGTACAGTGTTCTGCACACCGTAAGTGCCCAGTAAGTACGATTGAATGAATGAATGGTTGTAATTAATTGATTTATATTCACATCCCTCTCCCCCAGTCGACTGTAAGCTTCTTGCGGGCAGGTAACGTCTTCCAACTCTGCTGTCTTCTCCTAAGTGCTTAGTACGGAGAAGCAGCGTGGCTTAGTGGAAAGAGCCCGGGCTTGGGAGTCTGAGGTCGTGGGTTCTAATTCCACCTCCGCCACTTGTCAGCTGTGTGACTTTGGGCAAGTTGCTTCACTTGGCCACAGTTCCTTCATCCGTAAAATGGGGATGAAGCCTGTGAGCCCCAGGTGGGACAACCTGATGACCTTGTATCTACCCCAGCGCTTAGAACAGTGCTTGGTAAGCGCTTAACAAATACCATCATTATTGTTAAGCCCTCACTGGACACCACTGATGGATTCTTTGATAGACTGAATAAATTTAGATTGAAAAATCTAAATCCAGGGAGTGCGGGGAGTGGTCTTGCAATGCCCATTCTGAATCGGTGCTTCGCTCTTCCTTTTTTCAGTTATTCTTCTACAACGTCCACATGGCCCCTTCAGAGTTGCTGGATGAGACCATAAGCATTAGGGTAAGGAAGCTCCCAGAGGGGGCTCCCGCCCTGCCTTGGGCGACTGTGCGGTGGGTGCCACCGATGCCCGTCCATCTTCATTCTGCGTCTCTTTTCCAGGTGTACGATTCCCATTCTCTCCGAGCAGATTGCCTGATGGGGGAGTTCAAGGTGGGTACCAGCCTCCGTCTCACGCCCTGGCTCCCTGCTGACTTAATAAGAGTGATGTTATTGAATGTTTCCCACATGCCAGGAACTGAGGTCGACTCACTGCAAACACATCCCACTCTGTCCCTCCCCCGTGACGCGCTCACAGTGTAAGTGGGAGAGTCGATTAACCATCCGGTGGTATTTGTTGAGCGCTTTCTATGTGCAGACCACAGCGGTAAGCATTCGGGAGCGTATAAAACAGTAGATTTAGCAGGCCCGTTCCTTGCCCGTAAAAGAACAGATGTGTCATCCCCTTTTTACAGATGAGGAAAGCAAGGCGCAGAGAGGCTAGGTGATGCTCCCAGGGCCAGGAGGCAGGCAAGCGGTGGAGCTGGGACGAGTAGCGGGGTCCCCGGCGTCCGTGTCTGTGCTCGTTCCCCCAGGCCACATTGGCTTCCCGACTGCAACGACAGCATCAGCGTCAGGAGAGTGGACGTTTCTAGTCCAGGCTGCGGCTCGGGCCCAGAAATGACAGGCAGCAGAAATTCCCTGCTGGGCCCAGTCAGAGGCAGCGGATCTCCCTGCGGGATCGGCCGAATTCCCCCTCCCATACCCCTCCACCCGCTCTCATCAGCCCCTTCTGGCGGTGGAGCATCCATCGACCAATCTGTCCCAGTTGCTTTGGGAAGCAGCGTTGCCTAGTGGACAGAGCCTGGGACTGATAGTCAGAGGACCTGGGTTCTAATTCCCGTCTGCCACTCGTCTGCTGTGGCACCTTGGGCAAGTCACTTCACTTCTCTGTGCCTCGGTTACCTCATCTGGAAAATGGGAATCGAGATAGTGAGCTCCGCGTGGGACAGGGATCGTGTTAGTAGGTGCCTGGCACATAGTAAGCGCTTCATAAATACCATAATTATTATAATTATTCCTTAAATTATGAGCCCTATGTGGGACCCGAGTACTTCGTACCTACCCCAGTGCTTGGCACATAGTAAGCACTTTAAAAAAAATACCTCAATTATTATTTTGGAAATCAGCGTTTGCTCTCCCTGGTCGCAGCTGAGTCTTGGTGCGGCGACCATTCCTATCGCTTTTCAGGCCCAGTTTTCGTACACGACATCGGACCCTTTAATCCCGACCATTTTAATTCAAGTGTCGGCCTCCCTCTGCCTTGGCTCCGGCTGCCGAATTTCTCGGCTAGGAAGCGATGGCAGGGGCCGGAGGAACCGGAAAGGCGAAACGCAACGGGCCTGGAGTATGGGAGCGGGGGAGAAACGGGGGATCCCCAGCAAACGCTCTACTTTCTGGCAAACTTCCATTGTGTCCCTGACGGTGTCATTACATTATTCTGTGGGCCGGCATAAAGCATGGAGTCATGGACAGCTGGGAGCAGCCTAATTCCTCAGGGGCCATCACTGGCCACTCCGGCCACCCGACCGGACGACAGTTGTACGGAGGGCTGGGGGCCTGCTGGGGTCTTTCCGGCCGAGTGGGTCCACCTTGCTCCTTAGAGGGAGGTGTAAGAGTGCCCATATATTCCCAGCCACCCCTGCCGGGTCTCCCGGAGGAGGTGACGCCGCCCCCTCCGCTCAGACGAGGATGAACAGGGCCCTAGATCAGCCTCGGCTTTTTAGAGACTCCCGAGTGTGGGACAAATGATGAGGGGCTAAGGTTTGTCAACCCTCCCACTCCCCTCTTCTAGTCCCCTGGCCCTTCCTCTGCCCCTCCTGACTCTCCCTCCTTTCCAGGGCATCCCAGAGAACAGGCCTTCCCCCTTCCCTCCCCTGCCCACTGCCCAGGCAAGTCGCTCCACTGTTCCTACGGCTGGTGCCAGGCAGCTCCACCCTGTCCTCCCTCCTGCTCCCGCCTCCTCCTTGGGGCGAGCCACTCCCCACTTGCACCTGCCCACACCCACAGAGCCAACTTCAACCACTTCACTGCCCTGAGGAGGGGCCAAATTCCACATGACGCCATCCCGTCACGTCAGGCGGGCGCACGACGTAATAAAATGACATCATCTGCGACGATTAGCGGGATAACATTTCTCCGTCATGGCCGGCCTCACAGCCACCACCCCTCCCCCACCCCCCCACTGAGCCCATGGGGCTACCATCTTTAGGAAGGGCCCTGGCTCTGCCGTCTCTGACAAGAAGCAGCGTGGCTCAGTGGAAAGAGCCTGGGCTTCGGAGTCAGAGGTCATGAGTTCGACTCCCGGCTCTGCCACTTGTCAGCCGTGTGACTCTGGACAAGTCACTTAACTTCTCTGTGCCTCAGTTACCTCATCTTTAAAATGGGGATTAATTGTGAACCTCACGTGGGACGACCTGATTACCCTGTATCTCCACCCGGCGCTTAGAACAGTGCTCTGCACATACTAAGCGCTTAACAAATACCAACATTATTATCATTATCAGTCACGTGGCCATCTTTAAGAGGAGCCACGTGGAGGCCTCTCTATAATAATAATGATGATGATGGCATCTGTTCAGCGCTTACTATGTGCAAAGCACTGTTCTAAGCTCTGGGAGGATACAAGGCGATCAGGTTGTCCTTTACCATCTACGATAGACATTAAAATAAATTACAGAGAGGGGAAATAGTAACATATAAGGATATGTACGTAAGCCCCGTGGGGCTATAGTAATAATGATGATGACGGTATTTGTTGAGCACTTACTATGTGCTATGCACTGTTCTAAGCACTGATGGATAGGGTGAGTATCCACTGCTTAAGGGATACAGATCCAAGTGCAAAGAAGGGAAGGTGAATGAGGGTTTAGCCAGGGAAGGCCTCTCGACCTTGTTGTGGGCAGGGAATGTGTCTGTTTATTGTTATATTGTCCTCTCCCAAGCACTCAGTAGAGTGCTCTGCACACCATAAGCGCTCAATAAGTACAATTGAATGAATGAATGAATGAATGTGGGGCACCCGGACGCCAGGCGGCCTTCACGGCCATCGATAAATCTCCAGGGAGGAGGGGACGTCTCTGGGGGTGGGGATGGGAGGGAGGGTGGCCACCGTGTTTGAATTGATTTCACTCTTTCCACCTCGATTCCAGATCGACATCGGTTACATTTATGATGAGCCAGGTGAGTGCGGTGCCTGAAATGCCGGGGTCCAAACTGCCAGCTTCCCTCCGACCCAGGCTCACAGCTGAGGACAAAGGGCTTAGCTCCGCTTTCTGCCAGCCCTCCGCTGAGGAGCCCGGACCTGGGGGACGAGAAGATGCCACTGGGGCCGGTTAGGGCCCAGAGGACCCATCGACACTTCCCCTGTCCCTGGGGAGGGTCCCTAGCCCTGCCTTTTGCCCTCTGCCCTCCGCCCCCTGCCCGTTCTCTCCCTGTTTCATCCCTTGCCCTCTTCCCCGTCCCCTGCCCTGCATCGTCAGCTGGAACAGAATGGGGCCGGGGTCGTGGGTCATTCCTTGGCCTTGCCCGGGGGAGAGGGAGGGTGACCCCAGGGTACCCCGGGATGAAATGGATCGGGGTGTCCCTGCTGAAGAAGGGTCCTAACTCCCCCTCCTTTCCAGGGCACGCAGTCATGAGAAAGTGGCTCCTTCTCAACGACCCCGAAGACACCAGCTCGGGAGCCAAAGGCTACATGAAAGTCAGCATGTTTATCCTGGGCGCCGGTGACGAACCACCCGTAGGTCTCAAAGCGGTCTGCTCGGGGGGTCTGCCAGGGAGGCTCGGGGGGGAGGTGGGGGTCCCTGGAGACACTCTCTCCTGCCTGCCGTGCATCTCCAGACATTCCCCCTTCCTGCCTTTCCATCCCAGCTCTCCCTGCCCCCAGGTCTTTCTTCTCTCCTCTCCCGCTCCTTTATTGGTATTTATTGAGTGCTTACTGAGAAGCAGCAGGGCCTAGTGGAAAGAGCACAGGCCTAGGAGTCAGAGGACCTGGGTTCCGATCCCGTTCTGCCACTTGTTTGCCGTGTGACCTAGGGCATCACTTAACTCCTCTGTGCCTCAGTTCCCTCATCTGCAAAATGGGGATTGCCCTGTTCTCCCTCCTTCTTAGAGCCTCAAGTGGGACCTGATGATCTGGTACCCACACCAGCGCTTAATATGTAGTAAGCGCTTAACAAATATCACGATTATTAGTGTTATTACTACTGTGGTCAGAGAACGGTAGCTAAGCACTTGGGAGAGTATGATACAATGGAGATGGTAGACAGATCCCTGCCCTCAAAGAGCTCAGAGCTGGGGGAGGGGAGGCTTTCCAGGGCTGGGAGACCTTTCCAGGACTGGCTAGCTGCTCGCAGAAAACAGCTTCTGGCCAAATGGCCCCCAGCCGAAGGGTACCTGGGGACGAAGCTGCCCTCTGAGAGCGGGCCGGTCAAGGAGGATCAACAGGTCGGCCACAGACAAACCCCTCTCGGAACATCTCACACCCCTTCGGCGTTCACGGTGTCCGTGGCAACCTCTTATAGGCTGAAGCCGTCCCGGGACAGTTTTCATTACAGCATTTATTAACTGGTTCCTACCTGCCATATATCACATAAAGGGCTAGGATGTGTCCAAGATAATCAGGCCCCATGTGGGGCTCACTCTCTGAGAGGCAGAGAGGGCAGATATCTTATCCCCAATTTAAAAATCAGGAAACTGGGAATCAGGGAGGTTAAGTGACTCGACCAAAGTCACGCAGAAAACAGAGCCGCTATTTCCGCTTCTCACACCGCCTCTTGAGGGATGCAGAAATCCGGGGCGATCGATGCCGGGCGCTCTGGAAAGGCCCAACGGCCGGTGCGGCCCCCACTGGGACCAACGTCCAGGCCCACGGGGCAGGGGTGGGAGGCGCCATTGGCCACGGGCCTGGGTAGGTCATCTGAGATCACGTGTCTCCCCCAGTCCGAGAAGAGGGATCGCCACGACGACAGCGATGATGTGGAGAGTAACCTGTTACTGCCCGCTGGGATCGCGCTGCGATGGGTCACGTTCCTTTTGAAGATCTACCGAGCCGAGGACATCCCCCAGAGTACGGTGCCTTAATCTCGCCGCCAGTCCCAACCCCCCAGATGGCTGCCAGCCACGACCCCCTCCCGGTCCGGTCGTCCCCGCTTTCACCCCCACGGGGTGATGACGCCCACTCCCGTGAGTGGGTGCGTTCAGGCCTGGACCGGCCTAACCCCTTCCCGGAGCTCGGAGCCACCGCGCTGGGGGTTTCCACGCTGCTCCTGGGCTCCGATCCCAGCCCTCATCGGGCAGATGTTAAGCACGTGGACAATCTGGGAGCCGCTGAGGCCTCAGAGGGTGCTGAACTCCTGAGCTGGAGCTGGCTGGGAACCAATGTCGGCTTTGGCTGCCGGCCCAGCACCTCCCCGCCCCTCTTTAACTGTGCGGTCCCCGGTTGAGGCTCCCGCCTGCCTCGGCCCAGGTCCCGGGCCAGTGGCGCCGGGATGGAGCTTTGAACCATCAGCTTTCTCCTGCCCTGGGCTCCAGGAAGGGCTAGATCCTTTGGCAACCACATCGGGGCCTCCCAGCCCCTCTCCCCCAACTCCTTCTAGCCAGTGAGACTGAGTCCAGACCCTCAGTAGGACCAGCCTTGCCAGCAGAGCATTAGGTGGGGCTTCTCATTCCTCTCCTTCATCACCAGCCTGCCCAGAGGAGGCCAGGACATCTCTGGCCTGAAACAAAATCCCGTAGCCTAAAGCCAAATTCCACAGTCCAAAAGCAAATCCTGTTGCCTGAAGCCAAAGACCAGAGCCCATAGACAAATCGCAGAGCCCAAAGCTAAATATCATAGCCCCAAACCAAATCCCATTGCCCAGAACCAAATCCCGTAGTCCAAAGACAGGTCCCGGAGCCCAAATCCAATCATCCAAAGCTAAATCCCATAGCCCAAAGCCAAATCTCATAGCCCACAGCCAAAACCTGTGGCCCAAAGCTAAATCCCATAGCCCAGGAAGTTGCTGGAAGAGCTTTTGAGATGGGAGTGACAGTCGTTCAGGGTGACCCATGGAAATGAAGTCTCTGTGGGCTCCACTCAGCTGAGCCAAATCAACCAGGACCAGCCCCAGCTGGAACCTTCCCATCCCGAAAACATTCCGGGGGCTACCGCCGTCCACCTCCAAAGGGGTGTCCCAGCTAGAGCAGTCCCAGGTACCCAGCCAACTGGCCCACCGTCCTGTGGCTCAAAGCCTTACATCAATCCATCAATTCATAAATCAATCGATCGATCAAGCCAGGACAGCCCTGACTCTGAAGGGGCCGGGGAACAGCCCCAGCTCTGCCCTTTGACCTTGTCTGGGATGGGCCCGATTGCTGGGCTCTGAGAGGTTTCCTTCTCTTGGGGTCCCAGTCCCAGCCTAGTCGGGGGGTTCAGCACACCAGACCCACAGCCCCACCCCTCCCTCAACCCTGTGCATGAGAGAAGAGATTAATCGGATCCTACCAAAGCTGGAGGGGAAGCAGTCTGCGTGGAGGGGTTCCCCAGCTTGGGGGTTCATCCTCCCTACCCTCTCTTCTCAGGAAGCTATCAATGGCAGGAAGACCCGGATCTGATTTATGTCTCCTTCCCCCAGGCTCCAGAGTCTATTTGTGCAGAAACGAGATTAATCTGGGCCAGTCTCTGAGACCCTGTCGTTAGCAGCGGTAGATTTCCCTTGGACTGGTGTTGGAGTGTGAGGGTGGGAATGGAGTCCATTGGTTTACCAACCCCAAGAACAGGTTGCTGAATGGAGGACCTTACAGGGGACTGGGCTAATGGCTTCCATTTTCCCAACCATTCCCAGTGGACGACGCCTTTTCCCAAACCGTAAAGGAGATATTCGGAGGCAATGCGGACAAGAAAAACCTGGTGGACCCATTTGTGGAAGTTTGCTTTGCTGGAAAAAAGGTGTGTATGTAAGGAAACCAGCAGGAGGGCCTGGGTCAAACCTCACTGGCCAGGGAGAAGCTGCCGGTGCAGCCTCTGATGCGTTGCAACCCAACTGATGGTCAACTGGCATCAAGTGCCAGAATTGGAGCAGCTTCCAAAGAGGTCTCTGAGCTTGGATGGCTGTGCCTGGCATCAGAAATAGAGGGAAAACAGAGAGGTGGGCCTGGCCCAGGGAAGAGTCAACGCTTTCACAGATAAATCCCTGAGTGGATGGATGAGTGTGTAGAAAATTGGTTGGTTGGATGCGGGGGCGGATGGGCTGGTGGATGGTCGAGAGAGTAAATGGATGGATGAGTGATGGGGTGGGTGGCCGGATGAATGGGTGGATGGATGAGTGTGTGGGTGTTGAGTGAATGGGTGGGTGGATGGATGGGTGGGTGGGTGGATGTCTGGATTATGAACGCGCGGTTGGATGGGTGGGGTGGCTGGATGGGTGGATGAGTGCATGGGTACGTCAATGGATGGTTGGGTTTATGGGCGGATGGTTGAGTGAATGGATGCGTGTGGGAGTAGGTGGGGTGGGCGGATGGGTGGAGTGGGCAGATGGATGGAATGGGTGGATGGGTAGTGGATACCTTTTCCATGTTTCTGGAGACAGGAACCTCCTTACAAGGTGCCTCCCCCATTCCCTCCTGTAAGCTCCAATTCTTCTCCCAGAGAAGGGAAGTGTAAATCAGCCCCTTCCAGAGCTCTTGACTGCCCAGCAGCAGACATTGGTGGGATTTCTCTGCATCAGCCCCATAACCTCAGCCCAGCCACGCCCTAGCTTTGCCCCAGCCTTCTGTCTTTAGGGCAGAAAAGTTTAGAGTCACCCACTACGGGTGACCTTGGGGAGAGAATACCTGCCTCTTGGGTATTTCCTGCGTTTTAACCAGCGGACAATAAATAATGGAGAGCCTAGCTTCTTTCCTTAGTACCTTCCTGTAAAGGTTACAGGCATCTCATTGCAGATCCATGAAGACCGCTCCCTACACTCATCCCAGAAAATTAAAGGATGAGTTAAATAGTAGGAATTTATTGAGTACTTGCCGAGTTTACTGTACTCTGTGCTTGTACAGTGTTCTGCGCGCAATAAGCATCTGATCAAATACTATTACTTCTGTTAATGTTTTAAGCTCTTGGAAAGTACCCCAGGAGCACAAGACATGTTCCTCGTCCACAAGGAACTTACCCTCTAACCGGTAGGGTAGACATAGAAATAAAGAGAGCAAATTGGAATAAATGAAAGTGAAGGTTCAGTGAATATGCTTACATACGGACGTGCTGAGGGTTGGCATAAACCCATCTACTTATTGTCGTACTCTCCTAAGCGCCTAGCACGCTGGGGAAGCAGCTTGGCTCAGTGGAAAGAGCCTGGACTTCGGAGTCGGAGGTCATGGGTTCGACTCCCGGCTCAGCCACTTGTCAGCTGTGTGACTGTGGGCAAGTCACTTAACTTCTCTGTGCCTCAGTTACCTCATCTGTAAAATGGGGATTAACTTGAGCCTCACGTGGGACGACCTGATTACCCTGTGTCTCCCCCAGCGCTTAGAACGGTGCTCTGCACATAGTAAGTGCTTAACAAATACCAACATTAGTACGGTACTCTGCATCCAGTGAGCGCTCAGTAAATATAATTGAATAAATGAATGAAAGGTAAATGTCATTATTGGCTTTCACTTGCTCAGTGGGCCAATCAAACTGGCCACTTGGGTTTCCTGAGCCTCTCTGGGAGCAACTACGGGGGACTCACTATCTTGGGGCAGGGCGAAGTGAAAAACGCACCCTGCGGGATTCGACTGGAGTCAATATCTCCTTCTTCCTCGGATTTGCAGGTCTCCACAAACGTCATAGAGAAAAACGCCAATCCAGAGTGGAATCAAGTTGTCAATCTTCAAATCAAGGTGGCGTAAGCTCGTTGGGGGCAGGGAATGGGTCTGTTGGTCGTTGTGCTCTCCCAAGCGCTTAGTACAGTGCTCTGAATACAGTAAGCGCTCAATCGACGCAGTCGATTGATTTCTTTCTGGAGACCACGGGAACCGTCGATGGACGGGCTCCTCTTGGTTCAGGCCGAGGGCAGACGGTGTCATTTTATCATTGACAGTTCCCCTCGGTGTGTGAGAAGATCAAGCTCACGGTATTCGACTGGTGAGTAAGACCGCCGAGATCAAGGGTCCAGGAGGCTCAGGTAGTGGGAAAAGGGCTGGTGAGGGGCGGGCGACTGCCAGCAACCTGACATCTGTGGGGCTTCGCTGCCGGGGCTGAAGCTGGACCTGGCCCCAGAGCCGGAAAGGGGGTTCAGAGAAGCCTGAGGGGGGCCCAGGATCTGCCATTCTGGAGTCTTAGTGTTGCAGGCTGCCTTGCCCCCACCCTCACCGCTGAGGGCAGGGCCTCTGGGTAGGCTAGCAGCACCCCAAATGACCGGGATGAGGTGAGGGGACAGCAGACATGGGAAGGGCAAGACCAGGATATTGGGGGGCACAGCAGAGTGGCTACAAGACCACCTCGGGCTGGAGCTGTGGCTCTCTTTGTTTAATGGGATTTGTTCAGCGCTTTCTATGTGCCAAACGCTGTACTAAGCGCTGAGATAGATACAAGCTAATCAAACTAGACCCCGTCCCTGTCCCCCAAGAGACTCCCAGGCTTTGCTTCCAAGTATCAGATCCTGCTTCCGCCCGGGCTCAGGGCAGGTGGGTGGCTCGGCCTGGCATGCCGAGTTCTTTCTTTCCGGCCAGAGCGAGCGGCTCCCAGCAGGGCTCACCACTCCTCCCTTCCTGGGGCAACTCTGTGCCCAGGAAGGCTCAGAAGGCAGTCGGCCGGGAATGGGCAGAGGTGTGGAGCCCTTGTTCTCACAGCGGGCTCCACCCCATTTCCGATGGGGATCCGGCTTCCGACTGGGCCGGCTGGGTGTGGAGGTAAGATCTCGTCTGAGGCTGGGTGCATCCCGGGACCCTCACAGGCTCCACGCCCTCCCTGCCCCAGAAACAGACCCCCTTTCCAAGACACTGCCCCAAGGAGCCGTGTCCCTCTGTGCCCCGAGCAGAGTCACGGGGCTCCAGTGTGAGGGGTGAGGCCCGGCGTGAAGGAGGCCAAGGCGAAAGGGGTAGCCAGGCATGGAGGGACAGAGATCGTGTCTTTGGAGGCACGGACTCAGGAGAGCGAGCCCCCAGTTGCCAATCCCATGGGCTGGGGGATGGGATGTGACCTGTACCCTTCCCCTTACAGGGACCGCCTGACCAGGAATGATGTGGTGGGAACCACGTTCTTGCACCTTTCTAAAATTGCTGCATCCGGGGGGATGGTGGAAGGTAACAAATGCCACATGCTACTTGGTAGGGAGGGGGGCTTAGGGGGTCAGATGGGTCTCCAGGTCTGGATTCGGATCCTCTGTGCCACCAGAAAGACCGGGCACAGGCCCGCCTACACTTCTGGGCCTGGGGCAGGGGTTGGGGCTGGGATTGGGCTGGGGTTGGGAGTGGGATAGGGGTCGCAACTACGGTTGGCCTGGGGCTGGGGCTGGGGTCTCCTCCCAGGCAAGACTGGAAAGGTGAGTTCAGCTTTCTCTTGCATGCAGCCAGGTTCGTGAGGTGCAGGTCAAGCAGGCGGCAGATGGGCGAGGAGTCCATCAGTGGTATTTATTGAGCACCAACGAGGTGCAGAGCACTGTACTAAACACTAAGCCTCCCTGGGCCACACAACAGACTGGCCCACACAGCAGACTGGCTCCCACAGGGATGTGAGGGGGCCAGGGATAGGGGAGGCGGTGATGGGGACAACTGCCGGGAAGCTGGCAGGGGCCCTGCCGAGGGGGGATCGGGAGGAACCCCAGAAACACAGTGGAGCTGTGGAACCCCAGAACTGCCCATGGCCTGATCCCAACGAGGAACAGCTACCCAAAGGGGATCCCAGGGCTGTCACTATTACCCTAATACACTGGATCCAATGGGGTGGGACTATTTATCTAATACACCGAATCCCAAGGGGTGTCATCATTAGCCCAATACACTGGACGGAAGCAGCTATCGCTATTATCCTATTTCCACGGCTGCCTCATCCGTAAGAGGGTAAATTACTTTTGGGCAGGGAACGTGTCCAATGTGTTGGGATGGGAAGCAGCACGGCGTAGTGGCTAGAGCCCGGGCCTGGGAGTCACAGGTCCTGGGTTCTAATCCCCTCTCCGCCACCTGTCTGCTGGGTGACCTTGGGCAAGTCGCTTCACTTCCCTATACCTCAGTTACCTCATCTGCAAAATGGGGATTGAGCCCCACGTGGGACGGGGACTGCGTCCCACCCGATCTGCTGGTATCCACTCCGTCGCTTAGTGCAGTCCCTGGCCCATAGTAAGCGCTAAACAAATACCACTATTAATTGATTATTCTGTACTTTCCAAGTACCTAATAGAGTGCTCTGCACCAAATGGGCTCTCAATAAAAGCTGCTCCTGTTTCAACCACTACTAATGCTAGTTTTTGGTTTTTTTTATACTAGATCCTCTTTTCTATGTTTTTTTTTGTTTGCTAATGCATGTATTTTTGTCCTCTAACAATGTAGATTCTTCATCTCCAGGAAATGAGTCTTCATCCTATGAAGGTGTATATTGTGTGATTTGGCTATCCGCTGCCCAGACTGAGTTTAATTCTCTATTATGCGGCACCGGTCCCGAGGGTGGGAAGAAAGAGATGCAATCCTCCCCAGCTAACTAGGGAGGAAGGTCAAGCACGCTTTTTTTAAAAAATACAGACAATGGAAAAATTTGATAATATTAGTTAAAGAAAATGAAATGGATTTCTGCATTGCTCTGAATCCAAGATAACACATAATTTTTTAATGATATTTATTAAGTGCTTACTATGTGCCAGGCACTGTACAAAGTGCTGGGTTAGATACAAGCTCATCAGGTTGGACACAGTGCATGTCCCCTGCGGGGCTCACAGTTTTAATCCCTATTTAACAGAGGTAACAAGCACAGAGAAGTTAAGTGACTTGCTTAAAGTCACGCAGCAGACATGTGACAGAGCCAGGATTAGAACCCAGGTCCTTCCGACTCCCAGGCCTGTGCTCTAATCACTAGACCTTGATACTTCTCAATTTGCAGAGAATTCTCGACCCCTTAAGATCAGATGGATCAATAATTCATTCTTTTTCCCTGCCTTCACCCAGAATTCTATTTATCCCCACTGTTCTTTCTCTGCCAGTTACCGGCCCCCCCTTCACCTTTTTCCCTTTTTATTTAACCCTCCCCTTTAACAAATGTTTCTAGCAGTCAAGGTAGGCAGCTTAGCTGGAGGAAACATCAGGACAGGCAAGAGAGGAGAAAGAAAGGAGGAAGGCAGGGATGATGATGAGTGTATCTGTTCAGCACTTACTATGTGCCAAGCACCGTTTTAAGCACTGAAGCAAACGGGGAATCTTCTTGCTATTTCTCTTGCCCTGAAAGACCCTGGTACTGGGCTTCCCACCTTTTCCAGTGAAGAGCAGAGGAGACGCAGTGTTGCCTAATGGATGGAGCATGGGCCCGGGAGTCAGAGGTCCTGGGTTCTAAGTCAGAGGACACTTAACTTCTCTGGGCCTCAGTTACTTCCTCTGTAAAATGGGGATTAAAAGACCATGAGCCCCATGTGGGACATTGCCTGTGCCCAACCTGATTATCTTGTATCTACCCCAGTGTTTAGTACCTGACTCACAGGAAAAAAAAAGAGGAGAGAGGAGGGGGGGGAAGTGAGCTTGTGCAGATGACACCACTCAGCCCCACGCATGGCCACTAACACCGTGATTGACGAAGAGGCCGATGACAGTATTAAATGTGAGGGGACAACGTCTTGGTTTCCGAGCAATGCGGCTCTTCGAAAGAGCTGCATTTCCCATGGGGATCCGTCCACAAGGGCTTGGGCAGTGGAATGGCTCGGGTTGGCTTAAGCATGGCAGTGCTTTGGGGCTGAGCCTCAGGGTGGTCCCCGGTTCCGCTCCCCGGTTCTGTTCTGGGTCCCGGCATCAGTTTGGGTTCCAGTGCCCAGAAGCCAGTCAAGCTGAGCACCACCGGCAGAGACTGACGGGGCAGTTCTACGGTTGTCAGGGCCAGTTTGGACTCTGGCTGAGTTCAGGGGGGAAATGAAAGAAAGAACAAGAAACTGCGAAGAGCCACGCATCCAGGACGTCCCCACTGCAGTCCCCGCTTCTGCCCAGGCTGTTTCCATCCTGGGTGCCCATGGAGAAACAGCTCCAGGATGGGCCAGGGTCCCAAAGCCCATATGGTCTCCTGGATTGCATCTTTGGGAACCCAAGTGGGAGCTTCAGAGGAGTCAGGGTATCCAGGAGAATGAGCAATTCAGTGAACAGGAGAGGAGATGGAGGGGCAAGAGAGAGGAAAGGAAGTGAGGGAGGAAAGAGAGAAGAGGGGAGGGGAAAGGAGAGAAGAAGAGCCGAGCTGTGGACAGGACAGGACAGGAGGGTCCAGCTGATGGCCAGAGGCACCAAAACACCCTGAGAAGAGATGAGAGGAAAGCTGTGAGCAGTAGGCAGGAGGAGGAACCAGGTGGTGACCAGCCTGGGCAGCATTTTGGCTCCCAAGAGTGCTGAAATGGGGTGGAAACCGGCATCCCAGAGACAGGGTAAAGTCTCTGTCCCTGGAGATTGTGGAAGAAAGACAATAGTCGCTTACCTTGCTGGAGGCAGGGGACTGGATCAGATGATCTCTCAGACCCCCCCACCCCCCCAAGCCTTAGGTTACTGGGATGAGGGAGAGAGAGAGGTAGAGAGAAAGAAAGAGAGAAAGAAGGGAGAGAGAGAAGGAGAGAGGGAGTATACAAATCAGAATTGATTAATGCCAAGGATTAACTTCTTGGTTCATTGCGATGCTCTCCGTGCAGCAGTGAATTCTGAGGCTTCCATGACAAGATGCCAGCTGGGTTTTGGCGGGAAGTTCATCATCCTTTCGGACTCCTGAATTCCAGCTCAGACCCTGGTTCGGTCTACAGCTGGAGCAAAGCGGGGCTTGTCCTTCAGCGGGTATCGTGCCCTCCGCGCCACCCCTCGCTCTCACACGGCCTCCAGCTGCCTGCTAGAAACTAACTGCCCCGTGTGTCGTCACGCTTATGCTGCCTGCGATGGGGATGGGGGGGCCTGGCGGTGACAGGCTGTTTGCTGCTTCTCAGGAACGGGAGAGACCGAGGTTGGCTTCGTGCCCACGTTCGGGCCCTGTTACCTGAATCTTTACGGGAGTCCACGGGAGTATACCGGCTTCCCCGACCCATATGACGAACTCAACTCCGGGAAGGTGAGTCCAGCAGAGGCTGGCCCTCCTGGGCGTCACTGAGAAGTGACCAGGTTGGGCTTTGGCCGGGTGTCCCCGGGACTCCCAGCGGGGTGGCTATCGGTTAGGTTTTCCACAGCGTCCATCTTCCAGAGGACGTATGAGGAGGAGAGAATTTCTCTGGACCAGTGAAGGGGACCGGGGAGTCACCCAGAGAAATGCTCCAGGTTCAGGTGGCCTTGGACAGACTTGTGCAAAATGGTGCCTTTAAGGTCTGTTTGCTGCGTGCATGGCACGTGACTCCCCTCTTCCCACCCTCCCAGTATCTATCTGGAGCCCACAAGGGCTGTCAGTAAAAGCCCCCGGGGGGGGTCCAGGTTCACTTCCATCAGTACCCAAGGCTCTGGACAATGAGGATGGCCATTTGCCTGGTTTTATATGGGACAGTCCCATCTTCTGCTCTCCCAAGCCGTCAGCTGTTTCCACATTTCGAAAAGCACCGTGTGAAAGCAGATCCAATGAAAGGGTGTCCAGCCCCCTCGAACCCTCTCAGGAATTACTTGGCTGCCAGGACCGGGTCTGTCACTGTGTGCCCCAAGGAAATCGGGAGGGAGGCCAATGGTCAACGTTCAGTGTTGGGGCCGGGGGAGGTCCAGAAAGGGGGAGGGGGTGGACAAGGGGCCGGGCATGTTGGAGAGACCCGATCTGGGGTCTTTTCAGCTCTGCCCGGAAGTTCTCAGGTCTTGCTGAGGTCCTGGTGGGTAGCAAGAGCAGGTCAGGCAGCTGGGGAAAACAACATTGGATCACCCTCCCCTCACCCCAACCCCGCCCCATCCTCGAATCAGACGCCTCAGCTCTCCCCTCCCCGTCACCACCCATCCCCACCCCACTGGTCTCGGCCAGAACTGGCCCCAGCTTCCTCCCTGACTCTGCCTGACCGCACTGCTGACCTCCATCCTCCCGCCTGTGGCAGGAGCGCTCCCTCCCCATCTCCCCTATAGCCCTCCCGAGTCCCTGATTCCTGCCTTGGGTCCCTGCCGTCCCCTGGAGTTGGAGGCCAGGGCCCCGGGGCTGGACCCAGCCTACAGGAAGCAGGGTAATGGCAGCTCTGATCCCGCAGGGTGAAGGCGTGGCCTACAGAGGCAGGATCCTGGTGGAGCTGAGCACACTCCTGGAGAAGACCCCTCCGAACAAGAGGATCGAGGCCATTCCCAGCGATGACTTGCTGGTGGTTGAGGTAAGAGGCCTAGCTTCTCCTTCCTCTCAGGACACAAGGGGAACTACCAAGACCCCTCCTGACCTCTCCTGACTGGGCCATCTGCTCAGGCCTGGAAACTCTTTGGGAATTGACATTGGTCGTAGCTGGATCTTGCCACTCTGACAGGCTCACCTCACTCTGCTCTGCTCAGCCAATCCTGTCCTTCAGTCTAGGGAGGGGCTCCCTTTGGGGCTTCAGTTCAGAAAAGGGGCTTTCCTCAGCCCCTCTGCCCTCCTTTTTCTGCTCCGCAGATTTTATACCAGATTTTATATATATTTTAGCTGGGGGTGAATGAGCGAGGTGTTCCAGTTGGCCCCCTGCTTCTGACGTAGCCTCCAGGCCTGGCTTTGGGCCTCCTCCTCTCTTCCAATTTTCTCCTTGACCCCTTCCAATCTGGCTTCTGTCGCCTTCCTCCACAGATATCGCCCTCTCAAAGATCGACCTACTTTATGCCAAATCCAACGGCCTCTACCCCATCCTAACCCTCCTCGACCTCTCAGCTGCCTTCGACACTGTCGACCACCCGCTTCTTCTGGAAACATTATCCGACCTTGGCTTCGCTGACTCTGTCCTCTCCTGGTTCTCCTCTTATCTCTCTGGCTGTTCATTCTCAGCCTCCTTCGTGGACTCCTCCTCTGCCTTCCACCCATTAACTGTGAGTGTCCCTCAAGGTTCTGTCTGGGTCCCCCCTTCTATTCTCCATCTACAGCCACTCCCTTGGAGAACTCATTCGCTCCTATAGCTTCACCTACCACCTCTATGAGGATAATACCCAAATCTACATCTCCAGCCCTTATCTCTCTCCCTCCTTCCAGTCTCACATCTCCTCCTGCCTTCAAGACGTCTCTACTTGTATGTCACCTCAGACTTAGCATGTCCAAAACAGAGCTCCTATCTTCCCACTCAAACCTTGTCCTCCCCCTAACTTTCCCATCACTGTAGACTACACCACCATCTTTCCTGTCTCACAGGTCCATAACCTTGGCGCTATCCTTGACTCTTCTCTGTCATTCAACCCACATATTCGATCCATCACCAAATCCTGTCGGTCCCACCTTCACGACGTAGCTAAAATCCTCCCCATCCAAACTGCTCCTACTTTAATACAATAACTCATCCTATCCCTCTTTGATTATTGCATCAGCCTCCTTGCTGACCTCCCAGCTTCCTGTCTCTCCCCACTCCAGTCCATTCTTCACTCTGTTGCCCGGCTCATTTTTCTACAAAACTGTTCAGGACGTATCACCCTGCTCCTAAAAAAACTCCAGTGGTTGCCCATCCACCTCCACATCAAACAAAAACTCCTCACCACTTACTTTAAAGCACTCCACCACCTTGCCCTCTCCTACCTCACCTCACTTCTCTCCTTCTATAACCCACCCAACGCTCTTCACTCCTCTAGAGCTAACCTTCTCACTGTGCCTCAATCTCGCCTGTCTCGCCATCGACCTCTAGCCCACATCCTGCCTCTGGCCTGGATGTGGATGTGGATGTGGATGTGGCCTTTATTGCTATTGTTCTTGTCTGTCCGTCTCCCCCGATTAGACTGTAAGCCCATCAAAGGGCAGGAACTGTCTCTATCTGTTACCGATTTGTACTTCCAAGCACTTAGTACAGTGCTCTGCACATAGTAAGCGCTCAATAAATACTAATGAATGAATGAATGAGTGAATGAATGAATGGAACGCCCTCCCTCCTCAAATTCGATAGACAATTACTGTCCCCCCGCCAGCAAAGCCTTATTGAAGGCACATCTCCTCCAAGAGGCCTCCATGGACGAAGTTCCTCTTTTCCTCATCTCCCACTCCCTTCTTCATCACCCTGACTTGCTCCTTTTGCTCTTCCTCCCTCCCCTTCCCACTGCACTTCTGTACATATCTCTAACTTCATTTATTTGTACTGATTTCTATCTCCCCACCTCTAGACGACCCCTGGGTCACGTCCTCCCGCGGTCCTGGAACGCCCTCCCTCCTCACCTCCGCCAAACCGATTCACTTTCCCTCTTCAAAACCTTACTTAAAAATCACCTCCTCCAAGAGGCGTTCCCAGACTGAGCTCCTCTTCCCCCTCTACTCCCTCTGCCATCCCCCCTTTACCTCTCCGCAGCTAAAGCCTCATTTTCCCCTTTTCCCTCTGCTCCTCCACCTCTCCCTTCCCATCCCCACAGCACTGTACCCGTCCGCTCAACTGTATATATTTTCGTTACCCTATTTATTTTGTTAATGAATTGTACATCGCCTTGATTCTATTTAGTTGCCATTGTTTTTACGAGATGTTCTTCCCCTTGACGCTGTTTAGTGCCATTGTTCTCGTCTGTCCGTCTCCCCCGATTAGACTGTAAGCCCGTCAAACGGCAGGGACTGTCTCTATCTGTTGCCGACTTGTTCATCCCAAGCGCTTAGTACAGTGCTCTGCACATAGTAAGTGCTCAATAAATACTATTGAATGAATGAATGAATGAATAGACTGTATGTTCGTTCTGGGCAGGGAATATATCTGTTTATTGTTGTATTGTACCCTCCCAAACGCTTAGTATAGTCCTCTGCACCCAATAAGTGTTCAATAAGCATGATTGAAGAAATGAATGAACTCGGGCCTAAGTACTGAGGAGGACCCCCTCAGTCAGGCATTGCTGACTGTCAGGCATGTCGTTGCTGCCATAGCCAAATTGCCTGTCAAATGCTGCAAGTGGGGTGCCCGGCTCTTCTGGAAACCAGCCGTTCCTGGGCCCGAAGGGCCAGCTCTGGCTCGGCTGGATGGCTGGCCACCTCCAAGGCCCGGACTGTGCCAGCAGCGGCTGTCACCGGGCTTCGCTAACTCTCATCCCGGCCTCTGACGGAGCTTGAGATTCAGACCTTCCCCTTGGCTCAGGAGGTGATGGACGTATGCTACATGAGTCTGTATGTATGTGTGCATGTGAGATATGTGAATGCGTGTGGGTGTGTCCATCCCCTGTCATGGAGGCCCCAACCCATTCCACTTCAGCAGCCCAGAATACGGTCACCTTATTTTTAAGCCTGGGGCCATTTTTTGCAAAGCCGAAACAGCCACAACCCCTGCTCCTGGGCCCCAGGGGTCACTACCCACTGCCTCCCACCCCTTAACCCCAGTCACATCTCCTCCGGGGTCTGGCCTCATCCCCTCATCAGCTACCGGCTTCCACACTGGGACACTGTCCTCCAAGAGCAGCCTAAGGGGCGGGGGTGGTAGGGTGGGGAAGAGGGGAGAATCAAGGTCATCACTAGGTTCCAGCCAGGACAGCGGGCCTGCCGGACACCCAGCTTCGGGAAACTGGCAGTGGCGGAAGCCCGGGCACTCTCGTCCTGAGTTCCAACCTATCTGCCCACAGAAGTACCAGAGCCGCCGGAAGTTCAGCCTGGCGGCCGTGTTCCACTCGGCGACCATGCTGCAGGACATCGGGGAGGCCGTGCAGTTTGAGGTCAGCATCGGAAATTATGGCAACAAATTTGACGCCACCTGTAAACCCCTGGCCTCCACCACCCAGTACAGCCGAGCCGTGTTCGACGGTGAGTTGGCCCTACTCTTCCCACGGCCTTCCTTCCATCCTGCCCTCCACTTAGACCAGAGACCCGAGGCCCCTTCCCATAACCCCAACGTGGGCAGTAGTGATAATAATAATAATTGTTCGGCTCTTACTCCCTGCCAAGCACTGACCGCGCCAAGCACTGGGGAAATACAAAATAATAAGGTTGGAGTCAGTCTCCGCCCCCCAGGTCTAAGGGGGAGGGTCAACAGGAAAGAAAGACTGAGAGAAATTTTCCAGCCTTTCAGGAAGCTAAAAGATTGGTCCCCCACCCTTCCCCGAGGTGTGCCCGGCTAAGGAGGGGCCTGGGGCTAGTGGGGGATGAAAGTGGGAGGGAAAAATGATGACGAGTCTTTCCTTTCCTGGACCTGATGATAGCAGAGGAGGAAGGAGGGGGCAGAAGAAAGGATAGAAAACTGGCAGTGATTTAACCCAGGGCTTCCGGAGCGGCCTCCATGCTTTCGGCGATGTAGGGTACACCGGACACAGGGAGCGATCGGTATCTCTAAACTATCGGGATCTGTGTCACAGCATCTTTATCCAGGAAACAGAATTCTTTTTACCAGAACAAAGTTCTGAAATGCTGCTGGGAAACTCCTGGCCAGTGAACCGCCTGAGGGCCACCTCTTCCAGCCACGCTCAGGAAGGAACAGGGTGAAACAGGGCTAGGGCTCGCGGCCGAGCAGGGCCGGAGGGTGGCTACAAGGTAGGGTCAGCCCTGAGGTGGGTCAGGGCCAGAGTTGGGTCAGGCCAGAGGTGAGCCAGGACAGAAATGAGCCAGGGTGGAGGTGGGCTAAGCTAGGAGCGGGTGAGGCCAGGGGTAGGTCAAGGCCGGGAGCAGGTCCGGCTGGGAGAGGACCAGGCCGGCTTTGGGAAAAGAACAGGTGCTGGAGGTTGGAACTATTGCAGGACCAAGGAACAAGACCAACTCGGGCCAGACTCTTCCAGATTAGCTGCCTGCCCCCCCAGTCCTGAGACACCCCCCCCCAGGTCCCAGGTCCCCCGGCCCAGGGGTCCCCTAGTCTTGTGCCCAGGGAGCTCACTGAGCCCGGAAATCAGCAGGAACCTGGGACACTCCAGTTCGGGACTGGAAGAAGGGAACATTTGCCTCCAGCCCCAGAGCTGAGGGAAGGAGGAGGCGAAGGGGTGATACGGAGGCAACCCCTCTCCCCGCACCACCCTCCCACCAACTGGGAAACCAGGGGAACATCAGGCTCGGTAGCTGTTGAGTCAAATTCCCCCAAGACAGCCATGGGGCAGGGACCTGGGGAAAGGTTGGAGTCCAAGCCCTGATTAACACATGGCTCTCTGTATCAGGGAACTTCTACTATTACCTGCCCTGGGCCAGCACAAAGCCGGTAGTGACCCTGACATCCTACTGGGAGGACATTGGTCACCGACTGGACACAGTGAACGTGATCCTGACCATGGTGGATCGGCTGGTAAACCGTCTCAGGCTCCTCTCACCCGGGCTTGGCCGATGCAGAACTGGACACGGAACCGGGGGGTGGGGGGGGGGGGAATAATGGCTGGTGGTGGGGAAGGAGAGCCCAGCTGCGGCCCCGGTACCGCCCAAGGTTTGGATGACGTTTCCTGCCGAGAACCCATCCCAAACTCTGCCCATTACTGGTTCCTGTCCAGGCTTTACTCCTCCCCTCCCCACCTTATCCCCCAACCCTCCTTCTCTTCACAATCCTCCTGTCACCCCCCAACCCTCCTGTCACCCCCGTATCCTCTCTGTCCCTCCCGCATCCCTCCGATCTTCCTATATCTTCTATCTCTCCTGCATTCCCCCAGGTCCTCCTCTATCCTTCTGCCCCTCCTTTAACCCCCAATCTTCTCTGTGTCCCTTCTATCTCCCCAAATTCTCCTGTATCCCTCAACCTCCAGTCCTCCCATATGCCCAGGCCTTTTTGTAGGCCCCCAACTCCCCTGTATCCCCTCTCGTCCTCCAGTACACCTTCATTGCTCTTGATTTTTCTTCTTTCTTCTAGCCTGAGGCTAGCTGGCAAGGGCCAGGATGTTCCCCAGGTCTCAACAGCCTCAGCAGCCATCAACGGAGCAGTGCTGTTCCTTGATTCTTGGAATTGCCTTGGGTGTGTCCCACCCTGCCTTGGGGTGTCATGTGGCTCATTGCTAATGCAGCAAGGCAGACACGAGGTGGACTCATGAGTCTGGGTCATCCTCATTATCCCCGTAGTGGAGGCCATCTGGTCTCACTCCCCTGCTCCCCTCCCCACCCCCAAACTGCAGTGGGTGATGAGAAGTGCTGGTATCTTAGTGAACTGTACAGCTTTGGCTATGGGAGACAGCGACATCCTCCCTGCCAGCACACCCTGTGGGCTCTGGGACAGGCTCGGGAGGCCAGGGAGGCCAGGGTCCCTGAGCTGGGTTAGGCGCAAGCCTGGGGCCAAGAGACCAACGGGGAACTCTCTGCTCCCCATCCCAGCCCCAAGCTTCCGAGCTAAACTCCTTTGGCACCGGGAAGCCTCGCTGACAGGCCCCTCTCTCCCTCTCCCAGCAAACAAACCTCACCACCTTGAAAACAGGGATCCAGGGCAAAGCTGCTGAGACCTCCCTGGCCGAGGTGTGGCTGGAGCTGATCGATGACCTTGTGGAAGACACGAGGTGAGGCGGGCTGATTTCCCTATCATTCATTCATTAAATCGTATTTATTGAGCGCTTACTGTGTGCACAGCCCTGTACCGAGCAGCTGGACAGTACAATTTAGCAACAGATAGAGACCATCCCTGTCCAATGAAGGGCTCACAGTCCCTGTCCCATATGGGGCTCACATTCTCAATCCCTATGTTTACAGTTGAGGGAACTGAGGCAAAGAGAAGCAGAGTGACTTGCCCAAGGTCACACAACAGATAAGTGATGGAGCTTGGGTTAGAACTCAGGATCTTCTGAATTCCTGACGCTATGTCCAAGTCCCTGCCCTGGCTCCGGTGCTTGACCCAGCCCCGGCCCCGACCCCAGCAGCTCTCCAAAATGTGGGAAATGGACTGGCTGCTCAGTTGGCGTGGGGCACCTCTCAGATATCCCCACTTTCGGCCACGGCTCAGAGAACAGGCCGGAGCGGCAGTGAGCACAGAGGTGGCAAAGAGACTGAGAAAGAGTTTTGGGGGCTGTGGGATCCGGAAGGCCTGGCCCTTAGACCGGGGTGGGGGAGACGGCCCAGCCCCCAAAAGAGAACAGCTAAAAACTAGATAGAATGGGTAACCGGGGCAGCCAGATTGCTGTGGTTACCAAGCAGGCCTGGATCACCCCACGCGGGCTGATGGGGAGGAAGCCCAGGGGATCCTGAACAACGGATGACCAGGTCCCCAGCTGCGTAAGCAGTCCACTCCCCTCCGGCCCCCACCCCCACCCTCACCCCCACCAAAGCACAGCCAAATGGAGCACACTTCTTCTCGACCCCCGCCCCCCTCCATCCCCCAAAGAACAGCACAACTCTGTCACCTCCGTGTTGCTCTGGCCCGATGTTGGGGGGAAGCACGGGGAAGGTACGTGGCTTCGGGAGTTAAGGACTCCCGCCTCATGGGAGCCACTGTCCCCAGTCAACCTGGCTCGGCGTCAGTAAGCGGGGAAGGAGAGAGTCCCCAGGCATACAGAAGGAGAGCAGGAGCAAAAGACTGTTCCCCGCCTGTCCTTTCCTTTTTTTGTTGGTATTTGTTAAGCGCTTACTATGTGCAGAGCACTGTTCTAAGCGCTGGGGTAGATACAGGGTAATCAGGTTGTCCCACGTGAGGCTCACAGTCTTAATCCCCATTTTACAGATGAGGGAACTGAGGCCCAGAGAAGTGAAGTGACTTGCCCACAGTCACACGGCTGACAAGTGGCAGAGCTGGGATTCGAACCCATGACCTCTGACTCCCAAGCCCATGCTCTTTCCACTGAGCCACGCTCCTTCCTTTCTCCTTGGCTAAAAGGAAACCAAACTATAAGATTTCACACCACGCTGCCCGGGCGAGGAAAACCTAATAATTGTGGGCAGGGAATGTGTCTGTTTATGGTTGTATTGTACTCTCCCGGTGCTTAGAAGAGTGGAGAAGCAGCGTGGCTCAGTGGAAGGAGCATGGGCTTTGGAGTCAGGGCTCATGAGTTCGAATCCCAGCTCTGCCACTAGTCGGCTGTGTGACTGTGGGCAAGTCACTTAACTTCTCGTGCCTCAGTTCCCTCATCTGTAAAATGGGGATTAAGACTGTGAGCCCCACGTGGGACAACCTGATTCCCCTATGTCTACCCCAGCGCTTAGAACAGTGCTCGGCACATAGTAAGCGCTTAACAAATACCAACATTATTATTATTATTATAAGAGTGCTCTGCACACAGTAAGCAGTTAATAAGTATGAATGAAAGAATGAATAATAACCCCATTATCCATCAGTACTAATCAGTTAGGCCAGGTCCCTCCCAGCTCCTCATTTGCAGCTTATGGCCACTTCCCAGTTGTGTCATTTGTGGTGATCTTGCAAAATTCAGGCCTAGCGGGGTGATGAGAACCTCAAGACTTTGATCAATCGCCCAATCAATCAATCAGCGGTATTTATTAAATGCTTACTGTGTGCAGAGCACTGTGTATTAAGCTCTTGGGAGAGTGGAGTACGACAGAGTTGGTGGAAGAGTTCCCTGCCCACAACGAGCTTGTATTAATTCATTCAACTGTACTTACTGGGCTGTTACTGTGTGCAGAGCAGTGTACTAAGCGCTTGGGGAGTACGATACAACCACAAACTGACACATTCACTGTCTACAACGCAATCACAGTTTAGAGGGGGAGACAGACATTAATATGCGTAAATACATAAATAAATTACAGATAATCTAATGTTGGTATTTGTTAAGCGCTTACTAGGTGCAGAGCGCTGGGGTAGATACAGAGTAATCAGGTTGTCCCACGTGAGGCTCACAGTTAATCCCCTTTTTCCAGATGAGGGAACTGAGGCCCAGAGAAGTGAAGTGACTTGCCCACAGTCACACAGCTGACAAGTGGCAGAGCCGGGATTCGAACCCATGATCTCTGACTCCCAAGCCCTGGCTCTTTCCACTGAGCCACGCTGCAGATATATGTGCTGCGGGGATGGGAGGGAGGATGAATGAAGGGAGAAAACGAAGGCGGCACCGAAGAGAAGAGGAGCATTTAGTCAGGGAAGGCTTCTCGGAGGAGGTGCGCCTTCAATAAGGCTTCGGATTAGGGGAGAGCAATTATCTGTCTGATATGAAGAGGGTGGGCATTCCAGGCCAGAGGCAGGATGTGGGCGACGGGTCGGCGGCGAGATAGATAAGATCGAGATTGGGTGGAAAGGTAAGAAGTTCAACCTCAGCCACATTAAGTTTGAGGAGGTGAGAGGACAACCGAGTAGAGGCGTCTTGAAGGCAGGAGGAAATGAGAGGCTGCGTAGGGGAAGGGAAATCGGGGCTGGAGATGGAGATTTGGGTATCGTCCGCACAGAGGTGGAAGTTGAGGCCGTGGGAGTGAATGAGTTCTCCAAGGGAGTGGGGGTAGATGGAGAATAGAAGGGGACCCAGAACTGAACCTTAAGGGACCCCCACAATCAGAGGGGAAGCAGTGTGGCTCAGTGGAAAGAGCCTGGGCCTCGGAGTGAGAGGTCATGGGTTCGACTTCCGGCTCTGCCGCTTGTCAGCTGTGTGACTGTGGGCAAGTCACTTCACTTCTCTGTGCCTCAGTTACCTCATCTGTAAAATGGGGATTAACTGTGAGCCTCACGTGGGACGACCTGCTTACCCTGTATCTACCCCAGCGCTTAGAACAGTGCTCTGCACATAGAGGCGCTTAACAAATACTAACATTATTATTAGAGGGTGGGAGGCAGAGCTTGCGAAAGGGACTGAGAATGAGCAGGCGGAGAGAGAGAAGGAGAACCAGAAGAGGACAGTGTCAGCGAAGCCGAGGTTGGACGATGTTTCCGGGAGAAGGGGGTGGTCGACATTGTCACCAGTGCCGACGGTGTCATCTCCTCCAAGAAGCCTTCCCTGACTGAGCCCTCCTCTCCTCTTCTCCCACTCCTTTCCGAGCCGCTCTTACTTGCTCCGTCATTCATCCTCCCATCCCCACGGCACATATGTATAGACCAGTAATTTATTTATTTATTCATTCATTCGAACGTATTTACCATGCGCTTACTACTTATTAGAGAAGCAGCGTAGCTCAGTGGAAAGAGCACGGGTTTGGGAGTCAGAGGTCATGGGTTCAAATCCCGGCTCTGCCACTTGTCAGCTGTGTGACTGTGGGCAAGTCACTTCGCTTCTCTGGGCCTCAGTTCCCTCATCTGGAAAATGGGGATTAACTGTGAGCCTCACGTGGGACAACCTGATTACCCTGTATCGACCCCAGCACTTAGAACAGTGCTCTGCACATAGTAAGCGCTTAACAAATTCCAACATTATTATTATTATTACTATGTGCAGAGCACTATACTGAGCTCTTGGAAAGTACAACCAAGAGAGACAATCCCTACCCAACAACGGGCTCACGGTCTATTAACGTCTGTCTCCCCTCTAGACCGTGAGCTCGCTGTGGACAGGAATGTGTGGGTCTGTTTGTTGTTACAGGGTACTCTCCCAACCATTTAGTACAGTGCTTTGCACACAGTCAGCACTCAATCAATACGATTGATCGAATGAACGCATGAATGTCAGAGGCAGCCGAGAGGTCGAGGAAGATTAGGATGGAGTAGAGGCCTTTGGATTTGGCAAGGACATCATTGGCGACCTATGAGAGGGTGGTTTCTGTGGAGCGAAGGGGACGGAAGCCAGATTGGAGAGGCAGATTGAGCGGGTGTAGATGGCTCGCTCAAGAAGTTTGGAGAGGAATGATAGGAGGGAGATGGGGTGATAACTGGAGGGAGCCGCGGAGTCAAGGGAGGGCTCTTTTTTAGGAGAGGGGAGACATGGACTTGTTTAAAAGCAGTGGGGAAGAAGCCAACGGAGATTGAACAGTTGAAGATGTAATTTAGGGAGGGAAAGAGAGAGGGGACAAGTGGGGCTTGTATCCACCCCAGCACATAGTAAGCACTTAACAAATACAAGAATCATCACTATTATTAGTAATATTATTAGTAGTAGCACTGGACCATCAGACCTGTGGGATTCGAGGAGGCCGAGTCACAAACCACACCCTGCCCTCCAGGAAATCAGCCCTTGTTAGGGTGACCCAACCCTGCCCTTCGTATAGACAGGGACGGCAGCTATTGAAATTCCCTAAAATGTGGTTGTTTTCATTCTTCAAAATATAGAGGGGGAATGGCTTCGCGGGGGCAGGGCCCAGAGGTGGGAAGATTCATTCAGTAATATTTATTGAGCGCTTACTATGTGCAGAGCACTGTACTAAGAGCTTGGAATGTACAATTTGGGCAACAGATAGAGACAATCCCTGCCCAATGACGGGCTCCTTGTCTCCCCCTCCCAGGAAACCCCTGCCCGTCCTGGAAGGAAAGCCTAACGTCACCGTGCTCGACACCCAGATCCAGAAGCTGCGCCTCAGGGCGCTGGCTCAGATCCAGGAGGCGGCCACGAGGATGCGAGCCGAAGCCACCGACGTGAAGTCCACTTTGGGGGAGATTGAAGATTGGCTGGAGAAACTAACCCAGCTGACGGAAGAGGTTCTGACTTTGGCAGCTTTTCCCCTCTCCCATGCCACCCTGCCTTGGAAAGAGTCTCCATCCTCTCCCTTCCCCTCCTCCCAGCTTCACATCCCTCCTACCCTACTTTCTCCAGCCCCGGCAGGCTGAGGCAGACGAGCAAGCTTCCGTCCCCTCCAGCGAATGCTTTGGCTTCCGGGCAGACTCGGGCCACGGTGGATCGGGAAGGGAGGGGGAGGGTCCGAAGAAGGCCTGGGAGGCTTAGCCAGACTTCTGCCCTCCGTCTCTGGTAGAGCTGGAGCAGGGGCAGGATCGAGCACCGGGAATCTCTTCCCAGAGGATACAGAAGCAGCAGGGCCTGGCTGGCTTGGGTTGGGTCTGTGCTGAGACCCCGGGGGGCAAGTTAAGAATGCAGAGGGTTGAGGTTAGTGGTGTGGGATGAGCCATCCCCAACCATGAGGATGGTCTGGTGGTCTTTAGACAGCCCTGGGAGTCAGAGGACTTGGCTTCTAATCCTGGCTTTGCCACTGGCCTGTCGTGTGACCTTGGGCAAATCACTTCAGTTATCTGTTTAAAAAGGGGATTCGATACCCGTTGTCCCACCTACCCTTATATTGTGAACCTCATGGGGTACAGGGACTGTGTCTGACTTGATTATCTTGTCCCTACCCCAGCGCTCAGTACAGTGCTTGGCATATAATATATTGGGCAGCAGCATGGCGTAGTGGACAGATCACGAGCCTGGTTCTAATCCCCGATCTGCCACTTGTCTGCTGTGTGACCTTGGGCAAGTCACTTCACTTCTCTGGGCCTCAGTCACCTCACCTGGAAAATGGGGATTGAGACCGTGAGCCCCGCATGGGACAGGGACTGCGCACACCCTAGCTCTCAGCACAGTGCCTGGCACACAGTAAGAGCTTAACAAATATCAGAATTATTATCTAGTAGACACTTTACAAAAGCCATTTTCATCATCACTGACACGAGGACGGGTGTCCAGGAAGGTAATCCGTTACATGGTTCCTTCAAGGGCCCCAGCCAGAGAGAGAGAGAGAGAGAGAGCTCTGGGCTGGGCAAGCCAGGATTACAGCAAGGAAAAAATCGAGTGACTTAACCGGGCCAAACCCAGAAGCCCGGAGGAGATTTCCAGCATGCTGGCTAGTGGCAGGATGGGACGGTTCTACGGCAGTGGGATAAACAATGACTGGCGTCTGGAGCCCAGCTGCTGGGAGTTAGGGGCTCAGGGTCAAACCCACTGTGCGCCGTCTCTTTGCCTTCCTCAGCCCCAGAACAGCATGCCCGACGTCATCATCTGGATGATCCGAGGAGAGAAGAGGTTGGCTTACGCCCGCATCCCCGCACACCAGGTTCTGTACTCCAACACCAGTAAAGACGCCTCCGGGAAATACTGTGGGAAGACACAGACCGTCTTCCTGAAGGTAGACTGACTGATGGATGAATGGATGGTTGGATGGTCGGATCGTTGGATAGACGGGCTCGCTGTTCACGGGGGAGGTTCGCAGCCAAGTGGTTGTCCTGGTTGCTTTTTTCCCATCCAGCTAGTGCTGCAGGGGTCCTCTAACCGCTCCTCAAAAAACTCCAGTGGTTGCCCAACCACTTTTGCATCAAACAATAACTCCTCACAATTGGCTTTAAAGCAGTCCACCACCTAGGCCCCCCGCACATCACCTCGCTACTCTCCTTCTACAACCCAGCCCACACACATCAATCCTCCACTGCTAACCTTCTCACTGTGCTTCAATCTCACCTATTTCACTGCTGACCCTTAGCCCACGTCCTGCCTCTGGCCCGGAACACCCTCCCTTCTCAAATCCGACAATTATTCTCCCCCGCCTTCGAAACCTTATTGGAAGCATATCTCCTCTAAGAGGCCTTCCCAGACGAAGTCACTCTTTTCCTCATTTCCCGCTCCCTTCTGTCGCCTTGACTTCTGTCGCTCCCTTTACTCTTCCCCTTTCTCAGCCTCACAGCACATATGTACATTTGTCTAATTTAATTGTATTGATGTCTGTCTCCCCCACTCTAGACTGTATGTTGTGGACAGGGAATGTGTTTATTGTTTTATTGTACTCTCCCAAGCACTTAGTACAATGCTCTGCACAAAGTAAGCGCTCAATAAATGCAATTGAATGAATGAGTGAACTCTCCCCTCCAACCGGGGCTGCGAGAGGGTAAGGCAGGGGAGTCGGGGAGAGGGTCTTGGGAGTGTCTCCAGAGGACGAGGACCTATGGGCGGCGACCCCCTGCCCGGCCTGGTAACTGCCCCTGTCCCGCCCCACAGTATCCCCAGGACAGGAGTGGTGGAGTCAAGATACCAGCAGAGCTGCGGGTGAACATTTGGCTGGGCCTGAGTGCCGCAGAAAAGAAGTTCAATAGCTTCGCTGAGGGAACATTCACCGTCTTCGCAGAAATGGTACCGTGACCGTCTTGTCGGCCCTTTCCCTTTTGCAGGAGAGAAGAACAGGGGCCGGATCCTGGCCGACCCAGTGATAGCCATTTGACCCCTAACCCTCCACCCCAGCTGGCCACCTCCACCAGATCTCCTGGCTCCCAGTTCCTGGCTCCCTAGCCTTGAGGGCCGCCCCAAGATCCCTCAGATCTAAATGCCAGAGAGTGCCAGGCTTGGGGGGAGACTCGGGCCCCACAGGCTTTGGGCTTTCAGAGGTTTTAAAGGTCACCTGAACTTCAGCTGAAGCTGGCCACAGCATCTGGTTCCGGGTTCTCAGTTTTGCTTCCCCGCCTCTGACCTCAGTGGAAAAACTCTGGGAAATCAACATTTGCTCATCCCCCGATCTTCTCCTGGCCTCTAAGGGCTTCTTCTCTGGATCTTCCTCACAGTATGAAAATCAAGCTCTCATGTTTGGAAAATGGGGCACATCCGGGCTGCTGGGAAGGCACAAATTTTCCGATGTCACGGGAAAGATCAAGCTCAAGAGGGAATTCTTCCTGCCTCCGAAGGGCTGGGAATGGGAAGGAGAATGGATGGTTGATCCTGAAAGAAGGTAAGAAAAGGCCAAACTGGGAAACTAGGTCCTGGGAAACCCCCTGCTCTTTGATTGCCAACCCAGAATTCAGAAGGAATGCATCTCTCTTGAGGAATGCAAACAGATTTGGGAATAAAGTAAGACTCTTTCGTTCTATCCTGTGTTTTACCCAATGTCTCCAAGAGTCCACAAACCCCCAAGAGAAACTATAACAGGAGTAAGGCATTCGCTGGGGCGGGAAGGTGAGAAACAGAGCATTTTATTTTAACCAAGCTGTCCAATCTATTGAGCACCTATTGAATAGGATGCACTAGAGTAAACACTTCATAATAACAAGGATGACATTTAGTGAGTGCTTACTAGATGCTAAACACTGTGGTAAGCACTGGGTAGGTACAGGACATCCGATCAGACTTGGGAAAGCATAGCAGAAGTAAAGGGCAAATTCTTGGCCACAATTTATTGGCACTAGAGATCCGGTGAAGGTCAGACACATAGAGGCATAAAAGCCCACATCTCCGAGGTCTCCCACCCACAGGGGCATCCCAGAACAGTGCGATAAAACTGAACTTTGAATACTTTTTCTAACATTTTCCCCAGATTGGATTTTTCACTGAGTTGGATGGGAACCTCCCCTTCCAGTCCTAATTAAATATCATTTATTGAAATAATGACCTGTCCCCAGTACCGCATCTAGAAATTAAATTGATTTTCCTTCATCTTTCCTGCAGTCAGCGACTATCTTGGGGGGCTCCTGACTCTGACTTCTGCATTATATGATTCTAAAGGGGGCCTACAGGGGTAGCGTGGCTCTCCCTTCTTCCTGCCCAACATCTTGGGAGTATCCTTGAGGTCCACGAGAATCATTTTCACAGTACAGTTTGGTTCCGGGATCGGTCGGCATGATCTAAAATCCCAATAAGAAGGACTGTTGGATCCGGCCAGGAGTGGCATCCTGCCTACATGGGCAGTCTGGCAGGGGGTCGGGGGTGATGTTGGGGGGTGACAGCCTTTGGGGACACTCAACCCTCCTCCCCTGAACCCTGTTACAGCATTAGGCCCAGTTGCCCAGAGCTCTTAGAGCTCAGCCGAGGAAGAGCAGGAGCTGGAAAATTGGGGAGGAAGCAATTCTAATCTCCCCCGAAGTAATTGTGGGTGGTTCCTTGGCATCTCTGACCCAGGAGAGAATGGAAATGGCTTCTGGGGTTGCAGCGTGGGGTATGATCGGGCTGGGCCGGGCGGCAGTATGTGGCTTTGGTTCCCCCAGTTTGCTGACCGAAGCGGACGCCGGCCACACTGAGTTTACCGACGAGGTGTACCAGAACGAAAGCCGCTACCCGGGGGGAGAGTGGAAGCAGGCAGAGGACAGCTACACGGACGTGGTGAGATGGGTTGCCTCTTGGCTTGTCCAGCTGGGATCTACTGCTCGCCTGGGCTCCCGAGAGAAGAAGAATCGCCTCCGTCCCTTCCTTTCAGCAAAAGGGCAGGGCGAGCCGGCAGATGGCCAGTGGGAGCGAGGGGGGAGGGGCCTGGGAAAAACGGGCAGGGATGGGGATGAAGGGGTGACCGTCCCATTTCCTTTCTTCCACCATGCACCACCTTCCTCCCCCTCCATCCTCCCGCACTGCCTTCCCGGCCCCCACCCTAACGTGGTTCCACACTTTGCTGAGATTGCCCAGCTGCCCGTGCAGCCAGAAATGCAACATCCATCCGTGAGGAAAACTCCTCTCCATAGCCCAGACTCCCATCTTAGCTGCAGCAGGGATGTTTGTGGCAGCCACAGAAGCAGCATTGACTACTGCGGCTCCTGAAGAATGGAAGGACTGTTCCTCCTCCTCTGGAGTCATGGCACTGACCTGGCGGAGACAGTCTGGCCTGACCCGCCGACCCCTAACGCATTCCCCATGCTTGACCGCCCGCACAGTCCGACACAGCTCCACCCAAAAACAGTGAAGGTCCCACCTAAAGCGGGATATCCGGTCACCTTACTCTTTCTGGAACCCCTTGGCTTCCCCAGGCTTGTCCAGCATGAAGCAGAAATCCACTCTGGAAGCTGGGGACCTCCCCTCTCCAACTTGGAGTTATGTGTTCCCTTCATCCCCAAGGAAGCCTTTTCCCAGTTACGCAGCAAATTTTAATTCATTCATTCATTCAATAGTATTTATTGAGCGCTTACTATGTGCAGAACACTGTACTAAGCGCTTGGAATGTACAAATCAGTAACAGATAGAGACAGTCCCTGCCCTTTGATGGGCTTACAGTCTAATCGGGGGAGACGGACAGACAAGAACAATAGCAATAAAACCAACTTGATAGTTCCTCTGGCAAAGGCAGGGTGGGTAAAAGAGGGAGGAAGAGGAGGGGTTAATCCATCGCTCGGCCACCAGTGGAGGGTGCAAGTCAGTATCCCCAGTGGCCAGCAAATGTACTTCCCTTCTGCCAGAATCCTTCCCAGTGATACTCAGGAGTACCAGGCTAGCAATCATCAATCAGTCAGTTGATCGATGAGCAATCATTATCGAACACTTCCTATATGAGGAGCACTGACCTCAGTGCTATGAAGTACAGGACTCTGCCGGAGGAAGGAAGGGTAGGTCGGGGCCCAGATCTTTAGTGGGAAACATAAGGAATTCCTGCTAGCAGGAAAGGGGTCCTGTTCAGAGGTTAGGTTCACTCCCTTGCCTAAGAGTTTAATAAAGGGAACTCCAACTCACCAGCTCCTTCAGTGACATATGTGAGGTGGATGGATGGGTGGGTCGGTGGATGACGGGGCGAATGGATCAATGGCGAACGGGGCGGATAAAAGAGCGAATGGATGTTCGGGTTGATGGATGAGTTAGCGGACGGATGAGTGAATGGACCGATGGGTAGGCAGCTGGATGGATGGGCAGGTGGGCGGCTGGATGGATGGATGAATGGATGGATGAGTGGATAGGCGAGTGAATGCCTGGATGAGTGGATCGGTGAGCAAATGGGGGGTTGGTTGGGTGGAGGAGTGAAAGGATGGATGGACAGGTGAATGAATGGCTAGATGAGTGGATGAGAAGGTGTAAGAGAAGGGATCTCACTTGGGCATTTTTCTGAGTGCACGAGAGGTTTTACAAGTGACCGATCTAGACCCTGACTGACGTATCTGCATCTTGGCTGCCTCGAAACCTTCCTCCCTTGTGTTTAAAGAATGGAGATAAAGCGGCCACCCCCAGTGAGCTGACCTGTCCCCCCGGGTGGGAATGGGAAGACGACGCTTGGGTCTACGACATCAACCGAGCTGTGGACGAGAAAGGTACTGGGCCAAGGGGTGTCCGTTCTCCCGGCTCTGAACCCGCCTTATCTTCGCCTTTGAGCATGGGGCAGATACCCTTTCAGTGTGTGGGTGGGGATTTCAAGGCCCTGGGGTTCCAGGGATGAGCCTTCTAGGAGCCGGGGCTTCCAGACAGGCTGGTGAATTTCTGAATAGTGTCGCCGTCCAACCCAGCACTCTTCAAAGGGTCAGTAAGTTGCATGAGAAAAAAATATGACAAAGGGAACTCTAGCAGGAAGTCAGGTACTTGTTCTTATGGCTTTTTAATTTATGGCAATTGTTAAGCGCTCACTGTATGACAAACCCTGTACTAAACACTGAGGTAGATACGCTTTGAGGCCAGACACAGTCCCTGCCCCTCATCAAGTTCATGGTCTAAGGAGGAGAGAGAACAAGTATGGAATCCTCATTTTACAGGTGAGAAAACTGAGCCCCAGAGGCATCAGCAGAATCAGGGTCATTGACTCCACAGAAAGACTGTCATTTCCTAGGGCTTTGCACTCTGAGCCTTGGGGAAACAGTGTTATCTAGTAGAAAGAATGTGGGCCTGGGAATCAGAGGACCTGGGTTCTAATCCTGGCTTGGCCACTTATCTGCTGTGTGACTTTGGTCAAGTCGCTTCTCTTTGCCTCAGTTTCCTCATCTGTAAAATGAGGAAGAAATCCTACTACTTAGACTGTGAGCCATGTGGGACAGGGACTGTGAACTATGTATCTAGCATCTACCTCAGGGCTTAGTACAGTGCTTGGTGCATAATAAGTGCTTAACAAATCTTATTATTAGTAGTATTACTATCACTGGGCCCTGACTCATTCATTAAATCATGTTTATAGAGCGCTTACTGTGTGCAGAGTACTAAGTGCTTGGGAGAGTACAATGTAACAATAAACAAACACATTCCTTGCCCACGATGAACTTACAGTCTAGAGGGGGAGACGGACTTTAATATAAATAAATAAATGACAGATTTGTACATAAGTGCTATGGAGCTGGGGGGCTGGAGGGGGGTGGTGAATAAAAGGAGCAAGTCAGGTGATGCAGAAGGGAGTGGGGGAAGAGGAAAGGAGGGTTTAGTCAGGGAAGACCTCTGGGGAGAGATGTGCCTACCGTAAAGCTTTGAACTGGGGGAGAGCGACTGCCTGTCTGATTTGAAGAGGGCGGGAAAATCCAGATCGGAGGCAGGATGTGGGCAAGAGTTTTGCGGCGAGATGGAAGAGATCGAGGTACACTGAGATGGTAGGCATTGAAAGAGCGAAATGTAGGGACTGGGTTGAGGTAGTAATATGGGAGAGACCAAGGGAGGAGGAGGAGAAGGAGGGGTTGTCCAGACAGAGGTCCAGACTCTCCTCCTCAGCTCTGCAGCCCCAGAACTTCGCCTCGGAGCCAAGGGCCGGGGCCTCTGGGCGGAGCCGGGCCTTGGGGTGGTGGAACGGGCCTGGCTTGGCTGTGACGGTGATGACAAGTTTTCACTCCATCGCAGGTTGGGAATACGGAATTACGGTTCCCCCAGACAATAAGCCCAAGTCGTGGGTTGCCGCGGAGAAGATGTATCACACACACCGGCGTCGGAGATTGGTACGCAAACGCAAGAAGGATTTGACCCAGACTCCCACCATGACCGCCAAGGTAAAAGGAACCTCTCTCCCGCCTTTCCTCGGGAGCTCCGACCAAGCTCTGGCAGGATGTCCATCCAGCTGGAGGTGGACACCGGCCCGCTGGGGGCCAGGCAGAGGATTGAATCCATAAATTTGGAGCATCCTCAGCTGCGTTGAGAAGCGGTGTGGACTAGTGGAAAGAGCCCGGAGCTGGGTTCTAATCCAGGCTCCGTCACTTGCCTGCTGTAGTACAAATACTGTGGTATTTGTTAAGCGCTTACCGTTGGCCAGGGACAGTACTAAGCGCTGGGGTAGACACGAAATAAACAGATGAGGCACAGTCCCTGTTTAAGAAGGGAGAATAGGGATTGAATCCCCATTTTACAGTTGGCTAGAATGAGGGGGAGTGGAAGGCAGGTCCCCTTCACCCCCGTCAGTCTGATGTCTCTGTCCATGCTCACGGTCCTTGCACCCTGTCCGGGCTCTTCACTCCAGAGAAAAGCATGTAGCACCAAGCACCTCAGTGGGACGATGATTCCCACACTCATGGGGCGGCCTGCCGAGCCCAGGGCGAGGCGGCCTTGGCTGCCATAGTGGTGGAGGGCCGGGAGGAAAAGTGGGGAAGCTGGGCCAACCTCCAGGCACCGCCTGGAGATAAATTTCACTTCACTTCTCTGTGCCTCAGTTATCTCATCTGTCAAATGGGGATTCACTCCTCCTCCCTCAGACCATGAGTCCCAAAAGGGACAGAGACCGTGCCCAATTTGATTATCTTGTATCTACCCCAGCCCTTAGCACAATGTCTGGAACTTAGTGAGCACTTAACGAATATCATAAAAGGGGCGGGAGGGGAGCGGAGACAAGGACTCTGGCCATTATTGGCTGGATCGTGAGTGCCCCAGGGACACCCCAGG
Organism: Ornithorhynchus anatinus; assembly: GCF_004115215.2. Lineage (NCBI taxonomy): Eukaryota > Metazoa > Chordata > Mammalia > Monotremata > Ornithorhynchidae > Ornithorhynchus > Ornithorhynchus anatinus. The sequence continues at coordinate 48,551,871 of NC_041730.1, read as the reverse complement.
GAGGAGGCAGGGCAGACACCTGGAACCCTCGTGTTATTAATGATAACAATAATAATAACGATGGTATTTGTTCGGCGCTTACTGTGTGCAAAGCATTGTTTGAAGAGCTGAGGTAGTCATTAATAATAATAATAATAATGTTGGTATTTGTTAAGCACTTACTATGTGCAGTGTACTGTTCTAAGCGCTGGGGTAGATACAGGGTAATCAGGGCCCACATGGGGCTCAAGGAAGGGAGAACAGGTATTGAACGCCCGTTTTGCGGATGAGGTAAGTGAGGCACTGAGAAGCGAATTGACTTGCCCAGGTTCACACAGCAGAAGAGTGGCAGAACCGGGATTAGAACCCAGGTCCTTCTGACTCCCAGGCCCGTGCCCTCTCCATTTGGCCATACTTTTTCCTGGGCATCCTGCCCAGCTGTGCACGGTACTGATGCTCTTAGCATTTCCCTTTGGAGGGGAAATGAGGGTTCTCCCCTGGCAGACAAACCACTCCAAGGAATGGGCGGCACGGTGGGTCCGGCCCCGGGCCGACACCCTCTTTGCCAACCGTGTCTCAGGGAATGGCGGCATTCGAAGACCAAGAAGGATGGGAATACGCTTCTCTGATCGGTTGGAAGTTCCACTGGAAACAACGCAGCTCTGATACATTCCGTCGAAGACGCTGGCGGAGGAAAATGGCTCCTTCGGACACGCACGGGGCTGCCGCCATCTTCAAGCTGGAAGGTGCCCTGGTGAGTGAAGCGGGAGAGAGATCATGAGAAGGGACAGGAACAGGGTGAGGAAATGGAGCGGGAATGGGTGAGGAGACAAGAGCAAGGAAAGGGAGAGAAGCCAAGGACGGGAAGGGAGAGAGGAGATGAGGACTGGAATGGGAAGAATGCTCTCGACTGGAATGTACTCCGAACTGTACTTCCCAAGCGTTTACTACACTGCTCTCCATGCAGTAAGCGCTCAGTAAATACAATTGAATGAATGAACGACTCTACCCCCCCCACCCCCACTCTACCACCCCACTGCCCCACAGCACTTGTGTATGTATGTACGTATCTATTATTCTATTCATTTATAATTAATACCTGTTTAGGTGTTCTGATGTGTATATATCTCTAATTCTATTTACTTATATTGATGCTATCGATGCCTGTTTACTTGTTTTGACGTCTGTCTCCCCCCTTCTAGACTGTGAGCCTGCTGCGGACAGGGATTGTCTCTCTTTGTCGCTGAATTGTACTTTCCAAGCGCTTAATACGGTGCTCTGCACACAGTGAGCACTCAATAAATACTATTGAATGAATGAATAGGGACAGGAAGGGAAGAGGAGACAAGGACCGTAAGGGAGACAGGAGTCAGGATCCAAGTGGGTGAGAAGCAGGGGAGAAAATTATCCAGAAGGGGCCAGACATTATTCCAGTATGAATTGCTCGGAAGCTCTGAACCTACTGCTTCAGCCAGGGTCAGTCTGAGCTGTGGGTGATAAGTTGGAGTCCCATATCATTGTTGGGGGATGGGTCAGGGGGCTTTGCTGGTCATGAATAACTGCAGGTGGCAGGAGGGTCCATAGCCCAGAGGTCTCCATTCTCTGGCTGTGGGTTTAAGTCTGCCCCCGGAGTTTCACTTGGTCGCTTTCCAGCCTGACTGGACCCTGGTCCTGGCTTCTCCCCACAGTCGAGATCCACAGATTGGCTATTTTGCTTCAGTGCTGCTCCCCTCCCAACCCCCACCGGGAGCCCTTGGGGTCAGAGTTTAGGAGGAGGAGGAGGATGGGGCTGTATCCCCGCTGCCCAGTGGGAGGAGACAATTGGCGAGGTGGCGGGCCAGTATAGCCAGTGACCTCCGGCCCGGCTGTGCCTACGGCTCCGGGCGCTCAGAGTGTCTTCTCTGATCCTCCACAGCTCATTCACCAACTCCCCAGGGCCCAGGCTTGCTACCCAGGGCCGGTCTCCATGCACAGAACTGTGGTTGTCACTTCTTGCTTGCATATCCCATCTGGCCAAAGACCACCCAGCAACAAGAAGCACACCCTGTCACCCTGCTTAGAGGGAGAGAGGAGCTGCCAGCCACCCATCCTGCCCCAGAGAAGCCAGGGCCAATTTTGTAGGGGAGCCCCAACCCATTCCAAGTCTGCAGGAGCAGGACTCCCCTCTTCCCTCACCCCACACCCGCAAGCCACCAGGACCACCTGTGGGCTCCCTGACCTCTGATCCTCGTGCTCCGTTTCAGGGAGCCGACACCAGTCCCGATGAAGGGGAAGAGAAGAGATCAGGAAAGCACAGCAGTCCCACCACCGTGTTTGGGGCCAACACACCCATAGTTTCCTGTAACTTTGACCGTGAGTATGTCTTCCTTACATCTCTTCCCTCATCTGTATCCCCGTTAGTTCTGTCGGTTCTTTCACAACAAATCCCTTAACTACCCCCGTACCTCCATTCTCCCACTTCCAATCCAGTTCTCATACCTTTCCCCCTGTCTGGAACTCCCTCCCCACCTCTGATCTGCCAAACTCCCTCTCTAGCCTCCTTTAAAGTCCTCTTAAAATGCCACCACCTCTGGGAGGCAACCTTTGATTCATCCCTTATCGTTCCAGTCCTACCACCTCATCAGTGACATTTCCGCTCACAGATTCATATGTTTATTTCTCCACTTATTCCCTTATATCTATTATTTTATCCAAAAATACTTATTATCTATTCATAAAGTCTTCCCCATTATACTCCTAGCTCCTCCAGGGCAGGAATGTATCTTTTATTTCTTCTGGAGTTCACTTACGTGATTGAACTTCTATGATTACCCGGTTAGTGCAGTGCTTAGCACCCAGAAGCATCCACTGTGGGCAGATGCCCAGCACGACAATCAGGCACTCACTACAGTTCTCTGCCCACAATAAGTATCCAGTACAGGGCTCTGCCCCCAGTAGGCTTGCAGAACAAAAGTCTGCGCACAGAAGGCACTCAGTCAATACTGTTGAACAAATTATTGATGATCAGAGAGCCCTGAACCCCCAGATTCTAAGCTGAAGGAAAATAAAGGCTTGATCAAGTCCAGAGGTCAGAGGTCAGGGTAGAGACATCTAACGGGGCCAGTGAAAAAGTTCCAGGGTTAAAAGGGTGGAACTTCCTCCAGGGATAGGCTCCCAATCCCCGGAGCCCCAACAGACCCGGGGAATGCTGGAGTTGGAGGTTCAGACTCCGGTGCTCCCGCTAGGCTCGGGCCGTGGCTCTCCATGAAGAGAAAGTCCTGAGAGGCTAGGGGAGACACTCAGATCACCTCCAGCTGGGTCAAAGATCACCTCCTGTCTCAAACCGGGTCCACGTTCCTTAAAAGCTTTTCAAAAAGCAGTGCTAAGGTAAAAAAAAATTCCAGTCAGAACAGCTCCGTGCGAGCCAAGTTCCAACAATATCCAGGGCAGACAGAGGAGATGAGGTTCCTCTGGGCTAAAATAATTTGGATTTTAATGGGCAGTCTTTTTCTAGGTTTCTCTGGGCATATCCTGGAGAAAAACATTCTGAACATATTCTGAACTCCAATTTGCCAGTGTTCTTCTGAAGTGATTTTTATCAGAAGGCCTCATTTTCCTCAGGATATATTGAGCACTTAACTCTGTTCAGAGTCTCGTACTGAGTGCAAAGACTGAAACTGGCCGTCTACAGGGTTCAGAGGACTCTACTGGACACCTCCAGAACGATAACATTAGTGGCAGAGATAGTGTTTTCGACTGTAAACTATAAGCTCTAGACTATAAGCTCCCTCTAGACTGTAAGCTCTTTGTGGGCCATGAACCTTTCTACCAACCCTGTTTCCTGGAGCTCTCCCAAGTGCTTAATACAGTGCTCTGTACACAGTAAGCGCTCAATAAATATGATTGATTGATTGGGTGTTTATTCAAGCACTTATAGAGCACCATCCTAAGCACTGGGAAGAAATCTAGGGTTGTAATCGACCAGGATCAGCCCCATCCCCAGTGGTGGCTTTGGACACCCTTTTTGTCCCACAAAATCTACCAACTCTGGACCCTTGTGCTCAAGACTTCCCCTTGTCAGAGGGCCAGAGGTAAGGGATGCCTTGAGGTTGAGAGCTGAGGAATGTGGCTGAGCCTGGACCTTCTGGGGCAGCCCCAAGACTGGCCTACGCTGGTGAAGCAATGCGGAGGAAGAGAGAGCTTCTTATTGCCAGGGGAATCCTGGCCCCAGCTCCACCCCCCTGGGCGAGCCGGAGTCCACACAGCACTGGCCGGTGTCCTGAGCGCCCCTGGACTGCTCCACTGAGAGCAATCCAGCTGCAGATACTGGGTAGCTGGCTAGGAAGTTGGCCTGGGTTCCCGGGGGTCATGCCATCCCTCTCTGCCACAGAAGTGAGTGCTTCCCTGGGGCCGGATGGCAGAGTGGCTCGCTGCGTTCACCCTGATACTCAACTCGGAGAGGCCCTGAGGGATGGATAAATGGAGAAATGCCTGTAGACATCGTGTCGGAGCTGCCAGATGGACAGTAGATTGCTGCCGAGCTAGGCGTGCTCGGAGCCCCTGCCCCGCACACCCATTCCAGGCCGGCATGGAGGCCTTTGGCTCTCCCCTGCAGAGCAGTTGGCGATGGCGCAGGCCAGCCGACAGAGGAACGCGACTGTGCTCTCTTGTTCCAGGAGTGTTCAGCTATCACCTTCGCTGTTACATTTATCAGGCCAAGAACCTCATCGCCTTGGACAAGGACAGTTTTTCAGGTAAGGCGAGAGCCAACTCCAAAGCAGTCCAGCGGACAAGGAGGCTGAGCTCCTCCCATCCTCCCATCCTGGACCACATCTTCTGCCCCCCCCTTCAGGCATCTGAATTTACAGTGGAATTGGTCTTACAGGGGTCACCTGGGCCAGGTGGTTCGGAACAGCGTTGGTTGGAAAGGAATGGTAGGAGGGACATACCTGGAGGAAGCTATGGCATCAAGGAAGGGCTTTTTTGTTACCAACAGAAGGCTGGTACATCGCCATTGGGCTGCCCAGTGGGTGCATGTGCCAACGATGGAATTTGAGGGGGTTAGGGGTCAGAGGACTTACTGGACCAGAAAAACACCCCTCGCCCTAAATGGTGAAATGCAGTGAGAAGCAGCGTGGCCTAGCGAAAAAGCAAGGTACTGGGAGTCAGAAGGAGCTGGGTTCTAATTCCTGCTCCTCCATTTATCTGCTATATGATCTTGGGTAAGTCCCATTTAACTTCTCTGGGTCTCAGTTACCTCACCTATAAAATGGGGATTAAGACTATGAGCCCCACATGGGACTTGAACTGTGTCCAACCTGATTAACTTGTATTCATCCCAGGGCTTAATAAAGTGCCTGGCACACAGTAAGCACTTAAATACTATTTATCATACGTGCCAATTCTTTCAGGGAGAGAGGTGCCTTCAACTATCAGACCAGCCCACCACTTTTTTGAGAGATTAATCATTTGGTTTAACACCAGAAGGTCCTCTTGTATGCTGCTTTATCATCTTCTTCCTCCACTTGGGGCCAATCTTAGTAGTGATAGTATTTATTAAGCAGTAGTTAAGGCACAGTCCCTGACACTCAGGAGGCTCAAAATCTAGAATCAAAGCCGAGGAGGGGACTGGAGACAGAATCATAAGGAGGGATGAAACAATAAAACACTAAAAGAATATAAAAGATAAGGGCAAATCCACAAAATAGAAACAAATTCTGCAGGAGCCTGTGGCTAGAGGAGCAGAATTTCAAGTTCTCAGATTCCAAGATTCCCCATGGACAGGCAGATGATGCAAAAGTAAATATGTTGAGGATACCGGTTTTAGAAGCAGAAAGGTAAACTGGAGTTCAAGCCATAGACTTCATTTCACTGAGAAACAGTGTGGCCTAGTGGAAAGAGCATAGGCCTGGGAGTCAGGAGGCCTGGATTTGAATCCCAGTTCTGCCATTTGGCATTTTTTAGTTTGTTTTGATGGTATTAATTCAGTGCTTACTATGTGCCAGGCACTTACTAAGTGCCAGGGTAGATACCAGTTAAACAGTTTGGACCCAATCCCTGTCCCAGACGGGGCTCACATTCTCAATCCCCATTTTACAGATGAGGTAACTGAGGCAGAGAAGTTAAGTGATTTTTCCCAATGTCGCACAGCGGGTAAGTGGTGGAGCCAGGATTAGAACCTAGGTCCTCTGACTCCTAGGCCCGAATTATTCAGCTGGGAGGTGACAAGAGTTTGGGGAGGGTGGTGGCCATTTGGGTGGAGAGTCAGTGGGTGGGCGCTGGCTCAAAGTACACACATTTGCCAAAGGAAAAGAACCATATGACAGGCAGTCAGTGACTGCATCATCTAGTACACACAGGCCTGAAAAATGTGTACCATGCATCTGTTTGGACCGTCAACTCTGGTGTGTTGCTGCCTCTCTAGTGGTTGTAGTGGTGTTTATTATTATTATTATCATTATTATTGCTAATAGTGATAGTACTTGTTAAGTGCTTGGGAAGCAGCGTGGCTCAGTGGAAAGAGCCCGGGTTTGGAAGTCAGAGGTCATGGGTTCGAATTCCAGCTCTGCCACTTGTCAGCTGTGTGACTGTGGGCCTGTCACTTAACTTCTCTGGGCCTCAGTTCCCTCATCTGTAAAATGGGGATTAAGACTGTGAGCCTCACGTGGGACAACCTGATTACCCTGTATCTCCCCCAGCACTTTGAACAGTTCTCTGCACATAGTAAGTGCTTAACAAATACCAACATTATTATTATTATCGTCTACCAAGAACTGAGGTGGACACAAGTTACTCAGGTTGGACACAGTCTCCGTCCCACAAAGGATTCACACTCTTAATCCCCCTTTGACAGTTGAGGTAACTGAGGCCCAGAGAAGTGAAGTGACTTGCTCAAGGTCACATAGCAGACCTGTGGTGGAGCTCCCGCTGAGTGCGGTGCTTTGTACTAAAGACTTGGGAACGACCAAACAAGCAAGTGACACAGTTCTTGCCCACTTGTACCCTAATGCAGGGTGGGGAAGGGCAAACATAAAAGTATTTTCAAACAGAATAAATAGATAAATAACATAAATACATCAGTGTTGAGGATGGGCACGAGTAGGAGCGTAAGTGCCAGTTGGTTGATGGGATCAAATGACTTGCAATGCTGGGAATCCTATCCTGCCTTGTTTACTGCATCAGCCCGAAGACCACCATCGGCCCCGAGCAGTGGCATCGTTTCCTGGGATTGGGAAGAGTTATGAGCTCCCATCCCACTGGAGCCTTTGCCCCAAAGATCCATCTCTGGTCATTTCCCTCCAGGGGCTTTGTGCTGGAGGGGGTGGGAGGAAGACGTGAGATCCGGGAGCTAGAAAAGAGGGGCTGGAGCAGCTCCCCCGCCCCCGATCCTCAAGCCAAATCTGGCTTCTCACACCGTTCCTCTGCTTGTGATTCCAGACCCCTACGCTCATGTTTCATTCCTGCATCGAAGCAAAACAACCGAAATAATCCATTCGACTCTGAATCCGACATGGGACCAGACTCTCATCTTTGATGAAGTGGACATCTACGGCGAACCCCAGGCAATCGCCCAGCACCCACCCAGCGTGGCCATTGAGCTGTTTGACAACGACCAGGTGGTAGGTCACCATCGGTCTCATCCCCAGTGGGGCTTTGGAACCCCTAATACTTATGAGAAGCAACATGGCTTAGCGGGTAGAGTGGAAGAACCTGGGTTCTAATCCCGGCTCCGCCACGTGTCTGCTCTGTGACCTTGGGCAAGTCACTTAACTTGCCCGTGCCTCAGTTACCTCATCTGTAAAATGGGAATTAAGAGTGTGAGTCCAGTGTGAGACAGGGACTGTGTCCAACCTGATTAATCTGTATCTACCCCAGCACTTAGAACAGGGCTTGGCACGTAGTAAGCACCTAACAAGTACCATAATTATTATTATTATTAGTGTGAAGCAATGACCTCAACTAAGATCCTTGAGGGCAAGGATTGTGCCTGTCAGTTCTCTTGTTCTCTCCCAAGTGCTTAGGACAGTGCTTGGCACACAGTCATCACAGGATAAATACTATTAATTGATTGATTGATTGATTGGGAGAGTCCAAAAGAAGCAAGACCAACAATTAATACCCTGCTTCCAGCACCGATGGTGAACGGAAATGAACAGGTGGACAAAAGTGATCCATAAATAGTGGGAGCTCGAGGAAGAGCAAGTATTACACATTTATCAGAATTGAAATAACTCACTGAATGTTTCCATTAAAAATCTACCTAAGTGCCGAGGATAGGAGCGAAATAGATGTGCTAAAGGGGTCAGTGGGACTTGGGAGCTCAAAATTAATCAAGGAAGGCTTTGCAGAAGAGGTAGGATTTCAGGAGGGTCTTGTAGATAGGGAGAGCTGCGCTCTGATGGTTTGAGAGGAAAGGGGTGGCATGGCATGAGGGAGGAATCCGAGGTGGAAGACTTGAGAATGAGGTAGAAGTTAGAAAGAGAGCTTGGGGCAAGTGAAGTGTGTAAGGTGGGAAGTAGCAAGTGAAGAGAGCTGACATCTAAGATAGAGAAAGTCAGTGGAGACCTTTGAAGTCAATGGGAAGGGATTTCTGCTAGATGTGAAGGGAGTCAGGTGGCCATCTGAAGGGTTTGGAAAGAGGAAAGTGCTGAGAGATGCTTCAGGGAGTGATTCGTGCAGCAGTGTGGAGTTCAGGCTGAGGTGGGTAGAGGCTAGAGGCAGGGAGACACCAGCAAAGCTGCCGACCCTTAACAACTTCCATTAAAAAAAAAAAGGAGTCTAACCACAACATGGCCCTAGCTTGGCCAGGGGATAGCCGATGGATGGAGAAGGGATGGATGAGGGAGCACTGTGCTAAACAGGGTTTAGCAGTTGGAAGGATGAGACCAGAGAGTGAAGGGTCGAGGATGACAGGATGATGGAGAACTTCGTGGGCGGGGAGAATGATGGCGTTTGATGAACCGGGTACTATAGGGCAGTAGCCCCTGATGAATTACTGGGGAACTGGGATCTAGACTGCTATCAGTCAATCAATATAGTTGATTGATTGGGGTCCGGGACATCGTGGGGCTGGGGCTGGGGCTGGGGCTGGAGCAAGCTCCCTCATCTTTCCAGGGCAGAGATGAATTCCTTGGCCGAAGTATCTGCTCCCCGGTGGTCCGACTGAGCCCCGACGAGGACCTCACTCCAAAGCTGCACTGGTATCCCGTGCTGAATGGCGGCACCACCTGCGGGGAGGTGCTGGTGGCTGCCGAACTCATTCTGCGGAACAAGGTGAGTTCTACCATCTGCCCCCGACCCCACCTCCTCCCTCCGGGACAGGAGTTCGGGGACCTTGCCGGTCACTTTGGCTGAGCTCACAGGCACCGCCTCGTTTGTCCGCAGGACGGCTCTAACCTTCCGATTCTCCCTGCCCAGAGAGGAAATCTGTTCATGGTTCCTCAGGGGATCCGGCCAGTGGTCCAGCTCACGGCCATCGAGGTATGCCCACGCCACTTTCCCAGCAGGGCCCTTGGGCCCAAGGCCCTCCCGGTTGAATGGCTACTCGGTCTGTCTCTTTTCCTCGTAGATTTTAGCTTGGGGCTTGAGGAACATGAAGAACTACCAAATGGCAGCAGTGACCTCCCCCAGTCTTGTTGTGGAGTGTGGCGGGGAAAGAGTGGAGTCGATGGTCATCAAGAACCTGAAAAAAACCCCCAACTTCTCCAACTCTGTCCTCTTCATGAAAGTGGTGAGCTTCCGGTCTGGTCCTGCATCTTTATGAGGTGTCTCTCTGCCCCACCCAGGGGCAGACTGAGAGGGCCGAACCCAAGCCAGGGTCAGGTTTCCATCGCTCAGATCCCAGCCCACTGCCCTCCTGCCCAGGGGATCAGAGGGTCCTGGGTCCTGCCGACTCGGGGGCCCGTGGCATCGACTTGGCCCCGGGAGAGCCACCCACATTCACTCCAGCAGAGCCAGCGTTGGGCAGGAAGTACCCGGGAACACTGGCATTTCCAACCTTCAGAAGGCCCAAGGCCTTGGACCCCGGCCTTCCTGGGGCACCCATGGCGTCTTGGCCTGGTTATGACCAGGCAGGAAACTCCTGCTGCTGCTGTGCTGGAACTGGGGATCGGGGACCTGAATGAAGGGGAACAGCTGGGTCTGGGAGTGACCTTGTTGTAAAGGCTTCTGGGCCTCAGAGCTCACTGAAACAGCAGTGTTCTCCTCCCCTGCCCAGCTCCTGCCCAAGGAGGAAATGTACACTCCCCCACTGGTCATCAAAGTGATTGACCACAGGCCCTTCGGGAGGAAGCCTGTGGTAGGCCAGTGCACCATCGACCTACTCGAGCAATTCCGTTGTGACCCCTACGCGGCCAAGCGGGACATCACCCCTCATCTGAAGGGTAAGTAGCCAGAATAATCATTAGTAATAATGATAAAAAAAGAACAGTCTATAAAACAAGATGAGTAGGAGGAGGCCCCAAGAGAATGGTCTCATACCTTCTGCGACCCCGGACAGAAGAGAAACCCTCAACCCCGTTGGCCTACCACCACAACAGTCTCAGTGAAGATAGCCCGGGACGTGTCTTACCTTCCCCACTGTGGCCAGGCTCCCTATCCTCCCTCCTCCCTTCCCTCTGCTCACGAGTTTCCTTCCAGAGCCGATTAGATTGTAGCTGCCCTGGTGCTTAGTACAGTATTGGGCATGTAGGAAGCGCTTAACAAATAGCACAGTTATTATTTATTAGAAGATTATTGCCTGTCACAGCCAGGCCCCAAGTTGGAGGCCAGGATTAGGGCTGGTCAATATTGAGAAACAGCCTGCGGCTATAAGCTAGATAGAACAGATCTGCAAATCTACACTGCGAGAGCCCAAAATGATACAGACAAGGCTGTGTCTGGGGTCGGGGGAGAACGGCAACAACTGGGGAGATCGGTCAATTGCGGTTGGCCATCTGGAGTCAGGGGATGGGCCCCACGATGATACTAGTGCTGGATGTTCAAGAACAAGGAAAGGATCAAGGCCGTGGGGACATCCGTGAGTCACGGACAGATCGATTCACGGATTTTATTAAGCTGCTAGGGTGGCAACTTGATTTGAGGTAGGGACTGGACAATCCTGTCTGGTAGTTCCTTGGTGTTAGTCGGGGATTGGGTAGGGAAACCCCAGAAAATGAACTGAAATTGCACGTACCATCAGCACCCATCAGGGAAAGTTTATTCAACATCTCACAGAGACCCTCGAAGATGGCCGGCCAGCCCCTGAAGAACGAGCCTGGGGCTGCCGGCCACCAAGAAGTCTGCAGGCAGCAGGGTCAGGGGGCGTGGTCGGGGGCCGCTGTCCTGAGGATGGATTCCCCCGTGGCCAAGACCACAAACAAAATATTTACAAACACCGAGGGACTAACGTAACGCAAGCATGAACAAGGGAACTTTGTGGTCATTGGCTGGTCTGAAGGTCCTCTGAGCCAGGCCAAAGCTTCAGATGTCAACCCTGTTGATCGTTGATTCCTTTTACCCCCAGCCCCGAGCAAAGGCGCATGTCAGTGACGTGCCAGGGACGTGCCAGGGAAAACATATCAGTGGCACAAAATGTAAACCCCTAGGCAGGCTCCAAACCCATGCCATTTAATCAGCTCCAGTCGTCACGCTTGAAGTCCTGAGACAAAGTTCCCAGCTACATTCTCCCCCAACACTTTCAGTTTCGCTCCTGGCTGCTGCGGCTCCTCGTGATGTGGTCATCGAAGTGGAGGACACCAAGCCTTTGCTGACCTCGCAGGTGGGTGTCGTGACCTGAGGGGCACAGTGCGGGGAGGAGAGGGCACGTTCCCCTCCGTGGACCCAAGCAGGGATCCTCGCATGAGCTTATTCCAAGAGAAACATGGGGCTGGAGTCCGTTGGGGAGGAAGGACGGGGTGTCTCTAAGAGTTACTCCAAGATGTATTCCAAATCTGATTCATCTCCTTCTAGAAGAGTAGCGACGATGACCCATTATTCGAATATTGTTTTTGTTGAGCATGGCGTAGTGGATAGAGCACAGGCCTGGGAGTAAGAAGGTCGTGGGTTCTGATCCCAGCTCTGCTCCTTGTCTGTTGTGTGACCCTGGGCAAGTCACTTCACTTCTCTTTGCCTCAGTTACATCCTCTGTAAAATGGGGATTGAGACTGTGAGCCCCATGTGGGACAGGGACTGTGTCCAACCCAATTTGTATGTACCACCCCAGCGCTTAGTACAGGGCCTGCAACATAGTAAGCACTTTAACAAATGCCAAAAGTACTATTATTATTATCAGACTGATACTAGGATATTGAGTCAGACTCCTGCGTAGCCCATTCTAAAGTAGGGGGGGAAGAAAGGAAGAGAAAGAGAAGAAGGAAGGGGAGAAGGAGGAAGAAGAGGACGAGGGAGAAGAGGAAGAGAAGCAGGAGGAGCAGGAGGAGGGATAATCGTATTTATTAAGTTCCCGTTGCATGCAAAGCACTGTACTAGGTCCCGGTGAGGATTAGGTACAATCCCTGGGCCCCAAGGGATGCCCAGTCTGAGAGGTTAGAGGAAGGAGGGGGTTGGCGACTACCATAAGGAAAGAGGAAACAAAGTACGTAAAAGTGAAAAAAACAAAAACAGGATGAAGAAGGGCCGAAAGACCCAGACGGTTCACCCTTGACCCCTGGGCCAGTTACCTAGGTGTAGAGAGTGAGCTGCTTCACCTGACTCACTGCTCCCAGCAGGCCTAGGGTGGACCCTGACCCCTCTTGTCCCCTCCTGTCCCCTCTTGTCCCCTCCTTCCTCCCTGCTGCCTCCACACTGAGCAGGCAGAAAAGCATGTCTGCCCTATTCGTGGGGGGAGCCTTGAGGCTGCTCTGGTGCCTGAACCTGCTGCATTAAACAAGGAAAACAAGCCCCCTATTTTACCTTGCCATCACCATGTCTGTATCTGTGACCTTCACCTTCTGTCGTCTGTCCTCTCTCCCTCTCGCCCCCCTTCTTCTGTGGCTGGGCTTCATCACTGAAGAGGGATGGTGTGGTGTGCGGGTTCTAGGAGACAAGTTTGAAGTGAGGAATCCTTTGGTGCCAACCTGAACCAAGAGAGATGCCACTCAGCCCTACCCCTAGGGCCCCCTGCCAGAGGGAGTCCCCTTCTGCCCAGTTTCCTTACCCCAGAACCTGTGACCTATCTTACCGTGACTTGGGGGAGGAGGGGGGGGGAACCCATAAAAAACGGAGGACACAAACCCCAGTAATTCACAGACTCCTTCCAACCATCCATATGGAAAAGAGCCATTCTTCCTGTCTGCTGCCTGTCTGTCTTCCTGCCTATCCTGTGCAGAACTGAAGAGAAGCCTCTTCCTGTATTTCCATGTGTTTCTGCCTAGAAAAAAGGGAGAAGGGAACCAGCTGGAGGCAGAAATAATTCAAAGGCAGATCACCCCACTAGTGCCCTCGAAATCCAGCAGATGGGGAGAACCCAGCTATCCGCCCCATACTCTGAGCATAGGCACTAGGCCCTCCCTAGACCCAGGGGTGTTGCGGGGGTGGGAGGGAGGGCTGCAGACCCAGGGTGTATATGGTGGGGGCCAGGCAGAAGGGGCGTGGATCCCAGTGACTGGCACCCCTTTAACCCAGCCTTTGGCTATGCTGGAGCAGCAGATAGCTGAGCCTGACGACCCTGGTGGTGGTTGGGGAGATTCAGGCAAGTTACAGGATGTTCTTCAGAGCAGCAGGGGACAGAAGGACCTGCCTGTTCATCTGTCCGCCCACCCGCCCGTCAAGTGGTGGAAACGGTGATACTTAGGTCGTGGCAGCATCTCCCCGCTTGTGAAGCATGAGCGATAGTAAACTCTAGCCTCTAAGCTCATTGTGGGCGGGGAATGTGTCTGTTTATTGTTGGATTGTACTCTCCCAAGTACTTAGTACAGTGAGCGCTCAATAAATACGATTGACCGAATGAATGAATGACAGATGCACCCCCTGAGGCAGGTGGGTGGACGTGGCCACCTGCATCTACCGCAAGCTCGTAGGTAGGGAGAAACGCAGCTGCTCCCTGATTTTCAGACCCCTCTATCCTCCCCATCCCGCTCTATTCCAGCGCCAGTGGGCAGCTCTTGTCAGCCCTCCTCTTGTCCTGTAACGGGGAAGGTAGTTCTTTGGCCACAGCCTGACCCAGCCCGGCTCTTCCAGCACCCTAATCCCAGCCCCAACAGTTTGCAACCCTAATGACTCCATCCTTCAGCCACCCTCCCTGATCACAGGAAGGGGCAGAAGCAGTCACGTCCAGGTCCTTCCCTGGGGGAAATCTCAATGGGCTGGAAGCTCCACTGGCTTGGAGTTCGGGGCCCTCACCCAGGGTATTTATCCCAGAGATGTTATGCTCCCACTGTGCCCCAGAAACCACTGACCAGCAACTGCCTCTGGCCTACCTGGACAGTTCAGCCTCTGGGCCAGTCAGCCCTGGGGCTTCTCCCAGCTCTGAAGAACACTCTCCTCTCTCTTCCATTTTCCTGCTTGTGTCTGTCCATAAACTCCACACATGAACCATCATCATAGCCCCTCCCTGAATCTTTCTAGGATTTAATCTCCTCCTCTCCTGCTCACCTGTCCCGCTAAGCACTTTATGGCCCAGGCACAGCCTAGGCAGTGTTTTCTGCTGCATTTCTGCAGGGCCTACAGAGGCTTGTTTGGGGTAAATATAGGGGGAAAACCAATCTGTAGGAAGGCAGTTATTTGGGTTTTTTAGCCAAACAGTGGCCTCCGGTGCCCTTGGGCTGGTAGACCTGTTCTGCCCCAGACACCAGACTGGTTTAGGCCCCATTATCCAGGTATTTTTCCCTATTCTCCACTTCATTTGATGATTATGGTATTTATTAAGTGTTTACTATATGTAAAGCACCGTTCTAAGGATGGGGGTAAATACAAGTAAATCAGGTTGAACACAATCCCTGTCCCACATGGGGCTCATAGGAGGAGGGAGAACAGGGATTGAATCCCCATTTTACAGTTGACACTGAGGCCCCCAGGAAGTTAAGTGAATTACCCAAGGTCACACAGCAAGCAAATGGCAGAGCAGGGATTAGAACCCAGATCCTCTGACTCCCAGGCCTGTACTCCTTCTGCTGAACCACACACACTCCTCCTCTTGGTTGAGCAAGTGTTGATATTCTAGGAGTGGCATTAGGGGAGCCAGGGAGGGGCAGAGCCAAAGATTGCCAAGGCAGAAAAGACAGAAGAAAAAGAAAGAAAAAGTGAAAAAGAGAACAAGCGAAAGAGAGAAGGGGACAAACAGGGAACAGAGAAGGGAGAGGACAAAGAGGTGGATGGGAGCTAAAGAAAGGGAAAAACTCCCAGACCCAAATGCACCACTTAGAAACACAGATACACACAAACAGAGATAGACACACACAGGCAGAGAAACTTCTGTGCATCCAGATACACATATACACATATGCACACACATAGACACACAACGAGAGACATGCAGGCCTACATACAGGAGGCAGATAGATACTACTCACCTCCGCCGGAAGGTTGGTTCAGCCATAATGGCAACGGCTCCTCTCTTCAGCAGCGGCAGCAGGGGTGATGACTCGGTTGGTCAGTCTTTCCCACCCTCTCGACCCTTTGTTTGTTCCTGTGTTTGATGGCATTTATTAAGAGCTTACTATGTGCCCGGCACTCTTCTATACTTTGGGGTAATCACGTTGGGCACAGTCCCCGTCCCACTTGGGGCTTGCGGTATTAATCCCCCTTTTCCAGAAGAGGAAACTGAGGCACAGAGAAGTGAAGCAACTTGCTCAAAGTCACACTGCAGGGAAGTGGTGGAGCCAGGATTAGAACCCAGGTCCTTCTGACTCCCAGGCCTGTGCTCTAGCCGCTAGACCACACTGCTTTTCTTTGGTCTCTTGACTGTGAGCTCGTTGTGGGCAGAGAATGTGTCTGTTTGTGGTTGTATTGTACACACGGTAATCGTTCAATGAATATGATCGAATGAATGAGTGAACGAATGGTCTGTTGTGAGGTTGCTAAGTCTCCAGTCACAAGATTGTCTCACAAACCGAGCTAACTGGTCTCCTCCCCGCCCCAGATGTGCCCTCTAAGTGACCTTGTACCCTGTCTGGCCCTTCCAAGGGCCGTGCTGGAAGAAAAGTGGGAAGGCCCGTTTCTGGGGCCATGGTTGGGGCACTGGGACAGAAGGCAGGTTTATCCCTCCCACTCTGGGGAAGGCGGTGGGAAAAGTCTCCTCAAAGACCCCGGCCGGCCCCAGCACTCACCGATGGCCCAGGGGGTCTCTGTTGGCCCGGCGAAGGGCACCAGCAGGTCCTTATCAGCCTGGGACTGGGCAGGCAGGGAGGACGAGTCCTGGGAGGCAACAGGCAGTCCCATGGGGCTGGCCGCGGACCTTTTATCTGTTCCTTCCGATTTCCAGTGCTTGAGCAGCATGTCAGCCACTGTCAGCAAAACGGCTTCTCCGACCACAGTGCATGTACGTATGCTCTGTCCCGACACGCGTGACTCAGGCCGGGATTTGGGCAGCTTCCGGCCAGATGCCGTGGTCCTTCTTTTGGGCTTTCTCTGGAAACAGGGTTTTGGAAAGGAAGAGGTTCATCCTAGCAAGAGGATTCTGCCATTTCTTCTCAAAGTGGACTCTTGCTTCAGTCCCAAGCTGAGATATTTTTAGACCAAGTCCCCAGTAACTATTCCGCGGGGCTGGAATTCAGGGAATTCCGGAATCTGACAGTTTTAGCAGATTCCAGCTTCTATCCAAAATCAACATGTTTGACTTAGAAAAATACTAGTCCTTAATGCTTTAAAAAGAACAATTTTCTTTGAAAAATAATAGATTTGCTGAGTGAAATCAACCCATTGACTAAAATAAACCATCACTCAAACCGAGGCAAAAGTTGAATTCTGCACCAAGCCGCCCTTGGAATACAGAGGCAAAAGTGGCATGCTATCAGCAAGGTTTCGCACCACACGGTCACGGGGGCAGGCTGTCGTTTCAGCAGCGATGGGTTGCACTGAGCCATCCACACTCTCTTGCCCAGGTCCCCCTGAGTCCAGCAGAAATGGTCTGTGGGCGTGGGACACAGCATCCTTTTCCGGAGAACTGACTGGGCTGGACCCTCATCCATTACTGGGCAGGACCCTCACCTCCGCCGTCCCAACTGACCGGGTCCTGACTGAGCAAATGTAATTGGTTTGGCTTAGAATGATAATCCATCTGGAACATTGTGCTGGGTTGGCCATTTCTCCAAAGCCTCTAGGAAATTATTGGTGGAATGCCTCTCGTCATCCTTTCTCCCTGGCTGATGAGCTGAGCATGCCTAAGAACCATGCTGGTTACTGACAACCCTCAAGACCCTCATTGCTTATTGCGGATTGCTTTTCTCTACCCGTGGAAAAGGAACTGGGGACCTAGGAGTTTTCATTCTGCAGTGAACCTTGAATCGGTAGATGATTTGAAAAGATGTTCTTTGCAAATTTAGTTTTAAAGCATGTGTGCTGGGTGGATGCAAGAAAATTACACAGATAACTGGATCCTAAAAGGACATATTGGCCCCATCCCCACCACCGCATCTGACAGAGGGGATGGGTATGGAAGAAGCAGGCTGCAGAGGTGGGGCCCAGGTTGGGGTGGGGGGAAGAGACACGATGGTCCCCTTTGTGTACCTGAGGTGGCTGTCCTGAGCAAAGTGACCAGGTATTCCGCAAGGTGTGGGACAGTCCACCCTTTTCTGGA
Source organism: Ornithorhynchus anatinus (assembly GCF_004115215.2). Lineage (NCBI taxonomy): Eukaryota > Metazoa > Chordata > Mammalia > Monotremata > Ornithorhynchidae > Ornithorhynchus > Ornithorhynchus anatinus. Next base: position 48,534,200 of record NC_041730.1, on the reverse strand, counting down.
GTTCGGCCATGTCACAGAAGGCCAGATACCTGACTTATCTGGTCCTGCCTTAGTCTGGGGGTGGAAGGGAATGAAATAGAAATGGTATGGCTACTATCATCTCTGCCCTGCCCCGCCCCACTTGCCCATGTCTACCCCACGGGAGAGGGGAAATCTGATCACTCCACATGGAGGTGATGGAGCCAGTGATCCCATACTCCCAGTTGTGGGGCATGATAGAGGCAGAGACTTCCTAGGTTCCCAGTTGTGGAACCAACGGGGATGGTGTCCCCCAAACTTCTCTTCTGCCTCCCACCCCTAACCGAGGGTGTCTTTGAGGACAAGCCCCAATTCTAGGTATCTTTCTCATCTCATCTTACACTCGCTCCCGCTCTTCCCCTTTGCAATCTCAGATTTCCTGTTGCCTGCATGGGTGTGGAGCCTTTCTGAAATGAGATCTACTCTCCCTAACTCACATGGCCCGCCAACAGTTTCCACCTAAGCATTTAAGTACTCTCGACCGCCTGTAGCAGTCTTGTACATACGCTAAATGCCCTACTACTTACACTCTAACTCGGGAACATGTCCCCTTTCCCTTCTTCTTCCTATATGTAATATATCTTTGTGTCCTTCTTCCCTGTTAGACTAAAAATTCCTTTGGGACAGGGATAATCTGTACAAATTCAAAGTGTTAAGTGCAATATTCTGTATACAGTAGGCATTCAGTAAATAGTGCTGATTGACTGACTGTTTGATGTCATGCCAGCCCCATAAGGTCAACATGTCTAAAACCCATCGCCCTGATCCTCTCCTCCTACTGTATTTCCCATTACAATTGACAAGACCACCATCCTCCCTGTCACTGAAGCCCCGCAACCCTAGCTTTATCAATCAATTAATCAATCAAGTGAGGGGAAATGAAGAGGTAGAGGAAAGACTGGGGAAGACTGGGGTATTTGCCTGATGGATCGCTGGTAGTGAGCCACGGATTCAGTCCAACATTTTTGCAGCGAAAGTCACTGCCCTGTGGGGCAGCAGGTAGGTTGAGAGAGGGTGGGGAAGAGAGGGGGAGCAGGGGAAGGAGGTGGAAGGTGTCTCCCCCAGGCGAAGGCAGGATCCACCTTGAGGCCCTGGCTGGCAGCCCATCTCTCTGTGTTCTCCAGTCCGGGGAAAGGGTGGAGCCCGGGGGGCCCCTGCCACAAGTGGTTCTGGTTTCCAAATGTTTCTCACAATCCGAATCCCCCACAACTCTTTGAGGGCTGCCAAAGAGGAGCAGGATGTGATGGTGGAAGAGGTTCAGGCCGTGTTAGGCGAGCCTGAACAGGCGGGCACTGAGAGTGGCCGCTGTGTCCAGTGCAAGGCAGTCTGACCCTCCAGGGTCAAGCCCAGAGATAACGCCACAGGGGTCTGTGCCCCCCAGCTGTGGGGGGATGGGATTGTGGAGGACTTCCTGGGGGCCATAAAGGTCATTGGAAAGTCCCAAGGGGCAGGGACAGGGACTGGCAGCTAATCTTTCTGTTTTTCCCTATTCCTCATTCCTGGATTTCATCTTATTTCTCCGGGTGTCGGCTCTCCTGGTGTCCCACTCAGCTCACCGAGAAGGTAATTTCTGCCCAAAACATTGCCCCTCACGCCACCCATCAGCCAGGAGCCCTGGAAGGGGGTTGGGGCAGATTACAAGTGCTCCAAGCGAAGGTATAGGGGGTGGGGACAGAGGGGAACGAGGCCAAAGATAGCCCAGGCCAGATGGGAATAGTTTAACATCCATCTCCAAATTTCCCCAGTTTCTTATGAGACAAAGTGGCTGAAAATGCCCGGCCATTCTGACCAGAGCATCGTTTTACCCTCACCCGCTCCCGCTGGCCAGGGGCAGGGGAATGCTCTCCTGTCCATACTGTTGACATCCCAGAGCTCTAACTGTGAGGTGGGTAGTCCTTTCCTGCTATCCTTCAGGAACCCTCCACAATAGCTGGGAAGGGGTGGCAACTCCTCTGTACAAGTCCCAGGCCGGCCTCCCACCCCAACCCTGACCCCTAAACCGGACAGACGGGGAGACGCCAGAAAGAGAGAAGAGGCAGGAAGGAACAGAAGGAGTGTGCGGGGTTGGAAGGATGGCAGAGTGATACAGTTCTCTCTCCGGCCATTTCTGCCCGGGCTGGGCTGCTGAGTTGGGCAGCTGTGAGCGGTGGCGACCAGGCAAGAGTTGCCCCTCTAAAATTGGTCCTTCCAGATTGGGGGTGGGCAGTCCCCCCTAGAAATCCCTACTCAATAGTCCCAGAAACTCCCATTCCACATCCCAGAAAGGACAACTCAGCTGGGTTTGTGATGGCGATGGCAGCAACAGAAGAGGAGGGAGAGGAAGATTAGGAAGAGGAAAAATAGGAGGAGAAGAAAAGGAAGAATACTCTCCTTCCTTTGGGACAGCACCGGCAGTCACCATCATAATCCCTGGAGCCAGGGGGTTTCTAATCACCCCTCCTTTAAAAGTGGGATCCTGAGAGACCCCACCTTAGACCTCTCTGGTGGTGATCAGATGCCCCAGTTGTGGTAACCGCTCTTCTCACCGTCCCCAGGACAGGACACTCAGTTGGCTCACTTTTCTCAGAGTTTGGGTGGGGATGCCCAGCTGCTAGGTGGGAATTAACAGGGGGAGACCATGACTTAGTCCCTGTGGGGCAGAGGAGGAGAGGGGGAGAAGGTAAGCGGGCATCAGCCAGTGGCAGGAGGGGAGGGAACCAGCTGTTTCCTGCTGAGCCAGGAGGAGGGCCAACAGCCAGGTGGCACGTGAGGAAAGGGCGCTGAGGGGCATTTCTGGGGGGCACTGCAGGTGTCTTCTGTTTCTGGTTTCAGGAGGAGGAGATCGTTGACTGGTGGAGTAAGTTTTACGCCTCCGTAGGGGAAGTGGAAAAATGTGGGCAGTACACGCAGAAAGGCTACGACACCCTGAAGGTAGGCTCCGGGCCAGAGCCTGCCGGCCGGCAAGGAATTCCCGCTGCTTCGGTCTTGGATGGGGAAGGGCCAGGCCGTGGGTGTGGGGTGGGTCCTGTCTCTCCCAGCCCCACCACTGGCAGACCGTCACGGACAGTTTTCGGACAAGAGAGAAGTGGTGCTTTCCTGGATTCACAGTGGGAAGGGTGATGGCCTGGATCAGTTCTGTCAAACAACGTCCTCTCCCTTCAGTCAGACTGCCCCCCCCCACCTCTCTTCCTTGCTGGCAAGGGGTTATGGGCAGAGCAGGAAGGGTGGAGTCTGAACCCCATCTCTTTCCCTCCCCATCCTTTCCCCACCTTCCCACTCATCCCCTTGGCCCAGGCTGGTTGATCGTACCTACTAAGCACCCCTGTCCCATCCAGCCTCCTTACACATCTGTTCCGCGTAAGGTTGAGGGCTGTTAAGAGCAGAGCGATACACCCACACCTCCCCGCCACTCTACCCCAGGGGTGATGGGTCACGGAGGTGGTCTCTGAGAGACGGTCCTGAAGCCCTTGGACTGCCTGACAAGAGCCCTGGGCAGGACCGGGAAAGAGTTGACCCCATCTCTTGAGGGTCCCCTCCCTGCCCCTCCTTGCCCCATCTGTCCTGACCCTCCCCATTCCACCCTGTCTCTCCACCCTGCCTTGCCCCGACCCCCACACCCAGTCCTGCCCTGCCCAGCCTGTCCTCGGAGCCCAGGTTCAGAGGCTCTCTAAGTCAGGGGTCCTTTGGTGTCCAGGTGTATGACTGCGAATTAGAGGAGGTGCCGGAGTTTGAGGGCCTCACGGACTTCTCAGACACTTTCAAGCTGTACAGAGGCAAGTCAGAAGAGTACGATGAGCCCTCTCTGGCTGGAGAGTTTAAGGTAACGCTCGGCCCGGGCCCTTGGCCTCCCTCCGTTCAGATCCTGGGCTACCCACCCCCTTCCCAAGGCTCCGTCACTAACCCCAGAGACATCCAGGAGCCTCTGACACTGGGAGGAGCGATCTCGGGGGGCATGGGGGAAGAAGCTGGGGCTGCCCCTATTCCCCTTACCTTGTGCCTGATCTCGGGGAAGAGAGGTCAGCGTGACTGTCCACACTGCCCCCAGGTCCATGGCCTCTAGCCCTTGATCGGCAATCGGGAGCCCCCGTTTGGTCTCCCCTGACCCAGACAATGGTCGGAGACAGAAACCATCTCCCTTAAAGTGGGAAATGCCTTTCTGTCCACCTGCTCCCAGGCTGAGCCCCCTCACACGCCCCGCCTGCGGCCTGGACTCCCCGTTCCTCAACCCTTAGCCTGGCTCCTGCACCCCCAACCCCTGTGGGGTCTCTGCCAGGACAGGGAATGTCCGCTCCCTGAGAGCCCCCCTTCTGCACTCCCTCCCACCTCCAAGCAGCAACCAAAAGAAGTGTCTCTTCCAGTTCCCCACCAAGGTCCCGCACTGGCCAAGCCCCAGAATTGGAGCCCACAGGGTCACCCTGCCCTTTCCCACCCCCTCTTGCCATCCTTTCCTCAGCACCAGCTTGTCCAGACCCGCTGGCTCCCGGCGGAGCAGGCCGCCGCCTGGCCCAACCCCAGCCCCCTCGACCTATCCGGTTGGTATCTGGGCTGGACCTGCCCCCGACCCCTGACCCCCACCTCTCTCCTCACCCAGGGAGCCTTCCGGATCTACCCTCTGCCAGACGACCCCACGATGCCGGTCCCCCCGCGGCAGTTCCGCGAGCTCCCGGACAGCGGCCCCCAGGAGTGCATCGTGCGGGTCTACGTGGTCAGAGGGCTGGAGCTGCAGCCCCAGGACAGCAATGGCCTGGTGAGGGGCCCCTGCACCCCACCGTTCCCCACACTGCCTGGGGGCTCCCCTTCCACTTCCCTCCTCCGCGCCCCAACCCCCACACACGGCCCCGGCCCCTCCCACCCCCGCACACGTTGGTCGGGGCTGAGCTAGGCCTACCGGGGCAGGGACCTGGTGCCAACCCCACCAGGATCCAACGATGGGCAGCAGGAGTACCCCAGCAGCAAGAGAGGAAAACCACAACCCCAGTGTCCCACCCAATGCTTTCACCTCACTCCTTCTCCCAGACTCAGCTGCACGTGTGACTCTCTCACCAGTCACCCCAACTGAGAGAGTCAACCCCAAAGACAGCCACTCACCCTCTACTACCCAACTTTCCTCCACCCCCACCTGCAGAGCCCCCTCCTTGCCCCCACTGGTTCAGATGGATGTGGGTCCCCTTGGGGCCGGAGTCCAGAATCCCAGCCTGGCTGTCTGAGCCACTCACCACCTCTCTCCCGCAGTGCGACCCCTACATCAAAATATCCCTGGGAAGAAAAGTCATCGAGGACCGAGACCACTACGTGCCTAACACACTCAATCCCGTTTTTGGCAGGTAGGCCGTCCCGTTCTCTCAGCTTCTCCCGTGCCAGATCCGACCCCAGCCTGCCTATCGCTCCTCCTTCCCATTTCCTTTCCGGTTCGAGCCACGCTCTCTCCTTTTCTTCCTCCCTCTCCTCCTCCTCCTCCTCCTTCTCTTCCTCTTCCAAAGGCTTCAGACCTTTAACCCCCCATTAATGCTGGTCCCCTCCTCTCCATCCCCATTCCCAAGTGCTGCCCCAGCTATCATCTCCCCTCTAAGCCACCTGAGCCTGACCCTGGAGTGGTCCCCCCATGCCCCACTCCCCACACTGCCTGGGGTCTCCCCTTCCACTTCCCTCCACTGTCCCCCAACTGCCCCCCACTGTCCCTGCCCCCTGCCACCTGGCACACACATTGCTCCAGCCCCACCAGGACCCAATGGCGAGCAGCAGGAGTTCCCCAGCACTAAGGGAGGAAAACCACAACCCCAGGGTCCCACCCAATGCCTCTGCCTCACTCCTCCCAGACTCAGCTGCATGTGTGACTCTCTCACCAGTCATCTCTGAGCCGCCTGACCCTGAGGGTTGGGTAATAATAACAATAATGTTGGTATTTGTTAAGCGCTTACTATGTGCAGAGCACTGTTCTAAGCGCTGGGGTAGAAACAGAGTAATCAGGTTGTCCCACGTGAGGCTCACAGTCTTAATCCCCATTTTACAGATGAGGTAACTGAGGCCCAGAGAAGTGAAGTGACTTGCCCACAGTCACCCAGCTGACAAGTGGCGGATCCGGGATTTGAACCCATGACCTCTGACTCCCAAGCCCAGGCTCTTTCCACTGAGCCATGTTACTTCAAAAAAAAAAGGGGGGGGGGAATTCGAGCCAGCCAGTAGTCGAACTTGGAATCTTCTGATCCGTAGTTAGACGCATTAGCCATTGCGCCACTGGCCTGGCCTAAAGAAAGCTCCACCCTGGGTGGGACTCGAACCCACAATCCCTGGCTTAGGAGGCCAATACCTTATCCATTAGGCCATAGGGTAAGGGTTGCCCCTGGGCCAATGCTGGGGAAACTAGGGCTGCACAGGATAAGCCCCTTGTCCAGAAGATTAGGCAAAGCTGGGACCAGGAATGGACTACAGCTAGACTTGTGAACCCTAAATTTTGCAGCTGGACAAGACCTGTTGTTTACCTGAATTTCACTGTGACTCTCAGTGAGGGTTAGTCATTGGCTGTTGCCCATCTCCTTGCGATGCCAGAGTCAGAGGTTGACCCATGGCATCTTCTCTAAATCACAGTGGTGTTGCCTCATGGCCCTACCCCTTGGTCAAGCCAAGAGCGTCCCGATGGACATAGGTGGACGTTAGGGCTCGAGTACCCTAGAGAGGTCTGGTTTTTCTCAGAAGCAGCTGAGGCTGCAGTGGGTAGAACAGTGAGGATAGCTCACTGCTCCTCCGGATGAGTCCATGACTCTGGGACTCAGGTTTCCCCCAACGCTTAGACCAGTGCTCCGCACATAGTACGCGTTCAACAAAATACCATCGTTATTATTTCTGAAAAGGGAGTCGGACCCTCTTCCCAGAGGGCAAGGACCACAGGGAAACAAGGTGAAGTGTAAATCATGGGTCTGGGAGGCTGCAATGGGAGTTTCCATGGGCACAAAGGCTGCCCAGGAGGCTGCTGAGTTGCCCCCAGGAGCCTGGAGCGATGAGTGAATCCCAGAAGACCACCCTGCCCTAGGTGGGTTGGGCACCTATTAGGGCAGACCACTATATAGGGGGCACAGTGCATTCAGAGAGTGATCCCGAGTGCTTCCTGAGAGCAGAGTGCTCTACTGAATGCAACCCCTGCGACTCTCCCTTTGAGGTGTTTGGATCTGGAGCCCCAAAATCACTCGCATCGTTCCCCCAGTGCATAATTTTCCCTATCCTGATTTTTGAGGGTAGACCGTGAGCCCGCTGTCGGGCAGGGGTTGTCTCTATCTGTTGCCGAATTGTACATTCCAAGCCCTTAGTACAGTGCTCTGCACACAGTAAGCGCTCAATAAATACGAATGAATGAATGAAATGAAAGGTGGGTTAGGTAGGCAGTGGAAGTGGGACATGCCAAAGGTAGGAAGAGGAGGAGGTGGGGAGGGGGGTTACTGTAATTCACTGAATGGCTATTGCATGCTTCACTCCCACGGAGCGTAGAATCGAAGGAATACTAATAATAATGATGGCCTTTGTTAATGCTTACTCTGTGCCAAGCACTGTTCTAAGCACTGGGGAAGATACAAGGTAGTCAGGTTGTCCCATGTGGGACTCACAGTCTTAATCCCCATTTTATAGATGAGGTACCTGAGGCACAGAGAAGGGAAGTGACTTGCCCACAGTCACACAGGTGACAAGTGCCGCAGCCGGGATCAGAACCCACGCCCTCTGCCTCCCAAGCCCGCGCTCTTTCCACTGAGCCACGCTGCTTCTCTAGGATTAAGGCTGTGAGCCCCATGTGGGACAACCTGATTACCTAGTACCACCTCCAGCGCTCAGAACAGTGCTTGGCACATAGTAAGCATTAACAAATGCCATCATTATTATTATCTCCTCCCGGCCGGGGCCGTAACCTCAGTGTCTTCATCCAGAATGTACGAGTTGAGCTGCTTCCTACCGCAAGAGAAAGATCTGAAGATTTCCGTCTACGACTACGACGCGCTGACTCGGGACGAGAAGGTGGGAGAGACCGTCATAGACCTGGAGAACCGATTCCTGTCTCGCTTTGGGTCCCACTGTGGCATCCCCCAACAGTACTGCGTGTGAGTCCCCTGGCGCCAGCCGAGTTCCGTGCCCCCGGAGCTGGGGGGGTGTGGTTTTGGTGTGGGACCCGGTAGGGTCCCCGAGCTGTCAGCCCTGTGGGCATTTGCCCTGGCAGAACCTCTGCCATTAGGCCAAGGGGCAGGTGTGTGGGATGGCAGGCGGACCGGTTGGTCGATGAGCAAACGGATAGTTCCGTTCCACTCAGGAGAGGTAGGGAACGGTTTGCTGTGTTCACTCTGGGAAGCCTCAGCCCCCCTAACTCGGTCTTCCGGGCTCCAGAACTGTCGTCCCACCACAAACTGTCGTCCCGCTGTATACGAAACATGGGGAAAGAAGCCACAGGTGAGGGTCCCACCCGATCCCGATCGCGAAGCTCACAGATGAAGAGTAAGGTGCGGAAGGGCTTGGCGACAGATACGGTAGGAAAGATGAAATGATAGAAATACAAATGGGAAGCAGAATGGTCTAGTGGAAAGAGCAGGGGCCGGGAAGTCAGAGGACCTGGGGTCTAAACCCAGCTCCACCGCTTGTCTGCTACGAGAACTTGAAGAAGTCGCTCAACTTCTCTGTGCTTCAGTTTCCTCATCTGTAAAATGAAGATTCAATACCTAGTCTCCCTTTCCTTAGACTGTGAGCCCCACGGGAGACCGGGCCCGTGACTCACCTCATTATCTTGGGCCTACCCTGGCATCTGGTACAGTAGTTGACACACAGTAAATGCTTAGCACGTATAATATTACATGCATATTATATTTAAAATTATATATTGATATATATTATATAAGTGCAATGCATAATAATGTATGTTAGCACTTGTTATAGAAGCTATATATATAACATATTATATATATATAGTTATGTATATGTTGTTATATATATTTTATATCTATTGTTAAATATATGTTGTTATATATATTTAACATATATATGACATATATTATGTTATATATATGTTGTTTTATATATATATTTATTGTATTTGTTAAGTGCTTACTATCTGCCAGGCTGGAGTAGATACAAGATAATCAGGTTGAACACAGTCCGTGTGCCACAAGGGGCTCACAGTCTTAATCCCCATTTTATAGATGAGTTCACTGAGGCACGGAGGAAGTGAAGTGACTCGCCCGAGATAACATAGCGGCCGAGTGGCGGAGCCCGATCTAGAACCCAGGTTCTTGCGACTCCCAGGCCGTGCCCTCTACCCACTAGGCCATGCTGCTTCCCTGGGTTTTATATATAAAACAACATGAAAGTGCAGGGTCCAACAAGTCCAGGAAAAACAGGGACCTGCGGGATCCTCGAGATTGCATCCCCCAGGTCATTCCTCCAGACCCCAGCCACAGCCAGAGCTTCCCGAGATTCTCAAATGTGCAGAAGCTGGGTACGGCTGCTGCTTCAATCCCCCGGCACAGAATGCACCGACCCACGCAGACACGCAGCACGTATGCACGCTAGCAGGAGCAGTAGGAGAAAGTAGGAGACACAGTCACCTCTGCTGGCTGCCCGGAGTCCCCACTGTGCCCGTAGGGCCGCTGACCCCAGGGCCAGGGGTGGCAGGAACTCCAGGTGCCCCCAACGGGATGGCAGTGGCTGAAATCGGCTCCGGCCTCCTCTCGCCAGTTCCCCCTTGCCACTGCCTGGCTCTGTGCCCCCCACACCCCCACCCTCCGCTGCCCCAGTTACCCCCACCAAGAGGGAGACATGCACAGGGCCTCCAGTCAGGAGGCAGCACCGGGGGCAAAACTCGTGATCGGCAGAGCCCTCCAGGATAGCCACCCTGGTCATGCGACCGGTGTTGCTCGCCCTGGTGCCCTGCCAGGGGTCGGGTTGCAGAGCAGTGCCAACTCAGAGAGAACAAGGTAGGTGGAAGTTCGATTCCCCTGCCTCCTTTCCAGTGTGAGCCTGCAACCTCGGTTTCCTCCCGGTCCTTCGGAAGGCACGGGGCAGACAGGAGCCCCCCAAGTCTGGCACGGAGGCATCCCACAATCCTCGTGCCAAAGAATTACGGCACGATGTCCGGCGGCCAAGGGGACGCTGGCTGTGGGGGTCACGGCTTAGTTCGGCCTCCCGTATTGTCTGCAGCTCCGGAGTAAATACCTGGCGAGACCAACTGAAGCCCACCCAGTTGCTGCAGAACGTGGCCAGGTTTAAGGGGTACCCGCCCCCCATCCTCTTGGAAAGTGGGAATAGACTGGAGTTCGGAGGGCGAGAATACAGCCTGGATGAATTTGGTGAGCCCGGGAGCCTGCCTGGGTGGGAGCGGAATTCCAGACTTGCGCCCTCACCTCCCTCCTCTGGGCCCCCAGAACCACGTGCTCCCCGCATCGATTAATTGATCGATCGACCGCTGCCCACCCGCTCCTGATTCTAGTCCTCCCGCTGCTCCAACCCCCCGAGCCTGGGGGGGAACACGCAGACACCTCGTGTCTGACCCCGGCCCAGGTCCGGCCCTCCGCTGGCACTGCACCACTCTAACCGACAGAGCCCCTTACACATCCACCCTGCCATCGACGGGCTGTGTGTCGGGTGAAGAGGTTGGGCCCGCCCAGGGACTCTCCGTCCCCGGGCGCTCCCGGGAGCGGGCATTGCCATTTTTGTCTTGATTGCAGAAGCCAACAGAGTCCTGCACCCCCACCTCGGGCCGACTGACCAGCGGCTGGCCCTGCACATCCTCCGGACTCAAGGGCTGGTCCCTGAGCACGTGGAGACGCGAACCTTGTTCAGCACCTTTCAGCCCAACATCTCCCAGGTTAAGTTTCCCGATTCAGACCCAGTTGGCGCATCTGCCTGGGGCATCTGCTGTGTCAAGGGAGTCACCTGGGGAGATTCCTTGCTGGGGTGGAACTCCAGGGGCCCAGATGGATTCTCAGTGGTACCCAAACCCAGTACATTACTCTGATCTCCAGTTCCCTGTCCCTGGGCCCTGCCACCCCAGGTGAACTCCTCAGGAATTTGCCCCTGTGCACCTCCTTTATTGGGGTCCTCACTGAAGGATCACCTCGCATGAGGGGAGAGTCTGGGGAGATCAGCTTAACTGTGGCCACAGTTATGGGCTGACCCTCTCTGCCAGCCACGCAGCTCCCCGAGAGCCAAGAACAAGATTCCTCTGTCCTTGGCCCCTACTTAAAGCTCCCAACTCAGACTCTCATTCATTCATTCAATTTGATCGTATTTATTGAGAGCTTACTGTGTGCAAAGGAATAAACAGACACAATTCCTGCCCACAACGATATTCCACTCTAGATGGGGAGATAGGCATTAATATAAAGAAATACATACATACATACATACATTACAGATATGGACATAAGTGCTGTGGGGCTGGGAGGGGGGGCGATGAATACAGGGAGCAAGTCGGGGTGACACAGAAAGGAGTGGGAGAAGAGGAAAGGAAGGCATAGTCTGCCCACAGATGATTCGGTCTGCCTGGTAACAATCGACTATCTGCTGGGCTGCCCATTTGTCTGTCTATCTTCCTGCCTGCCTGTCTGTTTGCCTGTATTTCTAGCTGTCTGTTTGACTGTCTATCTGCCTGTCTGCTCCTGTCTATCTGACCGCCTGTCTGCCTGTCTGTCTAACTGCTTACCTGCTTTTATTAATAATAATAATAATAATGGTATTTGTTAAGCGCTTACTATGTGTCAAACACTATTCTAAGCATGGGGGTAGATACGAAGTAATCAGATTGTCCCACATGGGGTTTACAGAGTTTATCACCATTTTACAGATGAGGGAACTGAGGCACAGAGAAATGAAGTGACTTGCCCAAAGTCACGCAGCTGATAAGTAGTTGAACAGGGATTAGAACCCATGACCTCTGACTCCCAAGCCGGGGCTCTTTCCGCTAAGCCATGCTGCCTGTCTTTCTATCTGCCTGTCTGACTACCTGTCTTCCTGTCTATCTGCCTGCCGGTCTTTCTGTCCATCTGCCTATCTGTCTGCTTGTCTGTCAGTCTGTGTCTGTCTGCCTGCCAAGCTGTGTGTCCGTCTGGCCGGCTGATGCCCTGCATTGACCACATTTCTCTGGTAGGACACTCAGTAATTCCCTGTTCCTCTTTTCCCTCCAAATGCCACAGGGAAAGCTCCAGATGTGGGTGGATGTTTTCCCCAAAAGCCTGGGTCCTCCCGGCCCCCCTTTCAACATCAACCCCCGCAAGGCCAAGAAGTGAGTAGCAGATGGGACGGCCCCCGCCCATAGCTCCGAGCCCCAGCCCTCGAGCCAGCAACCTCCCTCCTGCTCTTTCCCTTGCAGGTACGTCCTGCGGGTGATTATCTGGAACACAAAGGATGTCATCCTGGATGAGAAGAGCGTCACAGGAGAAGAGATGAGTGATATCTATGTGAAGGGGTACGGATGACATCTGGGTGAAAGGGTACACCGAGACCCAGGCCTCCTCCCCATCCCACCCTGAGGACCTGCTCAGGAACGACAGTTGGGAGCTGGGAGAACCAAATGCTATTTCAGGCTGAGGCCCCAAGGAGATAACTTTGTAACGAGCCTACCCAGTGCCATTTTCTTGGCCTCCAACTATCTGAGCATGCTCTGAGTTGAGGATATTTCTGGAGTCCTTTAGAAGGAGGCCGGAGGGAATCGTTGCTGATCTCAGCCCCGGGAGGAAGCGACTGGCGGCAGGCTGCCCCAGGAGTAACACGCGGCCCCTGAATCGAGCCACTGAGCTCTCCTGTGGGCAGCGGGGAGCGGCACTGCCGGTCGACCCCAACGGAGCCCGAGAATCCCCGGTCTCCACGTAGAATCTCCCGGCCTGAGACCTGAGGCCTGGGTCTGGGATCTGGGAAGCCTACAGTCCTCTGCTGATGGGCAGCGGAGCTGGGACCCCCGAATACTTGCCATCCTATTGCCCTGGGCACAGCTGGCAGGCCAGGGACTTTTGGGAAGGAGAAAGAGGAGGAGCAGGAGGAAGAAGAGGAGGAGAAGGAGAAGGGGGTCCCCTCACCAGGACCCTATGACTCTGGTACAGTGACCCAAAAAAATACTAGATAAGCTGTAGATGGGGCCATTCATTTATCCATTCAATCATATTTATTAAGTGCTTATTGTGTGCAGAGCACTGTACTAAACACTTGGGAGAGTACACTATAACATTAGCCACATTCCCTGCCCACAGTGAGCTTCCAGGTCAGAGGGACAAGGGACCGGGAACCGCAGCTGCCGGCTCTCACTGGAAAACTTCCCTAGAGCTGAGGCAGGGCAAAGGTTCTCTGCCGGCCCTCCACAGGGACACAGACACACATGAACACAGACACACAGGGACACACACACACACACACAAGCAGATATGGGAAGTACAGACACACACGGACACACACAAGTACGTGAGACACACACGGGCACGCAGATACACATGGGACACACAGGCGCAGAGACCCATGGACACACAGATGAACATGGACACATGGACACACACCCACAGGGCACACACAGACACAGACACACGCGGACAAGGAAAGCTCTTTGCCTGACGTTTCCCAAGGATTTCAATGGTCTCCCCATACGAGTCCTGCAAGTGCAGAATGTGGCCCACTGGGAGGAAATGCAGGTCACCGGGTCCAACCGCGCTCCCTGCAATGGAGACTGGGCCCCGGTCAGGTTACCGGATGAGGCCGGATGAGAAACTTTGTCCCTTTGGCGTTCCAAGACCTCAGCCCCGCTAGCCAAACCTGACTCCACCCTTCTTTCAGCTGGATCCCAGGAAATGAAGAAAATAAGCAAAAGACAGACGTGCACTACAGGTCGCTGGATGGGGAAGGGAATTTTAACTGGAGATTTGTCTTCCCCTTCGAGTATCTCCCAGCCGAGGAGCTCTGCGTCGTTTCCAAAAAGGTGGGTTGCAGAGGGAATTGGGCCTCAGGCAGGGCCAGTGGTGTGGCAGAGGCCCGTGACAGGGGACTGCCCAATCCCATCTTCGAGCTCCTGCCCAGATGGGCAGGTGGGCTGGGGATCGTGCAGTGGAGTGAGCTTCTGTCAGCCTGGGGGAACAAGGAGACTACTATTTGTACACGTCTTCCTCCTCTCTTTAAATTTGGTCATGTGAACTCTCTGTGGGCAGGGATCGGGCCTTTTTCCTCTCCAGCGTTCTCCCATTCGCTTAGTACGGCACTCTTCACACAGACGGTGCTCGATACATACTCTCGATAGGGTGAGGGAAGGTGGTTCCTCAGAGACGGGCTTCTGTTTCAGGAGCATTTCTGGAGCCTCGACCAGACCGAGTTCCGCGTCCCCCCGAGGCTGATCGTGCAGATCTGGGACAACGACAAGTTTTCCTTGGATGACTTCCTGGGTAAGCCTGCCAAGCCAGCTGGTCTGGGAGGGCCGCAGAGACGGGCAGCAGAAATGCCTCTTCCGTGGGCTCGGTTCAGTGTCCTGCCGCGAGACGCGTCAGGCGGGAATGCGGGACCAAACATCCAGTTGGAAACACGGAAGAAATCCTGGGGATGCTTGTTTCTTGATGGGCATATTTCCGGCTGGCAAGATGACACTGCCCTAGGTCTCGACTGGGCTTCTGCACCCTAAGGGATTGAGTCATGCCTCTTCAGGCTTGAAGCCCCAGAACAAGAACCAGGGATGTTAGGTCGGTGGCAGAAGATGGCAAGCTCTGGTCGAGGGAGGTTGGGGGCTGGACTGGGACAGGGAGCCCTGGACTGGGGGTGGGGGTTGAGGGGAGCTGGCAGAGAGGCCGGTCCAGTTGGGTACTGGTCTGGGGGGAGGGAAGTGGGGAGCACTGGACAGGAATTAAGGGGAACTTGGCCTGGGCTAAGAGTTGGAGGATGGGGAAGGGTGGGAGGAGAAGAGCAGGATCAATGGGAGAGATGAGGTGAGGCCTGACCTGGGGACAATAGACAAGAGGGTGCTGGGTCATGCCCGGGGCCCTCCTGATAACCAGGGTGGTCTGAGTCTGGCCCAGGGCCTTTCGCTGGGGGCCTGGTCAGGAAGGGCACATCAGTCACTGGTTCGCTGCTGAGCTCTGTGGGGCAGGGCTCTGCCCATTCTGGGCTACGGCCACTGCTCTGCCCATTCCGGCATTAGTTCCGCTGCAGGGTGCCGTGTCTGTTTTCTCGGCCAGGCTTTGTGGAGCTCGATCTGCACCGCGTGGTGATCCCGGCCAAGTCTCCCGAAAAGTGCCACCTGGGCATGATCCCTGATCCCGGGACCACCAACCCTCTGAAAATCAAGACGGCGTCCCTCTTTGAACAGAAGTCAATGAAGGGCTGGTGGCCGTGCTACGCAGAAAAGGATGGTGTCCGTGTGCTGAATGTATGTGTGTTTCTCCCTCATTATTATTATTAATATTATCATGGTATTTGTTGAGCGCTTATTATGTGCTGTGCACTGTTCCAAGCTCTGGGGTAGATGCAAGTTAATCAGGTTGGGCACAGTCCCTGTCCCACAGGGGGCTCATGCTCTAAGTAGGAGGGACTAGGAATTAATCCCCATTTTACAGATGAGGAACCGAGGAACAGAGAAGTTTAGTGACTTGCCCAAGGTCAAACAACAGGCGTGTGGCAGAGCCGGGATTTGAACCTGGGTCCTCCAACTCCCAGGCCCGTGCTCTTTCCATTAGGCCATGCCATCTTCCCTGCCCAGCCATGTTTCTGCCTTTGCCTATGGCCCTGGCAGCTTCTCCCTGGGCTCGGCCTCTTGCCCACTTGCATTCATTCATCACCCGGATCCCCGTGGCATCTGGGCCTGGCATTCGGGCAACCCGCTTGAGCCCACCCAAGTTGGTCCTTCCCCAGCATTTGGGAGAGGACCCTTCGAAAATGGAAGCCTTGGGTCCGGCACCGAATTGAGATGTTCTGTTGTCGGGGGCAGCTGCCTGGTACCCCTGTGGATCTGAGAGCCACGTGGCCTACTAGAAAGACCCCCGGTCTGGGAGTCAGAGGACCTGGTTTTGAATCCCGGCTCTGCTACTTACTAGCTGTGTGACCTTGCGTGAGTCACTTCCCTTCCCCGATTCCCTCAACTATAAAATCAAGAGAGGATACCTCTTCTCCCTTCCCTTTAGGTTCGGAGCCCCTCGGTGGGCAGAGACTGGATCCAACCCGATTACCTTATATCTACTCCAGCGTGTAGTACCGAGCTTGGCGCAAAGTAGACGCCTATCGAATACTGTGATCATTTTTAGTATTATTATTATTACTCCTTTCGGGCTGTGTCCATGGCAGCCACCTAGCCTGGAGGAGCATTGGGGGAGGGAAAGGGGGAGCAGGCCACCATGGGGAGGGAAAGGAGATTGGTGGCGGTGGTGATAGGGAGACGGGAAAAGAGGAAGGGGGAAAGGGAAACGATGAATAGGGGACGTGGGGAATGGTGAGGAAAGAGAGGAGGAAAGGCAGGGCTGAGACGGGAAGAGTAGAGGACCGGATGGGGGGTGGGAAATGATTTCCCCCATTCGGAGGTTCTCGGGTCAAGTCACCCAGACCAACCCCCATTTAATCGGTCAAGGGAAAAGGCTGCTCGGCTCAACTCTAAGCTCCAGTCTGGCAGCAAATGGAGTCCCGGAGCAGGCGTGGGCCCGGAGGCCTGAGCGGGGAACGGATCAGAGGACCAAGCTGTCCACGCCGGGCCCCCGACGTGGCAGTCTGACGTAGGTGGGCGATCCCCAGAGCCCATCTGCTGCTCTCCCCGCCATTCCCTGAGGCCTCAAGCCTCCCCACCACTGGACTGAGCCCCCCATCCTTTCGGAGGCCTGGCCTGGTCAGCTCTCCTGACAGCAGCGGCTCTCGGCCCTGGATTGGAAGGCACCGAGGAAGAAGTGAGGGGGGAGGGAAGGGGAGCCCTCTGCGCGGGTTTGCCGAGGCTCCGGGCTGACCCACTTGCTTTGCTGAAGGGGAAAGTGGAGATGACGCTGGAGGTGCTGAACGAGAAGGAGGTGGACGAGAGGCCGGCGGGGAAAGGCCGGGACGAACCCAACATGAACCCCAAGCTAGAGGCCCCCAAGTGAGTCGTCGCCTTCGTTAGCTCAGCTGCCTGAGGGCCAGGGTCTCCGGGCCCGGTTCCGGGGCCTGAGCCGCCAATCCGAAGCTGCTGACCAGCAGGGCCGGGGTTGCCCCTCGACAGCACAGGGGCAGGGTGGGCATGGGGCTGGGAGGGAGGCATAAGTGAAATGGAGATTAAATATGAAATGGAGATTAAATATCTGTTCTCCCTCCTCAGAGTGTGAGCCCCTTTCGGGACAGAGACCGTGTTTGCTCTGATTATTTTAATACAGTACTTGGCACATGGTAAGACCTTGAAAAATGCCACAATAGGTATTAACTTGATGATGATGATGATGATTAGTGCTACTTAACTTCAGCCTCCTCAGGGATCATTACTGTTCCTTTTCTAACGCAGCCGCCCTGAGACCTCTTTTCTTTGGTTCACCAACCCCTGCAAGACCATGAGATTTATTCTGTGGCGTCGATTTAAGTGGGTCATTATTGGCCTCATCATCTTGCTGATTCTGCTCCTGTTTGTAGCCGTGCTCCTCTACTCCTTGCCGGTAGGAAGAACTGCAACCCAGCCTAACAAGCCGCCCCACCCCATCCATCCCCCTGTAGCTCCCCTCAGTCCCACCCAGTCCTGACCAGCCCCTGCCCATCCCTGTCCAGCTCGGCCTGCCTCTCAGTTTACTAGATAACTGACAACTTTGGCACCTAGAGGTACCCAGGGCAATGAGGGCTACGGCTCTGTCCCCGTTCTGCCCACGGTCTGAGCATCTGCAGAGCCCGCAACCTGCTTGGTGGAAGTCTGTCCGGCTCCGGGACAGTCTCCACTCAGCGGCCTTGCTCGGGGCCACTTGGTTCGGGAGAAGCATTTTTCCCACGGAGCTAACCTGGCCCGTCTCCAGCCTCAGACTCCTTTCCTCCTCTTTGCCGGCCCCGGGTCCCTGTCTCTTCTTGGCTTTCTTCCCCAAGACTTTCTCAGTGTCAGATTTCCCTCCACTCTGCTTCCCCAGGCCTTTGAAAACTACCTGCCCCACCCCACCCGGACTCCTGAATTTCCCTCTTCCCCCACCCCCAGCCACGTTGCCTTCCTTGACTCCCTCAGCCCCCCGACTCCTCCCTACCCTGCTCCTGGTGCCTGGAGCTCTGGCTTCAGGCCAGCCTATGCAGTAACCACCACCAGTGTCCTGCAGCTGCCCAGCCACCAGCTCTAAGCTCGGGACCCAGGGCAGACTGTCCCTAGCCGAGAGCCAACAGCACCCAGGAATTTAGCCGAGGGATGGACTCAACAGTCAATCGACCAAAGACAGCCCATCCTGAGCTGAACCCTGTGGGTTTTCATTTTTGCTCTTTCCGTTTCTGGTTTAGAACTATTTGTCCATGAAGATCGTCAGGCCGAACGCCAAATAAGGGAGACCCCCGATGTGCGGCATCCGCGGGGAGCCCCCCAAACACACGGAATTGCCTGGGGCCTCAGACCCCCACCGCTTTCCACCCTGGGATTCCTGGTGGAGGGCGACATTCCTCGTGGTCTCCCAGGGCCCCAGGACTGGGATCGCACAGTTACTCGTTCAAGGATTTCGACCTCTGGAACTGCACCGTCGAGGCCCGTTTACACAAAAGATGAACCAAAAATAGCCCTTCGCTCTGAAACCCTACTTTTAACACCAGCTGGAAAGAGTGTGGTATCTGTTGAAAATCAACAAATCAGTAATACACTCTCATTTGCCGTCTAGCCTCGAAACCACTGCCAGGGCACTTTATACTTTAGGGATCAACTTTATGGCACTGCTCAAACCATATAATGGAACTTAAATAAAAACTTTTCAACTCTCTGTCTTTAAACTTATTTAACTATAGGTATCCTTCTAGTGAGAGAAGTCAACTTGAAATGCTTAGCCGAGAAATTCCGGATAAAGTTCCAAGTCAGAAGACATTCCTTTCAGAGATGTGGGTGAATAAAGGAATACATTGTCGATGGTAAAATTCTTTCCCCTGTAAGGGGGAGTCTGGTCCTGTTTTCTGCATGAAAAACATACTTGAACTGTAATGGCGGCAAAATTGTTCCATCCAGCCCAACTTGGTTCAGCGACCAGACCCTCTCTGTTCACCTGTGACCCATCCTAACCTGCTTGGTCAAACAATCAATCAACCAGTTGAATTTATTGAGGGATTACTGTGTGCAGAGCGTGTACTAAGTGCTTGGGAAGGGAGAGAAAACTAAAACAGAGTAGGTAGATACATTCCCTGCCCACAGAGAGCTACCAGATCCTCTCTGTCCACCAGGTGTACTCTATCCTCATCTGTAAAATAAAGAGAAGTCCACGTGGGACAGGACTGCGCCCAACCCAATTTGCTCATATCCACCCCAGCACTTAGTACGGTGTCTGGTACATAATAAGCGCTTAACAAATACCCCAATTATTATTATTATTGTATGATCCCCACACCATCTACCCAGACCCCCTCAGGGTTGACTTCAGACATTCGGCCTATCTGAGGCAGCAAAAACTTATCCACCCAACCTGTTTCAAAGACGTGCTTATGTTGTTAATTGCGCCCGCCACACTACATGATGATTCATTCATTCATTCGATCGTATTTACTGAGCGCCTACTGTGTGCAGAGCCCTGTACTAAGCCCTTGGAAAGTCCAATTCAGCAGTAAAGAGACATTCCCTGCCCACAGTGGGCTTGCAGTCTAAATTCTCTGCCTCGGTCTCCCAGGCCCCTCCCCGGAATGCTTCAGGCAACTGGGCTCGAAACTTTGACTCACGTTCCACTATCAGGTCACTTTGCTATCACCATGTTAAAGTAGGACAGCCACCCATTTATTGTTGTATTGTCCTCTCCCAAGTGCTTAGTACAGGGCTCTGCGCAAGATAAGCGCTCAATAAATACGATTCATTCAATAGTATTTATTGAGCACTTACTATGTGCAGAGCACTGTACTAAGCGCTTGGGATGAACAAGTTGGCAACAGATAGAGACTGTCCCTGCCGTTTGACGGGCTTACAGTCTAATCGTAAACTATGATCGAAAGAGTGAATGAAAAGTGATGGAGCTGGGACTAGAACCCAGGTCCTTTTTCTCCCAAACCTATGCTGTTTCCATGAAGCCATGCTGCTTTCCTGCTTGACTAACCCAAAGTTTCCCTTAATAATAATAACAGTGATGGTATTTGTTAAGTGCTCACTATGTGTCAAGCACTGTTCTAAGTGCTGGGGTAGATACAAGGTCATCCGGTGGCCCCACGAGGGGCTCAAATTCTTAATCCCCATTTTACAGATGACTGAGGCACAGAGAAGTTAAGTGGCTTGCCCAAGGTCACACAGCACTCAAGTGGAGGAGTCGGGACTAGAACCCACATCCTCTGACTCCCAAGCCCGTGCTCTTTCCACTGAGCCACGCTGTTTCTTTGCTTCCCTTCTAGACTGTGAGCTCATTGTGGGCAGGGAACACATCTGCCAACTCTGTTTAATTGTGGTCTACCAAGCACTTAGTACTCTGTACACAGTAGACGGTCAATAAATACCAACAATTGTTTGAAAGGGACACCCTTCAAGTCCCTCCAAAATCAACCACTTACATAATCATCAGCCCCTTGGAAATCCCTCTCGCCCCTATCTGATCACCTTCAGTTTCTCAGGAAAAGTACTAGGAGGTTTGGTTCCTCAATATTTTGTAATCCCGCAGAATCCTGGCCCGCAGCGATATGCATCATCCATTTTGAATGCATAAGAGAACTGGTCAGCAGCGATTGTCTGCTGTCCCTGCTCCAACGCCTGCTCTTTTTCTGCAGCAGCTCTCACCCTGCTCCGAACCCTACTGTCATCCCTGTTCCCATTTCTGCTCCTGCTCTTACCCCCGCCCTTGTCCCTGTCCCTGTCGGGCCCACAGGGCCGACTGGAAGAACCTAGGTGAGGTTGGAGCAAGGGGATGTGGAAAGATTGGGTTGGTTTTACTCTGCTGATGCGAGAGGAGCAGGAGATTGGAGGCAAGGGGAAAGCGGGGAAGAGGAGGGAGGGAGCGGAGAAGGAGAGGTGAAAGGAAAAGTGAAAGATGAAGACAAGGAGAGAGATCGAGGGAGAGAGAAAGGAGTAGAAAAAATGAGAGAGGGACCTAAATTTATATCTGGTTGGGTTCTTCCCTCTGATGTAGCCGCCAACACGGTCATCCGATCAGCTGCTCCCAAATATGGCACATGGGGGCCACCGAAACAGTGCATGCGGCCTCCGGCTCCGTGGCTGAACTGGCCTCCGGCCCTTTCTACCCCGCAGCCGCTATCTGGGGGCACGGTGCCCACCGCCTAGCACAGGAGCTACTCTTGGCCCTTCCTCACAACTGGGGGAGTCTCTTCCTTCCCTGTCTGGCACGGCTGGACCATCTCAGTGCTGCAGCAGCCTTTGGTGGCAAGGGTGGCACGAGGGAGGGAATGGAAGAGAACAGAATGAGAGCCGTTTGAGCTCTCCATGGCATTCTTCGGCGCCCGGCACCACCATCTTGGTCCCCCCCTTCCCGGCTTAAAACAGCAAGGCGGCTTAGCTACTTCCTTCCCAGATTCCCGTGTAGCTTCTCCTATGGAGGCCAAGATGACTGTGTCACTCTGCCCGTGCGGATTCCACGCCGGGCACTGATAGCCCATGCTCAGGGACCATATTTAATTCCTACAAGAGCCAGGCGGAGCTGCCAAGACTTCCGTTCCCAAGCCCTGGACGGCCTAAGGGGAAGAGTGTAGGTCGGGGGGGGGGGGGGGGGGTAGGAAACTTGGTCTAATAAATATCGTTATCATTATTATTGTAGTTGCTGTTCACTGATTCACCTTTATAGCCTGTTATATTCAACTTCACTCTCTGCTTACATCTGGTGGGCATTTGATGCACTGCAGAAACACCCACGCACAATGTCTATCTCTTCCTTCTCTCTCTGCCTTCTCTCTCTGCCTGTCTCTTCCTCCAGGATATTCCTTCGCCCATGCTACACTGTCCATATCTTTTCTTGCAAATCATCTCATTTTAAATCGCTTACAGGTCCCAGTCATCGAGGAAATAATAGTAATATTATTACTATTACTCCAGTTGGGCTCTCCTGCTGCAGCCCAGCCCCCACTCTTTTCTCCTCCAGCACCAGCTATCTCACCGGGCCCCGATAATAATAATTGTGAAGCGCTTGCTATGTGCCCAACACTCTTCTAAGCACTAGGGTAGGTGATTAGACTGTAAGCCCATCAAACGGCAGGGACTGTCTCTATCTCCTCCAAGAGGCCTTCATTTGTTAATGAAATGTACATCGCCTTGATTCTGTTTAGTTGCCATTGTTTTTACGAGATGTTCTTCCCCTTGACTCTATTTATTGCCATTGTTCTTGTCTGTCCGTCTCCCCCGATTAGACTGTAAGCCCATCAAACTGCAGGGACTGTCTCTATCTGTTGCCGACTTGTTCATTCCAAGCGCTTAGTATAGTGCTCTGCACATAGTAAGAGCTCAATAAATACTATTGAATGAATGAATGCATCTGTTGCCGACTTGTTCATTCCAAGCGCTTAATACAGTGCTCTGCACATAGTAAGCGCTCAATAAATACAATTGAATGAATGCTAGGTGATCTGATTGTCTCCCGTGGGGCTCACAGTCTTCATCCCCATTTTACAGATGAGATAAGTGAGGCACAGAGAAGTGAAGTGACTTGTCCAAAGTCACATATCTGACAAGTGGCAGAGCTGGGATTAGAACTCACAACCATGGCCACTTGTCCGCTGTGTGACTTTGGGCAAGTCACTTTGCTTCTCTGGACCTCAGTGACCTCATCTGTAAAATGGGGATTAAGGCTGTGAGCCCTACGTGGGACAACCTGATAACCCTGTATCTACCCCAGCGATTAGAACAGTGCTTGGCTCCTAATAAGCGATTAACAAATACCATTATTATTATTATTATTATGACTATAACATGCCAAAAATGAAAAGCAGTGTGAGTTGACCTGCACAAACAGGTCCCAAAAAGGATCCCAAACTGCACAAAAGTGGAAACAAAATGTTCTACTTCTGTCCATCCCTGGTTAACTGAGTTCTTCCTTTCCTCAAGCTGGCATTGACATCAGGGTGGTGAGGAAGGCGGGAGGAGGGGATGGGAGGTAGAGAGAGGGGGAGAGCGTCAGGTGGGGAGGGGAGGGTCAGACGACTGTACCCTGGGTCCAGGTGGAAGGGGAACCCAGGAGTCCCGAGACTCCCCATTTGTGGGTTATCCAGGCTGCGGATCAGGGCTGGGCCCCATGGGAGTGGGGAGACGCATCTGAATTAGTTTGGCTTGGGATCCCCAGACCGAACCCCATCTTAATAATAACTTTGGTATTCGTTAAACGCTTACTATGTGTCAGTCACCGTACTGAGCGCTGGGATGGATACAAGCAAATCGGGTTGGGAACAGTCCCTGTCCCACATAAGGCTCACAGTGTCAATCCCCATTTTACAGGACTGCGGCCCAGAGAAGCTAAGTGACTCGCCCAGGGCCACACAGCAGACAAGTGGCAGAGCTGAGATCATAACCCGTGACGCTGTGACTCCCGGGCCCGTGCTCTATCCATTACGACACGTTGCTTCCATCTTGGGCCACCCCCTGCGGGAAGGTAAGGTTGGGTGGAGAGTTGAGTGGAGGCTTGGGAATGGAGGGAGAAGAGGAGGCCCCTCTACCTGGGATCTCCTTTAGTGGGTGGGAAGGGGCATCCCTTGTTGGAGGGCTCCAGGAATCCCATTTCTGGTCCCGGGCGGGGATGACCCTGGGCGGAGGCCTCCCTGACGGTCTGACGATCCTCCCCGGAGCGCTACAGAATGGAATGACGTCCCACTAGCTGGATACTGGAGCCTTTCTCTCGAGGGGTCCTGCTCCTTTCCTAGGCCCCAACACTGCCCTTGCTCCAGAGCCATCCAGGGGAAGGGACCGTGAGCGAGCCGTCAAAGATGACCAGAGATGAGATGGAGGTGCAGGCAGTAGATTGGTGTCGGGGGAACAAAGTGTTCAGGCCGTGTAGTGAGAGAGGAGCGAGATTAGGTAGGAGGAAGAGAACTGATTGAGTGACTTCAAGCCAAGAGTAAGGAGGAGCTTCTGTCTGATGCAGCGATATATACTGGTGGTTTGGGAGGAGTGGAAACCTCCCCAGTGTAAACCCTCGCAACTAGCAGGGGGTAAACCTGGGCCCAGGGAGGGCCGGGAAGGGAAAGCTGATCTTGTTTCAGGGACACAGAGCCCCCTTGAATGCTCCAGAGAAGGAGGATAAGCCAGCAGAAGGATTTTACCGTGTCCTCCCTGTGAGCTCTCAGACCCTCCGTCTTCTACCTACCACTATCAGTATTATCACTTCCGCTATTACTATTAATAATAATGATGGTATCTGTTGAGCGCTTACTACGTGCCAAACACCATTCTAAGCGCTGGGGTAGACACAAGGTAATGAGGCTGTCCCAGGTGGGGCTCACAGTCTTCATCCCCATTTGACAGACGAGGTCACCAAGGCACAGAGAAGTGAAGTGACTTGCCCAGAGCCGCAGGGCCGATCGTTGGTTCCGTAGTATTTTTCATTCAATAGTATTTATTGAGTGCTGACTATGTGCAGAGCACTGTACTAAGCGCTTGATCAGTGGCGGAGCCAGGATTGAAAGCCACGACCCCTGACTCCCAAGTCCGTGCTCTTTCCACTCAGCCATACTGCTTCCCTAAAATAATAGTGATAGTATTTGTTAAGCACTTGCTACGTGCTAAGCACTGTTCTAAAGGCTGGGGTACAACTGCTACTGTTTGCTACACTTCGCCTCAAACACACCCGACCCCGTGGCCCTCCTCAGCAGCAGGGTGAGATAAGGCCGGGCGGGCCCGGTCCTCATTTTGGCTCAAATTTCCCTTGACGAAGAATTCTCCTATTGTAGGAAAAGAAATGGGAGAGAGTTCTTTAAAGGGAGAGAGTTCTTTAAAGGGATAACCTTGAGAGGAAGGAATTGCCTCGCGTTTGTGTCGGGACCCTTATGAAAATGTACAAGATGGAGGCAGATCATGTCACAAATCTATCAATGGGAGTAGCTGGAGAGAGAGAAAAAGTCATTCATTCACTCATTCATTCAATCGTATTTATTTGAGCGCTTACTGTGTGCAGAGCACTGTACTAAGCGGTTGGAATGTACAATCCAGCAACAGGTAGAGACAATCCCCGCCCAACAACAAGCTCACAGTCTAAATGGGGGAGACAGACAGCAAAACAAAACAAGTAGTCAGGCATCGATACCATCAACCTAGATCAATAGAATCATAGATCTATATACATCATTAATAAAATAGAGTAATAAATAATAGATACAAATATACACAAGTGCTGTGGGGAGGGGAAGGGGATAGAGCAGAGGGAGGGAGTAGGGGAAAGGAAGGGCCTCCATTTGTAATTTTTCTGCTCAGTCTTCCCCAGCTGTTTGAAAGACTCTAGGCTTTTATAAGTGCAGACGAAAACTACATCCACATAAGGAAAATATTCGGCATCTGATCATCCTTCGTCTGTCATGTTTACATCTCAGAGACTGAGAGCGCATACTTGAAGCAGCATGGTGTAACGGATAGAGTGGGGCCCAGGAGTCAGAAAGTCATGGTTTCTATCCTGGCTCCACCACTTGTCTGCTGTGTGACCTTGGGCAAGTCACTTCTTCTCTAGGCCTCAGTTCTCATCTGTAAAATGAGGATGGAGACTGTTAGCACAATGTGGGGCAGGGACTGTGTCCAACCTGATTCGCTTCTATCCACCCAGGCGCTTAGTACAGTGTCTGATACATAGTTAATGCTTAACAAATACAATTATTATTATTGTCTCCCACTTGACCTGTCCACTACCAGCTTTCTCTTTGCCCATTTAGGACAGGAAATGGGTCTCCAGAAGACAGTTTGCCTTTCCCCAGCACCTAGGCTCTGAGTGTGTACACGGCACCGGGCCTGGGTTTCTTTCTTTATCCTCCCGGGCCAGATACGTTCGATGTCCACCGGAAGGAAAAGGCAGGCTCCGATGTTTTGTAACATCTGACTCGTTATGAATATCTTTCCCATTCATCCCCTCCTTCGATCCCATTGCAGTGGAGGGGATGGAAACAGCCCCAGGTGAGATTTATCCCAGGACCGGATAAATGGCCACTGGGGACATCTTTGCACCCGGGAAGGCTTTTTCTTCGGCTGGATCGTATTTTAGATACAAGCAACCAAGTTAATCACTGCCCTTCCTTGTTTATTTTTTATTCTCTGGTCTACATTCCATTCACAAGGGCTCTTGGATAACATCACATTATAGACTAAGCTAAAAACGATCTCCACGGAGAGAAGCAGGCGCAGATAATTGCATCTCTTGTGCCTGTAATCTGATTCCCTTGATGATGACATAGCAGGGGTGGTGGGGGGAAGGAAGGAGGCAGGAATCTTTTGCTGATGCTGTTTGATTTTTCCTCTAAGCATTCCCATTATCTGTTGTAGGGAGCTGGGGGTAGGCAGGCTCCTTGATCCCATTAATGCCTCAATTTCAGTTCAGGCAGAGGGCTGGGAAAATCCGCAAGCCGGGTCATCGGTTTGTTCAAAAAACCGATTTATTTCGTGTTCCTTGCGGGAAGCCGCGTGGCCTAGTGAGAAGAACACGGGCCTGGGAGGCAGAGGACCTGGGTTCTAATCCCAGCTCTGCCCCCTGGCTGTTGTGTGGCCTTGGGCAATCACTGAAGTCTCGCTTGCCCTCCAGGCGTCCTTGGCAGGCTGTTTTGTGGAGGTCAAACCTTTTCCCCTTTCCCCTTTCTCGACTTTCTTTGTGCCTGTGAGGGAAATGTGTCGTGGGGTGAAGGGCCTAACCCTCCATTGCAGAAGGTATCTTGGCCCCTCCACCTGCCTCTTTGCTCTCCAGCCTTGCTCCTTGGCTGTGGAAATTCCACACGACACCTGGTTCCAGCACTGAATCCGTGGTGTTGACAGAGGCCTTCCCCTGTGTCGAGCACTGTGCTCCAGAGTTAGGAGAATCTAGGAGCACAGAATGAAGTGAATAACATCCCGAGTCCCTCCTGACCTTAGAAGCCCCAAACTGCCACGTTGAGTCCAAAAGGGTCCCTTCTCCGGAGAATGAGGCCTGTCGTGCCGTGACTCTGCCATCGGGACTGTCGTCCCAGAGACACTTGACCCATCTCTAGAAGTCAGGGCCCTGGATCTTCCTTCCTTCACTCAATCATTCATTCCAGAGTATGGATTGAGCACTTCCTATGGGCAGAGCACTGTACTCATCGCTTGGAATGTCACTTTCGGCAACCCATAAAGACTCTCCCTGCCCAGTGACGGGCTTTGTACGTCTTCTGCACACGGTAAGTGCTCACTAAGTAATATCGATGGATCGTTCTGTGTTTCTTTCTTTGTGTGATTTCATGGAATCTGCTAAGTACTTCATATGTGACTGTACTAAGCTGTGGGGCAGATAGAAGATCATCAGGATGGACACATTACCTGCCTTACGTAGGATTCACAGTCTCAATTCCCATTTTACAGATGAGATAACTGAGGCACAGAAAAGTTGTGACATGCCCAAGGTCGCACAGCAGACCAGTGGCGGCGCCAGGATTAGAACCCCAGTCCTCTGACTCCCAAGCCTGTGCTCTTTCCTGTAGGCCATGCTGCTTCACTCTTAGGACCCGGTTTCTAATCCCGCCTCCGCCCTTGTCTGCTGTTTGAGTTTGGGCCGGTCACTTCATTTCTCTGTGCCTCAGTTACCTCATCTGTAAAATGGGGATTAAGACTGTGAGCCCCATGCGGGACAGAGGTGGTGTCCAACCCGATTAGCTTGTATCTACCTACCCCAGTGCTTAGAACAGTGTTTGAAACACAATAAGCGCTTAACAAATACCATGATTATCATTATTATTACTATTACTTTGGGGATTTGTCTAATGCCCTCTCCCCAGCTGGTGACTCTGATCCTTTCCCCGCTTGGCTTCCAGAGGGGCAGGGCCCGGGTTCTGGCAGAAAGGTTCAAGCCATACGGACAAGGAGTGTTCCCCCTGCCCCCTCATATCCAGCGTGGCGCAGTGGAAAGAGCCTGGGCTTCGGAGTCAGAGGTCATGGGTTCGACTCCCGGATCTGCCACTTGTCAGTTGTGTGACTGTGGGCAAGTCACTTGACTTCTCTGTGCCTCAGTTACCTCGTCTGTAAAATGGGGATTAACTGTGAGCCTCACGTGGGACAACCTGATTACCTATATCTACCCCAGTGCTTAGAACAGTGCTCTGCACATAGTAAGCGCTTAACAAATACCAACATTATTATATCCAGTAAAATGGTCACGACCCACAGGTAGCCACCTGGTTCCAGGAATTCTTTTGTAACAGCGCAGCTCAGCCCCAGATCCTTCTTCCTTCTTCCTTCTGCCTTCTTCCTCTGTACCACCATACCCCCGCTGATGCCAGGGGGTGAGCCTGGGCCCAGGAGGGCTGGCCAGGGCGTGCTGATCTTGGCTCTGGGAATCAGAGCCCTGTTATCAACCCACGTCAGTAGCTGCATACTGCTATCTGCTGCCAGGCCTGACAGATATAATAATAATAATAATAATAGTAGTATTTGTTAACCTTTTGTGTTACTGACTAGACCGGTCGCTCCCCTGGTCCCCTAATCACCCCTATGACCCTTGGATCCAGCCCCAAAGCTGAGATCAAAGTGGGAAAAGCTCCTTTTGAAAGCTCATGCGAGACCAAAGCACACAAAGAAGATGCTTCCCTCAACCTCCCCAGGGACTCTAAACCATAAGCTCCTTGTGGGTAGGGAAGGTGTCCACCATCTCTGTGGTGTTTATGCTCCCAAGCACTTAATCGAGTGCTCTGCCCAGAGTAAGCACTCAATAAATACCACGGATTGACTGATAGACTCCCTGTCCCCAGGTGTCCTGGGGCTTTTGGATGGAATAATGAAGGAGAAGCTTCAGTCTGTGATGAAAAGACTTCTCCCAGAGTCCAAGGCGGTGCCGGGCTCGTGGGATGGGAAACCAACACTTTCTCTGGCCCTTCTCCGAGAGGGCCAGAACACGTTAACACTCCCGGGTGGTTTCCAATCCACCAGCAATCCCATCCCCCCCACTCCCCGGGGTCGGAACCAACCTCCTGTAGCCGCTCGCTTTCTCAGGGACACGTCTCCCATATTAATTCAAACCTCTTCAAGACACACTTACTCATTACAGTGGAAAACCTTTATCTCTTTAATTAAGAGACAAGATGGGAAGCATAATGTAATTGGGTTCAGTGACAAAACTGGTCTTATTGGCTCGACAGCTTCCTCCTTCTGCAGTGACTTTGTTAAGCGTCTTTCGTTGTCCTTTCTCAGGGGACGCCTAGAGTGTGAGGACCAGGCAACCGTGGCAACCAGGGGAGAAGACTCAGTCCCTCTCCTAATAATGATGATAACTGAGGTATTTGTTAAGTGCTTACGGAGTGCCAGGCTCTGTACTAAGCGCTGGGGTGGACACAAGCAAATCAGGTTGGACACAGTCTCTGTCCCATATAGGGCTCACAGTCTCAATCCCCATTTTACAGATGAGGTAATTGAGGCCCAGAGAAGTGAAGTGACTTATCCAAAGTCACGGAGTGGATAAGTGGAAGTGGTGGAACTAGAATTTATGACCTTCTGACTCCCAGGCCCATGCTCTATCCACTGCGTCGTGCTCCGTGCTCAGATTGATTCAGAACAAACCTCCCCACCCAGCCACCCTTCCAGGGTCATTTGGGATATTCTGGAAGGGGCTTGAGTTAGGCCAGTAGGATGAAAAACATCCCTCCTTGTGGAGGATTTTAGGTCAACTGGAGCCTGAGCAAAAGATACTTTGGCGTGAGGTGAGTATGAAGAAGCAGATGTGATTTCTGTGCTGAGAGACCTAAACAGAAATATTCCTTCTGGTATGCTACCTCTGGGATAAAAAGGAAAGTTAAGGTGGATGAATCTGGTCCTGGGCATAATTTGTGGGTAATGTCATTTTAAATCCAGAATCTCAGAGTTCCTCTAAACAGCAACATCTGACCCTGCTAACGGGACTGATGTTAATCAATTTTGAAAACCTTCAGAAGTTGCGCATAATTACCTTGCAAAACTCTCCTTCAGTAGCCTGTGCTGCAATCTATTTGTATTCCTAATTAAATCCTGATTTTCCCCTCCCTTATTTGTGGGTAGATTTTGGTCATGGCCTCCAGGGCCCATAATAATGTTGGTATTTGTTAAGCGCTTACTATGTGCAGAGCACTGTTCTAAGCGCTGGGGTAGATACAGGGTAATCAGGTTGTCCCACGTGAGGCTCACAGTCTTAATCCCCATTTTACAGATGAGGTCACTGAGGCCCAGAGAAGTGAAGTGACTTGCCCACAGTCACACAGCTGACAAGTGGCAGAGCCGAGAGTCAAACCCATGACCTCTGACTCCAAAGCCCAGGGTCTTTCCACTGAGCCATGCCGCATCCTTATTAACAGAATCCTGGTTGGAATATGAGGATCTCTACCTTTCTTTGACACTTGTAATCAATCAATAAATCAGGGGTATTTATTGAGTGGTTATTATGTGCAGAACCCTATACTAAGGACTTGGGAGAGTACAATACAACAAAATTAGTGGACACGTTCCCTGCCCTGAACGAATTTACAGTCCAGAGGGGGAGAATGCAAATGTAAAGGCGAAATGGCTGACGATGGTCCTGCTTTATGGATTTACAGCAGCGGAGTCCCCGATTCAATCCAGAGAGATGAATCCCACTGCTTCCCTGGATTCTAAAGCCTCATCCGATCACTTGCCACAGACTCGTGCAGCCTACCCATGCCTTGCCCTGCTCGCTCCAATCTGAATTTTGACGCCCCATCTTGCCTGTGCTTGTGAAAAGTGTCAATGAGTCGGTGAAGTTATTCACTAGGTGCTTTGAGAGAGGGTGTGTTTGCCTATGTGCAAAAGAGGGCACGGTGATTCATGATTTACTGTATTTGCACTTTGGATCTCTGTCCTTCGGGCATTGGTATTCACCTCACCCTCAGCCCCACAGCCCTTATGTATGTGTCTAAAAATTATTTATTTACATTAATGCCCGTCTCCTCCCTTAGACTGTAAGCTCATGTGGGCAGAGAGCATGTTTACCAACAGTACGACGCTCTGTACTCAGTAGGCACTCAATAAATACCATTGATTGATTGATTGATTGATTATCCATATTTTTCAAAAATCTAGCATCGATTAGCATGGGTAACTGACGTTGTATTATACACCGCTTCCCACCGGGGGAGTCTGGGTATGGGAAAGTGGGAGCCGTTGCTGCTTAGTGAGGGTGATCATCAGTCAGTCAAGCAATTTATTATTATTTATTAACATCTGGTCTGTGGAAAGCATTGAACTAAGCCCTGGGAAGAGTACAGTCATGTAAATAACATGACCCCGTCCATGAGAAGATTACAATCTAGCAGGGGAGACAGACATTAAAGTAAATAATAATAATAACTGTGGTATTTCTTAAGCACTTACCATGTGCCAGGCCCCGTACTAAGCGCTGGGGTGGACACAAGCAAATTGGGTTGGACGCAGTCCAGGAGTTATAAAGGTATGTAATAATGATAATGATGATGGTATTTAAGCATAAATACTAATAAGCATAATAATAATAATACCTGAGGTATTTCTGAAGAGCTTACAATGTGCTGGGTGAGATACAAGGTAATCAGGTTGTCTCACATGGGGCTCACAGTCTTAATTCTGCAGGTGAGGTCCCTGAGGCCCAGAGCAATGAAGCGACTTACCCAAGGTCTCACAGCAGATAAGGAGTGGAACCAGGATTAGAACACAAGACCTTCTGACTCCCAGGCCTGTGCTCTACTCAGTATGCCATGAAACTTCTCTAGACTGAGCTCTGTACCGAATGAGTCCCCGCTTTCCCATACACAGACTCCTCTGGTGGGGCGAGGAGTACAATACAGCATTCTAATCCTTACTAGATTTTTGAAAATCATGGATAATCAATCAATCAATCAATGGTAATTATTGAGCACTTAGAGTGTACAGAGCATCATGCTTAACAGTTGGAAACGTACAATACGACAGAGTTGGTAAACGTGGTCCCTGCACCCATGAGCTTACAGTCTAAGGAGGGGACAGACAGTATTAATAAATAATTTTTAGATATGTACATAAGAACTCTGGGGATTCGGGCAGTAAGCACCTAAGTGCTTGGGGAGTCCGGACTTAAGTATATGGGTGATGCAATAGGAAGGGAAAATAGGATGGGAAAATGGGAGTTCAGTCGGGGAGGCTTTCTGGTGGGAATGTGATAGGGAGAGTGGACTGTTGGATGTGAAGATGTAGGGAGAGCCAGGCAGAAGACTCATTCAATCGTATTTATTGAGCACTTACCGTGTGCAGAGCACTGTACTAAGCACTTGGGAGAGGACAATAAAAAGCAAACACATTCCCTACCCAGGATGAGCTCACAGTCTAGAATGCTTTCCTCGCTGAGGCCCACTCTCATTCATTCATTCAGTAGTATTTATTAGGCCCCTCCGGTACATAGGACGCTGTACTAACCGCTTGGGAGAGGACAATAGAACAAAAAGCACACCTTCCCTGGCTAGAACGAGCTCTCCCGTTCAGTGTGAGCAAGGGGTGGTTGGTGAGAGACAAAAACGAGGCACAGTGACCTTGGGCAAGCCATCTGGGCCTCAGTTCCCTCATTCTGTCAAATGGGGATGAAGACTGTGAGCCCCACGTGGGACAACCCAGTTACCTTATATCTACCCCAGTGCTTAGAACACTGCTTGGCACATAGTAAGTTCTGAACAAATACCACAATTATTATTATTATAAGTGGGTGTTACAGGAGTGAAGTTGTAGAGGGAGAGGAGTGAGGACAGAGAGTGGGGAAAGAGCCTTAAAGTCAATGGTGGGGATTTTCCGTTAGACTGTGAGCTCCTTGTGGGCAGGGAACGAGCCTACCAACTCTCTTGCACTGTACTCTTCCAAATGCTTAGTACAGTACTCTGCACACAGTAAGTACTCAATAAATTCCATTGATTGACTGATCAATTTTCCACTTGATGCATGAGGTGGATGATGGAATTTTTTGAGCACATGTGCAGAATGATATTTTGGAAAATGATCCAGGCAGTGGAGTGAAGGATGGACTGGAGAGAGGAAAGGCTGGAGGCAGGGAGGTCAGGAAGAAGACTGGTAATGGTGGAAATGATGAGGTGGCGGGTGGGGGGGAGGGGGTGGCCCAGGGGAAGGAATTATTTTGCGAACGCTTCAGCATGTCAATCAATCTACAAGAAACTCCAATCTGAAAATTGGGAGGAAGCAAATCAATTTTCAAAGTCCCTAATTAATGGCATTCTTCACAGAGGAATGAAATTCTGTTTACACAAATGATGTAGCTTTAGTTGCGGCCAGACACGTCAGAGAACAGTTATCAAGTGAGTTAGGAGTTGGTAACAAATCAGCAGTCACAATAAAATGTCCTGTTTGCTGTGACCTGATTATCCTATCTACCCGGCTAATGGGAGAGCTGAAAGCGTAATAAATGACAATCTATAGTTTCCTCTTTTTTTCTCACCACCCCACCTTCAGGGCTCAGTAGATTTTCCATCCACCCTCCATTATTCTGAGGGCAGACCGCTTAATGGTAGTGGGAAGCAGCGTGGCTTAGTGGAAAGAGCCTGGGCTTCGGAGTCAGAGGTCATGGGTTCGACTCCCGGCTCTGCCACTTGTCAGCTGAGTGACTGTGGGCGAGTCACTTAACTTCTCTGTGCCTCAGTTACTTCATCTGTAAAATGGGGATTAACTGTGAGCCTCACGTGGGACGACCTGATTACCCTGTATCTCCCCCAGCACTTAGAACAGTGCTTGGCACATAGTAAGCGCTTAAAAAATACCAACATTATTATTATTATTATTAGTGGGCGGGGGACCCTGCACTCTAGACGGTGCTGATGGCTCGTCCTCTGTGGCTTCTCCTCGAACCCTTGTCTCCCTGGGGAGAACAGATGGGAGACCTGTTTCTCCCACAGTCTCCATCCAGAGAGGGTTTGGAACCAGGTCTCAGCTCTCCGGGTAGGAGGAAACAGCAGATTCTACACTCTGTCCAAGGTGCATCTGGCTTATTTTATTCCTGGAGGGGAGGGGAGGGAAGAAAGGAAAGAGAGAGGGAGGGAAGAGGGAGAGAAGGAGGCAGAGAGGGAGGAAGGCAGGGAAAAAGGAGGAAAGGAGGAGGAGGAGGAGGAAGGGAGGGAGGGTGGCTGGGTTCCACATGGAGGCTGCATTCACCACACCACAGGAACGTTGGTACAGCCTGGGTGATCCTGGACGCCTGAACAAGAGGGAGGAGGATGAGGAGGTGGAGAGGAGGCAGGAGAGGACAAGTCAGTGTGTAGCAGGAGGAAGGCGGGGAACCTCGGCCCTTCTAATATCTGGCCCAGAAGTTTGGGAATGGCTCCCTGTGCCTCTCCAAGTAATTTAATACTTGAAGTTGCCTTAAAAGTTAAAGCACCAGACTAATAGCTGAATTTCCATAATGCTGTCAGAGATGAATGGTGATCATTGTGGCGCTGATATCAGTAATTCTTCTCAAAAGCAATTAAACCTGGCACTGCTATCGTTACCTAATATGTTTATATCGGCCATCGTAATTGCTTTTCTAAGCCATAAATTTTGCAAGTTAATTATAAACAAATTGCTCCGCTCAATTAATGGGCATTGCCAATACAGCAGTTCGAATGTGCGTGAGAAGGAGAGAGGGTTGACACCACCGTGTGGCTGGCGAATGGTGCCAGGCAGGACAACTAGCCCTGCTGCTCTCTGGAAGCTGAGAAGGGGGTCAAGCGAAGACAGTCTCCACGTATTTGGATCTGGTGGGAATCGTTCTGTGTTTTCTCTTATGCGTGGGTTCTCTCTCTCTCCCTCTCTTCTCCCTTTCCCACTCCCCAACTCCCGTTCCTGCTCTCCCTGCCATTTCCACTTTGGTTTCCCGGATTCTCTCCTGGAATGGAGCTTGGGGCTTAAACGTCCACCCCGGGACGAAGTGGCCCTCGGGCTCCTGGCTGGCTTGGGCCTAGAGAGAAAGCCTAATTCCCGTTCAGCTGGAGCTGGAGCGAAGACTGGCTGGGCTCTGAAGTCATGGCCTTCTGCCGTGGATCTGTTTGCACCTACGATGGAGGCCAGTGACCACCAGATCCCGGTGAGGACCCGCCACTACAGGAAAGGTGGTCGGGAGCCGTCCGACCTTTCTGAATAAAGACTTTTGCACACCTGCTTTCCCCAAGACCCCCCGGCCTCGGCCTGCCCATCCAACTGGTGTAAGCTCGTTATGGGCAGGGAACACGTCTGCTATTTCTGTTGTGTTGTACTCTCCCGAGCGCTTACTACAGTGTTCCGCACATAGTAAGCATTCAGTAAGTGCGGCTGATTGATTGACACCAGTCACCACTGATTCTCTTTCCCTCTTCAAAACCCTACTTAAAAATCACCTCCTCCAAGAGGCGTTCCCAGACTGAGCTCCTCTTCTCCCTCTACTCCCTCTGCCATCCCCCCTTTACCTCTCCGCAGCTTAACCCTCTTTTTCCCCTTTTCCCTCTGCTCCTCCACCTCTCCCTTCCCATCCCCACAGCACTGTACTAGTCCGCTCAACTGTATATATTTTCGTTACCCTATTTATTTTGTTAATGAATTGTACATCGCCTCGATTCTATTTAGTTGCCATTGTTTTTACGAGATGTTCTTCCCCTTGACTCTATTTTTTACCATTGTTCTTGTCTGTCCGTCTCCCCCGATTAGACTGTAAGCCCGTCAAACGGCAGGGACTGTCTCTATCTGTTGCCGACTTGTTCATCCCAAGCGCTTAGTACGGTGCTCTGCACATAGTAAGCGCTCAATAAATACTATTGAATGAATGAATCGACAGCTCCAGACTCTTTTCGCTATCTGCTCATCTGCTGCCTCCCATTTAACTCCCCACTCGCAGCAGTCCCGTGGGGTGAGACAGATGTCACTGCAGCTCTGGGAAACCTGAGGAAGCGGGAGCCCACCTGGCCGGCTACCCCACAAAAATCCTGGGAATGGGATAACAGCAGTAGCCCCCCTGTTTCCAAAGCAATTCAATCCTTCCCGCTGTTCATGCTGAGCCCTTCTCCTTGTCCCTCTCCAGCTGACATCTTCTGCTCAGAATCTTCCCCTCAAGAAATTTTCAACCTCCTAAAACCAGTTGCCAGGTCCTCAGTGGGAAAGGTATCTATCCATCAATTAATAGTATCTATTAAGTGCTGACTGATTCCCAAATCTACATCCCCAGCTGTGACCTCTGTCCTTCCCTGCCATCTCTCATTTCCTCCTGCCTTCAAGGCATATCTACTTGGATGTCCCGCCGACACCTCAAATTAAACGTGTCCAAAAATGAACGCCCATCTTATCTTCCCACGCAAACGTCTTCCCCGTGTCTGTCCCGTCACTGTAGACAACACCACTATACTCCCTATCTCACAAGCCCATAACCTTGGCCTTGTCCTCATCGCTCTCATTCCACCCGTAAATTCAACGTCACCAACTCTTGTCGGTTCTATCTTCACAACCTTGCTAAAACCCTCTCTGACCAAACAACCGCTATGCTGATCCAAGCACTCATCCTACCCCGCCTTAAATACTGCAGCAGCCTCCTCGCTGACCTGTTGGCCTCCCGTCTCTTCCCACACCAATCCATACTTCACTCTGCTGCCCGGATCATTTATCAACAAAAAAGTCCCAACCATGGTCCCCCACTCCTCAAGAACCTCCAATGACTGTCCATCCACCTCTGCGTCCAACAGAAACCCCTTACTGCTGGTTTTAAAGCAATCAATCCCCCTCTAGCCATAAGCTCGTTATGGGCAGGGATCGCAATTGTTAATTCTGTTGTATTATCCTCTCCTAAGTGCTTTGAACAGTGCTGTGCATACAAATACCATTGATTGATTGGCCGACTATGTGCAGGACACTCTATTAAACACTTGGGTAAGCACAATAGACTAGAGTAGGTAGACGCAATCCTTAGCCCAAGAGGAGATCACAGACCAGTGGGATATACAGACAATAAAATAAATTACAGATAGGGGAAATGGGAAAGCACAGGGATGTGGACATAAGTGTGGACAGGCTGTGGGAGGGGGGACTTGACCAAGCGCCCAAGACATTAAGTATGTAGGTGACGCAGAAGCGAGGGCTAAGATAGGGAAGCGAGGACTTGGTCGGGGAAGGCGTCTTGAAGGAGAAATGAGTTTCTTCTGTTAAAGGTCAGGGATCTTCCCACCAGAAGTCTGTGTTTGGTGTGTTTGGGGACCATGATTTCCCTGGATTATGCTGAACCTCTTCACAGGCACTAGCCTGGAAGAGCAGACGACAGTAGTTCAATCAGTTGTATTTATTGAGTGCTTACTGTGTGCAGAGCATTGTACTAAGCATTTGGGAGAGTACAACACAAGAATATAATGGACACGGTCCCCGTGTCCACAATGAGCATGCAGTCAAGCTCACCCTGCAGCCTTATCTACACAGCTCTTACGTGAAGCTATAGATATATTCTGGTGACTGAGCTTGTCGTGGGCAGGAATGTGTCTGTTTGCTGTTATATTGTACTCTTCCAAGCGCTTAGTACAGTGCTTTGCACAGAGTAAGCACTCAATAAATACGATTGAGTGAATGAATGGTGCTTCCCCGCTACCTGTCATTTATTTTAGCACGTGTCTTCCTCCCAAGATTGCCAGCACCTTGAATTAAGGGATCATTCTATCCACTCTAAACAGCATGGCCTAGTGGAAAGAACTAGGCCTGGAGATCAGAGGAGCTGGGTTCTAATCTCAGCTCTGCCAGTTATACGTTGATAATTGCGGTATTTTTTTAAACACTCATTATGTGCAAAGTACTGAACTAAGCACTGGGATAGATACAAGGTAATCAGGTTCCACCTGGGGCTCACAGTCAGAGGAGGAGAGAGAATAGGGATTGAATCCCCTTTTTGTAGATGAGGGAACCGAAGTACAAGGAAGCAAAGTGGCTTTCCCGAAGTCACACAGCAAGATAAATTACAGAGCTGGGATGAGACTCCGCTGCTGTGTGACTTGGGGCGAGTCACTTAACTTCTCTGTGCTTCAGTTTCCTCAACTGTAAAATGGGGATGCAACACCTGTTCTCTCTCCTGATTAGGCCAAGAGCCCCATAATTATGTCAGATCTGATTAACTTGCATCTACCTCAGAATTTAGAACGGTGCTTCGCACGTAGTAAGCACTTGATGAACACCATTATAAAAAAATTTTTAAACTCTCCCAAACGCTACAATTGATCAAGACAGTAATTGCTCGCCTTTGCCAAAGACTTGCCAGCAGAAGCTCTTGTCCCGAAGCGCAACCGCAGACAAAAATAGGGACTTGTCTAATCAGTGTCCAGTTACACACGGAACCTTTGAAGGACAAAAGGAGGCAGGGTCAAGGTTCAAACTGCAGGGTTTTTTAGAGACCCCAATGCAGGAGAAGACATAAAGTAATATGATGAGACACCAGCTGGTTAATAGTGATACCGGTCTACATGTTCTCCCAGAGTTAACCACCAATACAGTGAACATTGCTGGGGGCTAGTCGACTGACTGCTCCCCAAGACTCCATCATCTGTGCTCCTGCCTGAAATGGGAACACTGGAACCAGGTTGGACTGGAAAAAAACACTTCAAGGGCCTGAAAGACCACACTACAAACAATGTGGCCCAGCTGTGGGCCGCTGGGAGACGAAAGCATGAGGCAGATCTGCCTCGCGTGCAGTAATCCTGTTTAAGAGATCATGATACAAACAGGGAGGCATGAAAATGGCACTTTGGGGGTGACAAATCAAGGAGGGAAGAGAAATGGGAAAGGGGAAGAGTGTCTTTCACCTGAAAATTCAGGCTTCAAATATCCAGATGTCACCTGAACCAGGCGGAGTTGCAAAGTGAAATGACATTTGCTCTTCCCTTGGAAACCCCTTTCGCCTGAGCAGAAATAGGTAAATGGATTTGGCTTTGAGGCTCTGA
This sequence comes from Ornithorhynchus anatinus, assembly GCF_004115215.2. Taxonomy (NCBI): domain Eukaryota; kingdom Metazoa; phylum Chordata; class Mammalia; order Monotremata; family Ornithorhynchidae; genus Ornithorhynchus; species Ornithorhynchus anatinus. The sequence continues at coordinate 48,495,107 of NC_041730.1, read as the reverse complement.
GCTACTGAGCCACTGAACCACGGAGCCCGGGAAAAGTTCAGGGGATGTTCAGGAAACGGCCCGCCAGGCCAGGCCAGGCCAAGCTTGTTCCCTGGCTGCCCCCGGAAGGTTAGGGGGGCTCAGACTCGTTGTGCCTCACTGTGACTGCAGTCCCCTTTCTGGTCCCTCCCCCATGCTTGAATTCCCTCCCTTTTCATCCCCAACAGACTACAGCTCTCCCCATCTTTAAAGCCCTTCTAAAATGGCGCCTCCCCCTTTTACATCCTCTCCCCGCCTTAACTCCCACTTCAGCCCTTTCATACCACCTAAGCATCCAGTTCCCACCATCCCGGAAGGACTTCCGGACATAGGCTATATCCTCTATTACTCCCCTTATCTGTAGTTTATTTGTCTTCCTCCCTGCTAAACTCTAAACTCCTAATCTCTTCCAGGGCGGGGATTATGTCTTCTGTTTTGAACCCTTTCAAGCACTCAATACCCTGTTCCGCACAGAGTAGGTGCTCAATAAATGTTATCAATTGATTGACCGATCGAGAGTGGTTTACCTGATCGAGGGTGGGACCTCCTTAACAGAATGACTATCCAGGACCTTCCAAATTTGGTGGTTTCCTGAACCTTCCAGTCCCACAGCAGTTACGTACGTATCTGTAATTTATTTATTTATATTAATGTCTGCCTATCCCACTCTCGACTGTAAACTCATTGTGGGTGGGGAATGTGTCTGTTTATTGTTGTGTCGTAGTCTCCCAAGTGCTGTTAGTTCAGTGCTTTGCACACAGTAAGCGCTCAATAAATATGATTGACCAATGGTTTTATAGTCCCTTTCAAAGATGGAACCCACGAGCCTTCTCCCGAAGGTAATGATAATAATTACTATTATCATTATGGTATTCGTTAAGCGATTACTATGTGTCAGGTACTGTACTAGGTGCTGGGTGGATCCAATCAAATCGGGTTGGACAGAGTCCCTGTCCCACGTGGGGCTCATAGTCTTACTCCCCGTTTTACAGATGGAATAACTGAGGCACGGAGAAGTAAGGTGACTTGCCCAAGGTCACCCAGCAGACAAGTGGCGGAGCCAGGGTTAGAACCCATGACCTTCTGACTCCCAGGCTGCTGCCCTTCCTAAAGATGACAGCGAGATAGATGTGACCTTGTAGCGGAACATAAGTCAGGGCCTCGGAGTTGAGGTTCCCGGGGTGTCTGGTTGAGGAGATCCAGCAGGGGAAGAGGGAAGGGAGGAGAAAGGAATGGTGAAGTCAGAGAAATGCTCTTCCTTAATGACATCATTATGTTATGTTGTTTTTGCCCACATCTAAGCACAACGATGTCACATAACAGAGGAGGACAGCCCATTTTTCCCCCGTTTGGGGGAACCAAAAAGTCTGAAGTCAGTCCAGCTGGAATGAAACAAGGATTCCGACTCCTTTTATAGTTGGAATCTGGAAAAAGGACTCCCTTTACAGTAGGCCGTTAGACAATCCCAGCCCAGGGGGTTGCTCAATCCTACACTCTTAAAAACAGAGGATCACCTCAGTGAATGTAGAAACCCCCAAAGCTCACCCTGACCTGTCCAGCCTTCCCTGGAGACCTTAAACGATATGGTACTCATCAAGTTACCTGAGAGTTAAGCATTGAGCTGCAAGCATTCTTCATTCAATCGTATTTACTGAGCATTTACTGTGTGCAGAACACTGAACTAAGTGCTTGGAAAGTGAAGACTGTGAGCCCCACGTGGGACAACCTGATTCCCCTGTGTCTACCCCAGCGCTTAGAACAGTGCTCGGCACATAGTAAGCGCTTAACAAATACCAACATTATTATTAACAGTTCAGCAGTAAAGACAGACAATCCCTACCCACAACAGGCTTACAATCTAGAAGTGGGGAGACAGGCGTTAAATCAAGTAAACAGGCATCAATAGCATCAATATAAATACATAGAATTATAGGTATCAAAACATGTAAACAGGCATTAATGTAAAAAAATAGAATTATAGATGTGTACACATATTCACAAGTGCTGTGGGGCGGGGAGGCGGGTAAAGTTAAGGAAGTCGAGGTGACGGGGCGGGGAGGGGGAGCTGAGGAAAAGGGGGGCTTAGTCTGGGAAGGCCTCTTGGAGGAGGTGAGCCTTCAGTAGGGCTTTGAAGGGGGGATTTGTGATTGTTTGGCGGAGGTGAGAAGGGAGGGCGTTCCAGGCCAGAGGTAGGACGTGGGCCAGGGGTCGATGGCGGGACAGACGAGAACGAGGCACGGTGAAGAGGTGAGCGGCGGCAGAGAAGCGGAGTGTACGGGCTGGGCTGGAGAAGGAGAGGAGGCAGGTGAGGTAGGAAGGGGCAAGGGAATGGACAGCTTTGAAGCCAAGAGTGAGGAGTCTTTGCTTGATATGGAGGTTGATAGGCAACCCCTGGAGGTTTTTGAGGAGGGGGATGACATGCCCAGAACATTTCTGTAGAAAGAGAATCCAGGCAGCAGAGTGAACTGTAGACTGAAGCGGGGACAGACAGGAGGTTGGGAGATCGGAAAGGAGTCTGACGCAGTAATCCAGTCGGGATAGGATGAGTGACCGTACTAACATGGTAGCGGTCTGGATGGAGAGGAAAGGGCGGATCTTGGCAAGCTCTCCCTGGGTGAGTGACTCAGGGACTGTTCTCTGTGGAAGGACTTCAAACAGTATACATGTTTAGAGGTTGCCTGAGGGCAGGGGAATGGATGAAATGACTTCTGAGGGCCCTTCCCACCCAAGATTGCACCGTCAGCTTTCCCAGATGGAGAAAAATCTGAGCCGGATGGATGACTTTTTTTTTTAATGACACTTCATTCATCCAATCGTACTTATTGAGCGCTCACTGTACTAAGCACTTGGAATGTACAATTCGGCAACAGATAGAAACAATCCCTGCCCAACAACGGGCTCACAGTCTCGTTAAGCACTTACTATGTGCCAAGCACTGTTCTAAGCATCGGGGTGGATGCAGGTTTAGCTGGTTAGACCCACATCTAAATTGGAAGGAGGAAGATTTAATCCCCTGAGGCACAGAGAAGTTAGGGGACTTGCCCAAGGTCACACAGTAAGCAAATGGTAAAGCTAGGTCCTCTTTCCATTAGGTCGTGCTGCTTGTGGGTGTTTCTGTTTCTGCTTCTCTTTGGAGAACAGGCTCTGTTACATTCAGCAGCATAAAATAAGGCAGCTATGGGGCAAAAGAGAGCTCTGGAGACCGCTCTCATCTTTTTATATGTAGAGGATGCGTGCATTCAAAGACAGAAATGTGTTTGAGAAATAGCCCCACAGACACTGCTGAAGTTTACACTTGGGCCAGGGCGGGGGGGGGGGGGGGGGGTCTCTGGAAAGCTCTGCCAGACACCCGGGCATGATTTCCTGACGTGTTCAGGCGTGTATCTCGGCTTCCGGGCCTCTCGGGGGAAGGAAGTGCCCATCGAGGTTCCGCCTCTCAGCCTGCAGAGCTCAACCACGGAAGAGGCCGGGAGGCTGCACTTGGAGAAGTGACCCGCCCGTTCGCAGTGGAGTCGGGGGAAAGGCTGAATGCCCAGAACCTTCCTGCTTATTTCAGGGTGCCCCGTCCCCAGCCTCCTCCACCCCCTGCCACTCCGTGGGCGGGATTGACCCCCGTAGGCAAATCAAACTGTCCCTGGAGGCTGAAGTTGGTTCCAGAGGTCATCTACGTGCGGCTGGGGCATCTGCAAACAGAGCCCAGGGTGAAAGAGTCAGAGGTTCAAGAGGCAGCTGCACTCAGCTCAAGAGAACTCCAGCTGCTGCAGGCATAGTCACAGGGGGACAGAATCAAACATTCAGTGATATTTATCGAGCACTTACTATGTGCAGAGCACTGGACTAAATGCTTGGGAGCGTATACTACAACGGAATTTGGCAAACATGTTCCCGTCCCTTAAAGAGCTTCAATCTAGCAAGGGAGACAGACATTTATATGAACAAGTAATTAATTTATAATATATAATCGAAAGGTAGGTGCTGTGGGGGCGAATATCAAATGTCCAAAGGTCACACCTCCCAGAGCATAGGAAAAGTGAGCTGGGGAAAAGGGATTAATGAGGGAAGACCTCTTGGAGGAGATGCGACTTAAATAATTAATGATTTGAAGGTGGGGAGAGTGGGGGGGGGGTCTGGCGTTTATGGAGGCAGAGGGAGTTCCAGGCCAGGGAGAGGACATGGAAAAGGGGTCGATGGTGAGATAGAGGAGATCGGGGCTCAGGGAGTAAGCTGGTACCAGAGGAGCGGAGTGTGTGGTCTGGGCTGTAAGTGAGGTAGGGTGGGGGGAGCTGATTGAGTGCTTTCAAGCCATTGGTAAGGACTTTCTATCGCTGCGGTGGTGGATGGGCAGTAAGAAAGGGTGGATTTTGGCAAGGTTGTGAAGGAGAACTGACAACATTTGGTGACATAGAATATGTGGGTGGTATGAGAGAAATGAGTTGAGAGCCACATCAAGGTTAGGAGCTTGGGAGATAGAGAGGATAGTGGTGTTGTCTACAGTGATGGGAAAGACAGAGGGAGGACAGGGTTTGGGTGGGAAGATTAGGAGTTCATTTTCAGACCTGTTTAATTTGAGGTGTCGGCAGGGCATCCGCGTTGATATGTGGGATTGCAGGGAAGGAGACGGGTGAGGGCTGAAGTTGCAGAGTTGGGATTCGTCTGCACAGAGATGATCTCCAAATGGGAGTGATGGGAGTGAAGTTCTCCAAGGGCGTGGGAGTAGATGGAGAACGGAAGGGGATCCAGAACTGGGCCCTGAGAGATCCCCACCGTCAGAGGGTGGGAGGCAGAGGAGGAGTCAGCCAAAGAGACTGAGAAGGAGCGGTCAGTGAGATAGAGAGGGAGGCAGACATTAATATGAATTAACTTGTATTAATTAATTAGTTAATTAATTAAGTGTGTGAATGAATTACCTTGTACCTTCCCCAGCACTTTCTTTTTAATGCCATTTGTTAAGTGCTTACTTTGGGCACCGGACGAAGCGTTGGGGTAGATATGAGCTAATCAGATTGGACACGGTCCAATCCCCCATTGTACAGAGGTGTTAACTGAAGCACAGAGAAACCAAATGAGTTGCCCGGAGTCACACAGCAGACAGTGGAGGAGCCAGGATTCGAATCCATTTCCTCTGACTCCCAGTCCCGTGCTCTTTCCACTAGGCCACAAGCTTGGGCTAGAACTTAAATGTCACAATTATTATTAAATGTAAGGTGGATCTGGTGGAGAGCCTTGAAGAGCTTGGAGGTTGATGCGAAGGGAGGTGAGGTAACAGGTTTTTGAGGACAGGAGATGCAGGCCAAGTGACGCTGCAAGGTGATCCATGCAGCCACGTGGAGTTTGGGCTGTAGGAGGGATAGGCTGGAGCAGGGAGACCAGGAAAGAGGTCGATGCGTTAGCCGGGACATCATAAGACCCGTTCGGTTTAGGCGGAGCTGTAAGGGCAGATTCGGTAAAGGTTACAGAACATTCTGGGGAGCAGCGTGGCCTAGCGGATATAACCTGGGCCTGGGAGTCAGAGGACCTGGATTCTAATGCCGCTCCGCCCCTTGTCTGCTGTGAGACCTTGGGCAAGTCACTTCACTTCTCTGTGCCTCAGTTACCTCATCCGTAAAATGGGGATTCAATTCTCCTCCCTCCTACTTAGGCCCAGAGCTCCAAAGGGCTACTGCGTCCAACCTGATTATCTCAGCTACTGTGTCCAACCTGATTACCTTGTATCTACAGCAGTGCTTAGTGCAGTGCGTGGCACATAGTAAGCGCTTAATAAATAGAAGAAGGACAAAGAGAAGGAGGAGGAGGAAGAGGAGGAGGAGGTCAAAGAGGAGGCTCAACAAGATGTAGGACTCGACTCAGGAGTCGGAGGTGACGTTAGGTTGTAAACTTCTGGGATGAAGGAGGGTGGCGGTGATGGAACATAAAGTTAAGAGGAAGACTGATTTGGGGAAGAGAAGGCTAGAAAGGAAGGCAAAGAGGAGGAGAGAGAAGCCCAGTGACCTGACAGCTTCGGTCTCTGGCTGTCCAGCCTTCCTTCCCTACACATGGTTGAATGGCCCAATCCATCTCCAAGACCCCACTGGGCTGAGAGAGAAGCGACCGCATGGTTCTCTGCTGACTTTCCGCACTGGCCCCCAGGAGCTTCGGGCTTTACGCTCCAAAACCCCCATGCCCACGGGAGGAGGCAAACTTCATCAGCCAGCCCTGGGCCCTTTCACCCAACCCTTGGAGGGGGAGCTCAGGTTGCCCATGGGGATGTGACCTTGAGTTCGACTTACGTGTGAGAATCCCGGGGACCTGGAAGTCGGATATGGACTGTCCGGTTTAAGGTGAGACAAATGTAGAGAAATGAAGGACGCCCCCCGCCGCTGTCCTGCTGGCTGGTCTGGGGCAGCAGCTTCTCTAACAGCAGTCAAGCTTCCGCCCTGCCCCGACCTCCCCAGAAAAACCCAAGATGTGCCCCCTATTTCCTGCTGGGCCGGGTAGTGGACGGGAAGGGCCAGTGGAGAAGCAGCATGACCTAGTGGTTAGAGGACGGGCCTGGGCATCAGAAGGTCATGAGTTCTAATTCCAGCTCCACCACTTCTCTGCCCTGTGACCTTGGGTGAGTCACTTAACTTCTCTGTTACCTCATCTGTAAAAATGGGGATCGAGACTGTGAGCCCCACGTGGGACAGGGACTAACCCGATTTGCTCGTAATCACCCCGCTACTTGGTACAGTGCCTGGCACTTAGTAAGCGCTTAGCAAATACCATAATTATATATATAAAAAAAGAAATGCCATAATTTAAAAGGGGGGAGTGAGGGAGAAAGGGAAGAGAGGACAGGGGAGAGGTAGGGGAGGGGAAAGGTTGGCAGCCTGCCCAGGTAAGAGTTGCAGGGGCGAGGAGATTTCAGCTCTGACGCCCGCCCGGTCACCCGGAGCCCGCGGGCTCCCAGAAAAGGGCCCAGGGTAGCTTCGCCAGCCCATTCCGCTCCTCTGGGCTCTGGGGGAGCGCTCTCATGTCCCGCTAAATGCAACCGTCCATCACCTCTGCTCCACTTCCCATGACTGATCGATACTGGGAGCCCCATGTGGGACAAGGACTAGGTCAACCCAATTTGCTTGTATCCACCCCATCGCCTGGCACTTAGTAGGTGCTTAACAAATGCCATTATTATTACCATTATGACAGCTGGGAGGGCCGGGGGTCACCCCTTCCCCGCCTCCGGAGTCATTTGCTACTCTGGTTTTTCATCCGAAAGAAGCCCATTTCTGTAGCCAGCACAATCTGAGCCCATGGGGCTTACACAACCTGTGGGATTCTCACGGATCCAGGGCACGGCCCTAGGGAGACGAGACAGGAAAATGCATTCCTACGGAGCAGCACCCACACGTGTTAAAAAAAAAATGTGAGGTTTGTTAAGCACTTACTATGTGCCAGGCACTTTACTAAGCACTGGGAAAGACACAAGGTAATTGAGTTGGACACCGTCCCTCTCAGTCATTCATTCACTAGTATTTACTGAGCACTTACTATGTGCCGAACAGGCTCAGTGGAAAGAGCACGGGCTTTGGAGTCAGGGCTCATGAGTTCGAATCCCAGCTCTGCCACTTGCCGGCTGTGTGACTGTGGGCAAGTCACTTAACTTCTCTGTGCCTCAGTTCCCTCATCTGTAAAATGGGGATTAAGACTGTGAGCCCCACGTGGGACAACCTGATTCCCCTGTGTCTATCCCAGCGCTTAGAACAGTGCTCGGCACATAGTAAGCGCTTAATAAATGCCAACATTATCATTATTATTATTATTACTAAGCTCTTGGAATGTACAATTCGGCAACAGATAGAGAAAATCTCTGCCCAAAAACAGGCTCACAGTCTAAACGGGGGCTAATAATTATGGTATTTGTTCAGCACTTACTATGTGCTGAACACTGTTCTAAGCGCTGGGGTAGCTACAGGGTAAGCAGATTGTCCCATGTGGGGCTCACATTTTTAATCCCCATTTTTGCCTCATTTCAGATGAGGTAACTGAGGCCCAGAAGAGTGAAGTGACTTGCCCAAGGTCACACAGCAGACAAGTGGCGGGGCTGGGATTAGAACCCATGACCTCTGACTCCCAATCCCGTGCTCTTTCCTAAGCCACGCCACTTCTCTGCCACGTGGGGCTCACGGCCTTAATCCCCATTTTACAGATGAGGTAACTGAGGCCCAGAGATGTGAAATGACTTGCCCAAGGTCACAGAGCAGACAAGTAGCAGAGCTGGGATTAGAACCCAGGTTCTCCTGACTCCCTGGCCCGTGCTTTATCCACTAATAATAATAATAATTGTGGTATTTGCTAAGCTCTTACTATGTGCCAGGCACTGTACTAAGTATCGGGATGATTACAAGCATATTGTGTTGTATGTAGTCCCTGCCTGTCCCACGTGGAGCTCATGGTGTCAATCCCCATTTTACAGCTGAGGGAACTGAGGCCCAGAGAAGTGAAGTGACTTGCTCAAGGTCACACAGTAGGTAAGTGGCAGAGCTGGGATTAGAACCCATAACTTTCTAACTCCCAGGCCTGGGCTCTATCTACTGCACCACACTGGGCCAAGCTGCTTCTCATACAGCCCAATCAATCAATCATTGGTGTTTATTGAGAGCTTACTGGTGCAGAGCACTGTGCTAAGCACTTTGGGAAAATGCAATACAATAGAGTTGTTAGAAACGATCCCTGCCCACAGAGAGCTTACAGTCCCTCCCTCCACCCTCTCTCTCTCTCTTTCCACCCCGCCACCCGCAAGACTACACTCCGGAAACAGCCCTTCTGCAAGTCGCTCGTATTTCTTTACTGAATGTTTACTTAGCACTTGGGTTGGGTGAGCGTAACAGAATCAAAACACATATTCCTTGCTCACCAGGAGTTTACAAGCTAATTGGAGAGATGGAAAGGCAAAATGCTTTAATAAATTATTGTTATTATTATTATAAAGGCTTACTTCGTGTCAAGTACTGGGGTAGATACAAGTTAATCAGGTTGGACACAGTCCCTGTCCCTCGTGGGGCTCACGATCTAGGTAGGAGGGAGAATGGGTACAAATAGTAATGATCTGATTATTTTGCATCTGTCCCAGTGCTTAGCACAGTGCTCGACAGACACCGCAATTATTATCGTTGTTCTGAATAAACAGTAGGAATAAGGGGAAGAGCAGGGATAAAATAGGTAGTGATGTGACTATGCTGGGATGAAGTTGCAGAAATAAATCAGAAAAACATACCCAGCATATATAACCAACATGTAGAAAATGCTTTGCACACATTAGACACTTAGTATCTAATCATTTGAGTACTTAGGGGTTTATAATAAACATCTAAGTGCTAAGGGTGGCTTTTGGGTTCAGGGTGTTGGGAATCAAGAAAGTTTTTCTGGTGTGGTGGGCTTTTAGTAGGGCATCTAGTTAAATCCTGTCTCCTCTTCCTCCACAACATTTCCAGAATCCTTCCCTTCCTCTCCATCCAAACCGCCCCCAGACTGTTCCGGGCACTTAATATTCCAGCTTGCCTGCTGATTCAGCCTCCTCACCCATTTCCCTGCCTCTTATCTCTATTTCACTCTGCTACTCAGATCATTTTCAAAACTGATCTGCACGTTCCTCTCCATTCCTCTTTGTACCGAACAAAAACTCTTTGCCATTGGCTAATAGGCCTTCAGTCACAGCTCTTTCTCTTTTAGTCATTCCCTCTCTTTTCCCACTATACCCCAGTTTACACTCCTCAATCCTGGCATGCCAACTTACCCAATGGGCCTCGTTCTTATCCTCCCTTCCCGCCTGGCACTGCCTCCCCCTACGCATCTGACCGACTGTGGCTCTCCTCACCTTTCAAGCTTTTCTGAAACCACACCTCCTCCAGGAGGCCTTCCCTGATTGATTTCTAATATTCATTCATTCGGTCGTATTTATTGAGCACTGTGTGTGTGCAAAACACCGTACTAAGGGCTTGGAAATTAAAATTCTCCACCCTACATTTGCCTAACTTCCATTTCAGCACTTCTGCACTCCGAAATCCTTGAGCACTCACGACTGTCTTTCACCCCTCCCCCGCCCCCCCGGCCACCTCCTAGCACTTATGAACCTATCTTTCCCTTCTGTTACTTCTTCCTATTTGTGGTTTATTTTAGTGTCAATAAACCCATCATTCATATTCACTGAATACTTACGGTGCGCAGAACACTCTACTAAGCACTTAGGAGAGTAAATTAGAATAAGTTGAGAAGCAGCGTGGCTCAGTGGAAAGAGCCCGGGCTTGGGAGTCAGAGGTCATGGGTTTGAATCCCAGATCTGTCACTTGTCAGCTGTGTGACTGTGGACAAGTCACTTCACTTCTCTGGGCCTCAGTTACCTCATCTGTAAAATGGGGATTAAGACTGTGAGCCCCACATGGGACAACCTGATCACCTTGTATCCTTCCCAGCTCTTAGAACAGTGCTCTGCACATAGTAAGTGCTTAACAAATACCAACATTAGTCATGCTCCTGGCTGACAACGAGTTTAATGCCTGTCTCTCCCGTTTGATTGTCTACTAATTCTTTCATTCATTCATTTAATCGTATTTATTGAGCACTAACTATGTGCAGAGCACTGTACTACACCCTTGGGAGAGTACAATACAGCAATAAACAGACACATTACTAATTCTATTCTACTCTTCAACATACTTAGAACAGCATCCTGCATACAGTAGGCAATCAGTAAATACTACTGATGGACAAAGAAGTGGGAAAATGATAAATGTGTCATAAGAAATAGGGATAATTTTTCTTTCTCTCTTCTCAGGTGTAGATAGTGGCTCAGACTTTCCTTCCAACTTTGTCTCGACTCCATCTGAGACACTCGACTGCACCTGACCCTTGGATTTTAAACTAGGCAACTTTTAGTCGGGACACTGGCAAGTCACAGTCTGGGAAAAGAAGTCTTTCCTAAGCCGGATTTTTCCTGAGATTTTAATTTTCTCCTTCATGGTTTTCAGTGACTGTCATCCATCAGGCAGAGAAGGGTTCGAGGATCAATGTGCCGAGGGGAGGGGTTTGAGGAACGGAACGTCAGGGTCAAAAAGGCTCAGCCGATGTGAGATTTATTTCGCGTGGCCAACTGAACTTCCCTTTGGGAAAGGATGTAATTATTTCATTATTTTGGGCGCGGCGAACTGAACTTCGCTTTCAGGAGGAATTGGATTATCTTTGAGGCAGACTGAGGTTTCCAGCTAGGATCAGCTCTGGTGTCGCAGACGCTGGCCGCCCTCCGGGCCGGCCGCAAAGCCGCCTTTTGTTACAGGAGAGGCCGATGCCAGAAAGAGCAGTCAACAGTGCTCAGCCTCGGCGACTTCTGGGCTGCTCCGCGGGCAGTCCGAGGCAAACCCGTAGCCACGGTGAACGCTCCGGAAGTTGCCATGGCTATCACAATTTTCCCGAGATTCTGTGGAGGCCTCAGGCTGCAGTTGCTTTTCTCCTTCCCGCCACGGTGGTCCAAAGCAAGTCAGCAGCGTTTAACTTTCGACTGTCCTGTCGTGTTTCCGCTTTCCATTAGGTTTCAGATACACATAGGCAGAGGACGTACTTTGTGCTGCTGTACTTCAGTAGACGCCCCATAAATCGAAATGCTTAATAAAGCATTTCATTTTCGCAGGAAGATCGTTCATTCATTCATTCAATCGTGTTTATCAAGTGCTTACTCAGTAGCCGCTTGGGAGAGTAGACATTCCCTGCCCACGGTGAGTTCATAGTCTAGAGGGGGAGACAGATACCAATATAAATCAATAAATTACAGATATGTACCTAAGTGTCGTGGGGCTGGGATGGGGGATGAATAAACGAAGCAAGTGAGGGTGACGAAGAAGGGAGTGGGAAAGAGGAAAATGGGGGCATAGTGAGGGAAGGCTTCTTGGAGGAGATGTGCCTTCAATAAGGCTTTGAAGGCCTAAAGCTATTTTAACCTTCCAAGCTGTTTTTCTTTTAGACAGAAAGGGTTTCTTGACTGTCTGTGATCAGGAGACGGAAGCTGTCTGGTCTTAGGGCAAGTGTACCTTTGCAGGAGTCTCTGACCCCTGTTTTCCCAGGGGGGTCTGGCAGCCCCGGAAATCCATCTCTGGGAAATCTGTCTCAGCAGGTGGGCCAGTTCATACCCACAGTTACGACATAAGAGCTCCCTTTTTAGCACTCATTCCTTCGATCATATTTATTGATAGTTCACTTGGACCACTCTAAACACTTCGTACACTCGGCGGCCAGTGTAGAGTGATAGGGATAGGCCGGGGACCCCTGCCCCTTAGAAATTGCAACGGTGAGACTGGCTGCCTCCCAGGTTAAATGAATTTCGGTTCCAAAATTCCGCCGCTTCCCCAAACCCAGACTCTATAAGTGCCAGAGCCCAGGCCTGGGAGCCAGAGGGACTGGATTCTAATCTCAACTCCACCACCTGTCTGCTGTGTAACTTCGGGCGAGACACTTCACTTCTCTGGGCTTCAGTTATCTTTTCTATAAAATGGAGATTGTGGGGTAGGGACCGAGACCAGTGCGATTATCTCGGCTCTAGAATAGGGCTCGACCCCTAGTATGGCTTAACAAATACCATGAAAACAAAAAAAACCTGGAGTCAATGAGCAACAGAGGTCCAGGAATCAGCTGCAGGTCCGGAGGGAGTGGCAGGGGCCTGGGGTGGCCACAGGGCAATCAGTAGCCAGCCCAAGGGGTTACTTGCCCCGCAGTCTACCCCAGCTAATGAGCTGGACACTCTGCAACAGGATCAGATGTCCAGTCTGGCTTGACAGAAAGAGCATGGATCTGGAAGTCAGAGGGCCAGGGATCTAATCCCAGCTCTCTTACTTTCCTGCCGCGTGACCTTGGGCAAGTTACTTCACTTCCTTGGACCTCAGTTTCGTCAACCGTTGAAGGGGGTTTCTATACCTGTTCTCCCTGGCATAGTGGATAGGGCACTGGCCTGGGAGTCAGAAGGTCAGGGGTTCTGATCCCAGCTCTGCCACTTGTCTACTGTGTGACCCTGGGCAAGTCACTGCACTTCTCTGGGCCTCAGTTCCCTCATCTGTAAAATGGGGATTGAAACTGTGCATCCCACATGGGGCAGGGGCCGTTTCCAGCTCGATTTGCTTGTATCCACCCCGGTTCTTAGTACAGTGCCTGGCACATAGTAAGTGCTTAACAAATACTGTCCTTATTATTATAATTATCACTTACCTCCTTCCCATCAGCTTTAAAGCATTCAATCATCTTGCACCCTCCTACCTTACCTTGCTGCTTTCCCAGTCTGCGTGCTGCACTTTTCCAGTGCCAATCTCCTCCATCTCATCTATCTCGTCGCCAACTTCTCGCCCATGTCCTGCCTCTGTCCCGGAATTCCCTCCCTCTTCAAATCTGACAGAGAATTACCCTCCCAACCTTCAAAGTCTTTCTAAAAGCATGTTTCCTTCAAGAGGACTTCCCTGACTAAGCCCTCATTTCCTCTTCTCCCACTCCCTTCTGGCTTGCCCTGGCACCCTTTATTCACCCCTCCCTCAGCTCCACAGCATCTTTGTACATATCCATAAGTTATTTATTTGTATGAATGTCTGTCTCCCCCTCTAGCTGTACGCTTACTGAGGGCAGGGAATCTGTTCACCAACTCTGTTATACTGTACTTTTCCAAGTACTATTATAATGCTCTGCACACAGCAAACACTCAATAAATGCGATTGATTGATAACTTGGTCGGTAAGTCCTGTGTGGGACAGGGACTGGGTCCAACTCATTTATCTTGAATCTACCCCAGTGTTTGGAACAAAGTGTGTGCTCAACAAATACCATAATTATTATAAGCGGTCCCCCCAAGGAAAATGCATATTCTGTAAACTGTCAGCTGGTTATAGGGGATGCAAGACGCAGACAGGAGGAGACAGGAGTGCGGCCCCAGCCTCATAGCTCTCCACTATTATTATTATTATCATTATTATTATTGTACTTGTTAAGTACTTACTCTATGCCAAGCGCTGTTCTAAGCACTGGGGTAGATACGATTTAATCAGGTGGGACTAAGTCCCCATCCCACGTGAGGCTCACAGTTTAAGTAGGAGGGAGTAGGATTGAATCCCCATTTTACAGATGAGGGAACTGAGGCCCAGAGAAGTGAAGTGACTAGCTCAAGGCAGCAGACACTTGGCAGAGCGGGATTAAAACGCAAGACTCCCAGGTCCCGGCTCTATCCAACAGGCCATGCTACTAAGCTTATTTAGCATGCTAAGGAAGAGAGACAAAACCCTACCAGAAGGGCTCCCTAGGGAGAGGTTTGGCAGCAGTTTCTGTGGTGCTCAGGCAGAGCCGATCCCTCCAAATGGAGGAAAGAGAGGAGGAGAGCCCCCCTCCCCAGATAAAACTCTCCTTCCGGACAACTCCTGGATGGTGGCTCGCCCTGGAAAGATCAGATGGCTCAAATACTGGCCCTTTAACTCGTTCTTTGACCTTCTCAATGGGACTTTTGTGATTGGCCCTCAGACTCTTAGCCCATGAGCTCATCCCTAGCCCTGCCCCTTAGCATCAACTCGGGACAGGTTTAGCAGGTCCTGCCGGGTGGTCAGGGTCTTTTGAAACTCTGCAGCTCCAGATTTTTGACCATATTTGGCATTCGACCCGTCAATCAATGGTGCTTACTGATGCTTACTCCATGGCGAGTACTGAGCTAAGCGCTCGGCCAGCAGCTTCTCTGCATGGCGGTGGGCCCCAGTTGCGCCTTCTTAATCCAGATTTTACACTACCATCTTCCTTAATTCTTTGACTTTATAATAAACCAGGATCAACGCCCCCGTGGGCTCACCACCCACCTGACCACACCAACCTCTCAATCAAATTAAAAATGTTAAGACTTTAATGGAGACCAGTGTCCACTTGGAAAAGCATCCATAAAGGTCAGAAGCAATCTCATGTTCTAGCAAAAAAACTGACAGCGCTTATTGCGTGCCGAGCACTGACTCGTCTGAGGCCACACGGCGGACAAGTGGCGGAGCTGGGATTAGAACCCACAGCCTCCTGACTCCCAGGCCTGGGTAGAAACAAGGGGGTGAGCCGATTGAGTGCTTTGAATCAATCACTGGTATTTACTGAGTGTTGACTGGATGCAGAGCACTGTACTAAACACTCAAGAGAGTAAAACGATGTTGGTAGACCGGTTCCCTGCCCACAGTGAGTTTACGGGTTTTGAGACGGGCTTATCATCTACGGAGTCTTTCAAGTCAGTGGTAAGGAGTTTAATAATGTTGGTATTTGTTAAGCACTTACTATGTGCAGAGCACTGTTCTAAGCACTGGGGTAGACACAGGGGAATCAGATTGTCCCACGTGGGGCTCACAGTCTTAATCCCCATTTTACAGATGAGGTAACTGAGGCACAGAAAAGTTAAGTGACTTGCCCACAGTCACACAGCTGACAAGTGGCAGAGCTGGGATTCGCACTCCTGACCTCTGACTCCAAAGCCCATGCTCTTTCCATTGAGCCATGCTGCTTCTCTGTTGGATGCAGAGGCGGTTGGTTTAGAGGAGTGGCGAGATGTGAACCAAAGATTTTTCAGAAAAATAATCGAACGGCTGAGTGCAAGGAAGGACTGAAATGAGGAAAGATAGGAAGCAGGAAGGTCAGCAAGGTGGACGAGGAAGAAATCAAGGTGGGATAGGATAAGAACAGTAGCTGTTTGAATAGAGAGGAAAGGATGAATTTGAGCAATGTGGTGAAGGAAGAACTGAAAGGAATTGGTGACAGAATATGTGAGCTTATTCGGAGAAAGGACTAGAGGACAGGGACAAGTTTACAGGGCCTGTGAGATAAGGAGGATACTGGTACGGTGTACAGTGATGGAAAAGATAGGGGAGGACAGAGTTTGCGTGGGAAGATGAGGAGTTCTGCTTGGACGTGATAAATTTGAGGTACCAGGGGGACAGAAGAGAATACAAGATAATTAGGTCCCTGGAGACAGAAGGCAATGTGAGACTGCTTAGCAGGAGAGATATCAAGGCTGAGGATGTAGATTTGGGAATCATCGGCATAGAAATGGTAGCTGAAGTCATGGAAGTGAATGACTTCTCCACGAGAATGGGTGCAAATGGGGACTCAGAACTAAATCTTGAGGGTCTCCCACAGTTAGAGGGTGGGAGGCAGAGGAGGAACTCATGAAAGAGACTGAGAATGTGCAGCCAGACAGAGAGGAGGAAAACCAGGAGAGGACAGTGTCAGTGAAACTAAAGGAAGAGAACGGTGCTCAGCACAGAGTAAGTGCTTAACAAATGCCATCATTATTATTATAATGTTTCAAGGAGAAGGGAGTGGTCCACAGTGTCAAAGGCAGCTGAGAGGTCGAGGAGTAGAGGCCGTTGGATTTAGCAAGAAGGAGGCTTTTGATGACCTTAGAGAGGGAGGTTTCCATGGAGTGAAGAAAGCGGAAATCAGATTGGAGGGGATCAAGGAAAGAATTGAAGGAGAGGAAGAGGAGGCAGACAACTCACTCGAGGGGTTTGGAGAGGAACGGTAGGAGGGAGGTGGGGCGGTAACTGAAGGGAGCCGTAGGGTCAAGGGAGGGTTTTTTAAGGATAGTGGAGACATGAACATATTTAAAACGAGTGGGGAAGAAGCCATGGAGAGCAAACAGCTGAAGATGGTTGGTCAGGGAGGGACGAAGGAGGGGGTAAGTGTTTTGATATGCTGTGAAGGGTTGGGTTTGGAGATGCAGGTGGCTGGCTTGGATTTTGAGAGGAGGTAGGCCATCTCCCCTTGAGATACTGCTGGAAAAGATGGGAGAGTTGAAAAAAGGGGAGGAAGAGGAAGGGCCTGGAGAGAAGCAGGAGAGATTTTAGGAGATCACGCCTGACGGTTTCGATTTGATTGATAGAGTTGGCGGCCCGGTCGTTAGGTGCAAGAGATGGAGCTGGTGTTGGGGAAGGTGCTCGGAGGGACGAGAAAGAGGTTTGAGGAAGGAGTTAAGAGCCAGTGTCCAGACACACACAGTACTCCCTGGCACCTGGAGCAGGTTGGAGAGCATCTGGACTAAAGAATTAGTTCCAGATGACAGTTAGTCAGTGGTTAAACCAGAATTTCATTTTTCAAGTCTCTATCGACTTATCCTTATTATTATTATTGCAATTATTATAATTGTTAACAACCACCTTATCAGATCAACCTCGTCCACTTCAAGTTTATCCTTTTGTGCTTTAACTCTGCCCTCTCCTCTACCCAGCAGAATTATTTCTCCATCCTTACGGACACCCATGCCCGTGGACCTCGCCAGCTGTTCCAGAGGTTAAACTCGTTCCTCAAACCACTGTCCCCCTGCTTCCCCCATCTCTTGCCCCTAACGAGCTGGCCAACTACTTTATTGAGAAAATCGAAACTACCAGGTATGATCTCCCTAAAATCTCCCCTGCCCCTCCCCAGTCCCTCCCTCCTCCTGCTCCTCCTTCAACTCTCCCATCTTTCCCAGCAGTATCTCAGGAGGAGATCTCCTGACTTCTCTCAAAATCCACCCCCTCCACCTGCTCATATGACCCCATCCCTCTGTCACCTCCCTTTGTCACTCCTTAACTGCCATCTTCCACTGTTTGCTCTCCTGTTGACTTCTTTCAAACATGTCCATGTCTCCCCTTCCTTAAAAAAAAGCCCTTCCTTGATCCCACTGCTCCCTGCAGTTATCGCCCCGTCTTCCTCCTCCTGTTCCTCTCCAAACCCCTTGAGCGATTTGAGTACACCCACTGCCTCAAGTTACTCTCCTCCAATTTTCTCCTTGACCCCCTCCAATCTGACTTCCATCCCTTCACTCCACAGAGGCAGCCCTCTCGAAGGTCACGCATCATCTCCTTCTTGCCCAATCCAATGGCTTCTACTCCATCCTAATCCTCCTTGACACCTCGGCTGCCTTTGACACTTTCAACCACCTCCTTCTTCCGGAAACGTTATCCGGCCTCGGCTTCACTGATACCGTCCTCTCCTGGTTGCCCTCTTACCTCCCTGGCTGCTCATTTTCCATGTTTTTTGCAGGCTCCACCTCTGCTTCCCACCCTAAATGCGGGGAGTCCATCAGAGTTCAGTTTCAGGTCCCCTTCTATTCTCCATCTACACCCACCCCCTTGGAGAACTCCTCTGGCTTCAACTATCATCTCTAGGTGGATGATTCCCAAATCTACATCTCCAGCCCGGATCGCTCTTCCTCTCTGCAGTCTCGCACTTCCTCCTGTCTTCAAGAGATCTCTACTTGGATGTCTTGCTGTCACCTCAAACTTAATATGTATAAAACAGAACCTCTTATCTTCCCAGCCAAACCCCGTCCTTCCCCTTAATTTCCCATCACCATAGATGGCACCGTTATGTTTCCTGTCTCGCGAGTCTCCCAGCTCCTCGACACTTAGGTGCACGTGCCTAATTTCTTTCTTTATTTAAGTATATTCATGTTGGTCTCTCCCTCTCGACTGTGAACTGGTTGTGGGCAGGGAATGTGTCAGTTTGTTGATATATTGTACTCTTCCAGGCACTTAACACAGTGCTCCGCACACGGTAAGCGCTCGATATATTCAACTGAATGAATGAAAGAGCAAGCCCAAAACCTTGGCGTTATCCTTGACTCCACTTTCTCATTCAACCCAGGTGTTCAATCTATCGCAAAATCCTGCCTGTTCAACTTCACACCACTGCTAAAATCTGTCCTTTCCCCTCCACACAAACTTCTACTGATCCAATCACACCAATCACATTTCCTATCCTGCCTCGATTACTCTATCAGCTGATCTCCCGGCTTCCCGTCTCTCCCCACTCCAGTCCGTACCTCACTCTGCTACCTGGATCATTTTCCTATTCAGTCCACATTTCCTCACTCCTCAAGAACCCCCAGCGGTTGCCCACCCGCCTCCTCGTCGAACAGAAACTCCTCCCCTTCGGCTTTAAAGCACTCGATCACCTTGTTGTCCCTTCCTACCTTACCGCACTGCATTCCTACCGCGACCCAGCCCACACACTTGGCAGTTCTGATGCCAACCTACTCACACTGTACCTCGGTCTCATCTATCTCTCCTCCGAACTCTCGCCCCCATCCTACCTCTGGCCTGGATTGCCCTCCCTCTTCATATCTCACAGTGACTCTCCCCACCTTCAAAACCTTATTAAAAGCCCATCTCCTCCAAGAGGCCTTCCCTGACTAAGCCCTCTTTTCCTCTTCTCCCACTCCCTTCTGCGTCACTCTTGGATTTGTGCCCTTTATTTGTCTCCCCTCTCAGCCTCCCACCTCTTCTATGCATATCTGTAATATATATATTTATGTAAATGTCTGTCTCCCCCTCTAGCCTGCAAACTACTCTGGGCAGAGTCTACCAACTCTGTTGTTCTGTACTCCCCCATCAGTACAGTGCTCTGCACACGATAAGTGTTCGATAGATGCACAGTTGCTCGATTGATTGACATAGTATCCCAAAACTCAGGCAGGAGAGCTGGCTCGAGGCTTCGGGAGTCGGGGAAAGAGGAAGATCCACTTGTCTGCAAGGCTCAAACCCCTGACCTCGGTAGGCTCGGCCCAAGCATTTTGCAGTATGGTCTTTCTATGGTTTGAAAGCCTTTTCCGTGTTGATTTTTACCCTGGCCTGCATTCAAAGGGAAGAGGAAAGTTTGGAGCAATTGAGCGGTTCAAAACTGGCCTCTTGAGGAAGGGAACGCAGACCTGCCGAGGGAAAGGGGGAAGGAGGTTTGCAAGTCTTGCGTGGCCCCGAAGCATTATGCAACGCAGATAAATGACTCAGAGGCGTTCATCCTCAATTAAAGGTTCATCATCCAGGACCCACGTGAAAATTCATCGCGGAGAGAGACAAAATACCTGCCTGCTGCAATAAGGCAATTATGGACACTTATTCGTTTGAACTTTCCTGAAGAGTAGGGTGGATGCCTGCCGCAGTGGAGGGGACAGTAGACGTCTTCTCTGATGAACACGGTTGTTCACTTGAACTAGCGCTGCCATCTTACGGGCAGCAGGGTGGACTAGTGGAAAAACACAGGCCCGGAAGTCGGAGGATCTGGGTTCTAATCCTGGCTCCGGGACCTTGGACAAGTCACTTAACTTTCCGGCGGCTCAGTGCCCGTTCTCCAACCCCTTAGACTGCGAGTATTATCGAGAAGCAGCACAGCGTAATGGATAGAGCCCGGGCCTGGGAGTCAGAAGGTCTTGGGTTCTAATCCAGGCTCCACCATTTGTCTGCTGTGTGACCTTGGGGAAGTGACTTTACTTCTCTGGGCCTCAGTTCCCTCATCTGGAAAATGGGGATTGAGACTGTGAGCCCCACGTGGGACAGGGACTCTGTCCAACCCGATTTGCTTGTATCTACCCCAGTGCTTCGTCCAGTGCCTGGCAAATACCATAATTATTATTATTATTATTATTATTATGAGTGACAGGGACTGTGTCTAACCCATGTTTATGGCACAGAGCCTAGCACATAATAAAGGCTTACAAATATCACAGTTATTATTATCTATGGAGCTGGACAGCTTGAGAGAGAGTTGATTTACTAGCCTTGTGCAGCGAATTACCATAAACTGCCCTCTCATGTTTCTAGGCATCGCCCTCCTTTATATTTCTTTTTCTACCTCTATTTCCTTCCACTGTCAGTCAGTGGGATTTATTAAGAGATGACTTAGTGTCAAGCACTGTACCGATGGCCTGGAAGAGTACAGCAAAAGGCAAGGCGTATCTGTTCCTTACCTTTAAGGGGCTTTTAGAGTCTACCATGTCACGATAGAACGTAAACTGGGGCCCGACTTAATGATCCTGGGCAACTTCAGTAATTAGTGCATGATAAATCTCTGAACTGTATATATTGTGGACATTTGGAGCCGATGGTATGCCTGTACACCTATGCAGACAGACAGAAGTGCTTTACGAATAATTGGAGTAGGGGGAAGAACAAGGAAATTCATTCAATCGTATTTATTGAGCACTTACTCTGTGCAGAGCACTGTACCAATAAAGGGAATAGTACAAATTCATCAGGATGAAGTAGCTGAATGAATAATCGAATATACAAATGCATAAATAAATAAAAATGCTGCCCTACACCGTGGTACTGCCATAATATATTCCTCGAAACCGTGGATGTACCGTGGGGAATGCTTTCTTGTAGACTCAAGAGTTTATAAATTGGAACTCATTCCAGAATCTCCGGAAAAATTATATGAACTCCCTTTGCATGCAGTATTCAGAAATATTGAACATGGATAAACTACTGTTTATTCTGAAGTAAAGTAATTCAAAGAAAAACATCACGCCATTAATTAAATAAGAAGTAGCCTTCACAGGGGTCTGCAGAAGTAGAAACTAGATCCACTGAATGTGGAAACGGTTTTCCAACTAATTGGACACAATTTAGGTTGACCAGCACTCTCCTCTTCTCTTGGTAGAGCCCCCGCCCTGGAGCAAGCTAAGTCCTTCTGAAAATCTCTTCCCACCTCTGATCTTCTGTCTCTAATGGGGTCTTCCGCGATCATTTGTAAAAGCCCATCTGCTTTCTGGAAAATTGAAGTGAGACTTTCTAAACCAGAAATCTTAGCTGGTAGAAGAGCTGAAATTCTCCCCTGAGTGGAAACCAGTGCTCTACCACTGGGGTGGGGAGGACTGGGGTTTCACTGCTCTATTCAAAAGCAACACAGCATCAGGGTGGGGTGAGGGAAGGAATTTTAGCTGGATTCTACCATGTCTTGAGAGAACATAAAGTGGGGCATGACTTTATGATCCTGGGCAACTTCAACAATTAATGCGCGGTAAATCTCTGAACCTTTATTGCGGTCATTTGGAGCAAATGGTATGCCTGTATACATATGCAGACTTACATAAATATCTTGCACTCCCTGCTAAGCGGTCATTCATAAGCGCTCAATAAATACGATTGAATGGATGAATGAATGTACATAATTCCATTTCCCCTCTTCCTCCTACCTTTAACCTTAGTGTCAGTTTCCCACTGTAGTTTGCAAGATCTGGAATTCTTTTGGACTCTCTCAAGCACTCGGTGCAGTGTTCTGCACAAGAGTAGATGCTCAATCAACACTATTGATTGATTAATTGAAATGTACCTAAGTGCCGCAGAGAGGAGTGAAACACAAAAGTGACCGTAGTAATGATTGTGATGTTTGTTAAATGTTAAGCATGAACTGAGGAAGGCTTCCTGGAGGGTTTTGAATCAATCGCTAAATCAGTGGTATTGATTGAGCACTTACTGTGTGCAAAGCACTGTCCTAAGCATTTGGGAGAGAAGCAGCGTGGCTCAGTGGAAAGAACCCAGGCTTGGGAGTCAGAGGTCAGGAGTTCGAATGCCGACTCTGCCACTTGTCAGCTGTGTGACTGGGGGCAAGTCACTTCACTTCTCTGTGCTTCAGTGACCTCATCTGTAAAATGGGGATTAACTGTGAGCCTCAGGTAGGACAACCTGATTACCCTATATCTACCCCAGTGCTTAGAACAGTGCTCTGCACATAGTAAGCGCTTAACAAATACCAACATCATCATCATCATTATTATTATTAAGGGGTTAGGGGATTCAGGAAGTTCAGGGTTTTTGTTAAAAAGAAATGTCCAGGTGAATAGGGTCAGGTCAGTGAAGCTGGCGAGGGAAGCCAGAGGCTGGGGGAAAAGAGAACCGTGAATCTCTGGGCAAAAGTGGGGCGATGGGGCCTGCTGCTCCCACCCATTTCCAGCTGTGGCATTGAGCCCATAGCAGTCGATCATCTCAAGTCTCAAGCAGGTTTTTCCATCTTATGAATGAGCAAACTTCACTGACTACTTCCCATCTCACACCCTTCACTCCCCAGGTCCAGTTCGCTTGATTCCCCTGCCTCGGACCTCTTGTTCATGCTCTTCCCTTCCCTCTTCCGCCAAATTCACGGACCACCGCTCCGTGGAAATTGAAACCCTGAAAGGGTTCTAAGAATGCCTTAAGTGGGGTTTCGATTATGCTGAGAGGAGGTGACTGTGGACAGGACCTGAAAAGAGCCTATCATGGTTTCTGTCCCCAGCTTCTACAGAGTGGAAGCAGATCGGAGAATTTTCCTTTTTACCAGAGGTGGTCTTGGGTGGAGATGGACATGCTTTGACAAAATGGGTTTAATGGAACAAGTTGTAAAATTAAACAAAAATTCCAGAGCACCTGGAAGGCAGCTCAGAGCCCCTTCCGGATGCGCTCACTCTTCCCCCCTTAAAGTGGTGGGTCCCGGTGCTTTACTGGGTGGCTTGAGGCGAATTTGAGTAGCTTCTCTAATAAACACACCACCCACAACCTCCCTTCAGCCTAGAACTCGCTCCTCGCTCATATCCGACGGACCACAGCTCTCCCCACTTTCAAAGCCCTACTGAGATCACATCTCCTACACTAGGCCTTCCCCGACCAAATCCTCATTTCTCCTGTCCGTCCACCCTTCTGCATCGCCTAGGCATTGAATCTGTACCCCTTAAATCACTTGATAATCACCCAAGCCCCAGTCTTTACGTACATGTCCTTTTACTCTCCCATTAGCCTATCCCTAAGCCATTTTGTCGGTCTCCCCCTCTAGACCGTGAGCTCCTTGTGGGGCAGGAACGTGTCTCCCGACTCTATTATTTGGTTCTCTTCCAAGCACCTAGTCCTGGGAGGACACAGGTCACCCACTGGACACTGTGAATGTGACCCTGACCATGGTGGACCCATTGGCAGGTCGTCTCGGGCTCCCCTCACCCGGGCTTGGCCCATGCAGAACTAGACACGGAGCGGAGAGAGCCGGGGGAAGGAACGGTGCTCAGAAACACGCTTAGCGCTCAGTGAAATTAATAGATGGAGTTCCTAAAACGGATTCTGCTTCAGTACGTTCATTCTTCTGCCTGAGTGACAGTATGGGCACAACTTGACCTTTCGGAACGTGTCTTCTCTCCTCCAACCACTTCATTTGGAGTAGCATCTCACACGCTACCTTGTGGTCCGAGAGCAGCAATAGGGAGGCATTTAGGTCATCGGCAACCTCATCCCGGCATCGCCATCATCGGCAAACATTTGTAAACATCCTGGCTTTACAGAGCACCTCTGGAGGTCCAGGCCTTTGAATCCGGAGGTTAATAATAGGAAAGCCAGGTTCCCTACCTTCAAATAATTTTCTGTCAAAGAACCACTGGAGCAGAAAGAGAAAGCAAAACCGTAACCGAGAATTGAGTAATAAAGGATACACCCAGCTGTAAGGGGCATTTTTATCTGGAGTCTAAACAAGACTGACGATTTTCAAACAAGTTGGATAGCACTTGGTTTGCTATTCGGGGACATCGGGGCCAAGTGGTAGGAAGGCCAACACTGCCTTACGTTTTGGAACCGGACAGGATCGATCAATCCATCAGCGGATTTATTGAGCGTTTACTTTGGGCAGATCACGGCACTAAGAGCAATAGAATTAATAGGCCTCATCCCGGCCCTCGCGGAGTTTACTGTACATCCTCAGCCTGTATCCATAAGCATTTACTCCATTATGCGTTCATTTCTTTACTCTGTTTGCAAATGCTTTCGTGACCGCCTCTCCTCTTGGTCTGGAAGCTCCTTGTGGGCAGCGACGGGTCATTGCTTGTTTTGTACTTCCCAAGTACTTAGTATATGGCATGGTAATCAGTGGGTGCTCAATAAAAAATGACTATGAGTCTTAATATTACTACTAACTTATTTTCGTGTCTGTCCTCCCAGCTAGACTGTAAAGAAGTAAAGAAGTAGTTTCTCCTTTGAATAGGGACAACTATATCGGGCTACTTCATTCGATCGTATTTATTGAGCGGTTACTCTGGGCAGAGTACTGTACTAAGCGCTTGGCATATACAATGCGGCACCAGGTAGAGACAATTCCTGCCCAACGACGGGCTGACAGTCTAAAGGTGGGAGACAGACAGCAAAGCGGAACAGAACAAAACCAAACCAGACAACATCGTCAAGATAAATAGAATCAAGGAGATATACACCTCATTGACAAATCGGGTAATAAATAATATATACAAACGAGCACAGTGCTGAGGGGAGGGGAAGGGGGAAGAGCAGAGGATGGGAGGGGGAGCGGAGGGAAAGGGGGACTCAGTCTGGGAAGGTCTCCTGGAGGAGGTGAGCTCAGTAGGCTACTTCTATAGACTCTATATTAATAGCAGTAGCCGTATATAGTTGTCCGTATCTGAAGGATATACTTCTTCCTTTTTACAGCCTAGCTGGGAGGACAGACGGTAAAGTAAATTAGGAGTAGGAAGAAATGATAGATTATAGAAGATGAGGGCTTCCGTGTGTTGAGAGGACTTAAGTCCTCAGCGAGAGCTGAAGAGGGGTGGATACAAAAGGGGGAGAATAGACTTGAATCTGGGACTGCTTCCTGGAGGGGGTGAGATTTTTGTGAGCTGGAGTGTGGCAAACGTGGAGGGGGAAGGTATCTCTGGCAGGGGGAGAGACTGCAGCCAGGGGAGGGGCCAAAATGTCAGCTCCATTTTTGGTCCCGGTCTGGCCCAGTGCCAGAAACTCCGATTATATTTGTTGAGCGGTCATCGTGTGCAGAACACCGTACTAAATGGTCAGAGAGAGTACAATACATCAGAGAAGAGAAGCAGCGTGGCTCAGTGGAAAAGGCCCAGGCTTGAGAGTCAGAGGTCATGGGTTCTAATTCCGGCTCCGCCACTTAATAATAATGTTGGTATTTGTTAAGTGTTTACTGTGTGCCGAGCACTGTTCTAAGCACTGGGGTAGATACAGGGTAATCAGGTTGTCCCACATGAGGCTGTCTTGATCCCCATTTTACAGATGAGGTAACTGAGGCACAGAGAAGGGAAGTGACTCGCCCAAGGTCACATAGCTGACAAGCGGCAGAGCCGGGATTCGAATCCGTGACCTCGGGCTCCCAAGCCCGGGCTCTTTCCACTGAGCCACGCTGCTTCCACGCTGCTAGAGGAGCCTCCACCTCAGGCCTGAGCCAAACCCTTGTAGAAGAGGAAGAAGAGAAGGAGGAGGAGGAGGAAAAGGAGGAGGAGGAGGAGGAGAAAGGAGGAGGAAGGAGAAGGAGGAAAGGAAGAGAAGAAAAAGGAGGAGGTGGAAGAGAAGAAAAAGGAGGCGGAAGGAAGAGAAGGAGGAGGAAAAGGAGAAGAAAAAGGAGGAGGAGGAGGAGGAAGAGAAGGAGGAGGAGGAGGAGGAGGAAGAGGAGGAGGAGAAAGTAGAGGAGGAAGAAGAATAAGAGGATTAACAGAAAAAAAAGGAGGAGGAGGAGGAGGGAGGGAAAGAGGAAGGGAGGAAGGGAGGGAGAGGAAGGGAAAGAGGGTTGGGGAAGAGAAATGAAGGTGAAGAAGGGGGGCGGAGGGGATCAGGGAGGATGGAGGAGGGGAAGGAAGAGGAAATGATAGGGCAGGAATGTTGTGTGCTTTAATCTCCCACTACCTCCCCCGTTCCCTTTCCTTTTCTCCCCCTCCATCACTCACGTATAGTGGTGTGCATTCCATTATTTATTTTGCCCCATCTAACTGTAAAAGTTGACATTTATCTCCCCCATTAGGGTGTAAGAGCCTTCATATTGGTATTTCCCAAGTGCCCAAGTGTACTGCATCAAGTAGGCGCCCAATAAATGCGAAAGTTCCTGCTATTACTACTCTATCCCCTCATTCCCTTTTATCCTCTTCTTTTCCTCCCTTTCTTCCTCTTTTGCCCCACTCCCTGAAAGTCCACCAGCTCAAGGATCTGCCCAAAGCTGGCCCCTGAATTGGAAGTAAGAAGTAGGCCCCTTTGTTCTCACCGTTACTCTTATTGGATTGTTATTTTTTTCTTTTACAGGCAGAGAGACCAATCGACACCATCAGCTGACAAGGAAAGCATAATTTTTAAAGCCTATCTCTGAAACAGTTAGGTTCTAGACACACCTAACCAGTAACACCGAAGCACCTTGAGTTCTTCAGCTGTTTCTCAAATCACCACCGTGAGACAAGCTTCCCTATTTTTCCAGATGAGGAAATGGCCTTTTGAGGGCTAAGCAAAATGCATCTGTGAGTCCAGACACAATTCCCAGTATTGTGCAATTATTCCCTGGATAACAATGAATGAAGATTTTGCCTTGGGTTTCGGGAGTGAGCACTTAAAGCGGTAGGGTCGTTTCTGGGAAGTTAAAATTGGGGACCGAAGCGGGATTTGGAATTCATTTGTTCAATCGTATTTAATAATAATAATGCTGGTATTTGTTAAGCGCTTACTACGTGCAGAGCACCGTTCTAAGCGCTGGGGGAGATATAGGGTGATCCGATTGTCCCACGTGAGGCTCACAATTAATCCCCATTTTACAGATGAGGTCACTGAGGCACAGAGAAGTGAAGTGGCTTGCCCACAGTCACACAGCCGACAAGTGGCAGAGCAGGGATTCGAACCCATGACTCCCAAACCCGGGCTCTTTCCACTGAGCCATGCTGCTTCTCTATTTATTTATCTATTATCTATTTATTGAGCGCTGACCGTGTGCAGAGCATGTGCTAAGCGTTTGGAAAGGACGATTCGGCAACAGAATGGGGATTAGCAGGAGTGAAATAGGCTGCAATTTTCATACAAGTTACATGAGAGATTGGGAAATATTCTATCTTGCCACTGCCCTCCTTCTGGCCCAGAACCCCCTCCCCTTTCATACATGACAGACCACCGCTCCCCCCATTTCCAAAGCTTGATTAAAAATCACATCTCTTCCAAGCACCAAATAAATACTATTTATTGATTGACTGTGAAGCAGCGTGACCTAGAGGAAAGAACATGGGCTGGGGAATCAGAAGGCCTGAATTCTCCTCCCAGCCACTTGCCTACTATGTCCCTGTAACTTAATTTCTCCGTACTTTTACAGTATCTTACTGATCTGTAAAATGGGGGTTCAGCCCCCGTCCTCCCTCCGGCTTGATGAGCCCCGAGTAGGAGGGGGACTGTGTCCAAGCTGATTACAGAGACGCGGCGTGGCTTAGCGGAAGGAGCTCGGGCTTGGAAGTCAGGGGACGTGGGTTCTAATCCCAGCTCTACCGTTTGTCAGCTATGTGACTTTGGGCAAGTCACTTCACTTCTCTGTGCCTCAGTTACCTCATCTGTAAAATGGGGATTAAGAATGGGAGCCTTGTGTGGGACTACCTGATTACCTTGTATCTGCCCCAGCACTTAGAACAGTGTTCGGCACATAGTAAGTGCTTAACAAATGCCACCGTTATTATTATTATTACCTTGTATCTACCTCATTTTATCGGGATTATGTTGTCTTGTTTTTGTCCGTCTGTCTCCCCTGTTTAGACTGTAAGCCCGTCATTGGGCAGGGATTGTCTCTATCTGTTGCCGAAATGTACATTCCAAGCGCTTAGTACAGTGCTCTGCACATAGTATGCACTCAATAAATACTATTGAATGAATAATAAGCACTTGACAAATACCGCCATTATTATTCGTGATCCTAAAATGCCTGAAAAATCTTGAGCTTTGAGGGCTTTAATAATAACTGTGGTTATTTGGTGAACAGACGACAAACCATTGGCAAATCTCAGTACAGTATCTGAATCCAGGTTGGGTCAATTTTCTCGTTTTAGGAATTTAAATTTAGATACATTTGTTTGCCAGAATGACTGAAATAACTTCTTTTTGTCTGTTTGACTAAGTGTATTAGGTCATCCTGTCTAAAACTGGAGATAAGTAGGCATCCCCTTTATTTGCTAATTAAATTTATTTCCAGGCTGAAGGTTTTTCCTGGAAGAAGATCACTTTTTTTTCTTTTGAGTCCCTGATTTCAACCGGGTCTCAGTGACCGCCTTCTTTACAGGGAACGGAGAAGAGGGTTGCGAAGGGAATTATAGTAGCGATCGAAGCAAAGCGTCCAGTTAAAAGAATCCGTTAGCTACTGTGAGACAGCGTTCTTGTCTGTCCGTCTCCCCCGATTAGACCGTGAGCCCGTCAAAGGGCAGGGACTGTCTCTATCTGTTACCGATTTGTACATTCCAAGCGCTTAGTACAGTGCTCTGCACATAGTAAGCGCTCAATAAATACTATTGAATGAATGAAAGTTTTCGTGACGCTGGGAATTAGCGGGTCAGCCTGGAGGCCCAGATCGTGCCCCACCGTTGGGATTAGACTAGTGGGCTCGAAAAGTCCCCAGAAAATGGCTCCGGAAAACCGGAATGACTGCGATACATGGGGCGGCCTCCCTGTCCTGGGTCCGTCTTTGGAAGTTACGGCCTTCGCGGTGCCCTAAAACAGGTCCGCTACTGCCAGCCCGGCAGAGAATGGACAAGTGGGATGGTGGCGGGGGGGCGGGTCTGTCTTTTTAGGATGGGAGCTTCAGGTCAGGGTTAGGATGGGAGCTTCAGGTCAGGGAAGCTGCCCATCTTGGCATCAGCCCGGACAGTGGGTCGCCGGGCCTCATGCCGACCCCTGTCTGGGAAGGGATGTTTTCCCTGTGTGTCCCCTCTGTGTCGGCCCATTCGTTTGATGGTATTTATTGAGCGGTTCCTATGTGCAGGGCACTGTACTAAGTGCTTGGAATGGACAGTTCGGCGACGTCCTGGGGGTGGATGGGAGACGGGCCCATTGGGGGGAAAAATGAGAGGAGAAAAAGCCCCCTCAGGCTGCCGGAAGCCCAGAGACGAGGCCTCGGGCCCGGGCCACCAACGTCCCCCGAGGGCCCCAGATGTGGGGGTCCCCTCTGCCTCTCCCGCACGGAGGGGGGGAGAGAGCCAGGCCCCAGCCGACTTTGAGGTGGGCACCCTTTGTCGTGCCCCACAGTGAGGAGGGCTGAGGGGAGGGCGGGCGTCGTCTTCGTGAGGTAAAAAGAAAAGGCCCCGGGGAGGGCGGGTACCGTCTTGGTGAGGTAAAAAGAAAAGGCGCCAGGTAGAGCAGGCATCGTCTTGGTGAGGTAAAAAGAAAAGGCGCCGTGTAGAGCAGGCATCGTCTTGGTGAGGTAAAAAGAAAAGGCCCCAGCGAGGGCGGGCGTCGTCTTGGTGAGGTAAAAAGCAAGGCCCCCATGAGGGTGGGCGTCATCTTCATGAGGTAAAAAGAAAAGGCCCCGGGGAGGGCGGGCATCGTCTTGGTGAGGTAAAAAGAAACGGAGCTGGGGAGGGCGGGCACTGTCTTGGTGAGGTAAAAAGAAAAGGCCCCGGTGAGGATGGGCATCGTCTTGGTGAGGTAAAAGACAAGGTCCCGGGGAGGGTGGGCATTGTCTTGGTGAGGTAAAAAGAAAAGGCCTCGGGGAGGGTGGGCATCGTCTTGGTGAGGTAAAAAGGCCCCAGTGAGGGTGGGCATCGTCTTGGTGAGGTAAAAAGAAAAGGCCCCGGGGAGGGTGGGCGTCATCTTGGTGAGGTAAAAAGAAAAGGCCCCGGTGAGGGTGGGCACCGTCTTGGTGAGGTAAAAAGAAAAGGCACCGGCAAGGGCGGGCACCATCTTGGTGAGGTAAAAAGACAAGGCCCCGGTGAGGGTGGGCATCATCTTTCTGAGGGAAAAAGACAAGGCCCCGGTGAGGGTGGGCACCGTCTTGGTGAGGTAAAAAGAAAAGGCCCCGGCGAGGGCGGGCACCGTCTTGGTGAGGTAAAAAGACAAGGCCCCGGCGAGGGCGGGCACCATCTTGGTGAGGTAAAAAGACAAGGCCCCGGTGAGGGTGGGCACCGTCTTGGTGAGGTAAAAAGAAAAGGGCCCGGCGAAGGCGGGCACCGTCTTGGTGAGGTAAAGAGAAACGGAGCTGGGGAGGGTGGGCACCATCTTGGTGAGGTAAAAAGACAAGGCCCCGGTGAGGGTGGGCACCGCCTTGGTGAGGTAAAAAGAAAAGGCCCCGGCGAGGGCAGGCACCGTCTTGGTGAGGTAAAAAGACAAGGCCCCGGCGAGGGCGGGCACCATCTTGGTGAGGTAAAAAGACAAGGCCCCGGTGAGGGTGGGCATCATCTTTCTGAGGGAAAAAGACAAGGCCCTGGTGAGGGTGGGCACCGTCTTGGTGAGGTAAAAAGACAGGGCCCCGGTGAGGGCGGATATCGTCTTGATGAGGTAAAGAGAAACGGAGCTGGGGAGGGCGGGCATCGTTTTGGTGAGGTAAAAAGACAAGGCCCCGGTGAGGGTGGGCACCATCTTGGTGAGGTAAAAAGACAAGGCCCCGGTGAGGGCGGACACCGTCTTGGTGAGGTAAAAAGACAAGGCCCCGGTGAGGGCGGACATCGTCTTGGTGAGGTAAAGAGAAACGGAGCTGGGGAGGGTGGGCACCATCTTGGTGAGGTAAAAGGACAAGGCCCCGGTGAGGGTGGGCACCGTCTTGGTGAGGTAAAAAGACAAGGCCCCGGTGAGGGCGGACATCATCTTGGTGAGGTAAAGAGAAGCGGAGCTGGGGAGGGTGGGCACCATCTTGGTGAGGTAAAAAGACAAGGCCCCGGTGAGGGTGGGCACCGACTTGGTGAGGTAAGAAGAGAAGGCCCCGGTGAGGGCGGACATCGTCTTGGTGAGGTAAAGAGAAACGGAGCTGGGGAGGGTGGGCACCATCTTGGTGAGGTAAAAAGACAAGGCCCCGGTGAGGGTGGGCACCGCCTTGGTGAGGTAAGAAGAGAAAGCCCCGACGAGGGCGGGCACCATCTTGGTGAGGTAAAAAGAAAAGGCCCCGACGAGGGCGGTGTGAAGGAGGGGGGGGAGGACAATACAAGAGGGGCAGAAGGCAGCCGTGGGTTTGGGCCAACGGCCGAGCGCCGCCCTCCTCGGGCCCGAACCCCCTCAGCGAATGGGGCTTGGCGCAGTGCGGCGGGGCTGCGCCTCAACCCAGCTTGGCGGCCGGGCCCCGCCCCCCGCGGGCGGGGCGGGCTCCGATTGGCGGAGGCGGGGGCGGGCCGGCTGCCCATTGGCGGACGCGGGGGCGGGCCGGCTGCCCATTGGCGGAGCCGCCCCGCGCGGGGCCCGGCGCCGGCCACTGGGCCCGGCGCGCCGCCATAAGTGGGGCTTCAGTGGAGCCGTGGCGCCAGCAGCGGGCCGGAGCTCTATGGAGGTGGCGGCGGGGACCGGGTGGTGGCTCCGGCGGCGACTTCCCTGAGCCGACACCGCTTCCCCGGCTCCTTCCTTTCCCCCCCTTTTCCCTTCCCCCCTTTTTTTTTTTTTTAATTCCCCCCCTTTCCCCTCTTCCCCTTCCCCCCCCCCCCGGACCGGACCCGGCGGAGGCAGCTGCGGCGGCTGGGTGAAGGTGAGCCGCCTAAGATGGCCGCCGTCCCCTTCTTGTCGGCCGCCACAAAATGGCGGCCGAAGGCGGCGGTCGCCCGGACCGGGCCGGGCCCCCTTCGTCGCCCTCCCTCGAGGCCCGGGCCGCCCGAGGGGACGGGGACGGGGGGGGGGAGGCCCGGGAGGGAGGGGAGGGAGGCCGCCTGGGGGTCGGGCGGCGGGCGGGGGAGGCCCCGGGGCCGCGCCGAGGAGAACAAAGAACGGCCAAGGCGGGCGGCGCAAAGGAGTCTGGGAGGGAGCAAGAGTGGGCCGCTTTCTGCCTCCCCACCCCGGGGACCAGCCCGGCGCTTAGGCCCTAGTGAGCGCTCCCCATCCCCCGCCGCCCCCTCTCTGCCGGGTGACCTTGGGCCCGCCGCCTCCCCCAATCCATTCCAACCCATTTACCGGGGAAGGGACCCGATCGATGACAGCCTCACGGTCTAAAAGCGGGGGGGGAAGACGGCGAACCCCCCCCCCCCCCCGATTCCCACAATTAGGACGCAGGGGAGATGCCCCCATCAGTGGTATCGATCCCGGCGCCGCCTTGGCGACCTTGGGCAAAGCCGCTTCCCGGGGCCTCGTCGGGAAAATGGGGGAGCCCCACGTGGCTTCTGGCTTCCCCCAGCGCTTAGCTCAGTGCTCAGCCCATCCTAGGCGCCTAACGAGTGCCCACATCGGTGGTAGCCCCGGCCCCGCCACTTCTCTGCTGGGTGACCTTGGGCAAGCCGCCCGGCTTCTCTGGTCTCAGCGGGGAAAAGGGGGATGAAGCCCGGGAGCCCCACGTGGGACAGCCTAATCGCTTTGTTTCTCCCCCCCCCCCCAGCGCTTAGAACAGTGTTTGGCACATTGGGAGCGCTTACCAAACACCACCATGATGATGATGACACGCTCTGCCCCCCACCCCGGCCTTTGAGCCCGAATCCGCAGGAAAGGCCCGCGGTGCTAAGACCGCTGACTTTGTTTGTTGGTTTGTTTCTCTTCTAGGTTCTCCCCTCCTCCCCCTCCCCACCCGTTAAATATTATTCTTTTGAAGATTCTTCATTATCAAGCCGCCAAAGTGGAGAGTGCGATTGCAGAAGGGGGTGCTTCTCGTTTCAGGTAAAGGAGCCTCTCGAGCTGGGGGCCGGGAGACGACCCGGGGCCTTTTGTGAGCCGAGGCGGGGCCTTTCCGGCTCCTTTTCCTTTCCTTTCTGCAAAACCTCACCCACCTAAACGGGGTGGGTTGTACTCGACTGCGGTTTCACTGACCCAGCCTTTCCTTTAGTTGAAGGGGGGGTGTCGGTGCCCAGTTTTTCCAACACCCAGTAATTACTATTAATTGAGTCTCCCAAACCCTAGTTAAGCGTCTGCCTGCTTATGGTATAGGAGTCTGTGCTCGGGCACTCAAGGGGCCAGAAGGACCTGGGGGGAAAAAAGGCATCCGACTCCGAGTCCCCCGTAGCGATTATTTCCTTAGTTTTCCCATGCTGTGATGGACTTTTGCCGACCGGCCTAATGAGAGATTATTTCTGAAAACAGTGCTTCTTCGGGCGGAGGAGGAAGTAGGGGTGCACCTCAGCACTATCCCAAGACTGCTGGCAACAGGTATCGTGTTTATGGCGAGGGTATGGGAAAATAACACCGTGGAGAACAAGTCGGCTTGTTAGGGGTTTCGGTCCCCCAGACTTGCCCTAACTCGACCCACGCTTAATCACGTGTGATCTGCCCTCTCTCTCTACCTGCCACCTGCCTGCTCACCACCTTGAGCGAGGCACGTGACTTCTCGGGGCCTCGGCTTCCTCGTCTGTGAAATGGGCCCTCGATCCCTGTCCTCCCTCCCTCCTTAAAAGGCGAATCCCCCGTGGGACAAGGACCGTGTCCCACCTGGTGGTCTTCTAGCCGTTCT
Source organism: Ornithorhynchus anatinus (assembly GCF_004115215.2). NCBI lineage: Eukaryota > Metazoa > Chordata > Mammalia > Monotremata > Ornithorhynchidae > Ornithorhynchus > Ornithorhynchus anatinus. The sequence continues at coordinate 48,461,012 of NC_041730.1, read as the reverse complement.
AGCGCTTGGGGTATAGTGTCTGACGCACACCGAGCGCTCAACAGATACCACAGGGATTATTCCCTGCTCCCGACTGCTTGGCAGTGGTAAAATGATTCCTTCGGAGTAGCCGGGACGCGGTTCTGTGGTTGAAAGCGTTCTTGGTCAGCAGGCTTCCGGGCCTGATTTCGAATGTTTAAATTGTCGAGTTGTTTTGGTCCCTGACTCTCCGGCCTCTTCCCTTCAGCGAGTTCCTGGGGAAAACCCCAGGGCAAAACGCTCAGAAATGGATTCCTGCACGAAGCACTAGACGAGATGACAACTCCGCAGCAAACAACTCCGCAAACGAAAAAGAACGACATGACGCAATCTTCAGGAAAGTAAGAGGGTACGTACTGAGAACGGGTGAACCGCTTGGACACGTGAGATCCCGAAGCATCCCCTGGATACCAGGGGGATGCGGTGAATAAATGCACTTGCAGGCTTGCTAGCCTTCTCTACCCTCAACTTTCGAAACTTTGGTAAAATTGGCAGGATGAGTTCTAAGGAACTATGTCCCAGGCTTTGGTGGTACATAACTATATATTTTTGGCTGTAATGTGCTTTTTTTTGTTTTTCTTCCTTAGCATACTAAATAAGCTTACTCCTGAGAAGTTTGACAAGCTATGCCTTGAGCTCCTCAATGTGGGTGTAGAGTCTAAGCTCATCCTCAAAGGGGTCATACTGCTGGTAAGTTTAAATTACACTGAATTGCTCTCCTGTGCGCACACAGACTTCTCCACCGTTGTTTAGTCCATAGCCCTGCACCGGTACTTACTTAATCCCAGGATTCCTAGGGTATTGTGGAGATGCAGCGTGGCCTACTGGAAAGAGCCCGGGTCTGGGAATCAGAGGATCTGGGTTCTAATCCCGGCTCCTCCGAGCGTCTCCTGCGGCCTTGGCCAAGTCCCTTTACTTCTGCCCCAGTTCCTCATCCGCAAAATGGGCTTTCGATCGTACTCCCTCCTGCTTGAGACTGTGAGCCTCGTGTGGGATTTGTCTCCACCCCGGGACTTAGAACGGTGCTTCGCACGCAGTAAGCGCACAAACGGTACCAAAATCGGGGCGGTCGCTCAAGTCACAGATAGCCGTGGCATAGACTGAGAGGAAGTTGTGAAGTCCGCCCAAGGAGAATTAAGAGGTGGAGGCAACAATGATGGCCATGGAAGGGAAGTTGTTACTCAGATTCAAGTCGTGCCACGTTCCTTTTAGACCGAAAGTTCCTTGTGGTAGGGAACCTGTCTACCAACTCTGTATTATACTCCCCAAGACGCCCAGTACGGTGCTGTGAACCCAGTGAGCGCTCCGAAGATGCCATCGGTAAAGGAAGTGGAAGTCGGCTTTATCGCTGACACGTGTTGGCATTTAAGCTTAGCCTTAGTAACATTAGCTACTTCCCCATCAGAGGACTAAAACAATGTGATGGCTGGAAGTTAAGGTCAAATGTGTCTGGCTCTTGGGTTTTTGAAAGCAACTACTTGAAGTAGAAGACCTCCGCCCACTTAATTCGTATTTTTACCCCCCCCAAAATGTCCACTAACCTGATTCTGCTAGGTTGGCTCGAGGTACACCACTAAGAAATGGGCTGGGACGAAGCACTGCTGCGCCCTTCCAAACTTTACCGACCTGATAGGAGGATGGGATCGTTTGGAATACATTCACATGTCAGCGTGTCTGACGTATATCTGGTGCTGTTTTGACCTCTTTGCAGATTGTGGATAAAGCCCTCGAAGAGCCAAAGTATAGCTCGCTGTATGCTCAACTATGTCTGCGATTGGCAGAAGATGCACCAAACTTTGATGGCCCAGCAGCAGAGGGTCAGCCAGGACAGAAGCAGAGCACAGTGAGTTTGAGCTCTTGTCTGTCATCTTGCAATTAACATTGCCTTCTCCGCGTACGCCTTTAGAACGCTAAATCGGGTTCTCGCTCTCTGTCTCTTATCCTAGACATTCAGACGCCTCCTAATTTCCAAACTACAAGATGAATTTGAAAACCGAACCAGAAATGTTGATAGTAAGATGTCCGAACTGAGCGGGGTTCATTTGCTGGGGTTTTTTTCCTCTTTCGTTCTCATGGACCCTTGCTGACTTGGTGTTTTATCTTGACAGTCTATGACAAGCGTGACAACCCCCTCCTCCCTGAGGAGGAGGAACAAAGAGCCATTGCTAAGATCAAGATGTTGGGGAACATCAAATTCATTGGAGAGCTTGGCAAGCTTGATCTTATTCATGAATCTATCCTTCATAAGTGCATCAAAACAGTTACGTATTGGGATGGGGTTGCTTATGTGCTTTCCTGGGAGGCAGGTGCTGATCTCGTCGTTTTGGGGAATCCTCTAAGCACCTCTTTGAAAGGCAAGCTGCTTTATGGAGCTCCTTTCCAAAAATTAGCGGTCAGAATAGAGAGAGTGAACCATAGGAAGAGGGATAAACTAATCCACTGAGGAGGAGCCGAACCCAAATTTCCTTCTGCTGCTATACTGTTATCCCTTCCGCTAAACTGAGGTTTCCGGATGTTGGAAAAGATATCCCTTAGCCTTCTCCCGACCCAAAATGCTAAAGTCCTGCGAATGTAGGAGACCCCTATTTTAAAGGTAGGGAGAAGGGTCAGTGGGCATCACCCCTATTGTTGGAGCCAACCTACTTGATGAAGTTGCAATTTATACAAAATGGCACGAGATTAGAGGGGACATCTGATGTAACACCGCTGCACCCACGTGACAAAAATCCTGTCATCCTTGTCACGTGGGTTAGAGAGTGGGGTGGGTCTGTCGGTGTATGTAGAGAGCCTTCTGTCTCTGGATAAATTGGAGAGCTAACCTCAACTCATACTCTTGTTTCTCAAACACTTAAAGCTTTTGGAAAAGAAGAAGAGAGTCCAACTCAAAGATATGGGAGAGGATTTGGAGTGCCTCTGTCAGATAATGAGGACGGTTGGGCCTAGATTAGACCACGAGAGAGCCAAGGTACGTGACCGTTCCCCCCCCACCCCCCACGTCAGAGTGTTCTGAGGTCAAAGCATTTGGCCGTTTTGACATGACTTTTTTTTTTTTCCCCCCTCTTCCTCAGTCCTTAATGGATCAGTACTTTGCCCGTATGTGCTCCTTGATGTTAAGTAAGGAATTGCCAGCAAGGATTCGTTTCCTGCTGCAGGTAAGACCAGTGTGTTGGACACGGTTTGATGGCCGCCTGACTCTTGAGGTGGGGGAGGGGGGTGGAAGATTTACTCCTTTTTTTTTTTTTCTTTACTCCCCTCCTCTATAGGATACTGTGGAGTTGCGAGAACACAATTGGGTTCCTCGCAAAGCTTTTCTTGACAATGGACCAAAGACGATCAATCAAATCCGTCAAGATGCAGTAAAAGTAAGTACGATCTCTCAGGGATATTGACTGTCAGGGTCCTTCCCTCTGCTCTGATCCGATCAGTCAGCCCCGTTTATGGCGAAGCGGTAGGGCCTAGTGGGAATAACATGGGAGTCGGAAGACCTGGATTCTAATTCTGGCCCTGCCACTCGTCTGCCGTGACCCTGGGCGAGTCACGTCACTGCCCCGCCTCGCTGATTTCATTGGTAAAAGGGGAGGTTAAATCCTCTGACTTAAACTGTAGGTCCCATGTGGGACAGAGACCGTGTCCAGCCCAACTGGGGCTTAGAACGGTGCCCGGCCCACAGCGGAAGGGCTTAAAAAATAGCGAAAGGGAGAGTACGGCATAACGGAATCGGTAGACGTGGTATTGGTCGACAAGGAGTCTGGAGGATCTAGGCATCCATTTGCTGAGTGCCCTTAATGGCTCTTCTGCCTGTCAGCGAGAATCGAGCGCGTCCTTGGCATCGAGTCTCTGTGGCTGCGTATGCTTCAGGCATATCTTTCTTCCTCCGCCTAGTTGCTCTTCCTTCACGTAGTTCAGCTTCCACGCTGCCCCGGTATAAAAGGACGTGGGGAAACTGTAAGCCCATCGTGGGGGTGGAAGCACGTCTACCAACTCTGTTGTCGTACTCTCCCCAGCCTTTAGCCCGGCGGTCTGCACGCGGTGCGTGCTCAGATACCGTCGGTTGCCTTGAGGAGTGTTAGGCCGACTTGAATGGGCTTTCTCTGTCGTTCCTTTTGAAGGATCTGGGAGTTTTCATTCCTGCTCCTATGGCTCAAGGGATGAGAAGTGACTTCTTTCTGGAGGGACCGTTCATGCCACCCAGGATAAAACTTGATAGGGACCCACTTGGAGGACTTGCTGATATGTTTGGACAAATGCCAGGTGACTCTCCAAACAAACTCATCATCGCCGAATCCCATTCCTCTCTGGGCGTGTCGTGAATCCTCCCTTTTTTTTTTTTATTTTAGGAAGCGGAATTGGTACTGGTCCGGGAGTTATCCAGGATAGATTTTCACCCACCATGGGGCGTCATCGTTCAAATCAACTCTTCAATGGCCATGGGGGACACATCCTGCCTCCACAGTCCCAGTTTGGCGAGATGGGAGGCAAGTTTATGAAAAGCCAGGTGAGAACGAAAATGGGGAAACCATGGAGGCTCCAAAGGTGTCTGCACGCTGACGCTCGGCTTGCCGGAACCTTTCAGGTTTTAAAGTTGAGGTTGCGGCGTCCTAGTCGATGGCCGTCTACTCACTGAGCTTTTGAGCAGATCGCCAAAGCGCTGAATCCTAGAACTGTCCTGATAGACATTTAGCGGGCCCGGAACGTGTTGTTGAGCCGGTTTGTCGTGGAGTTGCCTTTTTTTTTTTTTTAATAAACAACTGCAAGGCATCAGACAGGGTAGAACGGTGCCCTTTTTTCTTTATTATTTTATTTTCATTTTTTTTTTTTTTAATCTTCCCCCTACTTGGTCTTTTCTCTCCTGGCATATTCAAGTAGGCTTTCTTCGTGACTTGTCTGAGCCCTCTGGCACTCGAATACCATATTGTGGACGCCCTTATCTAGACCTTTCTCTCTCTCTGAAATAGGGGCTAAGCCAGCTCTACCATAACCAGAGTCAGGGACTCTTATCCCAGCTACAAGGACAGTCGAAGGATATGCCACCCCGGTTTTCTAAGAAAGGACAGCTTAATGCAGATGAGGTACATTCCTATATTGTTTCTGCCAGTTTGTTGGTTCGAAATCTTACTGCCCAATGATTACAGAAAGACGCGTTATTACGAGGACTTATGCTGGAACTCTGCTTTCTGACCTTTTCTTTTTTCCTCTCTTCCCCACCCTCTGCTCCACCTGCCTTCATTCTTCTCTCCTCCCCCCCCCCCCCCCCCCCCCCCCCCCACCTTGGGTGTCCAGCGTCCTATGAGCAAGATTTGAGATATGAGGGCAACTCTGTGATCTTAGAATAGAGCGAGGAAAATGTCCAGGCTTAGTGCCTTGTTGAGAGTATGTGGCTATTTTTTTTTTCTCTCCCCTTTTCTCCCCCCGTTTGAAGCCTTATCCTCTAGCCGTATATCGAGTCGGGATTAGTAAAGTTTCCACGTGCGCTGTAATTGGGGAGCAAACCCTGCAGGCCGGAAATGTGTTACATTGCGCCTCGCTCTCCCGGGCGCTTTATACAGTCCCCCGCGCGCAGTAAGCGCTCAGATCCGATTGAGAACCGCTTTGCGATTTGGAGGAATATACATTGTGTACTTGGATACGCTCTTTATCCTTGGAAGTGCTGAAGGATTTCCTATTTTTAAGGCTTTAAAACCTACGAAATCTTTTTTTTTTTTTCCTCCTTCTTTTTGGTCTAGTTTTCGTACGTTCTAATGACAGTTTGTCTCATTCCATTGCAGATCAGCCTGAGGCCTGCTCAGTCTTTCCTGATGAATAAAAATCAAGTGCCAAAACTTCAGCCCCAGATAACCATGATCCCTCCCAGTGCACAGCCACCGCGCACTCAAACACCACCCTTGGGACAGGTAAAGAACCTCGGGAGGAGCCGTTGCGTCTCTCAAAGACTCTCTCTCAATCTTCGGAGGGCAGGCTGCTCTGATTTGGAGAAGGCTGTCGAAGAGAGAGTTGCCTAAATTTAACTCGGGGCGCACGGCTTTCCCTCGTGAAAGCGCTTAATCCCTTGTGCTTCCATTGTCTATTTACAGACTCCTCAGCTTGGTCTCAAAACTAATCCACCGCTTATCCAGGAGAAGCCTGCCAAGATCAGCAAAAAGCCGCCTCCGTCTAAGGAAGAACTACTTAAACTAACCGTAAGTTGACCGGAAGATGCTTAAAATGGGCTTCCTTTCCGTGACGTCGGGTGAGCCTCTCATGGCTAGCGCCCGCCTTCTCCCATGGCCTCTTACAGGAAGCTGTCGTGACTGAGTACCTGAACAGTGGGAACGCGAACGACGCCGTCAATGGCGTTCGAGAGATGAGGGCGCCCAAACACTTCCTTCCGGAGATGTTGAGTAAAGTGATCATCCAGTCGCTAGATCGGACTGACGAAGATAAGGAAAAAGCAAGTTCTCTGATCAGTTTACTGAAGCAGGAAGGAATAGCCACCAGCGACAACTTCATGCAGGTACTGGAGCCCTCTCCACCCCACCTCGCGTCGGTGCGTTTCTAGGGCGGCCACCCCAAGCGGAGCCGAACTGACGGCGCGGGCCTGCTTCTCTCTCCCCCCAGGCTTTCCTGAATGTACTAGACCAGTGCCCCAAACTGGAGGTGGACATCCCTTTGGTGAAATCGTATTTAGCACAGTTTGCAGCCCGGGCCATCATTTCAGAGCTGGTGAGCATTTCCGAACTGGCTCAACCATTGGAAAGCGGCACCCATTTTCCCCTCTTCTTGCTCTGCCTTCAGCAGTTGGCTAAGTTACAAGATCGCGAGTGGTTAACCGAACTTTTCCAACAAAGCAAAGTCAACATGCAGAAAATGCTCCCAGGTAAGAAAATTTACCCCCCCCCCCCCCCCCCCCGCAGCACTCACGTTAAAGAGGAGTTTCCAGCTGTAGTGTAATCCTTTGCTTTTCTGAACTCGAGTTCAGAATTTGCATGTGGAAAATGTTTTTTTTCCTCTCATCCACAAATTACTGCCGTGTGATGTTGTGGGGGCCTCCGGTGTTAATTACCTGGAGGATTTTATTTATTTATTTTTTTAATTAGGTGGGCAGAGTAGTGTGGCTTCATGCTACAGTTATGTAAAATGAGTTGGAGCCTGGTAATGTTTGTAGTCAGTAAGCAGTGGGACGTGCCTTGCAGATAAAGGGAGTTAGTTGCTGCTAATAGGCCAGGATTATCCAAGGAGGCACAATTCTAGATGAAAAATGTATGTGGTATTTTTGTTTTGTTTTCTAGAAATTGATCAGAACAAGGATCGAATGTTGGAGATCCTGGAAGGAAAGGGACTTAGTTTCCTGTTCCCCCTTCTCAAACTAGAGAAGGAGCTGTTGAAGCAAATAAAATTGGATCCATCCCCTCAAACCATTTACAAGTGGATTAAAGATAACATTTCGCCCAAACTTCATGTAGATAAGGGATTCGTGAACATTTTAATGACCAGGTGAGAATTTGGGCGGGTCACTGCTTCCTTGTTGGAGGTGTATGCGGGAAGGTGTGCTTTTGAGCCTGGTCCTGATGCACCATCCTTGTCCCCTCCAGCTTCTTGCAATATATTTCTAGCGAAGTGAACCCACCCAGTGAAGAACCCGATACTTCCTCTGCTCCTTCAAAAGAGCAACTGGAGCAAGAAAAACAACTGCTTCTTTCTTTCAAGCCTGTAATGCAAAAGTTCCTCCACGATCACGTTGACCTTCAGGTCAGTGCCCTGTATGCTCTTCAGGTGCACTGTAACAATAACAACTTTCCAAAAGGTGGGTAGCCGAGACTTCCTTCCACGCGCCGGCCTGGCCGTCGGTTGAAAGGGGTGGTGGAGGGGGAGTCTACCCTGTGGCCAAAAATAACCCCTCGTCAACTCTGCTTTTCGTAGGCATGTTGTTGCGCTTTTTCGTTCACTTCTACGACATGGAAATCATTGAAGAAGAAGCTTTCTTAGCGTGGAAAGAAGATATAACCCAAGAGTTTCCGGGGAAGGGCAAGGCTTTATTCCAGGTAGACCCTAATGTAGAAACGGCACGGCCCGCCGACCCTCCCTCCCCGCCGTCCTGCCTTGTACAGCTTGGCGTGGAATGGCTGACCGGCGAATGCTCTGTCTTTGCAGGTGAATCAGTGGCTTACCTGGCTAGAAACCGCTGAAGAAGAAGAATCGGAGGAAGAAGCTGACTAAAGAACCAGCCAAAGCCTTAAATTGTGCAAACATAGTGTTGCTATGATGTAACCGCATTTGACCTAACCACTGCGAAAACCCATTCCGCCGTAACGTTTTCACGATATCTACCGCAGAACCGCGTCGACGGGATTTTCTTCTGCATAAGGTTTTTTTGTAGCGTAATGTCTTTAATCGTAGTCTGCCATCGGATATTTTAGAGTATCGTTAATGTTTAGATAGTAGCATGCAATAATTTCATCCTACGTTCTCCGGCAGAGGCGGGCGATGGCAGAGACCTTCTTCGCCGCCAGTTCTCATAGGCTGTCTTTGAGTTAGAAAACGGAAACGCAACACTGAATAATACTGTAGGAATGCACTTTGCTCAGTATAATACTTGAGTCGTTGCAATATTTGATTATCCATTTGGTTGTTACAGAGAATTCTTAAAAACTGTAATCGATGGTTGTTGCTGTAATAGTATATTGCCTGTATCTCTACCTCTAGTAATGGGCTTTATGTGTTTAGATTTTAATATCCTCGAGCCTGGGCAAGTGCACGAGTCTTTTTAAAAAGAAACATGGTTTACTTGCACAAAACTGATCAGTTTGGAAGAGATCGTTGATGCCCTTGGAAGTGGTTTTTGTGGGTGTGAAACAAAATGGTGAGAAATTGAATTGGTCCCTTATTATAGTATTGAAATTAAGTCTACTTAATTTATCAAGTCATGTTCATGCCCTGATTTTATATACTTGTATCTATCAATAAACATTGTGATACTTGACCCCCCCGGGGTTGTCTTTTGGAGCCGGCGGGAGAAGGGGAAGCAGAAACCCAGGGGCCGGGTCATCTCTCTTTTTCCTCCTTCCTCCTCCACTCTCTTCTCTCCGTCCAGGACGTACGAGGTGGTCTTTGCCGGTCGGCTGGCTGCCCCTAGGCCTCCCCCAGCCACCCCTCGGGGCCAAAACTGCGCCTCGCCGTGACGTGAGGCCCGCAAGGCGCTCCTCCAACCGAATGAGCGCACCTTGACGGGGGCGGGGCGGGATAAATCTCCCTGGAGGAGTTCCAAGCCAGGGGACGGAGGTGGGGCAAGAGGAGCCAGGAATAACCGAACTACAGAAAGCGGAGGGGAGGTGAAGAGAGCCTGGGAGCCAAAGGTGAAGTTGGCTGGTGATGTGGAAAGGGAAGGCGAGAGGAGAGAGCAGTTGAAATGCGGAGTTGGAGACTGGAGAGGAGCCTCAGCCTCGAGCTGTACTACGACCAGACCGTGTAGCGAGCTGTGAGTGGAGAGCCAAGCGTGGGTCGAGAAGCTGGTGTGCACGAAGGACTGGCAGCAGTTTTTTAATGAGCTTAAGTGCTGACTGTGAGCCAAGCACTGGGGTAGATCCAACATAAGCAGGTGGGACACAGTCCCTGTCCAACATGGGGCTTACAGCCTGGGTGGAAGAAGGATCGAATCCCCGTTTAACATTTGAGGAAAGGGAGGTGCAGAAAAGTTATGACTGGCCCAAGGTCACCCAGCAACGAAATACGGAGTTGGGATTAGAACCCGGATCCTCAGGCTCCCAGGTCGGTGCTCTTACCTTCTCCTCTCCTACAACCACTCCGGCAGAGAACTAATTTGCTACCGCCTCTGAGTTGATGAATCGCAAATCCACCTCTCCAACCCAGCCCTGATCTCCCTCTTGCAGCCTTTTTCCCTCTGTCTTCAGGACAACTTGGAAATTCCACCGACACCTCAAACCTAACATGCCCCAGATGGAATTTCTTACCTTCCCACCCGACTCCTGCCCTCCCCCCGATGGCTCCACCCTCTTCCCTCTCTCACGCTCCCCTAACCTTGCTGTTATCCTCAACTCATCTCTTGTTCAACCCGCGTGTTCATCCTGTCAGGCCTGCCTTCACACCACCACTGAACCCTGCCCTTTCCTCGCCATCCAAACAGCAACTACGCTCATCTGTGCATTCATTCTCTGCATTTAATTAGACTTACTGAGCGCTTACCACATGATACGCGGGACTCGTATCTACCCCAGTGCTTAGAGCGGGCCTTACCAAATAAAATAGTAAAGTGTGGGAAGGAGATGTGGATTTTAGTTGGGCTTTGAAGATGGACAGAGTAGTGGTCCGTCATAATACCAGTGGTATTTAGTAGATGCGAGATGTTTACGTCCAACACCGTCCCTGTCCCATGTGAGGCTCGCAGCCTTAGTAGGAGGGAGAGCAGAGGGGAAGCTCCTACCTCAGTCTTGTTTCTCCAGTTGGAGGCAGAGGTTTGCTCTGACAATGCAGGCCCTTGGGCAGGAATCTTCTTCAACTTGGCCTCAGCTGGCTCTGTGCCGGACGTGGGATTACCTTCTAATCTCCAGCCAAGCCTGATGCTGAAGGGCAGCCCACGCGGACGATGGGAATCCAGACACCGGGCCAGCTTCGGCTCTGCTCGGTCAGTTTGGACCTTCTCCTTGACAACTTTTCCACGTTCTTCCAGGCCCGTCGATTTTTCCAAATTCAGCTGCCTCCTGCAGCGAGCCCTGTCCTTACCATCTCACAGTATTGAGAAGCAGATGACCTACTAGAAATCAATCGACCAATCAGTCGTATCTGTCGAGCGCTTTCCGTTTGCAGAGCGTGGCCCTAAGCTCTTGGGAGAATACACTAGAACAGAGTTGGTAGAGAATTTCCCCGCTCACAATGAGCTTAGAGGGGGAGACAGGCGGTAATAGAAAGAAATTACAGATATGGACGTAAGTGCCGAGGGACCGAAGGAGGAAACAAATTCAAGTGTAAGGGGGCTGCAGAAAGGAGTGGGAGAAGAGGAAAGGAGAGATTAGTTGGCCAAGCCCCCTGGGAGATGTGTTTTTAATGCTGTTTTTAGGAGGTGAGTGATTTTTCTGTCAGATGAGGAGAGGGAGGGTGTATCTGCCCAGAGGCAGGACATAGGAGAGATAGATGAGGTTGAGTTTGGGGTCTGTCTCCCCCTTCTAGATTGTGAAGCCCGTCGGTCAGGGACTGTTTCTATCTGCTGCCGGATCGTACTTTCCAAGCGCTTAGTACGGTGATCCGCCCACGGCGAGCGCTCAATAAATACTACTGAATGAACGAAGGGATGAAATACCATCTTCGTTTCCCCGTCCACACCCTTCATGGTTCTGAAGACTTGGATCCTGTCCCCGCCGCCAGCCTGCCTCTTCCAAACCTCGGAGAGAGCCCTGATGCTTCCGGCGGGTCCTCCCACGGAAACCTCCCTTCTCCCCATCGCCTTGTTCCTCTCCATTGCCGGACCGTACCTTCCAGGCGCTTCGCACGGTGCCCTGCACAAGGTAAGCGCTCATTGAGTCCGACAATGCCTGAACGAATGGAGCCGGCCACCCGATTCCGGGTGGGGGTGGGTAGTGGTGGGGAGAGAGCTGGGCAGGGGGTTGTGACTCTCCTGGGCCGGGGCTGGCGATCGGCCCGTCCCGACGAAGGAAGCCCCGGGGTTTAGAGCCGGTCTTTCGGGCGCCGAGCCTCCCGCGATGCTCTGGGACTCAGCCGCTGGGGCTCCGTCCGCCCTTCCTCCGGGTTAAAGGGTCTGGGCCCGTGAGCGGCTCTTGGAAAACCATGGGGCATCTAAAAACGTGGGACCCTCCCTCTTCCTCCCTGAGATGGCCTGGTCGACGTCCGAAGGGCCTGGGTTCTAATTCTGCCTCCACCACTTGGGTGCTGTGTGACCTGGGGAAAGCACTTCACTTCTCTGGGCCTCACTTCCCTCATCTGTAAAGTGGGGATTGAGACTGCGAGTCCCATGTGGGACAGGGACGGTGTCTAACCTGATTAGCTTTGTAATTACCCCAGGGCTTAGAACAGTCCTTGATACATAGTAAGCACTTAAATACCATCTGTATTATTATTATTCCATATGACATCACAATGTTTTACTCTCAGGGCACAATTAATAATAATAATTGCTGTATTTAAGTAGTGCTTTGCACATAGTAAGCGCTTAACCAATACCATCATTATTATTATTATTATCATTAAGTGCTTACCATATGTCGGGAACTGTACAAAGCACTGAAGTAAATACAATTTAATCAAAATCCCTGTCCCCCATGGAGCGGAGAGCTCAATGAGCTCGCCCCCTCCGACCTACCTCGCTGATGTCCCGTTATAGCCCAGTCTGCCCGCTTCACTCCTCTAATGCCAACCCCTACCCACCGCCACCATGTCCTCCCTCTGGCCCTGTCTCGTGGGCTCCTTGTGGGCAGGGAACAAATAAGAATAATAACAATATTAATAATAATAATCATGGCATCTGTTAAGTGCTTCCTCGGCGCCAGGCCCTAAGAGAAGCAGCGTGGCTTTGTGGCAAGAGCGCGGGCTTGGGAGTCAGAGGTAGTGGGTTCCCGCCACTTGCCTGCTGTGTGACCTTGGGCAAATCACTTCACTTCTCTGGGCCTCGGTCATCTCATCTGTAAAAGGGGGATTGAGACATGGGACAACCTGATGACCTTGTATCTCCCCCAGCCCTTAGAATCGTGCTTGGCACATAGTAAGCGCTTGACAAATGCCGTCGTTATTACTAAGCACCGGGGTGGATACAAGTAAATAGGACTGGACACGGTCCCTGTCCCACGTGAGGCTCACAGGCTCAATCCCCATTTTACGGATGAGGAAGCCGAGGCCCAGAGAAGTGAAGCGACTGGCCCAGGGTCACACAGCAGACAAGCAGCAGAGCCGGGATTAGAATTTACGTCCTTTTGACTCCCAGGCCCGGCCCGGGCTCTATCGGCTACACCGGCCCTTAGTAAAATGCCCTGCAATCAATCGGTGGTATTTATTGAGCACTTATTCCATGTAGAGCACTGTACTAAGCGGTTGGGAGAGTACGATACCACTGCAGGACAAGCGGGGGCAGGGAGGCTAGCTAAGATCTGTTGGCTGGCTGACGAAGGCTTCCGAAACGATGGCCGAACCGGATTCCCAGACGGAAGAGTGGACAAAGGCAAGAGGTAATCGTGACTGCAAATTGGGAAGCGCAACAGAAAGCTACCGAGATACACAGCGTTTACAGCAAGATATTTACAACCACTGAGGTTTAACGTTGCAAACGCGGAGCTCGTTTGCCTGATTATAAGGGCCTCACACCAGCTGGGGTGAAAGCAATCAGGGTTTGGGCAAATCTTTGGAAAAATTAAGCTCCACCCTGAAGTGGGTGGATCTCTCCATCCAGCCCGAAGGAGACAAACTCCTCCCAAAATGGCTCAGTGGCAGAATAGGCAAACTAAAATATCTGTACTTTGAGTTAGGTAGTTTTTGTGTCTTTCCTTCCCTGCGCTTATTTTCTGGCCTGTTTTCAACCAGAGGGTTTTGCACAGCACTGGTTGGGATGTGGCCTGGCCGTCTCACGGGTGGGGGAGAGCAACCTGAGCGTGGTTTCCCAGCGGATCATTCCCTCCAGGGCTGAGCTCTCCCACTCCCAATCAGATGGTCAAAGGTATTTATAATAATAATAATGTTGGTATTCGTTAAGTGCTTACTATGTGCCGAACACTGTTCTAAGCGCTGGGGGAGATACAGGGTCATCAGGTTGTCCCCCGCGGGGGACTCACAGTCTTAATCCCCATTTGACAGATGAGGGAACTGAGGCCCAGAGAAGTGAAGTGACTTGCCCAGAGTCACAGAGCTGATAGGTGGTGGAGCGATTACTGTGGCAGAGCGCTTGGGAGAGTACAATTCAACAATAAAGAGACACATTCCCGGCCCACAGCAGGCTTACAGTGTAGAGGAGGAGATGGACGATAATCTAATAAATTATGGTCATCATAATAATAATGGTATTTGTTAAGCGCTTACCATGTGCAGAGCACTGTTCTAAGCGCTGGGGGGATACAAGCTGATCAGGACATCCCATGTGGGGCTCACGGCTTTAATCCCCATTTTACAGATGAGGTAACTGAGGCACAGAGAAGATAATAATAATGTTGGTATTTGTTAAGCGCTTACTATGTGCAGAGCACTGTTCTAAGCGCTGGGGTAGACACAGGGGAATCAGGTTGTCCCACGTGGGGCTCACAGTCTTAATCCCCATTTTACAGATGAGGGAATGAGGCACAGAGAAGTTAAGTGACTTGCCCACAGTCACACAGCTGACAAGTGGCAGAGCTGGGATTCGAACTCATGAGCCCTGACTCCAAAGCCCGTGCTCTTTCCACTGCGCCACGCTGCTTCTCATATCTTTGGCCAAAATAAGTGACTTGGCCAAAGCGGCGGAGCTGGGATTAGAACCCACGACCTCTGACTCCCAAGCCCGGTCTCTTTCCACTGAGCCACGCTGCTTCTCCGTCAGCGGCGGATTCGAGGAGGGAGGGCGTTCCAGGCCAGAGGCAGGACTTGGGTGAGGGGTCGGCGGCGAGAGAGGCGAGATGGAGGTACGGAGAGAAGTTTGGCATTGGAAGAGCCAAGTGCGAGGGCCGGGTTGTGGTGAAGAGATGGTGTAGGAGGGGGAGAAAAGTGATCGAGTGCTTAAAAGCCAAAGGTGAGGAGTTTCTTCCCCAGGGATCACTGCTGCTCCAGGCTTGGGTCAAGCCCAGTGTTATCCCAGCTCCGCCGCTTGCCCACTGTGCGACCTTGGGTAAGTAATAATAATAATGTTGGCATTTGTTAAGCGCTTACTATGTGCAGAGCACTATTCTAAGCGCTGGGGTAGATACAGGGTAATCAGGTTGTCCCACATGAGGCTCACAGTCTTCATCCCCATTTTCCAGATGAGGGAACTGAGGCCCAGAGAAGTGACTTGCCCACAGTCACCCAGCTGCCATGTGGCAGAGCTGGGATTCGAACCCATGACCTCTGACTCCCAAGCCCGGACTTTTGCCACTGAGCCACCAATAAGTCACTTATTGTCTCTGCCTCATCTGTGAAATAAGGATTCAGTACCATCCTCTTTCCCTCTTAGACTCTGTGGGACAGGGACTATTTGTGATTGGACCGTATCCATCCCGGCGCTTAGTAATAATAATGTTGGTATTTGTTAAGCGTTTACTAGGGGCCGAGCACTGTTCTAAGCGCTGGGGGAGATACAGGGTAATCAGGTTGTCCCACGTGGGACTCACTTTCAATCCCCATTTTACAGATGAGGGAACTGAGGCACAGAGAGAGAAGTTAAGTGACTCGCCCACAGTCACACAGCTGACAAGTGGCAGAGCCGGGAGTCGAACTCATGACCTCTGACTCCGAAGTAGACGGCCGGTATTATCCAATTACTCTGCGCACGGCAAGCGCTCAATAAATACGATTGAATGAAGTAAGGGGAGGGTCAGCGGATGGGAAGCAGAGGTCCTTCTGCCTCTTGTCTGCTGCGTGACCTTGGGCGAGTCGCTTTACTTCTCCGTGCTTCAGCTATCTCCTCTGCAAAATGGGGATGGGGACCGTGAGCCCCACGCGGGACGGGGACTGCGTCCAAACCGATTCGCTTGTACTCATTCATTCAATAGTATTTATTGAGCGCTGACTATGTGCAGAGCACTGTACTAAGCACTTGGAATGAACAAGTTGGCAACAGATAGAGACAGTCCCTGCCGTTTGACGGGCTTACGGTCTAATCGGGGGAGACGGACAGACAAGAACAATTGTATCCACCCCAGTGCCTGGCGCGGAGTAAGAGCTTAACGGATAACATCATTATTATTATGATGCCGCCCGAATCCAGTGCGGGGGTAGGGGTGAGCACGGGAAGCGACGGGAGGGGGATAGATTCGTGGACAACGGAGGGGAAGTTAGGAACGGAGAGGGGAAGGGGTCTCCCGGCCTCCAGCTTCCCCCGTCTCCAGTCCACGGTTCTTCCTGCAGCCTGAACCACGTTTTTATAAATGATCTTTTGAGAGACCGAGGCGGGGCTATCGGGAAAGTCAGCGGGGTGAGGGCGTGGGCTGGTGCTGCCGGGGCAGGGGAGAGGAGCTTTGAGGAGCTCATGGGGCAGTGACACCTGATTCGGGGCCTCTCCAGACCCGTGTGGAGGCTAGCGGGTCTAACCGGGGGGCCGGGGGTGAGGAAGGCCGGGCCGGACGGCCCCGCCGGCTGCCGGAAACCTCCCCGGGGCCCTCGTTGGCCACTTCCTCCCCCTCCGAACGACCACCTCGGTCCAGCCTCTGGTCAGAT
The DNA here is from genome assembly GCF_004115215.2 of Ornithorhynchus anatinus. Classification (NCBI taxonomy): domain Eukaryota; kingdom Metazoa; phylum Chordata; class Mammalia; order Monotremata; family Ornithorhynchidae; genus Ornithorhynchus; species Ornithorhynchus anatinus. The sequence goes on along the minus strand of NC_041730.1, from coordinate 48,444,683 downwards.
CCCGGCTAAATTAATAATGTTGGTATTTGTTAAGCGCTTCCTATGTGCAGAACACTGTTCTAAGCGCTGGGGTAGACACAGGGGAATCATGTTGTCCCACGTGGGGCTCAGAGTCTTAATCCCCATTTTCCAGATGAGGTAACTGAGGCACAGAGAAGTTAAGTGACTTGCCCACAGTCACACAGCTAACAAGTGGCAGAGCAGGATTCGAACCCATGACCTCTGACTCCAAAGCCCGGGCTCTTTCCACTGAGCCACGCTTCTTACTCTACCAGCCCCCTCGCTGACCGCCCGGCCTCCAGCCTCTACCCCTTTCCCTCACCCACTGTTCAGGTGGATCATTTTTCTAAAATGATAATAGTAATTTTGGTATTGGTTAAGCGCCTACTATGTACCAAGCACCGTTCTAAGCGCTGGGTAGATACAAGGTAATCCGGTTGTCCCACGTGGGGCTCACAGTCTTCATCCCCATTTTCCAGATGAGGGAACTGAGGCACAGAGAAGTGACTGGCCCGCAGTCACACAGCTGATAAGTGGCAGAGGCGGGATTAGAACCCACAACCTCTGACTCCCAAGCCTCCACTGAGCCACGCTGCTTCTCAACTTGTGCCCTAAAAGGTGGTTGTGCCCTGAAAACTCTCCTCCCTCAGAACGCATCTCCCAGTCGAACTCCACATTCCTTGATCGCACTCATCTAATCACCGCCCGGGAATCTAAAATCGACACACTTTTAGGTAGATTAACGTATTTATTTGTACGTTTCGTTTTTCTATTTCTCCTTGGGAAGCAGCGTGACCCAGTGGAAAAAGCAGGGGCCTCTGGACTCAGGAGACCTGGATTCTAATCCTGACCCTGCCACTTGCCCGCTCGCTCTACACTTAACTTTTCGGTGCCTCAGTTCCCTCATCTGTAAAATGGGAATCAAAGGCCTGCTCTCCCTCCCCCTCAAATTGTTACTGACCTCCGAGTGGGACGAGCTACCCCCGGTGTCATTACTTTCTACCTACCCCAAATGAAGGCAACGTAGTTTGGTGGATAGAATCCAGGACTGAGAGTCGTGGGACCTGGGTTCCAATCCCGCCTCTACTGCCTGTTTATCATGTGACCTTGGGCCAGTCACTTAACTCCTCTGTGCCTCGGTCGCCCCACGCGTAGCGTGACCACTAAGCCCCTGTTCTCCTTTCCCTCTTAGCCAAGGAAAACGTCTGATCTGCTTATTCTGCTTATTCTGCATCTCCCTCCGTTCTCGGTAACCTCGTAACAGTTACTGGGATTGTTACGAGGGAAGCAGCGTGGCTCAGTGGAAAGAACCTGGGCTTGGGAGTCAGAGATCATGGGTTCGAATCCCGGCTCTGCCACTTGTCAGCTGGGTGACTGTGGGCGAGTCACTTCACTTCTCTGGGCCTCAGTTACCTCATCTGTAAAATGGGGGTGAAGACTGTGAGCCCCATGTGGGACAACCTGATGACCCTGTCTCTCCCCCAGCGCTTAGAACAGTGCCCTGCACATAGTAAGCGCTTAACAAATACCAACATTGTTATTATTTATTATTTATTATGGACCCCGGCCTCCAGAGCCCTGGTCGTAGCTGGGAGTTTTCGACGGAGACGCCCCTCGCGGCGAGGATGGCGTCGGATTTCCGGGGAGCCTTTCTCCGAGCATCCCGATCCCAGTCCTGGCTGGGAGGCCTCGGCTACCGAGCGTCCGAGAGCTTGCCGACCGACTCCCTTAGGCATCGCCGGTTCCGAAACTGTCCGGGCAAGGACTCTCATGGGGGGTCTGCAGTTGGGGGGTCCCTCCGCCGGGCAGGAAGGGTCCTGCTCACCCACTGCCGGCAGAACGATGGCATTTATTAGGCACTTACGACGCGCCAGGCACAGTCCCTGGCCGGGCTGGGCACTGCCAGCCTCCCGGGAGCCAACCACAGAGGGGTTACGGCGACGGGAGAATCAGCCGGGGTTTAGCGGAAAGAGCGCGGGCTGGGGAGCCGGAGGTCGTGGGTTCTAATCCCGGCTCCGCCGCTTAGCTGGGTGACTTTGGGCAAGTCGCTTCACTTCCCTGGGCCTCAGCCACCTCGTCCGTAACACGGGGATTAAGACCGTGAGCCCCAAGGGGGGGGGGGACAACGTGATTACCCCAGTGCTTAGAAATAGCGAGCACTTAACAAATGCCATCATTCTTATTACCATCAATCACCATCGACCGGCCACATTGGGCTCATCGCCGCCTCGGCCCTTTAATCCCCCGCCAAGTGACTGACTTCATACGGTGGAAGCTACGGTGGCCTCTGCTTCCCCCGGTGGGGCCTTCCGCCCTGCCCGGCTCACTTGGGGACGACGGGAGGGAGACCCTGCCCTCCTCCTCTAGAGATTTCTAGGTCCTTTATCCCATGGGATAGAGGGACTCCCGCAAGGGGATGGATCGGGGTGGGAGGCGGGCAACGGCTCAGACTATACAATAGGGCGAAGACCCGATTCGGTCGCCGGGACGCCCCGACAATCACTCGGCAACCCAGGACACCCCGAAAGAAGTTGCCCACAGAAGTTGGTGACAACCAAACTTTATTACCTGACGTTGGCAGATCTTTACAGCCTACTACCGCGAGAACTCTTCCCTTTCTGAGCTCATAAATCACGCGTCCGCCTACTCGCGACAGGGCGGCAGGATCACGTCGTAAAAAAAAACCCCTCCACCGATATCTTTACTGGTGTCGCCCAAAGGGAGACGTTCTCTGGGTAGCAGCAGAAGGTACAGGTAAAACTGCAGAACACGGGGAACGTTTCTTTCGGTGGGAGTAACTTTGACCGCGGTCTATTTTCAGAACGGCCCAACTACCAAGCTCCTCCTCCCTCAGCTTGGTCAGACTGAGCGGCCACGGCTAGCGGCTTCCCCGTGGAAGAACGGGGGGACCCGGGCTCCGATTTCACCCCACCGACTCGGGTGGCGGGGGCGAGCGTCGGCTTTAGCCTCTCTCGCAGCTCTAGGCGTGGACCTACCCGGTAGGATCTGGCAACCCCCGGCCCCGTACGCCTCTCTTGGGGCTCGGTATTGTACAACCCGATAGAAAACAACATTTTAGGAAAAACTTCACGACAGTTCCACAAGGGTTTCGGCCCCGCCTTCGCGTATTTGAAGAAGAAGAAGAAAAAAAAAACAGGTTTCCCTTCAGAGGCGGAGCTTATTTACAAAACTTAAGAAAATCCGAACGGCCGCAGCCGCTACCTAATCGCTGTCATCCGATCCACGTTCCGACCCCCGGTCCGAGGCCTCGTTGTGGGACCCCTCCGGCTCGGACTCGTTGCCCGAGGCCTCGTTCTCGGACTCCCGGTCCGACTCGGCGCTGCGGGACGCCGGGGGGGATCCGTTCTCCGAGCCCCCGGAGCGGCTTCTCCCCGACTGCACGGACTCGTTGTCCGACTGGTCCGAGCCCGAAGGCCCCCTCTTTCCGGCCGAGCCGTCGCTGTCCGAGTCCTCGTCCGAGGGCCGGGCGCCGGCCCCCCGGGGGCTGCCCGTTTCGCTGCCGGACTTGTTCCGGTTCTCGTCCGAGTCGCTCTCTGACATGATGCTCTTCTGGTGCGGCTGCTCGCCCTCGTCCGAGTCGCTGTTGCTGTTCCTGGCGTTCCTGGAGAACGGAAGCGGTCGGAGATCGAGCCCCCGGACGCCCCGGAGGGCTCGAGTCTCTCCACGGGGCCCTAGGTGACGCCCCGGGCTCGATCCGAAAAGGGGGTTTGAGGAGGGAGGACGGGGAGGAGGAGGAGGACTGCCGGAAAGGACGGAGCAACCCGGGAGCCTCTTGGAAAATCTGCAGTCGGACCCACTCCCCTGGCGGGCTCCAGGTTGGATTTCCAGGTTGCAGGATCAACTGCGGGGCCCGAAACCCGATCCTCGTGGGCCGGGCGTCTTCTAGGGCCCCGTGGCCCAGTACTCTGCACCCGGGACACACCCGGACGATGCTGGTGATGCCTAACGAGTCTCGCTAAGAAAGGAACCTGCACTAACAGGGACCCCCCCACCAAGAGGATGGGCCCCGCTAGCCTTTCGATCCGGGAGGCTTCCTTTAGAGCCCTGAGCCAGGAGGTGCTCCAAAACAGAGCTGGGAAAGGACCTAATGACCTGGGCAAGGAGATGCCTGCAATCTCTCACCTCCCGGCATTCTCTCCCCCTGTGTCCTGGGAGGGGACGAGACAGGGAATGAGAGGTGGGGAAACGGAGAGGGCAGGGTAGAGGGAGGAAGAGGCAGAGAGGCCTCCCCCCGCACCGCAGACAAGAGGCACCAGGTGGGAAGGAGGGGCCCCGGCCCACCCCTGCCGACCCATCACCCCGACGTCGGGCTCTCAGCGGGACGATTTTTAGAAAGGGAAATACTTGCCCTTCATCGGCAATCTTGAGTTTATCCTCATCCGAAGAATCATCGCTTGACGAGATGATGGCTTTGGACTTTATTTTTCCTTTCATGGAAGGAGGCAGACGTTCTGGCTTGGGCTAAGCAGAAGAACCGCAAAGAGACCGATACGTGACTCGGCCAACGGACGGTCCCTTAAGCTCAGCGACAGGTGAGCGACCCCGAGGCCTGGCAGGCATCCCGGGGCAGAATCCTTCTAAGGGGATGGCTCCGGGCTGGGAAACTTCTCTCCTTAAGGAGGAGCAGCGTGGCCTAGTTGCGGGAGTACAGGCCCGGGAGTTGGGGGCCCTGGGTTCTAATCCCGGGTCCAACACATCTGCTGTGGGATACCGGGCAGATGGCTTAACCTCTCTGGGCTTCGGTGGCCTCTCTGTAAAGCGGGGATGAAATCACCATTCTACCCCGCTTCAGACCAGGCGCCCCACGTGGGGCAGGGACAGCGGCCTGCCCTGACTGTCCTGTTTCCTCCCCAGCGCTCGGTGCGGGGCCCGACCCGTGGAACGCGCTTAACGACTACTACGATCATCACTTACGGCCTTTTTCTTCTCTGCCCGAGGCGGGCGGCGTTTCTTCGGTCTGGGCCCGTTTTCGTTCTCGTCCTCGTCGGACCCCTCGTCACCCTTCGGAGGCCTGAAACAGCAAACGCGGCGTCGGCACGGAGAAGCCGCCGGCGCACGGCGGCGACCTTCTGGTCTTCCGCCCCGGAGCCGTCTCCAGCACCGCTCCAAACCTACCCTGGCCCTCTCTTCCAGCCAGCACGGACCAAGAAAAGCCTAAGAATCGAGGACTGGAGGACTAGGAAGGGCGCCTGATGGCTTCCGTGGATACGGAAGTCTGAGGAAGCAGATGATTGGGCTGAAACTGACTCCCACGGTTGCTATTCCCCGAGAAACGGGATGGGTGAGGTGGAGACGGGGAGTCCCAGCAGGCTAAACTTGGTTTCCCCGAAGTTTAGGTCTGAGGGGCTCCAGCCTTTTCCTTTCCCGGCCACTTTTACTATTATACTCGTCAACACGGGCTGGTGTGGAACATTTCAATGGCACCTTCTTCCCCTCGGCCGTGGCCTAGCTCGGGCTGAGGAGAGGGTCACATGCCCAGGGGCAACTGAACGTTATAGAGTGGGCCAGAGGTGGCAGATTTTGCCCTCGGTGCCTCTTTTGACTTCCAGGGCCCTGCCCAACAAAACTTAAATCTGGTGCTGCCCAGCTCCTGGCTGACCCTGGAGCAAGGATTCATTCGTACTTATTAAGCGCTTACTGTGGGCAGAAGCCAGCTTCTACCCGGGCAAGAGGTAGCCTGAGCCTCAACCGTCATCCTAGCCACTATGAATGCAGCTGGAAGCCCAGCGGCGAGCCGAGCCTCGAGGGCGGTAAACATCACCTCCTGGGAGAGGAGGGCAACGGGTGGCCAATCTGCTTCTTCAGAAAAATGCCCCTTTTAAGATGCACATGAGAGGGAGAGAGAAAGATAGAATGCGCGTGTTGTGCACAGGCTTCATCTGAGTTTCTCTTTCGGCTGATGCTTCTTCCAGATTTCACTGGACTCCTCCAAGATGGTAGCTCAGTACTAGGTTTACCTGGCTCCGTCCACGGTTAGCCCCCGGTGAACCTGTTTTGGGAATGTTGCCGGGGACTCCAGCAGGTGCTCTGGAGAGGGCTGGACGGTCCGGGAGAGGTTTCCATCTGGAGAACCTGGACTAAGAACAGTGGGATCTACACCATTCCCTGGGTCCTCCCTTCCGGCTAGCTGAGCATATAGGTGGGTTTCCCTCAGCCTTCCGGCACAACCTCGGCGAGGAGAGGTGCCGGGGGCTGCCTCCGAATCCAAAAAAATCCCCGGCAGAGAGACAGCCCAAAGGAAGCCATCTTGCCATCACAACTGAACCGCCACGGGGTGAACTTCTGGACAAAGGCGCGCATCTTCAACTCGACATTACCTCCTCCTCTTTTTCTTCTTCCGCTCACCCTCTTCCTCATCCCCTTCCTGTTCGCTGCCGCTGCCCTTCCTCCTCTTCTTCTTTTTGGACACGGGCATGTCGTCGTCGGTGTCGTCATTGACGAATTCATCAAACTCCCCTCCCTTCTTGGAGCGCTAGAGGGGAAAAGACGGTGAATTATTATTGGCAAAGGGGAGGCAGAGAAGCCCGTTTCTATTTGAGACGTCATCGAAGGGCAAATCAACCACATGGACCTGGAACACCCTGGGCTGAAAACACTGGGTCAGAGGAGGACAGGTTGGAGGGAAAGGACTGCGTTAATTCAATGGGGGGTTTGGGGGGGGACAAGCAAGCAGACTCAAAGGGAGTTAAAGGATGAGCTTTCCCCCAACGCTGTGCCAACAGCGACTCTCTGCTCTCAGGTAGCCAGAACGGAGTCTGCCCCTGGTAGCTGGCAAGGATCGTATGTCTCGGCGCGCTGGGCTCCAGAGCACCAACGAGGCCCGTACCCGTCCACCGCCGCCACCTCTCTTCTTCTCCTTCGACCCTTCGGTTTCTCCGGTGAACATCAGGATGTTCTTGGTCTTCTCCACGTACTGAGCTCGCTGTTCCAGAAGTTTCTTCTGCTCTTCCTTTTCTCGGAGACGCTTCTCTTCCTAAAAATGGAAACGGAGACCACCCAGTATTACTGTACTCGGGTTTACTTAGCAGTCGTTCGGGAAGGTAAAATGAAAGTTCACCTTAGCTTGCTTAAGCTCCGCCGAGCGCACACGAGGCTACTCGCTCCTGTCACCACGACGTGACCATTCAGACACGAATGTAACGTGTACACCCAGAGGACTGGACGTGGGCATGCATCATTCAACTGGTCACAAAAATTACGGATAAACACCTGCTCTTTGAGTAGTTTCTGCCGAAGCAACTCCTTTTCTTGTTCTTGTTTGGCCCGCAGCTCCCTCTCTTCTTCATCCTGCTTGCGTGCCCGAGCCACGTGGTACTGAGCCTGACTCAGCAGGTCGGAGCACTGCCTAAAACACGTCAGGAGAGTTTCTGAGAATGGCGTTCATCGCCCTGAAACCCATCGTCAAACTACCACCACGAATTAATTTGACACCTTCGAAAGAATTTGGGGTTCGGTATTAAAAGGCCAAGGGAAGTAAATGGAGGGCTATGATCGGATGTCCTCGGGTGAACGTTGGGTTAGTCGATAAGGAGTGAGAAGACAGTTTCTCTAGTTTCATTAAGGCGAAGGGAACGGGCCTGGGAGTGTCAGGAGATTTGGGTTGATGGCCGAGTGACCTTGGGTAAGTCGTTTCTCTTCCCCGGCCCTCAGTTTCATCTGTTCAATGAGAACTACGCACTTCACTTTCCTACTCAGGCCGGGAGCCCCATGGCGGGTAGGGGCTGTTCATTTCTCCGTCGGTACACGGAGTACAAGGCGATCCCCGGCTCAGGTGGACAGCATTTGATTTCGGACACCGAGTCAGAGAGTCACAAGGTAAATCCAATACCCGAAGGAACGGACTGATAGGAAAATTCAGTTCCAGAAATGATGTCGTGTTTGGGCAAAACAGACAGGAGGATTACCTGGCTTCTGTGGCAGCGAGGGCCAAATCGAATCTCATTTTGTCTCCCACTTTACTTAAGTAGCTGAAGTATCTAGTTGGGGGGAGAAAAAGCAGAAGACTGAAACATTCAGTTCTCAGACAGCCTCGTGAATCTTAAAGTTGAATAACCGAAGTCTTCTTTAACGCCCAGAGAGAGCACTCCAGGTTTCCAGCCCGCTCTTCCCAGGACCAACCCAAGAGCTGTGCAGCCTCAATCAATCGATGTTATTCACAGAGTGTTCACTGTGTGCCGAGCACAGTACTAAGTGGTGAGATGTGCTCCCTGCCAAGAAAAAGCTTCCAATCCAATGGGACAGGCGCTAAATTCCAGGGAGGCCGTAAGCTCGATGGGGGCAGGGAACATGTCCACCGACTGTTGTCAGGAATCGGCGGAGAAAAAGGGCCATGGAGGTGGGCATCGAAAGGGCTTAATCAGTACGGATGCGAGGGCTAGCCGTAGATCCAGAACTAGCCGTAGATCCAGGCGGCAGGATGCCTCCGGCCCGGCCCCGAGGGAACGAAGTCTAGAACAACCTTTCCAACTCCGGGAAGGCTAGAGTGGTCTCTAATCGAGGACTGTTTGCCTCCCTTTCTTCCGCTTCTATTGGGTGCTCCCAAATGGCCAGTTGGGTGCTCAAAAAATACTACCGACAGACTGGAGCGAGGAGAAAAAGTCCTCACGGGGAAGGCTGATTATTCTTATTGATGATTTTCTCAGAGTTTATAATGGTAGTACAACAGACTGACTGGGGATTCCTCTCTCCCACTGCCCTCTAAAAGATGGAGAGGGGGTCCCAAAATGTCATCCGCCGCATCCTCTGCCCAGGATTTGAGCACTGGTAACGGTAGCTGCCCTTCCTATTGCTGGTGAATGCTTTTTGCCCTTGTGAAGAAATGGAAGCCTTTATTATCAGAAAGGGACAAAGGCCACGGCGGGGGCTGGGCCTTCGTCGACGTTTGATTCCCTGAAACCGGACTTTGTGTTTTACTGGACTTTTTTTTATTTTCTGATTTTTCAAACTGTACACATCCACTCACGCAAATAGAGACAAACAGGCGAAGCGCCTAATGCTCAAGGATACACACACAGAGAGGCCAACTTGCACTCATCCACTCATCTGACGGATCCAATCAAGTTCTCCTAGGATGGGGTGTAGGGTTCCAGGCTTGGTGGGAGTGGGAAGAACCCAGCCAAGAGAAGGTCCCCTAATGCCCTCTCTCGGTGCTGCCGGGACAACTCATTCTTTTCCAGCTCGGCCGGAGCTGGAAACCTGGGCTTGGGGCTGGGAGAAGCCGGGCGGAAGCCGCAGGCCTGTCACTTTCAGGAATTTTGTCCACTCTGGTCAGTTTGGGGGGCTCGGCAAAGAATACCATCTAATAATCTGCAGCCATTTATGCAATTTTAGTCTCTGTTTTGGGTCCCTAAAATCAAAAACATGGATAAAAGCTATGAAAAAAGCAGTCCTCTTTTAGTCGCAACGCCTACAAAAATCCAAAAGACTCAGCAGCAAAGGAAAAATTCATACTGCTCCAATTCAAGAAGAACTTGCTTGCTAGTAGGTGGAAAGTAAAACATCAAATTCGAATCCAATTCTACGCCTTTGAGAGCCTCAGAAACATTAGGCCTGATTTTTTTCCTTTTAGTTTTCACCGCCTAGAGGTGAGGAAAGGGTACAAAAGGAACAACGGGGCTCAAATTCTATTTTTAAAAAGCCATCTGTACTAAGTTTAAAGAGCTTCAGAACACAAACGTCATGGCCAGAGGGACCTTTCCGAGGCCCTCCGGACCGGCCCTTAGCTCTGCGTGGAAATTATTCTCTCCTTAATCTTGGGGGACGGAGACTCCATAACCTGTCTTGGCAACTGGTGTTCACGTCCCCAATGACCGGGAAGTCCTTTCTTATGTCCCGCTGAAAGCGCACCTGCTCTAACTCCATCCCACTCTCTCTTGTGCAAACCTCAGTAGGCTCCAAGACCATCCGGTGGCGTTATCCACCACCCGGGCCAGTTTCCGGGCTCTGCTCTGCCTCCTTGCCTCCGGGGTCCACAACCCCAATTCCTTCAGGCTTCCACGGTAATTAAGACTGCGAGCCTCACGTGGGACGGGGACCGCGTCCAACCCGATCATCCCCTAACCACTCCGGTGCTTAGGACGGTAAGTGCTTAACAAATACCACCATTATATTATCCTAAGGCCTACCCATTCTTATCACGTCTTTCTATACCCTCTTGCCATCCTGTCCCAAGTGGCCCTGGGACTCGGGATGCTGATCCTGCCCTGCATCCCCTTAGCTTTTTAAACTTACTACGAGCTCTGCATCCAACTACCGGTTCTGTTCTGCCATATTTACGCCTCGCCAGCGCCTGCCCTCTCGACTGGGAGCTTCTTGGGGGCAGGAATTAGTTCTGCCACCTCAAGAGTACTCTCCCAGTTAGTCCAGTGTTCCGCACGCACTAAGTACTCGATAAATACCCCTGACGGGGAGTTTTTTTGTCTCGCAAGAGAACCTCTTTGATCTGGCCCCAGCCGAATTTCATCCTCTCTCCTACAAGGGCATTTCCCCAGTGTGATCAAAATCACCGTGAATTTCATTCCCATCTTCGAGCACCTCTTCTCCATGCTTTCTGGAAGCTTATTCTTCAACTGTACTCTCCCACCTGCTTAGCCCAGTGGCCTGGCCGTAGCGTCACGAATGCTACCGACTGATCGAGCGAGGGGAGGGAGGGGTGTTCTCAGCCGCCTTCCGAGACGCCCCCGGGGAGGAAGCGCGATCTCAAGAGCCGTCTCCCCGACCGCCGTCCGTACCTGTGGGCCAGCTCCAGCTCCTTCACAGCATTCAGCACCTCCTTCAGATTGCTCTTCTCGTCTTTCAGAACCGACGTGGCTAGCCTCTGCAGTACCAGGGCCACGTTAAACATGAGGACGGTGTCACTGGGGGCCACGTGTCTAGCCTGTTAACAGAAGGTGCGCGTTCATTACCCTGACCGGATCACATAAGGGAAACTTATTGGCCAGGACTACTTTCTCCAGGCCAAACTGCCCGTTTTGGGAAGCGCGGACCTGCACGGTTCAAAAAGAAAAAAAAAAAATTAAAAAAGGAAAGGAAGAAGAGGAGGGCTTGAGCTCTCTCCCGGAACAGGCCACGAAAATGAAATTGTCATAAAATGAACTGTTTTCTTTTTACCTTTAGCAAGGTCTGCTTGCATTCCTGTAACTTGCCGCATTTGAAAAGGGCCCGGGCCAAGTACAGGACCACCTCGGTGTTCTGATGTTTATAGAACTTGCGAAGACAGTTCTCATACTGAAAAAGTATACGAAAGAGAAAGTCACTAAACAACTTAATCACGTCTCTAACATCACCACAAGGTCTCTATCTTCTCTATCGCACTGTACTCTCCCAGGAGTTTAATAGAGTACCGTGTATGGACTCTCTGAACCGGCTTAAAGGCCATTCAGTTTCATCACGAAGCAGCAAGGGTTAGTGAAAAGAACATGGACCTGGGAGTCTGAGGACCCGAGCTCCACCACTCGTCTGCCGTGCAGCCTTAGGCAAGTCACTTAACTTCTCTGGGCCTCAGTTTCCTCGTTTGTAGATGCAGATTGAATGGGGACTCGATCCTGGACTATCGTCCTCCCTCACTTAGACTCGGAGCCTCACGTAGAATCTTGTATCTACCCCGGTGCTTAGTACGGCGCTCGGCACGTAGTTAAGCACTTAACAGATACTACTGCTGTTATCCTAGTTCCTGGTTCTTTGCGCCTCACTCCAGCCTGCATATAGGAGTTTTCCTGCTCAAAAACATTACCCTTTCGGAGCCTAATTTCTCCATCTTTTAGCTGTTCTTGAAACACACCTTTTGAACGCCTCGACTGACCATTCCAAAGGAAGTCCACAGAGCTTACAGACCTTTCAACCCACAATTATACCTAGTAAAATACTCTCCGAGAAGCTCCCCCTTCCTAAGGCCAAGGCTGCTGCCATCTGAGCCACGCTCTGAGCACACCGACAACCCTGTCGGTGTTTCCCCGACAGAGCTGCCCGGGGCCCGGGATGCCAAGAAGAGGGTGTCCAGGAAGCCCCGTCTGCCTTTGCCGCTCGTATTGCCGCCAGGCCCGTTGGTAACGAACAGCAGGCCGGATAATTTGGGGGGGCAGTAGGGAGGAAGAGAAAAGGGGCGCAGACAGCTCTGGGGGACAGTCCAAAAGGAGCAGAGGTTGCTTCAGGAGTAGGAACGAGAAAAGGGCAGGGTCAGAATCAAGGCCAAGACAGTGGCTACGGTTGATCAAAATGGACCCGAAGAGCGTCAACGCCACCCTTCCGCTTCATTTCCACTCCCTTCCGACCCCGCTCTCGCTATTCCCAATGCCTTCAGTGTGCCCCCCATCCCCTCCAGCTCCTGTCCTTCTCGTCCTGGCTCCTGCCCGATCCCTTCTCCCGCTGCCTCTCTCAGCTGTTCCCGCCCGTCAGCACACGCAATTGTTCTCATTTCTCGCTCGGGCAGGCCCGACCCCTCCTGTCTCTCCGGAACCCGCCTCCTCCTTCCCCCTGCTCCTCTCCCACGCGCCCTGGCAGCTGGGGCGACCAAGCCCTGGGCCCTTTCGGACACTCAAAGGCCGAATGAATAAAGGGTGCGATAGAGGAACGTTGCTGGTTCCCCCCTCCCCTCCTCCGCCTTTCAGTTTTCTTCAGGGGCGTCAGCCATCGGGCACCGCCTGAGCCTCCCCTTCCCCATCTAGAATCGGTTACTCGACTGCTCTACGGCAGCACGGCTCAGCCCCAGCAAGAGCAAGGAGGTGTGTGAGTGTGGGCCCCGGCCCGCAGGAAGACGAAGGAATAACTTAAAAAAACAAAAAAAGGAAATGTTTTAAATAAGGGGAGGGAGGGCGGAACTGGCTCAGAAAGCGATTGCGCATTAGCAACTGGAATGAAGATGTTCTCTCGGGAGTCACCGACGGCTCCGATTTTCCGTTATAATCACTTCTGCCATGATCCTTCTTTTCATTATTCCAGTTGGCTAGAACTCGATGGAAGGACAGGGGAGCACAGACACCGCAAGGTAGCTAAGAACTGATTCAAGCGGGGTGGGGTTCTCCCAAGAATGCTATTTCAAGCAGCGCCAGGACGTGTGGAAATCTCCTATCAGTCCTTCTTCGCCCATCTTGCAAACGGAACCAATTGCTGCTTCGTCCGATTCGGTTTACTTGCAATTCATTTTAAGCAGCACAGTTTAGAGCTCCGTGAGATGCTAATGGCCACTGATGCATGAAAGAGAAACAAGTACACCTGTTCTCCCGCCGGGGGTGGGGGAGGGAAGCAGAGAGGATTCATTTTCAGTAAAACTGCATTAAGGAAACCTGCCATTTTAGTAGCCGGCAGAAGCGGCAGTGAAGCCTCACGGAAAGAGCACGGGCCTGGTAGTCAGCACCCCACAGCACTTTTGTATTTATCCTTCTCTCGTATACGCTTCCTGCAGGCAGGGAATGTGTCTGCCAGCTCTGCTGTATTGTATACTCTTCCACGTGCTCAGTACAGTGCTCTGCACATACTAAGTGCTCAATAAAGACCACTGATGATGATATCTGTAATTTAATATCTGTCTCCCCCTCTAGACCGCTTGTTGGGTGACCCTGGACAAGTCACTTCATTTCTCTGTGCCTCAATTCTCCCTCCTACTTAGATGGTGAGCTCCATGCGGGCCAGGGACTGTGTACGACCTAATTCACCTGTGTCCACCCCAGCGCTTAGAACAGCATTTGACACACAGTAAGCGCTTAACAAATACCGTAACCCCCACGGGCCCATGATGCCCTGAATATGCACACAACCAATTCTGTGCAAGGCTCCGTCCGGACAGATGCCTGTCGTCAAACGGACGTTCCTAATTCTGCCATTGTCTTCTCGCTTCCCTCATTTCCCACTTTAACCGTCCTCGACCCAACGCGATTTTTAGGTAACGGGGCGGGGGGTTGGCGACGACTGTGTCGCAGGAGAAACGCTTATGCTGCTAGGACGACCGAAGAGCAGAGACGTTACCATCTGGACCGCGCTAATATACTGCTTCTGCTCCACATAGATATGCGCCAGGTTCAGCCACACGTCGCTGATGTCAGCCGTGGCCTCTCTGACTTGAGCAAACACATCCCGAGCCTCCCGAAAATATCCTTTGTGAGCCAGCACGGCACCTGAAGGAGAGGAGAAATGCACAACGTGAACCTCTAGGTTTCGGGGTTCGACGGCCGTTCCGGAAGGAGACGCAGACTGTACTCTGAAATGGAGGGGAGGGATCGATGGCCCCTAGCGTAGGCAATCTCCGGCCTTTGTGGGAAAATGGGACGCCGCTGCTAATGCTAAGCAGAGTGAAGCGGAAGAGCGAAACCGAGAGCATGCAGAAAAGGGCCCCCAATTCCGGGAACCCCAGCAAAGACGACTCCGATGTTTACCGATGCCATTGGCTGCATACAGATTCTTTGGATCGTTTCTGAGCACTTGCTTGTAGATGGCCAGGGCCCGATCTTGATGCCGCTTTTCCTGCAGAGGGAAACACCACCGGATCGCTACTGAATGACTTTAATGCGTCTGACACCTCAGCGAAGACAACTGTCACCTTTCTGCATCCGCCGGCCACTCCACCCTCGGTCCCACCGCAATTACGTACGTATCCCTCGAGAGGGAACACTTCTGCTAACCCTGATGTATTGCGTACTCTCCCACGCGTTCAGTACAGTGCTCTGCACATAGTAAGCACTCGAACACCGCTGACGACGATATCTGTAATTTATTTTAATATCTGTCTCCCCCTCTAGACCGCAAGCTCCTGTTCCACTGTACTCTCCCAGGTGCTTAGCCCGGGGCTCTGGGCTCTCCCCAGGACTCGGCACAGTGCTCTGCCCACAGTAAGCACTCAATATATAACTGCTGATTGACCAATTACCTTCTCTCGATCCCTAGTGGGCTGATGTAGAGTTTGAAGCCAGACATTTCCGAGGGCTAGCATGGAATAGGTGTCGTTCTGAGTGGACGGCTGCTTCAGTATTCTCTCGAATTTCTTCTGGCCCGGACCCCATTCTTGTTTAGCCAAATGAAGGTTACCAATCAAAGACCAGGCGTCGGGGTGATCCTGAAAAAAATGGACATTCCTCACTGAAGAGAGACCTGCAGGGAAAGGGGCTAAAGAGAGCAAGGGCAGAGAGACGCACAGATCCACCAAATCGGTTTCTCAATTACCTCCCCAATCGTGGCTTGAAGCTTTAATTTTCCCAGCCCAAAGACCTGAGATGACCCACCTGATTAATCTGAAGGGCTTCTTTAAACCAATCCGAAGCCTCGTAAAAGTTTCCTTTATCTCGAGCCATGGCTCCCAGGCGCAGATAACCTGAAAGCGCATGTCGGAATTAATCATGTCGCACTTGAAACCTTTTTAAGCCCTTTCCCAGGGCGTGCAAGTCTAAGAATCTCACGTGTCAGCACACGCCAGAACATCAATTCACCTTTCCCAGAGTTCCTCCAAAAAACAATTGTTATCAAACGGACAGTTCTCAGATTTTTCCAGGAAACAACATCTTCCCTGAAGGCATTCTAGCCAAAGCACGGAGTGAAAACACATGTTCTGACAGAATCTAGTGTATATTTATATTTTATATTCTTCGAGTCATATTCTACAACTAATTCCCACACTAATACAAGTGACGGCCAAACACACGATTTTTTTAAGTCTACAAAGGTGCTTCCCCCCCAGCCCATCGAACAGCTTAAAACGCTTACAGTCGACATAATTAGGGTGTTCTCGTAAAATATTCTTATACAGCTTTTCTGCTTCGTGGAATTCACACATAGCCTCGTAGAGTCGGGCCAGATTGTACGATGTGGTAACAGAGATAGCATTATAGTAATGCTCATCATGTTCGGCTTCCGCTTTCGCTCGATCCAGCGATGCCAGAAAATATTTCTGTCAACACAAGGAAATGGCAGAGAGGTGACGTTTCCAGAAGGTCACCAAGACTAAAACTACCCCGGGACCCAAACCTAACATTTCTGGGAGTGCGCGGGCGGAGGGGAGCAGAACGGACAGGATCCCCCGGCTCTCTTACCTTGGCCTCCCCGAGGTTCCCGAGCCGGAAGTGGAGGGCGCCCACATTATTCAGGATCTCCGGCGGGACGTCGGCCTGCACCTTCTCTTGAAGGATGCGGGTTGCCGTTCCATAGGCCGAGAGAGCGCCCTGGGCGGTGGTGGGGATAAATCGGGGGGTGGAGGGAGACAGAGAGATCAGCAAGCCCTCGCGCGGCTTCCGGAGAGCTGCTCAACCGCTGCTGAGCACCGGATACCTACCTGGATGTCTGTCTGCTCCAGGATTTGGGCCAGTTCAATCCAGGCCTCGACGTCGTCGGGGTACTGCTCAGTGACTTTCTTCAAGTGGCCCTGGAAGAGGTAAGACACCACGTGTCAAAGCGGTTTGGATCTATAAACTGGAGAGGTCTATAAACTGGAGAGGCACACGTCACCAGGAGATGTGGCATCCCAGGCTGCGTAAAGCAGAGCGCTCCCCCGACCAGCCACCGATCAAGCCGACGACACCAGTCTCAGTCCACCCGTACCAGTAACGCGACCGCTCCCGGCCTTAACGGAGGTGAAGACCGCGGCGGGGATGCGAGCGGTTCGGAGCCAGTGAACGTACCTTGGCGATGTCCCGTTTGTCTTGATCTTCCGAAGCGGCGTACAGGGAACCGAGAATCTTCATGGTCTCGTAATTGTTCGGATAGGCTTTCAGAACTTTCTCGAAGCACTGAGACGCATTCTCCTTGTCTCCTCGGTAAATGTACATTTGGCCCAAACCGAAGAACGGCAGCACAAAGGAAGACGAAGCAAACTGTGTGGCCTGATAGTAGTACTGGAAAGCTTGGTCATAGTCCTCCTGAAAGGCACAGAAAAGCAGGAGATGACGACTCGGCTCAACTCGCTGGGTTGAGTCACTCAGAACAGTCGTAAGCTGCTAAAAAAAGGCTCGGGAAGGTTTGCTTACCTGTACGTGGAAAGATCTGGCTAGCTGATAGCAGCTCTCTGCCTGCATAGCTTCTACTTCCGTGTTGTGGAAAGCGTGGAGGGCCAAATGCTGGACTTTACTGTAATCCTACGTAACGAAGAACGCAAACTCATTTTAGAAAGAACGCGCACACTCCCGACCATCTAGCTATCTATTCCGATACTAGTGATGCCTGTCGACTTGTTCTGTTTCGTTGTCCGTCTCCCTCTCCTAGACCGCGAGCCCGCTGTAGGGTAGGGATCGTCTCTCTCCGTTGCCGAACTGTACTTTCCAAGCGCTTAGGACGGCGTTCTGCACGCAGTCAGCGCTCAATAAATAGGACCCAATTAAAGAGTGAATGAATCAACTAAAGCCTTGCTCCAACTGTGGTGCTAAGTCGATAGTGATGCAAGGCCTATACTGAAAGGGGGCCCTTTGGCCAAAGCGGGGCCACGAGCCATCTAGCCAAGCTCACGGAGACTCAGCCTTATGTCTCCTTACGGTCAAAGTGGCAGATTTTTTTCCTCAGCTAACTTAATACATCCCACTGTCCTTTGGCCAACTTTAAATTATTATTCATTGCTTCCACTAGCGGCAGCATTTGCTGAGTGAATGCAATGTTCTTGTACAGAATATTAAAGGACAGATTCCCTGACCACAAGGAGCTGACACTCTAAAGAGAATCTTCCCTTTTTAAAGACCTATTTTTGGTTGGAGTTAAGGAAAACCACACAGTCCCACTTATGGCTTTGCTCGGCTCTGGGTGCTTTAAATTTGAAATTTTACGCATCATGCTTGCTTGGGAGTTTGACACTTCCTTCAGTGTACCAGTCTTAAAAACCTCCCCAGAAGCGGAACCAATTCCTGCTCTGAAATAGGCGAAATCAAGACTAGGCGGAGAAGGATCTGTCTACCTTTTTGAAGAAGAAGTGATTTGCCAAGTGATTCAACACCATGGGGTTGCTGGGGTCGATCGTGTATGCTCGGGAAAGAAGTTGAACGCCATTTTTGATGGAATCCGCCTGAACGAAACAGTTACCAGTTGATGAGCCGGAAGGTAAGAGTCAGTAACGCTAGCTTCTAAAAGGAATTCTTTTTGGAGTACCAGGATATGAGGTTTCGCCACGTCTAGCCCAGGTGGGGTCGAATAGCCATGGCTTACCAAGCTTTTGAACAAATTCAATGGAAACCACCTTTGGCAAATAAAAGTTCTGTTTCCCTACATACACCTTTTGAGAACCGGCTCCCAACTAAAACCTCTCGTGTTAGTTTAGGGGCATACAAAATATTCACCAAAAATTCCGGAAAGTATTTATAAAAGCCCAGTGAAGAAGTAAACCGTAAAAGCATTTTCCGTTACAATGCGTTTAACTGACTTTTTAACCCCTAATAGGGCTCCTTTCAATTTTCTTTATGGTATACCGATATTAGTTACGGCTCTATTTTCAAAAGCTAGAATATTTTAAGAAGTCCTACATTTCAGAACGCACTTTCAAAACACAAATCACTCTTTAAGCGACTTTATTATTTCTTTTAATGTATCTGTTAAGTGCTCACTATGTCCCAGACACTGCCAGGTGCTGGGGATGGCACAAGCTAATTCGGCTGGACACGGTTCGTGTTCCACGTGGGGCTGACGGTCTCAATCCCCATTTCAGAGAGGCCCAGAGAGGTGAAGTGACTTGCCCCAGGTCGCACAGCATACAAGTGGGGAAGCTGGGATCAGAAGACCCGCGTCCTCCTGACTCCCATGCCCAAATTCTAACCACTACGCCTGCTACGTCTCACATCTCTCCATGGAAAAACATCTGAAATATTTTCCTGGCTCCCACACCTGATTCCCACCTGCGGACCCTCTCCCAGCCCGCCGTCCGGTGCTCGGCGCCCAGGAAGCACTTAACCCTCTTCTTCCCATTATTACGTACCTCTTTGTTATTGAGTTCCAAGACAGCCAACCCCACCAAGGCCCCCACACACTTAGAATTGAGCTCCAGAGCCCTGCTGAATGCCAGGCGAGCTTTCTCCAGTTTGTTCAGCTTCACAAAACAATGGCCCATGCCCAACCGGACTTCGGCTAGAAAGAAAAATTTCTGACTCATTTCGGTCCTGAGGCTGAAAAGCCGTACTTCACACTTCCCAGCATTATGACCCCCAAATCACCACCCCTTTAGAAAAGCTCCGGGCTAACGGAAGCAAATTTCGGGCAGGACAAATGGGCAACGGCCTTCATTTAAATTTTTAAGTGCTTAACGGCGCGTGACTTTTCCCCGCCGGATGTTGAGGTGGCTTTTGCGTTTTTTAGGAACATCACGGGGACACCCCGAAACCCAATCTAAAGGGATGCAGCAGAGCTGCTGAATGCTGGAAGCAGATGCGAGAGGCAATCAGTCCATCGGTGGTATTGACGGACCCCTCCTGAGTAGACAGATTACGATCCCTGCCCTTAAAAGCTTACAATACAGCAGGGGGAAGACGGATATTAAAATAAATTACAGGCAAGGGAGGCAACAGAGTATAAGGATATGGACACCACTGCTTTGGGAGGAGGGGGGAGGGGAGCTGGGTTCACACCAAAGTGTTTAGAGGATACGGAATTAAGCGCATAATAGATCACACCCAAAGGAGGGAGACTTTAACGGGAGGCTACGGCTTCTTGGAGGAGGATATGACTTCACAAGGGCTCTGAAGACGGGGAGAGTGAAGGTCTGAAGGGTAACAGACGGGATGGAAGTTTCAGAGAGGAAGGACGGATGAGCTAGGGGGTGGACGGCGAGAGTGAGGAGAACGAAGCACGGTGAGTAGGCTGGTGTTAGAGGAGGGAAATGTGCGGGCTGAGTTGGAGTGGGAGAGGTGTGAGGCGAGGCAGGGGACAGACGGAGCAGGGAGCCTTAAAGCTTCTCCTTGATGGACAGCTATTGGATGGGCAGCCACAGGAGGTGTGTGAACTTAGTTCCCAAATGAAAACCTGGCTCCACTAGAAAGCCGGAAACACAAAGAAGGGTCCGGAATCTCAAACTATCTTTTTCAGAAACAGACGGTAAAAGTAACAGCATTGAATTAAATGCTCAGTTGCAGTACCATTTGGGTGACATTTTGCCCCCAACATTGTAAGCTCGTAGGCAGGGAATGTGTCTACCAACTCTGTTGCACTGTTTTCTCTCAAGTGCTTAGTACAGGCAGCGCTCAAAAAATACGACGGATGGACTGAGTCTTCCCCTAGAGCCACAGAGTTAAGAGACAGTCCAAACGTCCTGTGGCAGACCGTGCCTTCGGCCCGAACCAACCGGAATGACAAGAGACTCGAATCTCTTCTTCCACCTTACCTGGACAACCCGGGTTGGTGCGCAGGGCTTTTTTGTAGTACGCAAGGGCTCCTCTGTAATCTTTCTTGTTGAATGAAATACACGCTTTACCTGTCACAACATAAAAAGGGCTGTGAAGTTGTTTGGCACTGCCTGGTGAAATCCATACTGCAAGCTCCCTGAAAACAGCTCCTGGCAAAACTGTTGGTGGCCTGTCATTCGATTAAATCGCATCACTACTTTTAATGCAGACCCGCTGGCGTGCGGCAATGGGCACAGGAAGAGATTTTATCAATCAGACGTGGTCGCGATGCATTTGCTTCTGAATTTTTCGGATTTCTCACTCAAACTGTAAGCAGGACGGACTTATTATTATTATTATTTGGATTTACCTTTAAAATGAAAATGTGAATCCGTTTGGAGGACTGTCCGAAGGGTCACCATTTCTTCACTGGGCTGACGGACTGGGGAATCTATTGCCCAAAACTTATCACGTGCCTAATGGACCACTAATTTCAAAAGCGGAAAATAATTCTAGGCAAGGTACTGCCTCAAAGCAACTCTACAACTGTCATTAACCCAAGAGACATCCTCAGAGGACTTTTCAAGCCTACGCTTTCCAAAGCCCAAAGACAAACTCTCTCTCCTCTCTGGTCAGACCCAGTTCCTTTCCACTAAAGACAGTCACGGTCCTCAAACGGCTGCCGAAGGTTCCTTACCAAGAAGGGCTGGAATATTATTTGGAGACTGGTTGAGTACAAAGTGAAACTGCGCATCGGCCTGGTCCATTTTGTCCCCTTCCAACAGACAGAAGCATGCTCTTCCCAGCAAATGGTTCTGAAAAAGAGGAAGTCGCCTCCTCAAAGACGGTCCTCTAGTGAGGGCTATGCACATTAGGTTATTTTGGTGAAGGAATAAAGCATTAGAGAGAAAGCCACACAAAGGAATGCCCTGCAATCATCCTCCATTTTACCTCGCAGGTAGTTGTTCCCTTCTGCCTCAGAATGAGTGCCACAAAATTCAAGTCGTTTACATTGGCTGCATACTTAATGGAACTGAATTAAGTTGCTTAATTCACTATGGCAATCATCACTTTGTTAGCAGTACGCCTGTAGACGACAGACTGAAGAAATTCTAGCTGCCTGATTTGCTGATACGCAACCACTGACAGGGACCAGTCTGGGGTAATACGTTAACTGTGGAAATTAACAAACCCTTTGGACGCTTTTCCCTTTGGGGATTACTTAAAAGACACTGAAATGCCCTAAACTCTCGGCAAAACGCCCATGCCACATAACCTATAAACAGATGTGTGAATACAGCAGCTGGTAAGAGGGGGTAATTCTTTTTTTTTTTTTACCTGATCGTACATAATAATTTTGTCTGCCATAGTGTACAGCAGGGTTGCTTGTGTGATGAGCTCCTTCTTGTTGTCTTTATTCTTTTCCTTCCGGGCCTGCTGGACATAGTACGCGGCCAAAGTGTCTAAGCAAGTCATCTGGTCTTTTTCGTGGTCTCTGTAATCCAGGTTGCCATCTATACGTGCAGCTTCCAATAGCTTCACGAAATCCTCCGTTTTCCCTTGTTTGTAATATTCCAGCTGGACAACAAAAGGTCAAATTAGGCGTGCTGCATTTACCTTCGGTACCGTTCTGCCTCCTGGCGACGTAGCCGGATTTGGTTTAAATAGATCACTGAACTCTCAAACTCAAAAACGCCGTCTTCAAGATGCTTTCAAGAATCAAACGCGGGCTATCTCCACACTCCGCTGTTGATGACGATGTTACACGTTTAGCGATGATGACGGGGATGGTATTTGGGAAGCGCTTACTACCGTTCTAAGTGCCGGGGTAGACACAAACTCACCAGGTTGTCCCACTTGGGGCTCACGGCCTTCATCCCCATTTTACAGAGGAGGGAACTGAGGCCCGGGGAAGTGAAGCGACTTGCCCCAAGTCACCCAGCTGATAAGTGGCGGAGCTGGGATTAGAATCCACGACCTCTGACTCCCCAGCCCGGGCTCTTGCCACTTAGCCACGCCAAGCACCGGACAGGATGGGGGTAGATACAAGATAACAGGACAGTATAGAATCCCTATCCCACATTCCACGTCTCTGAGGTGGTTTGAGATTGAGCTTGCGTATGTTACCAAGATGTTTCTTCTGTCCTTCCCGACTGCAGCCGGCCTACTCAGCTCACCATAGGGTAGCTGCTTAAATACCCTGCTGCCATCCGTTCTCCTTACGTCAGTTGTCTCTGCAGCCTCGCTGTGAGCTCCCAGACTGCCGTTTCAAATCCCGGCTGGCCGCTAAGAAGTAGCTAGGGCATATGGATAAAGCTGACGAACCTGCGCTGGAAATTAAATACCCTGGGAAGCAGCGTGGCCTAGTGGATAGAGCACAGGCCTGGGAGTCAGAGAGTCACGGGTTCTAGTCCCGACTCCTCCACGTGCGTCTGCTGGGTGACCCTGGGCAAGTCACTTCACTTCTCCTTGCCTCAGTCCCCTCACCTGTAAAAGGGGGATTAAGAGTGTGAGCCCTCTGTGGGACAGGGACCGTGTGAGTGGCCTGTGTAGTCGTAATTGTATCTATTGTCTATTGTGTGCAAGGCCTGGGAAAGAGAAGACGGGTGGAAGTGAGAGACGGCCCCCCTCGGTGGGGATCAGTGCATGGACGAATGTCCTGTTCCCGTTCCTGTCAGGGAAGGGGAAGGTGGACTGAAGATGGACTTCACGAAGAGACCGAAACCAGACGTGAAAAAGCTTCACCTATGAGTCCAGGACGCTGGGAGGAGTTCTGCCTGCCGGAGAGCTAAGGGTCATCGGAGAGCCACTTCTTCCGCGGGGCTCAGAGGCCCTCCCCGTGAACTCTGGTCTATTGAAAGGATCATGACCTTTCATCTCCAGGTGTGGAGGTACAGCGGGGGTCCAAGTCTGGTGCGTTCAGGGGGACAGTGAGACGCAAACCAAAGCCTGAAGCCAAGGAAGCCTGAATTCAGGGTCCTGCCATGAAGACTGGTTTTTTTTTATGGTATTTCTTAAGTGTGCCGGGCACTCTACTAAGCATCCAGGTGGATGCAAACTCATGGGGTTGGACACAGCCCACGTGGGGCTCACCGTCTTCATTTCCAACCTGCAGATGAGGTAAGTGAGGCAAGGAGAAATTGGGTGACTTGCCCATGGTCACACAGCAGACAAGTGGCGGAGCCGGGATTAAAACACTGGTGAGTAAGGAACCAGCCGGGGAATAAACGAGGTTGGATAAAACTGGACTCGTTACGTAACTGAGGCACCTTCAGCTCTTCCTGGGACCAGCAAACTTTTCAGGGCAGCAAAATCTGCTTATTAGCTGCCCCGACCCAGGTCTTTTGATGGAGTCAGAGGCTCTCCTAAGGTCTACAGGCCTTGTGGAAAGGCCTTGGACTCTTTTGCGCTTCGTCTAAAATGCACAAGATGTTCAAGAAAGACACAGTTGAGTAACAGAGGCTGGCAAAGATGGGTGATACCAGGAAAATCCGTTAACTGTTTTAAAAAGCATTAAAAGCTCACATTTCAGCCAGGTAATAAACAGATAACTGAAATTAACGCTCTGCCTAAATGAGACTCTTTCTACATTCTCACTGCGGCGAATTCAGGTCCGAGTCTTGGAACGGAGCAGAGCTTCGATTGAAAATAACTCTGGCCCAGAAATAAACGTCCTAGAATCCGAGCTGTTCTAGCACGGCCAGTACCAAAACTCTGAGTTCTCTACTTATAAACCGGCAGCTTGAAAAAGATGTCCAAGGGAGCAAAGGTGTCTGTGATCTTCAAATAAGGGCAAAGAAATAAAGGAGGCTTCCAAACTCAAGTCAGAGGCAGGTATGCTGAAGTGTAAAGTTACTGGACTAAATCGAGACCTGTGTCTGCTCTATTGATCAATCGTGGCCGATTTACAGATTTAATTTTTACGATCGGTTAACCCGGTACAGGCAGGCACCGATGGGTGACCACAGTTGATTTCTGTACAAACGTAAGGAATTGGGGAGCAGGGTGGCCTAGTGGAAAGGGAGTCAGAGGACCAAGGGCTTGCTGTGTGACCCTGGGCAAGTCACTCAACTTCTCAGTTCCTCGGTTCTCCTGCCTACTTACACTGTGAGCTCCATGAGGAACAGGGATTGAGTCCAATCTATTTCACCGGTATCAACCCCAGTATTCAGAAGAGTGTCTGATATATAGCAAGTGCCTAATGAATGTCTTTTTTTTTTTTAAGTGCTGTAAAATAGTGATTAAATACCTGTTTGCCCTCCCCTTTAGAATGTGAGCCCCATGTGGGACCGGGACTGTGCCCAACCTGATAAACTATCCCGGAGCTTAGAACCGTGCTTGACACATAGTAAGCGCTAAATAGATACCACCAGAATCATGATAATAATATGTAAAAACTGTCTCGTTCCAGGTCATCGCCGAGCAAGGACCGGCAACGAGACGGGCCCCGGGATGACCGGAGAGGTGGGCTGACCGGAGATGACCGGGGGGGGGGGGGGGAGAAGGGAGCTTGGACACGTGAGAAGAGCGGCGGGGAAGAGAAGAGTCTGGCAACTGAAAGAACACGGGCAGAAGGTCCGACAAGGAACGGTAACAAGAAGAAGGGCGGGGAAAATACAAAGACACTTGGATGTTGCTGGGGCAGTATTACTTGTTTTCATTAGCCTCAAACATAAATATAAGGTCTGTTTCTCTATAGAGGCCACAAAATAGTCTTTAACAGCTTCAAAATCAACACCGATGCAGTACTCGGCTCCTCTGGGTGCTGGAAGAAATTAGTTTATGGATTATGATGTGGATAAAAACCATTTTATACATAAATTTTTACCCCTTTGTAACTTTTCCCCGATCAGCAATTAGCACACGCTTAGGCTAGTCTAAGGATCAACCTTCGATTAAAAAAAACAGCCACTCTCCTTATGACATACTGAAAGACTGTAGGTAGGGGAGAACAAACATACAGGATGTCTCTCGATGTTTTTGGCCAGAAAAAGAAGGGCATTTACTAAACGAATACTAACCGCTAAAGCAATCCAAATGTGCAGTTGAGTGTGTTCCTGCTTCAGAATACTTATAACTTCATCTCCCTCCGGTAACTGATCGAAGTCAAGTTCGATGACCTAGAAGACAAAATTTCACGTTACCCCTTTTCACAAGTCACGTGTCATTTTTCACAGATAGTTTGATTGAAGTACAAGGTGTATTTATTTAAGCGCATTGAATTCATTGGCTCTTTGAGGGCGAGCATCGTGTTCACTGATTGGACGCTCCCCAATGCCTAATACCTCCTAAGTGCCCCCAAAACACCACCGGTTGATTAATAAACACCATCGTCATTCTCTCTGCCTTACAAGCCTTGGGTTTATCCTCGACTCATCTCTCTCACTTACCCCCCCACATATTTAGTCTGTTACCAGAATCTACTGGTATTACCGTCGGATCATCTCTAGAACCGGGCCCAAGGTTATGGGCTTTTGAAAGGTGGAGGACAGTGGTGCTGTCTGGGAAACACAGGGGAAGGACGGCGTATGGAGAGACGGAAAGATGCGGAGTTCTGTTTCGGGACATGGGACACCCACATAGAGATGCCCCGGAGGGAAGAGGAAATGTGAGACTTTCCGAAAAGGAGAGCGGTCAGGGCTGGAGAAGCCAATCTGGGAATCATCAGACTAGAGATGGTAGCCGGAGTTGGACGTGAACGTGCTCTCCGAGGGAGGGAGTGCAAGTTTCTTTAAAAACGCCCCTACTGCATTCTAGGGGAATGAAGAGTCCATGCATTTAAGTGCAAATTATAACCACACAAAGGCAGTGTTTTTAAGTCCTTCCTTGCTCCGAAACATTCTTTCAAACAGGTGTCTATTTTTCATTTGAATCTGGTGACGGGGCTTCGGGTGGAGGGGGACGATGCGGGTGGGAAGCAAGAAGGACACGGTTTGGGAAGGGCAACTCGCTTTAGAAGAATTAACAGCTTCGAAGGACTCGGTCTGGGGTCCCAACGGTCACCTGTGAGGAGGAAGGGCTAGGAGTCCGATCCCAAAAAGCTGAGGCTGTGAAAACAACTGGAAAACCATGGTTGACGACCCCAGTGACCCTGACAGGGTAAGCACCTGTGACTGTAAGCTTCTTGTGGGCAGGGACCATTTTACCAACTCTATTTTACCGTACTTTCCAGAGCACTTACTAAGAAGCGGCGTGGCCTAGCAGAGAAGCAAGATTGGCCTAGTGGAAGGAGCACGGACCTGGGAGTCGGATGACCCTGGGTTCTAATCCCGGCACGGCCACGTTTCCTGGGTGACCCCGG
The DNA here is from genome assembly GCF_004115215.2 of Ornithorhynchus anatinus. Taxonomy (NCBI): domain Eukaryota; kingdom Metazoa; phylum Chordata; class Mammalia; order Monotremata; family Ornithorhynchidae; genus Ornithorhynchus; species Ornithorhynchus anatinus. The sequence continues at coordinate 48,418,094 of NC_041730.1, read as the reverse complement.
GCGTCGCTTAACTTCTCTGTGCCTCAGAAAAAGTTTCCTAATGCTGCCCATCCAAAATGCGTAGTGAAAGATGCGTATTAGGAGAAGAACCGCCATACACCTTAAACCCAACGGTTGCCCTAGCTGGTTATTAGCTGATCGGACACCTGATTTTCAGAGCGGGTGAGGACAAACGATGGATCCTCGGGGCAACTCTCCTTTGACAACCAAGACGAAACTAGTCAGAAACCTCAGTCGAGGGGAAACAAGCTAGCCGGACGAAAAGTCGACATCGGATAACTTCCGGAACGGATACATCCCGGGAGGAAAACAAAATGCAGCAGATACAAATGTAGCGATACACTGCATTCCACTTCTGAACACGCGGAAGTTTCCTTTGCCTCCCTAAATGTTTCAATCCTCCTGCGGGAGGAATCTGGGGTATTTACTAAGATCTAAAAACCTCCGGCCTAGAATATTTTTGCGACAAGTCCTTCATTAAAACAAAAAAAAAGGAAGAGCTGGGGGATTAAACAGCCAAAGGTTACGGGGATAATTTTGTGAAAATACGAATTGTCCGTTCCAAACGCTTACTACAGTACTCTGCACACAGTAAGTGCTCAATAAATACAAACAAATACAATATAAATAGCAATGTAAACAGAATTATAGCTATATACACATCAATATAAATAGATAGAATTATAGATATGTACAAATGCCGTGGTGGGGGGAGGTAAGGGGAGCAGAGGAAAATACAATTTGCTGGTACCCACCCCAACGCTTAGTACAGTGCCTGGCACCTAGGAAGCACTTAACATGTACCACTAACATGATGGTGGTGATGGTAATAATAACAATAATGTTGGTATTTGTTAAGGTCTTACTTTGTGCCAAGCACTGTTCTAAGCGCTGGGGTAGATACAGGGTAATCAGGTTGTCCCACATGGGGCTCCCAGTCTTCATCCCCATTTTCCAGATAAGGGAACTGAGGCCCAGAGAAGTGAAGTGACTTGCCCCCAGTCACACAGCTGACAAGTGGCGGAGCCGCGATTTGAACCCATGACCTCTGCCTCCCAAGCCCGGGCTCCTTCCACTGAGCCATGCTGCTTCCCATTTGTCAGCTGGGTGACTTTGGGCAAGTGGCTTCGCTCCTCTGGGCCTCCGTGACCTCACCTGGAAAATGGGGGTGAAGGCTGGGAGCCCCACGGGGGGCACCTCATTACCTTGTTGCATCTCTCCCAGCGCTGAGAACAGTGCTTGGCACATAGTAAGCACTTAACAAATGTCATTATTATTATGATGATGATCTTCTGCACACAGTCAGCGCTCACGAACTGCGATGGAATGAATGAGTGAGTGAGTGAGTGAATGAGTGAGTGAATGAGTAAGTGAATGAATGAGTGAATGAGTGAGTGAAGAGTAAGTGAATGAGTGAGCGAATGAATGAGTGGGTGAGTGAATGAATGAATGATGATGATAATGTTGCTATTTGTTAAGCGCTTGTTATGTGCAGAGCACTGTTCTAAGCGCTGGGGGAGATACAGGGTCATCAGGTTGTCCCCCATGAGGCTCACAGTCTTCATTCCCATTTTACAGATGAGGGAACTGAGGCCCAGAGAAGTTAAGCGACTTGCCCACAGTCACACAGCTGACGAGTGGCAGAGCCGGGAATGAATGAATGAATGAATGAGTGAGTGAATGAGTGAGTGAATCCCGGCTCCGCCGCTAGTCAGCTGTGTGACCTTGGGCAAGTCACTTAACTTCTCTGTGCCTCAGTTACCTCATCTGTCAAATGGGGATTAAAAAACTGTGAGCCCCACATGGGACAACCTGATCACCTTGTATCTCCCAGCGCTTAGAACAGTGCTTTGCACATAGTAAGTGCTTAACAAATACCACCATTTATTTATATTTTATTTATGACTAGATGAGTGAATGAGTGAGTGAATGAGCAAGTGAATGAGTGAGTGAGTGTGTGTGTGAATGAGTGAGTGTGTGAATGAGTGAGTGCGTGAATAAGTGAGTGAATGAATGAATGAGGGACTGAATGAGTGAGCAAATAAGTGAGTGAATGAATGAGTGAGTGAATGAGTGAGCGAGTGAGTGAGCGAATGAATGAGTGCGTGAGTGAATGAATGAGTGAGCAAATGAGTGAGCGAGCGAATGAATGAATGAGTGAATGAGTGAATGAATGAGTGAGTGAATGCGTGAGTGAGTGAGTGAATGCGTGAGCGAGTGAGTGAATGAGTGAGTGAATGAATGAGTGAGTGAATGAATGAATGAGCGAACGAATGAGTGAGTGAATGTATGAGCGAATGAATGAGTGAGTGAGTGAATGCGTGAGCGAGTGAATGAGTGAGTGAGCGAATGAATGAGTGAGTGAATGCGCGAGTGAGCGAGTGAATGAGTGAGCGAATGAATGAGTGAGTGAATGCGCGAGTGAGTGAGTGAATGAGTGAGTGAATGAATGAGTGAGTGAATGAATGAGCGAACGAATGAGTGAGTGAATGTATGAGCGAATGAATGAGTGAGTGAATGCGTGAGCGAGTGAGTGAGCGAATGAGTGAGCGAATGAATGCGTGAGTGAGTGAATGCGTGAGCGAGTGAGTGTACGAGTGAGTGAGCGAATGAGTGAGTGAATGCGTGAGCGGGTGAGCGAATGAGTGAGTGAATGAATGAGTGAATGAATGAGTGAGCGAATGAGTGAGCGAATGAGTGAGTGAACGAATGAGTGAGTGAATGGATGAGCGAATGAATGAGTGAATGCGTGAGTGAGTGAGTGTACGAGTGAGTGAGCGAATGAGTGAGTGAACGAATGAGTGAGTGACTGGATGAGCGAATGAATGAGTGAGTGAATGCGTGAGCGAGTGAGTGAGCGAATGAGTGAGGAATGAATGAGTGAATGAATTAACGAGTGAGCGAACCAACCCGCCCCCCCCCCCCCGCCCCGCCCCCCCCGTCCGCGCCGGGCGCCCCCTGGCGGGCAGGCGGCGCGCTGACCTCGTCAGTGTCCCGGAGGGGAATCTCGATCGATCCTCGCGACATGGTGAAGCCGGACACTTTGCCCGCTCGCCGAGGAAGTCCCGCTCCTGCCGGCCGCCTCGCAGCCCTCGCCTTCCTCCTCCTCCTCCTCCTCCTCCTGCTGCTGCTGCTCCTGCTCCTCCTCCTCGTCCTCCTCCGGGCCCGTCACCGTCAGCGCCGCCGCCCCCTCGCCTCAGCGGCGGCCCCAGCGCCGACTACTTCCGGTTGACCCCGCGCCGTGACCCGGAAGGACTTGGGGCGCCAGCCTGCCTTAGCCTCTTCGTTATACTAAAAATAACCATAATAATAATAATAATGTTGGTGTTTGTTAAGCCCTTCCTATGTGCAGAGCGCTGTTCTAAGCGCTGGGGCAAATACAGGGTCACCAGGTGGTCCCACGTGACGCTCCCAGCCTTCATCCCCATTTGACAGATGAGGGAACTGAGGCCCAGAGGAGTTAATAATACCACCATTATTATTATTAATAATGATGTTGGTGTTTGGTAAGCGCTGACTATGTGCAGAGCATTGTTCTAAGCGCTGGGGGAGATCCAGGGTCACCGGGTGGTCCTACATGAGGCTCCCAGTCTTCATCCCCATTTGACAGATGAGGGAACTGAGGCCCAGAGGAGTTAATAATACCACCATTATTATTATTAATAATGATGTTGGTGTTTGGTAAGCGCTGACTATGTGCAGAGCATTGTTCTAAGCGCTGGGGGAGATCCAGGGTCACCAGGTGGTCCTACATGAGGCTCCCAGTCTTCATCCCCATTTGACAGATGAGGGAACTGAGGCCCAGAGAAGTTAATAATACCACCATTATTATTATTATTAATAATGATGTTGGTGTTTGGTAAGCGCTGACTATGTGCAGAGCATTGTTCTAAGCGCTGGGGCAAATACAGGGTCACCAGGTGGTCCCACGTGACACTCCCAGTCTTCATCCCCATTTGACAGATGAGGGAACTGAGGCCCAGAGAAGTTAATAATGATGGTGGTGTTTGTTAAGCGCTGACTATGTGCAGAGCGCTGTTCTAAGCGCTGGGGGAGAGACAGGGTCATCAGGTGGTCCCACGTGAGGCTCACAATCTAAATGCCCATTTGACAGATGAGGGAACTGAGGCACATAGTAAGCACTTAAAAAATACCATCATTAATATTATTATTATTATTATTGTGAAGTAGCCCGGGCTTGGGAGTCAGAGGTGGGTTCGAATCCCGGCTCGGCCACTTGTCAGCTGTGTGACTGTGGGCAAGTCACTTCACTTCTCTGGGCCTCAGTGACCTCATCTGGAAAACGGAGATAAAGACTGTGAGTCCCACGGGGGACAAACCTGATCACCTCATATCTGCCCCCATCGCTTAGAACAGTGCTTGGCACATAGTAAGCCCTTAACAAATGCCATCATTATTATTATTATTACTGATAATAATAGGATGGTCCCTGTTAAGGGCTTACTCTGGGCCAGGCCGGGCCTGTATCTTAATTCCCAACTGGGCATTCATTCATTCAGTCGTATTTATTCGTTCAGTCATTCATTCAGTCGCATTTAGGGAGCACTTGCTGTGTGCAACGCATTCATTCATTCATTCAGTCAGTCGCATTTAGGGAGCGATTGCTGTGGGCAACACATTCATTCATTCAGTCGCATTTAGGGAGCACTTGCTGTGTGCAACACATTCATTCATTCATTCAGTCGCATTTAGTGAGCGATTGCTGTGGGCAATGCATTCATTCATTCATTCAGTCGCATTTATGGAGTACTTGCTGTGTGCAACACATTCATTCATTCACTCAGTCACATTTATGGAGCGATTGCTGTGTACAGAGCATTCCTTCATTAATTCAGTCGCATTTATGGAGCGCTTGCTGTGTGCAATGCATTCATTCAGGCATTCATTCGCATTTATGGAGCGACAGCTGTGTGCAGAGCATTCATTCATTCAGTCAGTCATTCAGTCGCACTTAGGGAGCGCTTAGTGTGTGCAGAGCCTCCATTCATTCATTCAGTCGCCCTTAGGGAGCGCTTACTGGTGCAGCTATTCATTCATTCAGTCGCAATTACGAAGCACTAAGTGTGTGCAGAGCATTCATTCATTCAGTCACATTTATGGAGCGCTGGCTGTGTGCAGAGCATTCATTCATTCACTCAGTCGCACTTGTGGAGCGCTTGCTGTGTGCAGAGCATCCATCCATTCATTCAGTCACACTTGTGGAGCGCTTACTGGTGCAGCTCATTCATTCAGTGGCAATTAGGGAGCACTAAGTGTGTGCAGAGCATTCATTCATTCATTCAGTCACACTTGTGGAGCGCTTACTACCTGCAGAGCCTCCATCCATTCATTCAGTCGCACTTAGGGAGCGCTTAGTGTGTGCAGGTTATTCATTCATTCAGTGGCAATTAGGGAGCACTGTGTGTGCAGAGCATTCATTCATTCACTCAGTCGCACTTGTGGAGCGCTTGCTGTGTGCAGAGCATTCATTCATTCATTCATTCATTCAGTCACACTTGTGGAGCGCTTACTGCCTGCAGAGCCTCCATCCATTCATTCAGTCGCACTTAGGGAGCGCTTAGTGTGTGCAGCTTATTCATTCATTCAGTGGCAATTAGGGAGCACTAAGTGTGTGCAGAGCATTCATTCATTCACTCAGTCGCACTTGTGGAGCGCTTGCTGTGTGCAGAGCATTCATTCATTCATTCATTCATTCAGTCACACTTGTGGAGCGCTTACTGCCTGCAGAGCCTCCGTCCATTCATTCAGTCGCACTTAGGGAGCGCTTAGTGTGTGCAGCTTATTCATTCATTCAGTGGCAATTAGGGAGCACTAAGTGTGTGCAGAGCATTCATTCATTCGGTCGTATTTATTTTCCATTGTTTTTATGAGATGTTCTTCCCCTTGACTCTATTTATTGCCACTGTTCTTGTCTGTCCGTCTCCCCCGATTAGGCCACGAGCCCGTCAAAGGGCAGGGACTGTCTCTATCTGTTGCCGACTTGTCCATTCCAAGCGCTTAGTACAGTGCTCTGCACATAGCAAGCGCTCAATAAATACTATTGAATGAATGAATTTATTGAGCACTTGCTGTGTGCATTCATTCATTCATTTAATCACTGAAGCAGCGTGGCTCAGTGGAAGGATCCCAGGCTTGGGAGTCAGAGGTCATGGTTTCGAATCCCGGCCCTGCCCCTCGTCAGCTGTGTGACCGTGGGCGAGTCACTTCACTTCTCTGGGCCTCAGTTCCCTCATCTGTCAAACGGGCATGAAGACGGGGAGCCTCACGTGGGACCACCTGACGACCCTGTAATAATAATAATAATGTTGGCATTTGTTAAGCGCTTACTATGTGCCGGGCACTGTTCTAAGCGCTGGGGGAGATACAGGCTAATCAGGTTGTCCCACTTGAGGCTCACAGTTAATCCCCATTTTACAGATGAGGGAACTGAGGCCCAGAGAAGTGAAGTGACTTGCCCCCGGTCACCCAGCTGACGAGTGGCAGAGCCGGGATTCGAACCCCTGACCTCTGGACTCCCAAGCCCGGGCTCTTTGCACCGAGCCCCGCTGTCTCTCCCCCAGCGCTTAGAACAGGGCTCTGCACAGAGTCAGCGCTTAACAAAGAGCAACATTATTGTACTCGAAAAGGGAAGGGAACTAAAAGGCAGTGAGGACTGGAACCCAAGGTGGTGACGCGAGCAAGGAAAAGCAACACTCAGGGACAGTGTTGGATAGATCAGAAAAGGGAGAGGTACGAGTGACACAACGGCCCCCCTCCTCCTGTTTGGCTGTGCCTTTATTTATTATTTATTGAGAAGCAGCGTGGCTCAGTGGGAAGAGCATGGGCTTTGGAGTCAGAGGTCATGGGTTCGAATCCCAGCTCTGCCACTTGTCAGCTGTGTGACTTTGGGCCAGTCACTTAACTTCTCGGTGCCTCAGTCACTTAACTTCTCGGTGCCTCAGTCACCTGTAAAATGGGGATTAAGACTGGTAGCCCCACGTGGGACAACCTGATTCCCCTGTGTCTACCCCAGCGCTTAGAACAGTGCTCGGCACATAGGAAGCGCTTAACAAATATCAACATTAAACATTAGATTAGAACAGTGCTCAGCACATAGTAAGCGCTTAACAAATACCAACATTATTATTATTTATTTGCAACATCTAGGAGAAGTAGCGTGGCTCAGTGGAAAGAGCACGGGCTTTGGAGTCAGGGCTCATGAGTTCGAATCCCGGCTCTGCCACTTGTCGGCTGTGTGACTGTGGGCAAGTCACTTAACTTCTCTGGGCCTCAGTTCCCTCATCTGGAAAATGGGGATGAAGACTGTGAGCCCCATGTGGGACAACCTGATTCCCTTATGTCTACCCCAGCGCTTAAAACAGTGCTCGGCACATAGTAAGCGCTTAACAAATACCCACATTATTATTATTAAGTAGCCAATCACAAAAAAACTCGGACAAGTGTGTCTTCTTCAATGACAAAAGAGACTCTTCGAGCAGGCCTCATCTGTTTTGGCTAAGAAGCCATCTCCTGTCCCCCGGAATTTGGAATTTGCGGATGTGATATCCATCCCGCCTGAAATGGGGGACTTCCTGAGACAAAAACAGAGTCATTTAGATCAAGAGCGGCTATGCTCGGAATGCCGTTTTTAACCATTATTGTTGGAGAAGCAGCGTGGCTCAGTGGAAAGAGCACGGGCCCTGGAGTCAGGGCTCATGAGTTCGAATCCCAGCTCTGCCACTTGTCGGCTGTGTGTCTGTGGGCAAGTCACTTCACTTCTCTGGGCCTCAGTTCCCTCATCTGGAAAATGGGGATGAAGACTGTGAGCCTCACGTGGGACAACCCGATTCCCCTGTGTCTACCCCAGCGCTTAGAACAGTGCTCGGCACATAGTAAGCGCTTAACAAATACCAACATTATTATTATTATTAATCGTATTTATTGAGCGCTTTGCGCGTGGAATGTACAATTTGGCCACAGAGAGGGACAATCCCTGCCCACCAACGGGCTCACAGTCGAGAAGGGAGACAGGCAACAAAAAGGCATCGATACCCTCAAAAGGGATAAAGAGAAGCGTAGATATATAAACATCACTAATAGAATAATAAATAATATATACGACTAGGCACAAGTGCGAGGGGAGGGGGAGGGAGGTCAGGGGGCACCGCCCAGGGTCACGTGACCCACCCCTCGCTTTAGCCGTCGACGCCACTGCGCCTGCGCACCCCCGCCCAGGGTCACGTGACCCGCCCAGAGCAGGCGTCCCTCCCCGTCCGGCCCCGCCTCTCTCCTCAGCCCCGCCACCGCGCCTGCGCCGCGGATCACGTGGTTCTCCCCCCCTCCCTCTCAGGGCCAGCGCTCCTCCACCTCCGGCCCCGCCCCTCTTTAGCCGTCGACGCCACTGCGCCTGCGCCCCCCCCCCCCCCGCCCAGGGTCACGTGACCCCCCAGAGACGGCGTCCCTCCCCGTCCGGCCCCGCCCCGTCTCTCTCCTCAGCCCCGCCCGCGCGCCCTTCGCCGCCACCGCGCCTGCGCCGCAGCGAGGATCACGTGGTCCTTCTCCCCACACACCCCCCCCCAGCCAGCGCCCCCCACCTCCGGCCCCGCCCCATCCACCTCCGGCCCCGACCCCTCTCCTCAGCCCCGCCCGCGCGCCCTTCGCCGCCACGGCGCCTGCGCCGCAGTCGGGGATCACGTGGTTCTCCCCCCCCTCAGGGCCAGCGCCCTCCCTCTCCTCAGCCCCGCCCCCTCTCTCTCCTCAGCCCCGCCCGCGCCGCAGCCGGGGCTCACGTGACTCTCCCCCCTCTCCTCAGCCCCGCCCCCTCTCTCTCCTCAGCCCCGCCCGCTCGCCCTTCGCCTCCACCGCGCCTGCGCCGCAGCCAGGGCTCACGGGACTCTCCCCCCTCCCTCTCCGGGCCAGCGCCCCTCCGCCTCCGGCCCCGCCCCCTCGCTCAGCCCCGCCCGCGGGCCCTTCGCCGCCACCGCGCCTGCGCCGCAGCGAGGATCACGTGGTTCTCCCCCCCCCCCAGAGCCAGCGCCCCCCTCACCTCCGGCCCCGCCCCCTCGCTCAGCCCCGCCCGCGCGCCCTTCGCCGCCACCGCGCCTGCGCGCCCCCCCTCCCCCGGGCCGGCGCCCCTCCACTTCCGGTCCCGCCCGCGCGCCGTCGCCGCCACCGCGCCTGCGTCGCCGCCGGGGGTCACGTGGCCCCCCCCCCCCCCGCCCCCCCCGCCCCCCCGCCCCCCCGCCCCCCCGCCGTCGTCCGTCCCTTCAGGACCGGCGGGGCCCGGGCCGCCGCTTCGTCTTCCTCCTCGTCGTCGCCCCGGCGGTGTCGGGGCCGTGTGGGGGTGGGGGTGTGGGGGCAGGATGTCGGGTCGGCGCGGGGGCGGGCCGGGGGCCGGCGAGGCGTCGGAGCCGGCGGCGCGGGACCTGTTCGAGGCCTGCCGCAACGGAGACGTGGAGCGGGTCAAGCGGCTGGTCACCCCCGACAGGGTCAACGGCCGCGACACCGCCGGCCGCAAGTCCACGCCGCTCCACTTCGCCGCAGGTACCGGCCGCGCCGCCGCACTTCGCCGGGGGGGCGGGAGGGGGGCTGCGGGGGTCGTGGGCTGTGTGGTGGGAGGGGGGAGGTCCGGGGGGGGGGGGGGGCGCGTCTGTGTGCGTGTTTGGGGGTGAGGGGGTGTGGGGTGTCTGGGGTGTGTGTGCTGTGTGTATGTGGGGGGGTGGGGGGGGTGTTTGGGGGATGGGTTGGGGGGGGTAGATGTGAATGAGGGGGCGTCTGTGTGTGTTTGGGGGGTGTCTGTGGGTGAGGGGGTGGAGGTGAGGGGGTGTGGGGGGGGGGTGTTTGGGGGATGGGTTGGGGGGGTAGATGTGAGTGGGGGGCGTCTGTGTGTGTTTGGGGGGTGACTGTGGGGTGTCTGGGGTGTGTATGCTGTGTGTGTGTGTTTGGGGGGTGTCTGTGGGTGAGGGGGTGGAGGTGAGAGTGTGTGTGTGTGTCTGGGGAGTGTCTGTGGGTGAGGGGATGGAGGTTGGGGGGGGTGGCTGTGGGTGAGGGTGGGGGGGGTGTCTGGGGCGTGTGTGCTGTGTGTATGTGGGTGTGTTTGGGGGGTGTCTGGGGGGTGTCTGGGGGTGAGGGTGGGAGGTGTGTGTGTGTTTCGGGGGGGGGTGCCTGTGGGTGAGGGGGTGGAGGTTGGGGGGGGTGTTTGGGGGGTGGCTGTGGGTGAGGGGGTGTGGGGTGTCTGGGGTGTGTGTGCTTTGTGTATGTGGGTGTGTTTGGGGGGTGTCTGGGGGGTATGTGCTTTGTGTATGTGGGTGTTTTTGGGGGGTGTCTGGGGGGTATGTGCTTTGTGTATGTGGGTGTGTTTGGGGGGTGTCTGGGGGGTGTGGAGGTGAGGGTGGGGAGGGTCTGTGTGCGTGTTTGGGGGTGAGGGTATGCGGGGTGTCTGGGGTGTGCGTGCTGTGTGTATGTGGGTGTGTTTGGGGGGTGTCTGGGGGTGAGGGGGTGGAGGTGAGAGTGTGTGTGTGTGTCTGGGGAGTGTCTGTGGGTGAGGGGGTGGAGGTGGGGGGGGGTGTGTTTGGGGGGTGGCTGTGGGTGAGGGTGGGGGGGGGTGTCTGGGGTGTGTGTGCTTTGTGTATGTGGGTGTGTTTGGGGGGGTGTCTGGGGGGTGTCTGGGGGTGAGGGTGGGGAAGGTGTCTGGGGGGTGTGGAGGTGAGGGTGTGGGGGGGTCTCTGGGGGGTGCATGCTGTGTGTATGTGGGGGGGTGTTTGTGGGATGGGTTGGGGGGGGTAGATGTGAGCGGGGGGCGTCTGTGTGTGTGTTTGGGGGGTGTCTGTGGGTGAGGGGGTGGAGGTGAGCGGGTGGGGGGGGTGTCTGGGGGTGTGTGTTTGTCTGTGGGGTGTCTGGGGGATGTGGAGGTGAGTGTGGGGGGGCGTCTGGGGGTGTGTTTGGGGGGTAATAATAATGTTGGTATTTGTGAAGCGCTTACTATGTGCCGAGCACTGTTCTGAGCGCCGGGGGAGACACAGGGGAATCAGGTCGTCCCACGTGGGGCTCACAGTCTTCATCCCCACTTGACAGATGAGGTCACTGAGGCACCGAGAAGTGAAGTGACTTGCCCACAGCCACACAGCTAATAATGTTGGTATTTGTTAAGCGCTTACTATGAGCCGAGCACTGTTCTAAGCGCTGGGGTAGACACAGGGGAATCGGGTTGGCCCACCTGGGGCTCACAGTCTTCATCCCCATTTTACAGATGAGGGAACTGCGGCACCGGGAAGTGGAGTGACTTGCCCACAGTCACACAGCTGACAAGTGGCCGAACTGGGATTAGAACCCATGACCTCGGACTCCCAAGCCCGAGCTCTTTCCACTGAGCCGTGCTGGGGGGTGTCGGGGGGGTGTGGAGGTGAGGGTGGGGGGGCGTCTGTGTGTGTGTTTGGGGGTGTCCGTGGAGTGTTCCCCCCCCCCCCCCATCTCCCTCTGCTCCTCCCCCTCTCCCTTCCCATCCCCTCAGCACTGTACTCGTCCGCTCAACTGTATATATTTTCATCACCCTATTTATTTTGTTAATGAAATGTACATCGCCTCGACTCTATTTAGGTGCCATTGTTTTTACGAGATGTTCTTCCCCTCGACTCTATTTATCGCCATCGTTCCCGTCTGCCCGTCTCCCCCGATTAGACCGTAAGCCCGTCAGAGGGCAGGGACCGTCTCTCTCTGTTGCTGACTCGTTCATTCCAAGCGCTTAGTACAGTGCTCTGCACATAGTAAGCGCTCAAGAAATACTATTGAATGATTGAATGAGTGTGGATGTGAGGGTGGGAGGGCGTGTGTGTGTTTGGGGGGTGTCTGTGGGGTGGGAGGGGGTGGGGGAGTGTGCTGTGTGTATGGGAGTGTGTGCGTGGGGGGTTTTTGGGGGATGGGTTTGGGGTGTTTCTGGGAGGGGTGTTTGGGGGGTGTCTGTGTGGGTGTGGAGGTGAGTGGAGGGGCATCTGTGTGTTTGTGGGGCGTCTGTGGGATGTGGATGTGAGGGTGTGGAGGGTGTCTGTGTGTTTGTGGGGTGTCTGTGGGGTGGGGGGGGGCGTCTGTGTGTTTGTGGGGTGTCTGTGGGATGTGGATGTGAGGGTGTGGAGGATGTCTGTGTGTTTGTGGGGTGTCTGGGTGTGAGGGTGTGGATGAGGGCGTGGGGGGTGTCTGTGTGTGTTTGTGGGGTGTCTGGGGTGTGGAAGTGAGGGTGTGGGGGGTGTCTGAGGTGTGTGTGTGCTGTGTGTATGGGAGTGTGTGTGTGTGTTTGTGGGGTGTTGGTCTGTGAGGGCGTAAGGGGGGGGGGTCTGTGTGTGTTTGTGGAGTGTCTGTGTGTGAGGGGGTGAGAGGGTGTCTGTATTTGTGGGGTGTCTGTGTGTGAGGGTGTGTATTTGACTGTGGGGTGTCTGTGTTGGGGGTGGGGTGCATATGTGAGTGTATGTGGGGGGGGTGTCTGTGTATGGGGTGTGTGTCTGGGAGTGTCATGCATGCGGGGTGTTCGTGGGGGGGGCGGCGGGGCGGGTTCATTCATTCAGTGGTATTGATTGAGCACTTGGTGCAGAGCACTGTACTAAGCGCTTGGAGTGTGGGGGGTGGGTGAGTGTCCCTGTATGTGTGTGTGTGTGGGGGGGGGGGGTCCTGTATGTGTGGGGGGTGTGAGGGGTGTCTGTGTTCATTCGCTAGTATTTATCGAGCGCTGACTATGTGCAGAGCACTGTACTAAGCGCTTGGAGAGTGTGGTGTGTGGGGAGGGTGTGCTGTACGTATGTGAGTGTGTGGGGGGGTGTGGTGTGTGTATGTGGGTGTGGGGGGGGGGGTGGGTCTGTGGGGTGTCAGTGTGGAGTGGGGGGGTTGTGAGTGTGTAGGGTGTATGTGGGGGGGTTTGGGGGGTGTATGTGAGTGTGCATGTGGGGAGGTGTCTGTGTGTTGTGGGGGGGGCGGTGTTTGGGGTGTCTGTGTGTATTTGAGGGGGGGGTGTCTGGACCCTTAACAACAACAGTGTTGTTTGTTAAGCGCTTACTATGTGCAGGGCACTGTTCTAAGCGCTGGGGGAGATCCAGGGTCATCAGGTTGCCCCACGTGAGGCTCCCAATCTAAATGCCCATTTTACAGATGAGGGAACTGAGGCCCCGAGAAGCGAAGTGACTCGCCCACAGTCACCCAGCTGACAAGGAGCAGAGCCGGGATTCGGAACCCCTGACCTCTGACTCCCAAGCCTGGGCTCTTTCCACTGAGCCACGCTGCTTCTCTGACCATTAGACCGTGAGCCCGTCAGCGGGCAGAGACCGTCTCTATCTGTTGCCAAATTATTCATTCATTCAGTAGTATTTATCGAGCGCTTACTACGCGCAGAGCACTGTACTAAGCGCTTGGAATGGACAAATCGGTAACAGAGACAGTCCCTGCCCTTTGACGGGCTTAGGGTCTAATGGGGGGAGACGGACAGACGAGAACAATGGCGATAAACAGAATCAAGGGGAAGAATGATCCATTCCAAGCGCTTGGTACAGTGCTCTGCACGTAGTAGGTGCTCGATAAATACTCTTGAATGAGTGAATGGTGTGGGTTGTCTGGGAGTGTGGGGGGTGTCCGAGTGTGCTCTGTGTGTGTGTGGGGAGGGATGTCTGTGGTGTGGGGGGGGTCGTTGTGGAGTGGGGTGTGTGTGTGTGTGTAGGGTGTGTGTGTGGGGGCTTTGTGGGGTGTGTGTGCGTGTGGGAGGGGTGGGGAGCGACGTCGGGTCCAGCGTGTGCCTGCCCGGCTCTCCTGCACCGAAACCTTCGTATTTTAATGTCTCCTTTAAGCCTCAGACGCTGTTCTAAGAGTTGGGGTACTCATCCGCCGCAGAGCCCAGGGCTGGGCACAGCGTAAGCGCTTAAATATCATCATTCAGTCGAACTCAGCGCCTACTGTGGGCAGAGCACTGTTCTAAGCGCTGGGGCAGATACAGGGTAATCAGATTGTCCCACGCGAGGCTCACAGTCTTCATCCCCAATTGACAGATGAGGTCACTGAGGCCCAGAGAAGTGAAGCGACTTGCCCACAGTCACACAGCCGACAAGGCGGCAGAGCCGGGATTCGAACCCGTGACCTCCGACTCCCAAGCCCGGGCTCTTTCCACTGAGCCACGCTGCTTCCCGAAACCATAACCAACAATCCTTTCGTTTGTCGTTTCGGTCGTCTGTGGGCGGAGCGCGCGTGGGAGAGCACAACACGGCAGTCGAGAGAGACAGTCCCTGCCCACAGCGGGCTCGCGGTCTGGGACCGGGGGGAGAGAGGCAAAAATAAAAGAAAAGGGGCATCAATAGAAATCAAAAAATGACAGATGGATCCTTAAGTGGGGTGGGGAGGGGGAGATGAGGAAAAGTGAGGCTTTAGTCGGGGCCTTAGAGTGATGGTATTTGTTAAGCACTTACCGTGTGCCAAGCACTGTTCTGAGCGCTGGGAGGGGACACGAGGTCATCAGGCTGTCCCACGTGGGGCTGACGCCTTCATCCCCATTTTACAGATGAGGAACCCGAGGCCCGACGGAGCGACTCGCCCGAGGGCACGCAGCGGACAGGCGGCGGAGCCGGGATTAGAACCCAGGACCGCCCGACTCTCAGGCCTGCACGCCAGGCTGCTGCTCAAAACGAAAGGACTGTTGGTTATGGTGTCGGGAAGCAGCGTGGCTCAGTGGAAAGAGCACGGGCTTGGGAGTCGGAGGTCACGGGGTTCGAACCCCTTGCCAGCTGTGTGACTGTGGGCAAGTCACTTCACTTCTCTGGGCCTCAGGTACCTCATCTCTAAAAATGGGGATGAAGACTGTGAGCCTTGTGTGGAACAATCTGATTACCCTGTATTTGCCCCAGCGCTTAACAAATACCAACATTATTATTATTTTAGCGTTTGTGAACGTAGCGCCCGTAAAATCCCGGAGGGGAGGGATCGTGCCTCACAACTCCTGCGGGGTCCCGCGTGTTCGGTAGGATGCCCCGCACGGAGCGAACGCTCGACGGATCGCTCTCGATCGGCTCACGTCGCTCCCCAATCTCTTATTGATAGGCGTTCGCCTCACCCCTCGGGTTGTCAGGCCCGTAAAATGGGGGTAGGAATCGCGTCCTCTAACTCTCGCGGTCTCCCAGGCGCCTCGTATCGCCTTCTTTCCAGAATCCGGTGCCCCGTAAATGCCGGTGAGGGAAGCCCTCGTCCCCGGAGGTTGCACGAGTGCAGGCGGTCGCTGCTGGTTATCGATCGCCTCTTTGATCCGTGGGAAAACAACAGTAGTTCGGGAAGGCGGGATCTCCGCCCACAAGGCCTTCGCAGTCCAGCCGCGGGTGCAACAGATATACGGCAATTTTCAGAGAGGAACGGTGGTCGCGGTGTCGGAGTGCCCTCTGGGCGCGGTGCGCTGTGCCAAGCGTTTGGAAGAGCACAGTAAAAGTGACTGACGGTGTTGTGCGCCCCCAGAAAGCTTAAGCTCTCCATGGGTTAGACCCACACAATCAGAATAAGCCCCATAAGGCTTTTTAAATGCTTTTTCTGAGTGTCTGCGTGTGCGTATGTATGCACGTGCGCGCATCCGTATACGTGCTGAGAATGGGTGCAAATAAGAGCCAGAAATGTCCGAGAGGTTCGTTGAGCAAGTCGAGGATTAGGTGGGGGAGGCTCGTCGGAGGAGGTGGGATGTTAGGAGGGCTTTGAAAATGGGGGGGAGCCGAGGTCTGATAGGGTTGGAAGATGGAGGTGGGAGAGCTGAGAGGGAGAAACAGATGAAGCGAGCGAGCCAGGGAGTGAAAGGTGAAGACAGGAGGTAGGCGAGGCGGAGAGTCTGGAGTCCCAGGGGTTTGTTGTTTTTTTTTTTTACTTGATGTGGAATATCAGAAGGCAGTGTGGGCTTTCACGCCACTTCGTCTTCCACGATCTTTAGCGAGCGCTCGGGAGGGTAGACTTACAACAGATTGGGTAGGCACGATCTTGGAAGGCAGGTTGAAGCCGGGAGGGACTGGAAGTTAGACAGACCGGTGAAGGAGGCAGCCGGCGGGATTCGGCCGTCGGACCGATCGGGAGCCGAAAGGCGGCGAGGAGCGAGGGCGGCGCCGGGCTTCTGCGAAGCGCGGTGGTGTTAGCGATGAAGGTGCGAGAGTCGGGGGAAGAGGAGGAGCGCCGTTTTAGACGTGTCCCCTGAGGCGACGGCGGGGTATCCAAGCGGCGGTGTCCCGGAGGCAAGAGGAGGTGAGGAAGTGGAGGTCCGACGAGGAGCTTCCTTCAGCAACCCGAGGTGACTTCACCTCGCGACTCCCCACCCTGTTTTCCCTTCCGTGTCCCCTGTATGCTAAAGGCCGTGCCCCCTAAGCACTTGGATACTCCTCCCACCCCCCACCCTCAGAGCCCCGAGGTGCCTCAGTCAACGGTCTTTGAGCGCTTCCTGGGTCCGGAGTGCCGTGCTCGGGAAAATACGGTACAACAGAGTCGGTAGATGCATCCCCTGCCCGCCGGCAGCTTTGAGTCTGCGTATCCCGGCTCTCCCCGTAGCTTGGAAGCACTCGGTTGACTCCCTTCCTCTCGCCCCGTCTCCCCGATCTCGCACTACAACCCGACCACCGCGCTTGGCTTCTCCAACGCCCGTCCCGCCGCCGACCCCTTCCCGACTCTCTCCGAGCTGGAACTCCCTCCCCCTCCGTACCCGACGGACCCCTCCACGCTCCCCCGTCTTTCAAACTCTTCTAAAATCCCATCTCCGCTGAGGCCCTCCCCCATTCAGACCTCATCTCCCCCAGGCCGGGCGACCCCCTGAGTGCTTGGCTACCGACCCCCAGCCCCTCAACCCGTACCTCACGCGTCCTTACGCCCGGCTGTCTTCCCCGATCTGTGATGTATTTCTAGTTCTCCCGCCCCGGGTAGGTCGTCAGGTCCTTGCGCCAACTCTGTTGCGCGGTGCTTTTCCCAGAGCGCACACGCCGTGCACACGGAAAGCACTCAGTAAATCCCGTCGCTTGACTCAAGGGTCAGGGAAGGCAGATTGGGGCCTAAGTGGGATAGCCGGAGCCCACGTGAGCCCGCAGAGCGGGTATGGGAGAGCAGGGCAGGAGGCCCAGAGTGTCCGGATCGTCATGGCGAGAGGCAGAGGGTATTAGTAATTAGCTTTAAAATTAAAATCCCGGGAACAGAATGAGTCGTTTTACGTGGCAGGAACTCTTCCTGTGCTCCACATGGCACTCGTTGCTTCCAGATCAAGTGTTTGGGGTTTTCTTTCTACGCTTCGTTTTATATAAAACACTAGTAAGGAACGCTCTTCCAACCGCATAATAATCATGGTGGTATTTGTTAAGCGCTTACTATGTGCAGAGCACTGTTCTAAGCGCTGGGGTAGATACAGGGTCATCAGGTTGTCCCAGGTGAGGCTCACAGTTAATCCCCATTTTACAGATGAGGGAACTGAGGCACAGAGAAGTGAAGTGACTCGCCCACACCTCTCTGGTTGGGGCACAAGGCATCAATCCCTTGTATTTGTCGAGCACTTACCGCGTGCGGAGCACTGTTCCGAGCGCTTGGGAGAGAACGCGACAACGGACACGTTTCCAGCCCACAACGTGTGTACGGTCCGGGGGAGAGACCGATATTAACGAGAAGCGGCGTGGCTCAGAGGCGAGCGCCCGGGTTTGGGAGTCAGCGGTCGTGGGTTCTAATCCCGGCCCCGCCACTTGTCAGCTGGGTGACTTCGGGCAAGTCGCTTCTCTGGGCCTCAGTGACCTCAACTGTAAAACGGGGACGAAGACTGTGAGCCCCGCGTGGGACAACCCGATCACCTTGTATCCTCTCCAGCGCTTAGAACGGTGCTCGGCACCTAGTATGCGCTTAACAAATGCCATCGTTATTATTATTAATATACGTAAATAAGTGACAACTGTATACATAAAAAGCGCTCTGGTGTCAGGATGTCGCCAAAGGGAGCGGGAAACGTCGGAGCAGCTGGTCGGGTGGGTCTGTTGTACTCTCCCAAGCGTTTAGTACAGTGCTCTGCACCTAGTGAGCGCCCACTAAATACCGTTGCTTGATCGAGTGATAGACGAACGGCGCCCTGACTCCAAGGTGAGTTTGCTTTCAGCGGAACCGTTAACCGGCCACTCTGTAGGAGAACCGAGTGGAGGGCATTCCCCGCCCGCCTTCCCCGTCCAAGGGGAAAGGGAGGGTTAACAGATAATGGAGCGTGATGGAGATCGGTTGACGGGGAGGAGGAAAATCAGGAAAGATCCCTGCCACCTCCCAGGAATACTGGGAAGACCGATAAGGGAACGTGGGGCCCTTTGAAGTGCTCTGATAAAGCAGACCGCATCTGTGGGGCACGGGAACACCGGTAATAGGAGCACATGGGAGCGCGTTTTTAAGTGATAAAAACGTGAAATCTCCGGGAGACTGGGTGGCTGAACCGGGAAGCTCTTTCTTGGGTGAATTTCCCGTGGTTTCCGTCGTTTTCAAAAATGTTACTTAAATGGCTCGGCGTTCTAAGAGCTCCTGACGTCTTGTGTGGCAGAGTCTGCCCACCAGACCGGTGTGTTTGGTTTTTATAAAAATCAATCCTCTCTGGCAGCGGCTGGCAAGGTGAGGGGAAGAGAAAGGATGCCTTTCTTGGGCTAGGTTCCGTGAGAAACGTAGCCCACGTGAAATAGATCCTCCCGATGAGTGAACGGCCCGGGACTTCTTGCGGAGTGGGGATTAAGGGGAAGAGGTGTGTACTACTTTTCAGAAGCGGAGTCGGCGTTTCACAGCGGGTTATCCTTCTGTGGCTTCTGCGAAGGTTTGGAAGAGCCAAGGGCCCTCTCGGGGCCAGGCAACGGGAACCTGGAAAGGGGCCTGGGTCCGGCTGCGAATGACGGGCTCTGAGCCCGCTACCGCCAATAACCGTAGTATTTGTTTAGCGCTTTTACTGTGTGCCAGGCATTCAGAGAAGCAGTGTGGTGCAGTGGAAAGAGCCCGGGCTGGGGAGCCAGAGTTCATGGGTTCGAATTCCGGCTCTGCCACTTGTCAGCGGTGTGACTGTGGGCAAGTCACTTCACTTCTCTGGGCCTCAGTTCCCTCATCTGTAAAATGGGGATGAAGACTGTGAGCCTCATGGGGGACAACCGGGTGACCCTGTATCTACCCCAGCTATGTGCTCTGCACATAGTAAGCGCTTAACAAATACCAACATTATTATTATTATTAATATTATTATGCGCTGGGATGGAGAGGAGCAAATTGGGTTAGGCGCCGTCCCTGTCCCACGTGGGGCCGAGCTGCTTCGTGGCTCAGTGGAAAGAGCCCGGGCTTGGGAGTCGGAGGTTATGGGTTCAAATCCTGGCTCTGCCACTTGGCAGCTGTGTGACCTTGGGCGAGTCACTTCACTTCTCTGGGCCTCAGTTACCTCATCTGTAAAATGGGGATGAAGACTGAGACTCGTGTGGGACAACCTGATGACCCTGTATCTCCCCCAGCGCTTAGAACAGTGCTCTGCACATAGTAAGCGCTTAACAAATACCAACATTAGGATTATTAATCAGTTTAGGCACAGTCCCCGTCCCCCGTGGGGCTCACAGTCTTCATTGCCATTTTACAGACGAGGTAACTGAGGCCCAGAGAAGTTAAATGGCCTGCCTATGGTCTCACAGCAGGCAGGTGGTGGAGCCGGGCCTGGAACCCAGGACCTTCCTACCCCCGGGCCCTGGCCACTAAGCCACCCTAGAGAGCAGCCGTGAAAAGCCAGGGTCACCTACACGCCTAAGATCAAAACGATCTTCCCTGGACTCTCACCGTCGTCGCAAGGAGAATAGTAATTATGGTATCTGAGTGCTTACTACGTGCCAGGCGCTGTACTAAGCGCTGGGGTGGATGCAGACAGATCAGGCTGGACACAGTCCCTCTTCCAGGTGGGACTCACAGTCTCAATCCTCACTTTGCAGGTGAAGAGACTGAGGCACAGAGAAGTGAAGTGAGTTGCCCAAGGTCACACGGCAGACAAGTGGCGGCGCCGGGATTAGAACTCACGACCTTTGGAGTCCTAGGTCCCTGCTCTATCCACTATGCCACGTTGCTTCTATCAGGGCATTCTCTGGGCGCCGGGAGGAAAACCTGGCCTCTTTGGAGAAACGAAATGTCAGTACTCGCTGTCCTCAGGGACTTTTCAGCCTTTTCTTTCCTAAAATACACGTGCCCCTATTATAATTACCTTTCAGTGGGACTCGAAACCACAGTCGGGTGCTTTTTCTTCTCTGCTCTTCATGAGTTTCTTTAAAGTCCATTTAGAATTTTGTAAGCTACTCCCACAGGACTCCCTCCTTTTTCCGAACGACGGCCGGTTCCTGAAGATGCTTACGTTCATCTTTATCTGTTCCCCACAGTTTTCCTCTTGTTCCCAGAGGCGCACATGATCGTTACGGTAAAAGGATTCCAGCTGTTTACTGTTGGTTTTTTTTTTCCCTTTGGTCTGTTCCCTGTGGTGCACCGGGATCGGGATTTACCAATTTGTTAAAAAAAAAAAAAAAAAATTCCCAGAGCGGAGAGCCCAGGGAGAGTAAAGAAGTGCCTGATGGTCGTCTCAGAAGGCGCTGTAATAGATTCCTTTTGACCTGAATAGATCCCGGGAGGGGAGTCGAGTTGAGATCGGGGAGAAAAAATTAGGCGACGCAGGTAAGACACCAGTCAAAGGAAACGAAAGAGAAATCGATGTTTTCTGCGGCATTTTATTCCCCATTGTGGGCGGGGACCGTGTCCACCAACTCTGTTATACTGCACTCTCCCAAGCGTTTAGGAGACTGCTCTGCACCCCGTAAGCGCTCAGTCAGTACCATCGTTGGTTGAATTCAGAAGTCTGCTTCGGTCGGATGCCGCTAGAGAATGATCGATCCCTGATCTTAAGGGCCCCGTAAGGGAAGAATGGAGAAAAGAAAGACCGACGTACAAATCAACATAAAGGTCTAGGTATATACGTAAGAATGAGTCGAATGGCTGTAGGGTCAGACTGGAGGGATTATTTTTATTACTACTGGGGCTAGTATTAGTATGGTATTGGTTAATTTGTGAACGTGCTTATAAGAATAAGTGGGAGTATATTGGTTTTTAGGATGCTGGAAGGAGGATTTATTCACACAAAACATTGGTGGTTTCTGCTTCTAGCGTTGGTTTTATTTCCGTAGCGTCTCCCTAGATGATTTGGAAGGAGAGGTGTGCCGTGAAATCGTGTTTTGCCTATTTCCCCGAGTCCTTCCAGACGGCAGGTGGGAGGAGAACTTGAGGAAGAGTTCATGAGGCTGGTGAGTGAAGTAGGCAAAAGGGGACGTCAGCAAGCGCAAGGGAATTCAATTAGGAAAAAGCCCTCGAAAAGATTGAGCAAGAAGGGCCGTGGACAGACAGCCCGGGGGTGGCCTTCTGCCCATCTTGCCCAAACTAAAGGTTACCTTGCTCTTTCTCCTGAAACTGAGGAGCTTCCAACTGTTCAGGCAAATTTTGGAGAGGGATGGAAACGAGATGGCAGAAATTTGCAGATCTCATCCTCTGTCCAATTATAATCCTATTTACGTAATAAAGGCCCTCTGATCACCGAGGCGCCAGGTTGTGTCGGCGGACAACTCTGACACTAATGGAGTGATGCTGAGCCACTCCTTGTTAAAGGATGCAACAGCTGACTTGGAAGTTGATATAGGAATAAATTCCCGATTTTCTGGAAGACGTAGAACTGTACCGGGTAGAAGGGTCCTCGGAGATCTTTGATAGCGTTTTTATTGGGATTTTTTTTGATTGGTATTCCTTAAGCGCTTCCTAGGTGCCAGGCACCGGACTAAGTGCCGGGGGTAGAAGGAGATAATCAGGTTGGACACGGCCCCTGTCCCACATGGGACTCACGGTCTTAATCCCCATTTTACAGATGAGGAGCACCGAGAAGTCAAGTGGCCGAGCGGGGGTTAGAACCCAGGTCCTTCCGACTCCCGGGCCGGTGATCTATCCCCGAGGCCATGCTGCTTCTTTACTCTCCCAAGCGCTTAGCACAAGTGCTCTGCGTACAGTAAGCGTTCAGTAAGTATGATTGATGGTTCCAAGAGGATCCAGTGGCTGTGTCCTGAGAGCGCACGGTCGTCCCCCTGCCAGATTTTCCTCCCGAGTTCCTGGATCCGCCTTGTAGGCCACCAGCCGGGGTCAGGTCCTCACCTTTCGGCTAGACTGCCGCGAGGGCAGCGGCGTGGCCTAGTGGGCAGGGCACGGGGCTGGGTGATACATGTCCTGGGTTCTAATCTTGGCCCCACCACTTGTCTGCTATGGGACGGTGGGCGAGTCAGTTAATTTCTCCATGCTCCAGTTACCTCATCTGTCAAATGGGGATTCAATCCTCTGTCCTACGTAGAATGTTAGCCTCACGTAGGACGGGAACTGTGTTGACACGTGATTATTTTCTCTCGGTACCATCCCATAGCAAGTACCATTAAAAAGAAGAAAAAAGCCTCATTGTTCTCTCAGACTCCAGCAGTCTATTTTATGTCTGTAACTGAATTTAGTATCATTTTAAAGTACCTGTAATTGGTCAAATCATTTTATTTGCCTACCGTTGAAGAGAACGATTCAAAATCCACCAGGTTGCCATCTGGGCAATTTAGATGTCTGGTTGTCAGTGGCCGACGATGCCAGAGCCGCCTCGTGCGGTAGCCTGCACTGGCCAGCGTGTAGTTTGGATGGGGTGCCCACAACGCCAAATCCAGCTGGATTATCGCCCTTGGCGCTCTGGGCCTTCTCTCTCCTCCCCGCCGCCACCCACGTCCTCCGGCGATATCCGGGCCTCGGAGGAGCAGGGGGAGACGGGAAGGAAAGGGAGCAAAGTGAAATGGAAATGTGCTCTTTTGTTTTCACCGTTCCTTTTAACGTGCCGCCCTGGCAGGACTTCAAAAACGCCCCAAAAACCTCGGGGGTTTGGACGGGTTGGACACCGAGCTCCGCTTTGCAAGTTGGACTCGGGCCAGGGAGTTCCCAGACTGGGTTTGGCTCCACAGTCTGGCCCATCCCGGGTGCTAAATTGACTCTCCCAGATGACTTCCCGAGGACCGTTTCTTGCGGTTCCGTTCCTGGGTCGGATCCGGTATTCATTCATCATTATCCATCTGTAATTTATATTAATGTCTGTCTCCCCCTCTGGACTGTAAGCTCGTTATGGGCAGGGTATTCTCCCAAACGCTCAGTACAGTGCTCTGCATCTGGTAAGCCCTCGATAAATGTGATTCATCCCCTCTAGAACGTAAACTCATCAAGGCGGGGGTTGTATCCGCTAATACTGTCGTAGTGTACATTCCCAGGTGTTTAGAATAGTGCTCTGCCCATAGTAAGCACTCTATCAATACCACCGGTTGATTTATTCAGCCCGGGATCCCGCTTCCACCGATATGACAGGCTCCTCGGAGGAATTCTGAAATAGTTGCTGTCCTGAACAGGAAACCTGGTGATTAGGAATGGGGCGGTGTGGAATCCCAGGCTTTTAAATTTTTTAAAATGGGGTTTAAGTGCTTACTATGTGCAAAGCTTTGGGGTTATTACAAGGTAATCAGCTTGGACACATCCCAGGTGGGGCTTGCAGACTTAAACCCCATTTTACGGCTGAGGTGACGGAGGGCCAGCGGACCGTCTTGCCCACGGTCACACGGCAGAGGAGTGACAGAGCCGGGATTGGAACCCACATCCTTCCGACTCCCAAGCCTGGGCTCTTCCCACTAGCCCGCACTGCTCCCGGGAGGCTTCCTTGGGCTTTCCCTCCGAGTGATAATGTTATGGACCACTCTCTTTGGAACTCCGAAACGTTTGCGGCCTCCGGCGATGAATTTCCATACGCTCCTCACCTGCCGGGTGAATGACCTTTTCCTTCGGTTTCTTTCGAATCCACCCTCTTCACGGTCGAGTGGGCGCCCTCCCTTCCTCAGCCCGGGGGGGCGGGATTTAGTGACTGATTTCGTCGTCGGTCCCGCTTCGCTGCTCGTTGTTTCTGTAAATGTCAGCCATGTCATCATCCTGTGGCCCGGGTCATTTGACAGCACAAGATTCTGATGAGGATTTGGCTCTTGGACGAAGCTGTGCGTTGAACGGAAAAAAAGGCTGAGACGCCTCGCCGCTTTAAAGCACGTAGAACTTCCTCTTTGTCGACCCCACCGCCCCAGACGGGCCCCAGAGACCCCGGGGTGTCGGTCCAGGTTGACCCAGAGGTACCTTTCTCTCCACGCCCGATTAGACGGGGGCAGAAGGAGGCCTGGCTCTGAGGAGAAGGAGGCCGGTCAGAGCGCAGGTTGTGTCCCTGCGGCCAAAGGCGGGGGAAGGAAGAGAGGCAGAAGAGGTTCTAGGAGAGCTTTGCCCCGGGAAGCACACCAGGCGAGCTTCGACTTGGGCCGTCCGAGCGGTTGAGGAGCCTACGTCCCGTCGCGGGCATCCTGCGGCTTGGAATTGCTTCCTTGGTTCCCCGGCTGGTGAGATTGATGTTTGCCGGGGCCACCGGGGAATAGGGCCTGGTTCCCTCACGGATAGTCTGTGGGGGATGGTGGGGGCATTACATAAGGAAAATGGCCCGATTATCTCATTCTCCTACTTCAAATAGAGATGTACGGTGAATAAACACATTCCCCCGACCCTCCTCCACACCCTCCCTCAGTGCTGCCTATTTATGAGCCCCAACAAAATATTATCATAAGGCTTGTGAGCCTTCTTTCATCATCTCCCTCTCCCTTTGATCCTCTCACGCCCTCGTTTCTCCTGCCTCCCCACTTTCCCCGATCAGCCATCCGTGGGGTTCCTCTCCCCGAGCACCTGGTTCCCTCTTCCCCGCTGGCCCCGGCAATGTCTTTTTTTTTGTTTTGTTTTTAACAATACTTGTTAAGTGCTTACTGTGTGCCAGACACTATACTAAACACTTGGTGGCTGCAAGATAAGCAGGCTGGACACAGTCCCTGTCCCACATGGGGCCTTACAGTCTGAGGAGGATTCAATGCCCATTTGCCAGATGAGGTGACCGAGCAGGGAAGTGACTTGTCCAGGGTCACACGGCAGGCAAGCGGCGGGGCCGGGATTAGGACTCCCAGGCCTGGGCTCTTTCCGGTGGAGCGCATGTTGCCCGAAAGGCGCACGAGCATTTTGCCCGTGGACTCCTCCGGGGGAGCGCCTAGAGGAAAATCCGTTCTTTTCTCCATAGTTGTTTCCCCCGCCTTGGTCTGGCGTTCCTCCCTTCCGCCAGGACGGCTGGGATTATTCCCTCGGATTCGGAATCCAACCCCCAGTCGGGCTGGGGGATTTACCCCCGCCGGATTTGCAGCGGGGGATGCCGAAGGGGGCAGGCCATAAGCGTTTCATTTTAATGAGCCCTATTGACCCGCTGGTCTGACCTTGGGGGTGAAGACTCATCCTGGCTGGAATCTAATCTTGGCCGCGTCCCGTCGCCCTCGGATTTTTATCGATAAATTGGGGGACGACGGGAGCGTCTGGCCCGATGCGTTCGCCTTGCAGCCGATCAGATTAGGCCTCAGCGTGACGGTCAGCATGGCAGAGTGAGAAGCAGCCTGGCGTAGCGGAGAGAGCCCGGGCCTCAGAGTCAGAAGGTCGTGAGTTCTCATCCCGCCTCCGCCACTTGTCTGCCGTGTGGCCTTGAGCAAGTCACTTCACTTCCGTGGGCCTCAGTTCCCTCTCCTGGAAAACGGGGATTGAAACGGCGAGCCCCAGGCGGGACGGGGCCTGTGTCCAACGCGATCTGCCCGTAGCCACCCTGGCGCTTAGTACGGCTCCCGGCACCTAGTGAGGGCTCAACAGATACCATCGTCATTATTGTTATTATTCACGCGAAGGCATTTATTGAGCCCTTATTATGTGCAGAGCGCAGAGCTAAGCTCTTGGGGGAGTACAGTACACCGGAGCTGGCCGGCTACGTTCCGACTCTGGTCTCGATGAGTCTGAGCCAGGAGGTGAGGGATCTTTAGAAGACAGGGAGGAGTCGGAAATTCCGTTCTAGCCCTCCGACCTCTTCTGCGGCCCTAGAGAACCTCTGCCTTTAATGCCGCCGTCATTCCGGGGGGACTAGTTAACGGTAATATTTGTTACCGCTCACTATGTGCCGACCACTCTGGGAAGTGCCCCAGAATTTAGCACAGTGCTTGTGTAACGGGTGCCTCGGTTATGATTTCCAGGCGGACCCAGGCCGAGGAGGGAGACCAGGCCTCGAAGCCCCAGTTTCCAGGTGAGGAAACTGAGGCCCAGCGAAGTTGAGTGACTCGCCCAAGCAGGCAAGGGGCAGAGCCAGGAATGGCGTCCACGTCCCCTGCCTCCTGGGCCCGTGTCCCTTCCGTTAAACCACGCCGCATCCCAAGTAAGGGTTTTATGTGGGAGGCAGCATTAGCAGAACTTGCTGGGTAGCATGATATCGGATTGTAGGAGAAATATCATTAAAACATGTCGCTTGATGCCAAAATAATGGTCGACTGTGAGATCTCCTCTTCCTCTTTTCCTCCTCGACAAAACCCATTCTGGTTTCCGCCCCGCGCTCAACCCCTCCCCGTCTCCCAAAGCTCCTGGGGCCGCCGGACGTGACATTAAAGAACCGGTCTTAGGATGTGGTCTTGTTACAGGGAGCTCTAGGGAACGAAACGCCAAGCGCGGCTCGGTGGCAAGATCCCGGGCTCGGCAGTCAGAGGACGTGGGTTCTGATCCCGGCTCCGCCGCTTGTCTGCTGCCTGATCTTGGGCAAGCCCCTTAACTTCTCTCCGCCTCAGTTCCCTCATCTGGAAAATGGGGATTAAGACCGTGAACCCCACGCGGGACAACCTGATTACCCTGTATCTACCCCAGTGCTTAGAGCTGTGCTCGGCACATAGTAAATACTTAACCAATACCTTTATTATTGTTATTATTGCTAGTATTGGTAGGGAACCTTTCCTGCCTCTGTCGCTGTTCCCAAGGAAGCATTTGGAGCAAGGGGAAAGTGACAGAAACTACATGGGGTTGGCAGTGAGTTAGCCAGTGTTCTCCTGTGGGTCTTGGCCTTTTTTTTTCCTCCCTTCCTCCTCCTTCCTTCTTCTCTCACACACACATCCCTCCTTCCCTAAACACACATGCAAACACACAACAGGGTATCCAAGAAGCTGTGGAAGAAGCCTCCTCTCCCAACTCCCTTCTGCCTCATTCCCACCTCCTGTGGAAATAATAACAGTCATAACAATAGTGGTGTTTAAGTGCTTACACTGCATTGGGGTAGAGACAAGATAATCTGGTCAGACCCAGTCCCTGTCCCACAAGGGCCTCACCGTCTAAGTAGGAGGGAGCATGAGTTAATCCCCCAGTTTTCACAGGCGGCAAATGAGGCGCAGAGCAGTGAAGTGTCCTGCCCAAGGTCACACAGCAGACAAGTGGCAGGGCCGGGATCAGAACCCAGGTCGTCCAACCGCCGGGCCCGGGCTCTTTCCACGGAGGCCACCCCCCTGCTTTAGCGTCCTACTCCGTTGGTGTAGAGAGATGGATTTAGAACCACGCTTACCCTAGACCTTAGGTTTATGTTCTCCACAGTGCCCCGCACCCCCCAGTCATCTCCAAACCCTGGCCTTTTGAGAACTGTGGCGTGCCTGGCCTGTGACCTCCAGAATTGGCGAATCCTATCTGGATTGTGTATTCCTGGGTGTCACTGTAGGAGAGAGACAGAGACAGAGAGAAAAGGAGAAAGAGAGAGGGAATGTATGTAGAGGTCGAGTATATTCCCCCTTGGCAATTTGTAATATTTGGGTGGTTCTCTCCAGGGAAGGAATAATATTTGCCCACTTCCTACTGAACCGGGCAGATTTAAGACATGCATAATATCTGCCCACTTTGCATTGAATCGGGCGGATTTCTATTTTTCCTCCAAATTGGAGCCCCTTACCGATGTAAGAAATGCAAAGGTTTGGGGTTGGATTTTCCCGCATCCTGTTCTAGTTTTGGAAGGCCTTAGGCAGCACCGAGAGCGACGCGATGCAGAAAGTGAACGTGCAGGGGAGAAAACTAAGGCTGCGTTCTGAAATCCAGTTTGAGCAGCCTGGGATCTGGGGGCTGGAGGGTGGTGGGACTCCTGGAGCCCTTTGACTTGAGTTAAATTATGATTTGGTCTCATGGTAGTGCAAAATGAGCTGTAATAGTAATATGACATATGATAATATAATAATTACAGTAATATAATAATAGTGTTTTTAAGCGCTCACTATGTGCCGAGCACTGTACTGAGTGCTGCGGCAGGTAGAAGATAATCAGGCCCCACGTGGGGCTCACAGTCTGAGTAGGAGGGAGAAGAGGTATCGAGTCCCCGTTTTGGAGATGTGGGAACTGAGGCTAAGATAAAGTGAAGTGACTTGCCCAAAATCACACAGCCGACAAGTGGAGCGGGAATTAGAACCCAGGTCCTCCGATTCCCAGGCCCGCGGTCTTTTCGCCAGGCCACGCTGCTTCTCTGACGAAGCTCTGAAACCTGTGAATCTGTGAAACGTGATTTGGTCTCTGCCATCGTCGGCGACAGTAAAAAGCGTTACTCTTGGCGTCACGGAAGGAAGTACGTCCTTGTAGAGCTCCGTGACTTATCTGCAAGTGACCCCAGAAAAGCTCTCGGAGTTCATTCATTCATTGTCGTATTTATTGAGCGCTTACTGCGTGCGGAGCGCTGCCTTCGGTTCATAGAGTCCATTTTATGTAAGACAGCGCTCAACTCGCTCCTACACGGCGCTGGTTGTCATGGAAACCCCCTTCCCCCTCAGGCCCCGAGCCCCACGTGGTGCGGGAACCGTGTCCGACCTGTTTATCCCGCATCTCCCCCCGGCGCTTAGTGCTTGGCACAGGGTTAACCGCTAAACAGCTACAACTCTCGTTATTATTAGTTAATTATAATGCAGCCTAGTGCATTAAACTTTTCACTTGGGATGGTAATCCCGGTCTGACATCAGCAGCCGTGTGACGTGCCCCGAATAATTTCAGGGGAAAGCCAACTCTGGGAAGCGGACTCTAAGCTCTTGGGGGGCAGGGCTCGCGTTTACCAACTCTGTTACGTCGTCCTCTCCCAGGCATTCGGCACAGTGCTCTGCCCACAGTAAAAAAATCAGTGCCACCGGTCGATTGACGCTACCGCCGTCCCAGCGCATGTCATCGGTATAAGTACTGGCATTTGAAGGAAGCGTTTCCCACGCGAAGCCATGGGCCTCTGCCCCTTCCGAAGCTTCCTTGAAAGCTCCCCTTCTCCAGGAGGCATCCCCCAAGTAATCACCCTGCCCTGCTCGTGGCAACCCATCAGCCTCCCTTGCCAGTCGAAGGCAGATGTGTGTCTTTCTTGCTCTTGACGCTTCCTCTTCCGGTCCGTCGGCTCCCTGAGGGCAGTCACTTCCCAAGAGCTTGGGACGGTGTTCACCGATTGTCGTCGTTTCTGCGCGCTTACTGTGTGCGGAGCGCTTGGGAGAGTTCGGTACAGACCTAGACACAGTCCCTGCCCCCGAGTGCCTGGCACAGTGTTCTGCAGACAGTCCCGATCCTGAAGGGTCAAGCAAGGAGATACTTTCTTCGCACGCCTGCTGAAAAACAGCGATTTCTTTTGTTTGTGTGTGTTTTATGTTTTTTTTTTAATCCGGCCTTTGCAGTTAAAGTACTGCTCGATCCATTAGTGAGCCAGATCCTCGTTAATGAACGGATTATTTTAATCGCCGGGTAATTAAGCACGTTTTAACTTGCTCACAAAGAACCGACTACTAGAATATCGCATCCCGTCCTCGGACGCCGTGGCAAGCGCGCATTATGCCTTGTAGAATTTAAAAACAAAAGTTGCAGGACTGGGAGAGAGTAAGCCCATCAGCTCTTTCAACTGAAAAAAGATAAAAATCCACATACTCAGGAAAGAAAGGTAAGTTGGTATTCCTGAGAGATTTTAAATAGCAGTAGTCCCTGGGGGATGGGGGTGAGGGGTGGAAGTTCCTTCATCGGGGAAGTTCTCGGGGAATTGAAATTGGCCCACAGTTGCCCTGCCCCAACTTTTGGAGCTGGACAGCCAGCCAGAATGAGGCTTTCCCACCCCTTCACTCCACAGAACTGCCCTCTCAGAGGTCACCAGCAATGTCCTTCTTGCCACATCTGATGGCTTCTCTACTCCACCTCCTCGACCTCTCAGCTGCCTTCGACATTGTCGATCACCCCCTTCTCCGGGAAACGTCATCCGACCCAGGCGTCACTGACACTGCCCTTTCCGGGTGGTTCTCCTCTCTCTCGGGCCGCTCATTCTCAGCCCCCTTCACGGTCACCTCCTCTGCCTCCCACCCGAGGGGATCCCTCAAGGTTCAGTTCCGCGTCCTCTTCTATCCTCCGTCTGCACCCACTCCCGCGGAGAACTCCTTCGCTCTCGTGGCTTCAACTTTCGTCTCAGTGGAGGTGATGCCCAGATCGACCCCTCCAGCCCAGACCTCTCTCCTCTGCAGTTTCACGTTTCCTCCTTCCTTCGGGACATCCCTTGGAGGACCTGCCGACGCCTCAAACTTAACCCGTCCGAAAGAGAGTCTGTTTCCTTACCGCCCAGACCCCGTCCTTCACCTGTCTTTCCCGTCCTCGTTGACGCCACTCTCTTCCTTCTCCTATAAGCTCCTAACCTTGGCTTTTTCCGGAACTCATCTCTCTTGTTCAGTCCACACGTCCAGTCCGTCACCGATTCCTGTCGGGTCTGCCTTCACAGCTTCCACCTTTCCTTTCCATCCAAACTGCCTCTCTGCTGATCGGAGCACTTATCCTTAACTACTGTGTCATGTCTTCCCTGCCCCATGTCTCTGCCCATACCAGGCTCTACTTTGCTCTGTTGCCTGGATCATTTTTGTTAAAAAAAAAAAAACAACAAAAAACCACAAACTAAAAAAAATTCAGGATGTGTTTCCTCGCTCCTCAGAAGCCACCGGTGGTTGCCCGTTTCACCTCTGCAGCAAGCAGAAACTCTTCACCATCAGCTTTAAAGTACTCGATCACCTTGCCCCTCCTTGTACCTTACCTCGCCGAATTCCTATTGCAATCCAGCCTAATTCCCACCTCCTCACTCTACCTCGATCTCATCTGTCGTGCTGCCAGCCCCTGGCCTCCGTCCTTGCTCTGGCCTGTAATTCCCTCTCCTTTCACGTAAGACAGACCACCGCCCAACTCCTTCCCCCTACTTCCTCTCCCGTCCACGTTGTCCGTGCAGTCGGATCTTTACCCTCTAAGCGCTTTTTCTTCACCCCACCTCCAGTCCCCCGGCGCTTAGGAACGTCCTCGTAATTCATTATCATGTCCTCCCCCCCCCCCGTACGGTCCTTGCGGGCAGGGAATGTTTCTTCCAACTCGTTGGGCTGTACTCTCCCAGTCTCTTCCTTCAATGCTCCGCCCACGGTAAACGCTCAGTAAATATCATTGATGGATTGTTCGATACTTCGAGTAAATGGCGGGGCGTGAAGATTCTCAGTGGTTTTCACGTTTTTCTCCCGTTCCGTGGCCAGGTACGTTCTCGGAGAACCCTGAATTAAGGAAACGGGTATCGTGGTATCACACGTGAGCGGGGCCGCTTCTTTGTTTCTGACAGCGCACGGCATCCTGTCGATGCGACTGAGTGAAATCCGATTGGATTTATGGAGCGCAGAGCGCCGTCCGGATAGACTCACATCAGGAAAACATTACCCAAGTCTGCCTTGCTGGTCCATGAGGTGCAGTCACCCGATCGGGAGCTTATTATGTGCCAAAGATAGGTTCAAGATGATCGGACAGATAAGTAACATGATCTGCCAGCGGCGGAGAGGAGATTCTGCCGGTGGTGATGATGTTGGCAGTTCCCCTGGAGAATGACAATTGAGCCTTTGTCCTAAAACTCATCCTCGTAACAGCTGCGTGTGTCTCTAGTCGGTTCCGCCCTCGTGCCAGAGCGGGATGCCTGGAAGAGCCGTACGACCAAGGAAACCTGCACTCCAGTATCTCCTCTTTCTGCTGTCCCTGATGAGGAGAGAAGATGGCGAGGTGTCAGAGACAGGGAGCAGCAGCTCCTCTACCCTCCAGGCTTGTAGGGGCAGCCAACTCTGTCCTATCCCCCCCTCCCAGCCCCACAGCGCTTACGTCCGTATCCGTGATTTCTTTCTATTCGTGTCCGCCTCCCCCTCTGGACCGTGAGCCCGTTGCCGTAGTCTCCCAGGCACTGAGTACGGTGCTCTGGACACGGGAAATTCGACTGCATGAATGAGTGGAATTACTCTCCGAAGCTCTCCGCACATTCGATACCACCGTCGTTGACCGTACAGATAGTTTAGTCATAGTATGCTGCTTTATTTAGGGCTCGGCTGGGGCCCCCAAAGAAGATACAGTGGTCGTGCCTGACTTAACACCTCTATTTGGATGCAGTTTTGAGAAACCTGTAGGTAAAAGCACAAGAAGCAATTTGGGTCGCCTCTAAGTGCCACGGAAGGCCTCAGTCACGGGTTTCCGTGGGTTCAGAGGGTAGAGCCGGGTAGCCGTAGGCGGAGGCTCACGCGGAAACCGGCTGGCTGTTCTCTAGCGATCGTTGCGCGCAATGGAAACGCTGCACATCCTCCGAACTTTAGGCCGTGGCTTTGTGATAGTTGGCCCCTGTGTGAGAGTTGAACCCGTTGTCGTGCACTTTGCTGCTTTGAAGTGTGAATTACGCCTAAGGATGTTTGGAAAAATAGGCATTTGGAAGCGTAGGTCGATATACTTCCGACGGATCCGGGGGGACGTCGTATCGCGGAGCGTTAAGACTCGATGGCAGTGCTGCCGTCTCGATCACCGAAGCCAGCCTGCAGGGTTTGGTGCCAGAGCGGGTGGTGGAGATTGGCAGCCAGGAAAGACCAGAGTGAGAGGAGTCAGAGAGGAGAGGTCTGAGCCAGGGAGAGGAGGGCAGTTCACCTTGAGAGAGGAAGAACGGAAGGACTCAGAGAGAGGAGATGAAGAGGGCAGTTGTAATAATATTTATTTAGGGCGAAAGAATTCGCACGTGGGAATTAAACCCGGTCCCTGTGGAAGAGAGAGAAGAACTGGATTCAGAGACAAAGAAGAGGAGCCCGGCCAGGTGGAAAGAGCCCAGGCCCGGGACTCGGATCTGGGTTCAAATTCCAGCTGTGCCGCGGGCCTGCTGGGTGATCTTGGGCAATTGGTTTCACTTCTCTGGGCGTTAGCTCCCTCTTCTTCTCCCCCCCCCCCCTTAGATCCTGACCCCTGTATGGAACAGGGTGAGTCCCATCCGATTATCTGGTGTCTACCCCGGTGTTTGGCCCTTAGTAAGTGCTAAACAAATAGCACGGTTAATAAAAGGGATTGGAAATGAGACGGATCGTTGTTCTCGTTATTATTTTTGTTGTATTTATTAAGCGCTTGCTGTGCGTCCTGAGCACTGGGGTAGATAGAAGGTAATCAGGTTGGACCCTCTCCAATCCACACGGGGCTCAGGGTCGAAAGAGGAGGCTGCTGATAAAGGACACTCAGATGAGGGAAGAGGAAGAGGGACAGCGAGAAATCAGGACAACTGATGGAAGCACATAAGCCCTAAAATCCCAGGAAGACAAGGTTTAGATCGGTTTATTACGTGAAATATTTATATATATTTTTTCCTCTCCTTTTTCTAGGTTTTGGTCGGAAAGACGTAGTGGAGTATCTGCTTCAGAATGGCGCCAACGTCCATGCCCATGACGATGGCGGTCTCATCCCTCTCCACAACGCCTGCTCTTTCGGTCACGCCGAAGTCGTCAATCTCCTCTTACACCACGGGGCAGATCCTAACGCCCGGGACAACTGGAATTACACTCCTCTCCACGAAGCGGCCATCAAGGGGAAAATCGACGTTTGCATAGGTGATTGTCCTTGCGCAGTCTTCCCCCAGCGGCCTCTGGTTAAGTCCCGAGTTCCTCTGTCGATGACCGCGTTTTGTCAGAGCCGATTTTAGGTACCACACGGTGCCAGGAAATGGAAGACTTGGGATTCGGCTCACCATCCGGTCCTCCTTAAAGGGCTAGGTAAAGGTAGATCGGGGGACATAAATGGCAGGGAGAGCGTCGGGTCACGGGGAACCAAAATCGGGGCCTTAAAGGAGCTCATGAGGCGAGGGTCCCGGGGCAGAGCAGGGGGAGACCCCTGCCTCTTCGCCCGGCGTAGGGGGACCTGTCGACGTGGTCCTTCCTCATCCGTGCTCTGTAGATGCTTCCCAGGCGGGCGCCTTTCGAGGAGCGCAACGAAGCCGCGGGAGAGCTCCGTGCTCACGTTTGCGCGTCTCTTTTGTCGCCGGTCCCCCGGCGGTGAGCCGTCTTCCTCTACGGGCGTCCCACTCCGCCCTGGAGATTGGGCCAAGGCAGTCAATTTAACAAGACCCGCCCCCGTCCTCTTCCACCGCAGGTATCAGCGGCGACACAGGCTGTCGACCTTCCTTCGGCCCAGGGGATTCGGACCGACCGTGGGAAGCCGCCCTTCTGGAGCTAGGCTTCCCAGAAGGAATATAGTTCGGCATTCTAACCCGACAACAGGAAAGCACGGTACCAGGCTTTCTTTCTGGCGGGAGAGAAAATGAGATCCTGGCCAAATTCCCACTCTCATTCTTGCGCCGTACCTCCCCGCTGCTCCGTCCTTAAGCTCTAGCCGTGTGAATAACAAGCTGACGTCAGGTCTGGGGAAGGGGTTGTAAGAACGTGCCGGGGAGTAGCCCCGTGGCCTTCATGTTGGAGACCCAGGTCGCCCGGGGGCCTCATTAGGGCGGTACCCTTGATTTGTACATTCCGAGCGCTTAGTACAGTGCTCTGCACGTAGTAAGCGCTCAATAAATACTATTGAATGAATGAATGAAACGGGAAGATGTATTGCCGAAGGTCAGATGACCAGGTCTCCCCGCCAACAAATCGAATCCCGGCTCCGCCGCTCGCCTGCCGTGCGTCCTCGAGCTGGTCACTTCACTTCTCCGTGCTTCGGTTTCCTCAGTTATCAACGTGGGGTTTTAATACCCGTCCTCCACCTCAGACGGTGAGCCCCGCGCGGGACACCGACCGTATCCGGCCTCGTCGACTCGGATCCACCTCGGCGCTTAGAACGGCGCCTGGCGCGTAGTAAGCGCTTACCGAGGGCCGTTAAAAGAGGAAAAAACCCGGTTTTGTCTCGTAGTGCTCTTGCAGCACGGCGCAGAACCGACCATCCGCAATACAGACGGGAGGACAGCTCTGGATCTGGCAGATCCCTCTGCCAAAGCGGTGCTGACCGGTAAGTCCTCGGGGGATTCTGTATTTCTGAATCGACGTGAGGAGAAGACACTCACGGATCGGTCAGTACTCTTCCCCCGCAGCTCAGAGTGACTTCTAAAACTTTAAAAAGCCCGTTGGCTGGACGGCTGTGCGTTGTGCATTTTCCAGCGGTCGGTCCGTGGTATTCATTGAATGACTGCCATGCTCAGAGCACTGTGCGGAGCACCTGGGAGGGCACGGTACAATATGTTTGTACAAGAGAGTTGGTAGACTCGATCCTTGCCCTCGAGGAGCTTCCAGTACCGCTTCCAGACAGGTACCGGTGGCTCAGTGGAAAGAGCACGGGCTTGGGACGTGGATCCTAATCCCGGCTCCGCCACCTGTCCGCTGTGTGACCTTGGGCAAGCCACTTCACTTCTCCGGGCCTAAGTGACCTCATCTGGAAAATGGGGATGAAGATTGGGAGCCCCACTTGGGACAACCTCGTATCCACCCCAGCGCTTAGAACAGTGCTCGGCATGTGGTGAGCACTTAACAGACGCCATCGTCATTACGCAGCGTGGCTCAGTGGAAAGAGTCCGGGCTTGGGAGTCCGAGGTCATGGGTTTGAATCCTGCTCTGCCACCTGTCAGCTCTGTGACTGTGGGCAAGTCACTTCACTTCTCTGGGCCTCAGTTACTTCATCTGAAATGGGGTTTAAGACTGGGAGCCTCACGTGGGACAACCTGATTCCCCTGCATCTCCCCCAGCGCTTAGAACAGTGCTCTGCACATAGTAAGTGCTTAACAAATACCAACATTATTGTTATTACTGTTATTACCAGGTTGGCAAGGAACACGTCTACTAACTCTGTTATACCGAACTCTCCAAAGCAGTTCATTCCATCGTAAATTCATTCAGTAGTATTTATTGAGCACTTACGATGTGCAGAGCACTGTACTAAGCGCTTGGAATGTACAAATCGGTAACAGAGACAGTCCCTGCCCTCTGACGGGCTTACGGTCTAATCGGGGGAGACGGACAGACAAGAACAATAGCAATAAATAGAGTCAAGGGGAAGAACATCTCATTAAAACAATAGCAAATAAATAGAATCAAGGTGATGTACAACTCATTAACAAAATAAAATCATATTTTACAGTAAAACAAAATAAAGTATATCAGTGGCGTTTACCGAGCAGCTCCCTGCACACAGTAAGCGCTCGATAAATATGGTCGGTAGAGGGGGAGACGGACGTTAAAATGTCAGAAGGGGAGATGGCAGGGTATGAGGATATGGCTCTGCGAGGTCGTTGGAAAGAACCGAGTCTCCTAAAATGGAAAAGACATCTAAGTGCCGCTGCCCTCCGAGGCCCTGAGGATCATCAGAGCGTGATTCCTACCCGGAGAACTTCGGTGACCGCCTGGGCCGTTTTTAACGCTAGCCTGTTGGTCAGAGTTGCAGAGAGTCAGGATCCTGCCGGGCATTCCCGACCGTTTGGAGCTGGGCTACAGAAGAGGTACAGTTGAAGATAACAGAAACCGGTAGTGGCGGCGACATTTTTTGGGGTACCCATTTGGAAAGAACAAAATAAAAGAAGTGACATCATAATAACTGTGGCATTTGAGTGGTCACTCTGTGCCGAGCACCGGGGGCACTGAGCCCCGGGGCGGATCGGGTTGGGCGCGGTCCCTGTCCGAAAGGGGCTCACGGGCTCAGTCCCTGTTTTACAGATGAGGAAACTGAGGCCCAGAGGAGTGAAGTGACTTGCCCAAGGTCACACAGCAGACAGGTGGCGGAACCGGGATTAGAACCCCTCACCTTCTGACCGAGGCCCATGCTCTGTTTAACACATAAATAAAGATTTCCTGCTTCCCTTCGGACTTCTGATGTCAGTGCTCCCGACACTTCAACACTGTAATAATAAGTATTTTTAAGGAGTTTTCAAAAGGCCTTTTAAAAATACGTGTGTGTAGAGGGAGGGAAAAAAAGAAAGTCAAGATACTAATAAGAGTTCTCTTTGGGCTATTTCAAAGGCAATTCGTTGTGGGAGCATTTGACAATTTTTGCCTTTGTCAGAGATGAGCTTCTCCTCAAAGAGATAACGATTTCTGTTCATTTCCAGGTGAATATAAAAAAGATGAACTCTTGGAAAGCGCAAGGTAGGTTACTTTACCCGAGTAAGTCCACGGAAAATGTAGCCGGGAGCACTGTTAGACTCGTCTTGGGAGACAGCAGTAGCAATCTAAGCCAAAGGAGAGATGTCTGTCCTTTCCTCGCATTCCCCGGGCTGCCCTGGGGTCAAGTTTTGCCGGCATTTATATAAACCTCTGAAGAAATTTGTGTTCTAGGAGCGGCAATGAGGACAAAATGATGGCCCTGCTTACACCCCTCAACGTCAACTGTCACGCAAGCGATGGCCGAAAGGTATCTCCTGTCAAATGGTGAATCGGATTGGCCCCTTTTTCGTGATAGCGACGGTATTTAAGCGCTTGCTATGTGCCAAGCACTGTTCTAAGCGCGCTTTGGGGATGACCAGATCTGACGATCAGTCTAAAAATGGAAGTTTTTGAGGAAAGCATACTTTTCTCTGACGCCCCCCCCCAACCCCCCCCCCCGAGTGCATTCTAAACCTGGGTACGACGGTCTTAAAGTTTTGCGTAAAGTTATTTTCAGAGAGCAAACAAGTGATAGTAAGGCTTTCAGCTTACTCTGTTTGCTTTTTATTGGGCCTCGGGGCTTAGTGAAATTATCTGACGCAGCTACTGGTGGAGACTGTCCATGTTTTCCCGAATATGCTCCTTTTAACAGGACCCAGTAACTGCAGCTTCACGCGCTCTGTTAGACGTAGAGTCCGTGACCGTGTTTATTCAAGGACCGTTACCATCGGCCCCTCGTTTTGGCTCACAGTTGTGTGATCTCCCTTTCAGTCAACTCCGTTACACCTCGCAGCGGGTTACAACCGAGTGAAAATAGTGCAACTCTTGCTACGGCACGGTGCCGACGTACACGCCAAAGACAAGGGGTGAGATGAACGTGATCTGGTTTGCCGAATTTCAGGACCGGAAGCCGAGCCACACGGACGAACGCGAGGGCACCGCGTGTGATAATGATGATGATAACGGTCGCGATATAGGTCGAGACCTTTTTATGTGCCGAGCACCGTACTGAGCCCTGAGGGAGATGGTTGTCAGCCGGTCCCGTCCCGCACGGGGCTCGTAATCTAAGGAGGAGGCGAGCAGCGAGGAAGCGATTCAGTCCGCCGGGTCTTCCGGCAGCCGGTCTCCTCCCTTTCTCACAGCCCCGTTCCCAGATACGTTTACCCGGCGGCTACGGGGCTGGCGAGGGAGGAAGATGGGGCGGGAGGGTACTGAGCGGCGACAGGCTGGGTCCACCTAAACTAACCGCCTCCAGGCGGGAAAGGAAGCTCCCGGGTCTCGAGTGCCAGGGCAGAGCGGTAGGGTATCCGTGAGCCCGAAGCTCTTCGCTGTCATACCCCGAGAGAGACTCGGATCCAGCGGCGGGGAGTGAGGGAGAGCACGTACAGATCCCGGCGGGATTTGGCAGCCCCGAAGGGCGGGATTCCGACAGTCATCTAGTGAGAGGACTGCCCTAGCGGGAGTGAAAAAGTTCTCGCCTTCCTCATTCACCGTTTAAAGAAAAAGTATGTTGTCTCATTGAGGTGGTTCATCGCCACTGTATAATGGTGTTAGCTGTCAGAATTCTGGAAGATAGCACGAGCTTAACCTGCAGAAGAATAATCGGGGTGTTTTGGTCCACCTTCAGGGATCTGGTACCGTTACACAACGCCTGTTCCTACGGTCATTATGAAGTAACGGAGCTTCTGGTGAAGGTTAGTTACTTTTCTTTCCTTTCTAAAACGCGTCTCATGTAGCAGGGGAGAATCACTTGTATGAATAAGGCAAATAATAATTTTAGGATTTGTGTGGGGGAGTGCGGGGTGTGTGTGAGAGAGAGAGAATTCATTCTATTGGAATGCCCTATTGGAACTTGCCAGTTTCCTATAGAAATCCCTGTTCTTTTCCCAAATCAAAATCCAGTCCCCAAGACGCAGAAGAGGATGCAGTGGAGTCTTCGCTCTGTTCTGTTCATTCTTCCTCCTCTTTTTTTGTTTTTTTTCACGGCGCTTGGTGAGCACCACTGTGTGCTAGACACTAAACTAGCACTGGGGTAGATGCACGCTGATGGCGTTGGGCCTGGTCCACGTACCACGTAGGGCCCGCACTTCTACTCAGGCTTTTACAGATGAGGTCCCTGCGACCTGGAAGAGTTAAGGGACCCGCCCGAGGTCACACGGCAGACAAGTGCGGGGGAGCGTCGCTAGGTTGGGTTCCCTGTGCCGCCTGGGACAGGAACAGATGAGTCGGAAACACATCCTGTGCACATTTTCTGTGCATTTTTCATCCCCTGAGTGTCCCTCCTGCAGGGAGAGAAAACAAGGGGGGAAAGATGAGGGCGACAGCCAGAGAAAAACCACACTCTTGCCCTAGAATGACCGGATAATAATAATAACAACGGTATTTGTTAAGCGCTTAGTATGTGCCAAGCACTGTTCTAAGCGCTGGAGTAAATACAAGGTAATCAGGTTGTCCCACGTGGGGCTCACAGTCACAATCCACATTTTAAAGATGAGGGAACTGAGGCACAAAGAAGTTAAGTGTCTTGCCCAAAGTCACACAGCTGACGTGGCAGAGCTGGGATTAGAACCCACGACCTCTGACTCCCAAGCCCGGGCTCTCGAGGCAGTTGCAGTTTAAAACATACCCTCTCCCCGTTTTTAACTTCTAAATATAGCACAGGTTGAGGAAGAACAAAGCCTCCGCTGTGTGGTTTTCCGGTTAATCCTCACTCCCATATTTGAGCGGAAGGTGGTTTCACAGTCGGTCAGGTCGATGTAGGCGATAAGGCCGAGGAGACCTCTGGCCCTGTCTGGGACGGGTCGAGGGGGGCGCGGCAAGCCTGTACCCCACACGTCCCCGCTCCTGGGATCGGGTCCCCGACTCCCTGAGGGTGGGGATCCCCTTCTCCGTGGAATGGCCACCCCCCATCGGGAACCAGAACGAGAGGCGAGATTCTAGTTGCGTCTTCAGCGTCCAGGCCCGAGCGCCTCTTGGATCGTCCAGGGGCGTGGAAGGGACCCGGGCGCCGTGACCTCCAGGGGGCAAGTCAGTCCCCTCCCTAACCCGGGACTGACCTGACCTGGGCCGGCGCCACGGCCGACGTTGCTTACCCAAGGGTCTCTTTGACACCTCCCTTCTCCTTTTCCTTCTTTTGGAGCGCGCTCCTTCCTCCCCCAACTGTTCTCCTCTCCCCGTCCCCATTTTCCTCCTAGTTTTTACGCCCCGAACCCCCTCCGGGTTTCGTACGCGTTGCCGTGTCGTTGGTTTTTTTTTTTTTTTTTTAACGCTCTCTATACCCCCGCGACGCCTTAGCCGCCTCTGGGGGTCCGGACGCTATAAAGTACAGTCCGCAGATCGTCTGACCGCCCGTCCCTCTGTCCCCCCAGCACGGCGCGGGGGTGAACGCGGTGGATATGTGGCAGTTCACACCCCTCCACGAGGCAGCGTCCAAAAACAGGGTCGAAGTGTGTTCCCTCCTGCTGAGCTTCGGGGCGGACCCGACGTTGTTGAACTGTCACAGTAAGAGTGCCATCGACCTAGCACCGGCTCCCCAGCTGAAGGAGCGGCTGACGTGTGAGTCCACGACAGGGGCGGGGACGCGGGGCTCGGCGGCCTGCCCGATTCCCAATGGCCTGGCGGCGGCTGTAGGGCGAAGAACGCCTGAAAAATACCACTGGTCTTGACCAGCGGCCCTCTTCCAGTTGGGCGATGGCCGGGCCAGTCGATCGGTAGTATTTATTGAGTGCTTACCGGGTGCAGAGCACTGTGCCGAGCGGTCCGGAGAGTGCACTACAGCAATATCCCTCGCCCACAGCGAGCTTAGAGGGGAATTGGGTCTGGCAGACGCCATTGTTTTTCTAATTGTGACCACCCTTCAGATTCCTCCCCTTGGTCGAAGCCCGGCAGGGAGATAATTAGCCATTCATCCCAACAACAGTTTTGATGGGCCTTTCGTGGGCCAGCCACGGTTATTTTCCTCTAAAGTCTTAGCCGTGGCCCCGCAGGAAAGAAACGCTCCAGTCCCCGAGGCGTCAAGGGAGCGGGAGTCGAGTACGTGGGCCGGGCGGAGAGGGCGAGAGGCAGACCCCCACCTCGTGCTCTCAGGAACCGAAACTCCCCCAGGGCTGTGCAATGCCTCGCCTCGGAGCGCTCGGCTTCCGGAAGGCAGCAGAGTGACATCCAGAATCAAAGTTTTGAGGCTCTGGGTCCCAGTGCCTGGTCTCGGAGCGGTACTTTAAGAAATCTCCGTGTTCTTGGATCCTTCTGGGTCGGGAACCCTCTCCCGTCGTGCGGTCGCAGCCCGGCGGTGGGAACGCACAGGTTGGGATTCCAGGGACCGGCTTCATGTTGGGGCGGGGTGGGGCCGCTGGATCCGGCCGCTCCAGTGGCTAACTGGGACCCTCACCTCTGTCCCGTACACCTGCAGTCGCCGCTTGTGCGCCTTCCCGTCCGGAGCAGCTTAAAGCGGAGACGCTCGGGTCTCCCTGAGCCCGGCCCCCCCGAGCCGCTCTCCATATCTGACTCCGGACGGGTGCGGTTCTGGGACTCTGAGCAGCCTTGGAGCGGGACTTCCTTTATCCCGGAGTCAGTCAGACCGTGGTATTTACTGAGCGCTTCCAGCAGTCGGGAAAGTACAGCGCAGCCGAGTTGATAGGCTGGATCCCCGCCCACTAGCTTGGCGTCCCCCCCCCCCCCAGCTCCCGACTCCCTTCCAGTCGTAAGCGAAGATTCTTTTATTTCCAGATGAATACAAAGGTCACACGCTGCTGCAGGCTGCCCGAGAAGCGGACGTAGCTCGCGTCAAGAAGCATCTCACTCTGGAGATGGTGAATTTCAAGCACCCTCAAACGCATGAAACGGCACTGGTAACGTCTCACGTCCGCGCCTCGTTAAACCGGAGGGTCGCGGAAGCTCAGGCCAGCGGAGAGGGCAGCTTCTGAACCTCGACTCTCTTCATCGGGTTTATCTGGTCCCTTCCGTTCCTCCGGGCCTGTCGGCCATTAGCCCGACACGTCTGTTTTTTCTGGGATCCGGTGGGACTGTCGAAATTACCAGTGCGGTGCCTGTCACCTGCCTGTGTAATATCACCGAGTGAATATATTTAATCCGTCGTACGCAGTTGAGTCTCCCCGTTGCCGTGGGGTGGGAGCGCGGATTGAGCGTAGAAGGGATGGCAGACACACTCGGGCCCCGGAATGGAAGGCAGCGCAGGTGGCGGTCGGTTGTGGCTTGGCCGCCTCCAGGTGAAGAGGCCCAGGGGTGGACCGGTGAAGGCCGGGAGCCAGCTGGGAGGGAGAGTGGCGAGGGCCCAGCATGGGTCCAGTTCAGCTACAGGTACCGTGTCCAAAGACAAAGGCAGGTGGGTTGGACTAGGTTCAGAGAAAACACACACACACATCTATCTCCCTCTCTCCTCCCTTTTCTCTCTCCTCCCTTTTCTCTCTCCTCCCTTTTCTCTCTCCTCCCTTTTCTCTCTCCCCCCTTTTCTCTTTCCCTGCTTTTCTCTCTCCCTGCTTTTCTCTCTCCCCACTTTTCTCTCTTCCCCGTTTCCTCTCTTCCCCGTTTCCTCTCTTCCCCCTTTCCTCTCTACCCCCTTTTCTCTCTCCCCCCTTTTCTCTCTCCCCGCTTTTCTCTCTGCCCCCTTTTCTCTCTGCCCCCTTTTCTCTCTTCCCGCTTTTCTCTCTGCCCGCTTTTCTCTCTCCCCCCTTTCTCTCTCCCCCTTTATTCTTTTCCCCCTTTTCTCTCTCCCCCCTTCTCTCCCCTTTTCTCCCCGCTTTTCTCCTTCCCCCCTTTCCTCTCTCTCCCCCCTTTCCCCCTCCCTCCTTTTTTCTCTGCCCCCTTCTCTCTCTCTCCTGCTCCCCCACCTTGAGAGCATTTTAGGCCAGGGGCTCACTGCAGTGGCCGGGCGCTGCTCTGTCAGACCAGGGCTGTCGCCCAGGCTGGTGATTCTGGCCGTTGGCAGGTCAGGTTCGGGGAAAATCGAAGAGGTTTACTTGGCGACCTGTCCCCTGCAGAGCATCGGTTAATGTTGCAAAAATCAATTTTCAGCACTGTGCCGCCGCGTCGCCTTACCCTAAGAGAAAGCAAGTATGCGAACTGTTGCTAAGAAAAGGAGCCAACGTCAATGAGAAGACAAAAGAGTAAGAACGTTTTGGAACCGTGAATCGTACGAGAGCCGTGTCTCCCGGCAAGTATATTTACCGGGCCTTTTTCTTTTTGTTAAAGATTTTTAACCCCTCTCCACGTGGCATCCGAGAAAGCTCATAATGACGTCATCGAAGTGGTGGTGAAGCACGAAGCCAAGGTAAGACTCTTTTCATGTCGCCCTAGAATCATTCAGGCTGCAGATCCAGTAGGGCATTGTGTTATGATGGCAAGTGGATGGAGGGCCTGATTTCCTAATAATGACAGTTGTGGGATTTTTTGGCTTACAAGGTGGGTTTAGATAAAAGGCAACCAGGTCAGACCCGATCCCTGTCCCTGCGGGGCTCCCAGTCTAAGGGGAAGGAAGAACAGGTATTGAATGTCCATTTTAGTGGTGAGGAGACAGAGGCCCAGAGAGTGCCGGAAATGTTCCCCACTTATATCGGCATCTTCTCCTTCAAACCACCTCCAGAAACCCTCTAGCTTCTAGCCCACCCCCCCCCCCCAAAAAGAACCAGTCCCTTTAAGGCTTATCCCTCCCCTTCCACATTCGGGGATGAGGAGCGGGGGTGGACCCATCCCGGGGAATCAGCCACTGGATACCCAACACCAACCCAGACCCCTGATCAGCAGTAAAATTCAAGTACCTTTGGTTTTTGGGTTTTTTTGTACCGGCCACTCTCCTCCGTCCTCTCTACGCCACGGGTGTTCCTGCCGCTTCAGGTGAACGCTCTGGATAACCTCGGCCAAACTCCTCTGCACCGCGCCGCCCACTCTGGACACCTGCCCACCTGCCGCCTGCTGCTGACCTGTGGCTGCGACCCCTCGATTGTGTCGCTGCAAGGCTTCACGGCCTTACAGATGGGGAGCGAGAGCATGCAGCAGCTGCTCCAGGGTATGACTGCTTGAAATCGCTCATGAGAACTGACATGTCTCTGGTGGCCGCCTGGCCCTCCGGGCTGCTGCCCACCGTCCGTCTGCCGATCAGATTGATTGACTACTGTGTGGTGAATGCTTGGGAGGATACGGTAGAACAGAGTTGGGAGCCGTTCCCTGCCCCCGGCGAGCTCACGGTCTAGAGGGGATGGCGGTCGTGAAGCCGAACTCGTCGTGCGGCGGGGATGGGAAATCCGGTCAAGATCCCGTTCACTCGCTAAATGAGGAGAGTCACATTGAGGGCCCAGAAATCACCACGTGCTAACCGCGGTCTGGCTCGGTAATAAATGCTGAGAACCGTGCTAGGATCCCGGGAGAGTACCATGCCCCTAACGGATTTGCTCTCCGATGGGGTAGACAGACGCAAGCTACTGAGATTGAGCAGAGGTCAGGAGAAAGAACAACGTTCCCAGGGTTGAGAGAGGAGGGTATCTGGTGATAGCAAGGAGAAACAAAGGAAATAAGCGTAGGCATAGGCTAATACACGATCGCCAAGGATAGGTGGAAAAACAAGAACTTCCAGCGATCGTTGGGTTGA
Organism: Ornithorhynchus anatinus; assembly: GCF_004115215.2. Lineage (NCBI taxonomy): Eukaryota > Metazoa > Chordata > Mammalia > Monotremata > Ornithorhynchidae > Ornithorhynchus > Ornithorhynchus anatinus. The sequence continues at coordinate 48,373,145 of NC_041730.1, read as the reverse complement.
TACGGTCGGGAAAGGGGGAGAATTAATTGGGGAATGCCCCTCGGAGGAGCGGGTTTTCAGGAGGCTTTTGAGTCGGTGAGTCGTCGGCCGTATTTATCAAGTGCTCACGGGGTCTCGACCACTGTACTAAGCCTACGGGAGAGCACGACGCAGCAGAATTAGCGGGCACGTTCCCTGCCCGTAGCGAATTTACCATCCAGAAGTCAGACCGGTGGTCTGAGAGATTTGAAACAGGGAGGAGGTTGCAGGCGGGTCCGAGCGAGAGGTGTCCCGAGCCGAAGAGCCGAGAGCGTGATGGTCGTCTAAGCGGGCAGGACTCACCGAGAGGTAGTAAGTAGAGCTGATGTAGAAGGGAGAGAGTGCCGTTGGAAAGTGAAAAAGGTAAGGGTGAGAAGTTTCTCTTTAATGGGGAGTCATTCCCATCAAGGGGGTGGCCGAATGAGTCCACCAGTTGTATTGAGCGCCTGCTGGGCGGAGCGCATTGCTCAGAGCTTGGGGGAGTACAATACGGCCGAGTCGGTTCCCTGTCCACAAGGAGCGTACGGTCTAGAGGGGGAGACAGACACAAAAAATTACAGGTAGGTGCCCGAGTGCTGTCGGGCTGAGAGCGGTGTGAATATCAAGGGCTTTTGAGGTTCAGATGCAAGTGGTGCAGAAGGGAGATTGGAGGGGGACGAGGGCTAATCGGGGAAGGCCCCTTGGGGAGATGTGATTATTTTTTTATCCAGCGCTCACGGGGTCTAGACTAACTTTCGGGAGAGTAGGACGCATCAGAATTAGCGGAGGCGTTCCCTGCCCGTAGCGAATTTACCGTCTAGAAGTCAGACCGGCGGTCTGGGAGATTTAGTGAAGCTTGGAAGGCGGGGAGAGTTGCATCTGTCGGATACGAATGGGGAGGGAGTGCCAGGTCAGAGGGAGGATTTGCTCACGTGGTCATCGGCGAGATAGATTTGAGGTACATTGAGGAAGTTGGCAGTAGAAGAGATGTGCGGGCTGGGTTGTAAATATAATAATGATGGTATTTGTTAAGCGCTTACTATGTTTCTCTCTCCCCCCTTTCTCTCCCCTTTCTTCCCACTGGGAGGGGGGATACAAGGTAATCAAGTTGTCCCACATGAGTCTCATGGTCTTAATCCCCATCACCCAGATGCCAAGTGGTGGAGCCGGGATTAGAACCCACGACCTCTGGCTCCCAAGCCCGGGCTCTCTCCACTGAGCCACGTTGCTTCTCATAATAATGGTATTGGTTCAGAGCTTACTATGCGCCAAGCACTGTTCTAAGCACTCGGGTAGATGCAGTGTAATCAGGTGTCCCACGTGGGGCTCACAGTCTTCATCCCCATTTTCCAGATGAGGGAACTGAAGCACAGAGAAGTGAAGTGACTTGCCCAAAGTCACACAGCCGGCAAGTGGCAGAGGGGGATTAGAACCCACGATCTCTGACTCCCAAACCCGGGCTCTTGCCCCCGAGCCACCTATTAGGAAATCGCCAAGGGAGGGTGGAACGGGGAAGGCCAGGTGAGTGGTCTAAAGTCATCGGTGAGGAGTTTTTATCGCAGAGGTGGACGGGCAACCGCCGGAGGTTCTCGAGGAGCGGGGAGATGTGGACTGCGTGTTTTTTTTAGAAAAATGTTCCGGGCAGCTGAGTCAAGGAAGGACTGGAGTGGAGAGAGATAGGAGGCGGGGAGGTCAGCGAGGAGACTGATGCGGTAGTCGAGGCAGGATGAGGTAAGCGCTTAGATAGCACAGTAGCAGTTTGGATGGAGAGGGTTCTGGAGACGTTGTGGAAGTAGAACCGACGGGATCTGACGACGGATGGAACGCGTGGGTCGAACGTGCGAGTCGAGTAGGACTAATGTCAAAATCTGGCCTCGCGAAAGGGGGCGGGGATAGTGGCGTTGTCTACAATGAGGAGAAGGACAGGAGCGGGGCCGGGGTTTGGGTGGGAAGGTGAGTTCTGTATCAGACGTGTTAAGGTTGAGATGTCGGCCAAGCATCCAGGTGGAGAAGTCCCGAAGGCAGGAGGCAACGCGAAACTCAGCGGAGGGAGGGCGAGGCTGGAGAGGTCGATACGGAATCGTCCGCGTACGGGTGGTAGTTGAAGCCATGGGAGCAGATGCGTTCTACAAGGGAATGTGCGGAGATGGAGAGTAGAAGGGCATCCAGAACCGAGTTCTCAAGAACTCTCACTGATGAGGGCGAGAGACGGAGAATGAGCGGCCAGAGAGTTCGGAGGAGAACCGGGAGGACGCCGTCAGGTGAAGGCAAATAATGCTTCCCGGAGAAGGGGGAGGTTGGCGTCGTCGAAAACAGCCGAAAGGTCCAGGAGGACTACGATGGAGTAGAAGCTGTCAGATTTGGCAAGAACAATGTCATGGGTGACCGTAGAGAGGGAAGTTTTCAGGGAGTGAGGGGGTTGGAAGCCAGATCGGAAGGGGTCAAGGAGAGAACCCGCAGAGAAGCGTTAGGCAGCAGGTGTAGGCAACTCGCTCAAGGGGTTTGGAGAGGAGCGGAAGGAGGGAGATGGGGCGTTTAACCAGAGGGAGCTGGGGGGGTCGAGGGAGGGTTTTTTAAGAATGGGGAGACAGAAGCCTGTCATAAGGCGATGGGGACGGAGCCATTCGAAAGCGAATAGTTGAAGATGGCGATCTGGAAGGGAAAAAGGAAGGGGGCAGGTGTTTTGGAGAGATGCGAAGGGATGGGGTCGGAGGCGTGCGGACGGAGGAGGTGGATTCTGAGAGGAGACGAGAGGTGTCCTGCGGTATCGCTGGGAAAGGTGGGAAGGTCTAAGAGGACAGGAGAAAGGAAGGATTGGAGTAGAGCGGGGGAGCGTAGAGGGAGATCGCGCCTGACGGTTTCAGTTTCATCGAACAAGTACGTGGTCGGGTCATCTGGGGCCAAAGGTGGGGGCGGGCGGGGGGGACAAGGAGTCCGATTGACTTCATCGGACTTCAGGGACGGTGGAACGTTGTGGAAAATTGTGCAGCGAGTGCCTGGGTGTGGGGTAGGTGTTCATCTGCCGTGTAACATCTGGGTCTCTGTCCTGCTTCAATTACATGTAAAGTTTTTTTCTCTCTCTTTTAGAGGGCATCCCTTTAGGGAATTCAGATGCAGATCGTCAGCTGCTGGAAGCTGCAAAAGCTGGAGACGTAGAAACCGTCAAAGTAAGACAGAATTGTGTGTGTGTCTGTGTGTGTGATGGATTTTGCTTATTTTGAAGGGTTTTCTCTTCTCCCCACAAAGGGTAACTGTGTTCATTCCTTGCTTGAAAAGGGGGTTATTATTATCTTTAAGTCAAGGAACGGAAACGTCAGTAGGTGATGCTAGAAGTTCCAACCCACATTTGACTTTTTACTGACAGGAAAGGGTGGCTTTCCTGGGGCCCGGGCGGAACTCCCTTCCCCTCCAAAGGGGAAGACCGACCGCTGTTCCTGCAGTCCGATACCGACACGACTGGGTCAATTTGGGCAGCAGGGCGGGAGCCGAGGAGATGGGCAGGCTCGAGGAAGCCGAGGGAAGAGAGGAAGGTGTAGAGAAGGACGAATGGGGAATTGCCCCTAAGCAGGAGAGAAGAGGCGGAGTCCAGCCTTCCAGTTAATCAGCGCCAAAGAGCCTTTGCTTTTCTCTCATTTCTTCGAGCCGTGACGGTAACGGGCGCGTGTCCCCGCAGAGACTTTGTACGGCTCACAGCGTCAACTGCCGAGACGTTGAAGGGCGTCAGTCCACCCCTCTCCATTTTGCGGCCGGATATAATCGGGTGTCGGTGGTGGAATATCTGCTGCAGCACGGAGCTGACGTCCATGCGAAAGATAAAGGGTGAGAGCCCTTCCTGATGTCCCGGCTTCCCTGTGGTGGCCTCATCCCGCTAGAGGATACGGTCCAGGTTGGGGAGGTGAATTGGTGGGATTTCTTCCCCCCCGCCCCCAAAAAAATCCCCGTTAGATTTTACTGGAAAGGCTTGAACCTTATCACGGAAAACCGCCTCCGAGAGTCCACGGCTGTCCCTCGGGGTGTTCATCTTCACGTGTTGGCGGAGGACGGCCAGCCCCGCCCTGAACTCGGGAAGAAAGCCCGAGATAACGGTCGGATCTTCCCTTTCTCTTCTCAGCGGCCTCGTGCCTTTGCACAACGCCTGTTCCTACGGACACTACGAGGTAGCGGAGCTGCTGGTGAAACACGGAGCCATCGTTAACGTCGCCGACATATGGAAGTTCACCCCCTTACACGAAGCTGCGGCCAAAGGAAAATACGAGATCTGCAAACTTCTGCTCCAGGTATGTCCAGATATCCGAGGCGGTGAGGGATGTCGTCGTCTACGGAGACTGCTGAACGGCACAGAGACAGGGCCCCGGTCCTCAACTGGAAAAGAGGGCAGGTCTTAGCACCCCAGAATCCATCAGTCAATCAGCGGCATCTATGGAGTGCTTACCCCGTGCACAACTCCTTACTAAATCCTTTGGAGAATACACTGGAATCAGTAGGCGTGATCCCTGCTCTTGAAGATCTCGGAGCGGGGATGGGCCCTAAAATAAATTACACGTAACAGAACGTCAGAAGATGCACATTTGTGCGGGTGGGGAGGGACAGCAAAGACTCAAGCGTTTAGGTGATGCAGAACTCTTTGGAATGCCAGTAGTGGGGAGATGAGAAATTAGTCAGGAAATCCTCTTGGAGGAGATGTGATTTCAGAAGGGCTTTGAAAACGGGGAGACCTTGAAGAGAGGAGGGGAGAGAGAGTGTGTGTTCGTGTTACGGTGTGAGCGAAAAGTCCACGGCGAGAGGAGAGACGTGCCGTGTGTCGGTGGGTTCGAGAGGAACGAAGCAGGCAAACAGATTTAGTGGGCGGGGGCCAAGGAGAAGCCCAACTGAGTGCCTTAAAGCCAGGGGCTAGAAGTTCCTACTTGAAGTAGAGAGGAATCGGTAACTCTTGGACGTCTTAAAGGGGCGGGAAGACGTGAGCAGAACAGTGTCGTAGGGCGGTGGTCGGAGCGACGGAGTGGAGTGAGGACTGGAGGGAGGGAGAGATCGGAGGCGGGGGATTCCGGAGGCGCGTTGGGCTAGAGGAGTACTTGGACTGGGGCGGTGACAGTCAATCAATGATATCTATTGAGTACTTACTCTGCGGAGAGCACTGAGCTAAATTCTTGGGAGAGTACGGTACGCTGGAATCAACACCGGAGTGGCCGGATGGAACGGGAGGAAGGCGGAGATTCAGGAGACGTGAAGGAAGAACCGGTGGTCGTTTCTGGTGACTGCCGGAACAAGGAAGCCGAAAGAGAGAGGGGAGTCAAAGTTAGCGCCTAGAGCCCGGGCCCGGGAGTCAGGAGGTTATGTGTTCCAATCCCGGCTCTGCCACTCGTCTGCTCTGCGACCCTGGGCAAGTCACCTCACTTCTCCGGGCCGCGGTCCCCTCATCTGTAGAATGGGGATTAAGGCTGTGAGCCCCATGTGGGACAGGGATAGAGTCTGACCTGATTAGCTTCTATCTACCGCAGCGCTCAGAACGGTGCCTGACGCAGAGTAAGTGTGTAACCAATACCGTAATAATAATAATATTAAGGGGAGGATGATGGTGCTCTCAGTGATGGGAAAGACAGGTGAGAGAGAGGATTTGAAGTTGTGAGGATCTGGTGTGTGAGGTGAGGAGTTCTGTTTTGGACATGTTAGAGGTCTTAGCGGGACATCTGTGAAGAGAAGTCCTGGAGGCAGGAGAAGGTGCTAGTGCTAATTAATATTAATTATGGTATCTCTTAAACACCACCTCTGGGCCAAACACTGTTCTAAGCATTGGGTTATCTGGGTGGACACAGTCCTCGTCCCCTCTGGGGCTCAAGGTGAAGGCAGGAGGGAGTCCTCATTCTGTCGAAGGCGCTAGATGGCAGAGGAGGATGGTCCAGGCTAACGGGATCGACTCGGGTGGTCCTGATCCAGGTGGAGGTCAAGTGGGATCGGCCCCGGAAAGATCGGGAAGATGGATTCAGGTGGGTGAAGACCAGTGACCGAGTAACTACCGCAGTAGGTGATTGCTGTTGTGGCCTTATGCCGTCGAGTCGTGTCCGCCCCACAGACACCTCTCCCAGAGCTCCCCCCTTCCTTCTGCGATCGTTCCGGTAGCGGATCCGTAGGGTTTTCTTGGTAAAAATCCCCCATCGCCTCCTTCCGCGTGGTGAACGAGTCTCCGCCCTCGACTCTCTCCCGTGCTGCTGCCCAGCACGGAGGGGTTTTGACTCAGCAGATTTGCTTCCCACTCGCTAGCCACCGCCCAAGCTAGGAGGGGAATGGAACGGGCAGGCCTCCGCTTGACCCTCCCTCCCGTAGTCGTGACCGGTAGAGGACTGGAGGCTCTCCAGGTGCCACCCTGAGAGGGGCAGTAGGTGACGCCAGGCGCGATATGACTTAAAAGCAGCAGCCGGGCCTAGTGGAGAGAGCACCGCCCTGGGAGTCGGAGGATCTGGATTCTAATCCTGGCTCTGCCTCTTGCCTGCTGTGTGACCTGGGGTGAGTCGCTTCACTTCTCGGGGCCTCAGTTCCCTCATCGGCAAAATAGGGATTCGGTCCTTGTTCTCCCTCTTAGACTGCGAGCCACAGGCGGGACCTGATTATCTTCTGTCTGCCCCGGTGCTTTGGCCCTCAGTAAGTGCTTAACAGATACCCAATTATTGTTATTTCTCCGTCCTTCCGTCTTCACGACAGTACGTCTCTCCCTCCCTCATTGACCACCCTGCCCTCAGCTTCCCTCACCTGTCCCGGAGCGTAAGCCGCCTTGTGCGACCTCCGCCGCTCCTTCCCGCTCTAACTCGTGACTTCAGCGGCCGTCGTATTTTCTCACGTAAATGACTTAAAAGCCGAGCTCTGTAAGCCGAGCGGGGGCGGGCAAGGGGTCTCCGTGCCACAGCTTCAGGCTGCTGCTGAGGGTGGAGTTTCTTGAGGGAGTATGCGAGATCAGGACAAGAAGGGGAGAAAGGAGCCGGGGTCAATTCGTTGAGTGGTTATCACTTGCCTGGAGAGCGCAGTATGTCTCCAGTGCCGTTTTACCTTTCCCTTCCTTCTCCTCTCCTTGCCTCCTCCTTTTTCTTCTCTTGCTCTGCCCCTCGCTCCCCTTAGTCCCAGAGTTAATTCTTATGTAATCCTTTGCAACGGCCTGTCACCTCTTTTGGGGTTGCCAAAAAAACCCAAACAGCAGTTTTGCAAGTAAATATGGCGTATCTTGTCAGCTGAGGCAGTCATATTTGAACTTGGGAAGGGCTGCCCTGGGCTCCACGATGTTCCCCTCCCTCGTGCACATTCCTTCCTTCCTACCCGCCTCCTCCCAGCTCTCTGGCCTTCCTTTGCCCTTATTATGGCTGCCCCGCAAGACTTCGTCCCGGGCCCTCGGTCACTGCTCTGCTTGCTCCCACCTTCCAGCCAGACTTCGCGTGTAACCTGCAGACCCTCCGTCTCCTCCGGACGTAGTGGGATCTCTATTAGGTGTCAGGGCCTCGTCCCCTCCACCGGGCCACACTGCTTCCCCTGGATTATATGTAGCCAAACCCAAACTCCTCAGTTTCCCTCCTAAACCTCCCCCTTGGGACTTTACATTGTAATCGACGGCATCTTCACCCTGTCCGTCCCGGGAAGCTTGAAAGGGCGGTGTTTTCTTGGGCTCCTCTCCTGTCTTTCAGCTCCCAGATCTAGTCTTTAAATCCTGCCAGCGGTTTCCCTCTGTTGCCCAGCCCTCTCCTCACCACCCACCGAGCCGCCGCCCTGGAGCAGATTCCTGGCTGGTCCTTGAATCCGGCCTCTCCCTCCCTCCTCCTTCAGGCCATTTCACAACCAACCACCCACGTTACCGTCTTTAAACGTTACCTCGAACGCATCAGTCCCCTCTTCGGAAACCTCTGTTTAACCGCTCCCTTCTCTTAGCATTAAACTAAAACTCCTCTTATAGTTGCTTTTAAGGCCTTGCGCCAGTTGTCTCCCGGTCCGTCTTCTCCCTCCTCCCGTACCACGCTCTCCATTCCTCCCAAGCCGACGTTATGGCGTCTTGCTCCTGACTCTCCCGTGGTGCATCCCGTTGCTCTCCCCTCTCCCCCTGCAAGGAAGTACCTCCACTTTCAAAACCTAGCGAACAAAGCATGGGCCAGGGAGTCCGAGGACCTGAGTTCTAATCCCGCCTCTGCCACTTGTCAGCCGGATGACCCGGGACGGATCGCTTCTCTGTGCCTCAGTTACCTCCTCTGTAAACTGGGGATCGACTCCTACTCTCTCCCCTTAGACTCCCAAGACCCACGTGGGGCAGGGACTGCGTCCGCCCCGATTATCTCTCTACGTAACTCGGTGCCCGGTACGGGGCTTGGCAGGTGGTAGATGCTTAAGAATTGCTATTATTACTCGTAATCGTAATCTGCCAAACCGTCTTCGCCCCCTTCTCCAGTGCCCGGCTCGAAAGCCACCCCTCGGGCCTTCCCCGGTGAGTCGCACTTGGCTAGTCGAGTCATCCCGTCAGGCCCACTCGAACCCTCCTCCGTAGAGCCGCTAATTGCCGACTCTTGTTTTCATCACTTCTGTATCTCTGCTGTCTCTCTTGCGGCATTAGCGACTCGGTTCTCTCCCGCCCCGGTTTTTCCTCTCCTCAGCACGGGGCAGACCCTACCAAGAAAAACAGAGATGGGAATACTCCCTTAGACCTGGTGAAGGATGGAGACACGGATATCCAGGACCTACTCCGGGGAGACGCCGCTCTGCTGGATGCCGCCAAGAAGGGCTGCCTAGCTCGAGTGAAGAAGCTGTCTTCCCCGGATAACGTCAACTGTCGGGACACCCAGGGCAGACACTCGACCCCATTGCATTTAGCAGGTCGGTGAGAAGGCCAGGCCCGGGATAAGCGTCGAGGCGTAATCCGGCCCGGTCGGGCTCAGATTGAACGGCTCACCTTGGCTCCCTGTCAGGGCGGTGTCCGCCCCCCGCCCCGCCGTGGCCCCTCTGAATTGCGCCCTGGACGGGGCCCACGCTTCTCTCAGCCTCTCAAGGGCATCAGTCAGTTGGGGCTGGCTTAGCCGGAGCCCTGAAGGGTAGCCATCTCACCCCAGGCTAGCTCCGGTGCCCCCGATGATTCCCCTTCTGCCGGCTCTCGCCCATCTTTCTGTTTTCTCAGGCTCCCGCTGTTGTCTGCGTGTCCCCCTTTTCCTGGAGCCTAGGTAGACGCGGTCAACCAGTCACAGTGTGTTTTAAGAATTCCCTCAAGGAAGGAGATTCTACTGGGAATTTAAGCACAGCGAGGTGGGGGGCTTTTCCCCCGCGAACTTTAAGCAGTAAAAGTCATTTTGAGAGGGATTTTTCTCTTTCCTTCCTTTCCCGCGCTCAGCTGGCTATAACAACCTGGAGGTGGCCGAATACCTCCTGCAGCACGGCGCCGACGTCAACGCCCAGGACAAGGGGGGCCTGATCCCCTTGCACAATGCAGCGTCCTATGGGGTAAGTCACCTGACGCCCCTTTCCTTGGAGACGGCCGCGTCGCTCACCGGCCGATCCCGGGCGTCTGGGTCCTTCCGGCACCCTTCGACCTTTTGGGGGTGAGCCCTCCCCTCCGGAGCAGCCCGGGGGAAACTCCCCTTCGGCTGCCGGGGAGGGTCCTCCCCGAACCCAGGAGGCCGAGCCGCGGGGTCTCCGTAGCTCTCAGAGGCCGTTCGCCCTCCTCGCTGGTTAGAGTTGGGCGGAGAATTAAATTTCCTCAGGGGATTTGCAGCCCCCGAATTCTAAAATAAGTCAGGGCAGCATGCAAGAGTATGTGCCTGACCCGTCTGCCGCTTGTCTTTCCAAAAGCTGACATTCCCCACTCCCGGGGTCTGTCTTTGGAAAGGAAAACCGCACGTCCCACCCTAAATTGATTCGACCCCAATTCGTGGGGCACCGTTGTTCTCATCTGTTTTGTTTTTCCCACCGAAACACTTCCTTGAAAATGCCGGAGAAGTCCCCCCGAACTAAGCCCCGAATCTTCAGGGCGGGCGGGTGGGTCCTGCTCCGCCAGGAAGGCGTTGCTGTTTTCCCCGGGTTTCCAGAGGGAGCTTGAGAATAGATGTGACCGGGGCGGTTCCTCTTCCAGCACGTCGACGTGGCCGCGTTACTCATCAAGTACCAGGCGTGTGTCAACGCCACGGACAAATGGGCTTTCACCCCTCTGCACGAGGCGGCCCAGAAGGGAAGGACGCAGCTCTGCTCTCTGCTGTTGATCCACGGTGCTGACCCCGCCCTGAAAAACCAGGAAGGACAAACGCCGTTAGACCTGGTTACCGTAAGTGACCGGCTCACGGAGGACCCGGACGCTTCCCTCCCTCGGCCTCGGCTGCTGGAGTCCATCAGGCGGAGTCACCCGAGGGTGGGCGGACCGGGGGCGGGCCGGGGAGGGAAAAGGAGGAAGGAGCAGCAGCATGGGTTGGGCGCTGCGGGTTCCCTCGCGTTCCTCCACGGGGCCAGCCGCGGCGGCGCTCGGCCTCCGTCCTCCCCATTGCGCCGCACCCGTAAGGGGCCGGAGAGTATCCGCAGGTGCCGACTTTGACGCCGGCAGAAGCGGGTCCCAAGGAGCTGGGTCGGATCTGGCCCGGCCCCGGGGGACGTGATGCGAACGGTGCTGAACCGAGCCTTCCCGTCCGGCCCTAAGCCTCAGGCTTCTCCCTCGTTAGGAACGAGGCTGTATTTTAATAGTAACGGGATAGCACCGAAAATACGTTCCGCTTGGTTTTTCCTGCCCAAGGTCAGCAGCTTGGGGCCTAAGTGCTCTGCGCACAGTAAACGCTTGGGAAATACGCTCGAATGAATGAAATGTCCCCCGCCCTGGGGGCGGGGAGATGTAAAAAATGGAAATTCATCTCTTTCTGACAGAGGGGTGTTTCCCCGGCCCCGCAGGTACGGTAGGGTGAAAAAATCATTTTGTATCGACGGCGCGTCTAGCTTGTTTAGAAATACAGTAGGACACATATTTATTTGTCTACCGACTGTGGGATCGTACTCTCCCAGGCGCGCAGTGCGGTGCTCTGCACACGGTTAAGCGCTCAGTAAATTCCGTCGGTTGCCTGACTGATGATGGGAAATGCGGAGGGTGCTTGGAGTGAAGTGGGGTGATCCCAATAGGAGAAAGACGGTCAATCGGGGATACGGTGCCACAGATCATTCCAAAGCCCCAGCGGATCTGGCCGTCCGTGGTCAGGCGAGTGAATAAACGCAAACCTCAGCGTAGGGGAAGACGTTCCCAAGTTTAGGGTTTGCCCTGCCGCGGAGGGATTTCCGGTGCTCCGCTGGGGCTCTGAGCCGTCCTGGCCCGAGACTTTGGCTTCCCCTGTTATCCGCTCATCCCATCGCCCCCGAGTCACGGGGCAGACCGGGCCGGCCAGGAAGCGGCCGACCTTTCCCAGTCTTCTCTGCCCTCCTGCCCTGCACCTGGGCAAAGATGAGCCCCTTCACGTTCGCTCCCGGTGCACTGTGACGAGATCCCGGTTCCGTCACGTTGGAGATTTTCACTCTTCAGAAAGGGTGGAGAGTTCGGGGCTGAAGTTGAGAGAGAAAAATGGCTGATCGAAATAACTTCCTTGTATTTACTTATAACGGTAGCGATGATGGTCTCTCTTAAACGCTTCCTGTGTGTCAGGCGCCGTTCTAAGCGCCGGGGTGGATACAGGCTAACGGGGTTGGATGCGGTCCCCGTCCCACGCGGGGCTCACCACCTCGATCCCCATTTTACAGGTGAAGTAACTGAGGCCCAGAGAAGTGAAGTGGCTCGCCCAGGGTTGCACAGCAAACCGGTGGCCGAGCCAGGATCGGACCCCAGGTCCTTCTGCCTCCCGGGCCCGGGTTCCCCCCACTAGGCCGTGCTCCTGCTGCTGCTCGTGCATGAGTAAAGGCCCGTTCTGGGAGTCGCGCCCGCCCGTTGCTCTGAACGGGACCTGGCCGGCTGCAGAGAGACAGGCCAGCAGCTGGGCGGGCGGGAATTGTATCGCTCCAACCGCCCCTCTGCCCTTCTCTTCCCTCAGGCGGATGACGTCAGCGCCCTGCTGGCAGCGGCCATGCCCCCCTCCGCCCTGCCGTCGTGTTACAAACCTCAGGTGATCAACGTTTCCCAGGCCCCCGGGGCTGCTTCTGGGTCTCTGGCCTCTGGGCCGTCCAGTCCGTCCAGCCTCTCGGCGGCCAGCAGCCTGGACAACCTGTCCGGCAGCTTTGCGGAACTCTCTTCGATCGTGCCCCCCGGCGGAGCCGAGGGGGCCGCCGGCCTGGATAAAAAGGAAGGTGAGGGTGGCTCGGCCGTTCTTCCCGTCCTCCAACGGGGGCCCGTCCCCGCTTCAGCGATCGCTCGTGAGAATGGTGTCGGGCCAGAGCCGTCGTCCATAGAGCCCGTGACTCTGTCTCTGATGCTCCGGGGGACCTCGGGGACCTCAGGTGCTCTCTGTCCTCCCGGACCACCCATCCTTTCGCTTAGAGATGGACTTTCCAACACCCCCCTTCCTCTCCCTTCGGACAGCTCATCCAAAAATCGATCCATCGGTGGTATTTATTGAGCACTTACCACGTGCCGGGCGCTGGGCGGAGAGCTTGGGAGGGTACGGTACGACGCTGCCGGTAGACACGTTCCCCGCCCTCGGCGAGCTTACGGTCTGGAGGAATCGTAACCACAGTAGTATCCAAACCCTTCTTCAGTCTGCTATTTTTGACCCAGCCAGGTCCCCTGGGAACAGTGAAGAAGAAGGATGATAGTAAAGGTGGTATGTTAAACGCTCACTCTGTGCCAAGCACTGTACTAAACCCCAGGGGAGATGGAAGACAGGTTGGACGCAGTCCCCGTCCCACGTGTGGGGCCCACAGTCGAAGTAAGAAGGAGAACAGGTATCAAACCCCCAGTTTACAGGCGAGGAAACAGAAGCCAGGGCAGGGGACCAGCCCAGGGTCATAGAGCAGGCAAGAGATAGATCCGGAATTAGAACCCGGGTCCTCCGACTCGCGGGCCTGCGCTGTTTCCACCGGGCCGCACTGCTCCTCTCCAATCCCATCTGCTTGCCACGCGCAGGGCGAAGCGCTCCTTTCGTTTGTTTTGCCCCCTCTGAGTTTCAGTAGGGTCGTGGATCTGGTGACTGTTCACCGAGTCTTCTGTGCATAATCATCGTTATTTCGCCTCTATTCTTCCAGTTCTAGGAGCTCCTACATATTTAGTCAACCTCAGAAGTGAGCTTCCGCTCCTTTCCGTTCATCCTGGCTTCTCCACCCTACGTCCTCCCGTCTGCGTCGACCGCGCCCTAGGCCGCGAACACCTTAAGCGCTTTGCTGCCCACCCTGGCCCTGCCGCGCTTACGCAAATATCCCCGTGCTCTGTTTTAATTTCTGCCTCCCCCTGTGGACCGCAAGCTCCCGGTGGGCAGAAATTGTGTCTACTGATACTCTGCTGTACTGTTCTTTTCCAAGCCCGGGGTTCAGTAAATGTTCAGTAATTACCACCGATGGACTGATCGGTCCACGAACGCCTCAGGGAAACAGCTCACAGCTGACGGGAGGAAGCTCAGGAAGAGTTTGAAAAGTTTTAAGATCTCAGAGCTGACTCTCCCGATTTTTATAGATAAAAACGCACGACCGCCCAGGGGTGTTGGTTCGTGAGTCGTTGACAGCGATGTTCCTCTCGAATGAGGTGTAAAACTTCATTTTTTCTGGTGAAGATATATCGAGGGAGACGAAATTTCCAGAGAGAATTCTGACTCGCCGAGCTCTAACAGCAGCCTTGTTTCTGTTCAGCCCCCGGTATAGATTTTAGTATCGACCACTTTGTGAGGAATCTTGGACTGGAGCACCTAATCGACGTATTTGAGCGAGAGCAGGTGAGTGGCTGTGTCGGTTCTTGCAGATTCTTGAGTGGTTGGCCATCTGCAAGGGGGCAGGTGACTGTGCTTCCTTAGGGGAGCTCCTCGAAATCTCTGACGGAAGAACACGGTGGAGAGAGGGTAGCTTTTTAATAGCAAAATAGGGCCTAAGACAGTCCGACTGACGTCGACGTGGTCTGACCGTGACGTTTCCACAGTGTGGTGGCGCAAAATCTACCAGCCAGTAGCCCTTTTAGCTGGCTATTTGGGTCTCCTGGCTTTATCCTAAGGAAACGTCTCTCACGCACACTGTCGAGAAATATCTCTCATTTCATTCATTCATTCAATAGTATTTATTGAGCGCTTACTATGTGCAGAGCACTGCACTAAGCGCTTGGAATTACAAATCGGTAACAGATAGAGACAGTCCCTGCCCTTTGACGGGCTTACGGTCTAGTCGAGGGAGACAGACAAGAACAATAGCAAAAATAGAATCAATCAACCTCTCCAGTTAGACCTCCGTGGTAGTTCCTTCCATGTTAGCGTGATGAGAAAATAATTTTGCTGTCCTCTTTTTGTATCCAGGGGTCGAGTGAAAATACATTTCCTTTGAGCGTCATCAAATTAACTTGTAATTCCCCGTGCTCAACTCTGACGCGAAGTGCTCTTTGGGACTCTGATAGATGAATAATGTCGATTTCTGCCCCGTGTAAAAAAAAAAAAAATCTTAAGTTTGGGTCTGTGCTCTCTAGATCACCCTGGACGTGTTGGTGGAGATGGGGCACAGAGAGCTGAAGGAGATTGGGGTCAATGCCTACGGCCACAGGCACAGGATCATTAAAGGAGTTGAAAGGCTTATCTCTGGCCAACAAGGTATCGTGTTTTTGTTACGCAGCCGGGCTCCTCAATTTGGGGGCGTTATTTCTGAAGCCTGGCTCCTGTTCAGTTGAGCCGTCTCCAGGGCTGGCGGCACGAGGGTTTCATACTCAACCTGGGTGTCCGTCGCGGCGGGGTGCGGAGATTGAGGGGGGCGGTGAAAGAGACATTTCTCGTCAGTGGATGTGTAAGTGGGGAGCAGAGACTTCTCTTGAAAGCGACTGAGTGTGTGAGAGACATTTCTTGATCGTATATGTATATTTGAGACATTCCTCGAGAGGGAGTGCGAGACATTTTTCGCCTGTGTGACATCTCTCAACTGAGAGGCATTTCTCTTGAGAGCGTGCGACACGTTTTCCTCGACACTGAGTGTGAGATTTTCCTCGACAGTGAGAGAGATATCTCGACAGTGTGTGTGAGAGGTGTTTCTTGACCCCGTGTGAGACGTTCCTTGACAGTGTGTGGGACATTTTCCTCGACAGCGAGTGTGAGACATTTTCCTCGACAGTGAAGGTGAGATTTTTCTCGATAGTGAGAGAGATATTTCTCGACAGTGTGCGTGAGAGACGTTTCCTGACTCTGAGACGTTGCTTGACGTTTTGTCTGACGTTTCTTGACGTTGCGTGACGTTTCTTGACAGCGTGCGTGAGACATTACAGCACGTGTGTGAAACAGACATTTCTGTGACAGTGCACGTGTGGGAGCCATTTCTCGACATCGGATGAGTGTGAAAGACACTTCTCGACCACGTTTGCGTGTGTGCGAGATTTCTCGGCTGCATGTGCGGTGTGAGAGACAGTCCTCGGCAGTGCACGAGAGAGAGTTCCCATCAGTGCGTGCGTGAGAGACGTTTCTCGACGGCTGAAGAGAGAAGCCCCTCAGATCCAGGGAGCAGAGCCTGTTGATATACTCTTCCCAAGAAATTCTCTAAGGCGTGCCGTGTTAAGATTTGCAAGCCGAAACCGTCGTTCTCTCTCCTTGGGGCCGTCCACCCTCCACCACCCGTATCGGGTTTGGGCACTGTTTCTTTCAGTGGGGGACTTCACGGCCACCACTTAGCTGAATAAACCGTTGGAGTTAACGCCGACGCTCTCAGACGTGATTTGCTCCCCTTCCCGTCCGTGCAGCGTGGTATCCTAAAGTCGATTTGATATTGGTAAGGTCGTCTCCCTTTGCGTGTGTATCGTAGGTCTCAATCCCTACTTGACTCTGAATACTTCTGGGAGTGGGACAATTCTCATCGATCTGTCTCCTGAAGATAAAGAATTTCAGTCCGTGGAAGAAGAGGTATGTCATCGGGCTCTCGAAATGCCGTGGAAAGGGGAGGCAAGAGGATTGCACCTCTAGATCCCCGAGATCGCAAACCAGACCTCTGCACTCAGGCCTCGCCTACAGCAGTGGATGTGTTTGGGTTCGGTTTTTGTTTCGGTCTTTTAACGGGATTTGGGAAGCGGTTACTATGTGCCGGGCGCTTTACTAAGCACTCTGAGAGATAGAAGCTAATCAGGTTGGACCCAGTCCCCCTTCCCACGTGGGGCTCCCGGTCTTAACCCCCGTTTTCCGGCGGAGGGAACCGAGGCCCAGGGAAGTTACGTGACTTACCCGAAGTGCCACAGCCGGCAAGGGGAGGAGCTGGGACTGGAACCCAGGTCCTCTGGCTCCCGGGGCCGGGCTCGCTCCACCAAGCCACGCCGCTCCCCGTTCTCAGGACCCCCGGGTCCGCCAGAGTTGGTTTGCGCCAGTCCAAGTTGGACGTTGAGAGGATCGAAGGCAAGGCTCGTGTCTTTTATCCTGCGGTAACGCTCCCAGAGACCTTGCACGGGACTCTGCAGTCGGTCCGTCGTATTTATTGAGTGCTTACTCTGTGTGGGGCACTTGGGAGAGTGTTGTATAACTGTGCGAGACACATTCCCGCCCACGGTGGACCTAACGGTCTAGAGAAGGCATTCGGTAACGGACAGTGACGACAACTTTGGTAAACCACCCCTTTACCGCTGACTCCAGGACTGCAGTAGATGTCAGTTTGACGACGACAGTTTGCCGCTTCCCTGGGTTTAATGCTCTGGGGGCATCGCTGCCGAGACGGCCGTTGAGACTAGTTGCCGGGATCACCTGGTGCTCCCGGGGTCTCTCGTTTCTCCGTGAGCTTCTGGGGGTCGGCGCCTTCTCCGTTTCCGGATTGAAAGCCTCGGCGACGAGACGCCGCCCCGTCAGCCGCGCGACCCGCAGTCTGAAGAGTCTCTCTTTCCGCAGATGCAGAGCACCGTCCGAGAGCACAGAGACGGTGGCCATGCCGGGGGGGTCTTCAACAGATACAATATTCTCAAGGTAAGGCTTTTTGGGGTTTTTTTTTTAATCGGCTCGTTTCGCCGTCGACGGATGAGCGGAACGTATTGAGCGCCTGCTGGGTGCGGGGCGTTCAGGAGCCGAAGATACGCACACCTCCTCGCTAGGAGCCACTTCCTCGCTGGGTCCTGCTCTTCCCAAGCAGGAAGATGCCCTGTGGTTAAAGTGGAGGCCGGCCCAAGGTCTGAAAAGGGACGGCGACGTCAGACTCCAAATTGAATTGCGGCAAACGTTAGCCGGTTTGGTGGGCGTCGACCTAACCTTTCCGTCCTGCGGATGCGATGGCGCACGCTGTCCCGGCGGTTCCGGGTGCGCTGATGCCCCGGGAATTTCCGAGTGCCCCAGGGTGGTGTCATTAGGTAATTAAGCAGTCGGATGGATCCTTTTTTCTTTTTTTTAGCATGTCAGACGCTATTCTCAACCCTGCTTCCTTGTCCTCTAGACTCTAAGCCCGTAGCGGGCGGGGAATGTGTCTGTCATATCGTTATGCCCTACTCTCCCAGGCGCTCAGTACAGTGTTCCACCCACGGGAAGCGCTCAGTAAACACCATCGACTGACTGACTACGAGGCGACTAGGCCGGACGCGGTCCCCGGCCCGCGCGGGGCTCACGGCCTCAGTAGGAGGGAGAACGGGCATCGCATCCCCGTTTTACAGCGGAGGAAGCCGCGGCTCGGAGATCAGTGACCTGCCCGAGGTCACGCGGCAAGAGTTTGGCGGGGCCGAGATTAGAACCCAGGTCCTTCCGACTCCCAGGCCTGTGCTCTCTCCTGACGGGTCAGTCAGCGGCGTTTACCGAGCACTTCCTGTGTGCACAACCCTGTGCTGAGCACTTGGGAGGCCCGGGCAGCGTCGGGATTCTCCGTCTCTTCTCTCTGAGAGCTGGCGGCTCGGAGCCGGAGAGAATTAGAGCTGACTCGATCGTAGCGTTAACGGTGATCGTTCAGCAGAAGCTCAAGCCGGATTCCAGGATACCGCCCCGTCTCTCTTCTTGCACTCCTTCTCGGCTTCGTCTTGGGGTCCCCGCCCCTCCCGAAATACCGCTCTGTAATAATACTTGTTAAGCGCTAACTCCACGTCACCATACTAAGCGATGGGGTAGTTGCAAGCAAATGACTGTTCACCCAGCTGGCCCGCAGTCCCCTAAAGGAAAAGTCATCCCTTGTCTCTGGGTTGTTGGGTCTTTTTGGTTTGGTTTGGTTTGTTTTTGGGGAGGGGAGGTTGTTTTACTTTTTCCCATCTCATTCCCCAAATTCTCCCCCGAAATTAGCCGTGCTGCAGCTCGAGTCACACAGCAGCCTCCTCCCAAGATAGGTGTTGAGATGAGCCGCTAGAGGTTTCCAGAAACGGTGCACCCTGACTTTTCCCATTGTGCGGGAGGGCGATTCTTCCGGAATCCCGCGTCCGAGAGAAGCTCGCCTTGCGGGGCCCAGCCCTCTCACCCGCACCTCTTTCTCCTGACGCCACATCACCGAAGCCGTCAGAGAGTATTCCCTAATTCTGCCATCTTGCCCCAGCCCAATTTGCGGGGAAAACTGGCAGCCTGACAGAAAGAGGTCGGAGGATAATCATTGTTCTGGTATTGGTTAAGCGCTTCCCAGGTGCCAGGCACTGTATTGAGCGCTGGAATGGATATAAGCAAATGGGGTTGGACACGGTTCCTGTCTCCGGTGGGGCTCACTGTCTCGATCCCCATTTTACAGATGAGGGAAGTGGGCCCAGAGAAGTGAAGTGACTTGCTCGGGGTCACGCAGCTGACGGGTGGCGGAGCCGGGATTAGAACCCGTGACCTCGTGACGCCCGGGCTCTCTCCACTTCGCCGTGCTGCTTCTCCGCAGGGAGCCCTGGGACGTTTCAACGGGTGACCTCTGTCCTTCAGAACGAGTGTTTCTCAGTTGAAACTCCAAATGTGCTTGCCTCGTGGAAGGGATGGAGCCGTCGATCAAGGAGTATTGAGCGATTTGAGCAGGCCACTGTAATAAGCGCTTTGGGAGGGGACAATATAACAGCGGGCAGACCCGAGCCCTCCGTCCACGAGGGGCTTACGGTCCGAGGGGCCCCCGGGTGCCTCGGTTGCCTCGAACGTGACAGCCTTCCCTGCTCACTGGGGCGAGAGCAGCCTGACTCCCAGTCGCGGTCGGTCTTACAGATCCAGAAGGTGTGTAACAAAAAACTGTGGGAGAGATACACCCACCGGAGGGAAGAGGTGTCGGAAGAAAACCACAACCACGCGAACGAGAGGATGCTGTTTCACGGTAGGACCTGGCCGTCTCCCCCCGCGCATCCCCCCACCCCGGATTTAAGCGACCGATCCCCCCCGCGTCTAGGAAAGAGCGCAGTCGAGCTCAGGACGTTGTTGTGAGCCTCCGGCGTCATACCGCCGAGGTTTGGCTCGGCACGGGGGACCCGTTCAGTGTTGACGTGGGGGCGCCCCAGTGCTTGGAACAGTGCTTGGCACCTAGTAAGCGCTTAACAAATGCCATCATTTATATTGGCATAGTGAGAGAAACGCTCTCACCCCCCACGACCCCGATCTGTTGCTCTGTACAGTGGCCAGGAACACTTTTTAGGACTGGATTCGCAGGCGGGCTCCGAGCCATCCGGATGCGCGGACACCCGCCGCTTTCCTGCGTGGATCAGCGCCGTTTAGTGAGCGCTTCCCGTGCGCCGAGCCCTGACCTAAGCACTTGGGAGAGTACCCTGCGGCAGAGTTGGTCGACACCTTCCCCGTAGTGGGCGAACCCCCATCCGGAAGGCGTCCCTAAGACAGCAGCAGGCACGGGCTTCGATAGTACTTATCGAGCGCTTACTATGCGCAGAGCACCATACCGAGCGCTGGGAATGGACATTTCGGCACCAGAGAGAGACCGCCCCTGCCCGACGTCGGGTTCACGGTCTAATCGGGGGAGACAGACGAAACCAGAACGAAACAAAAACAAGACAACGTTATCACGATAAATAGAATGGGGGGGGTGCACCTCATTAACAAAATAAATAGGGTTATGAGTGATATATACAAATGAGCACAGTGCTGAGGGGAAGGGGGGAGAGGGATCTGTTTATTTTTACCGCGTGCCAGGCAACCGGCCTAAGCGCTAGGGTGGACGCGAACAGATGGGGTCGGACGCGGTCCCCGTCCCACGTGGCGCTCGCGACCTCGATCCCCACTAACTCGCTGCGGGGTAGTTAGTAATAATGATAACATTGGTATTTGTTAAGTGCTTACTGTGTGCCGAGCGCTGGGGGAGATACGGGGTCATCAGATTGTCCCCCGTGAGGCTCCCGGTCTTCATCCCCATTTTCCAGATGAGGGAACCGAGGCCCCGAGAAGTGAAGCGACTCACCCACGGTCCCACGGCCGACAAGCGGCAGAGCCGGGACTCGAACCCACGACCTTGGCCTCCCAAGCCCGGGCTCTTTCCCCCGAGCCACGCTTCTTCTCTGTCAGTGACCCCAGAGGTTTGGAACGACGTTGGGCGGAGCGGAGTTGAGTGGCAGATTTCCCTGGGCCGCCCCCGACCCTGAGCCTTTGATGTTGCAGGTTCTCCGTTCGTGAACGCCATCATCCACCGAGGGTTTGACGAGAGGCACGCCTACATAGGCGGGATGTTCGGAGCTGGGATCTACTTCGCCGAAAACTCTTCCAAAAGCAATCAGTACGTGTACGGGATCGGAGGCGGCACCGGCTGTCCCATCCACAAGGATAGGTCCTGTTACGTCTGCCACCGGTAAGAGGTCGCCGTCGGGCCGGGAGTTGAGGCCCGCGGGCCCGTCGGGACTCTCCCCGGAGGAGGGAGGCGTAGAAAGCACCCGGACGGCCATCGGTTCCGATCCCGGCGCCTTTAGTCCCACTCCCCGCCCAGACTTCCCGGCGCGCGTCCGCGGGCCCAGCCGCCGAGCCTCCAGATCTGCGTTCTTTTTTTCAAAAACGGTGTTCGTTAAGCGCTTCCCTGTGCCGGGCGCCGTACTGGGCGCTGGGGCGGATACACGCTAGTCAGGTTGGACACGGTCCCTGTCCCCCCGCGGGACTCACGGTCTTAATCCTCAGGTTCGGGGTGAGGTAACCGAGGCCCGGAGCTGTTGGGATCCGCCCACGGACCACGCTCTGTACACCTCTTGAACTCCCCCGAGCGCTTAGTAGAGGGTTCTTCACGTAAGCGCTCAATAGATACGGTGGAACGTGAGCTCCCGGTGGGCGGGGAATGTCAGCTCTTTACTGATTGCGGGGCTCTGCCCTCAGCAAGGGTTTAATAAATACGAAGGGATGGATGAATTGACGTAATGCCTCCCCAGAAGAGTCTCGCGGGCACCGATCTGCTGTGGCCTTCCATCGGTCCGCCGGGGTCCGGGGCTTCGAGGGCCGGGCCCGGGTCCCCCCGGGAATAATAATAATAATGTTGGTATCTGTTAAGCGCTTACTACGTGCAGAGCACTGTTCCGAGTGCAGGGGTAGATGCAGGGTCATCGGGTTGTCCCCCGTGAGGCTCACGATCTTCATCCCCGTTTTCCGGATGAGGGAACTGAGGCCCAGAGAAGTGAAGTGACTTGCCCACAGTCACACAGCTGACGAGCGGCAAAGCTGGGATTTGAACCCATGACCTCTGCCTCCCAAGCCCGGGCTCTTTCCAAGGAACCACGCTGCTTCTCTCCCGAGGCACGTGACCCCCGCCCCCCTCGACCCTGGACGTCGGCCCCTGGGAACCGAGTTCATCGGAGGCACCTCCTCGGGTCGGCTCGTTCCCCGAAGCAGCTCCAGAACCACTCAGAGGGCTTCCAAAAGGATTTTTACGTGGGTTTCCGGAGCGAGGAAATCCTTGTCTCTGTCTCCCGGCCGCCTGCCCGAGCCTTCCCCTCCCTCTCCCTCAGATCCCCAACGCCCCCCGCGTCCGAACTTGCGCTTCAGGCCCAGCCCCGGCCCCCTCCATGGCGTCTCCTTCCCCGCTCCCTCCCGCTGCGAAGGACCCCCCCCCACCCCGTTCCCCATCGACCACCAGACTCTCTACCCGGGATCCGAGTCCCGGCGACGGCGGAGGCCTCCCCGGCCCGAGGCGGGCCCAAGCGGTGGGTGAGAGGCGGCCCGGCCCGGTGGTTAGGGCTCGGACCTGGAAGTCGGAGGCCATGGGTTCTAATCCCCGCCCGGCCACGCGTCGGCCGCGTGACCTCGAGCGAGTCGCTTCACTTCTGCGTGCCCGTCGCCTCAGCTGTAACATGGGGACTGAGACACGTGGGGCGGGGACCGAGACACGTGGGGCGGGGACCGTGTCCGACCCCGTTGGCTCTTCTCACCCGGTGCTCAGTGTAGTGTCTGGCACGTAGTAAGCGCTTAACGGATACCCTATTCCTTATAGGGCAGGGCAGGGTGGGCGGGAGCCTCGGGGAAGGAGGACGGTGCCGTAGACCCCCGGCTCCTCTCGTCCTGTTGGGTCGACTTGGTAAAAGCCACGGGGCCCGCAACCCCCGGAACGGGAATGTTTTTCAGAGAAAATTTGGAAACGGGTCACGGCGGTAAGCGCTTCCTTGACGGAAGGCCTGTGCCGACCCCTGACTCGCACCCATCTCTCCCCCCCTCGCAGCCAGCTCCCCTTCTCGACGGCGGGGACAGGGGCGAGGCGGAGCAGGAGAAGGTGGAGCCACGTCCCGGAAAAGGGCCGGAGAGGGTAGACCTCTCTCCGGCGAGGGGGCCCGGCTCCTCGGCCGTGCCCAGCGGCCTCGGCGACGCCTTCCCCTTCTCCGTTGCAGGCAGTTGCTGTTTTGCCGGGTGACTCTGGGCAAGTCTTTCCTGCAGTTCAGCGCGATGAAGATGGCCCACTCCCCGCCGGGCCACCACTCGGTCACCGGCAGACCCAGCGTCAACGGCCTCGCCTTGGCCGAGTACGTCATTTACCGAGGAGAGCAGGTCGGGACCGCTTGGGTTCGATGGTCGTTTTTCCGTTCCGAGGCGCCTGGCCCTACCCGCCCGTCGGTCCGCTTCCCCCCACCCCGGCCCCCAGGGGGCTGCGGACGCTTCTCCCCTCCCCCCGCCCCAGACTCGCACCCAGAGCCGGGGGAGACGGGCGACCGGACGTGGCCCGCCTAAGAGATGCCCTTGCTGGGGGATGCCGGGATCTCTCCCGGTGTGGGATCGGAGTAGACGGCGCAGGCCCTCGAGTCTCCCCGTCTAGCGTCGATAGGCCCATGGGTGCGCCCTTTTTTCTTGTTTCTTTTTCATTTCAATCGACGCCACTGACCGAATACCTCGGGGTTCCGCGGCTGTCTGTCTTCCAGGCCTATCCGGAGTACGTGATCTCATACCAGATCGTGAAGCCCGAAACTACCCCCGAAGGATAAGGGGACGCCCCCCGACTGCGTCGGGACCCCGCCCGGCCCGCCCGCGACAACGTCGGAGCGGCCGGGAACCGCCCGACTCGGCCGACCGGCGGCCCGCGACGCGAATGAGGCCTAATGTTCCAACTGGACGGAACCTGGACGCCGTACGGGCTTTTCTACACGTTTCCCGTTTTTCAGCACTTTAACAGATGTCGTTCCGGGTTAAACCGGGTTTGTTGTCTGTACTAAATTATAAAGAGAGTTAACTTGAACCTTTTTCTACATTCCTCCGCAGAGTCTAAGCGGACTCGTAGTGCCCGCAACGGGAAGCTGTCTTACCGAGACTGGGTTTTGGGAAACGCGGCCTTTACGCCGAATACGATTCCATTTGTAAAACTGTAAATAAGAGCTTTTTGTACCAGCCCGGTATTTATTCGCGCTGCTTTGTGACACGGACCGACCGTTGCGGCCCGACGGCCCGGAACGGAGGGTGGCCTTCCCGGTCGCGCCCCGGGCGGCCGACGGCCCCCCGGAACCCGCCCGTATCGCCCCGTCCCCGAGGCGGGACCGCCCCCGTCCTGTTCGGTGTGCAAGCAGAACGTGGGTCTCCGTTCCCCCAAAACCCTGGAGTTTCTCCGTAGCGGCGTCTGTATGTGAGATAGTAGGCAGGTGTTTGTTATTTCCCGTGGCCGCCCGTAGATTCCTGTTCTGGAGGCAACGGTGGGAGGGGTGGGCGGTCATTTTCCAGACGACCCCCAGGTCCACGGCGGCGGGATCCGGGGCCGTCGGCCCGTGCCTTCTCCAGACGCCGCTCGTGGCCGTCCCCTCCCGGCCGGCAGCCCCCGTTCCTGGTTGAGGGTGGTCTCCCCTTTCCACCCGACCCCCGTCGGACTTGCTCAGCGAGCCGAGCCCTCTTGGCATCCGGCGGGGCCGGCTCACCGCCCTGGACCGCCCGCTTCCCGGCCCGGAGCCTCGCCCTCCCGCTCTCCGCCGGCCTCGCGGATGGAAAGTGCCGAAATCACCGGCGGCCTGGGACCGCGGGCCGATCGGGGTCGTCCCGTCTCCGGTTGGCCCTCGCGGCCGAAGGGCGGGACCCGGAGCCCCGATGAGGTCGAAGCCCCGGCCGGGGTCAGGAAACCACCGCCGCCTCGCGGGACCGACGGAACCGTGCCGTGCCCTACGCCGTCCCTCCCGGGCCTCTCCGGGACTCGGCAGCCACGGCTCAGCGGCGCGGGATGGACGGGATCCCGGAGCGAGGTCGAGGAATCAGCCGGGGCACGTAGGTCCCGCGGAGAGGGGCCGGCCGAGGCCCCGGTTCCGCCCGCCTCCCGTCGGGTGGAGTTTCTGCATGACAGACCTTGCTTTCTGGATGGTGGAGCCCAGACTCGTTCGTTCGTGACTCTCTAGTGCCGTCCGTGCTACCCGCTCCTCCCGGAGCGTACTGTATCCCCTGCCGTCTCCCCGCTGACGTCAATAAAACCGTTTCTTGGCCGTTTCCCGGGAGGCTCGGTCGTTCCGAGGACGAGGGAGCGCGCGGGAGGGTCTCCGAGGAGAACTTCCGATAGAAGTCGGGGATCAGGACGGCTCCCGCTGCACTCAGGAATGGGGCAAGTACAACCCGACACTCAACGGGGACGTTCCCTGCCCGCCTCGGGCGCACGGCCTGGAGGGGAGGGTCTCCTCAGGGTCGGGATCTGTCAGATCCCGGGGTGAAATTCCTCGATGGATACATCGCTGGAGCGGGAGGGCGGGGCCCTGGGCGGGGCGGATCCTTCCGACCTCCCCTCTCCTCTCATCCTAAAGGGGTGCCCGCCCGCCAGGCCCGTCGGAAGTAGCGCGTCTCCTCCCTTGAAAGCCGGCCCCGGCGGGAGGAATGATAATCGTGACGGTATTGGTGAGGCCCGTCTTGCGTGTCGAGCACTGTTCTAAGCGCTGCGTCAGATTGGAAGCACATCAGCTCGGACACGGTCCCAGGCCCCCATCTTGATCCCTGTCTCTCAGATGAGGGCGCTGAGGTGGAAGGAGACCAAGTGCCCGAGGTCCCAAGGCGGGGGAGTGGCGGAGGCTGAATTAGAACCCAGGTCCTGCTGTCTCCCAGGCCGTGACAGGGGGCGAGTGGGCGAGGGGGAGGATGGTGGTGACCGGCCGTTCCTTGCCCTGCGCTGGGGAGTCCCTTTACCGTCGGGCTTGGCTCCAAAACGAGGCCATCCGGGGAAAATGATCCCTTCTCCCCCAGCTCCGGCACCTCACGATCCTCTCCGTGAACGGCGTTCACTCATTTGAGCGCTTAGTACAGTGCTCTGCATGTAGTAAGCGCTCAGTAAATACGATTGAGGGAATGAATGCGATCCTCTGTACTGAGCGCTCACTGGGTGCAGAGCGCTGGGCGAAGCGCTTTCCCCTCTAGGCGGTTTGCAGAAATGGCGGCCGAGGGAAGAATCGTCATGATGTTGGTGTTTGTTAAGCGCTTACTCTGTGCCAAGCACCGTTCTAAGCGCGGGGGGGAGCCCAGTTACGAGAGAAGCAGCGTGGCTCAGTGGAAAGACCCCGGGCTTAGGACTCAGGGGTCATGGATTCTAATTCCGGCTCCACCACCTGTCAGCTGTGTGACTTTGGGCCAGTCACTTCACTTCTCGGTGCCTCAGTTCCCTCATCTGGGGATGAAGACTGTGATGCGGGACAACCTGATCACCCTGTATCTCCCCCAGCACTTAGAATGGTGCTCGGCACATAGGAAGCGCTTAACAGATACCAACATTATGATTATTATTAGGAGGCGGAGGCGGCCAGCTCCTAAGGGTTGACGCCCGGGGGACGGGCCGGTGGCAGGAGGGCCAGGCCCTGGTAGTCCGGTGGTCGCCCGGCAGGTCGGGGCGCACGTGGTGGGCGGTGCGGGACGGCCTTTGACCGCTGCGGGACCTGAGGCGGGTCACCACCGGTCTGTGCCTCAGTTACCTCATCTGTAAATTGGGGCCGGAGACGGTGAGCCCCACGGGGGGACCACCTCGTATTTACCCCAGCGCTTCGAAGAGGGCTCGGCACGGGGTCGGCGCCGAACCGCTCCCGTCGTCATCCTTATTATCGTCACCTCATCTCTAAAACGGCGTCGAGACCGAGTCGCACGTGGAGTTTACGGTCAGGAGGGAATAAAAAGGTGACGTGCAACCGACTCGACCTGAAAAGGCTTTTTTCCACCCCCCCTTTTAAACAATTTAAATCGACTCCATTTTCTTCCTGACTTAGGCATCGGGAGAACTCATCCAACTGCGAGCGGAGAAACCCCCTGCTCTTGGCTGTGGGGTTTCCGCGAGCTGCTGCGGGAAAGACGACATTACCCCCCGCAAATTAAAATCACCACAAATGAGTGTGCTTCAGCAAACCATACCCCCCACAAACAAAACAAAAAATACGTGTGTCAGAAATAGGACCGGACGACAGAAGACGTCGGTTCCAATCAACATCCTTGTGGAAATCTCGGTGCTTCAGCGATTGATCGGTGCTTTTTTTTCCTGGCGCCGGTGAAGTGCTCACTATGTGCCAAGAGCTCTTCTGAGCGTCGGGGCAGATACGAGGTCATCAGGTTGTCTCACGGTCCTCATCCCCATTTTACCTATGAGGGAACCGAGGCTCAGAGGTGGGAAGTGGCTCCCCCAAGGTCGCGTGGCGGAGGGAGGATTAGAACTCGCGTCCTCTGACTCCCCAGCCTGGGCACCTTCCACTAAGCCACACTGCTTTGAGTGCGTTGTGTTCGCCATGGGATTCAGCACCAAGAAAATGCCCGGCGGACACTCCCGCATCCTCATCCTCAGTTCCTTCTGCCTGGAAATTTCTTTTCGGGTCTCTCCCGCAAGACTGTAAAGTCTTTGAGCGCAGGGATTATCTCTTCTTCATCACTCGCAAGCCCCCAGAGGAACAGGCCTTGTGTCTAACTAATAATAATTATGGTATCTGTTAAGCGCTTGCTCAGTGCCGAGCGCTGTTCTAAGCGCCGAATTCTCACCTCTATAACTTTTCTTGGCACTTAGCACCCAGTAAACACCGAAACAGCTGTCATTTCCTAAAAAGTCACCTGATGAGAAGCAGCGTTGCCTACAGTGGAAAGGGTTCGGGGGGCCGGGAGCGAGAGGACCCCGACGCTCTTCCCGGCTTTGCCGCTCGGCGGCCGGGTGACCTCGGGCCAGTCGCTTCACTCTTCCCTGCTTCAGTTCCCTCCTCTCTAAAATGGGGATTGAGAGCGGGAGCTCCCCGCGGGACGGGGATTTGGCCGGACTGTTGCCCGAACGGTACTTACCAAGCGCTTGGTGGGGTGTTGGGCAGCCGGTGAGCGCTCAGTAAATACCCCTGAATGAATGGATCGAACGTTGCGTCTACCCCGGCATCTGGTGGCTCCATCTCCTCCATTTCCTCGCCGACCGAGAGGCCCGGGCCGCCCTCCCTCCTCCTATCAGACACGTAATTGCCCTCTCCCCTCGTCAGAGCCTTATCATTCGGTAGTTATTGAGCGCTTACTATGCTCAGAGCACCGTACTAAGCGCTTGGAATGGATAATTCAGCAACAGATAGAGACCATCCCTGCCCATCGACGGGCTCACAGTCTAATCAGGGGAGACAGACGAAAACAAGACAACTTAATAGCAAGAAATAGAATCACCTCATTAACAAAATTAACAGGGCCTTATCGAAGGCCCGGCTCCTCCAGGAAGCCTCCCCTGACTGAGCCCTCCTCTCCTCCCACTCCTTTCTGTGCTGCTCTTACCTGCTTCTCCATTCACAGGGGAAGCAGCATGGCTCAGTGGAAAGAGCCCGGGCTTGGGAGTCAGAGGTCATGGGTTCGAATCCCGGCTCTGCCACTTGGTAGCAGGGGAAGACGTCAGGAGGTGAAACTTGGAAGCAGACCCAGGCCCCAAAGTCATTAAATACAAATCAGGACATGAGGTTTGTGAGGGAAATGCACTGGGACCAAGGGCTGGGACGGGCTCTGAGCTGGAACTGGGACCATTCATTCACACATTCAATCGTATTTACTGAGTTCTTACTGCGTGCAGGGCACTATACTAAGCGCTCGGAGTGTACGATTCGGCAATAAAGAGAGACAATCCCTGCCCACACCGGGGTTAGAGCCCAGAAGAGGGGAGACAGACATCAAAACAAGTAAACAGGCATCAATATAAATGAATAGAATTATAGATTTATAGACATCCAAACAAATCAACAGGCATCAGTATAAACAAACGGAATTATGGATATATACATATATACATAAGTGTCTGGGGCGGGGAGAGGCGGGGAAGAGCAAAGGGAGCAAGCCGAAGTGATGTGGAAGGGAGGGGGAGCTGAGGAAACGGGCTTAGTCCGGGAAGGCTTCTTGGAGGAGGTGAGCCTTCGGGAGGGCTTTGAAGCGGGGGAATGTGATTGTTTGGCAGATCTGAGGAGGGAGGGCGTTCTGGGACGGAGGTAGGACGTGGGCCAGGGGTCGATGGTGGGACAGGTGAGAAGGAGGCACAGTGAGAAGGTTAGCACCAGAGGAGGGGTGTGGGGGCTGGACTGTAGAAGGAGATAAGGAGGTGAAGTAGGAGGGGGCGTGGAGAGCTTTGAAGCCAACAGTGAGGAGGATTAGGACCGGGAATTCCACCCACCCTGACTGATAAGGGGA
Organism: Ornithorhynchus anatinus; assembly: GCF_004115215.2. Taxonomy (NCBI): domain Eukaryota; kingdom Metazoa; phylum Chordata; class Mammalia; order Monotremata; family Ornithorhynchidae; genus Ornithorhynchus; species Ornithorhynchus anatinus. The sequence continues at coordinate 48,344,154 of NC_041730.1, read as the reverse complement.
CTGGAGTTAAGTCAGTGCCCGAACTGGCGCTGAGTTGGTGGAGGGACCGGCACCGAGTTGGCACTGGGTTGGCGCTGGACCGGTGTGGGGCCTGCACTGGGGCTTGGGGCGTCTGTAGGGATGGGGCCGACCTTCTGGGCTCGGCAGTTTTCTGCTTGTTCCCTAAAGAGTACCTCTACCACGGTGTCCAGGAACGGCTTCTTCTTTGAGGAGACGGGTGAGTTTCCTTGCTCTGCCACAGGTGGATAGACGGCGGGACGGAGGTGGGGTTTCGGGGGGACGGAGTGCAAAGATCCATTTGCCGTGGGCTTGGCTGCAGGCCCTGAGCTCTGATTTCTCCAGAGTCACTCTCCAGCAGATGTCAGTCAGTCGATCGTATTTATGGAACGGTTACTCGAATACTAACTGTGGTCTTCAGTGCTTACTATGTCCCGGTCACTGTGTTAAGCGTTGGGGTGGATACAGGCAAATCCTCTAGACTATGAGCTCGTCGTGGGCAGGGATTGTCTCTCTTTATTGCTTTATTATATATTCACACAGTAAGCATTCAGTGAATGAACGAATGAATCAAGGGAGCAAGACAGGGCGACCCAAAAGGGAGTGGGAGAAGAGGAAAGCAGGGCTTAGTCAGGGAAGGCCTCTTGGAGGAGATGGGCCTTCAGTAAGGTTTTGAAGGGGAGCGTCTGAGATTCCAGGAAGGTCGTGGATTCCCGTAGCGATGAAGAGGAGAAGGAAGAGGGGTCGAGGGTCAATCCAGGCTGGCTCCTTGGCGGAAGCGGTGCTCAGCTTCGGAAGGAAACACGGTTCCCGGTATGCTTTCCCTCCGCAGCCCCTACCTGCACTCCCACATTCGGGAGCTCCTGTCCCACTGTGCGCTGCCCATCTCGGCGCTCACCTTCTCCCTCGTAGGCTCCTATTTCTTCCGGGAGATAGAGAGTGGGCCCGGGGGGGTGCCCTGTGGTATCGCCACCCATCCCGCCCTGCCCGAGGGCATCTCTGCCAAGTTGAGGCCTCTTTCCCGACCGCCCGGGTTTGGGGCCCACCTTCCGGGCCCCGGCCTGAGTCTGAGCTGGGCCGGATGGATCATCCCAGCCGTGCTGCAGATGTCCGTCGGACCGGGGTCGGGGGCGGAGGGGCCGGGGGGAGACGAGTGGGGTCCAGCCACGCGGATCAGTATTTCCATCCCCCTGACGATGGGGGCAGGAACCACATTGCCGGCTGATGTGAGCGGCCTCGGGAGGAAGCGTGGGGGTGGGCGAGGCTGGCGGGGGGACCCTCTGGCCCACTCCAGGTGAGAAGAGGAGAGGGTGACACAGTTCTGCTCAGTGCACCAACTTGGCTGTGGCACTTGCCCCTTCCTCTGGTGCTAGAGCAGGAGGGTCTGGGGACATGAGGGAGTGGGGGAGACCAGAGCCAGGATGGAAATCGGGAAAGAACCAGGATGGAAGAGGGCGGGCTCCTCACAGCCCCTCCCCGCCTCCTGGTAGTGTCCAAGTTCAGCTACAACCCCAGTGAGAGCCTGTTTGAGCTGGCACCGGTGCACCAGCTGTCCACCGGTGTGGCCCTGAGCGCCATGGGCCTGGGCTTCTGGATGTCCACGTTCTTCTTCATCGAGCAGAACTTGGTGGCATCGCTGGCTAACGCCCCCGAGAACAGGTACGGTCTCCCCCCGCCCAGTCCCTCACCCCCGTCAGGCCAGCCCCGACCTCCCTCCGTCTCATCTTTTGGACCGGGTCAGAGGGGGCTCCGGTGGGAGGAGGCAGTGCCAGGGACTGGGGACCCCAGGCCTAGAGAAGCAGTAAAGCCTAGTGGAGAAGTCCTGGGAGTCAAAAGGACCTGAGTTCTAATCCCGGCTCCTCCACTTGTCTGCTGTGTGACCTTGGGTGAGCTCCGTCACTTAGTTGTGCCTCAGTTACCTCATCTATAAAATGGGGATTGACTGTTCACCCCATGCGGAATAGCGACTCTCTCCAACCTGACAACGTCGAATGTACTTCAGCACTTAGAACGGTGTCTGGCACATCGTAAGTGCTTAACAAATACCATTAAAAATAATAATAATAAAAAAATAAGGGGAATGAGCCTGAGAGGCAGTTGCAGCCAGCCACTGTGGGATCCTGGGCCAGCACTCTCCCTCTCTGATCTGCCTCCTCATTTAGTAAGGGAGAGAGGCCCTTCTTTTATTATCATAATTATTGGTGATATTAGTATTAGTTTAGGTGTTAAGGTGTTAAGTATAGGTTTCAAATTGAAACCTATACTGCCAAGCACTGTTTTAAATGCTAGGGCACTTAGAAGTTAATCAGGTTGGAAAGAGCCCCCGCCCTACAAGGGGCTCAAGGTCTAAGTAGGAGGGAGTAGGATTTGATCCCCATTTTACAGATGAGGTAATTGAGGCCTTGAAAGGCGAAGGGACTTGCCCAAGACCACCCAGAAGACACGGGGAGGGGGAGCCAGGATTAGAACCCACATCCTCTGACTCCAAGGCCTGGGCTCTTGCCACTGGACCCCACTGCTTCCCACATGGCTTGTAGAGTGGGAGTGTGTTTGTATCCATGCCGCCTATCCACATCCCCATGCACGTTCGAGCCTTGGCCTTCGTGGAGGAGCGCATGGAGAATGGGCACATCTATGAGACGTGAGTGCCCCCGTCCCTCCCTCAACCCTTGTCCCCACCCCCAACCCCTCTCTACCCCAGCACCAGCCCCTCCCGACAAGGCCTGGGCAGGAGGATTGGCGGGGGATAGTTAACGGGTAGCAGCACCCTCATTCATTCATTCATTCATTCATATTTATTGAGCGCTTATTGGGTGTAGAGCACTGTACTAAGCGCTTAGGAGAATACAACAGAACAAAATAGCAGGCACATTCCCTACCCACAAAGAACTTACATTCTAGGGGGGAATAGACATTAGCCCACAAAGAACTTACAGTCTGGGGGAAACAGACATAAGTAGAAATCAATAAATGGCAGATCTGGACATAAATGGTGTGGGGCTGGGAGGGGGGATGAATCAAGGGAGCAAATCGGGGCAACGCAGAAGGGAGTGGGAGAAAAGGAAAGGGGGGCTGAGTCAGGGAACGCCTCTTGGAGGAGATGGGCCTTCAGTAAGGCTTTGAAGTACAAGAGAATCATTGTCAGATTTGAGGAGCGATGTGAAGATGAAGATGGATTGGCCAGGCTGGACCTCCCTGCCCCCTTCCCCAGGATCGTGAGTGTGAAGGAGACTCGACTGACCACCCTGGTGGCCAACGCCCTGGTGGGGTTGTCCCTCCTGCTGCTGCCCTTCCCGCTGCAGTGGATCCCGTGCTCTACGGCCTGTTCCTCTACATCGCCCTCACCTCCATCGACAGCAACCAGCTGTTCGAGTGGGTCGCCCTCCTGCTCAAGGAACAGGTGCCCGGCCCCCTCCCGTCCCTGTGTCCCAGTCCCCCCCTGCTCTGGCTTTGTTTGGGGGTGGAGGGGGTTGCCAACCCCAATCCCCCTGAGCCCTCGCCCCGGGGCCGGGCTGAGGTCCGGTAAGCCCTACTCGTGCCCACCCGGTAGGCCCCCGCTCTCTCTGCAGACGGCCTACTCTCTGATGCATTACATCCGGCGAGTGCCCCAGCAAACCATCCACTACTTCATCGTGCTGCAGGTGCTCCAGCTGCTGCTCCTCTGTGCGTTCGGCATGTCTCCGCTGCCCTACAAGAAGATGATCTTCCCCCTCATCATGATCGCCGTGATCCCCATCAGGTGCCCACCCCAACCTCTTCCACCTCCCCGGGGCACCTTCCGATCTCTCCCCGGGGTTGGGGGGCCTTTGGGCCTCTCTATTTCAGTCATTTATTCAGTCTTATTTATTGAGTACTTACAGTGTGCAGAGCACTGTACTAAGCACTTGGGAGAGTACAATGCAACAATAAACAGACACATTCCCAGCTCACAATGAGCTTACAGTCTAGAGACTGCATGGGAAGCGTAGGCTGCTCAGCACACAGTAAGTGCTCAATAAATTCGAATGAATGAATAAATGAGGTCAGACTGGAAATGGGAACTCGGGCCCCCAGTTGGTCACTCGTATTTACTGAGCAGAGCACTGTTCTAAGTGCCTGGGAGAGTACAGTATTACAATATAGTCGACACATTCCCTGCCTGCAATGAGCCTACAGTCTAGAGGAAGATGGAGCCTTGTTGATGATGTTTGAAAACCTCCAGGGGCTTCCCCTGCCCCCCAGCCTTATCAGAAGCAGCGTGGCATAGTGGATAGAGCGTGGGCCTCCGAGTCAGAAGGTTCTGGGTTCTAATTCCAGCTCCATCATGTGTCTGCTGTGTGACATTGGGCAAGTCACCCGTCGATTAGACTGTAAGCCCGTCAAACGGCAGGGAGTGTCTCTATCTGTTGCCGACTTGTTCATTCCAAGCGCTTAATACAGTGCTCTGCACATAGTAAGTGCTCAATAAATACTATTGAATGAATGAATGAAAGTCACTTCACTTCTCTGGGCCTCAGTTGCCTCATCTGTAAAGTGGGGATTGAGACTATGAGCCCCATGCGGGACAGGGACTGTGACCAACCCAATTTGCTTGTACCCACCCCAGCGCTTAGTACAATGCCTGGCATATAGTAAGTGCTTAAGAAATACCATTATTATTATTATCGGGGGGAACAGCAGGGTTCAGCAGGGACTCCCCCTCCCAATCGAGTCTTCCGTAACCGTCGGTCTCGCCCCTCAGCTCTGCCTCCCGACCTGCGATTCCCCCCGCAACTGTCTATGTCTCCCCTAGGTACAATCTGCTGCCCAAAATCATCAAAGCCAAGTACCTAGATGCCATGGAAGCAGAGCACTAGATGTGAACATGTGCCAGCCCAGCTAGCGGTACCCTGGCCTCTTCCTGACTCCAGCCCGGGCATGGCACCTCGGAGAGTTGTGGGCACTGCCGGGCGAGGAAGCCCGGCCTTGGCTGGCCTCTGCAGGCCCCTGGGATTCCACTGGACCCCCCAGACCCTCAAAGGCCCAGGCTTCTGGACCCTCAAGGATCTGGTCATCATGCCTCCACGCCTCCGGCCACACCCGTTGTCAACCTGGAGTGTCCTGGGCTGCTTGGGGGCCGGACACCGGGATTCTTCCCTTCCCCTGCCACCCTCTTTCTCCAGTACTGAAGTCGGGGTCCCACTCGTCCCCTAGAGCACATGTGAGCTGAAGGTCACCCCGAATTGTAAAAGTCCCACGGCCAGAAGTGTCCAGGCCCAGCAGGACAACCTCCTCCCTCCCCCCCCACCCCCCAACTCTGGCCAGGAGTTGGGCTTCCCTAGTTCAGGCAGTCACAGCTGCACTGGTCAAGCTTCAACCACACCAAGGCTGGCACATACCTGCTACCCGGGGCACAGATGAACAGACTGACCTGGGTGTGTGCCAGTGTGGGCCAGCCTGCTGGAGCGTGCCCAGCCTGCTGGAGAGAGCCCTGGTCCTCTGCCCCCCAGAGACAGGCCTTTTTGCCCCCAGAGATCTGCACCCTGCTGCAGATCTGGAGTTCTTCTCTCACCCCTATTTCTGCCTTCAATCTCCACCTCCGGGCCCTCCTACCTGCCCGGCTGGTCCCCTCCTTGGGGTCCTCTCTGCCCGGTCACTAACCATGGGGGCGGCACTTCCCGTACTCTTAGACCAAGCACCCTCTTGCCTTAGCCAGGAACGGGTTTGGGTGAGAAGTGCCAGTGCCCACAGCAAGGGGGGATTTCCTCTCCTCTCACAGGATCAGATTCCACACTCGCCCAGCTTTGGGAAGACATAGTCCAGGTACTGTCTATCCCTTAGGGAGAGGGCAGACTGGGAGTTGCTGACTGTGCCCCCCACCCCCTCACCCAGGTATATTGGAGAGTGAAGGAAGAAGCCCTATGGGTTGAGTTTGGCTTTGTCATGGACTTCTCCTCTCGGCTACAGCGGTGGGGGCCGGGGGGAGGTGGAAGTCTCCAGGAGCTGCAGCCCCTCTCCATCTGGTGCTTTGAATTCTGGGGATCATCCCAGTGGGGAAGAGAAGACAGGCAGACAGGCGAGGGTCCAACAAAGCCCAGGATTGGAGTTAATGGGGGTGGTGTAGGAGCTAGAGGGGAGGCAGTCACTGAAGCCAGGACTGGGTTGCGGGCAGGGTGGGGAGGTGTCTCTCAGTGGCCAGCCCAGGGTGGGCCAGGACACTTGGGCTCAAATGCTTCCCCACCAGCCAGGCACTGTCCCAGGACCTCCTAGTCTGGACCTTGGGGCCACCAGGTCACAGGGTCCGGGGGAGGGGCTGCTTGCTCGGAGAGAAGGGCCAGTGGAATCCAGACCCCCTCATCACTGGATGGTGGTAACTGGGCATGACCTCTGTCTCTGGGGTCGGGAGTCATAGAGGGAGAGAGAGCAGGTCCTGCGGCTCAGGGGGAGCTCCTGTCATTGCAGCAGGGGGGTGGTACCCCAATATTCTCATCCTTTCTGGACCCACACCCCTTCTGGACATCCCCCGGCACTGCCCCCAGACCCTTATGCCCTGTGGCCAGGCTCCATGCACAGAGGCCCTGCCCATCTCCTGCTCCCAAGCAGGCCCGGGGAAGGGGCCTGAGGGGTCTCTGCTCTCCTCCATCCCCTCTTCCCCCACATGCCCTCCCAACCCCCACACCCCCCACGAGGGCCTTGGGGCCAGAGATGTTTGAGGGAGATGGTTGATGCGTATTTTCTTTCGATAAAAGAGTCGCTGCTGAGAAACCCCAAATTCCTCGATTGTCTAAGGAAAGAACAGAGCCTGCAAAAACCAACAATAAACCATTTCTACAGCTGTCCTGCATTCAGAGCTCCCTTCCCGAGTCCTGCCTGGTGTTAGGGGGTGGCAGTGAGCAGCCCTTCCCTTCATCCCATCTCACAGATACCGCACCAGGGTCCCGGAGACCCCAGCCCCCTCCACCGTCGATCCATCATATGTATTCAGCACTTACTGTGTGCAGAGCACTATCTTACACACTTGGGAGAGTACAATAGAAAAGACACAATCCCTGCCCACAGTGAGCTTACAGTCACTAGCCCTAACTGACCCGGCCTCGGCCAAACCGGAGGGGCTTCTGACCCTGAGAAGGCAGGGAAGACCCTCCGCTTCAGGGTCTCCTATCGGACTACAACGCTGGGGTTGGGAATTCCAGGTAATAAGATGGAGAGTGATATTGACTAAGAGCTTACTGTGTGCCAAGCCTGTAATAAGCACTGAGGTAGATACAGGATAAACAGGTTGGACATAGTCCCTGTCCTGCCTGGGGCTCACAGTCTGGGAGGGGGAAGCGGCATGGCCTAGTGGATAGATCACGGGCCTTGAAGTCAGAAGGACCTGGGTTCTAGTTCCGGCTGTGCCACGTGTCTGTTGTGTGACCTTGGGTAAGTCACTCTACTTCTCTGTGCCTCAGTTGTCTTATCTGTAAAATGGGGACTGATTGTGAGCCCCATGGGGGACATGGATTGTGTGGACCTGATTAGCTTGAATCTATCCCAGGTACGGTGCTTGGCACATAATGCTTCACAAATACCATAGAAAAGGGTTGAATTCCCATTTCACACATGAGGAAACCAAGGCCCAGAGAAATGAAGTGACTTGCCTAAGGTCACATAGCAAGCAAGTGGCAGAGGTGGGATTAGAACCCAGGTCCTCTGACTCCCAGGCCCGGGCTCTTTCCATTAGGCCATGCTGCTTCGCTGCTCATTGACTTCTGTTCCCTGGACTTCTCTTGCCAATCTTCAGTTGGTTCTATCTCCCTCTCGTTCCCCGAGACCCACTGGGCTACCCAAAAGTGCCAAGGCAGGCCATTTAAAAAGTCTTCCGGTTCTGACTCGGCAGCAGTCATTGCCCTCCCCGACAGGCCCCGTGGATTTCTACAGTTGGTTTCACCTGGGGTCTTCCCCTGGCAGAGATTCCAGCCCTTCCTGTTCTCAGAGACCTCTAGACTCTTGCTCGTTATGGGCAGGGAACACGTCTACAAATTCTCCCTGAGGTTGCCAACACCACCAGCTCACCCGGTTGGGGCTCCTGTTGTCTCAGCAGAGACATGAGTGCTGGGGATGGCGGGGTAATGAGAAGGAGCAGTTGTCTGGAGGTTCACATGGTGCCACGCTTCATTCAATTCATGCAATTGTATGTATTGAGTGCTCACTGAAGTGCAGAGTACTGCACTAAGCGCTTGGGAAAGTACAATATAACTAAACATTCCCTGCTCACAGCGGGCTTACCATCTAGAAGGACAGACAGTAATATAAATAAAATTACAGATTTAAGTCCTGTGGGGCTGGGGGGCGGGATGAATAAAGGAAGCAAATCAGGGTGAGGCAGAAGGGAGTGGGAGAAGAGGAAAAGGGGGCTTAATCAGGGAAGGCTTCTTGGAGGAGATGGGCCTTCATTCAATAATGGATATGGTGGTCCCCTGCCTCAGCCTCCGCCCTCATCCCGGCGGCGTCTCCCACCGTCGATCGATCCCCTGCTCCACAGACTGAGGTTCTCAACTCTCGGCCACAATCGGAAACCTGGTCTCTGCTGACCATCCGTTCTGCTGCCTGAAGCCTTTTTTGCTTAAACCGTTGGTTTCTGGAGGAGCAGCGTAGCTCAGTGGAAAGAGCACGGGCTTGGGAGTCAGAGGTCATGGGTTTGAATCCCCGCTCTGCCACTTGTGAGCTGTGTGACTGTGGGGAAGTCACTTAACTTCTCTGTGCCTCAGTTCCCTCATCTGTAAAATGGGGATGAAGACTGTGAGCCCCACGTGGGGCAATCTAATTACCCTATATCTACCCCAGCGCTTAGAACAGTGCTCTGCACATAGTAAGCGCTTAACAAATACCAACATTATTATTATTTCTTGAATGGCTGGAAATATTGACCGTCAGCCCTACCCAACCCTATTTGTTTGTGTCTATCCCAGTGCTTAGTACGGTGCCTGGCACATACTAAGTACTTAACAAGTACCACAATGATTATTATCACTATCTTTATTGCTATTATTATTAACTACCCCATCTGTGCTCACACCCACCCACCGCATTTCTGTACACATAGTACGTAGTTTACAGATAGGCACCTAAATGTGGTAGGGAAAATAGCGAATGTCCAAAGGGTGTAGGCGATGCAGAGGGTGTCTGGGTGGAAAGAGCTCGGGTTTGGGAGTCAGAGGTCATGGGTTCTAATCCCGGCTCTGCCGATCGTCAGCTGTGTGACCTTGGGCAAGTCACTTAAACAGTGCTTGGCACGTAGTAAGCGCTTAACAAATACCAACACTGTTATTATAATTATTAGAAGGGAGAAGGAGCAGGGGCGGGAGGGTGGGGGAAGAGGGCTTAATCGGAGAAGGCCTCTTGGCGGGGGTGCGACCTTAGTGATGCTTTGAAGAAGGGGGGAGTGGTGGTCTGGCCTCTGTGGAGGGGGAGGGAGATGTAGGCGCGGGGGAGGCCCGGCCAAAGGAGGCGGAGGCCACCGAGAGGAGCCGGAGGCCCGGGGAGGAGGCCGGCGCAGTAAGAGCGGACTGCCACCGGGGGGCGACAGAGAGGCGCGGCCGCCCGGACTCGCCATGTGGGGGAGAAGCAGCGCCGCCCGGTGGCTGCATCCCGGAACTGCGCGTCGGAAGAACCCGGCTCCTAATCCACACCGCTCCCCTTCTCCGTCGCACTTTGGAGAAATCACTTCACTTCTCTGAGCCTCGGTTACCTCATCTCTAAAATGGGGCCTGAGACTTGTGACACCCATGGGGAACGTAGACTGCGTCCGACCCGATGAGCTTCTCTCTTATCCCAGCGCTCAGTTCAGTGCCTGCCACCTAGTCGGTGCTCCACTTGGCAGCTGTGTGACTGTGGGCAAGTCACTTAACTTCTCTGGGCCTCAGTTACCTCATCTGTAAAATGGGGATTAAGACCGTGAGCCTCATGTGGGACAACCTGATTACCTTGTATACCCCAGCGCTTAGAAGAGTGCTCTGCACAGAGTAAGCGCTTAACAAATACCAACATTATTATTATTATTATTCACAAACACCATGAAAAAAAACAAAAAACAAACCTTCAATGCCAACCGGGGGCAGGGAGAGAGATAGGGAGGCACAGCTTTACAGAGCAACGCCTAGTACCACCATGGGACAGTAGAGAAAATCAGCCTCCCAAAACAAGCCTAGTGCCGTACCGTACTACTACAATTCCAAGCGCTTAGTACAGTGCTCTGCACGTAGTAAGCGCTCAATAAATACTATTGAATGAACTACTACTAATAATGATGACATCTCTTAAGCGCTTACTATGTGCCAAGCACTGTTCTAAGCTCTGGGGGAGATATAATAATAATGTTGGTATTTGTTAAGTGCCTACTGTTCTAAGCTCTGGGGGAGATATAAGGTAATCAGGTTGTCCCACATGGGGCTCACAGTCTTAATCCTCATTTTACAGATGAGGTAACTGAGGCACAGAGATGTTAAGTGGCTGGCCCAAGGTCACACAGCAGACGAGTGGAGGAGGTGGGATTAGAAACCACGTCCTCTGACTCCAGTGCCCGGGCTCATTCCACTAAGCCACGCTACTTTTCTACTATTATTCTCTAGTAAACTGTACTATAGTATACTATACTATACTATGCTTTTCTGGCTATAGAGAGGTGCAGTCTCCCGGTATAACGATTGGTGGCACCAGGGGACGATAGTGAGGTGCAGTTCTGCTAATAATAATAATTATTAGTATTATCATATATATACTATTACTAGAGAGATGTCTAGTAGCAGCAGTGAGAGATAAAAAGGTGCAGGCTCCTTGAACAAGGCTGGCATCACCAGGGGGGTGATAAAGAGGCACAGCCTCCCCGGATACCTGTTAGTGCCCCAGAGGGGGCCCGGGGGCAAGGGGGAGAGGGACAAGTCTTAGTAGGACATAGCAGCAGTCAGCTACTTCTCTCCGCACACATCCTTTCTTGGAATTAGGGTCAGTGTCTTAGCATATGGGGAGATCAGTGTCTACCCCAAACTAAGCGGTCTACGATCCGCTACCCGGCTCTCTCCAGCTCTGATATTGCTGCTTTCTGCGCCCTCAGCCCCAAGACTGAAATGTCTGGTAACCAACACGGTTCTCGGGTTTCTCTAGAAGGTAGCATGGGAGACTCTGGATCCCCGTATCAGTAATCCACTCGTCTCTCAAGATGGGGTTCCACAGTTCTAGATGAGGATTACAGGCAGAATTTTGCCGGGGACACTTGTATCCATCCAGATAGGCCCGGGCTCGCAGGCCAGCGGCCATCTGGGTCCGAGAGAGGGACGAGGCCGAGGGCATCTCCTCAGGGCACGGGGGCCGGGGGACAGAACGGGCCGCCCACGGTCACCCACGGCCTCGGACCCGGAGACTCACATGGTAGCCAGAGCATCCCTCCCCCCAGCCTCAGGATATCCGGACCACACACTCGTCCACGGCCACGCACGGTCACTGGTGAACTGCGACTCCTGACTGACTCACAGAGCGGGACACTCACGGCACGAGTCACACAGAGTACTGAGGTGGGAGGAAAATGGATGGAGTCAATCAGGGCAGGCTTTCTGGAGGAGATGAGTTTGGATCTGTGCCATAGTAGCAATAACAGGTGTAGTAAAGGTATTGTGTTCTTACTGGGTGCAGAACACTGGACTAAGCGCGGGGAGACAAGACACAGGTGGGAATTAGACTTGGGGGCTCACGATCTAAGAGCGCAAGTGGGGAGCAAGGGATGCTGAAACATGAAGACACAACACCTTCTGAGCTTCAAATCTAGTTGGAGAGATGGACGCTACAATACCTCATAAGCAGAAGACAGAAATGGAGTTTAAAGATGAGCTACAGAGAAAGGGGGGAGAAGCAGGGGAGGGAGGGTGTGTGTGGTTGTGTGTGTGTATTCCCACTCCCCTCAACTGTCCCATGTGTCTGCAGCAGAAACAAGGTGTGTATGATAATGATGGTATTTATTAAGCACTTTCTTTGCACCTAAAAACTGCACCTAGGATGGACGAGATAGAAGAATTCCTTTTGCTTCGCACTTGCACTTGGATTTGCACTCTTCATTCATCCCACCCTCAGTCCCACAGCACTTATGCGCGTATCTGGAATTTATTGATTTAGATTAATATCCGTCTCCCCCTCTACACCGTAAACTCCTTGTGGCCAGGGAACACGTCTAGCAACTCTGTTCTATTGTCCTCTCTCAAGGGCTTAGTACAGTTCTCTGCCCACAGTAAGCTTCAATAAATACCACTGATTGATTGATTTGGGTGTATCTAACAACTCTATCCTAAAGTATCTAACAACTCTATCCTACAGTTCTCTCCCAAATGTTTAGTACAGTGCTCTGCATATAGTAAGGGCTCAGTAAATGCCTTTGACTGATAGACTGATTAGCGACAAGCAAGGCATATACATGGACTTGAGCAGGGACTGACATCCCAAAGGTCAATTATCAGTTTTGCAGTTCCTGGATTGGTTTCAGCTTAGTGCCGAGAGCCCCTAGCAACTTTTCAGCGTAGCTGGATGACCAAATTCTCCCAGCTGAAAAAAATTCCTTTCAGTGGAATTAGTTAAGCCACTTCAAAGAGATAACAACCTAAGCAAGCACAAATTGTAGACATTCACGCACACGATGAGGGGCGAGATAAATGGGGTGGCCTCTACTATATGAAGTTTTTAGATCAGAAGACAATCACGGCAGACAAAGTTTCTGACCCACTTGGGACCCAGAAACTGTCCCCCACCACTGAGGTGTCTGGTGGCAGCACGAGAAAGCATCATGGGACATTGTCCAGGCTCCAGGCTTTCAATCTAAGAGCCAATCAATCCATTGATGGTATTTATTTAGAGCTTTCTGTGTGCAGAGCACTATACTGACTGCTTCGGAGAGTACAGTACAAGAGAATTGGCTGACACATTTCCTTCCCTAACAGAGCTAATAGTCTAGAGGGGGAGACCAACACTGATATAAATAAAGAAATTATGGATATGGACAAAGGTGCCGTGGGGCACCGTGGGAGGGGGTGAATAAAGAGAGCAAGTCAGGGCAACACAGAGGGAATGGGAGAAAAGGGAGTGAGGGCTCAGTCAGGGAAGGCCTCTTGGAGGAGATGTGCCTTAAATGAGCCACAAAATTCCCCCATTTCCCCAGGTTTGATAAGAGTTTAATCAGGGAAAGCCTCTCAGAGGAAACGTGCCTTAAAATGAACCATAAAAGTCCCCCATTTTCCCTAAATTCCACCTCCCTAAAATGAGGACCACAGATGAAGGGTGAATTTGAGTAAAATAGTGGCCTGCTGAAGAATGAGTGGAAAGGAAAGGATCAACATTGGGAGGTTTAAAAAAGTGAATCGTGCACGGGCCTGGGAGTCAGGAGGTCAAGGGTTGTAATCTTGGCTCTGCCGCTCGTCTGCCGTGTGACCTTGGCCAAGTCACTCCCCTTCTCTGGGCCTTGGTTCTCCTGTTCTCCCTCCTATTTAGACTGTGAGGCCCATAAGGGACAGGGACTGTATCCGAACTAATTCACTTGTTTCTACCCCAGTGCTTAGAATGGTGTTGAACACATAGTAAGCACTTAACAAATAGCATTAAAAAAGTGTTCCGTGAGACACCTGACACCCTGGGCAACAGGGCTTAATGCGGTGCTTGCTACAAAGTAAGTTATTAACAAATACCATTACTATTATCTGTCGGTCCAAGATCGGCAAGGGCCATCAGGGGCCACCCAAGTGTCCGGCCTGAAAGCTGACCCGTCCTTCCTTCCTGTCTTCTTCACCTTCCCTGCCTTTTCCCTCCACTCTCTCCAGGCTCTTGGATTAAGAGGCCCCCAAACCTGGCCTCTTCTAATCGCTTCTTTCACCAACAGTCCTTCCCCAGAGGCTAAAAGGAACAGAAGCAGGGAGGAGAGAAGCAGCACGGCCTAGCGGAAAGGGCCCGGGCCTGGGAGTCAGAGGTCTGGGTTCCAACCCCGCCTCCACAATCCATCTGCTGTGTGACCCTGGGCAAGTCATTTCACTTCTCTGGGCCTTGGTCCCCTCATCTGTAAAATGGGGGATCAAGAGGGCAAGCCCCACATGGGACAGAGACCCCGTCCAACCTATCTTGTATCAACCGTGGCACCCGGCACAGTGCATGGCACACAGAAAGTGCTTAACAAATACGATTAAAAAGAAAACAAGAAGGAGAGAAAGAGTGGAGGGGACACTGGGGCCTGGGGAGATCTCAGGGAAGAGCTTGAGTTTATTGACTGATCGATTCATTCACCTGCTCATTCATTCTTATTTATTGAATATCCTCCCGGGTGCAAAACACTGCACTAGTCACTGGGATAACCTTGGCTGAGAATTAGACCCCATCCTCGAGAAGTATGTGAATGGGTTGCAGGTGTCTATAATTAAGGATGTTTTCCCAGATCCTTTTAACAATGAGCAGCTGCAAATCCCCTTCTCCTTACTAGCCTTCTGGCTCTTTTTCTTCCTTGCTCCTACAGCTCCTCCCCCGCCCGACCCGGCAACCCAATCTCTCCATTAGGTGCCCTACAATGGGTCAACTGGCACTGCCCCTTTAAAGCCCCAGACGCTGGTGAGTCTTTCTTTACTTTAGGTAGGGTCTGGGGGCTTTACTTGCTGTAGGTTGTGGAGAGAAGGCAGAGTGTGTTTTTCTGGGGTTTGGGTGAGCAGAGCTGGTGCTGCTCCTTTGGTTAGCATATCTTTTGTTCAGCTGTGGTAGTTGATGGATTGGATTAAAAGCCTTCCAAAGTTAGCTTTCTCTACCTATTTCTTATACCAGTGGTGCTGAGGTGGGTAGGGCAAATGGTTTGGTTTTTCAGGGTGCAGGAGTGAGTTGGGTTGTTGCTTTTAAGAGACAACTTAAGGCTAGGGTAATTGATTTTTTCTCCACCGGTGATGGAGTGGCTTATGAAGGGAGTTTGTTTCATTTGGATGACTCAGCAATGACTTGGATGTTTTAGGTTTGGGATAGTGATTTTATTGATTGTGGTGATGGAGGGGTCTGAAGAATGGGCTGGGCTCAGAGTTGGGATTAAAAGGTTGGGGAAGGGAGACCCAAGTCTGGACTAATAGACATAATGGTAGTGGCCCTTTAGGGGCTGTAGTTAGAAATTAGATTGTACTCACTCCAGTGCTTATGACAGTGCTCTGCCCTCACTAAGTACTCCATAAATATAATTGACTTTATTATTTGTAAAAATAATGGTACTTGTTAAATGCTAATTATATGGCTAAGCACTATACTGACTGCTGGAGTGTATACAAGGTAAGTAGTGATAGCAATGATTGGAGTTGATAATCTAGGGTTAGGATAAGCGATATCCCCTATACTGAATTATCCAAGAGGGGGTGTAGGAAGCTGGAATTGTGTGTGTGTGGTGGGGCAGGTAGGAGACTAGGGCTGATCCAGTTGGTGTCAATTGGATTCCTAATGTGCATACAATGAAGAGGCCTGAGGGTGGTAGGAGAAGGTTTGATACCATTTAGTTGGTCCTGTTGATGAGATGATATGTGATAGGCAGTTAATATGTGTTCCAAGTGCTGGGGTAGGTAGAAGATAATCAGTTGTGTGTGGTTCAGTGTTTATAGCCGAGCCTCTGATGTGGTTCTCAGGAGCAGAGGCAGTTGAAGGGTTGTGATGGGATGAAGTACTGTTTTGGGGGGGAATGATTGCTGCTCTGGATCTAGAGGTGAGGGTTTTTATGGAGCAGAAACTATGGGGTGCATGGGGGTGCATGTTCACTTTGTGTGTGTCTGTGTCTCTGTGTCTCTGTGTGTGTCTTGTGTGTCTCTGTCATTGAGCTTTCTTTCAGGGCTTGGGCCATGCCCCAGTTAGCTAGTATTGCCCTCTCAACTGTAAAATCATCTAAGCCAGTAATCTTCAACAACTTCAACCCGGTGCTTTGTGACTGGAATGTGCTGGTAGGTGAGGGGTTGTTTGTTCAAGGCTTGTACACTTCTCCCTCTACCCCATTATCCAAAAGGGGGTGCACCTCCAGCCTCCCTCCATTGGAAACCTTCCCCCCACCCCTCTCTACACCCTCGTCAGCGAACTGAGCGCCGTGGGTCGGTCCTGGAAGCGTCATTATGGGAGTATCAGAATGTGAGCCCCCCGGGGCAGGAAGCGATACCCGCCAAGGGGGAAGGAGTGGGGTGGCAGCATCGCCACGTGCCCCTTGAGGGCAGGATTGCGCCGAACTCAGCTGGACGTCTGGGGACTCTTTTTGGGCTTCCCAATTCCCCTACCCCAATATACAATCTCCCGTTCCGCCGTGGGACTCTGTGACAGCCCCAGAAGCCCAGCAGTGAGTTGGGGTTCAGTAGTTTGGTGTGGAGTAGACTGTGAACTCCTTGTGGGCAGGGAATGTCTGTTAAATTGTGCTTAATACAGTGCTCTGTGGTAAGAGCCCGGGCTTGGAGGTCAGAGGTCATGGGTTCTAATCCTGGCTCCGTCGCTCGTCAGCTGTGTGACCTTGGGTAAGTCACTTAACTTCTCTGTGCCTCAGTCACCTCATCTGTAAAATGGGGATGAAGACTGTGAGCCCCACGTGGGACAACCTCATTACCTTGTGTCTACCCCAGCGCTTAGTACAGTGCTTGGCACATAGTAAGTGCTTAAATACCGAGGTTAATAAATATGCCGGCCTGACTCAGAGCACCACCAACACATGTGTGGTTCTCATGTATTCATTGAGTACTTCATAGATATGGGCCTGGGAGACCGAGTTACTAAGTGCAAATCTCTCGTTGAGTTGGAATCCAGTATGGAAGAATATTTCTAGATGACTCCTCTATCTACTTGTTCTGGCTCCTACTCACATGCATGCAATTTATTCCTATTAATGTCTGTCTCCCCCTTTAGACGTTAAGCTCATACTGGGCAGGGAATCTGTTGATGGTAATATTGTGTTCTGCAGTAAGTGCTGGATAAATACGAATGACTGAGGCCTCTTCCCTCTACGCTGTACTCTTAGTAGACTGCTCTGTCAAAGGGCGTTCGATAAACACTACTGCTGTCTTAATGCAACACTGCCACCCTTCACTCTACATATTGATTTACTTGTTTTTTAGGCCGATTCACGCTTATCGTGGGTTCAGGGTGTACAACTTCATGTACCAAGCTTGTATGTGCTATTCCACCAGTATGTAACTCAATTGTAATGTCACGTAGACCGGAAGCTTTTTGTGAACAGGGGCCATGCGTGCTACGTAATTCTAAAAATCCTTGAAGCATTCTCACCGTGTTGTTCCAAAATCAATGCTTCCTTCTGTAGGCTGTGAGCTTCTTTTTGGCATGTTAGTTTAATGTGCCAAGGGGTTAGTACAGTGTTCTGAGCAGGGAAAGAGCTCCAGTGCAATGGACTGGCAGACTGACTTAGATTGTAAGCTCCCAGTGGGCAGGGATGGTCTCCTACACCAGGTTTGCCAAAGAGTTGGTGCAAGGGGGTGTGGTCTCGCTCCAGGCCACACTTGGTGTCGGTTGCCCCATCCGGGTCTACCGTTGGTGGACTGGAAGAGGAGCAGGGCTGAAGGACCAGCTTGGCACGGGGTAAGTGTTCAGGGACTTGGCTGCCTGAGAGAAAGGGCATTAGCCCAGCTTCTTTCTGCGCTCTAGAGAAGTCTCCCAGACAATCCTGCTTACAGGTAAGACTCTGGGGAATTGGAGGGTTGGGAGGGGGTCTGCAGGGGCTGAGTCTGTTGGGGAAACCTAGACTTTCTGGGGTGACAAAGCCAGTCAGGGCCTCCCCTCCAGCCTGGGTGAATGGCAGCCTCTCATGTCTCAGAGGGGTCGCCCCTCATCTCTGGTTCTCTCACTTTCTCGCTCTCCTTTCTCTGCCTCGCTCGCTCGCTCTCTCTCGCTCTTTCTTTTGCTCTCTTGCTCTATCTCACTCTTGCTCTTCTTTGTTCTCTTTCTCTCACTCTCTTGCTTCCTCTCTCTTGTGTTCGGTCTCACTTCTGGTGTGAGTGAGCCTGCAGGGCTCAGTCCAGCTGCAACATGGAGACACAGATGGGGCTGGGCCCTGGCTGCAGCACCTCCTGACCAGAGCAGGGGCACAGAGTGAGATTACCCTGAGACCTGACTCGGTTTATCCTTAGGGACAAGGAAGGAGCCTGAGCCCCAGGTGCATCACGGAAGACTGGCCCCTGATCCAACCCTGCTTCCCCAAGGACGTGTTAGTCCCGAACGGGACTGGACAGGATGGTGAATTTTTGTGCTTTAAGCTTGGGGCTCTCTGGGTTCTGTTTCAGGCAAGTGGAAGGAATCCATGGTCTTTTTTGAGCACTAAGCGAAGTGCTTGAGAGAGCATAGTGAAGGGAATCTTATCCCCTGCCACACACACATACATACATACATACATACATACATGCATACACACACAATCCACTGCATCCTTAGAGTCCACAAACCAGAGCAGTGACCGAGTCCCCCCAGGCTCAGGAGTAAATCTTGATGAGGCTCCTATCCAACTTCCTGCTCCCTGCCTGGAGGAATTGGATCCCCACTAGAGACCTATCCAAGTCTCCCCCACCCCCAACTGTGAAAGGCGGGCACTCTGCCCATGGGTGGCCTCATCAGTCAACCAATGGTCACCTCCATCCCCAGGAAGCCATGGCACTGCCCCGAACCGGCCCACCCCAGCCCGTGGACAGCGAAGGCCTGACCAGCTACTCACTGGATGCTATGGACACTGATGGATTGCGTCGGCCCCACTGTTGGGCAATTGGTTACCACTGGGCGGCTGCCCCCGCACACCCCCTCCCTCCTGCCCCCAAGCCCACAACACAATTGTATTCCCTCCTTCCAGAAAATGCCATTTCCTTTGGGGGTCAAGGGTCAAACACTGCATCATGGGTGCCAAACCAGTCCCTTGCAACTCCAGAAGGGGATGGAGGTGTGTACGTATGTACGTGTGCCTCGTGTGTGAGAGGGAGGGCCGGGACCAGAGCAGGGTGAGAGGGGCTGCCCCTCTTTGGACGGGTAGAGGGTTATGGAAACTGGGGTCTAGAGCTTCAGGCAGGTGCTCCGAGGAAGGACCTGAGAGCGGGTGTGAAGTCGCCCTGGGGCCCTTAATTCTATAGTCAGGGCGACTTCCTCCTGTCCGGGCCCTGCCGTTGGAAGCTATCTGCCCAGCTCTGGCTTCAAGAGTACAGACTCCCTCTCCTGCCTGAGGGAGGTGCCCCTGGGGGAGGGGGCTACAGGGACAGGAGTAAAGAGGGGAGTGTGTGTCTATCTATATGCCTGTGTTACTACCCTCTGTCCTCCATCCCTCCTGGACGAGCAGAATGAGGGGTGGAGAGAACTAGCAGCACATGCTAGAGTGGGAAGATGCAAAGTAGTTTTCCCCCCCGATCCTACCAACAGAAATGGCACGGTCTGTCCCCCTCCTCTCCTCCTCCCCTCTATGTCCCTTTGGCAGCCTGGGCTCTGTAAACCCAAATGCATCTGTATGGAATAAAATGGATATGTTTTTCCTCTGGGCTGTGTCCCTTGATCCACTGGCAGCTGTCCCTGTTCCCCCAAAGGGTTATAACTTTGGGGGTATCAGCTATTACTCAAAGCAGGAGGATGACACCGGCTTCTAATCTGTAGAGGGCCAAGGTACCACCCTCCCTCCACCTTTCATTCCTTCAGTCTCACCCAGTCAGGGTAAGGGGGCTGGAGACTTGGGAGTGCAAAAAGAGGTGGTGATGTCACCCTCTTTTTCTCCTTTCCTTTTCCCTGTACCCACCCTCAGGCTCTTGAGAAGAATGTGGCTCCCATGGATGGGAGATTTCTCCTGGCCCCTATCAACTTGATCAGGTGGGGCTAGGCCAGAAGGCATGACCCTCTTAGGCCCAAGAGATAGAGAGTGGGTACCATGGGTTGGAGGTGGTCAGTGGCTCAAACTGGAGGTTGTCCCGGGTTCCACTACCCAGTCAGTGAATCAATCGGTCATATTGAAGTGACTTAAGGGACTTGCATTGTGACTCCAGTCGTGTTCCTCCATCTCTCTGGGTCTCTGCTTTCCCCTCCCCCTTTTCTAGTAATAAACACAATACTTGTGGTATTAAGTAATAAACACAATACTTGTGGTATTAAGTGTTTAAATGCCAGAATATACATTATTTATTTACATGCCTGTATGTCTCCCCATCTACTTTGTGAACTTCTTATGGGCAGGGAATGTCTACTAACTGTGCTGTAATAGTAATAAAGACAACGGTTATCATTATTATTAAGTATTTAGCATGTGTCAGGCACCACAGCAAGAGCACGGGTAGACACAAGGCAATTGGATTGGACACAGTCCCTGTCCCAGACAAGGATACAGTCTCCATCCTCATTTTACACATGAGGCAATTGAGGCCCTAAGAGGTCAAGTGACCTGCCCAAGGTCCCACAGCAGATGAGGGGCAGAGCTGGGAGTAATCAATTGTGGTAGTTAAGCACCCAAAATGTGTCAGATATTGTAGCAAGAACTAGGGTGGAACACAAGCAAATCAGGTTGGACACTCTCCCTCTCCCACAGTGGCTTGACTGTCTTAATGTCCATTTTACAGATGAGGGAAGTAAGGCAGAGAGAAGGGAAGTAACTTGACCAAAGTCCCACACTAGGCAAGGGTGGAGCTGGGTTTAAAACCAATAACAGTCTGATTCTGAGGTCCGTGACGGGATTGTAACAACATAGGTGGGCACATGCAAGAACCCCCAAGCAGACAACTCCAGTACAGTGACACCCATGTAGAGGTAGCCTACCTGCATGGTGCACACATATGCATGCCGCCCCCCCCCCCGAAAACTACCCAAACACAAGTACACTTGGGCCCTAGATATCCCCCCTACCTGTAATTTTATTTTACTGTCCACCTCCCCAGGTAGAATGTAAGATGTTTGAAGGCAGCAAGTGTGTTTACCAGCTCTGTGGAAGACTCCTAAGCACTTAGGAAAGTGGTCTGCATAAAATAAACCTAACTGATTAATCTCCCATGTGCCCTCCTCAGCAATGGCCAGGCTGCCAAGCCAAACCATGCTCTTCTAGTTAAAGCAGGGGCAGGAGAAAGAGAGAGGACAGAAATCTGGTGAGAAACCAGCTGACCCCTACCTCTTCCTGCATAATCATTGTGGTGGCATTTGTTAAGTGCTCACGATGTGCCAAACAAAGTACCAAGCAGTGGGTAGATTCAAGATTATCAGGTCAGACTCTGTCCCCGTCCCTCAGGGAATTCACAGTATAAGAGCGAGGGGGAAGAGATATTGAATCCCCATTTTATTATTATCGTCACCATGAATAATGGTATTTGTTAAGCACTTACTATGTGCCAGGACCCATACCGGGAGCTGGGGTGGACACAAGCAAATCAAGTTGGACACGGTCCCTGTCCCTCCTGGAGTTAATACTGTGATTTCCGATTACTTTTGTTTTTCCAATTCCCAAATGGCAAAGACTCCCTCTTAAGATCACTCGTTTGGGTGCTGGTATTTCTGGATGCTGCAGCGAGTCTAAATATTTGTGGAAGTGGTATAACTGTTATATAATCGTGATGAGCTCATTAATGGTATCAAACGCTTACTGTGTGCAGAGCATTGTACAAAGCGCTTGGAGGAGTCTAGTACATCTTAGTTGGAAGACAAATTCCCTGCCCACAAGGAATTAATATAATAGTCCTTTTAAATATAATTAATATAAACTGCAGAGAGGGGAAATAGTTGAGTGGAAGCACAATTGATGTCTCAATGTCACTGTCCTGAAAAAAAAAGCTTTCCCCACTCTCACATGGCAGATGGAGAGATGGATTTGGGAGTCATTCGTAGTGATGTGATAGCTGGAGCCATATCATTATTATTATTATTATTATTGTTATTATTATTATGGCATTTAAGTGCGAAACAGTGTGGCCTAGTGGAGAGAGTCTGGGCCCGGAAGTCAGAAGGATCTGAGTTCTAATCCCTGCTCTGCCCTTTGTCTGCCGTGTGACCTTGGGTAAGTCACTCACTTCCCTCTCCCTCAGTTACCTCATCTGTAAAATGGGGATGAAGACTGAGAGCCCCACGTGGGACATGGACTGTGTCCAACCTGAACAGCTCGTATCTGCCCCGGCGATTAAAACAGTGCCTGACACATACTAAAGGACTTAACAAATATGGTTTTAAAAAAAAAGGAGCATTCAGAAAGGTCTTACTCCTCACTGAAGCGAACTTCCAAGTAATGCCTCATGCTCTTCTCCGCCTCAAACATCTGGGTAAGCCCACTGTGGACCGGGAACGTGTTTACCAACTCTTTTGTATAGTCCTTTTCCAAGCACTCAGTACAGTGCTCAGCATCCAGTAATGTTGCATGTAAAATTATGGCTGTTCACTGCTCTGCATGGTCATTGAGACCGTACGTGGTTCTTACGTTCTCCAAATTTTATTCTGCAGAACAATCAAACACCAGGCCTCGGGGAGTGATTAGTGTAAGACCCCAAAGACACTTTTTCAGTTACATTTAGACCCACATGGTAGCGACCCTGTGGTCTTACATGCACATTTCAATCATTCCCGTAGACATCTTGATTCCCAGATAAGGTCATTTTAGGCCCCAGAACTAGTTGACACATTCTCAAATGGTGGATAGTAAAATTCAGCAAGTTACAAAGGCTTTTCTCAACCTTTTCACACTGGCATTTTAAAAGTTCTCTTCTCTGTTGCTCAAAATGGTTTCACTTGTGCTAAGGCTCTGTTTCCACCAACCGGCTCAATTACTCCAATTTCATTACATCACTTTCCACAATAAGCATTCGATCAATACCACTGATTGACTGACTCTAGGCAGTAAGCTTCTTTTGGGCAGGGAACTTGTTCATTCATTCATTCACTCATTCAATCACATTTATTGAGTGCTTACTTTGTGCAGAGCAATGCACTAAGTGCTTAGAAAGTACGATTCAGCAATTAAGAGAGACGATCCCTGCCCACACTGGACTTACAGTCTCGAAGGGGGAAGACAGACATCAAAATAAGTAAACAGCCATCAGTGTAAATAAATAGAATTACAGCTATGTACATATATACACAACTACTGTGGGGCGGGGAGAGAGGGGTCGAGCAAAAGGAGCGAGTCGGGGTGACGCGGAGGGGAGGGGGAGCTGAGGAAAGGGGCTGCTTAGTTTGGGAAGGCTTCTTGGTGGAGGTGAGCCTTCAGCAGGGCTTTGAAGGGGGGAGGTGTGATTGTCTACCACATTTGTCTACATGCCTACCAACTCTGTTCCCTTGTCCTCTCCCAAGCACAGTCCACTGCTCTGCACATTGTAAGAGCTCAAAAAATTCAATCGATAAAATCAAGTGGTTAAAGCCTGGGTGAACCGTGAGACCGTCGGACTCCCCGAGTGGAGCTCATCCCTGATTAATTCATGGCAAGAGTCTCCGCATCATCACCTGGTCACTTGCTCCGCGATCCTGATGCCAGAGGGATTTTCCTGATGGTCAGGGCTGGTTCTCCGCAGAATCCGGGCCTGTTTGACTTTAGGAAACTGATGTTTCCCAATCCCAACTGTCAACAGGAGCATCCAAGGCAGCAGAATCAAATTAGCTGCTGACCTGCTAAGTGCAGTGCAAGGAGAAATCAAGTGGCATAACACATGAGCAGGGAGGATGGCTCCAGTGTCGCCTCTCTCCCATGAGACCAAAGATCCTCTTCCCCATCTCCAGAGGAGGCATTTGTGGTGCGTTCCAAGACCCCTAATTCTGGGTCCGTCGGCTCTAAGCTCTGGGAGGAGGAAAGTCCCACAGGTCTTGTCCTCCAGAACTCTGCAGGTGGGGGCCAGATGACCAAGGGGAGAATCTTACTGGCAACCCGCTCTCTCTACACTTATGGCTCATCACGACTCCCCACCCGTGAAGTTTATCCCCCTGCACTTGGGCATTGAGGTCAATTCCCAAATGTACTCCACCATTGAAAGATGGAGCTCTGTGATGCAGTCCCACTCAAAAGGAAGGTGGGGGGGGGGGGTGTGTGCTTGCGTGCATGAAAGATGGGATTAGCTTTGGGGAGAGTAATGAGGAGGGGGCTGCCACAGTTAGCACGAAGACTGGTTCTGGACTCAAGAATTGGGGCTCGGGGCAGGAAGCTGAATTTTGGCTTGACCAAATGAGCAGACTTGGAGCCCCGCACGCCCTTGTCCACAGGTGGGGAGCCCCTCCATGTTTGATAGTGGAAGCGCCTATGGAAGCGGGGACCCCCTCCGTGTCCAAAGCTGTGCATTTCCCGAGAGAAGCGGCATGGTGTAGTGGATAGAGCATGGGCCTGGGAGTCAGAAGGTCATGGGTTCTAATCCTAGCTTCACCACTTGTCTGCTGTGTGACCCTGGGCAAATCGCTTCACTTCGCTGGGCCTTAGTTCCCTCATCTGTAAAATGAGCCAGGATTTGAACCCATGATCTCTGACTCCCAAGCCCGGGCTCTTTCCACTGAGCCATGCTGCCTGATGTAAGTGCCAAAGAAAAGCTATATTACTACTACTACTAATAATAATATTATGATTATTAACGAACTACCCCCTCTGTGCTCACATTTTCTGTTACACAAAATGCCTAGTTTACGGATAGGCACGTAAGTGCTACAGGGAAAAGGGGGAATGTCCACAGGTCACAGATGCAAGGCTGTAGAGGATGCAGAAGCCGGGGCGGGGGGTAAAAGAGGGCTTAATGGGAGAAGGCGTCGCGGCAGAGTTGCGACCTGAATAATGCTCTGAAGAGGTGGAGAGTGGTGGTCTGGCACAAGGGGAGAGGGACGGAGTTCCAGGCCTTGGGGAGGCCCGGGGGAAGGAGTCAGAGGCGACCTAGAGGAGCTGGAGGCCCAGGGAGGAAGCCGGCGCAGTAGGGGCCAAGTGCCACCAGATGGCGATAGAGAGGCGCGGCCGCCCAGAATCGCCGTCTGGGAGAGAAGCAGCGCCGCCTGGTGGCTACAGCTCGGAAGGACCTGGCTCCAAATCCAGCCCCGGCCGCTTGTCTGCGGGGTGACCTTGGGCGAGTCACTTCCCTTCTCCCACCCTCAGTTATGACACCTCTCAAATGGGGCTTAAGACTTGTGAGTCCCATCAGGGACGTGGACTGTGTCCAAACCGATGAGCTTCTCTCTATCCCAGCGCTTAGTACAGTGCCTGGCACTCAGTGAGCGCTTCATAAACCCCATAAAAAATGGTCAGGGTCACCCGGGGGATGATAGAGAGGCGAAGCCTCACAGAACAGTAGGCAGTACCACCACGAGGCTATTGAAAAGGGCAGCCTCCCAGGCCGCGCTCCGACACCGCCGGTTTCTTCCTCCCAGCCACGAGACTGATATGTCAGGTTTCTCTAATCGGTCTTCCCTGATTAATAATAATAATAATAATAATGTTGGTATTTGTTAAGCGCTTACTATGTGCCGAGCACTGTTCTAAGCGCTGGGGTAGACATAGGGGAATCAGGTTGTCCCATGTGGGGCTCACAGTCTTAATCCCCATTTTACAGATGCGGGAACTGAGGCACAGAGAAGTTAAGTGACTTGCCCACAGTCACACAGCCGACAAGAGGCAGAGCTGGGATTCGAACTCATGAGCCCTGACTCCAAAGCCCGTGCTCTTTCCACTGAGCCACGCTAGACTGTAAGCCCATCAAAGGGCAGGGACTGTCTCTGTCACTGATTTGTCCATTCCAAGCGCTTAGTACAGTGCTCTGTACATAGTAAGCGCTCAAGAAATACTATTGAATGAATGGTAACAAACCCAGTTCTCAGCCTTTTCCAGAGGGCAGGATGGGAGACCCCGGACCTCGGGATCGGTAATCCTGTCATCTCTCCAGATCAGTTCCACAGCTCTAGATGAGGATTTCTGCGGAAGCTGGTGGTGAGTCATGAGTCCTTCTCTTTCTCCCCACCCTCCTGATCCCCCAGCAGTGCACAGGATGACCAAGCTTAGACCGCCCAACTATTAATCTCTCAACAGACACTGGTCAGTGTATCCCCCCCGGCTTGGAGGACTGTCCCACTGAAGTGTGGGTTCATGGAGGTCAATTCACACAATGTACAACCCGTTTTCTAGGCCTAACGGACAATTTGGGGAAGTCTAAGAAAATCATGCCGAATTCCCAATCATCATAGAAAATTGCTACCTTGATAGTATGACTAGTAAAAGCTTCACTTGTATAGAGGAAATGCTTGCACCTCTGCTTTATTTAATACTCCCTTCTTCCTGCTCTATTTATTTTGTTAATGAAATGTACATCGCCTTGATTCTATTTAGTAGCCATTGTTTTTACGAGATGTTCTTCCCCTTGACTCTATTTATTGCCATTGTTCTTGTCTGTCCGTCTCCCCCGATTAGACCGTAAGCCCGTCAAACAGCAGGGACTGTCTCTATCTGTTGCCGACTTGTTCATTCTAAGCGCTTAGTACAGTGCTCTGCACATAGTAAGCGCTCAATAAATACTATTGAATGAATGAATGCTCTGGATTTCTTCAAAATATGTGTTTTTTGTAGGGACCAGTGCCTTCCTTTTGGGGAGAGAAGGGGGAAGGGGAGAGAGGCTGTGTCAGCAGTAAGGTGGGGACTGTGACTGTGTCCACTCCATCCCCTTTTCTGAGAGGTAGAACCATGGGTGGTTTAGGATGAGGCAGTCAGCACGGGGGATGGTTGGGGAATCCAGGGAGCAGAGAAGGCAGGCGTTGTACGGGGGACAGATTTCTGCCTGGTCTGCAGCCTTGCTGGGTACCTAAGGTCCCAGGAGTACTGACGGTTGTGAGGCTCTCTGGGGGTCCAGTGTTAAGTGTGTTGCGAACTGCCTCAAGATGGTGCGGACCGCCTCAAGAAGGTGATGGTGAGGCCAACCTCAAACCCACGTCCTGGGACCTGCACCATGTGAACTGTAATATGCCTGCGCCATTGCCTGTGCCATGCAGACTGTGAAATGGCCACGCCATGTGAAATTCCTCCACCGTGCGCCACTTCAAACCTCGCACGGGCCGGTTGGGTGTCATGGGATCATGAAAGTGCTTACTGATGGGCTACTGTTACTACGTGTGCCTAGCCCCGAATGTGTGCCCTGCGCCAGCGGAGGGTTCCGCCGTACCAATAAAGCTGGCAGGGTAGCCCGGGATCGGGGCGCTGCAGTCACTCCTACCTCATCGGGGTGAATGGGCCGCTCGCCGCTTTCCTACTGTCCTGTTCTTTGACCCGGTCTCTTCAAGTCTTTCGTCTCTTCATCGACTAAACGAACCCTTCCTAATTTGTCTAATTTTTGTCGATAACAGTTTTGGCGACCACGAAGGGACCCTGTCATGTTGATTGATTCCGCACGAGGTTACGTGGGACGGTGAGTTATCCCCGCTCAGATGAACGCCTACTAGGGAAAAAACACGGTTATTGATAAGCCCAAACCCTGCTTTTAGGGAAGCCCTGGTAGTCCTTTGGTGGGGAGACTCCTAAATTTAAGTTTTAGTGCACGTCGAGGTTTGAGGACCCGGGCGGACGTTGGGTAACGTCAAGGGTTGAGGACCTGGGCGGACGTTGGGAAAACTCCTGCGCAGGTGGAGTCGAGGGGGGTCGCGGACCCTGGCCGACATTGAATACTGAAAGCCCCAGTGCGGCTGTCCAGTGGGACTGTCCAAGAGTCCTCATCGGTAGGGCCGTCTGGACGACATGGGGAGTAGTCACCCCGAGCCGGATCGCTGCGTTACCGTGTTTTGGAATTACGGAAGATGGGTTGCCTTCCCCAAAAGAGAGAAAGGGAGAGATTTAAAAAAAAAAAAGGCACCGACCAAGGCGAAACTAATTTGGTGCTGCCAGGACTGAGAACGTTTAACCGATGAAAAGGGTCTTTACTTTTGGGCAGAGGGGGCTACTCTTGACCCCTCGGCCCTAGAATCGTTCTTTCCTTTCTCCTCCCTCGTAACTTTTCTCAGGCCCGCTGCCGGTGCCGCTCTCCTGGGTCTCCTGTCTCTTGGACCCGCGGGCCCGAGTTTTCCACGTGGAGCGTGTTGTGGCGTGGCCTTGTCTCGGTCCTCAGGATGGACCCGATGATCCGTTTGATTAATTACCAGAACAAGTCAGGTGGCCCTGAGAGGGCTATCCACACACTTGCTGCTGCGGTGTGCTCGTCCCTCTGCTGCTGCCTACCTCAGGCGCCCCTGGCTTGTGCCGGGAGTGGTGGGACTGGCTGCCCAGATCCTGGGTGCATGGACCGCTTCTCTTTTGTCTTTCCTTTCCTTTTCTTTACTGTGTAGTCGCAGCCTCTGAATTTCTTGGTGAGATTAAGATGGGTCTAAAGAGAACTCATCTGGCATTCCACCTTCCCACCATGCCCAAAGGTTCTTTTGTTTAAAAGATCCACTGTTGATAGGGCTATTAATTCAAAATTGTCATTAAAAAGCTTTGAAAAAAAGGCAAAACAAATCACCAGCTTTACATGGGTTTTGAGGATAAAAGTCCCTTTCAATTCAAGAACTACCCTTTGGTTCTCAGGAAGAATTGGAGGAAAAAAAATATTTCTATTAACTAATCTTCTCTGTCCAGAAAAGTGGAAAAACTTCCCTTTTAGAACAGTTCATCTTTCTTGGGAAATGCATTATTGGGCAGATTAGAAAACAGGTATTTGACCTATGAGTAAAGGTTCTTTTCCAATGGGTTTAGGTAAGGCAACACTTTATAAGGTAAATATTCCTCGTTCCCCTTTTGCCTGACTTGGTGGAGGGTAAATATGCTCAAAGGAAAGTGACTTAATTTTTCTTCTTAATAACTTAGAGGAAAACAGTAAAATTTGAAATATTCACAAAGATTTTAGAACCAAAATTTGTACATGATCCTTGCCTTTTGAATTCATCCTGACATTCCCCTGGCATGTCTCCTTAGAAGAAGGATGTTTTGGGGTCCAGAAAATATATCGGAAAATAAGAAAGACAGTCAAATGTTGTCTCTTTGGTGCACCCCAGTTTAAAGAAATTTAAAGAACAATTCTGTGCTTAATAACAAAGCTAGCAGAATTTAATGTGTATATTTTGTAATAGGTATTCCAATGGTAGTAGTTGACGGCACAGAGCCTTGGTTTTGTCAGGTTTTTTTTCATCCCACTGTTATACTTGTGACTATAACTATAATGTTGGAAGTTTGGTTTTGGGTTTTGTTTTTAAGTTCAATTCAGGTGCCAAATGGAACTTTATCCTAAACAATGGGAAGAAGAAAAGTATAAGGGATTTTTAAATGTACATAAGTTTGATAAGCCAATCTAGGAAAATAATGGGGTGAAATTGGAATTGCAGAATCTTATCCTTTGACCTACCAAATTTTCTACCAGCAGGGTTGTAAAGAATCTGTGTTTGTGTTGTCTTTGTTTCCTCTTTGAACCAAACTAATTGAATGTAAATGTTCCTTTATAAACTTTATAACTTTGGAAGTACAGGAGTTGATTGAAATTGTATACTTTTTTTAAAGGTGCAGTTTCTTCAAGTTGTTTGCATAGCAAAATGTTCACTTCCTGAGCTTTGACAAACATGTTTATTCAGGAAGAGGTTGGGTACTGTCCTTAGTGGAATATTCACAAGGAGAAACTGCATTTGCATTAAGCATCACTGTAAGTTTGAAATGTATAGTCTTGCCACAGAGCGTTTAATCTAAACAAAGTTCACGTGTGGTGTTAGAAAAATGCTTGAAATGCAAATCTGGACAATTCTTGAAAGGCAAAGATGGGTATCTTAACATGCAGTACTTTGTAGTTGTACAAAAAGCTGTTTGGGAAGAGGTTTGGAAATTTTCATTTGTGTGTGGGTATGCTTTCTGATAAGGTGGGTTCAGCAATTCTGTCTTTGAGGCAGGGTAGGGTATTCCATTGTTCTGTGGGGAGCGGTAGGTTTCTGTCGCTCCTGGATCCCTGAATTCGGCCTTCTCGCCAAACCCTTATATGCCCTTCTGACAGCCGGGACCCCAGAGCCCCTTCTGTGGGATACCGAGACCCAGCATGCTTTTGATCGTTTACGTTCCGCATTAGGAACTGCCCCTGCCCTTGGGCTCCCTGATTATTCAAAACCTTTCCATCTGTTCGTCCATGAGCGAGTTGGGGTGGCGTGCGGGGTCCTTTGCCAGTACCTCGGCCCATCCCTTCGTCCAGTGGCATACTATTCCCTACAGTTGGATTCTGTTATTCAGGCCCAGGTCCCCTGTATTCGTTGCATTGCAGCCGCCTGTAATATCCTTGATCGCACCCTGGATTTACTTCTGGGGCACTGGGTCGTCGTACACACCCCGCATGACGTTGAAGTCCTTCTTCATTCACGGGCCATACAGGCATTATCCGCTGCCTGTATGACTCGTTACGAGCTCACCTTGATCGGTAACCCCACTGTCACTGTGGAGCGCTGCGGTGCTTTAAACCCCACCACCCTACTGGGAGCTGGGTCGGTAGACCCAATGGTTCCAGCTGAGGGACCACATGATTGTGTCCGGGTTGCTTCAATAATGGCCATGGCCCGGCCGGACTTAACGGACATTCCTCTCCCGTACCATGACCTTGAGCTCTTCACGGATGGTTCCTCCTACGTGGAGGATGGGTTCCGGTTCTCCGGGGCCGCAGTTGTTACCTCCACCGGCACCCTCTGGTCCACCGCCTTACCTCCTTCCTATAGCGCTCAGGCTGTGGAACTAGTCGCTCTTACTCGGGCGCTCCTTTTGGCGGCAGGCCGCCGTGTCAATGTCTACACGGACTCTCGCTACGCCTTTGGAGTTTGCCATGCCACTGGGGCCCTTTGGCGAGCCCGTGGTTGTGTCACTTCAACTGGGCGGCCTATTGCCCACGGCAACCTGATCGCGGGGCTGCTGCGGGCTCTGGCAGAACCTGCTGCAGTGGCCGTCATCCACGTCCGATCTCACACAAGGTCCCGAGATGCTATCAGCCTGGGTAACGCCAGGGCAGAGCACACCGCTTTGGCGGCTGCTCGGGACCCTGTCCGAGACAAAACGGTAGTGGCGCTTGATGCAGATGCGACCCTGTTGACTACTGCCCCGCCTGTTACTGCTGAGGAGGAGGTCTTGGGTGGATCAAGTATGAGACTACTGAGCGGGACGGGTACTTCTGGGTCCCTGACGGCGGCCCCATCCTCCCCCATCATCCCTGTTCACTGTTTCTCAGTTGATCCACAAGTCTTCCCATTTTGGGGCAGGGGCCTTAGCTGACACGGTCCTCCGTTACTGGTTTGCCCCTGACATTCACCCGGTGGCGCGCTGAGTCACAGAGACACGTCCCATCTGCCGTTCGTTTAATCAGGCCCGTCCTCTGGTTCCACCCTGTGCAGGGCGCCCCTGGGTTTATCTCCCTTTAGAGGGGCTCCAAATTGATTTTATAACCCTTCCCTGAGCCGAAGGCTTCTGCTATGCCCTGGTCATGGTGGACCACCCGACGGGCTGAGTTGAGGCTTTCCCCGCAAGGACCTGTTCTGTCCTCTTGGTTGTTTGTGTTCTCTCTTACCACTTTCTCTGCAGTTCGTGTTGCCAAGTACTCGGCGTGGATCCATCATTCACAGGAGAAAGCAGCTGTTGTGGACGTCCCTGCGACGGTTCCCGGAGGACCTCAAAGGTCAGTTCTCGGCCCTCTTCTGTTCTCCATATACACTCACTCCCTCGGTGAACTCATTCGCTCTCACGGCTTCAACTATCATCTCTATGCAGATGACACACCGATCTACATCTCTGCCCCGTCCTTTCCCCATCCCTTCAGGCTATCTCCTCCTGCCTCCAAGATGTCTCTACCTGGATGTCTGCCCGCCACCGAAAACTCAACATGGCCAAAACTGAGCTCATCTTCCCTCCCAAGCCCTGTCCTCTCCCTGACTTCCCTATCACCGTGGACGGTACGACCATCCTTCCCGTCTCTCAGGCCCGCAAGCTCGGTATCACTGATTCTATTTATTTGCCACTGTTTTTATTAGATGTTCTTTCCCTTGACTCTATTTATTGCCATTGTTCTTGTCTGCCCATCTCCCCCGATTAGACTGTAAGCCCGTCAAAGGCCAGGGACTGTCTCGATATGTTGCCGATTTGTACATTCCAAGCGCTTAGTACAGTGCTCTGCACATAGTAAGCACTCAATAAATACTATTGAATGAATGAATCTTTGACTCGGCTCTCTCGTTCACCCCACATATCCAATCCGTCACTAAAACCTGCCGGTCTCACCTTTATAATATCGCCAAGATCCGCCCTTTCCTCTCCACCCAAACAGCTATCTTACTGCTACAGGCTCTCGTAATATCCCGGCCAGATTATTGTGTCAGCCTTCTCTCTGATCTCCCTTCCTCCTCTCTCTCCCTGCTCCAGTCTATTGTTCACTCCGCTGCCCGGCTCATCTTCCTGCAGAAACGCTATGGGCGCGTCACTCCCCTTCTTAAAAACCTCCAGTGGTTGCCTTTCGACCTCCGCATGAAACAAAAACTTCTCATTCTAGGCTTCAAGGCTCTACATCACCTTGTCCCTTCCTACCTCTCCTCCCTTCTCTCTTTCTACCGCCCACCCTGCACGCTCCGCTCCTCCGCCGCCCACCTCCTCACGGTCCCTCGGTCTCACCTATCCCGCAGTCGACCCCTGGGCCACGTCCTCCCGCGGTCCTGGAACGCCCTCCTTCCTCACCTCCGCCAAACTGATTCTCTTCCCCTCTTCAAAACCCTACTTAAAGCTCACCTCCTCCGAGAGGCCTTCCCAGACTGAGCTCCCCTATTCCCTCTGCTCCCTCTACCACCCCCCCTTCACTTCTCCTCAGCTAAGCCCTCTTTCCCCCCCTTTCCCTCTGCTCCTCCCCCTCTCCCTCCCCTCAGCACTGCGCTCGTCCACTCAACTGTATATATTTTCTTTACCCTATTTATTTTGTTAATAAGATGTACATCACCTAGATTCTATTTATTTGCTATTGTTTTAATGAGATGTTCATGCCCTTGATTCTATTTATTGCTATTATTTTTGTCTGTCTCCCCCGATTAGACTGTAAGCCCGTCAAAGGGCAGGGACTGTCTCTGTCTGTTTCCGATTTGTACATTCCAAGCACTTAGTACAGTGCTCTGCACATAGTAAGCGCTCAATAAATACTATCAAATGAATGAATGAATGACCTGCGCCATCGCCTCCCGCGCCGACGGCTGCCCCTTACCTTCCTTCAACGCCTCCGTCCCCGCAGGCCGCCGGCGTCCCACCTCTCCGGCTTCGTCGATCCTCGCCTGGATGGGCTGCGCTTCCTTGACCGTGCTGGTTGTATATATATATTTTTTGTGTTTTCCTGGTTGTGTCTTCTTCAGGGCGCTCCAACGTGGGTTACAGGTTCTGGCTGCTTGCCCATCCTCGCCCCGGTAACAGCCATTCATTCATTCAGTCAATAGTATTTATTGAGCGCTTACTATGTGCAGAGCACTGTACTAAGCGCTTGGGATGAACAAGTCGGCAACAGATAGAGACAGTCCCTGCCGTTTGACGGGCTTACAGTCTAATCGGGGGAGACGGACAGACAAGAACAATGGCACTAAACAGCGTCAAGGGGAAGAACATCTCGTAAAAACAATGGCAACTAAATAGAATCAAGGCGATGTACAATTCATTAACAAAATAAATAGGGTAA
Source organism: Ornithorhynchus anatinus (assembly GCF_004115215.2). NCBI lineage: Eukaryota > Metazoa > Chordata > Mammalia > Monotremata > Ornithorhynchidae > Ornithorhynchus > Ornithorhynchus anatinus. The sequence goes on along the minus strand of NC_041730.1, from coordinate 48,310,585 downwards.
CGAAAATATATACAGTTGAGCGGACGAGTACAGTGCTGTGGGGATGGGAAGGGAGAGGTGGAGGAGCAGAGGGAAAAGGGGAAAATGAGGCTTTAGCTGCGGAGAGGTAAAGGGGGGATGGCAGAGGGAGTAGAGGGGGAAGAGGAGCTCAGTCTGGGAACGCCTCTTGGAGGAGGTGATTTTTAAGTAAGGTTTTGAAGAGGGAAAGAGAATCAGTTTGGCGGAGGTGAGGAGGGAGGGCGTTCCAGGACCGCGGGAGGACGTGACCCAGGGGTCGACGGCGGGATGGGCGAGACCGAGGGACGGTGAGGAGGTGGGCGGCTGAGGAGCGGAGCGTGCAGGGTGGGCGGTAGAAAGAGAGAAGGGAGGAGAGGTAGGAAGGGACAAGGTGATGGAGAGCCTCGAAGCCTAGAGTGAGGAGTTTTTGTTTGGAGCGGAGGTCGATAGGCAACCACTGGAGTTGTTTAAGAAGGGGAGTGACATGCCCAGATCGCTTCTGCGGGAAGATGAGCTGGGCAGCGGAGTGAAGAATAGACCGGAGCGGGGCGAGAGAGGAGGAAGGGAGGTCAGAGAGAAGGCTGACACAGTAGTCTAGCCGGGATATAACGAGAGCCCGTAATAGTAAGGTAGCCGTTTGGGTGGAGAGGAAAGGGCGGATCTTGGCGATATTGTAGAGGTGAAACCGGCAGGTCTTGGTAACGGATAGGATGTGTGGGGTGAACGAGAGGGACGAGTCAAGGATGACACCGAGATTGCGGGCCTGCGGGACGGGAAGGATGGTCGTGCCATCCACTGTGATAGAGAAGTCTGGGAGGGGACCGGGTTTGGGAGGGAAGATGAGGAGCTCAGTCTTGCTCATGTTGAGTTTTAGGTGGCGGGCCGACATCCAGGTGGAGACGTCCCGGAGGCAGGAGGAGATGCGAGCCTGAAGGGAGGGGGAGAGGACAGGGGCGGAGATGTAGATCTGCGTGTCATCTGCGTAGAGATGGTAGTCAAAGCCGTGAGAGCGGATGAGTTCACCGAGGGAGTGAGTGTAAATGGAGAACAGAAGAGGGCCAAGAACTGACCCTTGAGGAACTCCAACAGTTAAAGGATGGGAGGGGGAGGAGGCTCCAGCGTAGGAGACCGAGAATGATCGGCCAGAGAGGTAAGAGGAGAACCAGGAGAGGACAGAGTCCGTGAAGCCAAGGTGAGATAAGGTATGGAGGAGGAGGGGATGGTCGACAGCGTCAAAGGCAGCAGAGAGGTCAAGGAGGATCAGAATGGAGTAGGAGCCATTGGATTTGGCAAGAAGGAGGTCATGGGTGACCTTAGAGAGAGCAGTCTCGGTAGAGTGGAGGGGACGGAAGCCAGATTGGAGGGGGTCTAGGAGAGAATGGGAGTTAAGGAATTCTAGGCATCGATTGTAGATGACTCGTTCTAGGATTTTGGAAAGGAAGGGTAGTAGGGAGATAGGACGATAACTGGAGGGGGAAGTGGGGTCAAGAGCGGGTTTTTTTTAGGATGGGGGAGACGTGGGCATGTTTGAAGGCAGAGGGGAAGGAGCCCTTGGAGATTGAGTGGTTAAAAATAGAAGTTAAGGAAGGGAGGAGGGCAGGGGCGATGGTTTTAAGAAGGTGAGAGGGAATGGGGTCCGAGGCGCAGGTGGAGGGGGTGGCACTTGTGAGGAGGGAGGAGATCTCCTCTGAGGATACTGCAGGGAAGGATGGGAAAGTAGGGGAGGGGGTCGTTGGGGGGGAGGGGAGAGGCGGAGGGGTGACTTTGGGGAGCTCAGACCTGATCGTGTTGATTTTCGTGAGGAAATAGGTGGCCAGATCATTGGGGGTGAGAGATGGGGGAGGGGGAGGAACAGGGGGCCTAAGGAGAGAGGGATCCCTGAGGCCCCAGGATCCCTGGGGCGTCTATCGGGGGCCTCTTGGGATAGAGGGAGGACTGTTGCGGACTGCCTCAAGAAGGTGATGGTGAGGCCAACCTCAAACCCGCGTCATGGGACCTGCGCCATGTGAACTGTAAAATGCCTGCGCCATTGCCTGTGCCACGCGGACTGTGAAATGGCCACGCCATGTGAAACTCCTCCACCGTGCGCCACTTCAAACCTCGCGCGGGCCGGTGGGGTGTCATGGGATCATGAAAGTGCGTACTGATGCGCTTCTGTTACTACATGTGCCTAGCCCCGAATGTGTGCCCTGTGCCAGCGGGGGGTTCCGTTGTACCAATAAAGCTGGCAGGGCGGCCCGGGATCCGGGCGCTGTGGTCACTCGTACCCCATCGGGGTGAACGGGCCGCTCGCCGCTTTCCTACTGTCCTGTTCTTTGACCCGTTCTCTCCGAGTCTTTCGTCTCTTCGTCGACTAAACGAACTCTTCCTAATTTGTCTTATTTCTGTCGATTACCATACCTACCCCAGCGCTTAGAACAGTGCTCTGCATCTAGTAAGCGCTTAAATACCATTATTATTTGCTTATTATTTATTTGCTATTGTTTTAATGAGATGTTCATCCCCTTGATTCTATTCATTGCTATTGTTCTTGTCTGTCCGTCTCCCCCGATTAGACTGTAAACCGTCAAAGGGCAGGGACTGTCTCTATCTGTTACCGATTTGTCCATTCCAAGCGCTTAGTACAGAGCTCTGCACATAGTAGGTGCTCAATAAATACTATTGCATGAATGAATGATTATTATTATTATCGATCGATCGATCCAATGCTTCGGTACACTTCAGCGGCTTGCCTTAGCACCTGCATCTGCCTGCATTACACTCTCATCTGCAGGGTGACCTGGGGCAAGTCGTTTCCCTTAGAGAAGCAGCGTGGCTCAGTGGGAAGAGCCCGGGCTTGGGAGTCCAGAGGTCATGGGTTCAAATCCCGGCTCTGCCACTTGCCAGCTGTGGGACTGTGGGCAAGTCACTTCACTTCTCTGGACCTCACTTCCTCCATCTGTAAAATGGGGATTGACTGTGAGCCTCACGTGGGACAACCTGATCACACCCTGTTTCTACCCCAGCGCTTAGAACAGTGCTCTGCACAGAGTAGGCGTTTAACAAACACCAACATTATCATCATTATTCTCTGGGCCTCAGTTTCCCCAGCTGCAGAATGGGGTGAGGGCTGGGTAGCCCCACGTGGGACCACCCGCACCACCCCCAGCACACGGTAATTGCTTCGCCAAGATCGTCATTATTGCCATAATTATATTTTTATTATAACATTATTACTACGTAGCCCAAATCAGCCTCCAGTTTGCTCAGAAGGCCGTTTCTCCCCCCGCCCTGAGGGGCCGCTCCACGCCCGCTGACGTCATTCGAGGACCTCCGCGCATGCGTCCCCCGGTCCCTCCAAGCCTAGCCCCTACTCCGCGCAGGCGCGCCCCATCCCTCCTCCAAGCACGGACCCTTAGTTCGCGCGCATGCGCACCCCCTCCCCCGCAGGCATATACCCTTATTCCGCGCTCCGTCTCCCCTCCAAGCACATCCTTATTTCGCGCGCATGCGCGCCCCCGTCCCCCTTGTAAGCATACCCTCTAACTTCGCGCGCATGCGCGCTCCCTCCTCCAAACATACCCTCTTACTCCGCGCACATGCGCGCCCCGTCCCGTCTCCAAGCATAGCCTTATTTCGCGCGCATGCGCGCTCCCTCCTCCAAGCATACCCTCTTACTCCGCGCGCATGCGCGCCCCGTCCCGTCTCCAAGCATACCCGGCTCTGCCACTTGTCAGCTGTGTGACCGTGGGCAAGTCACTTAACTTCTCTGTGCCTCAGTTCCCTCATCTGTAAAATGGGGATGAAGACTGCGAGCCCCACGTGGGACAACCTGATTCCCCTGTGTCTACCCAGCGCTTAGAACAGTGCTCTGCACATAGTAAGCGCTTAACAAACACCATACCGCCTTACTCCTCGCGCATGCGCGCCCCATCCCTCCTCCAAGCAGACCGCCTTGCTCCTCGCGCATGCGCGCCCCCTCCCTCCTCCAAGCGTACCCCCTTGCTCCTCGCGCATGCGCGCCCCCTCCAAGCGTACCCCCTTACTCCGCGCGCATGCGCGCCCCATTCCTCCGCCAAGCTTACCCCCATACTCCGCGCGCATGCGCGCCCCCTCCCAGCCTGCCCCCTTATTTCTCGCGCATGCGCGCACCGGTCCACCCCTCCCCGCATAACCCTACTCCGCGCGCATGCGTGCTCCGTCCCTCCTCCAAGCATAACCCCCAGTCCGCGCGCATGCGCGCCCCGTCCCTCCTCCCAGAAGACCCTACCCCCACCCCGGCTCCGCGCCCATGCGAGCCCCATCCCTCCTCCAAGCAGACCCTACCGTACTCCGCGCGCACGCGCACCCCATCCCTCCTCCAAGCAGACCCCCTTACTCCGCGCGCATGCGCACCCCATCCCTCTTCCAAACATCCTTCCCCCCCTTACTCCGCGCGCATGCGCACCCCATTCCTCCCCCAAACATAACCCCCCCTTACTCCGCGCGCATGCGCGCCCCATCCCTCTTCCAAACATCCTTCCCCCCCTTACTCCGCGCGCATGCGCACCCCATTCCTCCCCCAAACATAACCCCCCCCTCTTACTCCGCGCGCATGCGCGCCCCATCCCTCCAAGCATCCTTCCCCTTACTCCGCGCGCATGCGCACTCCATTCCTCCCCCAAACATAACCCCCCCTTACTCCGCGCGCATGCGCACCCCATCCCTCTTCCAAGCATCCTTCCCCTTACTCCGCGCGCATGCGCGCCCCATCCCTCCAAGCATCCTTCCCCTTTACTCCGCGCGCATGCGCGCCCCATCCCTCCAAGCATCCTTCCCCTTACTCCGCGCGCATGCGCGCCCCGTCCCTCCTCGTCCTCCTCCGCGCCCCCCTCCCCCGGCGGCCGTCCCCGGCCTCTCCCCGTCTCCCGCCCGTCCTCCTCCTCCTCCCTCCCTCACCGTCCGTCGTCCCGCCCCGCCTCAGCTCGGTGGGGCGGTGGGGCCCGCCGTCGGCGCGCGGGGCCCCCCCGCCTCCTTAGAAGGCGGGCGCTGATTGGGCGCCCGCTGGGGCCGGCAGCCAATGGCAGCGCGGCTCCGCCGGAGGAAGGGGAGAAATCCAAGATGGCTGCGGCTATAAAAGCCCCGCCAGGCCTCCGGACCGTCTCCGGGGCCGCCGCCCCCCGACGACGAAACCGCCGCCGCCGCCCCGGGGCCTCCTCCTCCGTCCTCCTCCTCCTCCTCGGCCCCGTCACGACGCCGCGCGGCTCGGCCCCCCGCGGGGCGCCATGGAGTGAGCGGCGGGGCGAGGCGAGGCGCGCCCGGCCCGGCCCCCGCCCCTCCTCCTCCCCGCCATGGCCGTCTCCAGGTGCGTGCCCCGACGCCGCCCTCCTCGCCCGGCGGCCCCCTTCATCCTCCTCCTCGTCACGGGGAGGGTGTGGAGCGCTGACTATGCCCCCCAGCACTGCTCTAAGCGCTGGGGGAGACACGAGGTGGGGGGGGGCCCACGTGGGGCTCGCCCTCTTCCTCCCCTCCCCCTCTCTGCACCCCATCATCATCATGATGGGGGGGGGGGTTAAGCGTTTACTATGTGCATAACGCTGCCCTAAGCGTTGGGGGAGAGACGAGGTGGTGGGGGGGCCCACGTGGGGCTCGCCCTCTTCGTCCCCCTCCCCCTCTCTGCACCCCATCCATCATCATGATGGTGGTGAAGCGCTTAGTATGTGCACAACGCTGCCCTAAGCGCTGCGGGAGAGACGAGGTGGTGGGGGGGCCCACGTGGGGCTCGCCCTCTTCGTCCCCCTCCCCCTCTCTGCACCCCATCCATCATCATGATGGTGGTGAAGCGCTTAGTATGTGCACAACGCTGCCCTAAGCGCTGCGGGAGAGACGAGGTGGTGGGGGGGCCCACGTGGGGCTCGCCCTCTTCGTCCCCCTCCCCCTCTCTGCACCCCATCCATCATCATGATGGTGGTGAAGCGCTTAGTATGTGCACAACGCTGCCCTAAGCGCTGCGGGAGAGACGAGGTGGTGGGGAGGTCCACGTGGGGCTCGACCTCTTCGTCCCCTCCCCTTCTCTGCACCCCCTTCATCATCATCATGATGGGGGAGGGGGTGAAGCGCTTACTATGTGCACAACGGTGCCGTAAGTGCTGGGGGAGACATGAGGCGGTGGTGGGGCCCACGTGGGGCTCACCCTCTTCGTCCCTTCCTCCTCTCTGCGCTCCCTTCATCATTATCATCATGATGGGGAGGTGGGTGAAGCGCTTACTATGCGCCCAGCACTGCCCTAAGCACTCGGGGAGAGACGAGGTGGTGGGGGGACCCACGTGGGGCTCGCCCTCTTCGTCCCCTCCCCCTCTCTGCCCTCCCTTTATCATCATCATGATGATGGGGGTGGTGAAGCGCTTAGTATGTGCACAACGCTGCCCTAAGCGCTGGGGGAGAGACGAGGTGGTCGGGGGGGGGCCCACGTGGGGCTCGCCCTCTTCGTCCCCTCCTCCCCTCTGCTCCCCCTTCATCGTTATCAACATAATGATGTGGGTATTGGTGAAGCGTTTACTATGCGCCCAGCGCTGTCCTAAGCGCTGGGGGAGAGACGAGGTCGCCAGGTGGGCCCACGTGGGGCTCGCCGTCTTGGTCCCCTGCCCCTCTCTGCACCCCCTTCATCGTCGTAAACATGATGATGAGGATGTGTGTGAAGCGCTTACTATGTGCCTAAGCGCTGGGGGAAAAGAGGTCACCAGGGGGGCCCACGTGGGGCTCACAGTCTTCATCCCCTCCTCTCTGCGCCCCCTTCATCATCGTCATAATGACGATGAAGGTGTGTTTGAAGCGCTTACTATGAGCCCAGCACTGCCCTAAGCACTGGGGGCGCGATGAGGTGGTCAGGTGGGGCTCGGGGGCTGCGTCCCCTCCCCCTTTCCCTTAATAATCATAATCATAATGATGATCAAGGTCTGTGTTAAGCCCTTACTATGTGCCCAGGGCTGTCCTAAGCACTGGGAAAAGAGATGAGGTCGTCAGGTGGGCCCACGTGGGGCTAACCGTCTTCATCCTCATCCCTTTCCTGCAACCCCCTAATCATCATCGTAATCATAATGATGATGAGAGTATTGGTGAAGCGCTTACTATGTGCCTAGCCCTGTCCTAAGCGCTGGGAGAAAAGAGGTCGTTGAGTGGGCCCATGTGGGGCTCGCGGGCCGCGTCTCCTCCCCTTTTCCCATCATCGTCATCATAATGATGATGAGGTGTATGTTCAGCCCTTACTATGCGCCCAGCACTGTCCTAAGCGCCGGGGGAGAGACGAGGTCATCAGGTGGGCCCACGTGGGGCTTGCCATCCTCATCCTCTCCCCGCCCTCCCTTAATAATAATTAAAATCATAGTATCGACGGTATTTGTGAAGGGTTTACTATGTGCCCAGCGCTGTCGTAAGCACAGGGGGAGAGACGAGGTCGTCAGGTGGTTCCCCGTGGGCCTCACAGTCTTCATCCCCATTTTACAGATGAGTTCACTGGGGCACAGAGAGGGGAAGCGACTTATCCTAGGTCACCCAGCAGACAGGCGGCAGCGCCGGGAGGAGAACCCACGACCTCTGGCTCCCCAGCCCGGGCTCTTGCCACTGAGCCACACCGCTCCCCTTAGTGAGGATAGGGGGGACGGGCACCCCCATCTCTCGCACTCGCTCCCCACCCCAGGCAGGTCGAGGGAAGACCCCCTTTCCCACCACCCCACTAAAGTCTTGTTTGGTTTTGCTGCCCCCCGCCCCCCCTTCTAGACTGTGAGCCCATGGTTGGGCAGGGATCGTCTCTGTCTGTGGCCGAATTGTACTTTCCAAGCGCTCAGCGCAGTGCTCTGCACACGGGAAGCGGTCAATAAATACGACGGAATGAACGACCGAATAATCCCGAGGCGCCCCTGCCTCCGCGTCGGGGGTCCTGGGAGAATAACAATCGTAATACTGACGGTGGTATCTGTTAAGCGCTTACTATGTGCCAAGCACTGGGGGAGATCCAAGGTCAGCACGTTGTCCCCCATGGGGCTCTCAGGCTGCATCCCCATTTGGCAGACGAGGGAGCTGAAGCTCGGAGAAGCCAAGCGACTCGATGATGGTATTTAAGCGCTGACTCTGTGCGAAGCACTCTTCTAAGCGCTGGGGTGGGGGGGGGAGGGATACAAGGTGATCCCACAGCCTTCATCCCTGTTTTACGGAGGAGGGAACTGAGGCACAGAAGTGACTGACTTCCTCCCCCTCCGCCGTCTCCTCTTCCTCCCGGCGGGAGGTTCGGCACCCCCCTCGCCTTGGCCGGGGCTCGGCCCTGCCCCAAAAGCCTTCGGTAATAATCGGGCGCTTACTACGGGCCGGTCCAAGGAGATGGGGTCGGACCCAGACCCCGCCCCCCGTGGGGGCTCGCAGTCTCCGTCCCCATCTTACAGAGCGGGGAGCCGAGGCCCGGGGAAGCGAGGTGACTCGCCCAAGGTCGCAGAGCCGGGATTAGGCCCCGGGCCCGCCTGCCTTAGCTGAGAAGAGACTGGATGCCCGGAGATATAAAAAGCCAGTCTGCCTCTCCTCCTTCCCCCTTCCCTTTTTACCCTTTCACGAGAAGCAACGTGGCTCAGTGGCAAGAGCCCGGGCTCGGGAGTCAGAGGTCGTGGGTTCTAATCCCGGCCCCGCCACCTGTCCGCCGTGTGACTCTGGGCCAGTCACTTCTCTGGGCCGCAGTGACCTCATCTGGAAAACGGGGATGGAGACTTTGAGCCCCACGTGGGACAACCTGATCACCTTCTATCCCCCCAGTGCTTAGGACGGTGCTTGGCACGTAGTAAGCGCTTAACAAATGCCAACGTCGTTATTATTGCCCATCCACCACGTGTGCAGGGTGGTCGTTGAGAGGTGGCACCTTTTGGGGGTGCGGGTATCAATAGGATGTCTGTGAGTTTGGGGAGCGGGTGCGACAGCTTTACCGGGCTGGACCCCCTCCGGGGGGAGGGCATCAGAATGGGTGAAACTCCCGTAGGCGGGGAATTAAACGGGGTAGGGAAGAAAGACTCTACTAGTTAACTTCTGGAAGGAAAGAAAGGAAGCCAGGGCTATTGTGCAGGGAAGTGAAAAATCTTACTCCTGCAGGAACTCCTTGGCGGCAGTCCCTCAGACAACCATAACACCGGCGGGATTCGTTCATTCGGTCGAGGTTATTGAGCGCTTACTGTGTGCAGAGCACCGTCCTAAGCCCTTGAAGTGCCTCCTTAGGCCGGGCGCCGTGCTGAGCGCCGGGTGGAGTCAAGGTCATCGGGTCAGACGCGGTCCCCGTCCCACGTGGGGTTCAGGGTGTGAGCGGGTGGGAGGAGAGATGGCGAATCCCCATTCCGTCGCCCAGTTGTACATTCCAAGCGCTTAGCCCAGTGCTCTGCGCACAGCAAGCGCTCCATAAATAGGACTGTAAGGCAAGGCAAAGGCCACGGGTAAGCGGCCCAGCAGTGATTATCGGTCCAGGCTCCTTTCACTAGGCCTCGCCGCTTCTCAGAGAGCCGATGAGTAGGAGGCGGGAGAGGATTGGGGATGAGGAGGGCCGGAGGCAGCAGGGAAAAGGCCTCAGCGAGTCGGGGGGTAACGTAGGTAGAAAACTCTTTTAAAATTTAGTCAGTTCTCCATTTTAACCTCAAGGCCATGCGGAGGATGCCGCTTCAGAAGAGAATCCACGATGAAGTCGTCTTCATTTTTGGCATTCAGAATTAGATTTGACGCGCTCCCCCACCTCCCCAGGTCCCGACGCCGTTTCACTTCCTCAAATCTGGAACCTCCCTCTTGGCTAGCAAACCCAAGTCTTCCGAGGTCGATCGAGCAGGATCCCGATGTTTCAGGTGGCTTTTGGCAGGAGTTGCCGACCTCCCATTACAGATTGGTCTGTGGGGATCGGGACGGGCCGGCCCGGAAATGGAGCCTTCCAGGGGTCAGGCCTTGGACGGGGACCCGTTCCACCAGTGGCAAGCAGGGGTGTAGATGTAAATCTTCTTTAGGGCGGTTTTAAAATTCGGCAGCAAGGCGTAGGACCGACTGAGCACAGGAAGCCGTGTCTCGTAGTGGAAAGAGCGCAGCCCTGGGGGCGGGGGGGGGGGGGAGGGGGGGTCAGAGGACCCGAGTTCGAATCCCGGCTCTGCCCCTTGTCTGCTGGGTGACCTCGGGCTAGTCGCTGCTTCTCTGTGCCTCCGTTTTCTCACCTGTAAAGTGGGGATTAAACCCTACTCCCTCCTAGGTAGTGTGCGAGCCCCAGGTGGGACAGTGACCAGGTCCAAACTAGTGACTCTGGAGAGGCTCTTAACAAATGTACTAATAATGATGGGTAGCAGGGCCCTGCTGCCAAGAACTGGTCACTCGAGTTCCACCTGAGGAGGCCAGCGGGGTTTCCGCCGTTGCTCCCGATCACCTCATCTGCCCTCCGAACTGAGGACCTCTTCATTCAGTGGTGGAAAACCCTGTGCAAAGCCCTAAGGGGGAAAGGACAGGGATGATGAGTCGGACGTGGACTGTGGCCAGGAGGAGTCTCACAATCTAGAAGGGGCTGAAGGGATAGAGGAGGAAAGACGGAAAGGAGGATAAGAATTCAGGATGGGCGAAGAAGTCGTTTTCGGGAGTCCCGACCTTTTTAAATAGAATTCCAAGTATCTGGAAAGTTTGCTGGGGCTTTTGGCCATCCCGGGGACCGACGGCGGGACGGAAGCGGCCCCTCTGATGCCGGGGGAAGGCTTTGGGGGGAGGAGGGGGCCTGGCAGGAGAGGTGAACCTACCCCGCCGTTGGATTAGCCCCTTGCAACTAACTTTCGAAAAACAGGAAGGCTAAGAGGGCGAGACTGAAAACAGGGCCAGGTGCTTTCTTTTGGGATCTTCTGGGTGGTGGTTGCGGGGCTGGGGATTGTATGTTGGCCTCTTCAGCCATACCTGAAACCATGGCTAAAAAAAAATCCAGTCTCATCCTCCTTAGCCTCCTCTCTCAACTTAAAAGACGGCAGCGTTTAGAAACGCAGTTCAGAACGGGGTGGTCGGGGCAGGGCCCGTCCCGGGAGCCGAAGGCAGGGAAGGGCTTGCAGAGTTGAGGAGCAGGGAAGGGTGGCTTCTCCCCATGGCGAGGCGGGGGTCTCCCTCTGCTCCGGCTCCGAAGGAACCTCTTTCTGCTTATGCCACCGTCCCCGGGTCACCCTCTTGTTCGGGAACTAGGTCCTGAGGTCGGGGGCCGGCTGGGTGATACCTTTCCGAGTGGGAAAGGGTGGGGACAGGGTTCCGTTTCTGTCTCCTTTTGGGCTCTCCCTCTTGCTCTCTCCTGGTATTTAAGCACCCACTGTGTGCCAAACACGCTTGTAAGGCTGGAGCGGATCCAGAGTTATTAGTTCGGACACAGTCCCCCAGGGCTCGCGGTCCAAAGGAGGAGGGAGAAGAGGTATCTAATCCCCATTTTACCGTTGAGGGAACTGAGGCACAGAGAGTTGAAGAGACTTGCCCCAGCAAGCGGTTGGCAGAGCCGGAACTAGAACCCAGGTCCCCCGGGGCCCGGACTCTTTCCACGGGGCCAGGCTGCTTCTTAAAGGCGATGCCCCCTCCCCAGTGAACACCTTGAGGGCTCAGGGACCAGCTTTCGTAGACGGCGCTGAGCAGCGAAGGAAAGGGAAGCCCTCCCGGACCTGCCTCGCTCACTCCGGGATATTGGCACGGCGTAGTACGCCGTAGCCAGAGCGTTCCCCGTCTTAATTGAAATCTGCCTTCTTGAATGGGAAATGTAAACGGGCGGTATCTTTAACGGCTTGGCTCCTTGCTTTGCCGCCTTTAGCGATCCATCGCCGTGTCGGTTTAGTCTGCCGAAATTTAGGCGTCAGACTCCGGATTTATCAGTTCCCCGGCTCGATTTTGCTGGCCCTTTACTTGGAAGCCGTGCTCCCGAAACCTGAGGCCGATCTGTTCCTAGGCCAGCTCAATCAGTGTAGATTCACTGCTGTGAGATCTGTAATCTTCTAACCTGGACAGGCAGTACCCTGTGCAGGGGGAATTGAATTTTGGGATCCTTAATATGTTTCCTTTTTGAATCGGGGCGTTTTTAAGGGTTTAGGGTTCCTTTGTCCACTTTTTTTTATAACGGTATCTAAGTGCTTAGTATGTGCATGCCGGGTGCTCAACTAAGTACTGGGCGAGATGCAAGGTAAGTTGAACACAGTCTTAGTCCCCATTTTACAGATAACTGAGGCACAGAGAAGTTAAGTAACTTGTCTACGGACACACAGGCAAATGGCAGAGCTGGGATTTGGTGATTTTTATTTATTTGCGTTGACGTCTCTCTTCCCCTCTCTGGATGGTAAGCTCGTTGTGGGCAGGGAATGTCACCATTTTATGGTTGTATTGTAGTTCCCCAAGGGCTTAGTCCAGTGCTTGGCACACAGTGAGCACTCGGTAAATACGATAGAATGGTTAGAACCAGGTCCCCCGACTCCCGGGGCTATGCGCTTTCAGCCATGCTATATTATTTCATTTTGCCCTGTTTTCGAGCAGCGTTTCTTTGCGTAGGTTTGAACTTCTCCCGGGTTTTCCGTCAGCTCTTATTTGGTCCCAAAGATTTCTAGAGGTTCCTGATTCCGTGGTGATTTGGGAATGTGTTTGAGATCTCTCGGATCCATTCTGTCACTGACATTTGTTCCGTGTTTTTCTCTCTGCCATTATTTACTCTTCTCCGCTTTTAGATTTTACCATCGGTGGTGTTTAGTGAGTACTTTCTCTGTGCAGAACACCATCCACAGTGCCTGGGAGAGTACAAGACCCCAGAGTTGGTTGACACAAAGCCTTCACGTGAAACTCAGCTGACTTCCAAGCCCAGCAGTGGGTTTGGCATTAAGTGCTTCGCTTACCTCTAAAATTTGTTGCCCGCAGGCAACGTTTTGATAATATTTACGGTGATAATGATCACCGTTTTGCACTTATTAAGGCCTTACTGTGGGTCGAGCACTGTTCTAAGCCCTGGGATAGATGCAGATCAATCAGGTCGATCCCAGTCTTCGTAGGAGGGGGAAAAACAGGCATTTAATCCACATTGGTACAGTTGAGGAAACTGAAGCCCAGAGAGGTGAAGTGGCCTGCCCGAAGTCACACAGCACCCAGGTCACCTGACTCCCGGACCCACCATCTTCCCATTAGGCCAGGCTGCTTCGGAAGCTGTCATTTGGGCCTGCGACAGGCCTGGGTCTAGAAATGCTCTTGAAAGCGGCACCCTGCTCTGAAACTTCAGAAACTGCCTAATACTGACTAGGGTTTCACCTGTAACCACGAGACCGTCTTGGGGCCCCAGCCCCGTAACACGTTTCGAAACCCAAATCCCAAGAGCTGAGGCGTATCCTTATCGGTTAAAATCGAACTTGTCGGGCTTAATCTAAAACATCCCCCCACCATCGTTCTTCTCCAAGCTGCTTTTTTGGAGGAAAAAGCTCGAGGAGGGTGGAAAGCGTGGAAGCGCTCAGGCTGAGTCCATTTTTTTGGTGGAACTCTGAAAACTGCAAACCGGCAAAAAGTAGAGTAGCCTTCTCTGACCCGCCAGTCATGTCCACTATTATTAGGTCGAAGCCCGGTAGTTAACCCTGTCTGGAAGTAGGATTAGATGGTTCGTTTTTCTCCACACTGCCTGTCCAGTGGACTTCCCTGTCATATCTGTGGTCTTTAAGGTGACTCTGCGACAGCCTGTTTTTCTTCTCTTTTCCCCCCCCAAAGAAATAATTTCATGTGAACATCTTTGCCTGCTTGGAACACGCTCTTACCTAGGATTGTATTGAGAGTTAAATTTAGAGTCCATTTGTTCTCTCCAACTTGGTGCATGGCTTGGTCTGGCAGCATTGGGAGTGGAAAATGTGCCATTTTTTTTTCTCTTTTGAAAGGTACATATTAAGTCTTCATGCAGAGCACTGAACTAAATACTGGGGTAGATACAAGATAATCAGGCGGACAAGGAGTGTCGAGGAGTGGGGCAAGGCTGTTCACAAACTGAGTTGGAGGGAGGGGGCTTCGATCCTCATTTTTGCAGATGAGGAAAGTGAGGCACAGAGAAGTGAAATGACTTGCCCAAGGTCACACAGCAGACAAGTGACCCAAGTTTTCTCACTCCCAGCCCCAGGCTCTTATCATTAGGCCACTGGGCTTCTCATCATAAGCGATACCAATAGCTTCAAGATGGCTGTGAGTAATATATTTTGACCTCCTGGAGCTTAGTTTGGTGAATGTTTCTTGCTCCGCTCCCTCTCTTATTTGTTGCTGGTATTGCAAATTCAAACTTTATTGAAAAGGGCATTTTTACTTTCCCACAACCAGCAAGAACCGGAACGCAACCATCTGGCACCCGCCCTACGCTGGCTGCCGACCCATTTTCTTTTTGTTTTCAGTTTCGTCTTTATCGATAACTGTAATTTCATTCATTCGGTTGTATTTATTGAGCACTTATTGTGTGAAAATGAAATACAACTAGACGTGGTGACATTGCCTGCCCACAAAGAGCTTACAGTCTGGAGGGGTGAAGGAGACAGACCTCAATACAAATAAATAAAATGACAGATGTGTACATAACTGCTGTGAGGCTGGAAGGGGGGGGAGAATAAAGGGAGCAAGTCGGGGCAGCGCAGAAGGGAGTAAGGAGGGTGGAGGTCCTTGTCTCCTCAATCATTTGTCCTAAAATTTCTCTTGTTAAGGTCGAAGCGTTTCTCTTCGTGAAGCGGCAGTTTAACAATGGCACTTTTAATTGCTTACTTCGACTGGTACTTAAACCCGATAGGTCCAAGAGGAGTAATTGTATTAAATGCTTACTGAATGCCAAGCACTGCGCTAAGCATCGGGAAAGAGTGCACAATCGATGGTGTTTATTTAAGTGATACTCGTTAAGCACTTGACCGGGTGCCAAACGTGCCGTCGGGAACGATGAACTCAATCGGGAGGACAACTGAAGTGCCTCAGTTCCCTCATCTGCGAAATGGGGATTAAGGCAGTGGGACGTGGACCGTGTCCAAACCCGATTATCTTGTATCTACCCCAGCGCCAGGCACATAGTAGACGCTTAGCAAACACCGTCCAAAATACACAGTGCCTCAAGCAGATACAAAAGTCGGGTGGAGGGGCAGAATTTTGGCCGTCTCGGTCTGAGATACACCCGCGGCTACAGCCGTGGTCATCGCAGCCACTAGCTTTCCCGAGGTCTCCTGCTGCAAGTGCAGGGTGGAGGAAAGGAAGAGGGTCGGTTTGTTCATAGAGTCGTATTTATTGAGCGCTTACTGTGGCCAGAGCCTCCTCCAAGAGGCCTTCCCAGACTGAGCTTCCCCTTTTCCCTCTGCTCCCTCTCTCCCCCCCTTCACCTCCCTTCAGCTAAGCCCCCTTTCCCCCCTTTCCCCCTGCTCCTCCCCCCTTTCCCCCTCAGCACTGTGCTCATTTGTATATATTTTAATTACCCTATTTATTTTGTTAATGAGGTGTACGTCCCCTTGATTCTATTTATCGTGATTAAGTTGTCTCGTTTTTGTCCGTCTGTCTCCCCGATTAGACTGTGAGCCCGTCATTGGGCAGGGATTGTCTCTATCTGTTGACGAATTGTGCATTCCAAGCACTTAGTACAGTGCTCTGCACATAGTAAGCGCTCAATAAATACTACTGAACTAAGCACTTGGGGAGAGCCGGGCGGCTGGGAGGTCAGCAAGGAGGCTGAGGCGGTAATGGAGGCGGGGTAGGACGAGTGGTTGTACTGATGGGGTAGCAGTCGGGAGGGCGAAGAAAGGGTGGATTTTAGCGATGTTGGGAAGGGTCGCCTCGACGGTGTGGAGAGGCTTCCTGGGATACAGCGTGGCTGGCCCACCGAGCGTGATGGAGAAGCAGCGTGGCTCAGTGGAAAGAGCACGGACTTTGGAGTCAGGGCTCATGAGTTCGAATCCCAGCTCTGCCACTTGTCGGCTGCGTGACTGTGGGCAAGTCACTTAACTCCTCTGTGCCTCAGTTCCCTCATCTGTAAAATGGGGATTAAGACTGTGAGCCCCACGTGGGACAACCTGATTCCCCTATGTCTACCCCAGTGCTTAGAACAGTGCTCGGCACATAGTAAGCGCTTAACAAATACCAACATTATTATTATTATTATTATGGGGAAAGAAGGCAGTGTGCTCGGCCACGGTCAAGAGGGGCCGGAAACCCTCAGGAAGGCCAGCCCGCAGCTTCTGGGTGCTTGGAACGGCCACGCGAGAGAGGTTATCAGAAGTTAAACCGCCCTCTGACCGCTCCTTCTCGGCCTCAGGCGGGCTCCTCCCCTGCCTCCCACCCTTTGACATTGGGGGAAGTCCCTCAAGGCTCAGTTCTGGGTTCCCTTCTGCTCTCCATCTACACCCCTCCCGTGGAGAGCTCATCAGCTTCCCTGGCTTCAACTACCTTCTCCGCGTCGATGACTTCCCAAACCTACCTCTCCAGCCCTGATCTCTCTCCTTTCCTTACTGCGCTGAAAGGGTCAGCAAGCCCAAGGCCATATTGAGCTTACGACAAAGAATTTGATCGAAATTGGCAAATAATGGCTTGAAAGGGCCCGGTAGTTCAATCTCCCACTGAACCTGCCTCTCCAGCCCTGATTTCTCTCCTTTCCTACAGCCTCACATTTCTTCTTGCCTTCAGGTCATCTCTATCTTAATGTCCCGCCGATACGTCAGGCTAAAGATGTCCAAAACAGAACTCCTCTTCTTCCCGCCCAAATCCCGTCCTCCCCGCCTTGTAGACCAGGCCACTCTCCTCCCTGTCTCACAGGCCCGTAACTCAGACGTTGTCCTCGACTCCGCTCTCACGCAACCGACATTTTCAGTCTGTCACCAAAACCTGTCAGTCCTACCTTCCCAACTTGGCTAAAACCCGTCCTTTCCTCTCCGAATTGCTATCACGTTAATCCAAGCACCCTATCCGGCCTTGGATCACGGCTCATGGCTCTCCTAGCTGACCTCCCTGCCTCCTGTCTCTCCCCACTCTGGGCCATATTCCGTTCTACTGCCTGGTTCCTTTTTCTATTAAAAAATAAAATAAAAATCCACATCTTCTTCCACTCCTCAAGCAACTCCAGTAGTTGCCCATTCACATCTGCGGTGGATTCCTTATTGGCTTTAAAGCACTCAATCACCTTTCCCCTTCCTACTTTTACCTCTCTGGTCTACTATGGCCCGGGCCCGCACGCTTTGCTCCTGCGGTACCAGCTTGCTCACTCTGTCCCGATCGCATCTCTCTTGCGGCCGACCCATCTCCCCATGCCCGCCCTCCCCCTTCCACCTATGACAGACCGCCGCTCTCCGCACCTTCAAAGCCTTGTTAAAATGACATCTCCAAGGGGCCTTCCCTGATTTAAGTCCTCTTTCTCCCCTGCGTCCTCTCCCCTGTGCGTCTGCACTCTTGGATCTGTATCCTTTGAGTATCTGGCATTCACCCCACCCACAGCACTTGCCTGTGCATATCCGTAAATGATCGATTCACTTATATTAATGTCTGCCTCCCCCTCTCAACTGTAAGCTCACGGGCGGGGGGACGATCCGTACAGTCGTATGGTAGATTACCAACTTAGTAGAAGAGCTCCGCACGCAGTTAGCGCTCAGTAAAGGTTTTGCATGTTCATCGATACGTTTACAGGTAGCGTCCGACTTGTTCTGCCGAAAAATGTGGCATGCAGAGAGCGTCCGGCTTGTTATGCCGAAAAATGTAGAGCAGCCTTTGCCGGTACTGAATGCGGTCCATCTCCAGAAGGCTCAGTTTCATTTCAAGGCAAATCCTCCGTTTCATCCGAATAGCGGAAATTCAGAATTCCCAGCTTGTCAAAACGTAGGCGGACAGCGGAGTTCCCTGGGTTCTGCCGTAATGTCCTCTCCGGGTATTTGGCTAGATCGTTATTTAGGGAATTGAAGAGCCGTCATCCCACAAGACGAGCTTGTTTGGATTCTGTCTGTTGGAGAAGATGGGCCAGCCGTGTTGATGCGCGTGGCTTCGGAGTGGGGGAGGGGGTGAGATATTGAACTACTGGGCCTTTTCAAGCAATTATTTGCCACTTTGAGTTAAATTCTTTGTTGCAAGCTAAATATGGCCTTGTGCTCGCTGACACTTTCAGCGATTGGTGCAATATTTCTCTTTCCCTTCAGGGTTTTGCACGTTCATCAGCCCGATCTCTTCTGCTGCTCTGAAGTGTCAGCCTTGCCTTGGTAGCCCCCGTCTGTCTGGAAGACCTTCACGGGCACGTTCCCTCTCCTCGCCTTTTGCAGTGCTCCCTGTTTAGTTTTTGGCTCCCTCTTGGGCACCTGCCTCTCTGCTCTCTTTCCCTAGGTTGCATCGGAAAAGTCTGTTCGCCCAGCTGCCGAGATCCACCTTGCCAAAAACAGAGCTGGAAGCGAACTGGAACAGTCCGGTGCTAGGTTCGGCTAAAATCAAAAGGGCTGGAACAGGTCTCGTGGGCCAAAAATCGGCAGTGATCCTCTCGGTGAAGGGGTTGGGTCCGGTCGGAAAAGGGGCCGGGTCGGTCCCCTGCCCCGGCCCCTGACCCTGCCGCCCCAAGCAGCCACAGCCCCCTGTCACCTATCTTGGCTCCACCCCCCACCCCGGCCTGGCATGGAAACCTGTGGGGTTGGTTGTTTCGAGCCCTCGCCCGTGTCCCCAGTCACCCTCCCACCCACCGTGCCCTCGTGTAACTCTGCACAGCCGCCGCCGGTTAGAAAATATTTTTGCTTTCACCGCCGCCAGAATTCCACTTTCCATCCTGGCTTGAAGAAGACAGAATCTGCCACCCAGCCCGCTGTCCTGACCTTGGCTTGGGTGTAGCCATGTCCATTTCACCCTCCTTCTTGCTCCCGGCCTGGGGCCCGTCTAAGAGAGTCGAGGCGAACGGGACACTGGGGACGGTGGCCACTGCCAGACGGAGCCAGACGGGTCGTCCGAGCTCTGCCTTTTTCCTGTATCGACCCACCTTGTAAATCGTGTGGGGGTTTTCCACTGTCCAACCTGAGAGTTTTACCCTTCTTGATTGGCCTTTGCTAAAGGAGTAAAGCAGATCCAGTTGATGGGTTCCGTCTTTCCTGACCTACTCCGTGCTGTTGGAAATGCTTCTCGTTGCCCACGGCCATGCCGGTCGTATAGTTCTGTCATGCGGAGTTGTCCCTCGGTTCAAAGAGGGCTCCGGTGCCATTATATTCAGACCTGTCACTGAGTGAGAATAGGGACACTGGACCTGTGCAAATCCAGGATCCGGCCCCTTGTCATTTCAGGTCAGCTTCACTTAGTGAGGATTGAGAGGGAACCTAGTAGTGGTGGTTTACCCTGAGCCCCCCACACTGTCATGGGCCCAGCAGCCTGAACCGTGAAACTGCTGAGAGCGCAAACTGGGGCAGCCCTTGGTCGCAGGGAGCAGAATATGGCTGAAAGCTCAGCAGCAGGTACCCCTGGCCTCACTCATTTCATAAGCTGATGTCGAAGAGATGGGTAGGGCGGGGTAGGGTTCTTTCTCTGCCGTAGAAACTAAGAACAGAGAACAGCAGATAAAAGAGGATGTTTGGTGCTGGAGTTATCAAGGAAGGGTGGGCCCCCCGGTGCGGCCGGGCCGTTCCCGGCGCCGGCCAGGTTTGGAAGGCCTAACCCCAGCCGTTATCCGACCACCAGACTACCACCCGACAGCCTCCTGTCCGAAACAAGCAGCACGGAACGCTGATTGCTTCATCAGGTCGTACACCCTGGCCCGATGCTGCCGGCCGGGCCCTTGTGCTTACTGGTGAGGCTGCCCTTTCTCGGGGAGACTGTTCCCGTCCCCCGGTGCCCCAATCTGGAGAGTGCTTTTGCAGACGTGATTTTCGTAGGTAGCTCTTACTCTGTGCCAAGCACCCTTCTGAGCACTGGGGTCGATACAAGATCATCAGGTCAGATACTATCCCTGGCCCACATGGGGCTCACGGTCTCAGCGGGAGAATGGGCACTTTATCCCATTTTACAGATGAGGAAAGTGAGGCACAGAGAATTTGTGATTTACCCACAGTTATGCAGCAGGCAAATGGCAGAGCAGGGATTAGAACCCAGGTCCTTGAGCTCCTGGGCCCCAGCTCTCTCCACCGATCCCTGCTGCAGGGGCCAGGTGCTAGGGAAGATACCAAAAATAAAAGTGTGCAATGAAGACCGCTCCAGCCCCCAAGGGAATTACAGTTCGGTGGGGAGAAAGATAATCTCAGAAAAATAACTTTAAAAAATCAGAACTAATCTCTCAGTTGCATTCAGCGCTTACTGTGTGAAAGAAGTTGGGAGAGCGCAGTACAACAGCGTTGGCAGACGTGCTCCCCGCCCACAACGAGGGGCAGGCAGTAATATAAACAACTTACGGCTCTGTAAATAAGCGCGGCAGAGAGTGGCAAGAAAGAGACAGGGTGTGGGAGAAGAGGAAATAAAGGCTTAGTCGGGAAAGGCAAACTCTCCCGGGTCCCCAGTTGGGAAATAGATGTGACCTCAACGTCTTAGGTTTATAATGTTGCTTCGCCTGTCAGGTGCTGCACCGGTGGAGGGGAGGGGCAAGATGAGAGTACTGCATTAGTGGGAGGTCTTCCTAGGTCAGGGGTCCCAGGGCCTAAGCCCACGATGGCCTGGCTGTGATGGCCCGTGACCGTAACCCTGATCCATCAATGGATGGTATTTATTGAGCGTTTACCGTGTGCAGAGAATCGTACTTCGCGCCTGGGAGAGTATGGCAGAACCAAGTTGGTAGATACGTCCCTGCCCAGAAGGAGCATACGGTCTAGAGGACGTTCCCTGGAAGCTCCTTACCTCCAGGAAGCCCTTCCGTACGGGCTGTGAGCACCGTCGAATCCCTGAGGTGGTGCTGCACAAGCTGATGACTGCGTTGGGAGCTCCTGTGCAAGGTGGCGTACGGATGGTCCGGCTCCACTGGCGGTCTGGGAAAGGCTGAGGTTAGGTAGGCCGCTCTGCGCCCGGGGCCGTTCGCGATGCAGCTGGCGATCTTCATTGGCGGGACGGTGAATGCTACCTGCAGCCGAAACCGAGTGCTGTCACTGTACCCTGATGCAGGGAAAGACAAAAGAAGGAAACCGAATCAAGAAGGCCGGCGTGCCCGCTGGGATGTCCACGGTGTGGCATCAAGCAGAGAACGGGGTGCTGTTGACTGTTTGGCAGGGAGCTCTGGGCCTACCAAAGGTTTCTGGAAGAACTCCCACATTCCCTCCCACGGCTTCAACAACCATCTCTGTGCCGTTGATTCCCAGATACACCTCTCCAGCCCTTCTCTGCGGCCTCGTATTTCCTCCTGCCTTCAGGACCTCTCTGGTCGGACGTTCCTCCGGCACCTCTCATTTAACTCGTCCGAAATGGAACTCCTCGTCTTCCCCCCCAAACTCCGTCCTCCCCGTGAACCTCCTGTCGCTGTAATAATAATAATAATAATAATGTTGGTATTTGTTAAGCGCTTACTATGTGCCGAGCACTGTTCTAAGCGCTGGGGTAGACATAGGGGAATCAGGTTGTCCCACATGGGGCTCACAGTCTTAATCCCCATTTTACAGATGAGAGAACTGAGGCACAGAGAAGTTGTGACTTGCCCACAGTCACACAGCCGACAAGTGGCAGAGCTGGGATTCGAACTCATGAGCCCTGACTCCAAAGCCCGTGCTCTTTCCACTGAGCCACGCTGCTTCTCCCCGCCATCCTCCCCGCCGCACGAACCTCTAACCTTGGTGTTTTTCCTCCATTCATCTCTCTCGTCCGACCCACGTATTCAGTCCGTCAGCAGATCCCGTCGGTCCGCCCTTCGCATCGCTAAAATCCCCCCTGTTCTCGCCCCCCCGCAAACCGTGTTTGATCCGAGCGCTCAGGGCGGCGCTGGGCACGTGGTAAGCGCTTAACGAAAACCATCGTCATTATTATTATGCCATCGCGCCTTGACTTCTGCATCAGCCTCCTCGCTGACCTCCCCGCCTCCTGTCTTTCCCCACTCGGGTTTGTTCGTCGCTCAGCTGCCCCGATGTTTGTTCTACAGAATCGTTCAGTCCGCGACTCCCCGTTCCTTTTCCACCTCTCCATTAAACGGAAACTTCTTGAGTGCTGTAGAAGCACTCAACTGACTTGCCCCCTTCTGCCTTACCTCGCTGATGGCCTGTTACAGCCCAGCCCGCTCACTTCACTCTACCAGCGACCTCCTCGCTCTACCTTGATTTCATCTCTTACCGCCCCCCCCCCCCGACCCGTTGCTCGGGTTCTCGAAAACCACATCTCCTCCAAGAGGTCTTCCCTGACTTCCCTTATTTCCCTGACTCCCTCTCGCATCACTGTTAGGCTTGGATTTCTGCCCTTTAGTCACCCCTCCCAAAGCCCCTCAGTTCGTGGTGCACAGATCTGCAATTTATTTTAATATTTGTCTTCCCCTGTAGGCTGTAAGCTCCTTGTGGGCAGAGATCACGTCCGGCAACTCTTGTTATATTACACTCTCCCCCAACACTTAAAGCAGTGCTCTCCACACGGTAAGCGCTCAAGAAATGCGATTCTTCTGTAATGGCATTTAAGCGCTTACTATTTGCCAGCCACTGTACTGAGCAGTGGGGAAGATACAAGCAAATCAGGTGTTGGACACGGTTCGTGTCCCACCAGGGGCTCAGTCTCACATTTTACAGATGAGGTAACTGAGGCGGGTACTCATCTGGCCCGTTAGGAGCTTACTCTGTGACAAGTACTCAGCTAGGCACTGGGGAGAGGTACGGGGGGCTCGGGGACGTTGGGAACAGGGGAGTAAGAGGTGAAGGGAGAGGAAGCAGGGGTGGAGGAGGGAGTAGAGCGGAATCCTTCCCCTACCACTGCCCCTCTGGTTCTCCTCCAGCCACCGTTACTCCCGGGGCCTTGTTCCCTGTTCTCGGACCACTAGCCTCTTCGTGTTCATTCCCTCCCTTCTGCGTGGTGCACTCTCTCTCTCCCCCAGTCATCTGGCAGAACCATGGCATTCCCCACCTTCCGGGCTCTCCGGAGCTCACGTCTCCTTCAGGAGGCTTTCCCACATTCATCACTCACCTTCCTTCCTGCCCCCAAATTGCCACTCGACCACTTCTGCAACACTTTGGTACTTAGGTATAAATTCTCTATACTCTGTCACTTCCTCATCTGTAATTTATCTTAGGGTCTGTCTCCCCTACCAGATCACAAGCTCTCTAAAGGCACAGTGTGTTCTCCTAAGTCTGTCGTACTCTCCCGAGCACTCAGAATAGTGCTCTGAACCCACTGGGTGCTCACTAAATAGCAGGTGGGGCACCCAGAAGTGCCTGCCTGCCCCACTCCACCTGACTGCATGCTCCACAGAACCCCCCAAATGCCCCTGAATCGGGGTTGGGGTGTACCTGATGCCTCCTGCAGAAACAACCCGTCTTCATTGGCATGGAAGCAGATCCTTACCCTAGGTGTGGCCCTGGTTTTTGACGCTCGACCTTTCATGCGGTGTGTGGTTTTTTGGGTGTGTTTTTTTTTTTTAAAGTATTTGTTAAGCAGTTACCGTATCACACGGGAGTAGATGCAGTTGATCGGGCTGCGTACAATCCCTGCCCCACGTGGGGCTCAAAGTCTAAATAGAAAGGAGACCGGGTATCGCTTCCGTATTTTGCAGTTGAGGAGAGTGAAGCACAGAGAAGTGACATGCCCAGGTTCATGCAACAGGCAAGTGGGGGGCGTGGGGATTAGAACCCAGGTCCTCTGACTCCCGGGCCGGTGCTGTAATGATGGAAAACAAATTCGGACTTCCCTCATGACCTTTTTGGCAGACTCGGCTGCAGGGTTTGGGTAAGGGAAAAAATGTTTCATGGGAGCTGCCGGCGGGGTTTCCCAAAAACTCGTTAGCTAAAAAGAAGTCAACTCTGTGATGTTTGCCCTGCCGCCAGATGAACCTTTTCTGAAATCCAGTGACTGCGGACGGCGGGCCCGCCTTCAGCGAGGTGCCTTTCTTTCGCTTTCCTGTGTGCCGAAGCAGATTATTTGGTTGCTGCCTCAATTTGACTCTAGTTTAAAACAAGCAATGGTCGCTCTTCAGTCTAGGCTAGGGAGCCATTCGGGGACTGCATGCAGCGGCCATGTGAGGCCAAAGCCACCAGGTAATCCTCACCCACACCAATCCTGCTCGCCGATACTCCTGGGTCAGGACGGGAACGGTCACGGGGTTTGGAGAGCCAGGGAGGAAGCAGAGGAGAGGGTTGTGGTGGCTCGGGGTGGCTGGGACGCCGTCCCGGCCATGACTTGAGGCCCGGGTGTCCGCGTGATGGTGTTTGTGGCTTTTCCCACTCATCTGGAGCGGGTCCAGCCAGCTGGAGTCGTGTCCTCATCCCGGCACTACGTATCCGACCTGAACTGCAGCGCACGGCTGCGCCGGTCACTAGTTTAAGCTCTGGAACCCCGATGAGATGGGCTGCGCAACATCCGTAGCCAGAAAGGATGGCTACGGTCCCGACGTAGCAGTATGGAGCCGTCTGATTTTTGGAGAAAGCCCGTGGCAGAGTAATCATTCAACTTTTGTCTTTTTAGGCTCGAACGCCTCTTCATCTTACTGGACACGGGCACCACGCCAGTAACGAGAAAAGCAGCCGCACAGCAACTTGGGGAGGTGGTGAAACTCCACCCGCACGAACTGAACAATCTCTTATCCAAAGTAAGTTGTTTGGATTAAATTTGTCATTTATTAATTTTTTGGGGACCTCATTCTAGACCATGTTCTCCTTATCTCCCTACTCTTTCCTTCTTCTCTATCTTGCTTTTAATGCGATGTCCCTGGCATAGTGGCTAGAGCACGGGCCTGGGAGTCAGAAGGTCGTGGGTTTTAATCCCCGCTCTGCCGCTTTCATTCAGTCATTTATCGAGCGCTTCACTGTGTGCACAGCGCTTGGGAGAGTACAGAATAACAACAGGCGGGCACGTTCCTGCCCACGATGAGCTCACAGTCCAGAGGGACAGAAAGACATTAATATAAAAAGATAAATTACCGGTATATGCATATGTGCTATGGGGATGGGAGGGAGGATTAATGAAGGAGCAAGTCAGGGAGACGCAGAAGGGAGTGGGAGAAGAGGAAGGGAGGGCTTAGTCAGGGAAGGCTTCTCTGAGATGTGCCTTCGGTAAGTCTTTGAAGCTGGGAGAACGATTGTCTTTGTGGCCTTGGGTAAGTCACTTCACTTCTGAGCCTCAGTGACATCATCTGTAAAATGGGGATTAAGAATGAAGACTTTGAGCCCCATGCAGGACAAGGACTGTGTCCAACCCGATTTGCTTGTATCCACCCCAGTGTTTGGCACGATGCCCAGCACAGAGTAAATACTTAATAAATATTATTATTATTACTATCCTGCCATCATCTTGGCAAGCCCAGTTGCAGCCCTGGGTCTCTTCCCTTATAGAACAGGGCCCCTCCAACTCTGAGCATTCCAACCCTTCTCTCCACCCCTATTTTTCCATCCTGTTCTCCTTCCTTGCCTGGTTCTCACCATCTTCATCTCTGTTCTCTTAGTCTCTCCAGTCAACTGCCTTTCCCTGCCCCTCTTTCTCTTCTTATCTCTGCCTTCTCCTCCTCTGCTCCTCTCCAGCTCCACTCCTCGTATTTTGTTTGTTAAGCCAGTAAGTGCCAGTGTCCTGGACCAGAAAAGAGGTGTGGTGTCGAGGTCTTGTGTGAATCCTTCCCTGCCTTTTGCCCCGAGGGGCCAAGAGTTGGCTCCGTTGTCATGTCACCGGCTGGGTCCCCTCTCACCTCCGCTGACTCTGACCAACTCCCCTCTTCCCCCATTCCCCTGTCGCGTGCTCTGGCTCCAGCCTCTCAGGCCCCCCCGAGAGGGCAGCTGTCTGACTCCGGGTTGAAGCCGTGCCCAGCCTCCCTGGCAGCGGGGCTGTTGATTCTCCCGGAGAGAGAGTAGTTAGGCAGCAGGGAGGGGGGCGCAACCAGCAGAGAAGTGGGAGGAGACGGAGCCGGCTTGGAGGAACTCTGCTTTCCACCATTTGGAATAAAGAAGCAGGGCCGGGGATTTGGGCTTCCGGGACCTGGTTAAGTTTTCCTGTGATGGTGGCACAAAACTGGAGTTGGGAGTTCCTTCTTGTTGTGAGGTTTGTGTGTGTGTGTGTCTCTCTCAACTAGGGAGGGTGAAGAGGAGGCTGGAGAAGCCAGAGCGGTTGGGGTCACGTTTAGGCTGCACGGAGGTCAAGAAAATCCTAGAAATATCCGGCGGAGGGGTGGGGCCGGTGAGGAATGCTTAGTTTTTGCTGGTTGGGCTCAGTGGTAACGTCAGGGCTGATTCTGGAGTGGAAGCTAACTCATCGCTTGTAAGTCTACGGGAAAATTCACTCCACGATCCCAACGGCTACGGCGGAACCACTTTTTCGGAGAATAGGTGAGGTTTGTGTCCTGGGCTACTTCGGTACAGGCTTGATCGTCTGATTCGTTAACGGGTTTAATGTGGGTTTCCACATTCTTAATGTCCTCTATTTTATTTCTATTCACTAGTGGTTATCGTGCTTTGCAGTTTCATCGGGAGGTTATGAGATTATATTGAATCAATCAGGGCTCTGCATTGGCTAGGGCGACTGGTACAGAGTGGAAGAAGCTTTCTTTCATCGTTGGCTTTCCAGTCTGAGCCTGACCCAGTTTGGAGGATGACTTGAGGAGTTACTGGGCTTTTGTGGCTTTTCAGAAGTCTGACTGGTTTCCCGGGGATTGTAGTAAACTCACAGTTGATAATCTCCATTCATAGGGATGAATATCGTGGGCAGCCGAGAGGCAGAGCCCTCAGGCCGGCCAGGGCCTCGGCCCCGGGCAGTGGAGGGGAGGGGTTGGAAACGTCGCCCTATCGTTCCTGCGTTGGCTAGTGAAGGTAGAAAGCAGAGCTTTGGAGCCGTTGTGAACCAGTGAGGTTCGAGGCCTCGGCTTGCCTAGGGTTTTAAGAGTTTAAGGGAGTGTTTGGGAGAGGCCTGCCAGATCTAGTTTCCTGGAGTTGGGATGCCCAAGAAGAAAGGCTCTCGGTGAGGTCACGTAGGGGCCAAAAAGAACAGGTTGCAGAGAATGTGGGAATGTTGTGGGCTTTATTGAGGGCGTGAGAGGATTGATGAACAGACCTACCCCGTAATACAACTGGGTTATATTCCTTGAAAATGGCGTTATAGACTGGGTTGTGCATTGGGGTGTTGTTTTTTTTTTCTGTAGACACTCGTGATACAAGTTAGGATCCCTCCCACTGCTTCTGGAAAAGTAATCTGAAATTCCTTTCCGTGCTCGCCACCGGAATAACTACCACTAACTGTCTCTTAATCTTTATTTGGAGCCGTACGTGCCATTATTTCAGGAATAAAGCGCTTTGAAGTTTTGCAACAGACTGCAGAAATTGAGGTCTTTGCTGACTGGTTGTGGTTTTTTCCAACTTTAATAAGTGTGGACGGCAGCCTTCTTCGTAAAGCACCTTGAAGCAGACCAACTCTCTACCCCTCTGTACATCTTTGAACTCCTCTGTTGCCCTCTACTCTCTATTGGTTTTCATGAGTTCATCCACCTTCTCAAAAATTGATTCAAGATTTTTTTATTCCTAAAACTTTAGCTGGGGAGGGGCCAGAAGGGATTTCATTTTTATCTCCCCCCCCCCAATACCTCGAGCTATTTCATTCCATCAGCCAACTCTAGCACTTTTAAATCTATTTATACTCTCATCAGCACTAATATCAACTGTACTTGAGTGCTTACTGGGTGCAGAGCACTGTACTAAGCACTTGGGAAGGTTCAACGTAAGAGTTGTACCCTCTAGACTGTGAGTTCGTTGGGGGCAGGGATTGCCACTCTGTTGTTGTATTATACTTTCCCAGTGTTCTGCACACAGTAAGCGCTCAGTAAATACGATTGAATGAATCGAATGAATAATTGAAGACATTTCCTGCCCACAAAGAGCTTACAGTTGGTATGTCAGTTCCTATTTGACTTCTCTATCTGTGAATATTCTTAGAGTTTTCTCGCCCATTGGTGTTGAAACTCTCTGTGGGCAGGAAATGCATCCCTTCATTAGTCTTTTCTTCCCAAGTGCCTAGTACAGAGCCATCAGTCAATCAACCGTGTCTGTTGAGCGCTTACTATGCGCAGAGCACCATCCAAGTGCTTGGGAGAGTACGGTACCATGGAATTAGCAGACCCACCCCCTGCCCATAACGAGCTTCTAGTCCAGAGCACCAAGTTGGTGCCCCGCAGCTGCTCAGATCCAGCATCGGATTCCGTTTCTTCCTTGGTAACATCCTGAGCCGGGCGGGTTCCTAACTGAAACCTATGAACGGGGTGTGAAAAGTTGTCTAAAACTAAGACTAGATCTGGGAAAGGTAAATTGGCCAGGTGTTGGAGAGCTCCCCAACTCTTCGCGGGCAGCAGGGTGGGATGTAGGCACTCTACTGAAGTTAGCAGGAGGGGTCACCCACATCCTAGTCTACTAGATGTATCCCCCTCCCCCAAACTGGGAGCTCACTATGAGCCGGGAACAGGTCTACCAACTCTGTTTTATGTCCTCTCCCCACTCTTAGTACAGCATTCTGCACACCAAGCGCTCGAATTCAGCGGAGAGTAGGAGTACCGATGGGTTGGAGGAGGCCACTGCCCATGTCCTCTTTAGGGTGGAGGGGAAGAGAGGATGGACAGCAAGGGAGAGGTGACTCGGTGGCCTCTTCTCACCTTAGCGCAGCTTGCTGCTATTCTCTGTTCTCCTTGGGTTTTAGCCCTGGGATCTGAAGTTACTGAGATGCTACATGCTTATTCTTTGTAAGGAAGGTCATACTCTTGAAAGTAAGACCTCTTCACCACTCTGGAGGAAAATAGCTTGGCATCTTGGATCATCGTGTTTTTGTTTCCACAGTAGTGCTCTATTTCCAGCCTGTGGGCAGTGACATCTTAGAGCACGACAGGGCTGATTTTGTAGGTGACTTTAGGTAGTAATCTTTGCAGGTCGCTGATGTTACTGGTGCCTTTTGCCCAAGTGAGAATGTTATCAAGCTTTATCCTTTCAGGATCTGGTTATTTAAAAAAAAAAAAGTTACTGAAGTCAAACTTTGGATTTTCCCACTCTCTTGGAAGGTGCTGATATACCTAAGGAGTACAAATTGGGATACCCGCATCGCAGCTGGTCAGGCCGTTGAAGCGATAGTGAAAAATGTTCCTGAATGGAATCCAACTCCAAGACCAAAACAAGGTGACTTTTAGTGAGCTAAGTAAATCTCAGCCATGATTTATTGTAACTGTAACTGGTGACTTGCATGAAACCTTAAACCTGATTTTCAGCATAGTGAAATACATGGAATGCCTCTTAATTTACATCCTGTGACCCGGCGTATCTCTGACTCACCACATATTCAAAGGTCTCTTGAAGACTGTTCTTTTTCTGAATCAATTTCCGTCTCTAAAAGATGAGGCAAGAATTTGCAGATAGGTCTGTGCAACGGATTATGTTGGGAATGTGGCTTGAAGTGGAGTGGTTTTGTGAGTGGTAAATTATGGGTGATGGGGGAATGACCTTTTATCCTGTTTGTCAAGCAGATTCCTGGTGGAGTTTCTTGACAAATCTAAATTTCTTAGGCCTATTGGCTTTTTTAATCGGTTCCAGGTTTTTACATAATTTTGACACCCGATCTGCTTTAATTGAAGGTTAGGAGTTATCGGGTCGGTTATGGATGCCTTTAAATGCATCCAGATCACCTTGCCTTGTGGTATTATCGCATGGCCCTTTGGAGTAAAAACCTCTCTGATCCTTTTCTTATGTTATGTCCTCCCGCCTTCTATTGTTAGAAGCAATCAGAGCTCGGAGCTACCGATTATATTACGGATTTTACTTGGGTTTAAGCCTTAATACCAATATTTAAAGGCAAGGCGGACCGATATGTCGCCAGTAATTCCTCCTTTGAGTAAATGACAAACACGAGTTAAAGATTTACGCGTCCTGCCCGGGAACCGGAAGAGCTTCCTACTTAAACATTAATATGGTTTGCAGCGTTTTTAAATGGCTCTCAAAAAGTTCCTCTCATTCTTGGGCCGCACCCGGTGAGGTGAGAAGCACAGCCTGATAATTTTCGTGTGACCAAGGCAGGCTACCCCAGTTTAATCGATGGCCTCCTGACTCCATCTTGTGCTGCGGCTATACGATCATGGTCCCAGCCTGTATTTTCAATCTTCTTGGTGAGAAGATGGTGAGGACGTTCAGGTTAAGCCATGTAACCACACCATCACAGACAGCTTTTCACGAGTGTGAAGTCACGCTGGCTCAGAAACAGTAAAGACGTAGAAAAAGAAAATGTAGCTTTCCAGCGCATTGCAGGTCCCTTTCGCAGTATCCTCTTGTAGTGGTGTGTCTTTTTTCCGCACCATACCTCCCTTTGTTCTGGCTTCTGTACGGTGTTAAATAATTGGATTTTAAACCTTTTGCAGAATCTGCTTCAGAAAGTTCTATGGAAGATGTATCTCCCCCAGATCGGTTGAGTTTTGACAGATTCGATATCGGAAGATTGCTGCAACATGGTGCATCTCTCCTTGGGTCCGCAGGGGCGGAATTTGAAGTCCAAGATGACAAATCAGGTACGTGGGACTGCCCAGCAAAGTGAATCCGGGAATAATACTTCAGTGTCAAGCATCTCCCTGAAGCGTATGTTGTCTGAGGCTGGTTTTGAGAGGAGTAGAGCCCCCTTGCTTTTCGAGTGAGCACGTGAATGGGTAGAACCCAACTTGGGAGAAAACACTTGTGGACTTGAGTTTTTGCATCAATACTATAGAAGTTACTGGCTTAATTTTTGCTTTCAGCGTTTTGGGGAACCTGCTAGCTACTACTGCCTGGAGATCACCTGTGTGAAATGTGGGGGAATCTAATGAATCACTCAGCAATTGGTGTTGATCCAGTTGACGGGACTTATCGTGGTGAACCTGGGAGGTGGGTGGGGATAGGTGTGACCTTGGACAGACCAAGAGTGATGGTACTGATAAAGCGTTTACCCTGTGCGGAGCACTGTATCGAGCATGGGGAAAGAACAGACTAAATATTTAACAGCAGCAATTGGCTAGATTTTTCAGGACCACGGCAGCTATCCAAGATTAACAGGTAGAGGACCAGCGGAGTTGTTCAATCTGGTGCTGGCAGAACTTTATTTCCCTGGGGGGGATCATCTAGAGTCCCCCCCAGCTGCCTCACGTCCTTCTCTGGGTCCTCCGGTCCACAAAGGAACTTGGCTACCTAAGAGAACTGTAAGCTCCTCGAGGGGTGGGATCATGCCACCTCGGTTGGATTCTACTCTCCCAAGCGCTCGCTACTGTGCCCTGCACTCAGTAGGCGCTCGATAAATATGATTGGATGAACGAATTAATGTATCGATTGATTTTGAAGACAGGCCGCTTCCTCGGAGTGGCTGAAGTGGACAGACTTCAGGCTGGAGTCACCCCGGGAACTTTCCAGATCCCAGCCCCTTCCATTACTTCCCAGGACTTATCGATTGACTCCGGGGCTCCCGACTCTTCCTCTGAGGAAGGACCCATTGTGACCATCTGCCGTAGGGGAGTCACCTCACCCCTGCTAGGAAGCAAGTTTGGAGCAATATTTGGTGGGTGGTTGGTTCTCTGGGTTTCTGTGATGGGTCGTACTTGAGTGCTTTCTCTGCACAGCACTGTACTGAGCGTTTGGGAGAGTGTGAGAGACTGGCCTGAAAATAAATTTCGGGGAGGGGAAAGCATTTGAGCATAAAGCTCTGTTCGTAATTGCAGTGGGGTTGTGTGAGTCCTTAGATGATGTGGAAATGCTGAAATGGCAGTAGTGGGGGGACGTGAAAGATTCATCAGGAAAGGCTTCCTGGAAGAGGTGTGATTGCAGGAAAACCTTAAAGATGGGGGAGAACAGCCATGTGCCGATTTTCAGAGGAAAGAGAGTTCCAGGCAGAAGGGAGGGCGTGAGCAAGAGGTTGGAGATCCTGGCTTGATGTGTGCCCACTTAACTTCTCTGTGCCTTCGTTTCCCCCTTTAGAAAGTAGGTATTCGACATCTGTTCTCTTCTCCCATCAATTCTGAGCTCCAGGTTGGGCAGGGAATTGGTCTGATCAGATTGTTCCATGTCGTCTCTTGTGCGGTGCTTGGCTCTTAGGAGCCCTGTTATTATTATATTATTATTGTTATCATTATAGGTGAGAATGAGGCACGACGAATTCGTTGATTTTTGTGGCTTGCACGGCTTCAGCTACCACCCCTGTGCGGATGATACCCAAATCTACATCTCCAGCCCCGATAGAGACAATCCCTACCCATCAACGGGCTCAGGGTCTCGGAGGCCCTCCTGGGTTTGGCAGCTTGCCTTGAAGACTGCCAGAGCGACAGAAGGCGGGCCAGGGAGAGCTGCCCGTCAATCAAGAGACAGGCCGGGGCCAGAGGAACCAAGAGGGACTAGGGCAGACAGGGCTCTCGGACAGTTACCTTATCCGTGTGGCATTCTGACTGCCAAAATGGGTAGCCTTCCCAAGCGGGCGATCGGACGAAAAAATTCCATTAAAAAAATACAGCTTCCCCATGTAGTATGAGCTGTCTTCATTCAGTCGTATTGATTGAGCACTTAATCACTTGGGGGAGTACCGTACAACATTAAACAGGCACATTCCCTGCCCACGGTCTAGGGGGAGAGAGAGACATTAATAGACATTCATAAATAAATTGCAGATATGTACATTAAGTGCTGTGGGGCCGGAAGAGGGTAAAAACCAAAGGAGCCAGTCAGGGCAACGCAGAAGGGAGTGGGAGAAGAGGGGATGGGGGCTTAGGCAGGGAAGGCCTCTTGGAGGAGTCGGGACTTCAATAAGCCTTTGGTGCTGGAAGAGGAATTGTCTCACGGATGGAGGGGTGGTGGGTGTTCCAGGCCGGAGGCAGGATGTGGGTGAGAGATCGGCGGCGAGATAAGCGAGATTGGGGCACGGGGAGGAGGTCAGCATTAGTAGGAGAGTTGTGAAGTCAGGTAGGAGGGGGCAAGAGGATGGACCGCTTTAAAGCCAATGGTGGGGAGTTTTTGCTTGATGTAAAGGTGGAGGGACAACCCCTGGACTTATTTTAAGGAGTGGGGTGACACGTCCTGAACGTGTCCTTGGGAGCAGATACCCTGCACCCCCTTTGGTTAATAATAATAATAATAATGTTGGTATTTGTTAAGCGCTTACTATGTGCTGAGCACTGTTCTAAGCGCTGGGGTAGATACAGGGTAATCGGGTTGTCCCACGTGAGGCTCACAGTTAATCCCCGTTTTACAGATGAGGTAACTGAGGCACAGAGAAGTTAAGTGACTTGCCCACAGTCACACAGCTGACAAGCGGCAGAGCCGGGAGTCGAACTCATGACCTCTGACTCCGAAGCCCAGGCTCTTTCCACTGAGCCACGCTGCTGGTTCTGAAGAAGTGAGCTGCTAACGCTTCCCGGGGATCAGCCCATTAGTTTGTATCCTTTCAGTCAGGAATATTTTAGTGCTTACTGTTTGCAGAGCACTGGGAGAATGCAGTTGAGTCAGTAGCTCTACCTACCCCCAAAGGATTTACAATTTGGGAGGTTGGGAATGACACTAAACTACGGATAGGGGAGAACAACAGAGTGTAAAAATGTGTACGTAAGCGGTATGGCGGTTGTTGTGGGAGGAGGTGGGGAGATCAGCACGGTTTAGTGGAAAGAGCGTAGGTCTGGGAGTCAGAGGACCTGGGTCTTAATCCCGGCTCTGCTACTCGTCTGCTAGGCGACCGTGGCAAGTCACTTAACGTCTCAGCGTCTGTAAAATGGTACTTGTTAAGCATTTACTATGTGCCAAGCACTGTTCTGAGCCCTGGAGTAGATACAGGTCAGTCGGGTTGGACAGAGTCCCTGTCCCACATGGGGCTCAGATTCTTAATCCCCATTTTACAGATGAGGGAACCGAGGCCCTTGATTCAGTCCCACCTGATTGTCTTGTATTGCTCAGTACAGTACTTGGCAGATAGTAAGCACTTAAATAAATATTTATTATTATTATCAGGGGAAGCAGCATGGCTCAATGGATAGAGCCCGGGCCTGAGAGTCAGAGGTCATGGGTTCTAATCCCAGCTCCGCCACTTGTCTGCTATGTGACCTCGGGCAGGCCACTTCACTTCGGGCCTCAGTTACCTTATCTGCAAAATGGGGATTAAGAATGTGAGTCCCATGTGGGACAGGGACTGTGTCCAACCTGATTGACCTGTATCTACTCCAGCGCTTAGAACAGTGCTTGACACATGGTAAACGCTTAGCAAGCACCATGGTTATTTCCCCCTCTAGACTGTAAGCCTGGTTGTGGGCAGGGTTTGTCTTTATTGCTGAATTTTACTTTCCAAGGGCTTAGGACAGTGCTCTGCACACAGTAAGGGCTCAGTAAATGGGATCGAATGAATGAATCATTATTATTATGTTTAATGCGTGGAAGTGAAATACAGGGAGGAGATAGTGGAGGGAACTGAGAGATTAATCAGAGAACGCCTCCTGAAGGAGATGTGACTTCAGAAGGGATCTCAAGATGGGGAGAACAGTAGTCAGCCGGGCGTGAAGAGGGAGAGCATTCCAGGTGGAAGGGGAGGGTGGGAGCAAGAGACGGAAGGCGAGGGAGAGCTGAGAGCGAGACTCTGTGAGTAGGTTGGCTTGAAAGGAGTGAAGGGTACAAGCTGGGGTGTGGTGGGAGAGGAGTGAGGCCAGGTGCGGGCCGATCGAGTGTCTTAGAGCCAGTGTGTGGGCTTTCAGGGATGGCGTGTGGACTACAACACAAATTTTCCTAAATTGGAGGTTTGCCGAGAACATAATTGCTCCTTTTCCAGCGCATTGGCTGTATCTTTTTGCAGCTCCTTTGGGCGCAGCCCCTAGTAGAGTGCTTGGCCCAGAATAAGCCCTCAGCAAATACCATTGATTGGTTGGCTGATAAATACCCGGGTTCCATAGAGTGGGAAAATTGGGCATTGGTGGGTGAGAAGAGGTGGGAAGTAAGGCAGAGAGAACCTTGCAGCCAACGGTTGGGAATTTCCACTCGGTGTGGGGAGGAATGGGCAGCCGCTAGAGCTTTTTGAGGAGTGGGGAGAGGTTGGCAAAGCGTTTTAGAAAACTGATCTAGGCACCAGAGCAGAACCTGGGGTGGAGATGAGAGAACTGGAAGCACGTCAGAGGCAGACTCCGACCGCCGGCTTGGAGGTTTTCTCCACTGTCTCTTCTTGCCTTTCCTCACCCACTTCTGCCCTGCTCAAGCTTCTGGCTCCTCCCAAGCTCACCTTCTCATGGCCCCCGTTATTCCTTCTTGCCCAGGCTGACCCTTGCTCACATGGTCCTCAGGCTGTGGATCACCCAAGCCTACCCCGACTAATCAGCAGCAGCGTGCCCGTGATCCACCCCTCAGATTTGTTTGCTTATGCCTGGCCTCAAAATCTGGGCATACGCTGTATTTACACGGAGAAGCAGCGTGGCCTAGTGGCAAGAGCCCGGACTCGGGAGTCAGAGGTCGTGGGTTCTAATCCGGCCTCTACCACTTGTCAGCCTTGTGACTTCAGGGAAGTCACTTCTCTGCGCCTCAGTCACCTCATCTGGAAAATGGGGATTAAGACCGTGAGCCCCACCTGGGACAACTGGATCACCTTGTATCTCTCCCAGCCCGCTTAGAACAGTGCGAAGTGCACATAGTAAGCACTTGACAAATGCCATCACTAATCATTTACTCACATAATTCCCTCTATTGCATAATTTATTGATTCCCTCACTCGTATTTACCGAGCGCTTACTGTGTGCAAAGCACTCTACTAAGGGCTTGGGAGAGTACAACAGGAAACGGACACATTCCCTGCCTGCAACAAGCTCACCTTCTAGAAGGGGAGGTGGACATTAATATATATAAATTAAATGTTTGATCCTCTCACCCCGATTTTCTTCACTTGTGTTACTTTTGGATGTACTTTTAGGGTCAGCTTCTCTTTGGTATTATCACTCACTCCATGCACACATAAATAAACTAGCAGTCCTGAAGTTACGGCAGCATATTCATGAGGGGAAACCTCAAGGTGTTTTGTCGGTTAATATACCGAGTCAGCAGAATGCCAGGTCTCTCAGGGGTTGGGTCTGTGTTTTGTGGCATTTACGGCAGATTTGAATATTTTCAGTGGCCTTTCACGGAAGACTTTGCAGCGATTTGCCAAACGGAATCCTTTTCTATTTCATCCTTAAAGGTGAAGTGGATCCCAAAGAGAGGATCGCTCGCCAGCGCAAGTTATTACAGAAAAAGCTGGGCTTCGATATGGGAGCAGCAATTGGAATGAACACCGAAGAGCTCTTCAATGATGAAGACTTGGATTACACACCGACCTCAGCTTCTGTGGTGAACAAACAGCCTGTAGGTATAACTCTGGGCTGTTCTGATTACCGGGATTAATTCAGTAGTATTTATTGAGTGCTCACTATGTGCAGAGCATTGTACTAAGCGCTTGGAATATACAATTTGGCATCAGAGGCAATCCATGCCCAATGACGGGCTCAAAGTCTAATCGGGGGAGACAGACAAAATGAAGTGGGGCCTGCTTTCTTGAGCCTTCTGCCTGGCTAAGTATGATCTCTCTCTCTTTAATGCTGTCCTTAATTGCTAATTTGGTCATCGCTCTTCTGAGCGCTTCAACCATCACCCTTAACCGACTGCTAGGTGCCCCCCTTGATTTGCAGGTAGCAGAGAAAGCAGGGAAGACCGTTTCTTTTCCGTGCAGAGCAAATGATATCCGGCACTCTTCTTGCAGACCCTTCAAGCAGCTGAACTGATCGACTCGGAATTTCGGACGGGGATGAGTAGCAGGCAGAAGAATAAAGCTAAAAGAATGGCCAAGTTGTTTGCAAAGCAGAGATCCAGGGATGCTGTGGAAACTAACGAGAAGAGGTGCAAACTTTTTTTGTTCCCTGACTTGATTTCTGCAGTAGTTGGATGGTGCCGGTTTATGTCAGAATTTAATTCCGGTTCTATAGTCCAGGGGGTTCTTTCTTAAAGAATGCATTCGCCTCAGGCCACTGGGGAATTTGGGAAAGTGGTAACAATAGTGGGAATCTCTCTGTCTGTATGGACCGACGTGTAGTGATGGAAGAAATAGTTGGTACGTGTGCGGCCAGTACAAACATGTGCGCTCCAACTCAGATATTCCATAATGGGAGGTTTGTCAAGATCATAATCTTGCCCAATTCCCAGAGAATTGGCAGTATCTTATTAAACGGTCCATTTGGATCCCAAGCTCTTAGGAGAGTGGCGCTCAGTAAATACCGTCGGTTGGTTGATACCGTGGTTTCACAGAGCGGAAACACACTGCCTTTGACTTCTCTCGCCCCTCGTTCATGATGCCCAGCATTTTGTTGAACTCCTTAACGGCTGTTGCCCATTAGAAGGTGAACCTAATGATCGGCGGAGTCAGCCGAAAAAGCCCATCATTGATAGCAACCATCCATTTCAGAAAATTAGCCAGTGTGAGAAACGGTTAAACCCTCAATTCTGAAAACGTGAATTAAGAAATCAGCCCCCACACTGAAAAACAGTTCCTTGGATTGATAGGAATGCCTGTTTTCTACCATGCAAAAAGAACCTTCCTGCGTGTTACCCTGGAGAGGATCTCCCTCCCCTTGCAGCTCTGGAAGAATCCAGGAGAGTCCACGGCAGTATCGTCTCTCTGAAACTGGGCTTTGGAAGTGTGAGATTGAGGCTTCCTGGCGTATCTGCCCAGGGAATAGAGGTGGAGGCCGTCAATGCCTTTCGTGCCATTGCCTTCATAGCATCTTGGGGCCTCCTTGTGTGCTAGAAGCTAGATCAGCTGGAAACTAATGACTTGGTGATCTGAGACTGACTCCATCTGCTGAAAAGCACGATGGATGAAAGGTAGCTCTCTTGCGTAACGGTCACAGTGAAGATTTCCTTCTGGGGGTCAGCGGGGATTAAAGTTGGTAAAGCGATTCAAATGATTTCCCGTGTGTGCCTTTGAAATCCGGTCTCCTGGTGCTCTGGTTCTGGGGTTGGATTTTGACCGCTCCTACCACGTTTCAGCTTGTCAGCCCCCTCTGCTCTGTCGGTAACCAGAGGGAACGAGACAGTGGGAGAATGCCATCCCAGCCAGAAATTGTGCCACCTGGAAGAACCGTTGGCCCAAAATACCTCTGGCCCTCAAACACGTCCCGGGCTCTTGTGCTAAAATCTTTTGGCATCCCAGGCCCCTTGCCAGTGTTGTGTTTTGGGACTCCTGCTGGTTGTACAATGGGCTCGGTCTGGTCACCGACCGAGCCGTTGCCAGACTCGCTCTCTTCCACCGGTGGAGAGCTTGGACAGAGAGGGAGGAAAGCGGAAGACGAGGGACGGGGGATGTGGGAAATGAAAATAGCCATCTAAAAATTGGAGAGACAGAAAGATCAAGGCAGATCACGACCTACGCACTGACAGAGATAGGAAGTGAAGAAGGGGAGAACTAAGAGATGGAGGGAAAAAAATCATCAGGTTGGCTAACCGACCTACGCACCGACAGAGGAAGTGAAGAAGGGGAGAAGAACTGAGAGATGGAGGGAAAAAATCATCAGGTTGACTAACCCAGCCACAGATTGGGTAATTTTGTGTTTAAAACCAAAACAAAAAAAAACTGCTAGCTAACTTTCAAATGCAGGCTGCCTTGTGGGAGAGTGAGAGCCAAGCAGAAATACTAGCTGGAGGGAAATAGTCAAATTCATTCATTTATTGAGCACTTACTGTGTGCAAAAGCACTGTGCTGAGCACTTGACGGGAATGACAGAAAACCTATTATCAAAACAGCCCGGGAAAAGGAGAGGTCACCGGAGGAAAAGCGGGATGAGCAGGGGAGAAGAACATCCTCGGTCTAACCTGTTTAAAGAACAGCTGTCTCCCGATTGAACTCTGCCCCGGGTTTCATTGTTAATCTTCACAATAAGGCCCCTCTTAGAATTGCAAGTTAATTAGACTTGTTTCTCTACTCTCTCCTCTTCACCGTTCCCTCCCTTCCCTTCCCCACCCGCCCTCTAGCATCACACGATGCCGCTCTTGAAATTCCCCATTCCTTGCTCTGTGATGTAAAATAACAAATCTTCAAATCGCTGAACGGCAGCACTAAACAAATGTGATGCCTTTGCCGGTCATTTCACTGAATGGACCTATAGTAGACCCTAGAAGAAGGTGCAGGTTGGGCTCAAGATCCCCCTGCCAGCACCTGGGAGACTGCTCTTGGAGGCTAAAGCAATGAGAGGCTGCTCCAGGGTGAAGGGTGAACCCTCTCGGCTACTGTGGGCAGGGAATGTGACTGTCTGTTGTCATATGGTACTCGCTTAAGTGCTCAGAACGGTGATCTGCCCACAGTAAGTGCTTCGAAAATACGGACTGACCGAAAGAAGATCCTGTCGGAGCAGAGGAAGCCAGACCAATGGGAGAGCTCTCTCTCCACCTGATGGTTCTGATTTAGACCAGCGTTCTCTGCTTGGATTAGAGGAGGTTGTTCAGATGCAAAGAGGGAGGCAAACTTTCCCATGTGGCCTCGTGCTAATTACGGTACTCGTTAAGCACTTTCTCTGTGTCCAGAATTGTTCTGAGTAGCGGAGCTGATACTAGTTCATCAGGGTGGACACGGTCCCTGTCCCGGCTCACATTCTGAGGAGGAGGGCCAACTGATATTGAATCCCCATTTTACAGACGAGGAGACCGAGGGCTAGAGACGTAAGTGACTTGCCCAAGGTCACACAGCACAGGATGGGCATGCTGCTCCTTCCCCCAGGTTGGGCGCGGCCGACCGAGATGCTGCATTTCCCATTTGGCCAAGGTCCCTTCTCGGTCTCAGGCAGGCTCCAGGGGTCGTTGAGTATTTCCATCCACCCCACCTGGTCTTGGAATCTGTGACCCAGATGGACAAGGATTTGGCTGACTGCATCCTTAATATCTAGAGGGGCCAAGCAAGCCCCTTCTAACCCACCTCGACACTTGCCCCGGGATATTTGGCAATGTCAGTCCACCCCTAGTATTTAGTAAAGGCTATTTTCAAGAGCTTTCAAGAGCTGGAAGGGAAGTACACGGACATTGATTCAGAATGGTTCTTTGGCCCGTGAGAAGCTCATAATTAAACAGATTTTCGAGACTGTGAGCGCTGTTGGGAAGGGATTGTCTGTTCCCGAATTGTACTTTCCAAGGTCTTAGTTCAGTGCTCTGCACACAGTAAGCGCTCAGTAAATACGATTGAATGAATGAATGAACAAACAGGGTGGAGTGTCAGAAGCCCGGGAAAGACGAATGGAGTGAAAGTTCCCTCTCTCGCGATAGC
The DNA here is from genome assembly GCF_004115215.2 of Ornithorhynchus anatinus. Taxonomy (NCBI): domain Eukaryota; kingdom Metazoa; phylum Chordata; class Mammalia; order Monotremata; family Ornithorhynchidae; genus Ornithorhynchus; species Ornithorhynchus anatinus. The sequence goes on along the minus strand of NC_041730.1, from coordinate 48,270,298 downwards.
CGCTTTCGTCGACTGGCCTGCGCTGCAGGGGAGAGTGAGGCGTCACACCCGTGGTGGTTGCTGGGAGGAAGGGAATCGACTTGGCCACCCAGCCAGCCATCCCCTATCGGCACCAAACCCGGAGCCGGAGTGGTGAGGGGGGCCTCTGCTGTGTGCTACTTGGCCTCTGTTCCCGGGATTCACAGTTGAGCAGATGTCAGATATCCTAGTTGGTTCGAATACATCTAGGATTTTCAGTAAAAAGCAGGGCACGGGCAGGGAGTTGACGCTTCGCCGATAGGGTGCGGTTCCTAGGACGAGGTCCCGTGTCCGTTGGCAAACTTGTCAGTGTTTTTTTTCAGCAATGATAGCACTGATGGAGAGCCAGAAGAAAAGAGACGGAAGATAACAAATGTCGTCATTAATCAGCCTGCCACTGATTCCAAAGTCTTGATTGATAACGTGCCAGACAATTCTTCTTTATTGGAGGAGGTACGGCTACATTATTAATAATAATAATAATAATAACGAAAATGGTACTTATTAAGCAGTATATGCCTAGGACACGGTCCCTGTCCTACATGGGGCTCGGTCTTAAAGAGGTGGGATTTGGATTTAATCCCCATTTTCCGGAAGAGGTAACTGAAGCCCAGAGAGGCGAAGTGCCCTGTCTTAGGTCACCCAGCAGACACAAGACAGAGCTGGGATTAGAACCCAGGTCCTCCGACTCCCCGGCCTGTCCTTTCTCCCCTGGGCCACACGGCTTCTCAAGTGATGGGAGTGAATTGAGTGTGTGTTTAATCCAATTTTGATGGCGTTGCTCCATCCAGATGCTTCAGTGAATGAAGGTATTAATCTTCCAATATCCAAAGAAGCAGAAGGAACGTGCCTCTCTAGTTGTAACTGGGACCTAACTGTCCTCAGACTCTTGGAGTCCTCCTGCTCTAGCAGCGTGCCAGCCTCATCCCAAAGAGTACTTTCAGGACGAGTGAGCCGATGGGTCTCACCTCACTCCGTGTCCTACGCATTTTAATGTTGGTATTTGTTAAGCGCTTATTATGTGCCGAGCACTGTTCTAAGCGCTGGGGTAGATACAGGGTAATCAGGTTGTCCCACTACCCCCCGCCGGAGGCTGTAATCTCCCCCGAGGGTAGAGAGTGTGCCCCGGCAACACTGTGGCACTGTACATCCCCAGACATCCAGCGTTATGGTTTGCGTCCCGAAAGCGCTGAAGTACCATTGATGGACTTATCCCTCGGCTGTGGAATCATTCCTCGGTCTTTTGGTCGGCACGGTCACGGCAGAAATTTTAGAGGGTGGTGGATGTCGGGATTGCCTCCACCTAGACTGCGGTGTCTAAAGACTCCCCCCTCCCTCAGGGTACATTCTGCTTTTGAAATATTGGGGTTCCCGGGGAAGATGGAGTAGCCAGTGTAGAAGCTAAAGAGATGTGAGCTGCTGCAATATTGCACTGAGAGAGAACTGTGTGGCTGAGCCCCGATTGTGCTGCTTTGGGGCTGTTGCCCCTGGTAAATTGGTGAGGTGAAATAGATGGCAAGCCTGCCCTCCGGACTGTAAGATTGTGCTCTTACAGTCTTAATGGTGCTCTCCCTAGCAACCAGTACAGTGCTCTGCACACAATAAGTGCCCAAAAAATATGATCGATGGTTTGATGGTGAAGCTACATTGCAAAGGACTACTGTAATAGGAGCACTGGGCCTTGGAAGTGCTGGAGTTTCTGAGCACCGTGCTCTGCATATAATAAGCGTTCCAAAAATGCCACTGATGCTACTTACCCCTTAGTCTAGTTTCCCCCCTCTCCTCGAGGAGTCATCCGGTTGTGCAGTGAGGTCTTCAGCCAATCAGTCGAATTTTTTGAGCGCTTTCTGTGTGCAGAGCGCTGTTCTAAGTGCTTGGGGAAGTAGAATACAACAGAATTGGTAGATAGGGCCCCTTACCCACAAAGAGCTAATGGGCTATAGGGAGAGACAGACATGAAAACTACAGATAGGGGAAATAATAGAAAGTAAAAATATTTTCATAGCTCGTGCTGGGTTGAGTAGCTAGGAAATAGGGTGCTGGTTTTGAAAAAACCAATGGGCAATTATATTTTTGGCATTAGAATAGGATCTTCCTTAGAAACTCGTGGTTATAATCCTTTTTTTCATTACTTTTTAGACAAATGAATGGCCTCTGGAAAGCTTCTGTGAAGAACTTTGTAATGATCTTTTTAATTCTTCCTGGGAGGTAATTCTATATTAAGCATTTTCTCCAACATAAGCACTGCATTTATGACTTTAAACATAAATGAGGGGGAAAAAAACACGTCAGTCCCCCGGCAGTGGTCTCTTCAGTGAATTGATCGTAAAGAAAAGGTGAAAAATTTGGTGTTAAGATGTATTTTACTGCTTCTTCTAGCTTCTGCTCTAATTCTTCCTTGGGTCAATAGGATGGGACTTGTGCATGGGTTGAGGCAAGCGATAGGTCAGCCCTTGGGCTAGTAGATTTTCTATAAGTTTCTCTGTCGGGACTTCCTGGAGTCCAGGGTAGATCCGCCTTTCCCCCCCAAGCCACTCCCCCACTGAGCAGTGTGTTCTATCTAGGAGACCAGACGTTCCCTTTATTCATCCCGAAGGAAAGGGGAAATCCAGTTATTAAAGCACCTTATGGATGGGTTTGCATTTTCAGGTTCGACATGGTGCAGGCACAGGTCTAAGGGAAATCCTTAAAGCCCACGGGAAAAGTGGTGGCAAAATTGGAGACAGCACTTTGGAAGAGGTAAGCAGACAAGATCGGTGACTTGGGTTCTTCGGGATTTGCTCGGTTCCGATTGTAGCTTTTATCTTGTTATGGATCGGAAGGTTAAAGTTCAAAGTTCTATTCTTGGCCCCGAAATTCTTTCCAGTAAGTTTGTGAGAGATGTGAGAAGTAGCGAGGCCCAGTGGAAAGAACATGGGCTCGCAGTTTAGAGGGCCTGGGTTCTCATCCCGGGTCTGCTTCTTGCCTTTGGTGCGTGACCTTGGGAGAGTCACTTAACTTCTCTGTGCCTCAGTGTCCTCATCTGGAAAGTGGGTATTCGGTACATGCTCTCCCTCTTCTTTAGACTGTAAGCCTCTTGAGACTGTCAGACCTGATTTTCTCATATTTGCCTCAGTGGTCAATACAGTGCCTGGCTTCTAGTAACTACATAAAAAACTCCCACGATCATTATAATTATAAAAAGCATTTTGAAGGTGCACCCATAACGGGACACGAAGCTTTGTTTTGTACTTCTGCTTGGACCTGGTCTCGTTTGGCTGCTATAAAATTATTCAGAAGTTTGAAATGCCCAGTAATTCCACAGAGGCAAGGAGTTATATAATTGTGTTAAGGTCATTTTGCATGCCATATACCGTGCTCAGCCCTGGGTGAGATATGAGATAATCAAATTTGGTTTTCCAATACATCTGCCAATCTCCCGAGCAGGATATCAGACCTAGTCATTATTAAAGCATTTGCCAATAATAATAATTGTGGTATTTAAGTGCTTACTTTCTGCCCGGCACTGTTCAAAGCCCTGGGGTGGATGCGGGCAAATCGGATTGGGCCCAGTCCCTGTCCCACGAGGGGCTCGCAGTCTCCATCCCCATTTTACAGATGAGGTCACTGAGGCCCAGAGAAGTGGAGTGGCAGAATGAAAGGAAGACAAGTGGCAGAGCGGGGATTAGAATCCATGTCCTTCTGACTGACCCATCTTCTGTTCACGTGGCCATTCTATTAAGTGCTGGGGATGGTAACTTAGGAGATGGGACACAGCTCCTCTCCTAGACTGGGCTCGGAATCTATTTTATCTTTATTTTAGAACTCGCACCACTGAGACCCAGAGAGGTGAAGTGCTTTGCCCGAGGTCACAGTAGAACAGTGGCAGAGCTGGGATTTGAATCGCCCCCCGCCCCCACCGTCTCTCCCAGGACCTCCTTCTCTATCCCCTAGGAATACCGCCTCCTGAACTAATGAAAACTCAACTGAAACTCTGTGGTTCAAATTAGGATCCCAACACCTCAAATCATAGGGATTTTGTGGATTTCGGGAATCTCTGTAGATTAAATTGCTTCCAGGATTTTGGATAAGGCTAGGTTAAACGTGTATTTTCAAAATTTGGGGTAAAATCTGGTTTAAGGGAAATATAAGGCAAGTCAAACGGTTGTACTTGGGAGTTTATTCAAGCGACTTGAAACCTTTATCCAGGACATCCCTACAGAGGGAAGGGGGCAGGGGCGGAAGGGGGTGAGGAGGAGGAGGTCGCGGACGTCGTAGAGGATGCTTGTGGTTGGGCTGCCCTGTCCCTTTCTGCGGTGAGGTAGGGAAAGAGTGGGGCCTGAGGGCTGCAGCAGCCAGGCCCTGGAGTCGGCTTCCAAAGTGGGAGGGGATGAGACCGCCCCGAGGGGGGGGGGTCAAGTTGTAGGTAGGAAGCATCAGAAGTGGCAGAATTCAAGGGAGCTCTGCTCGACTTTGTGCACACTTCCTTCAAGTTGATTTACAGCTAAACACAAAAAATTGGGCTAGAAGTAAGCCCACATCTGGGAAAATGCTCCCCCCGCCGGACCCAAAGCCACACCCCAAGTATGTTTTATGGAACTAGTGCTGACTCACCCACTTCTCCGATCCCACTCCCTAGCTGTCGTCCGATCTAGATAAGTTAGTGGCTGGCCTTGTTTTTTCCCTTGGATTTGGCCGGCATCACTTCAGTCGATCACTGAGCACTTACTGTGTGCAGAGTACTCTACTGAGCACTTGGGAGAAAACAGCACAATAGAGTTGATAGACACAAAGAACTCACCGTCCAGAGGGGGAATAAATACACCTAAATGTGCTGTCGCAGATCTTGTGCGATAATAATCATCATAATAATTAATAATTGTGGTACTGGTTAAGCGCTTACTTTTTCTGAAGTACTGAAGCACCGTACTGAAGCACTGGTGTGGATACAGGCAAATCGGGTTGGACACAGTTTCTATCCCATGAGGGGCCCACAGTCTCGATCCCCATTTTACAGATGAGGTAACTGAGGCCTGGAGGAGGTGAAGCGACTTGCCCGAGGTCACAAAGCAGACAAGTGGCAGAGCTGGGATTAGAACTCATCGCCTTCTGACTCCTGAGCTCGGGCTCTATCTGCTATGCCATGCTGCCTCTCTATTAAATGCTTATTATATGCCAACCACATTTCTCAGCGCTGGGGTAGATAGACCTTAATCAGGTTGGACACAGTCCCTGTCCCACATGGGACTCACACTCTTCTCCCCATTTTCAGATGAAGTAACTGAGGCCCAGAAAAGTTAAGTGACTTACCCAAGGTCATGCAGTGGACCGGCGGCAGAGTTGGGATCAGAACCCAGGTCTTTCTGACCCTCCAGGCCCGTGCTCTATCCACTAGACCACCCTGCCTCTCTAGGCAGAAGCCATCTGGATTTAGGGCATTTACTATTAGAACTGAGGAGATTTGTAGGTTGTCTTTGTAGTGAAGGGTATGGTTTCTTGCAACTGAAGTAGAAATCAGTGACAGGTTATTTGTCATTATTTGTTACAATAGTGTTACATTGTACTCTCCCAAACGCTGAGTACGACGCTCTGCACCCAGTAAGCATTCAGTAAAGACAAGTGAATGAATGAAAGTTATCTGGGTGGTCCTGGAGTCGGGCGTCCTTGCTGATTTACACTGAGGATTCTGTGACGGTACCAAAAATATCCCAAATGAGTCGCCTCAAATTTTAAATGACGGTTCGGTTTTGACAGATGGCCCAGCAGCATCAGGAATGGCTAGAAGACTTAGTTATCCGACTCCTGTGCATTTTTGCGTTAGACAGATTTGGAGACTTCGTATCGGACGAGGTGAGTGTCAACTTTAGCGGGTCACTTGGCGGTCCCAGCCTGGTTTTGCGGAGGTAAATGAGCGGGGCAATCTTGAACTTCACCCTCTTTCCACCTCTATCATATTTTAGGTGGTGGCACCCGTACGTGAAACGTGTGCTCAAACTCTGGGAGTAGTATTAAAGCACATGAACGAGACAGGCGTTCACAAGACGGTGGATGTGCTTCTTAAGCTGCTTACACAGGAACAGTGGGAAGTGAGACATGGCGGCCTTCTAGGAATAAAGTACGCTTTGGCCGTCCGACAGGTAAAGTCGAATTGTTTGGGAAGGATTTGCGACCCTGCGGTGACGACTTTCAGAGATGCCCACTTGGACCCTTTGAACACTTTTAAAGTACCTCCTGGGGCGTGGGGAGGTCGCGGGATGGAAATAACTTCACTCCTGAATGGTTGCACCCGGTAACTATGCCGGATTTGATTCAGAATGCTACCGTTCAATTTCTGTGAGCCTTCCTTTTTATCTGTTAAGGACTCAAAGGTGCAGAATGCTCTGTCTGTTAGCTGGGGAACGGTACTCCCGTAATATTTTTGCATTGGAAGTTCACAGCTCGCGACTAAATCTGTCTCTAACCTAAGCAACTGGGTTCGTTCCCATTTTATGAGCGACTGTCCGTCTCTCCTTTTTCCAGTAATCTCTTCAGCATTCTTAAATGATACTCTTGGATTCTCGTTGAAGGTTCGAATAGTAAATGGAAAAAGCGACCCCTGAGTCAAATCGATGCCCAGCAGGAGGAAGTGCTTTTGTGCAGTGGTGTTTCTTTAAAAGCCTTTCTTTTCTTGACCAAGCTCCTGTCTCCACACTATTTTGCAGGATGTCATTAAGACTTTGTTGCCTAAAGTTTTAACTACCATAATCGAAGGACTCCAGGACCTCGATGATGATGTCAGAGCCGTTGCCGCGGCGTCCTTGGTGCCGGTAGTGGAAAGTCTCGTTCACATACAATTCCAGAAGGTGAGCGACGGGCTCTTGCATCGCCTTTCGGAGGGTTTCCCCCTCTGCCGTAGCTAGATTGGTCGAAGCGGGGAAAAGCGGACTCAAACCAAAGCGCCTTGCTGTTTAGAAGTCCGAGTCTATGCCCAGGACCTCTTTTCTGTCACTCTTCCCCTGCCCTCCCTTCTCTGTCCTTCAGCACTACTCACTGCCCATTCTTCCTCCTCTAGGCACATAGCTAAATGTCTTACCCCCGGGCCCTTATATTCTACCCCCCCTTCCCTCTCTTTGACACCTTCCTTTCTCCTCTCTTGCCCTCTTTAGTTGTTCCTCGGTCGCTTAAAGCTCATTTGTAATGCCTTCGTGTGTCGGGTTGACTTTTTTCCCCTAAAAGAGGTTGGCTTTCTTCCTCTATCAGGTGACCATCCCGATGCCCCTCTTGGAAAAGTCCCGTCACACTGCCGCCCTTTGATTTCGTAGTAGCGGAAATAACAGTTGTAATGGAGACGGCATCAGAGCCCGTGGGATTTTAGGAGGGCTTTGAAGAGGATTGGGTTGAGATTTGGCAGGGAAGGGATTGGGAGGTGGCTCAGAAGGTAGAGTAGTTAGGTGAAATTGGGAGGAGTGAAGTGGGTGGGTAGGGGAGAGAGGCTGGTAAAAAAAAGGTGGAGGGCCTCAAAATCAATGGCTGAGTTTTTGTTTGATCTGGAGGGAGATGGGCAGCCATTAGAGGGTTTTGAAGTGAGTGGAGGTGTGCCCTGAATGAAATTCGAGAATGAGCCCAGCAGCAGCGTGAAATATAGATGAAGGTGGTGGAGCGAGACAGGGAGAAAACTATCTTATGACCAGTGCCTGAGTAAGATCAGTGGCCATTTGGGGCAGGAAGGCATGGTCCCGTGAAATGTTTCTGAGGACGAATCAGCAATATTTAACTGTCGATTGGATGTGGGAGCAGAAAAACAAGGCGTCGCGGTTGTGGGTATCAGGACATTGGGAAGAGGGGAAGACGCAGGAGGGAAGACGAAGAGTACGGTTTTGATTATCTTGTGTTTCGAGGTGCCCTGAAAACAAAAGGGGATGAACATGGGGTTGGTCAGTTGGAGAGATGTTGGGGGTAGAGGTATAGATTTGGTAGTCATCCATTTAGAGGTGTTAGTGCCCACTTGAAATCTGCTTCCCTTTTATCCGTCTTTTCATAACCTGTAAGCTCCTCGTGGGCAGCGATTGTGGGTACCAACTCTTTCTCAGGCCGTTAGTACAGGACTCTCAATAAATCCTGTCGATTGATTGAACCTCTCTGACCCTTTAACCTGTCAAGATTCTGGCCCTCTCCTCCACACCCCTGTCCCAGACTTGACCACATCCCCAAAGCTAAAGTCACCATCCCCTTTCAGTAGTTGGGGAAGCCAGTCTCTTGCATCTCATTCATCTTGAGGTCTGCCACTCTCTCCTGGTTGTATGCTCTGATTATTCTGCTGGTCCATGTGTCCTTTTTAGAAGTGTGGGTTACTTATTGCCCGCCACTGTTTTAAAAAGTATCCTTCATTCCCACCTTCTGGCGCAGTCACCTCCTGGCCTTCTTGTCGTTACACAGTCTTGACCGTCGGCTACGCAATTAAAATCGCCACCCAGTTGGACTCTCCGTGTTGTCCATAAAAAAGGAGCTATCGCTTAAAAAAAAAAATTCCTCTCTCTCCAGTTCTGCAGCGCATGTTCATTTAACATCCTCAGTTCTCCCCACTTAAAAACACCTCCCTGCCACTGTTCCACCTTCCTCCTCGTTTTAATGGTGTGCTTTTTAAAGACTCCTCCGACCCCCATTGTACTTCTCCTCCCTGATCAACCACCGTGACTAAACCCCGTATCTATTCCCAGTTTGGACAGCCTTGCATTCTCTTGCGTCTCCGATTTTGTTTCTCTCATCAAGATGCCCCATTTCTTTTCCTCTCCCGCCTGGTACGCTTGTCCAGATCTAGTACCGATCGTATTTATCATGCTAGTTTGGAAGCGGCTGAATCATTTTTAGATGTTTTCCATCCTCCTCCTCTTGCTTACTATGACCTTTGCCCTCTCCCTTCTGTTTTGTCTCCTCCTTCCTTACCTTGCTGGTCTCTAGGCCCCTCCTCATAGTAAAAATAATAATTGTGGTTACTTTTACTAATTTAATTGTGGTTATTTACTAAGCGCTGGGGTAGAAACAAGATAATCAGATTATCAGAGTCTCTGTCCCGCTTACAGTCTGCAAGGGCAACAGGTATTGGATCCCCCTTGTACGAATGAGGGAACTGAAGCCCTGAGAAATTAAGTGACTTACCCAAGGTCATCCAGCAGGCCACTGACAGAGCAGGAATTAGAACCCGGGTCTTCTGACTCCCCGACCTGCCCTCTTTCCACTAGGCAGCACTTTTCCATGTCCTACCGAGGACATGATTGAACTCCTTTTGGGGCCATGGGTAGGAGGGATCTTGCTCCTTCCTCTCTTAGTGCCCTGGCCCTCCACCACCTCTCTGGAACTTGATCCTGTTTTCTCACTGCTTGTTTTCTTCTTCCTCTTCTTGGCCTCTGCCCTGCAGAATTCTTCCCCTTCACTCTTCCCTCAACTTCTCGTTGCTCTCCCTTTGCTCCCATCTCCTGCACCCCTTCCCCTGCCGGCTCGAATGCCACCTCCTCCCCCTCTTTCCTCGGTGGGTGTCATTCGTGCTTTCCTGCCCCCTGCCCTTACGCCGGACACTGGTAGCAGAGTTACTTTCAATCCGCATTTTAGGCCCGGCACTGGTTACCCTCAATATTTATAAAATACTATAAATTTACATGATACTATAAATGGTCAAGGGAAGTAGAGGAGGGAGCCAGAACCTTGACAGGTTAAAGGGTCAGGGAAGTTCGATTAACTGACGGGATTTATCGATTTCCCTTTCTGTGCCCAGACAACAAAACATCCTGGAGATGTTCTACCCCTCTCTACTCCTCACCGTTACTTAGCCTCTGGGTTACATGGCCCCAAAAGGAGTTCAGAAGGAAAGGGAGAGAGGGCACAAAAAGTCTATTCCTCACTGTTACCCCAGTGAGTAGCTCACATATAGCCACCATTTGTCGGGGGTGCAGAAGCCTACCACAGAACCCCTTCGGTCAGAGCTTGACATCTGTCAGCAGCGGTGGCCTCATTTTTAATTAGAATCTCCCCAGTCTTCGACCTGGGAATAATTACAGAGTTTTCCCACAGTTCCTTTCTCCCCACTGCCCCCTACGGCTGCCTTCAAAAGAAATCAACCTGTGGGTAACCTCAAATGCCCTTTGATTGCTGTTGATCAAGACCTCTCTCTGATCACGGCATCCAATATGACGGCGTCCAGTATGCTCTCTGGCCTGATGTTATGGGACCTGATCACTAAAATGTCCACCACAAAGTTATGGGGACATGCTACCTAGCTCTCCTGTGGATACTCGAGTGTGTCACAAATAGCCCTTGAATGTGGTTTCTCCTCCTCTGGCCACCGACCCGTCCCGTGGGTGATCCTTCTCTGCTTCTTGCCACCTTCCTCCACGTCCTGCTGGGCTCCCACAGAAGAGCGCCTGGACCAGCCTCCTTTTTCCACTTTTCCTCACCACTCCCTCCCTTCTCCATTCTTTCCTCCCACCTTTCCCTTCCCTTACCCATCACTGACACCTGAAAGCCAGGGAATGATAGCTTTAGGCTCTTCAAGTCACTCTCTCTCCTCAAAAAGTCTAACCGCTACCTCTCCACTCTCAGCTTTACCTTGTCCTCATCCTTCCCCCTAGCTTCTCCTTCCTTCCAGCTCCTCGATATTTTTCCAGTTTACTCTAAACCATCTCTCCTCCCTCCCTGCTCATTTCCAGCCCCCCTGTGCTATTCCTCCTCCTCTCCCAGCTTATGAGGTCCAAGCTGGGAGGAGGGAAGGAGCAACCAACTCTCTACCAGCCTTCTCCTCAGGACACTGCCTCTCCTGCCCACACACATGGAGCGGAGAAACCTGAGAAGTGGCTTCTGTCCTCCGTGGACAATGGCTAATGTCTTCAAGTATATGAAAGATGGCCACGAGAGCGAGTGAAAATGGTCTTAAGTCCAAGCGAGAGTTTGGTTAGACACCAAGAAGAATCTCTGTCACTGGCCTAAACCGTGCAGCCATTGACGGAGAGGAGTTAATGAACTCTATCTTTGAAGGTTTGACCATGACGGTGGGTGATCTCTCACAGTCCCCTATACATCTCGGATCCGCAGATCTCATAAACTCCTTCCTCTCTTCTCCCTCTCTCTTCCTCCCCTTTCCCCTGTCATTCCCACTCTTTCCCCTTTTCCCCCTCTCCCTCCCAATGTGATATTTTGGGAACTAGTTAGGCTCATTCATTTTGGGAAGACCAGAAAGTCAGGAGGATGTTTGGGAATTTTTTTTGGCGGCGGGGGGCAGAAGAGAAAAGCCAGAAGGAGGAAGCAGATGGATTTGTGGAGTGGACTGTAGGGAATGACAGGGAGAGCGGTTCTAGAGATGAAGCCACAGGACAGGAGTCAGTGGCATTTGAGTGCTTACCGTGGGCAGAACACCGTACTAAGCGTTTGGGAGAGTAGAGGCCAAAGTAAGGGTGCCAAAAGCGAGGTGGGATCCTGGGAGAGGGGGTTGGGGACAGAAGCAGAGCTGGGGAGCGATGGAGGGAGGACAGGATTTGATTGGTGCTGATTAGATCCATGGAAAAGTCTAAGCTCGGCTTATGCCGAAAGTTGTAGCATCTGTCTGCAGTGTGCAGAAATACAACATGCGTGCTAACTCTTCTCCCTTCCTGTAACCTTCTAGGTGCCCTTCATTCTAAATACATTATGGGATGCCCTTCTGGAGTTGGATGATCTGACAGCATCCACAAACAGTATCATGACCCTTCTTTCGTCCCTTCTAACTTATCCTCAAGTCCGACAATGCAGGTAATTTTTTTTTTCCCGACTGACTTGGCTTTATGTCCAAGACATTCCGAAGGGTGGTGAGAGTAGCGATAGAAGAATGGGTTCAGATTGGGACTGTCTGTTGGGGAGGATGCAAGGGGATGTTGCATTTTAGGTACTGGGGAAAGTGGCAAGTAGGAAAGGGTTGTTATTGAATCTTTTACCGCCCGTAGAGTTTGGGGTGTTTTTTTTTTTTTTCCTTAACCTGATCTGACCCCAGTTTCTACATCCTGATTCACTTTGTATAAATTTGAGTAGAACTTGAAAGTAAGATGAATTGTTTCTCCACCCACCGAGACGATGTAGCTCTGCCGTCTGTGTTGCTTCTCCTCCTCTCACCCCCTCCCTCCACTCTGGGAAACCTTGCCCCTTGATTTATTCCCCTCCCTGCACGCTCCCACCCCCCTCAGAGGGCAAGCTAGGAGCAGCAATCATGGGAAGGGGAGCTGATGAACTGAAGGAAGAGAGGTACTCCTGTGGCGGGGAGAGAGTCACTTGTTCCCAGTCGCTTCATCACCTAGGGCTCTGTCTAGTTGAGAGCCCTTCTAGCATCTCCTTCAAAGGCCTCACTCCTCCTTGGCTATGAGGTGTCTTGGTGCTGCTCTAACTCATGAGGAGTTCTTTCCAGCAATCCCCTGGACCAAGGAGCTAGTAAGTACAACTAAAATGGAACCCAATTTAAAAAATAAATAAACTTAAGGTTGTTTTGGGGTTTTTTTAGGTCCAGAATCCAAACCCTGGGGATAATCTCTTTTGAAAATACAGTTCCATTAAAAAATCCATACCCTAGTTATATAACTTTGTAATAAAATGATCCAGTCTCCAGGTATGTGACATTGTGATGGTCGGCAATTATACTTCACTGTTCTAAAATCAGGCCAGCTTTCCCCCCTCGTTTTCTGTGGAAAAATAACACACGCCATAAGGCTGAGGTATAAGCAGTTACCTTCCTGTGTTGAAGGAAGGGTTTCCGTACCCAGTTGAGGTGGCTAGAAATTGCCACTCAACCCGGAGATTAAAAAAAGAAAAAGTGTGCCCCCAAACCTAGTCCTTAAGGAAGGCTGAATTATTTGTTCCAATTTTACTCTTTGCTCACCTTGTCTGTATCTCGAGGACCTAAAATAGCATCAGGAATTTCCTCGCAGCCAAGCCGGATTCATTAGGTGGGTCCAGATTTGGGGCGGGAGAAATCCATGCCACTGCTTGCAGGTGTCCCTTTGATTTTAAAATGATCCCCAGTGAGTCCTGTAGTCTTTAGCCCAGGGAAGCATGGCAAGTCATGGCCTACGGGATGGTTCGAGGCTGATGACCTCTCCAGGGGAATGCAGCTCTTTCTGCCTGAGCTACTTGTACTTGGTTCTGAGCCTCGGCAGTGCATTTTCTGCACCTAAATCCGCCTATTCTTAACTGTCCCCTTGATGGCTTGTGTGAGCTCCTCTCCTGTGTGTCCCCCAAATGACATAAGTGGTTCCCTCTCTTGGCAAAATAATTTCACACCTTTCCCTCCACTCCTCCATGCTGCAAACCACAGAGAGGAGCTTAGACTCCAGTGGGAGGGATGAAGATGTGTGGGGGTGACTGACCAAGGAAATGGAAAATTTTAAAAATGAAGCCAACCTTAAGACCAGACTCGTGAAGTCATTTCTAAATGGTATATTTTGCTGTTTCCAATTTGGAGTGATTCCATCAACGTTTCCCCAGGGATCTGCCCGGATAGAGCTCCCCTATCAGGGTGTGTGGGACAAGAGGGATGAGGACAAGGAGGACACAGATTCATTGATATCGCTGCTGGGTCTGTTGGTTAGGGAATGGGCAGCAGGAAGCTGAGTATAAGCAAGTAGTTCCGCAGTAAAACCGCGCTTTAGAAAAAACCACAGATTCAACCTTCCTCAGTTCAGACCCGGGGCCCTCTCCCGCTCCAGTCGTGGAGGGGGTTTTTGCGGCGCTGTTGAAGAATGATGCCTGGAAGCAGATTCTTGCCTAAGGTGGTGAAATCAATGTTTACTTTCTTTCATCAGCATCCAGCAATCGCTTACGGTTTTGGTCCCGCGAGTGTGGCCATTTTTGCATCACACGATATCCTCCGTTCGAAGGGCTGCGTTGGAAACGCTGTTTACGCTGTTATCCACCCAGGACCAGGTGAGAACTAGGGCCTGGGGTGCTGTAGCCTTTGAAGTTTGAAAAAGTGGCAGGCTTGCTTCCTGCAGTCCCTTAAGACCAGGAGAAGTTAGGGCAGTCATCCCCTCTGCCTAGGGGACTTAGAAGGGGAGAACAAAGCAGGTGGCTCTCCCAGAAGAGGTTACAATACCCCTGTGGTGTCACACTTCGAGGTTGCCCGATGGGAGAGTCCTAGAACTCTCCTTCGTCTCCTGCTAAATCGTAACAGTCTGTACGGACGGCTTATTAATCGATCGATCGGTGCTATTTCTTATGGCTTAGTGTGTACTAAGCAGATGGGAGAGTAGAACACAAGAATTGGTAGACAAGTTTCCTGCCCACAGGGAGCTGACAGTATAGAGGAGCTGTTATCAGAAACCAGCATTAGGGAATGATTCTCTCATGGATGGTTTTCCTGAGATTTCTGCTTTTCTGTAGAACTATCATATTTTTTAAAACTTGGTGCGAAACTTCAAAGAGAACAATATTTGCGGCACCCAATCAGTCAGGCCACACTAGGGCCTTGCAGCGTACGTTTTTCCAAAAGTTGTAAAAGAATAAAGAGCATGGATCTGCGGCCCAGGATACCCCCGAGGTAGGTCACGGCAAAACATATCGGCCTTTAAGAACTCAGCGACCCAGATGGGTCGGACGCCAAGAAGAGCTCATGAGGTGATCCTATAGAAGCGGGCCTGGGAAGGTAAACCAATCTGTTTAGAAGCCCTGCAAAACAAACCGCAGACACTGTAACTTGACCACTAAACTAGAGAATGGAGGTAGAAATTCAACAGCAGGGTCAGTGAGTAGGGGAGGGCAGGGCATGAACTGGAGGGAATCACCGAGGTGGCTTTCAGGGCCGTCGTAAAGCTGCCCCGCCCCCCTGTTTCTGAGGAGGGGGAAGAAAGCTCGCCAGCTCAGTGGGGAGCCCTTAAGCGGGATCCTCCCTCTGGTAGATATCAGAGGAGAAAGGAGAATACTGGGGCGGACGGACCAGGATGACGGCGCGGAGGGTCGTACCTTTGTGCCGTTCTCCACGGCACAGAATTGAATCAGTGGAAGTGTTTATTATGGCCAGTCTTTTCGCTCACCCAGTTTTTTTGTGGGGCGGACTCTTTTTCCACAGTCGTCATTTCAGTGCTTAATCTCTTCACCTTTGAAAGCTAGGAAACTGAATTTCAGTGTGCTGCCCTGCGTCTTTGCTGGAATCCCCTTACTAGGCTTCGTGATGATAACAGTGGCGACGGCCTTTGTTTAAGCACTCACTCTCTGCCGAGAATGGTGCTGAGCGCTTGGGTAGATCCAGACAATCAGGGCAGAGACAGCTCCACATGCGGACGTACGAGGGGAGTGGGGAGGGGAGGTATTTTAACCCCGCTTTACAGATGAGGAAACTGAGGGTACCGAACAGTTAAGTGACTTGCCCAAGGTCACGCAGCAGGCAATTGGCAGAGCTGGGGCTTAAACCCAGGCCTCCTGACTCCCAGGCTGGTGCTCTTTCCACTAGGCCCCAGGATATCTGCTTTTCTGATGGTTCTGGGCTCTTTTAAACTCTGCCCGGAAACAGACCAAAAAAAAAAAAAAAACATTTAGTGATAAATGATACTGTTGGGTAAATAAGACCCTGCCTGGCCTAGAGATAGGTGATAACAATACAAGGAGTTATCCAGCGCCAATAGTAAAGTGCTCATGCAACCAAATACCTATGGTGCTTCCAACTGTCCAGTTTTTGTATGCTAGCTTCTTGTTAACAAGTGGAACAGTAAATATTCCAGAAAAGCCCGATTGAGTAGAAATTAACCATACCCTTGGGCGCAGTCCAGATGACTGAATCTGTAAAATTTATGGGCGCGGAGTGCACTTTTTTTCTTTCAAAATAGAGACTTTGCTTAATGAAGCCCGCTTGAAAATCCTTGTAGAATCTTGGTTCTGTTAGCCACTTCTGCAATCGAATTCCCAGCTGTCAGAGATTATACTTCTGCCGAAAGAGGAATGAACCTCAGATGGCTTTCCCTTAGAAGAAAACTACCCCACCAAGGAACGATGAGGTACTCACGGTTTCCTGACTCGTTCATTTTGTCGTTGCCTTCAGAATTCCTCATCCTGGCTGACACCTATTCTCCAAGATATGCTGAGGCACATTTTTCAGTTTTGTATTTTGGAAAGCAGCCAAGAAATTCTGGACCTCATTCACAAGGTACGTTACAGACCAATCTGGGGTTCTTTGTCCGTTTGTTTTTCCAGCCTTTTCGTTTCCCTGTTAAATACCCAAAACCTTTCCTCAACCCCCAATTCTAAAAGTCTGATCCGGCCCACCAGTGCCTCTTCGCTTAATTTTAGGGTGAAGCCAAGTGTCGCGTAAACAACTATTGCTGGTGCTTAAGATTCTAAAATCAAAGTGGCACCCCTGAAATCAGAAGATGGACTAGGACAAGAATTCATCCCCCATCCAGCTTTCCTAACCCCTTTCAGGATGTCACTCTCTCCAACCTCTAATTCACTTTTTATCCCCCGCCCTGCCTCCCCTTTAGTGTCAACGTGATCGATCAGGAATTTTTGTGGTTCCCTGTATTATAGCAGCTTAACACCCTTACTGTCCTCCCTATCTCACAAACCCAGGGTTTGGGTGGGAAGATGAGGAGTTCTGTTTTGGACGTCTTTAGTTTGAAAATGTTGGCGGTGCTTGGAATAATCCTTGACTCATCTCTCCCATTCAACCCACATATTCAATCTGTCGCCGAGTCCTGTCGGTTCTACCTCCACAACATCGCTAAAAATCCACCCTTTCCTCTCCATCCAAATAGCCACTATGCTGATCCAAGCACGTATCGTCTTCCTCCTTGAATACCGACTGGGTCCTTGCTGACCACCTTGCCTCCGGTCTCTTCTCCATTCTTCACTCTGCCGCCCAGGTCGTTATTTTCAATATAAAGAACAAAAAAAAGAGTTCAGTTCACTTCTCCCCATGCCTCAGAAATGTCCGGTATTTGCCCGGCCACCTCTGCGTCCAAACGGAAACTCCTTACCATTCGCTCCCTCCTGTCTTACCTTGGTGAATTCCTACAAGCCAGCCCACTCACTCCACTTCTCTAATGCCAACTTCCTCACCGTATCTCATCTTGTCTTTATCTCTGCCAACCTCTTGCCCACGTCTTCCCTCTGCCCTGGAACATCCTCCCACTTCCCGTACAGACCCTTCGCTGTACTAAAATCGCATCTCTCCAAGAGAACTTCCCTTTTTAAGTCCTCATTTCTTCTACTCTCTCTCCCTTCTGCGTTGTGTGTGGTCTTGGACCCCTTAAGCACTTGATATTCACCCCACCCACAGTACTTATGCGCGAATTCATAATTGATTTTTTAACGTCTGACTCCGAGTATAGACTGTAAGCTCCTGGCGGGTTGTATTGTACTTTCCCAAGTGCTAAATACTGGCCCTGCAATCAGTAAGTGCTCAATAAATAGCCCTGAGTAAATGAGAGGCCGGAGTCGCATCTGGAATTAACCCGCAGAGAAACATTTCAACAAGAGGAGCAGGTCTGGACCCTGTGGAAAACCTCCAAACCCTGCATTCGGGGCAGGCCCACAGAATGAGACAGTTTTAAGGAGGCAGCCGGAAAACGGGGAGAACCGGTCGGCTGTCTTCAGCTGGTCACGCCTCTGGAGCATCACGGTCCCTCGGCCAGGAATGGGGGGCTTGGAGATCTCTGGTTCCAGTCTGGACTGTCTGTTTGCTTCGTCCCTTAGGTGTGGCTGGAACTCCTGGACAAGGCGTCACTCCAATATGTGGTGGCGGCCGCCTGCCCGTGGATGGGTGCCTGGCTCTGCCTGATGATGCAGCCTTCTCATTTACCCATTGATCTGAATATGTTGCTGGAGGTGAAAGCTCGGTCTAAGGTAAGAGAGCCAGATCTACACAGTTTCCACTTTTACCTGCAATGATATTTCATTTCAGAGAAGCAGCGTGGCTCAGTGGAAAGAGCACGGGCTTTGGAGTCAGAGGTCATGGGTTCGAATCCCGGCTTGGCCACTTGTCAGCTGTGTGACTTTGGGCAAGTCACTTAACTTCTCGCTGCCTCAGTTACCTCATCTGTAAAATGAGGATTAAGACTGTGAGCCCCACGTGGGACAACCTGATTCCCCTGTGTCTACCCCAGCGCTTAGAACAGTGCTCGGTACATAGTAAGCGCTTAACAAATACCAACATTATTATTATTATTATTATTATTTGGTGAAGAGAAACTTCTAACTTAACCTTGATTCCCCCCCACCCCCAAACGTGCCCTTTTCTTTCAGTATTTTTTTTTTGGTAAATGGAACGGAGCTTTACACTGGGCATAGTAGCTTCAGGCTCTCGTTCCAACTTTGTCGTTCTCATTTCCCCAGGAGAAAACCAGCGGTAAGATACGGCAGGGACAAAGCCAAGCTAAAGAGGTGATGCAGGAATATATCGCCGGTGCGGACAGTGTCACGGAAGACCCGGCCACCAGGGATTACGTGGTCATGCGAGCCAGGGTGATGGCAGCCAAGTCAGTATTGAGTCCCTTGCTTTGATTAAAGGTCAAAATAGCAGGATTTCTCTCTTCTTAAAAACTAATTGCCCTAGGGACGGCTGTGCTTCATTAGGCGATATTGCAGTGACACCTTTTTTTTCCTTCTTCTTCAAGGTTGTTAGGAGCACTCTGTTGCTGTATCTGTGACCCCTCCGTCAATACGAACAGTCAAGAAATAAAGCCGGCTGAATCCCTTAGCCAGTTATTGCTTTTCCACTTGAATTCTAAATCTGCCTTACAGAGGGCTAGCGTGGCGCTCGTTATCTGTGAGTGGGCTGCTCTGCAAAAGGTAGGATCTTCCTCAAAACAAAAAACCCCAAAACAAAACCCGTTTGGTTAATAAAATCAACCTGGATTTGGTTCCTGCTGGGTTTATTGGCATTTACTTGGCTCTCTGTTATAAACAGCTCTGCAAAGTGTTCCAGCTGATTTATTAGCTAGCCAAACGGTAAGGGATGAGGCCATTTCCAATTGCTGGAATACCTCTTGAGAGCAGGTGACTGGTAAAAGTACAAATGCGTGGATGGGACTCCGCCCACCATAGTGGCCTCTCTTGAAGGCAGTGTGGAAATAGGCTGCTCTAAAAATACATCCTCTAAATGAGAAATCTTCCAATTCACATTGGTTCAGATGGGAAGTGTGTGTGTTGAAGTGATCATGGGCAGTCAAATGAAGGGCCACCTGGCATCCTGAGATGGGGTCACTCGCGACCTCAGCCCCGAGGTCGAGGTGAGGATTGTGGTCTGAGAAAGAGAAGCAGCGTGGCGTAGTGGAGTCAGAAGGGCCTGGGTTCTAATCCTGGCCCCACCACCTTTCTGCTGGGGGGCCGTGGGCGAGTCAGTTCCCTTCTCTGTGCCTCGGCTCCCTCATCTGTAAAATGGGGATGAAGACCGAGCCCCACTTGGGACAGGGACCGGGTCCAACCTGAGTAGCCTGTAGAGTGAGCACTTAACAAACACCAAGGAAAAAGAAAAGAACATCCCCCTTTCTCTGTTGGATTTTTGAAAAAGATAAGGCTACTCTGTCACCTGTGGGTGGACAGCAGTCAGCATAGCGCGACGGGTTGTATTTCAGGAATGCAAAGCTGTCGCCCTCGCCGTGCAACCCCGCTTACTCGGCATCCTTTCGGAGCACCTCTATTACGATGAGATTGCAGTCCCTTTCACACGGATGCAGAACGAATGTAAACAGCTCGTTTCCTCGTTAGCCGAAGCTCAGATCGATGTCGGGGACAGAGCGAACCACAGCGTGTTTACGATAGACCAAGCTACTGAACTGGTGAGTGAAAGGGAAAAACGCCGCCTCTCCCGTTCGCCCGGCCGTGAAGTAATCAGGACGACAACCTCTTTTAGTTACGCTCACCAGTTGGGCGGACCCGTTCGTCATGTCGGTTTTCGGGGCAGGCCAGGGTTTTGCCCAAGGCGGGAGTGGTGGACAGGCGGATTCTCCTGGAGCCAATATGTTATTTATAGTCTTTGAGGTAATATGTCTAGAAGGTTTGGGCTGGGAGATCTGCCCTGCACCAGGAATGATCCTACGAACTCCAAGAGAGGGCCCGGGAGCCCTACATTCACCTCTTAAGCTATTGCCTGACTTAAAACTCTTTCTGAGCGGGCCAGCGAACCGGGCAGTCGAATGAGGCTGGGGGCCTCGGGGCCTGGAGGCAGTGCCGTAGACTCGGGTTGGGGAGGGGCACGGAAGAAAGGAGTTCGGGTTCGGAGGGGCTCAGGAAGAGACGCGGGGGACATCCCCGTGGGAGAAGCTGGGAGAGGTTGTGCTGGAGGGAGAGGACGTGTCGGAGAGGATCTCCAACCAGTGAGCTGAATCTCTGAAACCCAATAAGACGATAGAGAAATTGTGCAGAGGGGAATCTCCCTCCTACCTAGACTGAGAGTCCCTCGTAGGACGGGGACTGTTTCTGGCCTGATTATCTGTATCTTCCACAGAGCTTAACACAGTGCTTGGCACGTGCTAAGTATTTAACAGATACAAATATGAGAAGCATCACCTGGAGGATAGAGCTCAGGAGTCAGAAGGACCTGGGTTCTAATCCTGGCTCCGCCGCTAGTCTAGTATGTGACCGTGGGCAAGTCATTTCACCTCTGGGCCTCAGTTACCTCACCTGTAAAGTGGGGTCTAGGACTATGAGCCCCGTGCCGGATACGGACTGTGGGCAGCCCAGTTAGTTTGTTTCTACCCCAGTGCTTAGAACAGTGCCTGGCATATAGTGAGCGCTTAACAAATATCAGAAAAAATGGTTGTTACTTTTTCTGCTTTGTGATGGGGAAAAGATTTCCCTCTGTGACTAGATTTCTTTTGTTGTTGCTCTTTTGACCTCATGCCGTTTAATCACCTAGGTAGCTTGGTTATCTCATGTCAGGTGATAGGCACTGAACACTAGCCGTTCCGTTTACTCTTGAACTTCTTTCACTTAGAAAAGGGGGTTTCCTCGTGAAGTAAAAATTGAGGGTGTCCGCTGCACAATTGGATGTGGAGGGTCAGGAGCTTCTCAGAAGGGTCGTCTTCCAAACCATTAGTCAGGAACAAGTAGAGAAGCTCATTCAGTGCCCTTGTTGGCTCTGGGCGGGTCCAGGAACCTAAACGGTCACAGGTCGGCGGTGACGATTCATCCTCTGTCTGGTGCGGGCAGCCGGTAGACCCACTTCAGCGCAGGTGTGGCTTGAGCAGACCCTATCTCCCTCCATCACCCTTCGCCCTTCCTCACCCTTTTTTTCTCGGCTGAGGGAAATTCTCTGCTCGCCGGCAAAGGGCCCTCCGAGGGTGATGAGGGGGAGGGCAGAGGACATGAGTTGTCCTTTAGGCACAGGGAACGCTTACTGAGTGCAAAACACCGGACTGAGCGTTTGTGGGAGTTGAGTACAGCCACAAACAGACACCTCCCCCGCCCACAACGAGCTCACCGTCTAGAGAGTTGTCGTTCCCCCCAGGCACGAAGCTCTAGGGACCAAACAGCCCCTTCCATATCGTGCCCTGACCTTCTTCCCCCGGTGGCAGCCGGTGGATTTCCTCTTTCCCGGGCACCGTCGTCAGCCAGCGTTCGAAAGAGCAAAGCAGGCTCGCTGTACAAAGTATATTTCAGTTCCCAGACCAGTGAAGGGTCTGTGAAGAGTGATCAAATCGGTTTATACTCAAATTTGAAATGGCTCGTAGCGTGCGATCATTCAGGACAGTTTCTTTTGTCTCTCCCCCGCCCCCACCACTCAACCCCCCGCCTCAGAAGCACCACAATCAAAAGCATTCATTCATTCATTCATTCAATAGTATTTATTGAGCGCTTACTATGTGCAGAGCACTGTACTAAGCGCTTGGGATGAACAGGTCGGCAACAGATAGAGACAGTCCCTGCCGTTTGACGGGCTTACAGTCTAATCGGGGGAGAAAAGCGTGAGCCGGGGAGAAGAAATTAATCCACGTCAGTTTTATTTTTAACAGCCCTGATGAAAAAGATGTAGAGGCCATAAGGAGAGTCTGAAATTGTTGTGTAAGCCCATGAACGCCTTGCGTGGAGAGGCAGCGTGGCTCAGTGGAAAGAGCACGGGCTTGGGAGTCAGAGGTCATGAGTTCTAATCCTGGCTCGGTCATTTGTCAGCTGTGTGACCTTAGGCAAGTCACTTCACTTCTCTGGGCCTCAGTTCCCTCATCTGGAAAATGGGGATGAAGACTGGGAGCCCCACCTGGGACAACCTGATCACCTTGTATCCCCACCCACAGCACTTAGAACGGTGCTTTGCACATAGTAAGCGCTTAACAAATGCCACTATTATTACTATGCGGGATGGGGATTTTCGGATGTAATTAATGTGTTTCTACTCCAGTGCTTAGAACAGTCCTCGATACATAGGAAACGCTAAAGAAATTCCATGCAAAAGATGAAATTTGTGAACTGTCAGCTCTCTATTTTACCCCGGATAAAAATTTATAATGCTCCAAAAGGCACAACCTGCACGTTTTTGATGGTTAATCAGTCTTGTGTTTATTGAGCACTTACTGCATATAGAGCACTGTATGAAACGTTTGAAAAAGTACAGTACGACAGAGTCGGTAGACCCCATTTCTGCCCATAAGGAGCTTGCAGTCTACATGGGGGAGACAGACGTTAAAACAGATTAGGGAAAGGGGAGAACACTTTCGTAAGTATCGTGGGGCTGAGGCGACTCTCCTCCCCGTCCCACGGTATCAACTAACTTCTCGACTGCGAGCCCGTCGTTGGGTAGGGATTGTCTCTGTTGCCGAATTGTACTTTCCAACCGCTTAGTACGGTGCTCTGCACATAGTAAGTGCTCAATAAATACGATCGAAGGAATGGATGAATATTAAAAGTCAAGGGAAACCCACTTGGCTAGGATAAGGGCAGGTGTGCGTGTCACCATGATCGTGTAAGGTGGGATTTTTGTGTTTTTTTTTTTGGTTGTTTTTTTGGAAAACTGCTCGTGGACTCGAGTTTCCCAGAATGACCTGTTAAGCCGTGTGTGTTCCTCAGCGCGCTTTTCATCTCACCAGGTTACCACCATCTTCAATGAAGCCACGTCAACTTTCAACGTACATTCTCCGGTGTTACAGCAGCTCGACAGCAAACGGCAGCAGGTCCAGATGGCTGTTAACGAAACCAACCAGGAATGGCAAGTCTTGCAGCTAAGAGTGCACGCCTTCGCCGCCTGCGCGATTGTGGGTTTGCAACAGCTTCCGGAGAAGCTCAACCCGCTCATCAAGCCTCTGATGGAGGCCATTAAGAAAGAAGAGAATACCCTGGTGCAGAACTACGCCGCCCTGTGCCTAGCCAAACTACTCCAGCAGTGCACAACCAGGTTGCCCTGTCCCAACTCGAAGATCGTCAAAAACCTCTGCAGCTCGCTCTGCGTGGACCCCCATCTCACTCCCTGCGCTGCGTGTCCGGCTCCGCCGCAAAGCAGCCATGACAACTCGAAAGGTATGGGACGGGACGGGGCGGGACCCTCGTGGACCCGTTCATTTCCAGTTCAGGGGAAGCACGGCCTGACGGGGAAGATTTCCGACGTCGGGGGGCCGGGTACCGGGCCGCGTCGCCAGATCGTACGTGTGTTTCGACATGGCGAGCAGGTCCCCTCTCCCATTCTGGCTTCCCTCAGCCACACCCGCCTTTAGAGCACGAGCCTAGTAGCCAGAAGGTCGTAGGTTCGAATCCCCACTCCTGTCACTTGTCTGTCCACTGGGTGACCTTGGTTAAGGCACTTCACTTCTCCGTGCCTCAGTTCCCTCATCTGTAAAATGGGGACTGAGACTGTCAGCCCCTCATGGCCCAAGGACTGAGCCCAACCCGATCTATTCGCTGTAGCACAGTGCCTGGCATGTAGTAAACACTTAAATACCAGAATTATCATTATTATCGTTATGAGACCTGTTGTTACCAGATCTTTCTTAGTCTGTGGCACCCCTGTTTCCCCACCCCCAAAAAACAAGGTTGGATACATCTGTAGTAGTGCATGGAATGGGAGAGCTGATATTCCTAGGAATTCTAGAAAGGAAATCTGAAGAGGTGCCGTATAAAAGCATCTTGAAAGATCGTGCAGGGGAAGCCTGATGATTTTTATAGAAAACGTTTCAAACTTTGACATTTTCTGGAACGCTCTGATGAACCTGTGCTTCTAAACTTGAGCTTTTCTGTTTTGCCCAGTAGTTCTTTTTTGGGGGGGAAAAAAGAATGAGGTAAGAAAAGATCTAAAGAAACACTTTAGCTGCACCTGAGCGGGAGCGAGGCCTGACGGATAGTTAAGCCTACCTGAGTTTCCGAAGGTCCGGCTTGCGGACCGCGGCTGAGCCTTCCGGGCCCCAATGCGCTCACCGCTGTGATGTCATTAGCCGGTTGGTTAGGGAGACGGTTCAGCCCATGTCTGAGGAGATGGTTGCGTTGCGCTCTAAGCCACGAGGGCTTTCGTCCGTGTTCACTGATTTCTGACACAGGCTCTTGCTTTTCTTCCCGACAGGCCCGAACTCTGATAAAGATGGAATGCACCACATGGTCACCAAGTACAGAGGCATCATCACCCTCTATAGGCATCAGAAGGCTGCCTTTGCCATCACGAGCAGGCGGGGTCCCACCCCCAAAGCCACCAAAACCCACATCGCAGATCTCCCTTCGGGGAGCGGCGGAAGTGTCACGCCCGAACTGGATGAGGTATCTTGTTGCCAACTGGGGTGGATTACCACGCCAACGGGTCAGGGCTGAGTTCCCTTGGGCTGGAGCTGGGAGTTCGGGAAGACACCTGTAGGGGAGTGAAGGGCTTCAGATGTGACCCCCCCCCCGCTGCCTCGTGAGGGGAGGCCGGAAAGGGGGGACAGGGCAGTCGGAAAGAGGAGGGAATGGAATACCGAAAAGGAGCAAAGGGAAAAATAGCCCGGATATCACTGAGCCACGCTCACTGTCTCTGCTCACAGACCAGAAGGGGCATGGGGCTTCACGTGGCCTGGGGCGTCGTGTGGGCGCTCGGGCCCGAGCAGGCAGATACTTAGAGGAGCCCAAACTGCGGGCTGTGGGCTTTTCCCAAGCCAGACCCCAGGGATATGAATCCGTCGGTTCCCTCACGCTAGCGGTGACGGGATGATCCCAGGAAGAGCACCTTGAGTCTTTAGGCTAGCCGTTTCGTGACCTTTGCCAGCCCAGCAGCTGTGATTTTGTGGGTGGGAGTTAGGGGTCACGTAAGCGACCATCTCCCCTCCGCCGTCGGGGAACATAGGAAACATGGGGGCTGAGAGCGGCACACAGTCCTAAGTGCGGCCAGCAGTGGTGGGAAACGCCCATCATTCCCCACGCCGTCCTGATTCTCTGGGAGCGAGAGGCAATCCTAGAATCCGGTAGAGAGGAGGAGGAGCCTGAAAGTAGCTGCCTCTGGCCTCCAACCACCAGCATAAGAAGGCATTCCCTTAGGTAGGAAGCTTCCCGAGGGACGGGGACCACGTCCGACCTGATTAACTTTTTCTTCCCCAGCCCCCAGAGCAATGTGGAGCACATTGCAAGTGCTTAACAGATACCACCCCCTTTCCTCAGAGGATCGATTTTCCATCCTTGTCATCGTCTGTGTGGTCTTCTGTGAACGATCTCTTGGGACTCGGTCATTTTCAAGGGTATTGAGCAGTACTGGACCCGGGGCTCTTCAAAAGGTCTCCTCAGTGAGGTTCTTGGCAGGAGGATTACTGGTCGATGATTCACGTGTCACCCTTTCATTGATAGGTCCCAGCACCACATTGGCTTTTTAAAGATCGCAGCCCCATGTAACTGACTCACATTCAGCAGGGAGGCAGCTGTATCCTTCACTTCTTTTCTTGCCCTGCCTAGTTAGTTTTCCCCCTCCTGCGTCAGAGGGATATGTATTTTCATCTTCAAAGGTGTTGCCCTCTCTTTGGCAGCTTCAACTCTCATCCGGTTCTTTCGGGACCTTTACTCTAAGGCATCGGTCTTATAATGGTATTTAAGTGCTAACTGTGTGCCAAGCGTTGTACTAAATACTGGCATAGAAACAAGATAATAAGGTTGGACAGAGTCCCTGTCTCGTATGGGGCTCCCGATTTAAGAGGGAATAATTTAATAATTTAATTCCCTTCTAATAGATGATGTAACAGAGGCCCAGAGAAGCTGCCCAAGGCAACCCAACAGACATGATTCAGAGCCAGGATTAGAACCCAGGCCCTCTGACTCCCCAGCACCTTGCCCTTTCCACTAGGCCACAATGCTTCCTTTATCGAGGGTCTACCCTGTGCAGAGCATTGAAATACACACTTGGGAAAGTACAACAAAATTAAATCCAGGTCCTCTGCCATCCAATAAGTCACAGTCTGGGGATTGACACCATCTTCGGGAAGATGAGGATGAATTAAGTAATGCCACCTGGATGGGAAGGTGGGTTTTCAGGAGGGCTTTGAAGATGGGGCGAGCTGAGGCAGGAAGGAGGACAGAAGGAAGGTCCAGAGCAAGGCACAGTAAGAAGCTTAGCTTAGAAGGAGTGGCGCATATTTACTGGTTGAGGGGTAGTTGGGTGGAAGGAATTTACAATCGGGAGGGAGGAGGAGCAGCTTGAAAGTAGCGGTTGGGGGTCTCTGCTTGTTGCGGAGAAGAATTGGGTGCCCGTTAAAGTTGTTGGAGATGTCCTGGAGGCCAGTGAGGTAAATTTGAGACTCATCCGCGTAGCGGTCGAAGGTAAAGCCACATGAAGCGGATGAATTCCCGTAAAGAGCGAGAGTAGAATGGGGGGAGGAGAGGACCCAGAACAGCCCCGAGTGGCACACCAACAGTTTAGACAGTGAGGGGTGGAAGAGGAGCCAGCAGAAGGAACTGAGGAGGGATAAGACAAGAGAGAACCAGAAGAAAACGGTGTCGGTGAAACCCGGGCCGCTCATCCGGCGGTAGCGGGCTGACAGAGTAGCAGCCCGGAGGCTTTTCTCTGTTTTCGCTTGGGCTAGGTTAGAGCCACCGTGCACCTGGGCTCCGAAATGTGGTGGGGCCCGGTCAGGTAGTCTGACTCAACCAGGACCTCACTCTTGGTTTTGTCTCCGAGAATCCTCACACACATCCAGAAACGAGCCAGAACCATCATTTTCAGTAACACTCCTGGAAAAAGCTTACTGGGTCCCGATCTGAAACGTTCTCTCGTGACCCTGAAGGCCACCTCAAATCAACACCAGGTTTTAAAATCCATTTCGTCCCCGGTATTTGATTAAAGACTAACTGTGGTATTTAAATGTATACTATATGTCAAGGACACTAGTAAGCCTTGGGTCAATACAAGATAATCAGATACCACAAAAAGCTCACAGTCTCAAGTCAGAGGGAGAACAGGTATTGAAGCCCCACTTTACAGATGAGGAAACTGAGGCCCAGAGAAGTTGGGAAACAGTGTGGGTCAGTGGTAAGAGCATGGGTTTGGGAGTCAGAGGTCATGGGTTCAAATCCCAGCTTTGCCACTTGTCAGCTGTGTGACTGTGGGCAAGTCACTTCACTTCTCTGTGCCTCAGTTCCCTCATCTGTAAAAGGGGGGATGAAGACTGTGAGCCTCATGTGGGACAATCTGATTACCTTGTATCTACCCCAGTGCTTAGAACAGTGCTCTGCATATAGTAAGTGCTTAACAAATACCAACATTATTATTATTGTTAATAGTAATTATTATTATTTTGGTATTTAGGTGCTTACTATGTGTCAGGTACTGTTCTGACCGCTGGACTAAATGACTTGCCCAAGGTCACGAGGCAGACAAATGGTGGAACTGGGTTTTTAAAACTGATCCTAAGGAGCTGGGGTTAATCCCAGTTGTCTATTATTGCTGATTTCAAAGCTAAATCAAAAGAATAAAAATAGCCTCTATGGGAATTCAGAGATTGGGAAATGAATTAAGTTTATAGCTATAATAATAATAATAATAATGGCATTTGTTAAGCGCTTGCAGTGTGCCAAGCACTGTTCTCAGTGCTGGGGGTAGATAAAAGGTAATCAAGTTGTCCCACATGGGACTCACAGGCTTAATCCCCATTTTACAGATGAGGTCACTGAGGCCCAGAGAAGCAAAGTGACTTGCCCCAGGTCAAACAGCGGACAAGTGGCAGAGCCGGGATTGGAACCCACATCCTCTGACTCCCAAGCCTGTGCTCTTGCCACTAAGCCACGCTGCTTCTCAAAATACACAAAATACAAAATAGCTCTATAAAAGACACTGGCATTTTTAGTCATTTTCCACATTTGGACAGAAAAAAAGAGCAAAACAGGGAGACTGTAGCTATTCTCAGATCCCCTAAAGAAGGGAAAGAGTGGTCAAACATGCTTCTGTCTATCTCGTGAAGTGAAACCATTTTTGGGCACTCATTTGAAACAAGATTTCAGAGTTCATTCGGTTATCGTCAGTGACTGAAATAGCCAGCTGTGGGCCCCGGCTATCTAACTATTCCTCCCTCAACCCACAAGTCTGATAATTCATTCATTCAGCCGTTTTTATTAGTGCTTACTGTGTGCAGAGTGCTGTACTAAGCACTTGGGAAAGCACACTACAACAAGAAAGAGTTATAATCTCTGTCCACAATGAGCTCACAGTCTAGAGGGGGGAGACAGATATCAATATAAATAAAATTACAAAATACCTCTTCAGTTTACCGTTGAGAGATCACGTTTTCAGAAAACGAGTGGCTGAAATCTTTATCAAACAGCATTCTCCTTTCCCAATTTTGGTTTCGTTTCAGGCTCAGAAGCCCTACCTGGTCCAACGGCGAGGAGCTGAGTTTGCTCTGTCAACCATAGCGAAGCACTTCGGCGGGGCCATGGCCATCAGCCTGCCCCACCTCTGGGATGCCATGGTGGGCCCCTTGAGAAACAACATAAACATCCACAGCTTTGGTATGCCTGCACTTTCCTCCAGCTGCTTTGTTTAACTAGGTGATCAGCTGGGCGGCAGACCTCAGATCCCCGGGCCGTGGCTGGATTGAGGTCAAGGGTTGGGGTGGATTTATTTTAAAAAAATAAAATAAAAAAGGGTGGGGGAACGCTCCACCTTAAATTTGTGCTCCATAATACTGAGTATACTAGTTCAGTGATATGTAAAATGAGGGCTGCTTTAATCCCTTCTTTTGGGGCTGCTGGGCTGCAGAAATGTCCCCGGGTCAGAGGCAGAGTAGACTTGTAGGGGGAGCTGCGGGAAGGAAGTGGTTTGTGGGACGGTTAACCGAACAACTGTAAATATTTCACTAGATGGGAAATCCCTCCTGGAAAAGGGAGATGGCCCGGCCCAGGAGTTGGTGAATTCTCTGCAAGTGTTTGAAACCGCAGCAGCCTCGATGGATGTTGAGCTTCACCCTTTGGTAAGTAACCTAACGACGATCCCGATTCTGCTAGTGGTAGCAGAGGGACGGGATCGCCTTTCTCCTTGGGGGGGTTGGGGAGGGTTTGAAAACCGTGGGCCTCGGTGCATTTCCAAGCTTCAGTTGTGGTGTCCCGAATTCTTTGTCAGTGATACTCAAAGGTAGAATAAGAAGCGAAAGGGGCACGGGATCAACGACAGGCTGGAAGAGAAACGGCTAACATGGAGGGAGTTCCTGAGCAGCCAGGTGGTTCGTTGGCGGTCTTCATGGGGCAGAGTGCCCTGCTAGATTAGGTGGGCACAGAGAACAGATACGACCAGGCTCAGGATGGGGGCTGGTGTGCCCCATAGTCCCTGGAAGCGAGCCAGGACCCTCCAGTTTTCCCTCATGACATGTGGGCCTCAGGTCTTTGGGACAACTGGTCACAGGTTGGGGCAACCACCCGTCCTTTACCGCCTCCCTCCATCTCCCCCCCCCACAACACACACACCCCGGGGCAGTCCAGACCACGGTCTGACCAGGCCTCCTTAACCGTCTGCATCCACTTTTCCCCGTGCCTGGCTCCCTGTGACTTATTCCAGAGGCTCTGCACCTTCACTCGGCCCCAGGGTGTCGAACCCGTGGAGGAGAGGCAGCGTTTGGGGTGACTCGAAAATTATGAAGGAAGCAAGGGACAGGGACGAAGAATAGGAGGGCGGATCGAGCCAACAGCCAAAGAGCGAGAGAAAATGAGAGTGAAGAACGAGAAGGTCCCTCCAGGAACCTCCAGGAATTACAGCAAGGGTGGCTGTAATTCGATTTGGTTAAGGCAGATCTTTGATCTCTCTCTTATTTATTATTTTTTTTCCCCCAAAGAGGTTTCCCCTTCTCCCGGGGGATGGGGGGAGATGCGCAGAACGCTGAATGTCAGGCAGTCGGAGAAATGACGTTTCTCAGCAGGTATTGGGTCATCGCTGGCCCGGGAGAGACCTGTGGGCTTCTCTGAATCCTGTTGTGGGCTTGTGTTTGCAGTTGATTCAGCATCTGCCTCATCTCTATATGTGCCTTCAACATCCCAACACGGCCGTGAGACACATGGCGGCTCGCTGTGTGGGCGTGATGAGCAAAATTGCCACCATGGAGACGATGAACATTTTTTTAGAGAAGGTTCTCCCCTGGCTGGGGGCAATAGACGATAATACCAAGCAAGAAGGTGCGATTGAAGCCCTTGCATGTATCCTTTTCGGGCGGCGGGATGTGACCCGGCGACCAATTGTCTGCCGTGTGCCTGACCGTTGAGTGTTTTGGATGTGAATAACAAAGAATTGGATGTACAGGCCAGTTGTGAAGAATGTAGTTTCATGCTTTTCAACCCCACGGCACTCAGGTGCATAGCTGTAATTTATTTATATCTGTATCTGTCTCCCCCATAAACTGTAGCTTGTTATGGGCAGGGAATGTGTCTACCAACTGTTATATTGTACTCTCCCAAGCGCTTAGTGAGTGAGTGCTCAATAAATACCACTGACTGATAGAAGAATATCTCGTAGATTTCAAACAAAAAAGTTCAGAAACACACTTTAAAACGTAAAGCGCCAGGATGTTTTGTTCAGTCTGTTGATTTGTGTGATTTCTGGTGCATCTGGAGGCACCCTACCAGATTTCAGCAGTTAAAGATCTAAGTGACTAAAAACCCACCCGAAGAGACCATCCTTAACCGCTTATCCAGGTGTGATGGAACAGCTCGACGTTGGCATCGTTCCATATATTGTCCTCCTCGTGGTGCCTGTACTGGGAAGGATGAGCGATCAGACAAACAGCGTGCGTTTCATGGCCACACAGTGCTTTGCGACATTAATCAGGCTAATGCCACTGGAGGTACGTAAGAAAAATGAGTCTGCCTGGTTCTTGATTTTTTTTTTTTTTTAAATTGCTCGACGTGTCTTATGGTTCCTTTCACGTCCAGCTTGGCGAGGGCATTGTTTGACATATGGAAGGTAGGAGGACCGCACCCTCCAGGCATTCACTTGCCATTTGCCTTTTTTCCCCACTTACATTGGTTTAGGGGTGACTCCGTCATTGGGCTCTCTACCACTCCCCATGGCCAACACCTCTTGCTTTTCCAGACCATCTCCTAGGCGGCTCTCTCCCCATCACACCCAGTAGGGCCCAGTGGAGAAATGGAGACCATCCCCCTCTGCCTCCCGCGTCTTCCACTCTTGGAGTTTCCGACTGCCCAGGGGACCCTCCAGCACCAGAAATATTAGAAGCTTGGGGGGAAGCTGCTGTCAAGAAGGCAGAGATGTTAGGGAGGCCACGGCCGTCGCCCAGATCCCGACCAGGTGCCTGGACGCGCCCCTAGGATCTCTGTCGCGGGCATTTTTTTTTGTCAGAGGCTAATAGTGGTGGCTTTCCCTTCTATCAGTTGACATTCCTCCTCACGAGGAGTTCACTTTGCGGGGACTCGAGCTGTTTCCAGCAGCGTAAAGGTGGATTCCCTAGTCCGAGGCTCTGGCAGTACTTCGGTAACCTTGAAAAAAATTCATTTCAGTCAGGCATCGCAGACCCTCCCAATATGCCGGAAGAGCTGATCCAGTTGAAAACCAAAGAGCGCCATTTCCTGGAGCAACTATTGGATGGGAAAAAATTAGAAAACTACAAAATCCCAGTCCCCATCAAAGCCGAGCTCCGAAAATACCAGCAGGTATCTTTTGTGTTTTTAGTGTCAAGAATGAGGGGCGCTTGCGTTGGTTGCCGAGGTCATTTGTTGAGTTGGGGTGCTGCTGTGTGCTCACAGCTGTGTGCGCTTATTGTACACAGATCTGCAGATATGTATATCTGTAATATATTTCTTTCGGTTAGTGTCTTTCTTCCCCTCTGGACTGTAAGCTCGTGGTGGGCAGGGGATATCTGTTGATGACTATATTGTCTTCTCCCATGCGCTTCGTCCACTGCTTGGCACACAGTAAGCGCTCAGTAAATGCGATGGATTGAAGGAATAAATGAAGCCTGTTGCTCGTGGGAGCGGAGCAATTCCTGACCCGCTCCTCATGGCGTCATTCCCCTTCCAGGACGGTGTGAACTGGCTGGCCTTCCTGAACAAGTACAAACTGCATGGGATTCTGTGTGATGACATGGGCTTGGGGAAGACGCTGCAGTCCATTTGCATCCTGGCCGGGGACCACTGTCTGAGGTACCGCGAGCATCTCTTCCTTGAGACGCAGAGCTTAGGATGCCTAATGGCATACGGGTAATCTTCTGCTGTTTTGATGTCAAAGGGCCCGGGAATACGCCCGAACGAAGCTGTTGGAAAGCGTGCCCCTTCCCTCGCTGGTGGTCTGCCCGCCCACGCTGACGGGCCACTGGGTGGACGAAGTGTGCAAATTCTGCTCCAAAGAATATCTCAACCCTCTGCACTACACTGGCCCCCCTACAGAGAGAACCAGGTAAGAGCCAGTGGCCGAGGCGGGCTTTTAAAAGCCTTGAGCGTTTGAACTCGTAAAATTTGGGCTCCTATTCCCTGTCGGATGGTTACCCGCCTTTGAATAACGGAGAAGGACCGAAGTAACTCTTCCCCCTTGTCTCCATGAAGGTTACAGCACCAGGTGAAGAGACACAACCTCATCGTGGCCTCTTACGATGTAGTGCGAAATGACATAGACTTCTTCAAGTAAGCATTTGAAATTCCCCCTTTGGAAGTCATAATGATGATGCTCAAGTAGCCAGCGGAGCTAAAATGCCCCGTTTCCTCTTCCCCCAGGAACATTAAGTTTAACTACTGTATCCTTGATGAAGGCCATGTCATCAAAAATGGAAAGACCAAATTGTCAAAAGCTGTGAAGCAGCTGACTGCTAATTATAGGATTATTCTTTCAGGCACACCAATCCAGGTAAGCATTTGGTCATTGATCTGTGTTATTTGAGCACAGGGTGGGGCTTTCGCCATTTTAAAACGAAATGTCATTTGTTAATAGTTACTGCCTGCTCCATCTAGACTTGGAAGACTGGCTGAATGCCTGTCAGATTGTTGGTTTTTTAATTGACAGTTGCAACCACTTCTTGGTAATCAAAGATTTGGTTGTCATCCAGTGGACCCCTAGGTGAACCACACTTAGATGAAATATTCTTCCAAGGGGCTTCAGTGCATCCTTGGCTTTACTACTCTCCTCTCCCGGTTCTCCTCCTGTCTCCTTGCACCCTGATCCTCGCTCTTTCCCCAGCTCCTTCTCCGCCTCCCACCCTCTAATGGGGGCGGTCCCTCAAGGCTCAGTTCTGGGTTCCCATCTATTCTCCATCTGCACCCACTCCGTCAGAGAACTCATTCCTTCCCGTGGCGTCAACTACCATCTCTACATGGATGAGTCCCAGTCGTACCTCTCCACCCTCGTGATCGTCATCGACGGTATTTACGAGCGCTTACTCTGTGCAGGGTACTGTCCAGCTTTGACCTCTCTCCTCATTCGCAATCCCACACTTCCTCCTGCCTTTTGGACATCTCTTCTTGGATGGCCTGCCGACCCATCAAAACTTAATGTGTTGAAAAGAGAACTCCCACCTAAGCTCTTTTCTTCCCCCGACTTCTCCATCGCCGTAGTCAGCACCTACATCCTCCGTCTTGAGCTCATAACCTCGGCATCCTCTTTGACTCGTTGCTCATTCAGCCCGCGTATCCAGTCTGTTGCCAGTTCTCGTCAGTTCTACCAACGTCTCTGGAATCTGCCCTTTTCTGTCCTTCCAGATTGCGCCTTCATAGATTGAAATATTTCTCCTTTCCCACATTGCTGACCTCCCTGCTTCCTGTCTCTCCCACTTCCAGTCCGCATCCTGGATGACTTTTCAAAAGAATCCAAATCTTCCCAGTCTTCAAAACCTTCCCAAGAGTCGTCCACCCAACAGAAATTCCTTCCCATTGGGTTTAAGGGACTCCATCAGTTCTCTCTCCCTCTCGCACACACACCACACCCTACCTCACTGATCTCCTGCTCAGCCCACACACTCAACTCCTTTAATGCCAACCTGCCTGCTGTACCTTGGTCTCATCTGTCTTGACACCAATGCCTTGTTCAGGTCTTCCCCCTGCCCTGAATCTCCTTTCCCCCTTCATATCTGACAGGTGGCCACTCTCCCCACCTTCAAAGCCGTACTAAAATCATCTCCTCCAAAAGACATCCCCTGACCGAGCCCTCATTTCCTCTATTCTCCCTCCCTTGTTATTCACCTCACCCTCTAAGCACTTGATATTCAGCCCACCCTAAGTTCCGCAGCAGTTAGTCATATATTTTGCCTCTAATAATAATAATAATAATATTGGTATTTGTTAAGCGCTTAATATGTGCAGAGTACTGTTTTAAGCGCTGGGGTTGATACAGGGTAATCAGGTTGTCCCACGTGAAGCTCACAGTTAATCCCCATTTTGCAGATGAGGGAACTGGGGCACAGAGAAGTGAAGTGACTTGCCCACAGTCACACAGCTGACAAGTGGCAGACCTGGGATTCGAACCCATGACATCTGACTCCCAAGCCCTGGCTCTTCCCACTGAGCCACGCTGCTTTTCTAGAGTCTAGGCTTGCTGTGGGCATGAAGTGCGTCTACCAGCTGTTATATTGAACTCTCCCAAGTGCTTAGAACAGTGCTTTGCACATGTAAGTGCTCAGTAAAGTGAATGATTGACATCTTGCCATTAATGATGCCTTTTTAACATCTGTCTCCCCCTGCGGATTGTAAGCTTCTTATGGGCAACTCTCTTACCAACTTAGCAGTTCTATTTTGTGGGACTTTCCCAAGCTGTGAGTCCTCACTAAATGACCTTGACTGATTGAATTGATCCAAGGTTGTCCCTGGGGGAAAAAGGAGCTTTATCATTATTTTATGACTTCATTTTTGGGGTTGGACACCCCCCGGATTTGATTCCTTTGTGTTTGGCTGTAAAGATGAGACTTTGGCCTGCCACCGCCATCAGATCACATTTATTGAGCACCTACTTCATCACCGAGTGCGTGGGACAGTATCAGAGGTATAGAAGACCCGAGCATTGCCCTTAATTGAGAGTAGAGTGTAGTGGATGGGACAGGGTATGAGTGCGAGCCGTGGAAAAGGAGGACTGAGATGGCAGTTGTTGGATACAAGGAGGGAAGATGAGAAATTCTTGGGGAAGGCCTCCTGAGGAGATGTGACTTCAGGAGGGCTTGGAATAATATTTGCAGTATTTAAGCCTCTACCGGGCAACTAAGCCCTGGGGTGGATACATGCTAATTCAGGTCTCACATGGGGTGCCCAGTCTAAGAGGGAGAACAGGAGTTGAACCCCCATTTTGTAGAGGAGGGAACCGAGACCCCAAAAGTGAAGTGATTTGCCCAAGGTCACAGAGCAGACAGGTGGTGGATCCAGCATCAGAACCCAGGTCCTCCAAGTCCTTGGCATTACTCTCTGACCAGGCCACATTGCTTGAAGAGTCATCGTCTGTCACTGAGGGGGAAGGGAGTTCCAGGCGGTTCTGGGGGCATGAATGATGAGAATGAAGCCCAGAGAGCTTAGTGGGAAGAAAATGAGCATAAATGGGAGGGAGCTGAAATCGAGGTCTTAAAAGCTAGTGGTCGGGAGTTTCTCCTAGAGGCGAAGAGGAGCCGGCAACTGTTGGAGGTTTTTGAGGAGAAGGGAGACTTGTGCAGCAGGATGTCTTCGGAAAATGAAGCAGGCAGCAGAGTGAAGTGGCACGTGGTGAGGGGAGAGGTTGGAAGAAGAGAGATCAATGAGGAGGTAGATAATAATAATGGTATTAAGGGCTTACTATGTGCCAAGCACTGTTGTAAGCGCTGGGGGAGATACAAGGTAACAGGTTGTCCCACGTGGGGCTCACAGTCTTAATCCCCATTTTCCAGATGAAGTAACTGAGGCACAGAGAAGTTAAGTCTCATGCCCAGAATCACACAGCTGATCAGCGGGATTAGAACCCAAGTCCTCTGACTCCCAAGCCCGGACTCTTTCCGCCAAGTCATGCTGCTTCTCACTAGGCCATGGCAGTAACAGATCCAGGACTTGACAAATGCCTGGTCCAGTGTGGTGGGAGTGGAAGGGGCGGGTTCTGGCAATATTGTGGGAGAAGTGGCAGGATTTGGTGACCAACTGAATGTGGTTGCTGGAAGAGCGAGAAGTCAAATGATGCCGAAGACTGGGGAGACCGGAAGGGCGATAGCGTCGATGGTGGTAGGAGAGGTAGCCAGAGGGGAGGCTTGGGAGGGAAGACGGGGTGTACAGCGTGGGGGCCGATGCAGGAGTCAAGCCAGGATAGGACAAAGAGGCCTGGACAGTGACCGTTTGGATGAGAGGAAGGGGCTGGATTCTGGACCAGGTCTCTCCCTCTAGTAGCTGGTGGATCTGGCAGGAAGGGAAGAGGATTTGGGAAGCAGCAGATCTGGAGGGGAGAATCTAGCCGTTGAAAGAGCTGGACTGGGGAGCTTGGAACTAGAACCCGGGGAATCGAGTGCTTAGCGGCTCTAAGGGGGCTCGTGTTCGAGGGCGTTTCTTAAAGGAGAGAGACCCAGCAGTAATGGGGCCTGCTCCCTGTGGGCAGAGAATGTGAATGCCAACGAAAAACAACGGAGTGGCTCAGTGGAAAGAGCACCTGTTAGGGAGTCAGAGGTTGGGGGAGTACTTCAGGGCTGAGTTCTGGATCCACCTTCACCCACTCCCTTGGAGAACTCATTTGTCCCCACGGCTGCAACAGCCGTCTCTGGATGAATCGCAGATCTGCCTCTCCAGTCCTGACCTCTCTCCTTTTCTGCAGTCTCGTGTCTTCTGCAGTCAGAGCACCTCTGCTTGGTTGTCGTCCCTGACCCCTCAAATTTACCACTTTCAAAACAGAACTCATCTTCCCCTGATTCTTGTATCACCGTAGAGAACACCACCATCCTCAGTGTCTCACAAACCTGTAACCTTGGCATTCTCTTCTGCTCATCCCTAATTCAACCCTCTCACTCAATGTATCACCAAATCTTGTCCGTTCCACCTTCCCAGCGTTTGTAGAATCCGCCCTTTCCTCTCCATCCAAACTCCTGCTGTTATGATCAGAGCACGTAGCATTTCCCACCTCGACTACCGCATCGGTCTCCTTGCCCTGCCTCTAATCTCTCTCCTCAGCTTTCCAAACATCTGTCTGCGGCCACATCAGTTTCTGAAAACCAGTCCATACCTCCCCACTCTTCAAAAACTTTCAGCGCTTGCCTATTAGAGGAGAAGCATGGTCTAGTCGACAGAGCCCGGGCCTGGAAGGCAGAAGGACCTGAGCTGTAGTCCCATCTTGTCTGCTGTGTGACCTTGGGCAACCTGCTTAACTTCTCTGGGCCTCAGCTCATCTGTAAAAAGGAGATTAATAATGTTGGTATTTATTGGTATTTGTTAAGCGCTTACTATGTGCAGAGCACTGTTCTAAGCGCTGGGGTAGATAAAGGGTAATCAGTTTGTCCCATGTGAGGCTCACAGTTAATCCCCATTTTACAGATGAGGTAAATGAGGCACAGAGAAGTTATGTGACTTGCCCACAGTCACACAGCTGACAAGCGGCAGAGCCGGGAGTCAAACTCATGACCTCTGACTCCGAAGCCCCAGCTCTTTCCACTGAGCCACGCTGATTCCCCAAGGACTGGGACCCCCAAGTGGGACGTGGAATGTGTCCAACTTAATTATATTGACGCCTGGCACATAGTAAGCACTTATCTAATACCACAAACAACATCCACCTCCACGTCAAGTGAACTCCTTATCGTCGATTTTAAGGCGCTTAATCTGCTCTCTCCCACCTATCTTCCCCCACTAATCTACTACAATCTCATCCACTCCTCCACCTCAATCGCCAGCTTACTCACTGCACCGTGATCTCGTCTGTCCCTTGCCTTCATCCTCCCTCAGGCCTGGAGCTCCCTCCCCCTTCATATCCGACCATCGCTCTCCTCACCGTCAGCCCTCTCCTAAAATCATGTTTTCCCCAAGAGGCTTTCCCTGACAAAGCCCTCCTCTCCCCTCTCCACCCTCCTCTCTGCGTCACCTGAGCGCATGGCTGTGTAATCCTTGAGAATATTACTCTGTTGTACTCAAAAAATTCTGTCCTCAAGTAAGCCCTCAATAAATCCTGTCGATTGATTGTTCTCTAAGGAGGTGTCTCCTAGCTAATCCAGGAGGTAGGGACCACCTCGGTCCAGGGATGTCCACTTCCTTATATTGTGGCCCTCTCCCTCTCTCGCCCAGGTCTTTGCATTAGCACCCAGCGTGGCTTGGGACTTCGTATAGTGATTTTGAATTTCCTAACCCTAATCCTTGCTGAAGCAGCCTTCCGAGTCCTTGTTCCCACTTTCATTCCCCTCTTCATTCCCACTGTCCATCGGAAGGGCTTATTGACTCCCGAACCATGTTGGCGAGGGTATAGCTCCCCCAGGCCCACCTCGTGAGGGCCTTTGAACCTCAAATCTGCTCTTGCACGCTGGTTCTGCCGTGGCACCTCATTCTCTCACCCTCCCCATGGCCACTGGGAGAGGGGACCTCGCCTGAGACTAAATATGACTACTTGTCTCTTGTCAATGGGCTTGTCGGGAGGGTGGGTAGCGGCTGGTACCTTTAGGAATTCCTGGCAAAATTGAGCTCAAAAGAAAAAAGAAACTCCGCACCATTGGCTTTAAAGCACTCCGTCACCTTGCTCCCTCCTACCTCACCTCACTTCTCTCCTACTACCACCTAGCCCGCACACTTCGCTCCTCTAACGCTAACCTTGTCGTACCTCGGTCTCTTCTCTCTTGCCACCGATCTCTCGCCCACGTCCTGCCTCTGGCCTGGAACTCCGTCTCCCCCTCATAGCCGCCTGACAGTTCCTCTCCCCACCTTCGAAGGCTTAATGAAGAGGCCTTCCCTGACTAAGCTCTTTTGTCCTTGTCTTCCACTTC
Source organism: Ornithorhynchus anatinus (assembly GCF_004115215.2). NCBI lineage: Eukaryota > Metazoa > Chordata > Mammalia > Monotremata > Ornithorhynchidae > Ornithorhynchus > Ornithorhynchus anatinus. Next base: position 48,231,083 of record NC_041730.1, on the reverse strand, counting down.
CTTCTGCGTCACCCTGACTTGCTCCCTTTATTCACCACCCACCCCGACCATCCCCAGCCCCACAGCACTTGCGTATATATCTGTAATTTATTGATTTACCTGAGTGTCTGTCTCCCTCTCTAGACTGTAAGCTCATTGAGGGCAGGGACTGTGTCTTTGTTACATTGTTATTTTTACTCTCCCGAGTGCATAATAGAGTGCTCTTCACACAGTAAACACTCGATACATATGTTTGACTGACTGACCTCTTCTCCATCTTCTCTCTGAGGATGTGGCTGTTGAACAGGGGCTGGGGGAGAACTAGAAGGGCAAGCCGTTGTTGCCCCCGGTCCCCTTCTATTCTCTATCTACACCCACTCCCTTGGAGAACTCTTACGCTTCCACACCTTCAACCGTCAGCTCTATGTGGAAGATTCTTGAGTGGATCTCTGCAACCCTTGACCTCTCTCTTCCTGCCCTTCTGGACATCTCTCCGTCGATGTCCCTCCAACACCTAAAGAGAACTCCTCATCTTCCCGTCCAACCACGTCCTCCCCAAAACTTTCCCATTACTACCACCCTCCCTCCACACAGGCCCAGAACCGCGGCCTTATCCTCGACTCATCTCTCACGCGGAACGTACACTTTTAGTCTGTCACCAGGTTCTGTTCTATCTTCACGTCTCTAGAACCTACCTCTTCCTCTCCATTCGGACGGATATCATGTTGAGCTGAGCCCTTATCTGGCCTGCTTCGAGGAATGTCTCTGCCACCTCGCTGGCCTCCCTGCCCCCTCTCTCCCCCTACTCCTATCCATACTTTCTTTACCCTGCCGTGTGGATCGTTTTTCTAAGAAAATGCTCAGGGTGCATCTTCCCCACTCCTCAAGAATCTCCAGCGGTTGCCCATCCGCCTCCCCATCAAACAAAAACTCCTTGCTACCCTCTTTAAAGCTCTGAATTAACCAGCTCCCTTGCACTTGACCTCACTGCTCTCCTGCTGCTGTCCAGCCTACGCAGTTCGCTCCTCTGAAACTGGCCTGCCTCCATCTCGCCTGTCCGACCGTCTGTCTCCCTCTGGCCTGGAACTCCTTTCCTCTTCCTATCTGACTGACCGCTACACTCTCCAACTTCCAAGCCCCCTGAAAATCATATCTCTTAGAGGCCTTTCCCAACTAAGTCCTCACTTCTCCGCCTCACTCCCCTCTCTGCGTCACATTTGCAGTTGAATCCCCCCCCAGCACTTTCCCTCATCCCCACAGCACGTAGCCATATCCTTGTACTCTGCCATTTTCCCTATCTGTAGATTAATCTCTGTTTCTCTTCCCCCCCTCCACCACACTCTAGACTCTCAAGTTCCTTGTGGACACACACAATGTCTAGCAAGGTGGACACACGCAATGGTGCGATTCTCCAGGCCATAGGAGCTTAGTTGGGTTTCTTGGGAAGTTTTAAAAAGGATCTACTTGAAGGGTAAAGCTTGTTAACTGGTGTCCCTTTTTATGTTCAGAACAACGTCTTGGAGCTGTGGTCATTGTTTGATTTCCTTATGCCAGGATTTTTGGGAACTGAGCGTCAGTTTGCAGCTCGGTATGGGAAACCCATATTGGCAAGTAGGGATGCTCGGAGCTCCAGCCGGGAACAGGAGGCAGGTAAGAAATGGCAATGTCTGCCCTCCCAGCTCTGCCTCGCCCCTCCCCAGCCCCACTTTCCCCAAGATGGGGAAGGGAGTCCGATTTAGGACCCAAGGCCGCCACTTGTCCCCCGTTGTGAAGAGTCTTTTTTTCTTTCTCCCTTCCTCTTTTTCCTCACCTGCCTCAGGAGTCCTCGCAATGGAAGCTCTGCACCGTCAAGTCCTGCCGTTCTTGCTCAGAAGGATGAAGGAGGATGTTTTGCAGGATCTCCCCCCGAAAATTATTCAGGATTATTACTGTACCCTCAGCCCCTTACAGGTAGGTGGGGGTGGAGGGGGGTGGAACCCCAAGGCCTCGCTAGCCACAGTCCACTAGGACTTAGCCTCAACCAGATCCCAGATCTCAAGCTGCCAGCCTGCCATGGGCCTTTCTCCCTAGGTCCAGTTGAACTCTGTTGTTGCAGCCAACCTGAGGCTCTCCCTGCATCTGAGCAGAGAGCATAGGACTCCTCTCCAGTTGGGAGTCTAATCTGGGGCTTGATTGCCACCAATCGGCCACTGTTTGGCTAGGGTTTAGGCTTCAAATACTCTGTGAAATTCTGCTTGGGTCCAGCGGGAGCTCTGGGCTTCTCAGTTCCCTTTTTTGCATTTTACAATCCAACAGCATTTAAAAGTTTCATCTGGGTGTGGTCCTCGGCTGTGATCCCTTGTCTCCAAGCCAAAGACCCACCCAGAAGATTGATTGAGATAAAAAGTGAGTGGGGGAGAGGGGTGGGTTTTGGGTCATCATCAGACAGAACAGCCTCGAGCTCATCGAGGCACATTCAGAGTGTTTCTGTGTACCGGGCAGAGTGCAAGATGACTGTATTACACGACCTCTAAAATCCACAGATTAGCTGTCATAAGACTGCCCGTTGATACTGTCGATATTCAGATTCCGAGCAGCACTGGCCTGCCCCCCAGCCCACCCGCTAAGCTAACACCTCTCCCCAGCGGGTGTAGGGGGTAGGCAGACTGGCAGGGTGGGTTTGGCCCGGCTGGGCAACGTCTCCAGAAACCTAGACATCAGGGTGTTTCCGCGAGGCTGCTTGGGGGAAGGGGAAGGCGTTTCCCGGCCCCTCTTCCTGCAGTGCCTGCTGCTGGGTCCACCCCGGAGGCCAGCTGGGGATCCGACCCCGTTGCCACGTGGCCCTGCTGGCCGTGCTTGGTCTCGGGGTTTACCCAATCCTGTCTGGGACACTCTACAGGTACAGCTCTACGAAGACTTCGCTAAGTCTCGGGCCAAATGCGATGTGGATGAAACCGTTTCTTCGGCCGCGCTGTCGGACGAGCCCGAGAAACCGAAACTTAAGGCTACGGGCCACGTGTTTCAGGTAGTGCCTTCTCCCTGGGCTTCCCAAGATTCCCACTGGAGGCCACCGAGAGCCGTTTCTACGTCCCGTAGCCCGGCGTTTCCTCTAGCTGCCTTCGGATAGCTCCATTCCACGGGGCGGGGCGGGGCGGAGGCGGGTGAGACAAGCGGGCCGGAGGATCTGAACCCGCTAACCGTTAGGGTGGCCTGAGGCAGCAGCCAGAGATCAAAGTGGAGAAGGAGGGGTGACACCGGCAGGCTCACACTCTTGTTCAAGCCCTGGACTCCGGGGAGAGACCGAGCCGGTTGACGGAGTAGGGCCGGCTTGCCGCCCCTCAATACGCCAGCCCCTCTCCCAACCCTACGCTACCTGGGTGTCCAGCTTTGTTTCAGGTCCCCTGATGAATAAAGCAGGGCACTTATTTCTTAAATTACTCATTTTGCTGGTCTTGACCGAAAAGGCAGTAGAATGTCCCCTTCCTCTCCACCCCCCGCTGACCTCACTTTTATTATTTAAACATAAACGGTCTTGGGGAGAGTGGTGTTCTCGGGCTGCGGTCTGAGAGCGGCCATTAGGGGTGGGTTTTCTTTTTTTCCCCCACCCAATGAGCCGCTTATCACCGCAGACCCCTCTGTGGGCCTAGAGCTCCGGTGAGCCGTTTGCTTGCTTGTGTTCTACAGGCATTGCAGTACTTACGGAAACTCTGCAACCACCCGGCGTTAGTATTGACGGCCCAGCACCCCGAATTCAAGAAGACCACCGAGCAGCTGGCGGCCCAGAAATCTTCCCTTCGGGATATCCAGCATGCCCCCAAACTCTCGGCCCTGAAACAAGTAAGGAAATGCATCTCACTGGCCCTTTTTCTTCCGAGAGGGAAAGTGTGCCGGCAGAATCGACCGGTGGTATTGAGCACCTACTGTTGGCAGAGCGCTCTACTTAGGATTTGAGGAGCGGGCACGGAAGAGACGTAGGTCTCTTTCTGGGTCGTTGGTTGCTGCCGGAGTCGCCCCCTTTCTGGTTGGGAACACGGCTGGGGTTGTTACTGACAGTTTCCCCCTAACTTGTCCAGTGCTCGGGGGAAGAGGGGGGAATTCTTTCCCCCAAGAGACGTGGCCCAGTGGATAGAGCCCGGGCCTGGGAGTCAGAAGGACCTGAGTTCTGATCCCGGATCTCCTGCTTGTCTGCTGTGTGACTTTGGCAAGTTACTTAACTTCTCTGTGCTTCAATTTCCTCATCTATAAAATGGAGATTGACAGTGAGCGCTCTGGGGGACAGGTACAGTGTCCAACCCCATTACCTTGTATCCACCCCAGTGCTTAATTCAGTGCCTGGCTCCTAGTATAAGTGCTAAACAAATACCACATTTATTATATCATCATTAGAGATGTTCATTCTGAGATCGAGCCGGTCGGGAGTGATCGGCGTGTGTTGGTAACGGGCTGTGACTTTTGAACTCTGTATTCGAAGCTGCTGCTAGACTGCGGTTTGGGCAACAGCGGGACGTCGGAGAGCGGCACAGAGTCAGTAGTGGCCCAGCACCGGATCCTCATCTTCTGCCAGCTGAAGAGCATGCTGGACATCGTGGAACACGACCTGCTCAAGCCCCACCTGCCCTCCGTCACCTACCTGCGCTTAGATGGCAGTATCCCCGCCGGACAGAGACATTCGATCGTTTCCCGGTGAGCGCACGCTTGCTCTGCATTCTGCTGTCTGGACAAACCGTGGCACTTCTGGGAGATTTGTTCGCTCACTCGTTCTCTTGTATGTGCTCTCGCTCTCTGTGTCTCTTTCTTTATGTCTCCATGTCTCTCTGTCACTGTGTCTCCCCCCCTCTCGCCCGCACTTGACAGGCCCATGAGCTCTGTGCCTCGATCTCGTCTGTCCCGCTGTTGACCCCTGGCCCACGTCCTACCTCTGAGGCGGGAGGGCATTCCAGGCCAAGCAGTCACTCTCCCCCCACCCTTCAGATCCCTCCTGTAGGCTCACCACCTCCAGGAAGCCTTCCCAGATTAAGCCCCCCCCTTTTCCTCAGCTTCCCCTCCCTTTTGCATCACCTCGACTCGCTCCCTTTTGCTCTCCCTTCCGCCCCACAGAATTTATCTCTATATGTATGTATCTATAATTCTATTTGTTTATATTGATGCCTGCTTACTTGTTTCGATGTCCGTCTTCCCCCTTCTAGACTGAAGCCCGGTATGGGCCGGGATCGTGTCTCTTTATTGCTGAACTGTACTTCCCAAGCACTTAATACAGTGCTCTGCCCGGAAGCGATCAGTAAATACGATTGAATGAAGTACAATATGACGATATAAAGACACATTCCCCGTCCACAACGAGCTTACGGTCTAGAGGGAGGAGAGGGTAGAGGGACAGTCCGGAAGAACGGAAGATGATCCCGATCCAGGTCCCGACTGACCTGCCCTTTCCTAGGGGCCTTGGCCCAGGCGCAGGCATTCAAGGTGGGGGGCCTGAAGGGAAGGTGACCCCAGGGTCCTGCCAGGTTGAGTACCGGCCACCTTTCTGCTACGTTCTTGCTGTGGCTTCTATTTTGCACCGATGGCCAAAATCCCGCCGTGGTCTGTGCCCAACTGTCTTTCATCTTTCTACACAGGTTTAACAATGACCCGTCCATAGACGTCCTGCTGCTGACCACCCACGTCGGTGGGCTGGGCCTCAACCTAACAGGAGCCGACACGGTGGTGTTCGTGGAACACGACTGGAATCCCATGAGAGACCTGCAGGCCATGGACCGCGCCCATCGCATTGGGCAGGTGAGGACCGCCCCGCTTCCGTCCACCAAGGGGGAGGGCCTCGGTTTGGACACGGAGAAGGCCGGGCGGAGTGGGGAATAGCGGGTAGGGCAGTGAGGCATGGGAAGGGAAGCCTCGGGGAGTGGGAATCGAGGGCAGGCGTTCAGCGTCCGTGGTGTCGATGAGGCGTTGCTCCCTCCTGCCCTCAACCGCGTAGCTCCGGCTAGGGCTTCCCCAGCTCCATGGACCAGCACCGTGCAGTGACCCCCCCCGTGGGACTACCTGGGCATGTTGCCCCCCTCCACCCCAACCTAGGGCTCCATGGGGGCTCGGTTCCCAGATTAAAGCACGCCCCATCCTCCAGGGATCCAACCCCCTCTCCCCCCGGGTCCGGACCGGCTCATCCCCCTTTGAGCTTGGGTTCAGCAGGCCCGGGGTGCGGGGTTAACGAGGGCTTCCCTTTTAGAAACGGGTTGTAAACGTGTACCGCCTGATAACGCGGGGGACGTTGGAGGAGAAGATAATGGGTCTGCAGAAATTCAAGATGAACATCGCAAATACGGTGATTAGCCAAGAGAACACGAGCCTGCAGAGCATGGGCACGGATCAGCTCCTGGATCTCTTCACCCTCGACAAGGTACAGAATCGTGGGGACCTGCCCTCGAGCCGGGGACCCCGAAGGGAAGGTTGGATCCCCGGGGCCTGGGCCAGACCCATGTTATTATTCTGGTATTTAAGCGCTCACTGACTGCCAGGAGTCGTAAGAAGCGCCGGCGTGGATACAAGCAAATCGATTTGGATACAGTTCCTGTTCCACGTGGGTTCGAAGCGCCTGTGTGGATACAAGCAAATCGGTTTGGATACAGCCGACGAGTGGCGGAGCCGGGATTAGGACCCACAACCCTCCAGCCCCCGGGCCGTGCTCTCTCCACCGTCGCCTCCTGATGTCCCCTCACAGCTCCCCGGCTCTACTTGAGTGGCCCCAGAGGGTCTCGGGGAAAAAAATGAGAGAAAGAAATGAGAAACTAGAGATTCTGGATCTCAATTTGACTTTCCTGGGTACCCTCCCCGCCCCTCAGCCCCACAGCCCACCCGAAAGGGACTGCCACTCAAGCAGAGCTCGGGCTGGGCCAACTTCTGGGCCAACACGAGAAGCAGCGTGGCGCAGTGGAAAGAGCACGGGCTTTGGAGTCAGGGCTCATGAGTTCAGATCCCAGCTCTGCCACTTGTCAGCTGTGTGACTGTGGGCAAGTCACTTAACTTCTCTGTGCCTCAGTTCCCTCATCTGTAAAATGGGGATTAAGACTGTGAGCCCCACGTGGGACAACCTGATTCCCCTGTGTCTACCCCAGCGCTTAGAACAGTGCTCTGCACATAGTAAGCGCTTAACAAATACCAACATTATTACATTATTAACTTCTGGGTGTCGGAAAGGTCCTTTGCCTGTTCCTCGATCAGTGGTATTTACTGAGCGCCTATTGTGTGCGGAGCACAGTAATAATGACCGTGATAATTGTTACTGTAGAGAAGCAGCCTGGCTCAGTGGAAAGAGCCCGGGCTCGGGAGTCAGAGTTCATGGGTTCGACTCCCGGCTCTGCTACTTTTCAGCTGGGTGACTGTGGGCAAGTCACTTCACTTCTCTGTGCCTCAGTTCCCTCTTCTGTAAAATGGGGATCAACTGTCTCACGTAGGACAACCTGATTACCCTGTATCTACCCCAGCGCTTAGAACAGTGCTCTGCACATAGTAAGCGCTTAACAAATACCAACATTATTATTATTATTGCTGTGCGTCGAGTGCTGTTCAAAGCGCTGAGAAAGCTCTAGGCTGTAAGTTTCTCGTGGGGAGGGAATGTGCGTCCCTGCTCGGTCGTGTGATCGGCCCCGCACGTTGGTGCTCAGTGAACGCCACTGAATGCAGGGGAGAGAAGGGGTGGAGAGCCAGATTTTACTGGGTCTTGGAGACGATGGGTGTAGACAATCCCTTTGAGGAATCTGGGTAGCAGGTGCTGGAGAATCCCATTTTGAATATGGGAGAGGGCTTGCATATCTGAAAATGGAGACGGGGAGAGAGACGGGCACACGGACGGAGAGGGGAGGGTCGAAACTGGTGCCCTATGAGGAAAGAAACAGGAGGGTGAGGGAATTGAGTTTGAATTGAGGTTGTGTGTGTGGGGCGTGGGGGGGGGGCGGTGTATTGGTCAAGAGCAGGCACGAGGCCTTGTGAGGGGGGGGATGCAGGGGAACGAGAGGGGAACTTCCTAGAGCACTCAGGCTTAAATGGCTTCGATTTTAACAGGGCTGCGGGTCCGGTGGAGGGGGCCCAGCCCCGGCCCCTCCCTCGGCGGTCTCCCTTACCACCTGCTGCCCAGCTGCCGAGGCAGAGACTGCGGGTGGGAACTAGAAGGAAAAGAAACGGGAACCCGGTTGGTTATCGCTGACGGTTCTGGTGTTACTCTCCCTAAAGGACGGGAAGACCGAAAAAGCAGACACCTCTACTTCTTCCGGAAAAGCCAGCATGAAGTCGGTCCTCGAAAACCTCGGGGATCTCTGGGACCAAGAGCAGTACGACTCGGAATACAGCCTCGACAATTTTATGCACTCGCTCAAGTGACGGCCCGACGCGGTCGGCACCGAGCCCGCTCCTGCCAGCCGTCGCTGGCCCGGCTGCGGAGGACCGGCCCGGGCCCCGGGTCTACACCCTTTGCACTGGATTAAACTGGCAGTGGAAATGTGAATGAACGAAGCGCTTCGAATTTTCCATGCGGAACCAGGTGCCGGGAACCGTGGCGGCCCGCGGGGGAGGGTGGGGGGGGGGGGGTCCTGTTTATTTGAAGCAAAGCAAGCAGCGTTAGGATTTTTTTTTAAAAAAAAAGGTCGATTTTCGCACCATCCGATGATGCTCAAGGGCACCCGCCTAGGCTCAGCCCATGGAGACTTGGAAACGAAACGGGCGGCACAGGACCGGACTTGCAGCCCAGGGCAAACACCTGTACATTCACTGCAAATATTGCAAGCTTTTTCAATCTTTTTGATGTTTGGCTAGAAGTCGATTTTTAATAAAAAAAAAAAAAACAAAACAAAAAACAAAAACCCACGGGCTAAACCTAAATACAGGTAATGATCTACTTCAGGCCTCTGCATCCGATTGAGAGGGTGTACTTTTTTAATTTATCTAGAGGCTAGGATACAGCCGGCCGGAGAACGTACGTACCCGACAGGTTTCAATCGTATATAATATATTTTTTGTAACTAAAAAACAATCTCTGCCGACCGAAGTTTTCCAGAAGTAGATTTTACACTGTTTAGAAGTCCCCCGCCGAGGCTGAGAGGCCGCGTTCTGGGGTCGCGCGTGACCCGGTAGCGGGGTTGAGGCGGATGTACATACGGAGAGAGCGGGAGGCAGGACGCCAGGTCACGGGGGGCACGATCTCACTTAAGCGGGCTTCAGGAGAGCTGGTCCTGGAGGCGAGGCGGACGGGACTGGGGTTGAGGGCCAGGCCGGGTGGGGGGATGTTTATAGATGTGCATGTATGTATAGATATACACTTTTATAAATGCCATAGAGAAACCTAACCCACGTCTGTACACACACATATATAGGCTATTCGTAGAGCTCAGATTTATTTAAGGTTGTAGCTGACCGTGCACTTAAACAGCAGTTGGAAACCCATCAGACGTCTTCTGTAAAATAGCAGGTGTCTCGTGGGAAGGGGAAAAAAAAAAACTATAGCTGGTTCTGCAGCATCTAGACCCGGCTGTTTTGTCACATTTTAGTAGTTATGATGGCCATACTGTATCAAATTTAGCATTCCATGACGAATAATAAAATGCAATTGGGACTAGAGCGTTGCCAGCATACGTGTGTCTGTGTAGCCTTAGACTGGAGGTCAGTGGTCGCATCTCCGGCCCCTCCCTTCCCGCCCTCGGCCTGGTTCAGGAGGAGGAAGTGGCCCGGAGCGGCAGCACCTCGAAGGCTTGTTTGTCCCCGTAAACGTGTTGGCCGGGTTGGCCTGGACTCCCAGACTCCAGAATTGTTTCGGCCCCAGGCCCGGCTGTTTCTTCCAGGCCCCGATCTTTGGCCTGAATTCTGGTTGACGGGATTCTGGGGAAAGTCGGCGATGGAGGGAGAGGTGGTCGAGGGGTTCCTTGGAAGGGGGGAGAGAGGGGTGCGTCCCCGCCACGGGCCGGGAACCACAGTAGGATCATAAACCTGGTCCCCGGAGAAATCAGCGGGATGGATGGGGAGACAGCGGTGGCCAACAGGTCACCAACAGGTGGACGGGAGGAGGGGGCTGCCCTCCCTGGCCCCGCTCCCGCCCAGCCGGGACTCCAGGCAGCGGGAATGACGGGAAAGGTGAAGGGAATGAGTTAGGGCGGCCCCGAGGGAGAGGAGGGACTTGCTGTCGGTTGCCGGGCCTCTCCCGCGGGTTCCCAGGCCTCACTCTGTGCCCCGAGGTTGAAGGCCCGGAGGGCTACAGAAAGTGGAAGGTCAGCCGTGGCACTAAAGCGTCTCAAGGAGTAGCCCAGTAAGCACCGGATAAGCACGCCATGGCCTCCTCCTTCATCTTATCTGTAATTTACATTAGTGTCTGCCTCTGCTACTAGATAGTACGATCCTTGAAGGCAGGGATCATGTCTGCATCGCCCAGGGGCTTAATAACGGTGGTATTTTGGCACTTACTCTGTGCGAAGCACTGCTCTAAGCACTGGATAGGCACAAGATACTCAGTTTGGACCCTGGGCTTGTCCCGGTCGGGTGTGTATTCTAAGCTGAATGATTGATAGTGAATCTCCATTTTGCAGATGAGGAAACAGGGTCAGTAATTAAGTAGCACGCCCAAGGTCACAGGCTAGCGGCGGAGGTGGGATTAGAACCCAGATCCTCTGAGGCTTAGGCCCGTGCTCTTTCATTTCCCCTAGGCCACGCTGCTGCTTATGCTGTGTATTAGTGCCCTACACTCAACGGGCGCTTAATGGATCATAAAGCATAAATGTCAACGGAGATGGAGCTCCACCGGTGACGGGGGAGGCAGAAGTTGAGCCAGAGGGGAGTAGAGTGGGGAAATGAGAGATTAGTCAGGGATTAACACTAATGATAATCATAATTTATATATTATATATCATATTTATAACTATAGTGCATTATATGATATATTGTACCTTATATAACAATTCCTACTCAAAAATGTGTCATGCTATAATATGATTGTATAATATATATTATAGTCTATATCCATCTATATGATATTGAAGGCTATTTATATTACGTAATAATTATAACAACAAGGTTGGAGTATTTGGAAAGTGTTTACTCTGTGCCAGGCACTGCGCTAAGCACCGGGGCGGATGCAAGCAAATGGGGTTGGACGCAGTCCCTGTCCCACCTGGAGCTCAGTCTCAAGCCCCGTTTCACAGAGGAGGTCACTGAGGCCCAGAGAAGCGAAATGACGTGTCCGAGGCCACACGGCAGACGGGTGGGGTTTAGAACCCATGACCCTCTGACTCCCAGACCCGCGCTCCATCCCTTAGGCCCTGCAGAAGGGATTTCAGGAGCTCTTCGAAGATGGGGAGAGGAGTGGTCAGCAGGAAGAGAAGAGGGAGGTCCAGGCCGAAAGGTCTTTGGTGAGAGGAAAGAAGGAGGTGTAGTTAAATGGGTGGTTTGTAAAGCAGTGTGGGTCAGTGGAAAGAGCCCGGGCTGAGGAGGCAGAGGTCGTGGGTTCTCACCCCCCTGCCACTTGTCAGCTGTGTGACTTTGGGCCAGTCACTTCACTTCTCTGGGCCTCAGTTACCTCATCTGTTAAATGCGGATGAAGACTGTGAGCCCCAGGGGGGGACAGTCTTTAAATGTGAGAAGCAGCGTGGCTTAGCGGAAAAAACCCCGGCTTGGGATTCCGACGTCGTGGGTTTTAATCCCAGCTCTTCCACTTGTCAGCTGTGTGACCTTGGGCAAGTCACTTCTTCTCTGGGCCTCAGTGACCTCATCTGTAAAATGGGGATGAAAACTCTGAGCCCCATGCGGGAGAGCCTGATGGCCTTGTATCTCCCCCAGCACTTAGAACAGTAAGTACATAATAAGCGCTTAACAAATACCAACATTATTATTATTATTATTATTATTATTAAAGAGTGCAGTGTGCAGGCTGGGAGCGGGGAAAGGAGTAAAGAACAACTGGGAAGGCGAACTGACTGAGAGCCTTTAAGTCAAAGGGTGGGAGTTTCCACTTGTTGTGAAGAAGGGGTGACCGCTAGAGGTTTTTGAGTTGGAGAGACGTGGGTTCGATTCCGTTTCGATTCTGTTCTGGAGAAGCAGCGTGGCTTAGCGGAAAGAGCCCAGGCTCGGGAGTCAAAGGTCCCGGGTTCTAATCCCTCCTCCGCCGCTTGTCAGCTGTGTGACCTAGGGCCAGTCACTTCACCTCTCTGGGCCTCAGCGACCTCATCTGTACAATGGGGTTGAAGACTGTGAGCCCCACATGGGAGAACCTGATTACCTTGTATCTCCCCCAGCGCTTAGAACAGGGCCGGGCACATAGTAAGGGCTTAACAGATACCAATATTATTATCATTATAGAAAAACAATCCTGATATTGTCTTGAAAGAGGGAAGTCTGGAGGCAGGAAAGGCTTTGAGGAGGCTGCTGTAGGAGACGCTTTAGAATATGACAGGTCCTCGAGGCAGCAGGGTGGTGGTTTGGAGAAGGGGCGGATCCTGGAAATGGGAAGAAAGAACCGGCAAGACGCGCCCCAGACTGAACGTGGGGATGAGGATTAAAAGAGGAGTGGAGGAGAGAGTCAAAGGTTGCAGATCTGAGAGACGGGAGGAGATCGGTACTGCGTATTGACCTCTCCCAAGCGCTTAGTACAGTGCTCTGCACACGGTAAGCGCTCAATAAATAGGACTGAATGAATAGCAATTGGGAAGTTAGGAGGGGGAGAGGATATAGAAGGAAAGAGGAGACTCGATAACCTTTGATCATTGGGGGGGGGGGAGCGGAGAAAGCCCAGAAAATAACGACGGTATTTATCAAGCGCTTACTATGTGCCAAACACTGTTCTGAGCGCTGCCAGCGTATCACCCATCAAGACCAGAATGCATCAGAAAGCCACCAGCCTGGCTTCGTGAAGACCCGACAGGCCCAGACCAAAGTGTGCATCTTCGGGGACCGCCCACAAACTGCCCAGCTGTTGCAGGCGGCAGCTGCCTCCGTCATCCAACCTCTGTGGCGAAGGTTGGCAAGCGGCGAGGCCTAGCGGTTAGAGCCCGGGCCTGGGAATCAGCAGGACCCGGGTTCTGATCCCAGGTCCCCGAGAAAACCGTCCCCCCGGGAAACTCGGGCCTCCCCGCCCCGAACTCAGACCACGGGGAAGACTTCTTTGGCCTAAAGCAGGTGAGGCCGAAGTGAGGCCGAAATGGATTTTTGTCGGTCTGTTCGACCCCAGCGTGGAACCGGCTTAGACCGACGCCTCCCGCCGCCGCCGCCGGCCCCCCTCACCGTCCCACCTTCCCACTCCAGCCTCGCTCCCCGAGTCGACGGGCCCCCCCGGGAGGGGCGGGGGGAAAATCGGGAGGTCGCGACCCGGCTGGGACGGCGTGACTCGGGCCGGAGGCTGGGGGGGGCCCGGCCGGGGCGTGGGCCGCGGCCGTCCACGTCGACGGGGGTCCGACAGGCCTCCCCCTCACCTGTGCAAAGGACGACAGGCATCAGTGCTTTGTACAACCGGGTTTAATACGTTGTTGTTACAGAAAAACTAAAGTCCAAACGACAAAGTTTCAGCAGTTGTAAGCGAAAGCAGCATCGCGTGCCACGGCTAGTCATAGTATTGCAGCTCCAGACAAGCATCAGTTCACGCCGAGAAGGCAAAAACAAGCGAGGAGAACATGTCATCGAAGATATGGTACATTGAAAACCGGCTGTTAGTTGAAAAACAGATACAGAGTCTTAGCCGTGACGCTCTTAAAAGTCACGGCCGTTATTTCGACAGCAAAATTACAAATACCTAATACTTCGTACCCCAACGGAACTACGTCCAGAAAGAATAGCAGAAATCAGCGTCCTGGTTTAGCACCCTAGTTTTCTACTCGTTGCTAAACTTGGTCTTCACCTAAACGTAAAGGCAGCGTGGCCTAGCGGGAAGAGCCCGCGACGGGGCGTCCGCCCCCGGCTCCGCCGCCCCCGGGCGAGCCGCCTAACCTCGCCGTGCCTCGGTTTCCTCATCTGGTTTCCCACGGGCTCCCGAGCCGACTCTCGTGCGTCTACCCCAGAGCTCAGCCCAGCGCTTAGCACGTCAGAAGCACTTTAATACATCCCACAAGCTAACTCCAGGTGAGTGACCCAGAAAAGCCCAGCGAACCTCCCGGCCAGGACCCTTGTCGGGGTAGGGTCTTCGCCGGCAGCGGTTCTGCAATACTCTGCGGTAGGGGCCGAGACTGAGGGGGGAGGCTGGGAGACAGGGAGGTCGGGCGGGCACGCGCGGGCCGCACGCGTCCGTCTAAAAAGCGGCAGTTGCCCATCTAAACCAGGCTACCCCCAGAGAACGTCGGTCCTCGTCCGCGAGTACTCATCCGCGACCCATCTCTCCCTTGGACCTGGCGGGCAGAGAGGTCACGACGCTCAGAGAATACCGTGGAAACGGTTCCCGGTTCAGAACCACTCGCTCGCCGACCTGAGAGAGAAAGTCGGATCCGCAAAAACGCGTCAGCTAGTTGAGTCGGCCCAGCCGCTCCCCCGCCGGGCTAAGAGAGCGCTCCCCGGAGAGGGGATTTCGGCCCGACTCGGGGACGGCTTTCCGGTTCGGCCTCTCGCCGGCCCGGCTCGGTGACCGCCGCAGAGCCACGGTGGGGATTGGGACGTGAGTCCGAACTGGAAGTCCGCCACGCGGCCCGGTCGGCCCACGACGAGGGAGGGCGGCCGACTCCGCCGACCCCAGTTCCTCCGGCCGCCGGGCCCCGGGAGAGGGGATCGGAGACGGGCGGGAACGTCCGAGCCCCCCCGGGGGAGCTTGCCCTGCCTCTCGGAGCTCCGTCTTTCGGGACCAGACCGAGGGGCCTCTGGCTCTGACGGCGGAGAAGGGGAGGGAAGGGCAGGGAGAGGAGAGGATGGGCAGATTCGCCAAGCAGGTGGGCCCGGCTGCCCGTTGGAGAGGAACGGGGCACCGTGGGGGCAGGCGAGGGCGGGGACCCATCCCAGCCCGGCCCCCGGCGTGGAGAGCGGCCGATAACGCGGCCCCCGGCGGGAGACGGGCCCCGGGGTTTCTGGGCGAGCGTGGCCCGGCCCGGCCGCCGAGCTCGACCGCGACCACCCTAGCCTGATCCTGAGCCCCTCCGAGAAAGATAAAGGCTGGTCCAGGTAGCCCATTTTCTGCTTCGTTCTGTCCTTTTTATTGCCCGATTATCCGTTACACTCTCCGTCGCCTCACGGAACCGTCGCCGTTACCGTCGCGCTACTGTAAACCACATCAGCAGGTTAATACATAAAGCTCTGCGTTTCAAAAAACTAGACACTTTAGTAACAAGATTACAAAGATCTTTAGCTTCGAAAATAACCGAAGATGAAAAAAAAATAAACCTTTAAAGAATTAGCATCATAAAATTAATTTATTCCAAGTAAAAATACAAAATAATATTAATGACATTGACCAGATAGGAAAGTCCCTCCCAGACACAACTCGAGTAATGATCGAGAAAGCGCTCTTTAAAGAAAATACGAAAGAAAATGAAAAATATGTAAATATGTTTAATCTTTTTTCTTAGCAAAAAATCTTTCTAAAAATAACAATGAAAATTTGTCTCAGTACAAAGGCTACATCCCTATTGAAAAATACCAGCATGAAGAAAGGTGCATATTTGACAGTAGAAAAATGCTCTCAGTGAATCACAATGTCTAAAGTTTGCAAGGAAAATAAATCTGCAATAAAGATTTATGCCTTTTTTTCTTTGCTTTTTCTATTTTTATACAAACAGTACAAACAGTATTGCACATAACAACAAAGAGTCGAGGTTAGGTTATCGCCTTCGGAAAAAATAAAATAAAATAAAAGTCGACCAGTTCAAGTGTCAAGGCCACGATCGGGGCCCCTGGGCCCCAAGGCCCCAGCCAGGCTTTAGTACCGACCACCTTTGTAGGTTACCAAACCAAAAACCAGAACCAAAACCAACCAACAAAAAAAATAAAAAATAAAAAAAAATCACTGGCTCGGAGGACCTTCTCCCGAAAAGAACCTGGAGCGCCCGGGCGGCTCCGTACCCCCAGCCGAAGGGGGACGTGCTCATCGTTTCGTCAACTAAAAAAAAGTTATTCATAAAAAAATACCAACGGAAGAACTCTTTCACAATTCTGGTCAGTCGTGCGGAATCAACGCTTGATTATAAATATACAAATTAAGGGGGGGAAACAAAAAAAATATCTGTTTTCGCCGCCTTTCCACCGCTCTCAGCACCAGATGGAGTTGGGTTCTTACAAACCATTCTTCACGACGGGGTCGTTCCTTCGCTGTTAGCTCGACTTTTCTGCTCCCTATCTTCCGGCCTCTTTGTTTCCGGGGCACCCGAAAGAGGGGTGTTTCTTTAAAAAGTTTTGCTTCGTTCGCTTAGGTAGATTTCTGTAGGTTTGCTAGGATTTAATATTACAGTTACAAAGCTCTAGCTTCGTCATTTCCAAAAACGCAAATAAGCATGAAAAAAATAAAGTTACCCATCTGTTAAATCATTTTCTTGCAGAATTAAATTAATATATATATTTTCTGAATAAACTTACTTAGAAAATATCATTTTCTTTCCTATATTTCAAAATTGAGGTATTGCAAAAGATCATGTCAGTCAGAAAGCATGCCTTTTCCCTTAAAAAAAAAAATCTTCATCAGCCACTATTGAAAACTGTCTAGATACAAAAAGTAGTAGTCAATAATAGTAATATTAATAGTTGTAGTGCATAACAAAACGTCTCAGACGGATGAAAACCAAACCCAGAGAGAGAGAGAAACTGATGTAAACCCTGGGCTGAGGAAAGCGACCTTCCTGTCCCTCGGCCCGAGGTCACCTCCAAAGGGAGAACTCGAAGAAGCATTCGAGACCAGTTAAAAACCAACCACACACCCAAAAAAGCCCATCTTTTTCCCCTTGGAGAAAACAAAAGCTTTCAGAGCCAATGATCGCCACCCGACACGGGATAAAAATGAAACCAAAAAAACGCAAAGAACGGACTCGCTTAAGACCGAACGAGGCTATCGTCGCACACGCAACACGCACGACCACCGCAACCGCTGCTGTCGCGCCGCACCCGGTCGGACGGTGCCCCGAGCTGCCAACCACGGGTGGAAGGGGAGGCCCCCCGCGGCGGGCATCGCCTCTCAAAATCCTTCCCCAGCTCAACTGGCTCGTGTCGACCACCCTCTCTGTCCGCGTGGCCCCGCCAGGCGGCCTAAAGAAACGAGAGGGCGTCCGCCACGTCAGCGCGTCCTCGCGGTCCGGCTTCGCGGGATGCGTCCGGGTACGTTGAGGAGTGACTCCGTGATCGGGAAAGACGACTTCTTCGCCGATACCTTCCTCGGGGCATTACGCGTCTCTTCCTCCTTCTGCCCGTGACTCTCCTCAAACGTGCCCGAGGGCCTCGGCCCGTCTCTCCGTGGTTAACGGATGAGTGGCGTGGAGAAGCAAAAACAAGCTCTTTGCCCTTCGGAGCGAGGTGGGACGCCACCTTCCGCGGTGGAAGCGATTTGGAGATTTCGGTTTTCCTTTTAACTAAGAGCTCTCTCGGTGGTCTTTACCTACCACTTTGTGAACGGTCCAGTTGGTTAACTCTGTGACACGGAGGGGGTTAACAGTTCATTTTGATCACAGTACTAGACATAATCACCTTGACTATATAAAATAAATTGCACGATATAGAACAGCACCGCAGAAGTACTTCATCTATCATTCACACAGATCGGTGTTGGAGAAGATCCTACATCTAGTTTCTTCGGTGGGACGTAATATCGGTTTGCGCCGGGAGGGTCCAGTTGGGATCCCAGAAGCTCGGCTTCCTCCCGCGGGGGTCTGATTTTTTTTTTTTTCCCATTAGATTTTTGGCCACGGCCCCCTCCCCTCCCCGAACGAAACAAATCGGAGGAGTCTTCCGTAGTCTCCGTCGACCCTCTGTCGGGGCATCTCGGGGGAGGGCTGGGGGAGGATACGCTTAGACGTTAGATAGAGAACTTATTGCATGCAGCAATCTGGTTAAGTAAACATGCAGTCAAGAATCCTGACCCCTTCCTCAGAAGCTTTCCCATCCCCCAGACGCCTCTCCCCTCGGCAGCCGTGACTGGGTCCAAATCGCACGTCTTTTTTTTTTTTCCCCCACTGATACCCTAGCCTGAATCGAGTATTATGGTATTAACGATACCATTTTAATAGCAGCAAAAGCTATTGCAGCATACATTTACATAACACTAAAAAGTTCTAACCGCCGCCCCACACAAAAAAAACTCAAAATAAAAACGCACAACAAAAGAAACCCTCAGCAACACGACAACGAGGTTGAAAAACAAAACCAACCAACCAAAAACCAACCAAAAAAAAAAAACCCAAAAAACCAACCAATCCAGCTTATGAGGTATCATCCTTACAAATCCAATTGGAGAACAGCTAAATAAGGTGTCTTTCCTCGTGGGTTAGTCCTACGCTGAATGAGCCAAACTAATGACTGCTGAAGGTCTAGGATGTTTCTGCTACATCTTCCACCTACTCAGGAGTAATTACCTTTGGTAAATCATCTTCTAGGGGCCACTCTGTTTCTGAAAATAAGTGCATGCTCCAGGTTAAAAAGAATCAGAATAAAAAAGAACGGTCACACAGAGATCGAGCCGACGGAGCCGGTGAGCACGGCGGTCTCTACATCCTGTCACTAGTGACAGGTCTCGGGGGAGAAATTAAGGTACCAAGCAGACGACGTGGGAATCAAAGTGCAAATCGGAACAGTGACTCTGCAGGTTTGCATTCTACGGGACGCTAGGTTCGGTAAATGAGACTGGAAAAGAATACATCACATAAGAACAAAGACCCATCTCTTCTTCAACGTAGAGAGCAAATGCACAGATTTCCAGAATCCCGGGAGCCCCGGGGCAGCGGTGCCCGCCCTTTCCCTCCTTCTCCACCTCTTCCTCCTCCTCTTCCTCCTCCATTCTCAGCTCCGGTCCAAGCCACCAGGGACGAACGCGCTCAGCTCCAACGGAAGGGGACGTGGCGCGGGCGGTCGCCTCCCTCCTTCACCAGTGGTTTGTGGAACTCCCGCCCGGCCCGCGAGTGGATGCTGGCCCAGCAGTATTCGCAGTAATACTGCAGACAGGTCACATTGGCACAGAAGAACGGGGCAAACTTCCCGCCACAGCGCGTGCCCTGGCATTCGTCGCACAACTGGTCGTCCAGCACATATGGCTTCACTTCCACCTGGGCCAGAGAGGAAAGAGAGAGAAACGACTCGTTGGGACTCCCCGCACCGCCGGGAGGGGCCCCACTCCCCGAGCCAGGTGACCCGCAGACGCTAGGAGCAGACCGGGACCGGGGCCCGTCTCGCCGTCCGCTCGGGGATGGCGGCACAGACCCAAACGGCGGGCACGGCCCCGGTCTTCGCTGCCCGGCAGGAGCACGAGCTGCTCGCTCCCATCTGCGGGGCGGCGGAGTCCCGGGGCAGGTCAGCTTGGAGGGAGTCGCCCCCGGGACCCAGGAGAGCCCCGGCGGGGAACGGAGCCCACGGGGCTAGCTCTCAAAATGGGGGGCTTGGTCTGAGGCGGTCAAGCTAGCGAGCGATCCGGTCCATTCAGGAGCCCCACAAAACAACGTGGCCCGGAGGACAGAGCCCGGGCCGGGGAGTCAGGAGGACCTGGGTTCTAATCCCGGCTCTGCCACTTGCCTGCTGTGTGACCCTGGGCCAGTCACTTCACTTCTCTGGGCCTCAGTGACCTCCTCTGGAAAATGGGGATCAAGACGGCGAGCTCCAGGTGGGGCAAGGACTGTGTCCCACCCGATTGGCTTCTATCTACCCCGGCACTCAGAACAATGCCTGCCGGTGCTTAACAGTCACTATCATTCATTCATTCAAAGCGATCGCATTGTACTCCCTCGGGCCATGAGCACAGTGCTCTGCACAAAGTAAGCGCTCAGAAAATGCCGTCACTTGATTGATTCATTGCTCAAACAGGTAATTTAACCACAGACTAGTCCCCGACTCAAGTAGCAATTAGAAAGTGGAGGCGGAGGCCCAACTGTAGGGCAAGGTGTATCGTCTGGGAAGCAATGCATATAAATCCCTTCCCCTGGCATCCCATGAGTGCCCAGCGCCAGGATCTCCTGACCCACAGGCGCGAGAACAGACGTGTGGTTAACAGACAAGGGCGGCAGAACTGGGGGGCCGAGGGAGTCATTAAGGAGGCGGTCAAGGGCCCCGGTGGCCCACACAGAGAATGCCCCGGGTGCGGACGGAGGATGCTTTGAGAATAAAAGCTCTATTAATAGGGAACGGCATGGCCTAGTGGATAAAGCCCCGGCCTGGGAGCCAGAGGCCCTGGGTTCTAATCCTCATTAACCCCGCTTGCCTGCTGTGTGACCCTGGGCAAGTCACTCAACTTCTCTACGACTGTAAAAAGCGCATTCAATACCTGTCCTCCATCCTACTTGACTATGAGCCCCATGTGGGACAGAGTCTCTGTCCCACTTGATGAACTTGTATTTACCCCAGCACCTAACACGGTGCTGGACGCCTCGTGAGCGATTAACTTTTCTTCATTAAAAAAAAGAAACGACTATGTGCACAGATTCGGTCAGGGCCCGCAAACAGGAATCGAGGATGTTTATGAGGCGCTTACAAGGTGCAGAAGAGCCCCGTGTGAAGTGCTCGTGAAAGTACAACGGAGTTGGTAGATGCGATCCCTGCCTGCAAGAAGCTCAGAATGTATGCAGGGATGGGAGTTTTCCTCAAGGTGGGTGAGCCACTCTGCACTAGAGACCACTATGCAATTGAAAACGGTTAACCAAAGGGAGGCCCCCAATCCCAACGAAAACCGACACTCTTCGACCTCGGACGGGGGACTGGAATGGAATTTGAACCACAGTTAGGAAGAAGCTGAAAAGTGCTGGGCAGCAGTATGGCCTAGTGGATAGAGCGCGGGTTTGGGAGCCAGGCCCTGGGTTCTACTCCTGGCTCCGCCACTTGTGTGAACTTGGGCAAGCCACTTAACTTCTCTGGGTCTCAGTTATCTCATCTGTAAAATGGGGATTAAGACTGTGCACCCATGTGGGACATGGACTGTGTACAACCTGATAAGCTTGTACCTACCCCAGTGCTCAGTACAGTGCCTGGCACACGGTAAGCGTTCGACAAATACCGTTAATAAAAAGGCACTAAAGGAACAAGGGAGCCTGGAGCTGTTAAAAATAAAAAGCACACTAGACACCCAGGTAAAATGCCAACCACAGAACAGCAAAACCAGGTTAGGTAGATATGGCTCACTAGAAGAGTAAGCTCGTTGTGGGCAGGGAACGTGTCAGTTTATTGTTACACTGCGCTCTCCCAATCTCTTAGTACAGTGCTCTGCACACAGTAAATGCTCAATAAATACGACTGAATGAAAAGAACGAATTCCATTAAGAAATGGAAAGTTCATCCCAGGGAAGTCCATAAAGGGTGGTCCGGAAAATAAATGCACCCCAAAAAGCTGTGACAAACACCTAAGAGAGGCCCAAACTAAATTCTAAATATAAACAGAACCGATAAGTAGATCCAATAAATATATTCAATATATTAAAGGCAGGAAGCTGGCTAGGAAATAGTCACTTAATGACTATGGGGTAAGTGGTGAACCCAGGGATGAAAAGGGAGGTAGCTTGAGAGGGTCGGGTTGATCTTGGCTCAGAAAGATATTACAAGTTTCCCGTGCCCAAATTGTTTTCCGTTTCCCACTGGTAGTAGAAACTAGATCAGACTGTAGTAAAAAGAGGAGGCTGATAAACTGGATGGGAAGAAAAATGGAGTCATATGAAGGAACTGGGAGAAAATGATAAGATAGTTACCAGGTCTTCTCCCATCTCTTAAATCGTGAGTCTTGTATAAGACAGAAAGTGGTTCTAAATCTACCCTGGCACTTCACATAATGCTTAGGCATATAGAAATCCCTTAATAAATATCAAATTATTATAAGTAACAACTCTTGACTGTAACAGTAATTATTATGGTATTTGTTTAGTGCTTCCTAGGTCTCTGTCAGGGCTCACAGTTTTAATCCCCACTGTACAAATAAGGTAACGGGCACAGAGAAGTTAAGTCACTTGGCCAAGGTCACACTGAAGACAAATGGCAGAGCCCAACTTAAAACCCAGGTCCCCTTGACTCCCAGAGCTCTGCTTTTGTCATTAGGCCATGCCATTTCTCATCCACATAAGCCCCTGGACCCCAAGGGCTGGTGAAACGGCAGTGAATTACCCTTAGAGTTAAAGATCAACGAGTCTCAAATCTGTGTCTGGCAAAGCAGGAGAATCTGCAGGTTTAGGAAAACCCAACCTGCTTTAATGGGTCAACAAGTTTGCAGAGGGAGGGGAGCCAGTGGTCATAATACATTTAGATCTTCATAAAGATTTTGAAAAAGCGGCACCCCGGGCAACCAACTTGCCACTTGGGGCCAGAAGTGGCCCACCCACGAACTGTTCTCCTCAGATTTTCCTAGAATCCCAGGGGACCAGTTCATCCCTGCCTTATGCCTCCCTCTCCTCCCCCCAAACACACCCACATTTAAACTTTCATACCCTGAAAAGCAGCCAGTTACATATGGTCGAAAATAGCCTGTATTTCTAGAACAGAGCGCCTTATCCTAGGAAGAGCTTAACGGAGCCGGTGATGGTACCGAGAGGGGGAACGAAGCCGAGAGCAGGGTAGAGCTGGATAAACAGAAAAGACGATCACTTTTCAGGCTGGAAAGAGGCAGGCTGAGAAAGAACACCGCTGAAGCCTGCCACATCATGAAAGGTGGACGTGGTACCCACATAACGGTTGAGCACCAAATCCCCGACCACTGAAAACAGGGGACTCCCAAAGAAGCTTCAAGGTGGACTCTTCAAAGTGAAAGAAATTCTTCTTCAGCCCACAGAGGGTAGTAATAATAATAATACTTCAGTGATGATACTAATATAATTATAGCTGCATTCGTTAAGGACTTACTATGGGCCAAGCACTACGCTAAGCAATGGGGTACATGCAAGATCAAGAGGTCCCATGTGGGGAAAGGCTAGGAGGAGGGAAAACAGGTACTGAATTCCCATGCTGCAGATGAGGGAACTGAGGCAAAGCAAAGTGACTCGTCCAAGGTCACCCAGCAGGTAAGCGGCAGAGCCGGGATTAGAACCCAGGATCTCTGACTCTCAGACCCGTGAACTTTTCATTAGGCCACACTGCTTCTCTAAGCCCATGGAATTTGAATCTACAGGAAGTTGTGTGGCTGAAATTCTCAGAAGATTCAAAGGGGTTTGGACCAATTTTTGGAGAAGGCCCCTAAAGGGTTGGGAGGGGGGAAAAATGGAAATATGAGGCTCTTTGAGCAGAGATACTCACGAAGATAGATCCTCACTGGCTTATTAGAGGGGAAAATTTGAGATGTTAGTTGACAGAGTCTTGCCAATCGTGGATTTCCAACAACTCATTGTGCCTTTTAAGTGTCCTCTGGTGACACTGCTTGCGAGCC
This sequence comes from Ornithorhynchus anatinus, assembly GCF_004115215.2. Lineage (NCBI taxonomy): Eukaryota > Metazoa > Chordata > Mammalia > Monotremata > Ornithorhynchidae > Ornithorhynchus > Ornithorhynchus anatinus. The sequence continues at coordinate 48,207,670 of NC_041730.1, read as the reverse complement.
CTTCGAAGGCCAGGGTCTGGGTCTACTTCCCACTTAATACTCTTTTCCAGTGCTCAGTACAGTGCTCCACAGAGCACTTAATAAATACTATGATTACTACAACTGCTTCTGGACACAGAATATCAAAGCACATCTGGCCCAAACTGACACCATTTAAGCTTATTTTAACACTGTTAGCGATTACCCGGCGTGTTCCTGAAAAGCCCCAGGACCCAGTGAAAGCACTGGGCCCAGTCACTAACGTAGAGAAACAGAGTGGAAAGTGGAGGTGGAAGAAGTAGGCGCTCATCGGTACTGTGCCGATCAGCCCTTACCACTTCGGGATGCATTAGAGTTCTCTCCTGTTCAGTTCATTATTGAGCCAAGCGCAGAAAATGCGGTAGGATGCAAGAGGCTCACTCACTCAAGGCTTGCATGCAAGTACTGGATGGCTGGCATGGAGCGGAGTGATCTTTACATGGTCATGCGTAATTTAGACTATGCAATTCATCTGCCCTCTAGACTCTAAGCTTGTTGTGGGAAGGGAATGTACTCTCCCAAGACCTTAGTACAGTGTTCGACACACAGTGAGCGCTCAATAAATACAACTGATTGGTTGATTTGGCCAAATGTCAGCCTGCCCAATCACGGAAGTTGATCCTGCCTCGATCCGTACAGTTTTCACAGCATGGTTTTACGTCCAGGTTCTTCAAGAGCTCACCATTTTGGACCAAACTATGTATTCATTTTTATAAAATGGCAGGTTCACACGATATTATCCACTTGAGGTATGTACTGTTCTGAAAGTCTTAAAAATATATTTTAAGGATGAAAAACCAAATTCACAGCCTCCTTCTCTTGGCTCAGTGACTTCTTCAACACAGTTTTCCATAACAAGGTGCATCTCCAAAACACAACTACCATATCACAAAGTTTTCAGTTCTTGCCTCGTGAAAGCCTTCTCTTTTTTTTCTCTTTAAGACAGTGGGTGTGGGGGGTAGGAGGAGTGTTGATTATCCAGAATATCAGAGTATTGAGTTTCGCTGCTCCTTTTTAGGCATTTATCTAGGTCTTTTGGGCAGCAATGTCTAAAACTTGAATGGGGTAGCAATTTCAGGACTCCCGCCAAACTCTTGGGTGGGGCCCCTTGACTGTACCTGTCTGCCTCTCTGGAAAAATCATACTGCCGGGCACCCTCCTGGACCCAGATGCCTAGGACTGACACCCTTGGGAAATGGCTTTCCTGGGGTATTTTAAGAACAAAAACTAGCAGTGCAATCAAGTGCAGTGAAAACCTAAAAGGGTTAGATGTTCTCCATCCCCAAGACATTCTCAGAAAGGCAGAATGGAAGGGAAGGGATCTCAATAATTATAAAAATAATAATAATTATGGTATTTGTTAAGTGCTTACTATGTGCCAAGCACCCATAGCAAGCGCTGGGGTAGATAAAGGCAAATCAGGTTGGACATAGTCCCTGTCCCACGGGGGCTCACAGTCTCAATCCCCATTTTACAGATGACTTAACGGAGGCACAGAGCAGTGAAGTGACTTGCCCAAGGTCATACAGCAGACAAGTGTCAGTCAGGATTAGAACCCGTGACCACGACCCCACTTGTCCTTCAGAAGAGATATAATCTAGACAATATCAGAAGCTGATTAAGCCATTACTGTGACTCTCTGACCCCCCATTAAACCACCTTCACAGATGGGCCATGTGGATTGACCAACTAAAGTCTGCGAGGCAGTATGGCCTAGTGGAAAGAATCACAGGTCCCGGGTTCTAATCCTCACTCTGCCACTTGCCTGCTGTGTGACCTTAGGCAAGTCGCTTCACTTCTCTCTGCCTCAGGTACCTCATCTCCGCTTAGTACAGTGCCTGGCACGTAATAAATGCTTAAATACCATAATTATTATTATCTTTCTCCCTCCGATAGACTGTGAGCCCTCTGAGGGATAGGGACTGTGTCCAACCATTATCTTGTACCTACCTCAGGGCTTAGAACAGTGTCTGACACGTAGTGAGCACCTAACAAGTACCACAAACAAAAGGAAGGACAAGCTTGACTTTCGAGCTTATGTTGCCTTAACTCTTCACCCCAGTCTCGCCCCTGGGCTTCTACAAATCCCCCACTGATGGTTGAAAAAGCAACTGCCCATCCCCTGAGCTAGCCCTGATACAAGCCCAAAAGCCCGCCAAAGCTGCCTCACCATCAAGGAGGCTGCCATTTTGGCCCAGAGTCCAAACTGGGACTGGAAACTGAGAGTCCGGAGTTTGAGTTCTGGCTCTGCCTCTTGGGGCTATATTTCATCCATTTCATTCACTCGATCACATTTACTGAGCGCTTACTGTGTGCAGAGCACTGTACGAAGCGCTTGGAAAGTACAATTGAGCAACAGATAGAGACCATCCCCAGCGGTGAAGGTTTCTGACCCAAGAACTGCCTCTTGAATCTACCCAAGTGCTTAGTACAGAGCTGGGCACATGGTGAAGCAGTGTGGTCTAGTGGATAGAGCATGGTCTCGGGAGTCAGGAGGACCTGGGTTCTAATCCCAGCTCGACCACTTGACTGCGGGGTGACCTTAGGCAAATGACTTTGCTTCTCCATGTCTCAGGTACCTCATCTGAAAAATGGGTATTACGACCGCGAGCCCCATGTGGGACAGGGACTGTGTCCAAATGATTATCCCGTATCCACCCCAGCATTTAGAACAGCGCCTGACACATAGTAGGTGCTTAACAAATGCCACTATTGTAGGAAATGCTTAATAAATACCGTCCCTGAGGGACAGGGACCGTGTCCAATTCTCACCTATTTTTTTCCAGCATTGAGTACAGTGCTCTGCACTCAGTAAGCGCTTAATAAATACTATAAATCTTACTAGGTGACTATGAGAGGTGGACGGGCCCAGCTAGCCCAGCTAAAGTGAATGGCAGAGGGAAAGACCTCCGTGGCTACCAAAGCACTGCCCTCCAAGTCCAGGCACTATGGCATAACATCAGCACTCTGTTGTGGTCGCTCTGCCCGTAAGCGGGCCCTGTTGGCGAAAAAACTTGACCGATCCTTTGTCATGTGCAGCAGTCCTGCCAATCTACTCACTCGTCACACCCTGTGCCCAGGCAGAGCACCATAACTACATTTAGTGTGTGTGTGTGTGTGTGTGTGTGTGTGTGTGTGAAGGGAGGCGGTCTAGGACTGAAGCCCACCCTTGCTCCAGCTGGGAGACTCCATTTCGGAATGGCTAGTGAAGGATGAACTACGGTGGTGATAGAGAAAATCCAAAAGTCAACAGGAACATCACAGCCATCAAGGTAAGCGGTCAGGTCACGATTCGGCTACGGTGCCGGGGGACTAGGGCTGCCTTCAAAGGGCAAAACTTAGAGGCATCACATGACACGCTCCAAGATACGATCAAATGCCAGGTCGCAGGCGAAAAAGATAGCTTCCGGCCGGAAAGAGTCCAGGGAAGGACCAAAAATAGCCGGAGACCCCATCTCACTGTCATCTCTTCACCTCGGTGTCCTCCTCAGTCTCCCAAGAAGTCCTACTCTCCTCGCCCCATTTTGCACATCACCAAATCAAGTCCCATGGAAGTTTAAAGAGTCCAGAAGGAAGGGGGGGAGGGAGAAAGGAAGAATGTGGCGCTTACGTCACCAGCGATTTGGGGTTCTGTGAAAAGTGACCAGACCCCATTCCAAGACCCACTGGACTGAACTGTTGTTTATCAGCAACCAGGCACAACGGCTGGATAGTCTCCAAGTCCTCAAACCCGGGACGTCCCTGGCTAAATTTGCACAGAGACAGAATACAAATAGAGAATCTGCCCTCAGAGATCTCCCGGCCCAAGGGTGGGCTCGGGGTAGGCTCACGGACGATATACGTCCCGATGCCCGGAGGTGGCAGTGATAAGAATGATTGAGGGAGATGGAGTGGATCGATAATTTTATTAGTGAGTTGGAGGATGGTCAGACTATAGTAGCAGCATGGCCTGGGAGTCAGAAGGACCTGGATTCTAATCTCTGTTCTGCCACTTTTCTGCTGCGTGGCCTAGGGCTAATCACTTTTCTACACCTCAGTTCCCTCATCTGTAAAATGGGGATTATGGCTGTGAGCCCTATGTGGGACAGGGACTGTGTCCAACCTGATTATCTTGTATCTAACCCAGCACTTAGTAAAGCATGGTAAGCCCTGAACAAGTACTATAAAAAAAACCAAATAGGGGAAGGCTTCCAGGAGGAGGCACTGGTCACTGGAGAGGTGATCCAAGGTTAGATCTTGGAGCCTTACTTCAATCAATTTAATCGTATTTATTTAGTGTGGGCAGAGCACTGTAAAGGCTTGGAAAGTATAATTCGGTAACAAATTCGGCAATTTTACAGGCAGGTTGCAACCAGTGTGTGGGGGTGCTCTGGAAATTACAACCTGGCAATTTCCAAGTGCCCAGGGAGGTCTGCCCACAGCTGGACCCCCATAAATACAGCTGACACGTGCCATGTTGTATCTCTACAGATGGGAGAGCTAGTTACCCTAACATCCATTCCCCCTCACACACAAATCCAGGAAGGAGGCAAAAGTAAGGCCGGGGGCAGGGATAAAAGCATGACAGGTCACGGGTTCTAATCCCAGCTCTGCCCCTTGTCTGCTGTATGGCAAATCACTTCACATCTCTGAGCCTCAGTTACTTCATCTGTAAAATGGAGATTGAGGCTTCAAGCCCTAGGTGGGACAGGTCCTGCGTCCAACCCGATCTGCTTGTATCCACCCCGGCATTTAGTACAGTGTCCATCTAGGGAAATACTAATTTCCAGCCTCATTCCTAACTCCATTCACCGGCACTGTGAGATGGAGGAAAATCAGATTCTCTACCTACTGTGCTGCCCTGAAAGCTCTGTTTGAGCCCACCTGTCCCGCCGAAAAGCTGATAAAATGGGATGTAGATGTTAAGCCTTAGAGAATTGCTGGAAGAAAATTTTCTTTAACCCACACTTGGCATCTTGATACAAATCCTCTCAGACCAAGTCCTCTGGATGTCCCTAAAAGGACCTGGGTTCTAATCCCAGCTCCACCACCTTAGCCAAGTGCCTTACCTTCTCTGGGCCTCCGTTCCTTCATCTTTAAATGGGGATTAAGACTGTGAGCCCCATGTAGGACATGGATTAGATCCCACTTGATTAGACTGTATCTACGCCAGCGCTTACCTCAAATACCTTAAAAAGAAATCCTCAGGGCTGCAAACTCATAGGATTCAGCCTCTTTTTGGTCCTGCATTTTGAAGATCAAACTGAGTTTGCTCTGGAACATGAAAAAAGCTCTTCTGGTCTCAAATGGTGACTTGTATGACCGTTGAAATTAGCATCAATACAACTGTTCACCATTGTCTATTTCCCCTAGATTATTTCCATCCTATCTCTTTTCAAACTCCAATGACTCAATAATTACAGGAAGCAGTGATAACAGTTGGACAGACTTCATACTGAGCTTTCCATTCTGGCCAGGCTAAATTCACTGCAGAAGGCAGACGATCCAAAGTAACTTTCCAAAATGACAAAGGCTTGAAATGGAAAAAGCCACTCCCCATCTACAAAAAACCATGTCAATAACAGCTCAAGAGGCTGTTACTGAGGTGCTGCAAATTGCTCCAGGAATTTTAAATTCATCACCAAGGGCATTCACCTTCCACACACTGAATTGCTGTGACAAGGCTCTCTGCCAGGGCTGGGCTGCTCTGATCACTGATGGGCACGTCACCTTTCTTTCCCAAAGGGCCAGATGCCATCAGGCAGGTCACGCGATGGCTGGAGCAATTTCTGAGTCCCAACCTCCGCCAGTGCGGGCACGATCAGCAAGGGCAGCGCAAGGGTAACTGGGGGACATTCTTCTTCCACAACCTAAATGTGTTTCACCTAGAGGCAGTGTGATCTAGCGGATAGAGCACGGGCCTGGAAGTCAGAAATAGACTGAAAAATAGACCCAGTTAGATCTGGGTTCTAATTCTGGCTCCACCTCATATCTGCTGTGTGACCCTGGACTTCACTTTCCTGTGCCTCAGTTACTTCATCTGTCAAATGGGGATTAAGACGGTGAGCCCCACGTGTTCACCCCAGCATTTAGTAAGCCCTTAAATATCTTTTTCTCTTTCTCCCCTTAGGAGGCCTGCTGCAGGTAATTATCTGTAATTTATTATCTATTTATTTATTTATATTAATGTCTGTCTCCCCCTGTGATCTCGCTGTGGGCAGGGAATGTGTCTGATGCTATATTTTGCTCTCTCAAGCGCTTAGTATGGTGCTTTGCACCCAGTAAGTGCTCAATAAATACGATCGATAGTAATAATAAAACAATAATAATGAGGGAATATCTACAGGTCAGGAGGCCAGCAAGGACATTGATACATGTGTGAGATGCTTTGGACAGGAGAGGGAGCTGGTGGAGTGGAAAGGAAGGACTGCCATGGATTAGGAAGTATGAGATAGAATCAGCAGGACTGGCCGGGGTTGGGGGGAGTTGGATGTGGGGTCGACGGGAGTCAATGAGGGCGACAAGAATATATGTGAGAAGGACCAGGAGAAGATGGGGTCACGGGTGCATAAATTAACCTGAGGAGCTTTGCGGGCACAGGGAGAGGAATGGCTCCCCCACCCGTATTTTGGACCTTCCTGTTGGTTCAAGTCTCTGGTTTCGGGGTGTTTCCAAGAGACTGATGTCAGCTGGAAAATGGCAAGCTGGGATAGGTGGGAGAGAGGAAAATGTACCAACAGAACTTCCAGGAGCACCCCTTCACAATCCCCCTCTCAGTATGCCACAGTCCAGCTGAGGAGGTACCCTAAAAAACACCCCCAAGCCAGGGATGCACACTTACCAGCCACGGAAAGGAGGCTAGTGGGGTCCGGTTCCCTTTATGGTCCTGGTTTAGGTCTCAATTGTCAGACCCCCCCTACTTCCCCAGGGGGAGGGAGGGCTCTTAGTAGTGTTCAGAACAACAGGGAAGAGAGAAAGTTTGAGGGATAAGACAGTGAGCTAGGTTTAGCTCAACTTTTCTTCGGTAGGCAAAGAGATACAAAGCGGTGAGAGATGTGGGACGGGAGAAGAGGTCACAGGTCAAGCATGGAGTTACGGATTTGGGCAACATCTACACAGGGAGACTGTGAGAGAGAGAGCATGCACATGGGAGAGAGAGAAAGAACGAAAGAGAAAGCATGCAAAGGAAAAGTAGCAGAGAGCCAGGGCTGTGCAGCTGAAGAAGGAAAGGAGACGAGAGCAAGTATCATCTGGCTCCCACTGTCACCCCAACAGGTTCTCTTTTCTTTAGCATGAAAAACACCAGAGGAGCCATCTTAGCCCATCGATCAACCAACTGCATTAACTGAGCAGCTAGCGAGGGTCAGGCGCTGTACTAAACACCTGGGAGAGAACAACAGTTGCAAGACAGAGCCCTTTCTGCTTCTCCTTTCTGTCTACGAATGCTGGTCTCGAGATATCTCCTGTGGGACCACTCACCTTTCCACAACGCTGACGCCCCACAGCCATCTCCTCTCTCTCTCCCACTCCGCCCCTCCCCAGTCCCCCAACCGGTTAGCGCCACCAGAGCCAAGAGTTGGCCTCCTCACCCCCGCCGCTCAGATACCACACTCCATCGTCCCCATAGATTTTAGCGGAAACCATTCTGTAAGCACGAAGCCACTGCCTGGGAGGAAGGGACATCCTTCAGATCACTCTGCAATAATGCCGCTGCCTCTCCGTTAGGACACCCCGGGCTGACGAATGAGGACCCGGAAATAGTTCTGCTGGCTTATCGCCGTGACTCTCTCCCATCGCCCCCTGCCAGGGACCCAAACATCTGGTCAACGGGGGTGTCACCCTCCGCTGGAACTTACCCGTTTATCAATATCATTGTGTTGGAGTTGCACAAAGCGAGCACTAATAGCAGCAATATAGCTCTGCTGATTGGAGAAAGCCACTCTGCCAGCCCCTTTGGGGTACTTCAGCTCGGGGTCCGTATCAATGCCGGCATAGCAGACTCCTCCGTACAAACGGTCCATGATCATCGCCAACTCGACTGTAACACAAAAAACCCCGCAGGTGTACAAAGAGTGCCCAGGAGGGAGAGGAGTTATGACTTCGCAAGGGAAAAGCAACCACGAGACAATACTAAAGAACGGAACGGTTCGGTTCAAATCGTGACAAATCTCCTGGCAGACGGGATGTGGATCCATCTTCTGAAATCCCTGAAAAGGAATAAAACACTGGAAAGAGTGCTAGAGGACCATTTTTGGAGGCCAGAAAGGGGGAATTCTGGCACCTGGCTTGGATGGTTCTCAACCAGTCACCTTCAGGGAGCTCCCGGCAAAGGGCAACCCTTCCAAACATCTGGCCAAGCCCGCTGTGGGTCAAAGGGCAACGGCGGATCTCTCTTTTGGGCAAAGCCCGGAGCCCCTGCCCTCCTCCAATGGGTCAGTCGCTTAGTCAAACTAAACCAATTTACCCATATTAATTTAATCAATTAAACCAAATTAACCCTCAGGAACAGCCACACCAACCACTCCCCACTTTTCAATTGGATTTTCAAATGATTTGGATTACTCCAGAACGTGACTGGACTAACATGCTAGTGAGGTGATTACATTAAACCTCACTGATTCAGACCAAAATACGGTCTGGAGTATGATTGGATTTGCTTTTTGGTGTCTGTTTTAACCATTTCCAACTGTCTCGTTAAAGCTACCCGAGAAATCTGGCTATCCTCCCCAGCACCACTCCCCAATGCGTTGATCTAGATGACATTTACACAGTGTTACATGTATTTGCCTGCCTCTAACATATACGTTAACCATTTATGACATGTGTTAATCACTTACAAAGTATCAAACTGCTCTGAGCGCTTTCTTTTGTTTACTGCTCCCTTTGACAATAAGGCCATGATGCAGAGAAGCGAAAGGAGGAGGAGCCTCTCAAGAAATGATGGTAAATTGGGCATCAGCTGTGACATCCTTTTAGCAAAGCGATGCTAAATGCCCAGCAAACAGGGATAGAGAATCGCAGCATGCCAACCAAGGCATGGGGCGTGCTGGGAGCAACTAGACATTGTCTAGAAAACACAACTATTCTTTACTGAGAGTTCGATGGCAGGAGAAGGCATCTAAAGGCCGGAGAAAGCCTCTGACCTCTCCCGTACTGGCTCAACAGATCCAGGAGCAAGAGGAAAGAGCATTATGGAGGAGAGGAGGAGGAAAAGAAAGGGGAAGAGTAGGAGAAAAGTGAGGAAGAGGGGAAGAAGGATCAAGAGGAGGGGAAGGAAGAAGGGATTGAGGGGGGAGTATAAAGAATCCCCCTTTCCCCTCACCTGACTGCCTCTTTGCCCTGCTGGGCAGCAAGACGGGCACAGCCCCGGTGCATCATTGGTAAAATGGGGTTGGGGGGAGGGGCTAGAGCATGGGCCTTGGAATCAGAAGGTCATGAGTTCTAATTCTGGCTCCGCCACTTGTCTGCCGTGTGACCTTGGGCAAGTCACGTCACTTCTCTGGGCCTCAGTTACCTCATCTGTAAAAAGAGGATCAAGACTGTGAGCCCCGTGTGGGACAGGGACTGTGTCCAACCCAATTTTCTTGTACCCAGTCCAGAGCTTAGATCAGTGCCTTGCACATAGTAAGCACAATGTTGGGCAATACTATTATTGTTATATTATTCTTAAGTCAGGTGGGCCCCAGACTCAAGAGATGGCCAGTGGCTCCCTCCCTAGGAGAGGAGGAGCCTCTTTGGCTCCTTGACTTCATTGAAGCTGCCACTGAATAGCCAGGGATATTTTTCTGGGCGTTTTCAACTTGATTGATTATTGGTCATTTTTATGGCATGGACAGCGGGCGACCCTGCTCAGTGAAGGTACCTGAGAGAGCAGGTGAAAGTTCAGGGGTCAGATCATAGAATCCCTTGCAGGTGTCTATGTGATGCGCATTGAGCTGACTGAGGAGAGAAGAGACCTCAGGCCCGGGGCTTTAGTGGACACTTGGGCTGGAGAGATTTGCTGCTCGGGCTCATTCCAAACCATCAAATCCCGCTGTGGGTGTGAGCACATGCTCTATGACACCACCACCTCCCAGAGTGGGCTCACGTGGCATCCTATGTGATGCCAGCAGAATATGACACTTGGGCAAATTAATCCTAGCATAAGAGAGACCACTGGAACCGTCAAACCTAGAGCGTTTCTCTGGGGCTAACGCCTCACCATCACTCCGGAGCCACTGCGTTTCCCTCCCAGGTCCCTGTTATCAGAAACGTCACCGCTGATTCAGGGCGGATGCTTTAATATTTTTAACCATGGCCACCCTACAAGCGCCCTGCAAAGGGTGAAGCAGACTGCGGTTAAAAAAAAACAACCTCCCTGGCTTCTCGTCCTCCTGCCTAGGGCCTGGTAATGTTCCCCAACAAACCAACAGCAAACAGGCCTACCCCCTAATGGCGGGGTAGTGGGGGAAGGGCAACCTTTCATTGTATGTGTGAGAATGAAAATATTGCAGAGATTTTTAGCAGAGGTTAGGAAGGGAAGGAGAAGAGCTTGTGGGACAAAAGGTCACCATTGTAGGTCTTCCCGGTCCCAAGTGGAAAGCGTTAGGGCTTCTCAGAGACCCAGGACAAGCAAGACTATTAGCCAAGCTCAAACAGTTCTGGGGAAGATGACCCTCACTGCCCCTGTGGAATGGGTATCTCTGTCCCCTTCTAGAGGCACCTAGGAGGAACAAGTCTGTGAACCACAATCTCCCAGCTCCGGGGGCGATCGCCTCCAACTGCCCCTGTGAAATAGGCACCTCTTCCCCCAATAGAGAGATCGAGGATGAGCGAGGCTGTGAACCAAACTCAAACAGCTCTGGGTGAGTCCTTCTGCCCCTGTGGAATGCACATGAAGGGACAGCTCCACCAAGAAGCCTTCCCTGACTGACCCCTCGTCTCCCCCAACTCCGTTCTGCACTGCTGTCTTGCTCCTTCATTCATCCTCCCTCCCATCCCCACAGAACACATGTATATATCTGTAATCTATTTATCTGTTTATTTATAGTAATGTCTGTCTCCCCCTCTAAACTGTGAGGTCTTTGTGGACAGGAATGTGTCTGTTGTTATATTGTACTCTCCCAAGTGCTTAGTACACTACTTCGCACACAGTAAGCACTCAATAAATATGACTGAATGAATGAATTCATTCATGAATGGGCACCTCTGTCCCCTCCTGGAGAGGTGGGGAAGCCCCCGAGCGTGACGGGCTCAGACCCCTTTTCCAATGAGCCAAATGAGCAGTTTAAAAAGATTGGCTTTTTAGCTTTTTTTCCTGAAGGGCAGCTCTTCATTTCTGACATCGGGTTCATTGATCCTGACTGAAAAGTGAGGCAGAGGAGAGCTCTTCTCACACAATGAGCTGCCCCTTGGAGAGAAGCTTCGTTCAGCATCTTACGTCTGTTGTCACTAAGCAACGACAGGAAGCTGATAATTTGCTCGGCTTCTTAGGGCTCACAGAACAGCTAAGTAGGTAGCATTTTCGTGACGGGAATGATTTTTCATGGGGGTGGGGCCAGAGATTCATCGGCTGCTTATATAGCCGGTCTATTTTATGAATTTTAACACTGGGTTTCACTTCACCCAACAGGGTACAATAATTGTGCACTTCATTCCTGACCCAGCGATGGCATCGCTGGGTCAGAACATGTCAACTGGAAGGGAAGGGAAGGCATTTTTTTTTTTTTTTTTTGAACAAGAAGGGAAAGCTATCTTTGTGCAGATAAACAGGATTCAATCCCACTTGGGAAGGTTGTGGGAATAGCAAAGCAAAGCTTTCAGGATTAACAAGCCCATCCCGAAGATTACCGTTTCTCTGGGCAGGCCTCTAAGACCCTCTGCTATTCCACTGAGGCTCCTGACCCCCTCAGTGACTGTCTCAGCAACGATCGACTCAGGCCCAGAATTTCATGCATTTTAGGTTAAAGAGACCGCAATTTTCTCCATCGCCAAAGATGATTTAGCGAATACCCTTGCCAAGAAACCAGCAGTGGGGGCGGCCTGAGCAGCGAGTTTAAGTTGAACGTATTTTCCGTATCACTCACCGGCGCGAAGGGGTCGTGGCACCCCACCGACAAAGATGGTTTTCCTGGGGTCCAGAGGCTGAGAGCCGTCCATGACAAAGTCGCTGTCACTCAGGTTCCAAGGTCGGATTTGCACCTGCAAGAAAGTTGCTTAAGTGGTCTTGCCTTCCATCCAAGCAACCCTATCCAACACACCAAGAGTTGTGTGTTTTTTGGTTCGGTGTTTCTTTTTAAATAACCCGTTGAACCTGAAGTGGACCCAGTAGAAGGTACCGCCGCATCTCATTCCAGCAGCGAATCTCTTGATCTCCCAGAAACCTGCATTTCTCATTACTCGAACCCATCACACCAAACCAGGAGTTGTCGAAACTGTTACTAAATAATTGAAATCGGTGTTCGGTTTCCTCAATTTCTATTTTATAAAAGCAGCGTCAGAGGGTGGCAGCCGGGATGTTTTAGGTTTCAGACCAAACTGAAGCCTCCAGAGATGCAATCTGCTCAACATTCTCTCCTGGAAGAGGCCTCTCTCATCATCAATCATCAATGGTATTTATTGAACACGTACTGGGTTCAGACTGCACTACTAAGCGCTTGGGAGAGAACAGTACTCTGTGAGAAGCAGCAGGGCATAGTGGATGGAGCACCAGCCTGAGATTCAGAAAAACTTGGGTTCTAATCCTAGTTCTGCCATTTGTCTGCTGTGTGACCTCGGGCAAGTCACTTCAGTTCTCTGTGCCTCAGTGACCTCATCTGTAAAATGGATACTAAGACTGTGAGCCCAGGTGGGACACGGACTGTGTCCAACCTGATCAGCTTCTATCTACCCCAGCGCTTAGTACAGTGCCTGGCACACAGTAAGTGCACGTGGCTGAGTGGAAAGAGCCCGGATTTGGGAGTCAGAGGACGTGGGTTCTAATCCCAGCTCCGCCACTTGTCTGCTGCTGTGTGACCTTGGGGAAGCCACTTAATGTCACTGGGCCTCAGTTCCCTCATCTGGAAAATGGGGATAAAGACTGAGCCCCATGTGCTTGGCACAGAGTAAGCGCTTACCCAATACCATCATTATTACAACGAATACCACGTAAAAAATAATACAACTGAATCGGTCAACACATTCCCCGCCGACGTCAGGCTTACAGTCTAGAGGGTAGGTCTCCCCTCCAAAATCCACACCCTCCTCCCGGATCAGCTCCATTGGCATCACTTATGAGCTAGAATCGACATCAAGTGGCACGGCGGGAGCACCGGCCCAGGAGTCTGAAAGACCTGGGTTCTAATCCCGGCTCCGCCACTCGTCTGCTGTGTGACCTTGGGCAAGTCGTTTCACTTCTCTGGGCCTCGGTTACCTCATCTATAAAGGATTAAGACCGTGTCCAACCTGATTAGCTTGGATCTACCCCAGCACCTAGTACAGCGCCTGGCACATAGTAGGGGCTTAACAAATACCACGAAATGGAATACCTTGCATTTACACATGTTTTAACACAGTTCAGCGGACACTTCCACACTGCTTCCTGAGGAGAGTGGGAGGAAACACCTTTAAGAAGAAGATGTCATGTTTCTGGAGAGTTGCTGGCAGGGGTCTTCATTCTCCAGGAGCTTAACGTCCAGGTATTTTGTTTGTTGGCCGGGTGCTGAAGCAGTGGTTTCTCACACCTCGGAGGGTATGAGATGAGGATCTGTCCAGAATTCTGCTCTCTGTGTGATCTAACCTGTAGATTCCTCTGTGACCTTCTGACATAAGTGGGTTGCTGGAGATAAATCAGCATCCACCCATACACTAGTGTGGTCCAGTGGAAAGAACACAGGCCTAGGAGTCAGAGGACCTGGGTTCTAATCCCGGCTCTGCCACTTATCTGATGGGTGACCTTGGGCAAGTCATTTGACTTTGCTGGGCTTCTGTTCCCTCATCTGTAAAATGGGGATTCGACACCTATTATCCCTCCTGTGAACTCCATGAGGGACCTGATGATCATGTATCTACCCCGGCATTTAGTACAGTGCTTGATTCATAGTAAGCACTTAAATACCATAATTATTATTATAATACAGTCACCTACCACAGCAGCATAGACTTGTGGAGAGAGCACAGGCCTGGGAGTCAGAAGAACCTGTGTTTTAACTCCAGCTCTGCCACTAGACTGCTGTGTGATCTTGGGCAAGTCATTTAACTTCCCTGTGCCTCGGTTACCTCATCTGCAAAAGGACGGTTAAATTGTGAGCCCTATGTAGGACAGGGACTGTGCCCAGCCCATTTATCTTCTATCTACCCCAGCACTCAGTACAGTGCCTGGCACACAGTAAGTCCTTAATACTATTATTATTATTATTGATAAGACAATGCTGATCGTGAGATTTTCGCTCTACGAATGTGATGTATCCGATAACGACCGTCTCTTGCCTCACTATTCTTCTTGTTAGCCAGTGCCTTGGATAGAACAGGTTCTAAACTGAGTAACTCAAGGGCATTTGAGGCTCATCAGCTACTAAGTTGAATTTTCTAGACAATTAGAAGCGAAGATGAACTCCCAGCAGGTTTCAGATTCCTTGATGTAATACTAAGAGTGGCTGTATGGAAGAAATGAAACAAAACCCAACCGATTTTCAGAGCTACTTTACTCTGTTGGTGAAGGGGAAGGAGATGGATAAAATCCTTTTAACTGATACAGCTAGCCATGCCAACACGGATCTAGACAAACTTTTCACAGTAGCTAAATTCGCTGAGTTCCTCTATGAACCCAGATATGCTAATAGTATAGTACATCTTTTTTAGGGCTATAAAATACCTATAGCCCTCTTGATGTAAAGCAAAGACCACACCCACTATGCTTTTGTTGAGACAGAGTCGTACTAAGCAGGGCTGCCTATTTTCACTGAGTGCAAGAGTGAATTTGCAGTGAAGTTGGCAAAGTTGAGCTAGAAATACACATGGGATGAGGGAGGAGGACCACCCCCTCTATGCCCATCCACAGGACTAGGGAAGGGAATTCAGAAATGACCTCAGGGCTAGGAAACCAAAGGGAAAGTAGTATTTTAATGGGTTGGGTTTTTTTAAGCACTTACTATTTGCTGGGCACGGTAGTTAGCTCTGGGATTTGGCAAACAGCTTGCTTGCCTGACACACAGTTAGTGCTTAAAAAAATCCTACTTGAAGCTTGGGGCAAAGGCTTCTACCCCAGCCCTGAGAGCCGGGCCGGAAGAGGGCTGAGGCCCTGACCTCCATCACAGTTCTGCCTTCCAGCTGGCTCCCACCTTACTTTGAGGGACAACCACCTCAGACACCTGTGGAGGTCAAGCTAGCATCCGTGGGGACAACAGATGATGATAATAATAATTATGGTATTTGTTAAACACTTACTATGTGCCAAGGACTGTCCTAAGCACGGGGGTGGATACAAGCAAATCGGGTTGGACACGGTCCCAGTCCCAGGTGGGGCTCACAGTCTCAATCCCCATTTTACAAACGAGGTAACTGAGGTACAGAGAAGTGAAGTGACAGCAGACAAGTGGTGGAGCCGGGATTAGAACTCATGACCTTCTGACTCCCAGGCCCAATCTCTATCCACTACACTATGGTGCTTCTCCAGTCCTTACCGGTCCCTGTTCCCTTACTGGTTAGCTCTGGTACCAGTATTAAAGGCTCATCCGTTGGGCTGGTTGCAGAATCTTCCAAATGCATCATTCTTAACATGGGGGGGGGGGAATATTTTACCACTATCTTTGGAGCATTCCTCTTTCGTAGAAGGTGAAATGAGGAACGGATCACCTCCGCCTGGCTTCGCCCAGGCATCCTCCTCTGGCTCACTAGGGCCTGCGAGCTTTGATGACGCAAGACTCGATTTGCTGCAGACAACTCTGACATCCAAGTCGTTCTTGTGAAGTTTGGTGGTTCTTGCTAACAGTGTCCACAGTCTTAACAGTTAAACGGCTGACAGGCCGAAGGTCACGGACGCGCCCATTCTGATCGCACTGGAGAAGCGGGTGGGGGTTTCTAAGTCCAGTATGGTGAATTTCTAAGCTGTAACCACCAACCAACTCGTTGGGTCTCGCCTCTGCTCCCCCTGGCCTCTTGTCCTCAACCTCCCTTCCTTTTCCAATCTCACAAAGCTGTTCCTCCCATCTCCAAAGCCCTTCTGAAACCACATCTTTCAACAGAGACCTTTCCCAATTAATTTCTCATCTCCCTACCTTACAACTTCGTGATTGCCACTTCGAAACTCCCACGCCACCTAAGCCCTTGGGGAGTCAGGTCCGCCCTTCCCCACTGCACTTCTAAACATGTTTGTGTATACTCCATTACCTCCTGTTTTTCATGGCATTTTTGAGCGCTTACTACGTGTCGAATAATGTTCTAAGTGCTGGGGTAGATACAAGTTAATCCGGGTTCAGGCCCTGTCCCGTATGGGGTTTACAGTCTCAATAGGAGGGAGAACGGGTATTTACCCCCATTTTATAATTGAGGAAACTGAGGCATAGAGAAGTTAAGTGACTTGCCCAAGATAACACAGCAAGCAACTGACGATGATGGTATTTAAATGCTTACTATGTGCCGAGCACTGTTCTAAGCACTGGGGGGGGGATACAAGGTAATAAGGTCGTCCCACATGGGGCTCACAGTCTTAATCCCCATTTTACAGATGAGGTAACAGAGGCACAGAGAAATTAAATGACTTGCCCAAAGTCACCCAGCTGACAAGTGGCGGAGCCAGGATTAGAACCCATGACCTCTGACTCCCGAGCCCGGGCTCTTTCCTCTAAGCCACGCTGCTTCTCAATTGGCAGAGCTGTGATTAGAATCCAGGTTCTCTGATTCCCAGGCCCATGCTTTTTGCCCTAGGCCATGCTCCTCCTATCTGAATTAATTTTAATGTCCACCTCCCCAGAAAGATAGCAAGTTCCTTGACAGCAAGCTCATATTTACGAATTCTACTGTCTTCCCCTGAGCGCTTAATACAGTGTCCTCCACACAGTAGGTGTTATTGCTCTAGCTTATCAAGTTGCTCACCACGACTCTTCCATCCCCCCGTTCCTGTCTGTCCATCCCAGAGTTCTCCTCCCACCTCAGGCCCCCACCCGCTCGGCTAGCCAACTCCTCTCCTCCCCTTACGCCGTTTCCACCCCTTCTCCCCGCCTCATCCCTGTCCTTCTTGTCCCAGGGCCACCCCTCATCCCCCTCTCCCTGCGCCGGCCCCCGGCAACTCGCTCCCATCCAATCCCCCCACCCCACCCCTCACGCCGTCGCCCCGACACTTCCCCTTTCCCCAGCTGCTGCCAAGTGTGGCCTGTGGAACCCCCGCTCCATCATGGGGAAGCTCCCCTTCATCCTTGACCTGGTCCTCTCTCAGTCATTCCTCCTCCTGCCCATCACTGGCTCTTCCCAGACAACCTGGTCTCCCCTGCAGCTCTCTCCAGAGGGGGCTTCATCTTCTCCCACTCCCCCACAATCACTGGAAAAGGAGGTGTCGGCTTCCTTCTCGCGCCCCGATGCCGCTTCCACACTATTCCCTTACCCCGTCGCTAAGTGTACGGTAGGGATGGGAGGAAAGGTGGAAAAGAAGTCCAAAACCTAGGGGCCTGGGAGGGTGTGGCAGCTTTCACTGTTCAGAAACTAGTGATTATTAATAATAATAATCGTGGTTTTTGTTCAGCACTTACTAAGTTCCAAGCACGGCACTTCAGCGCTGGGATGGATAAAGGATAATCAGGTCCCACATGGGAGGGAAGGAGAACAGATATTGAATCCCCATTTTACAGATGAGGGAAACGAGGCACAGAGAAGTTAAGCAGGCAGGCGGAGAGCCGGGATTAGAACCCAGGTCCTCTGACTCCCACACCTGGGCTCTTTCCAGTAGGCCACACTGTGGTGATTTAGCTTCTACGGCAGCTAAAAATTCTCATCTGGCTTCCTCTGTTTCTTTTCCGTCTGTCCTCCTGAAGGGCGTCTAGCACTCCGGCAGCTCAGATCTCCGAGGTCACTATGAGAGGGAGGGGTGATGTTACGGGGCACTTGGCCAGACCTAAGCAGACTTAATTTAGGCAACGTCCCCAGGACGGTGGGCTTTGGGGTAGGATCGGCCCTCCCCGTCTGCGGGTGAATGAAAGGGCAAGCTGGATTCAGGCTGGCTTTTCGGAACTGGGAATTCTATCGATCCCATCAATTGAGGGTGAGGGGAGCAATATCCCTTTCCACCAGCACCTACTACGGTTTACTGGAGAAGAGCCCCTGAGGTCTTCACAGCAAGGAGGCAGGAGGAAAATGGGGGGGGGGGGGATAGGAGCTGATTCTACCTGCTACCCAGGGAGGGAGGCAGCCCCCCGGGGTTTTTCAAGCAGGGATCAGAAGAAGCTACCGGAATGGTCATCTGCAGGTCCCTTACTCACGGTTCTCCGCTTCCTCCTAAATATTGCTCCTATTCCTCGACTTCAGTAACTCTTAGGATTGTCTCAACCCCTGCTACCTCCTGCCCGTCGCCTGGCCAATTTTCTACGCTTTGCCTAATTTCACCTCACTGCGGTTCTCCCACAGCTAAAGAGTTGTGCGAAGCCCCTGGCCCTCCCGCCTCAAAAAAAAAATCCATCCTGGGAAACATTTTCCCTCCACCCCGATGACATCTTTTCGTCCAGAGAAATCCAAAATAAACTCTTCTGAAATATTTTTGGAACCACGAAGGCAATGCTTTTCAAATCAAAGTTTACAAACTTGGTTCGAGTCACCCATTTCATCCTCAAAAGTATTTCTAGTGTTCCTATGTCCGACGTCTAGCCTGTGAGCTCGCTGTGGACAGGGAATGTATCTATTACATTCTGCTCTCCCAAGTGCTTAGTACAGTGCTCTGCACACAGTTAGCGCTCAATAGCTACGACTGACCGAGACCACCTCCAGAGCATTAGAAACAGAAATTTCTGCCACCTCAGAGTGGGAAACTGAGTCCAAGCACACAGAGTGGGTGACAGATGACCTGTTTTAGAAGAGCAGCACGGCATAATGGAGAGAGCATGGGCCTGGAAGTCAGAAGGTCATGGGTTCTAATCTCGGCTCTGCCACTTGTCCGCCGAGGGACCTAAGTCACTTAACTCCTCTGTGCCTCAGTTCCCTAATCTGTAAAATGGGGAGTGAGGCTGTGAGCCCCATATGGACCAGTGTGTCCAGCCCAATTTGCCAGTATCCACCCCAGCGCTCAGTACAGTGCCTGGCTCATAGTAAGCGCTTAACGAATACCATAACTGTTATTATTATTATATCAAGGGTCAGCACGTTGCGGTCCACGGGCCGGAACAGACGGCCCCACCCACCTGCCCCTGAGCCAGAGGTGCAAGGATGGCAGCATTTAGCTACCCTGACTGGATCTGCGGCTAGGCTCAGGACCGGCAAGGAACCACAACGGGTGCGAGTGTCCGCACTTCTGCCCATTCTTCACGAAGGTCCGTGGAGACATACTGTAGCCTTGACAACCTGGGAAGTGTCCAAAGCTGAAACAACAGCCCAACTTAATTTATAGGATCGCCCTGGCTGTGGCAATCGGTCTCTAGCTCTAAACAGTGTGGATTTTCCTGGAGTTCACTGTATTTTTCTAGATTCAGATGGCTAGCTGGATGGTGGAAGCTTTAAAAGTCCAGAAAATAAAAGTTTCCTTTTGGATACTAGATAGGTGGCTTCTATTTTCAAGTTTCACTTTTTTCCTATTTCTCTTAAGCCAGAAAAAATGAAAGGAATCGCTCTTATTATGCTTTAGAGTGTAATCAGAGGTGTAATCTCCGAATGATAATTATAGCCACCGGCTCTTCATATTCACATATCAAAATAACATATTTCTATTATCGTCTAATCATTTATACTTCTTACATTTCATCAAGAGTACAAACATAGCAATTTTATATGCTTGTATTCTCCAAAGCACACATTAGACTGTTAAAGCTACAAAATGAAGCATTTTATTCCTCCAAAATTTCCCAAGTCCATACTGTAAAAAGCCTTTCGCTACAGTCACAATTTCTAGAAGGACTCTGCCTCGAATCCAGACCCCAAGCCTTCCTTCACCTCATCTTCTTCCAGAAATGCCACTCCCTCACTCCTCTGAGTTACTATTTTCCTTTTCCTCTCTCTCCCTTGCCCTCCCTTTGATGTCCCTTAAAAGCAAAAGAGAAGCTGAATTCCAACAACACAAACCCAAGAACACTTAGCAATGTATTAGTTAAGTACGCATTTTAGATATCATTTCTTGACTAGCTATTTCAGTCAGTCTGCGATACAGTCTATCCATTTGGCCCCTTGGACATCTTCACTAGCAAGTTTCTAGAGCACAAGACCCAAGTCTCACCCACTTGAGATCCCCTATCCTGCCGAGCATTTACACATACTATTTGAGGACTGTGACGCTGTGAGGATTTCAAATTTGCCGAATGCCACTTGGGACCTAATTACTGAAGACTACTGCCTAGATTACCAAAGCAAGATTTTTACTTAAAAAAAAGGCAAGGTCATGGGTCACTAATGAATTGCAATGAGCTTGATAGCAACCAATGCTCCATCTGGGCCTTATAGGAGGGTTATCTGAGGGGAGAGGATTGCAGGATCGAATAAGGAAACAGACGGGTGGCTGCCGCTTACCGGCTTGTCCTTGATGGTGGGACTTGATACACACAGGTAAAGTTTTCCATCTTCCTCTAGGCAGGCGTCTATTAGAGCTTGGACAGAGCTTTCTTCCTGGAAGAGCAGAAAGGCATAGCCTTGGAGGGATCCAGGGAAAAAAAAAAAGGCAAAAGAGAAAAAAAGAAAATCAAACTCTATGAACCAAGCACAGAGGAAATAATTGCTATAATTGACTTTTTGGCAACGTTCTTATTAAGGTCCAAGAACAGCTAAGCCGAAAAACCATCTCTTTAATCGACTTTTTGGTAAATGTCTTATAAAAGTCTAAGAGCGGCTAGGCAAAAAATTGATTCCAACTATTTGGAGCACATCCTACCCCTCACTTTAGTATAGTGCTTGGGACAAAGTAAGCATTTAACAAAATACCACAGTTACCATAATTACTTCACAGACATATGAAAATTCTGCATTATCCTCCTGGATCCAAAGACTAGGAGTGCTGCGACCAGATGATTACCTGATCGACGACTCCGCCAGAAACAAATCATTCCCATCCAGATAGGTACCTAAAGTCTACCTGCCCTGTGGGGCACACTCTGCTTTAGAAGCCCATGAACTTTGAGCCTCCCAAACCCCATCTACGAAGGGAAAACTGCAAGCCACTGGACTGCCCACCCTTACGGATCACCAGAGTGTTGAGAGCTTGTTTAGAATGGTGCTATGGGGAAAGTCTATTAAATGCACTGTGGATTATCAGCCCGTCGTTTGGGCCCTTCTGTCCATTCTGTTACCGGCCAAGTTCCCAGGGCCGTTGACACAGACCCAGGCAGCTTCTGATATAACAGACAAGTCCATAAGCAGGGGACAGCAGGATAGGTTACTATCACCATACTGTGACCCTAGAAGCCACCTCCCCTACTTAAAGTCACTGTTGACACCTTTCCTTCCCTCTCTCCTACCATCTAAAGCCTTCAAGGGTCTCCCTTTGCCCCAGGCCAATATATATCTTCCTCCGCCTTCAGGTTTCAGCAGATCTTTTGGTTAACCATAGAAGCAGCATGGTCTAGTACAGTCCTCGAGACTGTAAGCTCGTTGTGGGCAGGGAATGTGCCTATATTGTACTCTCCCAAGTGCTTAGTACAGTGTTCTGAATACAGTAAGCCCTCAATAAATACGACTGACGAGTGAAAAGAGCTCAAGACAAGGGGCCGGGGGACATGGGGTCTAATCCCAGCACCGCCACTTGCCTGCTGCGTGACCTTGGCCAAGACAATTAACTTCTCTGGGCCTCAATTTGCTCATCTGCAAAAAGGGGGTTACATACCTGTTCTCCCTGTTAGACTGTGGACCCCATATGGGCCAGGGACTGTGTCTGATTTGGTTATCTTCTATATACCCCAGTGCTTAGTACAGTGATCAACCCATAGTAAGTGCTTACCTGTAATTATTACTCATATTATTTGCTGAAAGTTTCAGGCAAAAAGAAGGGCCCTGAAAGAGGGGGCTTCTAAGTGGGACACCTGAGCTCCAGGCTACGCTGAATACTCAGTCAATACTATGGAGCAAATATCCATTTGTTTGGGTCTCAGCTTCCTAGGCTAAAATGGAGCTAATTCTATCTTTTTTTCTGCTTTCCTCTTGGCAGAATGAGTTAGAGGACAATTAGGCCTCCCACTCAGCCACTCATTTGCACTTGTTTCAGCCTTGGGGAGTTTAAGCCTTAAATCTTGATGGGAGAGTCAGACGTAGGCGAGGGGGAGAGAAGACACGCCAAACTTCCCTTAGGTTGCCTCCGTTTAGGAAAGGGGACATGGAATGCTGCTGGATACTTCTGGCCCCTTTCTTCCATAGAGGGAGAAAGGGGAAATACTTGAGGACTAAAAGCAAGAAGCCTGGAAACCCACTAGCAGAACTAAAATGGAATCTCTCGAGCCCATAACTTGGGCATTACCCTCAACTTATCTCTCTCATTCAACCCACGTATTCAATCTGTCACCAAGCCCTGGAGTTTCTACCTTCACGACATCACTAAAATCCACCCTTCCCTCTTCATCCAAACTACCACCACACTGATGCATGCATTTTGATTACTGCCTCAGCCTCCCTGCTGACATCCCTGCCTCCTGCCTCTCCCCACTCTAGTCCATACTTTACTCTGCTGCCCAGATCATTTTTCTACAAAATGGGTCAGTCCGTGTCTCCCCACTCCTCGAGGACCTACAGTTGTTGCCCATCCATCCCCACAAACAGAAACTCCTTACCACTGGTTTTAAAACACTCAATCACCTGGCCCCCTCCTACCTCACCAATCTACTATAGCCCAGCCCACACACTTTGTTCCTCTAATGCCAGCTTGCTCACTGTGCCCCATCTCGTCTATCTCATCCCCGACTCCTTTCCCACACCCTCTCCCTAGCCTAGAACTCCCTCCCCCTTCACAAAACACCAGACCACCACTCTTCCCATCTTCAAAGCATAATAATGTCACATTCTTCTCCAAGAGGCCTTCTGCAATTAAGCCCTCTTTTCTCCTGCTCTCCCGATCCCGCCTGGATCGTCTATGCGCTCGGATCTGTGACCCTTGGGCATCTGATATTGAGGTGATCGAGTGCTTTAAATCCAATGGTGAGGAGTTTTTGCTTGCAGAATCAGAAACTTCCTACCTTACCTCCCTGATTTCCTACTATAACCCAGCCCGCGTGCCTCGCTCCTCTAAAGTACTCACGGTACCTCAGTCTCATCTATCTAGTCACCAACCTCTTGCCTACGTCCTCCCTCTGGCCTGGAATGCCTTTCCCCTTCATATCTAACAGCCCACCACACTCTCCACCTTCGAAACCATATTAAAATCACACCTCCTCCAAGAGGCCTTCCCCAACTAAGCCATTTCCCCTACTCCCTCTCCCTTCTGTACCACCTGTTCACTTGGACCTGGACCCTCCAAGTACGTGATATTCACTCTCGGCCCCACAGCACTTATGTACATATCCATAATGTATATTAATGCCTTCCCCCACATCGATGCTTGTCAGCACCTTGTGGGAAGAAAATGTGTTTACCAAGTCTCTTGTTTTGTATTCTCCCAAGCACTTAGAATAATGCTCTGCAGACAGTAAGTCTTCAATAAATACCATTGATTGAAAAGAGCTGGCCTGGGGAATTTCTCAATCGGGATTAGAAAATGCTCCCACAGAAAAGCACACTCACGTGTAAAAAGGTGTCAGTCATTTAAGTGAGTCACCATGGAAAAAAACACTCAAAAAAACCAATTTATGTTCAGCATGTTCCAAAGTCAGCCTCCTCTTCTATTCTGCATCAGTCTATGGACATGGTGGCAAAATAAAGGTCCAAATCAATCAATTGATGGTATTTCCTGAACACTCACTGTGTGCAGAACACAAAGCTAAGTGTTTGGAAGAGTACAAATACAACGGAGATGGTAGACATGTTCCCTGCCCACAGTGAGTTTACAGTCTAGAAAGGGAGACAGACATTAACATCAACATAAATAAAAAATTTACAAGGCAGGCCTTAATACAAATAACTGACACAGAAGGGGAGCTTTATCGCAGCTTTATCAGGGCCAGACCTCTTACCCACAGTGAGGACATTTATATCAAGGAGCAGAGAAGCGGATTTATTTCACTCTCTGGGAATCTTTTGGGAGTTGGGAAAATACTTGAAAGGCCAGAGCCCTGGCATCCCTTTGAGAGAGCCATGTACAGAAATGTAGGCTGGGCTCCTTGAGAGCCAGTATTACGTTACACGGGATTGAATGTTTATTCAGTTCTGCAAATTAGCAGGAGCTTCAGGCCTGAAATTTAACAACGGACAAATAAGGTATTGACTCGAAACGGGATATAAAGCACAGAGCAGTATCACTGAGCAGCCAGACGCCGCAGCCATCAAATACCTCATCCACGATGTTTATGAATGAGAGACGAGGCGTTTTCGCCTGCCGCCCGACAGGTAGGGACAACATGTGAGCTACGGGGCTAGGGAAGTTGGGGTGGGGGTCGCAAGAAAAGGATTCTCTACTCCTTACCCTTCTGAATCACCTCCGGATCAACATCTCTCCCCGTGCTCGCCCTCGCTAGCTCCAGTCTGGTTCTGGTAGCCCGGCAAATAGGTGGGCAAGTCTGAGAGCAATGGAGGTGACCGAGAAGGCCCTGCCGGGCTGGGAACGGCAGCGGCTACCGACTCTCTCGGGCTTGAAGAAGAAGACGGAGGTCCGGATTCTGAGCCCGTCCAGGCCAGCCGCGGAGGGCAGCGGTGTGGAACACCTCACCCGTAAAAACAATGAGAGCTGGCGTGACTCGACCCTCACATCCCTCAACCTCCCGCTCCCCTTCGGGAGCCGAGCCTCCTCCGCCGTGGCTCAGGAGTGGATGGAGTTGTAGGGATGGAGCGCTGGGCTGCCCCTTGCTGGTGCAGGGACTTAGTTGTGTGCATGAAGGAATGGCCACGACATGGGCTGGGCCTCTCGCCCAAAGCCCAGGCTGCGAAATGCCATCAATGGCACCGTCTGCTCCCGAAGCTAGACCTGCAGAACTCTTGGGGGGATGGGAGGAGTGGAACTGCTGGAGAATGGGAAGGGGGAAAGCCCATCAGCCGGGCCAGCTCTTTCGGCTGGCAAGACAAGGCCCCTCGCCTCGCCTGTAGAGCTGTGGGCCCAACCGCTCTCTCTCTGGGCTGCAGGGTGGGTCATGGGCAGCGTTTGCCCTTACCCAGAGGCCAAACACCATACACAGAGACACGTTACACCATACATACACAGAATTTTCTGCAGACTGAATATGGATTTAGCTTTTTTTAGATTGATACTCCGTGTCCATTCTACTTTTAATGCCAGATATGGCAAGCTGAGCAAAGCCGGCCTATTTTTACCAATTCAGCACGATTAGTCACCTCAGTCATGTGGAGAACATGAGGTGAGAATCAGCTGCACCTTCTTTCCCACACGCCTTGCTAATGATCTTTAAAATTCACTCAGTCTCCGAAAACGGTTCTCCGCTCGAAGGGAAGACAGGTTACCCTGCCTGGGAAACACGGCCCCATCCTCCATTCTCCTAATACGGGTGAGCCCACTGAACACCAGTGAATAGGTGGTATGGAAGGAGCAGAACATGGAGGAGCCATTTGGAAGGCCTTACAGTGGAATGGAAAGGATATACTGTGACGTGACCTCCAGACCCCGAAACACAGCACCATCTCACTGCCGCAAAAATCAGAAGCCATTACTCTGCTTATGCTGGGTTTCATTCATTCATTCTATCATATTTATTGAGCACTTACAGTGTGCAGAGCACTGATCTAAGCGCTTGGGAGAGTACAACAATAAACAGACACATTCCCTGCCCACACAGATCTTACAGACTAGAGCTTCCATTTTCTCCTGGCCTATATCCGATCTCCTCCCAGTTCCTTGGAAAAGGAAGCAAGCAGTCCTTTCCGGGTATGGGAAGCTTCTCTCAGTCCCACAACACCCACTGGAAAGCCAGAGGGCTGGTAGGAAATTTCTGTGCTTTAGGTGGGTCTGGCACTCAAACAGATTGGGGCGGTCAGCTAGTTGTGGGGAGGGAGGCAGCCTGAGCGAAGCAGCATTGCCTAATGGATAGAGCATGGGCCTGGCAGTTAGAAAGCCCTGGGTTCTAATCCTGGCTGTGCCACTTGATCTGCTGTATACTCTTGGGCAAGTTATTTCACCGGGCCTCAGTTACCTCATCTGTAAAATGGGGATGATCGCGAACCTCATGTGGGACATGGACTGTGTCCAAACTGACGTGCATCTACTCCAGCACTTAATACAGTGTCTGACACATAGTAAATACTTAACATATACCCTAAAAAAAGGAACTTGTCTACCAATTCTGTTGCACTGTACTCTCCTGCCATCTTTAAAGCCATGTATTTTCCATTTGGGCTTTCTCTGAGGGGGCTTCTTTGAAAAGGGAAGAATGAATCAGATGTATAACAGGTCCACGGATAGAGCACGGGCCTGGAAGCCGGAAGGACCGGGGTTCTAATCCCAGCTCTGCCACTTGCCTGCTGTGTGACCTTGGGCAAGTATCATACTCTGCACACAGAAAGTGCCCAGTAAAAGCCACTGATGATGACGATCAGCACCAAATATTTAGGAAGAATTTCCCCACTTGATCCTGCAGGATGGGCTGCTCTCGCTAAACGTCAACCCAGTGTCTAGTTGGTAAAGGCTGTGTCTCCCCAGGAACGTGGGGAGGGAACATCTAACCAACCAAGCAGATACTCTTACTCTCAGGATTCTCCTCATCAGTTATACCAACATAATTAAACTGATTTTTTCCTTTCCTTTGCCAAATCTTTCACTTATCATTTAAAATACTTTTTTATGGAATTTGTTAAGCGTTTACTCCATGCCAGGCACTGTACTAAGGACTGGGGTAGATGCAAGCTAATCAGGTTGATCACAGTCCATGTCCCACATAGTAGTAATAATAATAATAATTATGTTGTTAAGCACTTATTACATGCCAAGCACTGTTCTAAGCACTGGGGTAATACAGGGGGCTCAGGTTGTCCCACATGGGGCTCAAAGTCTTAATCCCCATTTTACAGACAAGGTCACTGAGGTCCAGAGAAGTTAAGTGACTTGCCCGAGGTCACACAGCAGACAAGTGGCGGGGTTGGGATTAGAACCCACATCCTCTGACTCCCAAGCCCAGGCTCTGGCCACTAAGCCACGCTGCTTCTCTAAGCCATGCTGCTTCTCTATGGGGCTCACAGTCTTAATCCTCTGCTTTTCAGATGAGGTAAATGAGGCCCAGAGAAGTGAAGTGACTTGCCCAAGGTCACCCAGCAGGCAAGTGGCAGAGCTGGGATTAGAACCCCGGTCCTTCTGACTTCCAGGACCATGATCTCTCCATGGACCTGTTATACGTCTGATTCATTTTTCCCATTGTCAAGAAGCCCCCTCAGAGAAGGCCCAGATGGAAAAACGCAAGGATTGCAGACCTGCTGGAGCCAGTGACGGCAAAAAAACGGGGGAGAAGATGTGAAGGTAGGTCCTGGATATTCCAGGGGAGGAGAAAGGGAGATCAGTGAGGACCATGAGAGAATGATATATGGAGATGAAGCAGGAAATGGGGAAGTCATATGGACCCCTGGAATAATGTCATACGGGGATCACTGGTATGAAATAGTGGTTTAACCCCCAGCCTTTCCTCCTTCTTGACTTATATCCTGGGTCAACTCTAAACCCATCTTCTTTCCCCATGTTGCAACTATGGAGAGAAACAGCAAAAGGAACTAAATTAGTCCAATTTAGAACCTTCCCCCCGCCAATCAGAGCATCATTTATTCCTCTCCAAAGGGCTCTCATGGATTCTCACTGTTGAAAAGAGTTGGAAACACAGTCTGAGAGGAGGCTACAATGCCTACTGGCAGTCAGATTAATCCAGTCATGGGCAGTGGCCAAATCTATCTAGGGTGGGCATCCCCCAAAACAAGACAGTTTCCCCATGGGGCACTCTTCCCTCTACAATGGAGACTTGGTCCCTGAAACAGGTTGAAGGCCTCACCAGCTGAATTTTCAAACCCAAGAGAGCCCTTCTGGGCGGCGATTCTTCAGCCCAGACCTGGCAGACCGATTGGCATCGGACAGCTGGGAGGACCAGCACTCCCCACAGGCACAGGCCTTGCTCGGCAGTGAAATGCCCAAGTCGCCCACTTCAGCAAGCTTCTGCGCCCTGCCAGTCTATCTGCAGTTGCCTTGAACCAACCCTGGAAAGAAGACCTGAGATGGAGGGCAGTGATTTTCAGGCCCGGAGCAGACCATGAATGGGAATGAGGCCTGGAAGTGAATCCCTGGATGCTTAGAGGAGCGATCAGTGCTGCTTAGCCTCTCTGGACTCTTCAGGCTTGGGGTTATAAGGCTGTCTCTGACCCGAAATCTGTTGCCGATAACCTGGATTCAGCCCGCTGTCCCTGGTAGGGTCTTCCGGAAGTGACCAGCACAAAACCTTGGAATTACAGGGTCAGAACCTGGTAGGTAAAGGCTGCTTGACTCCATCTTCAGGTTCCTGAGAGGCAATCAAACTCCAAAAAGCTCTCCTAAATCTTAAATTAACAAGGATCAGAGGCAAAAAACTCCCATTCTAAGACAATGCTACCCAAACAAAAACTTGAATTTTTCAGTTTAAATCAGGTACATTCCAAGATGAGACTAAATTCTCTTAAGTATTGCCTCACCTCAAAAAAAAAAAAAACTGTCAGAAAACTCAGACTTCAAAGATCAGAAATATTCCGAACAAGGCATCAATAGCAGCCCAGGAAGGAACCCATTGCATTCATCTTGCCCTATGTTGTTTAATTCCTTTCAGTGGATGGAATTAAATCCAGTAACAAAGTGCTGAAGCAACGCTCCATTACCTCTCAAGTGCAGTAAAACACCACTCTAAGCCCACCTCCCGCAAGAAGCAGCATGGTCTACTGGACACTGGACGGGCCTGAGAGACAGAAGGACCTGGGTTCTAATCCTGGCTGCGCCACTTGTCTGTTGTGTGATCTTGGGCAAGTCACTTCCCTGGGCCTCAGTTACCTCATCTGTAAAATAGGGATTAACAACTATGCATAAAGACTATACAACCTGATTAGCTTGTATCTACCCCACGGATTAGTTCAGTGATGGCACATAGTAAGTGCTTTAGGAATACCATAAAAACAAAAACAAAACAAAAAAAGCCTTCCCAAATGCATCATTCCAAAGCAAACCCAGCCATTCCGTTTCCCCTAAAACAATCCCAGAATTCAATCCTCTATCCACATTTCCATTATCTGTATTCCTCAATTTTGCACAGCAGCCTGTTCCTTCTCTTATTCGATGTGGATTTTTCTTGCCTGTCCCATTGGACAGTACGCTCCCCTAGGACTGACTCCATATTTTATTCTTCTTTCAGTTTGATCCTAAGTATAGTTCTCTGCACAGAAAATGTACTCAAAAAATACCACTGACTGGGTCTGAGCAGGATGCTATTTGTGAAGTCGGTACATAGGAAACAGAACAGCAGAGTCGATGCTAAGGTTTTGGGCAGACAAGGTACAAGAGGACCAGGAAACTGCAGAAAGAAATGGTTCGATTTTCACTGGGTATCCTGGTTTGTTTCAGTAACCTAAATGGAAACTCTTAGAAGGAAGGGGGTCCACATTTCTATTCCAGTTCTGAAACAAAAATGATCACTACAAAAATCCACCAAAACGTAGCTTAAAAAAAACTAAATAAGGAGAATAGACTGTAAGGATGTTACGGGCAGGGAACGTGCCTGCCAATTCTGTTCTATTTTACTCTTCCAAGAGCGGCAAAAACATTTCCACTTTTCCACTCCAGATTTTTTTAAAAAAAACAAAACAGTATCTGTTAAGCGCTTACTATGTACCAGGCACCGTACAAAGCACTGGGGTAGATACAAGATAATCAGGTTGGATGCAGTCCATGCCCCACATGGGGCTCTAAGTCTTAATCCTCATTTTACAGATGAGGAAACTGAGGCACAGAGAAGTGAAGTGGCCTGCCCGAGATCACCCAGCAGTCAAGTAGCAGAGCTGGGATTAGAACCCAGTTCCTCTGATTCCCAGGCCTGCGCTCTTTCCATGAGGCTACGCTACATCTCTTAAAAAAAGAAAATGACACTACTCTATTTCTTTAGGGGCTGCCTGGTATTTTCACCTCTGAAACTCTGGGGAAAAACCTCAGCAACATTCCCTTGCATCTGGCTGAAATCCTGTTGATATCAACTCTGTTGTATTGTACTCTCCCAAGCGCCTAGTACAGTGTTTTGCACACCGCAAGCGCTTACTTAAATGCCACTGATTGATCCCAACAGACTCCACATCCCCTCTCTTTTTTTGGCCTCCAATCGTTCCCCTCTCCAGCCTACACTTCGCTTTTCTGCCAAAAGAGTGTGCTGGGCATGTCTCACCACTCCTGAAAAAGCTCCAATGCTCTTCCCCCTTCCTCTCCATCTCGAGCAGAAACTCGTGACTGCATTAAGGCTCTTGAAAAGACTTCTCCCTCCTACTTCTCCTCTCTCTTTTCCCACAACATCCAGTTCGCACGCTTCCCTCCCCTCAAGCCAACCTACTCACTGTCCTTTCCCTTTTCTCCTCCATCACTGATGTTTTGCTTACATTCTCCTTCCTGTTATATTGTACTCTCCCAAGTGCTTAACCCAGTGCTCTGCACACAGTAAGTGGTCAGTAAATAGGACTCAGTGACTGGCTTCTGCTGGAATTCCCTCTCCCTTAGCAGACGGCTCCTCTCCTCATTTCAATGTCCTCGTGAACTGGCGTCTCCTCCGAGAGGCTCTCCCTGATTCGTCTCTCATCTTCTCCTTTCTAGACTCTAAGCTCATGTTGGGCAGGGGACGTGTTTACTAACTCTGTTGTACGCTCCCAAGTGCTTTTTTAAAAATAATCATATGCGCTAAGTGCTTACTATATGGCAGGCACTGGGGTAGATAGTAGCCAATCAGTTTGGACACGGTCCACGTCCCACAGGGTGCTCAAGATATGAATCCATTTTATAGATGAGGGAAATGAGTCCCAGAGAAGTTAAGTCACTTGCCCAAGACAGCCCAGCAGACAAGTGGCAGAGCTGGGATTACAACCCAGGTCAGAAGGACTCCCAGGTCCGTGCTCTATTCACTAATAATAATAATATTAACGATGATATTTGTTAAGCGCTATGTGCCAAGCACTCTTCTAAGCGCTGAGGTAGATATAAGGTAATTGGCTCGTCCCACGTGGGGCTCACAGTCTTAACTTCCATTTTACAGATGAGGTCACTGAGGCACAGACAAGTGAAGTGCTTTGCCCAAAGTCACAGAGCTGAGAAGTTGTGGAGCCGGGATTAGAACCCATGACCTCTGCCACTTGTCAGCTCTATGACTTTGGGCAAGGCACTTCACTTCTCTTTGCCTCAGTTACCTCATCTGGAAAATGGGGATTAAGACTGTGAGCCCCACATGGGACAACCTAATTACCTTGTATCTACCCCAGCGCTTAGAACAGTGCTCTGCACATAGTAAGCGCTTAACAAATACCAACATATTATTATTATTATTATTGTATCTAACCAGCACATAGAATAGTGCTTGGCACATAGTAAGCGCTTAACAAATACCAAATTATTATCTGACAACTGCCCCACTCAACCCCAGAGCAGCTATGTACATATCTATAAATTCCACATTATAAATGATTTACTTATATTAACATCTGTCTCCCCCTCTAGACTGTAAGTTCATTGTGGGCACGGCCCGTGAGGGCCAACTCTGTTGCAGCGTACCCTTCCCAGGTGCTTAGTGCGATGCTCTGCGTATAGTCAGCGCTCAATAAATACCAGTGATTGACTGAGGGGTAAGTCTGGGTGACTTGACGAAGAGCTACGAGGTCGAGCGTGAGGAGTTTCTGTTGGACGTGGAGGATTCTGCCAACGCCTCCAGGCGATCGGTGCGGCGACATACGATATAAACTGGAGGGTGGAGAGGCCGCAGGACAGGAGATGGGCGAGGAGGTGTTTGCAACAGTCTAGCTGCAATACACCAGAGCTTGTACCACAGTGGCCGCAGTGTGGGTGATGAGGGCCTAGCTAGAAATCATCTTAATCTTGACCTTTCCAGATCAATCACTGCCATGTCACTCTTTGTTTCCAATGGTACCGGTTAAGCGCTTACTATGTGTCAAGCGCCAGGGTGGATACAAGTTTATCAGGTTGGACGCAGTCCCTGTCCCACCTGGGGCTCACAGTCTAAGTAGGAGGGAGAACAGGCAGCGAATCCCCATTTTACAGATGAGGAAACAGAGGCCCAGAGAAGTTAAGTGACTTTACCAAGGTCCCAAAGCAAGGAAGTGACAGAGCCAGGTTCTCAGATGCCCAGGCTCACGCTCTTCCCATTACGCTGTGCTGCTTCTCTCGACAAACTAGACTTGGAAAACAGCAAATCAATCAATCAACGGTATTTATGGAGTACTTACTGTGTTCAGAGCACTGACCTAAGCACTTGGGAGAGAAGTAGCGTGGCTCAGTGGAAAGAGCATGGGCTTGGGAGTCAGAGATCATGGGTTCTAATCCCAGCTCCGCCACTTGTCTGCTGTATGACCTTGGGCGAGTCACTTAACTTCTCTGGGCCTCAGTTCCCTCATCTGTAAAATGGGAATTGAGACTGTGAGCTCCATGTGGGACAGGGACTGTGTCCAATCTGACTACCTTGTATCTACCCCAGTTCTTAGAACAGTGCATGGCATGTAGTAAGTGCTTAACAAACACTCATAATTATTATTATTAACAGCACAGCAGTACTTAAGTACAACCCAGAAACCATCCTAGATGTAATTAGCAGTCCCTTTACACCTGAAAATCCTGCTTTACGTTCTGGAGCAATCCCTGGGGAGAGGAGAGGAAAGGAGGATGCCGATTAAGCCCAAGAAAAGAGTCCTCTCCCTCAAGTAAACTTGCATCAACGGAAAGGAAAAAGAGAAATGGCTGCATTCGTTGTTAGCTGTCAGCACGAACCACCTTACTTCTATTAACCCACATTGTGGATAGAACATTAGTTTAATTCATTACCAAAAATGAATGAGAGCTTCCCCCCGAACCCGCCCATTTTCAAAGAAACCAACAAGTAAGTGATTTCCCTTGATCACAATGTAAGAAGCCAAAGACCCCCACCACAAGAGAAAGCAACACAAATCGTCTGCAGCTGTATCCCACTTTCCCTAATTCAACAATAAATTGATTTTCCATACCAGGCCCGAGCCTCGTTGGTAGTTAGATCCAGAGTAGCGTGAAAGTCAATCATATTCAGGGAGTTCGCTTCCTTTATTCTCCTTAGCATCGTGTGCTAATCGAGGAAACCTGATGTTGGGGCCCAAGGGATCTAATCACCCATGATTCTCCTCACCATGCCGAGTCCTGCATTCATCCTTAACATTTCATATCCACAAGTTCTCAGCTGTGAGACTTGCAGTCTTTCCCCATGTAAAAGGACATTTAGGCCTGAAATCTTTCCTGCATTCTTCTCTTCCATGTGCATCAACAGCTCACAGAATGGAATTAGAGCAACAAAACAATGGTCTTCCACTCTCCAAAATAATTCCACCCAGACTGGTTGCATTTCTATTCCCTTCTCTTGCCCAATCATCCCCATGTCACCTGAGCAGAGATTTCTGGCTCTGTTGTATGATAGCCTCCCAAGCACTCTGAACACAGTACAGTGCTCTGTACAGTGCTCTGCACAAAGGAAGTGCTCAATAAATACCATTGATCGGTTCCAACACATGGGGAGGGGAATGCCCCAGTCTTTGAAAACTCAAGCTTCTCAGGTCATATCCGCCCAGTAGCTGCCCTTATTAATCGTATTTAATGAGCACTTAGTGTACTAAGAGCTTGGGGGAGTACAATATAACAGAGTTGGCAGACGCATTCCTTACCCACAACGGGCTTACAGTCTAGAGGGGGAGACAGACATTAATACAAATCAATTACAGATATGTACGTAAGTGTAGTGGGGATGAGGGAGGGTGAACCAAGGGAGCAAATCAGAGCTACACAGAATGGAGGGGAGAAAAGGGCAAGAGGGCTTAGTCAGGGAAGGCCTGATTTAAGAACGAATGTTTAAATTCGTACTCTTAGCACTTATGGATATTCCTGACATATCTATTCACACTTCTGGTATCAACAACCACACTGTTACCTCTCCACCAATTACTTTGGATTCGCCCAAGATCTCAGTACGGTGTTCTGAAGTAGGCACTCAAAAAAACACAAAAGATTGTACCTTTTGGCAATGGAACAAAGACGAGAGCCCTTTCCTGACTTTTAATCAAGCAAACAGGCCTCAAAGTCATTTTTACCACCGGACAGCGTAATAAGTCACCTACTGGATTGTTCTTAGGAAAGCTCACATTTTTCAGCGAAATGCTCACATGAAGGCTGTAGAGGAGTATTCAAGGGAAGCAGAGTTATGGAAAGGTTCTGTGAAACAGGCAAGACTTACCAAAATGTGGACTTACGTCGCCTGATCTAGCTCTCTGGGGACAAGTTAGAAGGTCAGGCCTCGACCCCACTAGCAATGTTTGTTCGAGTCATAGAAAGAGGGAGAGCAAGGAATGGCAAGGAGACTATGGGGATAGGCCACCACCTTGCCCATTTCCCTTTCTAATCCATCCCCGTTTCTGTTGGGCAGCACCAAACCTTCCCTGCAGACTTTGGATAATGTTTGGCAGGGCACTGGTTCCGTGCCTCAGTTTCCTCATCTCTAAAATAGGGATCCCATGCCAGCTCTCCACCTCTACCCGAGACGGTGAGACCCACAGGGGACAGGAATTGTGTCTGACCTCATTAACTTGCACCTACTCCAATGCTTTGAATAGTGCTTGACTTATGGTAAGTGCTAAAGAAACATAATAATACTACCAATACCCATAATAATAATAAGTAACGATTATCATTGGACCATCGGGTCGAAATGAAGCCGCTTTCTTCTCACGGTTTAAGATTCAATTAGATTAAAGGAGCAAAAGAAGCCGCGCTTACTTCCTGGCTAAGGGAAAAAGGACACAAAGCAATTCGGAACCTAGACCTTCTCTCTCCATTTTGTGCATCAGGGAACACTACAGAAGAAAACCCTCTTAAATGGTATATGCAGGGTGGCTGACCAGATAACCTTACCTCCCAAAAGAAATATCCAAGGCCCGCACCCCCTGAACTAATCATCGTCGTTTTCGAGCTCTTACTGTGTGCGGAGGCCTAAGTGCTAGGGAGAGTACAGTATAGCACAGTTGGTAGGCAAATTTCCTACCTACAACAAGCTTAGTCTAGACGGGGAAGCAGATATTAATATAAATAATTCGTAGATATGTATTCGGAGCTGCCTGGGGAAACCATTTCTAGGCAGAGTTGAGGGTAATCAATAGGCCTCCTTTTTGCCAACATAGATTCATTCATTCATTCGCAGTTACTGAGCACCTACTGTGTGCAAGGCACTGTACTAAAGCACATAGGAGAGTATGATATACCAACAAACAGACACATTCCCTGCCCACAACGAGCTCACAGTCTAGAGGGGGAGAGAGACATTAATATACATAAATACATTACGGATATATACATATGTGTGGTAGGGGTGGGAGGAAAGATGACTGAAGGAGCAAGTCAGGGCGAGGCAGAAGGGAGTGGGAGAAGAGGAGAGGAGGGCTTAGTCAAGGAAGGCTTCTCGGAGGAGATGTGCCTTCAATAAGGCTTTAAGTGCAGGAGAACAATCATCTGTCTGATGAGAGGAGGGAGGGCGTTCCAGGACAGAGGTAGGATGTGGGCGAGAGGTTGGCGGTGAGATAGACAAGATCGAGGTACAGTGAGAAGGTTAGCATTAGAGGAACGAAGTGTACGGGCTGGGTTGTGGTAGGAGAGCAGTGAGGTAGGAGGGGGCAAGGGGATGGAGAGCTTTAAAGCCAATGGTGAGGAGTTTTTGTCTGAAGCAGAGGTGGATGGGCAACCACTGGAGTTTCTTGAAGAGCTGGGCCAGATGAGACCAGAACGTTTGCTGGTACCTCAGACTCGTTTGCGGTCCGACAAGCCGAGGACCCGGTGACCAGTGGGCCTGTAGGAAAACATGCCGGTCCCAGAGATCCCCATTCCGGTGAGGACGAGTGTTGAGGGGACAAGGGAAGGAAGTGGTCATCCAGGTTCCATGGGTTTCAGTTGGGATAAAAACCCTGGGTTAAAGCTGCGGGTCCATTTCCGTTCAAAGCAAACCTTTCGCTCTCAACTCTCTCCTTATTCGCCACGCCCATCCTCATATTGAGCCTCCCTTTCCCTCGGATAGGGGCTGACCCTACTGGACGACCAGTTTGATCATAGAGGATAGAAGCCCACCGTCTCCCTCCTGCTACCTCAGCATAATGCTGCCATCGTGATCAACAGCCCCTCTTTTCACACTGCTAGCTTCGGGGCACATTTTTTGGTACATTAGGGTCCCGAGGCAAGGCTGTTGAAAAATACGTAACAATAACTGAAATCATAATTGGCTTCAGAAGTTTAACAACTGAAAAAAAGGGATCCCGGTCACTTCCAGGATGGAAAAAACTCAGGCTTTCTTTTTCTATTTTTTCCCTGTGGCACTTATGCAGGAGAGTGAATGCTTATTCTAGAACAGAATGTGGAGACATATTTTAAGCTAATTACCTTTAGGTGGAAAATATGACTTGCTTTCAGCTTTGTGAGGCCAATCCACCACCAGAGGTCCAAACCTCCGAAAGCTGGCAGTGATTTCATCTACAAAAACAAACGAGGAAGCTTAGGGAAAAAATCCTTTGATCAAAAGTGGCAAAATAGACATTCCTACGCGAGAAAACCGAAGGTGCCGTTTTGAAAAAAAAAATATTTTAATGGGAAAAAGTGATGTTATAAGAAATGTCACTAGCCAGTGTACATTTAATTCATTTATAACTGTGCGAACTTGGCTGCTAAAGATACCTACTGATTTTCCCTCTTCAATGGAGAAGCTGTACTGGATTAACTAGAGAAAATTCAGGTTACTAAGAAAAGTGATTTCTGAGTTACAGAGAGAAGCCCCCCACAATAGGAAAGGTTTCTATTCTTGGAAGAGTACAAAAGTGGCCCAAAATATCAAGTTTCCTTGTCATTTTTCTTGATTTCCCAACAAGGTTTAGGCCTGCCTCTGAGACCATTTTTCAGTTATGATAGTCCTTCAGTTTTCCTTACCCCTGCAACAACTCCTACGGAAGTGGGTTGGGTGCATTCTCGCTCATTCTCTCTCTCTCTCTCGCCCTCCTCCGAGAATTAAAGCGAGCCACACCACCCAGTGTAATTTTACCTCCCGCTTGCAATCCACGGTGGAAAATTTTAATCTGGTTTCTAGTCGTTTCTGTGAAACAGCTGGAAGCGTGATCGGGATTCAAAATCTTCCCAGAACTAGCCCCTCGTGAGAAAGTCGAAATCTCTAGGGGTTCATTTCAAAGAAGACTCTCCACCCCTCTGCTTTGATTCACCACGAGCAAACTCTATCCTCCTGCTTCGAGTTACTTTCCCTCCTCAGGGGATTGGATTACCACATGGACATGTGAAGCAGTGTGTGGCTTGAGACTCTCATTTACCCTAACTCGGTTATGCCCGCCCACAGACCACTAGCCCTGGGGCAAGTGCCCTGGAAATGTGAGGAGGTCCCCACACTCCCCACACATGGGCCCCAAGCATCTCTCCTCTTCTCCACATTCGCTCTCCTCTTACTCTCCTGTGTGGGACGTCACCAGGCTTTTTCCCGCTCCGCATCCCCAACTGAAAATGATAATCCTGAAAAAAAAATCAAGTCTCTTCCTCCCCTCTCCTCCCACCTACCTTCCCAAATCAGGGAAATTGCTGGGCGGCTAGTCCGTGACCTATAAGAAGCATGATGGTTTTAAAGGAAGAAATTTCCCTCTTCCCTCGGGACAACCGATTAGAGCCTGCTCCCAGAGAGGCCTTTTTGTTCGGGTGGAGATCTCTATCCACGCGGGTCATGGTTTGGTCTTAAAACATTGCAGACAAATTAAATGACACCGTAAACTACTAGTGACCTGATTTCAAACTCTAGGGGCCTCATGCTTAAAGGACTTAAGGGCCTAGAAGGCGCCAACACTCATCACCTAAGATTTTCATGGAAGTTTTGGACATGGGCCATAATGGAAACCCAAAGGCTGATGAGAGAAGGAAAGGGCGCTTGATGCTGGGTCTCGAGCTTCCTTTTTGATGAGGGGAACCAGCTCGGAGCTTGTGAAGGCCCTGACTTGCCCGGTCCCCTTAAATAACAAGAATCTGCAGCACAGTTTGACACACGGTCTTAGCCGGCTCGGTGCTGCTTCGAGCCCCACGTCCATCCATCCATTCTTCTCTCACTCCTCCATTCTCTCACTCGCCACTGCCACCCGACACCAAAGATTTGGGTTGATTCCTGCTCTCCAGTTGCCACCCCAAAACAATTATTCACCATTGTTAAGAGGAGGAAAAGGGCAGGTCGGCTTCCTCAGTGAGTCAGCCGCCAAGATTCTTTCCACGTAAATGCCAAACGTTGGGTGCTAACAGAGCACGCAACACACACAACACACACACACCCTCACAAATGCACACACACACACAGTACCTTCATCAATGTCAGGAGGCAGGCCTCCAACAAACACCTTTCTAGAATAGCGTTCCACTCGTTCACCATTTTGACAGCGAGTTGGAGAGCTCAGACCGGACGATAAAGACTGATCACCATGACTGTCGTCTAGGAAGCCATCTTCAAAGGGAAAGAGAGAAGACCGACCTGAAACAAATTTTGGAGTTTCTACAGTTAAAATACTTTTTCCAGGAAATTGGATGCTTACTTAGGAGCCCAAACCACCGTATTAAACAATAAGAAGTTGATTCTGGAGTCTAATCTCTTCAGCGTAACTGGAGCCGACGGTGGTAGGACTTTATTAACGTAGACCACCGGGTCTCTGGCGGTAAAAACCGTTATTTATATGGGACAGTAATGGGCCCCTTTCCAAAGGCCAAACAGGGAGGAAAAAATATCTGCATCCTAAACAGAACATCCACATAGATATGCGATACTTTGAATCCACTGTTCCTAACTGCATCTGCTTTAATGTTACATTTTTGCATTAAAATGACAGCACATTTAACGTTGAAAAAAGTTTACGCAAATATAATTAGATGAATTCTAACTACATTTCTGTGTTAGATGGAACTACTCTCTAGCTGAAGCACTTCATACCACCCAGTTCAGTGCCTTATTTTGGTGCAACACTCGGGCACAGTTTACTACTGAAATCGCATTAAGTTTTTCCACCTCTACAACTAGATCGCTTTTCTGTAGTGGAATATACAACCGCATGGTGATATTCCAGCTTGCTACCAAATGTAATATGAGAAAACTGCCCTCTATTGTTTTATGACAGTAAAAATCTTTAATCTAAAAAGGGAAGATGAAAATATTTACCGTGGGCTTTTTGTATGCGTCCCTGCTATCTCCCCTCCCTATATCATAAGCTTGTTGTGGGCAGGGAACATGTCTCCCAACTTGCATTTTACTCCCCAAGCACTCGGTACAGTGCTCTGCCCATAGTAAGTGCTCAATAAATATCGCTGATGATGGTGATGTTATGAGCTCATAGGAAATCAAATTGGTGATGCAACTTCCTCTAAAACATTTGACTGGGACAAGAAGCCAAAGAGGAAATTATGCTACAGTCGCACGTTTGAGGCCCCAGATCCTCTTTATAAGTTCTTGGGGAACGAATACCAATTTTCAGGAAATGGTTTCACTCCCTTCTGGGGCAGGACAGTTCAGACGAACTCCACGTAACAATAGGTGTTTTATTAACTCCCTCCGGAGAGGGCAGAGGTCCCAGGATCATTCATTCATTCATCCCATCGTATTTATCGAGCACTTACTGTGTGCAGAGCACTGTACTAAGCGGTTGGAAAGTACAAGACAGCAATTAAGAGAGAGAATCGGGGGCTATGGCTCCCACCGTGACCCAGAAATACGTGATCCGGGAGACTGACCTGGTGTTTGCCGACCCCTGAAGGTCCCTTCTATTTAAAATGTGAGTCACATGTGGGATGGGGACTGTCTCCAACCTAACCTGTCCCCACCCCAGCGCTTACAACAGTGCTTAACACATAGTAAGCACTTATATATCATTAAAAAAAATCTACCACGTACAGAGCTCGGCACACCGTCAGCCCTTAAATACCACTGCTGTTATTACTAGACTCCCAACAGTGAAATGGGAGAGGTCTCTTTATTCCATTTTGATGGTGCTGGCTGGCACTCAGAGGGCACGGCACTAGGGATTACTAACGAAGCTGAGCAATAGGTACTGGGTGTGGGTTA
The DNA here is from genome assembly GCF_004115215.2 of Ornithorhynchus anatinus. NCBI lineage: Eukaryota > Metazoa > Chordata > Mammalia > Monotremata > Ornithorhynchidae > Ornithorhynchus > Ornithorhynchus anatinus. Next base: position 48,167,123 of record NC_041730.1, on the reverse strand, counting down.
CCCATACGGTGGATAGTTTGGGGTCACGCTGCCAGGATGTTGCTAGGAGAGTGACAGGGTCATGGCAGCGAACATGCCCAATCTGGATTTAAGGACGCTGTGCTAAGGCTTCATTTCTGGAAGAGGTGGGGATGGGAGGAAAACAGGCTGGGGCTCAAAGCATGCCAGGTTTCCACTGCTCCCGGCTAGGTTCTGCCCACCGGTGCCATCTGACTCACCTAAAGAGCTCCCGAATGGAGTGATCTTCGTCCCTCAGCCAAGGAACGTTGGAAGGCCAGGCCCGGCCCTGATAAGGGGTCCCGGCCCCTAGTTCTGGCCTGACTTCTAGCCTCACCCCAGAAGGCCCCTGCCACAAGGCGACCAAGCTGCTGGCTGGTTATCAAGGATTTCGAGCCCTCAATAAAGGAGAGACCTGATGGTGCCTCCTGAGAATTCTGCGGAATGGCCGCAAAACTGCCCTAAACTGCTCCCCTTTAAGTGGATTCCATCCCACCTGAAAGTCTTCTGGCAGTACCCATTGGGTTGCCAATTTGGGATGAGGAAATGGGAAGAGGCAGGAGGAAAGCCAACAGGGAGAGGGAGGAGGCAGGGGCCAGGAAGGGGTGGGAAAACAAAGAACATCTGGACTAAATGAGGTCCTTTTAATATCCACATTTCTTTTAGCTCTGATATAGAGGCTTGGCGGTGCTCATTTTTAACCGGCTCGAAATTCTCACGTTAAACATGCAAACCCCAACCCACTCTCTTCTGGTGGATCCCCACTGGGCACGGCTGAAGGCCGGAAGGAGACAGGCTTGGCCCACTGGAAGCGAGCAAAGTGCAAAGATAAAGGAATAGTCAAAAGATGCGAGAAATTCAATATATATTCAAAATATCGTGAGGGGCAGTGTGGTAAAATGCTCAGAGCATGGGACGGGAGTCAAAAGGACCTAGGTTCTTATCCCACCTCCACCACTTATCTGCTGCGTGATCACTTTGCTTCTCTGTGCCTCAGTTAGCTTATCTGTAAAAGGGGGGTTAAGACTGTGAACCCCACGTGGGCCATGGACCGTGCCCAACCTGATAAGCTTGTACAGTGCCTGGCACATAGTAAGCGCTTAACAAATGCCATAAAAAAGCGATGGTCCGAATGAACAAAAACACTTACGGCTCAAGGGGTTCGTGTAACTTTGGTTCGTAGGCCAAGCAAAAATCTTCACAGGGCCCACCACCAAGAACTGAGTTACCCAGCATCGGGTTTTAACCCTCGCTTGTTCCACCACAGCAACCAGTGCAACGGAAAATATATCGATCAGTCTTGGATGGCGGCTACGGGGCCAGGGCTTAATTCTGCCCGAGAGACAGACTTCAAAATCATAACCGTACAAGTCAACACGAGGGAACTTCAAGGCAGGTTAGTCTATCTAATGTCCTGCAAACTAACCTCTGTCCTCTTACTGTATTCTACCAAAATAGCAGTTCTGGCTTTTGGAAACCAATTCTTTCACTGAAACGATGATGGCGATTTCTCTTTCACTATGAGGCCTGCCAATTTTCCACTTCGGAAACTAGCCCAATCCATTTGTTATTTCAATAAATGCCACTTTATGTCTGCCCCTTGGCTGGGGCGTACAGGACAAAAAAAACACTGTGGAAACAGCACGGGCCTGGGCAGCAGCGTGGCCTAGTGGGAAGAGAACAGGCCTGGGAGTCAGAAGGACCTGGGTTCTAATCCCGGCTCTGCCACTCGTCTGCTGGGTGACCTTGGGCCGGTCGATTCACTTCTCTGGGACTCATTCCCTCATCTGTAAAATGGGGATTAAGACTGTGAGGCCCTCTGGGACATGTCTGTGTCTAATCTAATTAGCTTGTATCTACCCCAGTGCTTAGAACAGTGCCTGGCACACAGCAACTGCTTAACAAATACCACTGAAATAAAAAAGTGAGATTGAGAAGGAGGACCTTAGTGGTATTGTTGGATTCAGTTTGGGCTTGGTGGGGAAGGAGTTAGGGGATGAGGGAGAAAGGGCATGGAAGCTTATCAAGGAGACAGAGGGTTAGATGGATGACAACAGAAAGGGGAGCAGAAGGCTGGGAAGGCAGGCAGGGGCTCGGGCCAAGAAACACAATGAAAGAGAAAAGGAGGGAGGGAGAGAAAGAAACCAGTGCGAAGAGATTTTCGCTCACTAAAGGAACTCAAAAGGAAGAAGAGAAGGCAGAAATCCAAGAAGTGGCTCCAAAAGGGACCTCTGCCCTCACCCTCTATGAGTCTGAGCAGCCCTGAGGCAGAGAGAGCCTGCCCGGTGAAAGACAGCTCACCTGAGAGAAGGAGGAAAGTGGGTCAGGCAGGAAAGTGAGGCCCAGCAGAAGAGGAAGGAGGGAGGACATGAGGTGTTTTTTCTCTCATTCCTCTACTCCATGCCCACTCCTGGTCCCTGGAACTGGAATTCTTGGGTGTTCTGCACTGGAGGCAGGGAGGTTTCAAAGTTGGGTCCCCCCTCCCAATACACAGACACACACACACACACACATGGACAAATCCCTCTCCGCACCCCCGACCCACACCTGAAATAGCAGGCTAGGGGCTGCCCAGAACATTAAAGCCATAGATCGGCCAAACCCCAGCTTTCCACCACCATGGTGGGAAAGGAGTCGGGGTGGGAGGGAAGAGGTGAAAGCAAGAAAGCCCACCTTCCCTCCATGACCAACCATAAAGAAGTTCTGCTAGCTGGACCGCCCGGGCGTGGGAGGGACGGGGGAAGGGAGGGTGGCGGGCAGGGAGGGTGGAGCTAAAGTAAGATGCCACAATCGACCACAGCAAGAATCAAAAAAGTGGCGACGGTGAGGAGTTCCTCTTGCACGTGGGTGGCTTTGCCTTGCTAGGGAAGGCTGGAAGCCGCCATCACACTGGTGCCCCGTGTGCCACCCACCCACAGTGACTCCAGCTGGCCTTGCCCCTGCTTTGGTGGCCGTGGGCTGGTGGGGGACAGGTGGCCCCCCCATGGACCCTGGGGCAGGGGAGGACAGCAGCACTGGCTCTTCGTGCAGTCCGGCGAGGACTACGGGAAGATAGGAACGTCACCCGGGTGGCCTGGGGCTGTGACCTGCCAGCAGAAAGCAGTATGGCCTAGCGGGTAGCGCCCGGGCGGCATGAGGATCTGGGTTCTAATCCCAGACCTGCCACTTAGCTGTGGGACCTGGGGCAAGTCACTTAACTCCTCTGTGGGACATGGACTGTGTCCAACCTCATTATTTTCTATCTACCGCAGCGCTTAGAACAGTGCTTGGCTCATAGTAAATGCTTAACAAATGCCATTAAAAGAAAAAGAGTAGACCTGCCATCTTGCCTCTATATCCAACCCCTTTCTGGCACCACAGGGCAGAGGACACTACTTATGGCTACCCTTCCTACTCAAAACCCTGTAGGGGGGGTGAGCAAATGGCCCCTGACCCCAAAAAGCAGGTTGCTACTTTTTAATTCTGCTAGATCTTAACACCTCCAGCTTCCTCTGAAGCTACTTTTCTGCCTGAGATGGTTTCACTCTCTAAATCCCCGCCATTCCCTTCATACTGATCATACCGCGTGTGCAGAAATTGTCTTTAAAGGAAATCACTGTAATAATAATAATAATAATGTTGGTATTTGTTAAGCGCTTACTTTGAGACAAGCACCGTTTTAAGAGCTGGGGTAGATACAAGATAATCAGATTGTCCTCCATGGGGCTAACAGTCTTCATTCCCATTTTACAGACGAGGTAACCGAGGCACAGAGAAATTAAGTGACTTGCCCAAGGTCACACAGTTGACAAGTGGCGGAAGTGGGAATAGAACCCACGACCTCTGGCTCCCCAGCCCGGGCTCTACCTACTGATAGTTCTTTGTAATGAAATGGACCCCTGGCTCCATGAGAAATCTGTAAGTTTGACTGTGTGCTTGCTGCCTTGAAAATGGAGAAACTATCAAGAACAGCTGCAGAGAAACAGTGTGGTCTAGTGGGAAGAACTCAGGCTTGGGAGTCAGACGTCTTGGATTCTAAATCCTGGCTCTGCCACTTGTTTACTGTGTGACCCTGGGCAGGTTGTTTAACTTCTCTGGGCCTCAGTTACCTCATCTGTAAAATGAGGAATAAGAATGTGAGCTCCAGGTGGGATGTAGACTGTGTTCACCCTGATTAGCTTGGATCTACCCCAGTACTTAATACAGTGCCTGGCACATAGTTGACACTTAAGTAGCATTTTAAAAAAACAGTTTTTAAACAATGACACGGTGTACAAAATTGGTCTCATATTTTGAATAAGAAAGAAGTCTTCGAAACTGTTAAAAACTGTTAAAAATAACCACAGGGACCCAACTGCCTGTACTGCTTGTCCTTTCAGTATAGAACGGCAGGCCCCAAGGGGCTCAGACATAACAGTGAAATGAACTCACAGATTGTGACCTGTGACCCCCACATATTAAGATGACAAATCTTTCCCTCCTCAGCTACAGGGGAGTATTATCCAAGGGCTGCGATTACTTGTAGAAGAGACAGAGCAGATCATAGAGGGGAGAATACCCAGAAATGACATTGGAAAGTCAACTTTCTATTTCACTTACAAGAAGCAGCACACCAAAAGCACCAGGTTGAACACAGTGAGTTGCCACAAGTCGTTATTAAAACCAGAAAGAAGTTGATTCCACAGGAAAACCATGGAGTATTTTAGAGACAGATAAATCAGTTCTCAGATTGAACATGAGCATAGCAAATAGTGATTCTCCTCTCACCTGCACACATCTGACAAGCAAAAAGATTGAAATTAAAGAAAAAAAAAGTCTTTACCTCGTCTCCGCCCATAGCTCCTGGCTGCATGTAAACACAGAAGAAAACCGTGGGTATTTTTTCTTTTTACATAACTTCAGCTCCAGAAATGATAAAAAAAAAAAGCTAAACAGAAGCATTTTTCCAGTCTTCCCAGAATGAAATGAAATGCTGTAGAGATGATGTTCGATCACATAGCAGGGATGTCTTTATCCAAGGTAAACTAGCAACCTAAATTTGGAATTATCCAACTTGATCAAACAGATCCTGGGGTACCGTTCTTGGCGTTTGAGACTATTTCACAGAGCTACAGAAATCCCAGAGCGATGAGAAAGGGGGGAGCGTCACTCAGCAAACTCGGCTCTCTCGTCATGGCGGAGGTTACGTTCTCAACAAATCCAGCATTAAGTAAAACTGGCATTATGGCACCCACACCTAACGTGTCTGCTAATTTGATTGCATTGTGCTCTCCCAAGAGCTCAGTATAGTGTTCTGCGCATAGTAGGCTCTCAACAAATAGGATTTCTTGATTAACTGATGCATTTTAACTGCCCACAACCATTTCTTCCAACGTCACACTGTGCACTATCAAGATATTTCAGAAGAACGCCTGCCCAGTTTCCAAACGGTGAACAATCCAAAATGCACAGCGAGAACACAAAGTTTGTTTTTTAGCGAAAAATAGATTCGGCATTCCGTGAATCTTAGAAAGGGGAGCAGTCCAACTCTGTCCTTCACAATCCTGGAAATTAGGATGATTCCTTATTAAGTATTCCTCATTAGGACCCTTTTGTCTGGAGGGAGAGCAAAACTACTGAATAAACCTATTCAGTAAAAATAAACCCATCGGCAAGGATCAGAGCATACTACAGGGAGATTTTGAAAGCTAGATAGCATTTTCAGCCTTCCCAATTAAAGCTTCTCAGTTGCAATCAATCAAATGGTATGCACTGAGCACTTACTCTGTGCAGAACACTGTACTAAGTGCTTAGGAGAGTACAGTACAACAGAGTTGGTAGGCACATTCCCTGTCCACAGAGAGCTTACATTCTAGATGGGGAAACAAACTTTAAAGTAATGGATGCGTACATAACTACTGAGGGGCTGAAGGTGAGGTGAAGAAAGGGTAAACATCCACATTTGAAAAGATCCAGGGCCACTAGCCCCTTAAAGGCAGATATAAACCACTAAATGAGATTTCTGAAGCTGGGCAAGAAAGGATTGGTATTTTTGACATCTGGAGGGAGGGCCACAAGGGCCCCATGACCCAAAAGGAAGAAAAAAAGGGGGCTGACAAAAAGTGGCTGGGGTCCTTCCTGGCATTCTGATCTGAGCCCCGGATGGTCAAGTCAGTGTGAGGCCGTGCAATCGGGGCGGGGAGATGCAGAGGAGACAAGATATGGAGAGGCAGAAACACTAGATCTCGGTCACCGCAGAAGGTCACTGCTCTTCACGAAGAAGAGAACAAAGGAGTGAGAAACTGGAAACCTACCTAGTGGCAGTTTCCCTAAAGCCTATCTGCTTTTGAAGGACTCGGGCTTGCATCCTAGCCCAAAGTGACCCAGCTGGTTTAGGCCCAGAGAACTTCAAGACCGTTAAGTTCGTGGTGGGCAGGAAATGCGTCTGATATATCGTACTCTCCCAAGAGCTTAATATGATGCTCTGCACACAGTAAGCGCACAGTAAGTACAACTGACGGGCTGAATGACAGAGAGGCCAAAAAGCCACTGATGTTGGATCCAGAATTCAAGCAAAGCGTTAAAGAGAAGAGAAGGGGAAGAAGAGGGAAGACAAAGGGCAGGGTAGGAAGAACTCTTCCTCCTCCGCCTGCTTCCTGCTCCTCCCCTCCCAGCCATCTCACATCTGAGAACTCTTCCTGGAGCCACGCAGCGGGGCCTATTTTCTTAAGGTCCAATTTTACTTGTGGCTTCTCCTCTTTCCCGCGAGGATTTCATTTCAATTGCAGAAGGCAAATTCACACAATGCCATGACAAATGTAGAATCGTCTCTCTCGTCTACTCCAAACATTTCAAGTAGATTAGTAAGGCAATAAAAGAAAAAAAAACTAGATAAAAATAGAGCAATCTATAACCCAGAATTCCCTCATTTAAAAAATCAGGAAGTTTAGTAGCCTTCCTTTATTGGAAATTGCTTTAGGAAAAATTAAATATGATTAATTGAAAAGGTGGTTTCTATAAAAAGCACTGCAGAAAAGAAAGCGATACCTAAAACTAAACCATTTTACAATACAAAAATGTTTGAAAGTTTAAAGCTTTTAGTTTCCAGAGTGCTTTGTACTAAAAAAAAATTACAAGATGGCATATTTTTTCACACAATTTTCTATAATACAGCATATGTTTCATCAATGGTTTCCTCTGAAAAGACCATTCAGAATCAAAGCACCAACCCTCCGCTGTGGGCTGTGATCCTTAGTGTACGGTACTGCATACAGAAGGCACTCAATCAATACTACTCTTTGATTTTGAGTTGATTTATGTCAAAGTAGGGAAAATGCATCATTTTGGCTTAGTCCAAAGATCTTGGCAGCATTCTGTCCAGAAATGTAGTGGAACATATGACTATGAGTAATCTCTTCCTTTTTAAAGAAATGGCTTTATATTTTCTCTCAGATGATACCCCAAATCTCCCCATCAAGAAAATCAATCAAGAGTATTTCTTTAAGGAGCGCTTGCTGGGTGCAGAGCACTGTACTAAGCGCTTGGACTAGCGCAATACCCGTTGGTAGACGTGTTCCTTGCCCACGGTGAGCTTCCCGCTTAGAGAGAAAACACTGGAAATGCTTCATCTCCGTTCATAATCAGTCTCTCTGACCACCTCAGCCACAGAACTCCAACGCCACAGACCTTACCATCAGCAGGGAGAAGGCTATTTCCTAACCTGTGGACTGAAATCGTTTCCCAGCACCTTCCACGAGTCCAATTCTGGGCATCTGCAGATTTCCCCTGTATCTGCAGAGTCTTGAGATTCAGGCTGGGTGTTACAGGGTTTGGGGGGGGGGGGGAGAATCATGAAGGGATAGGAGGTGGGAGAGTACAGAGAAGCAGCATGGATCAGTGGAAAGAGCCCGGGCTTGGGAGTCATAGGTCATGGGTTCGAATCCAGACTTTGCCACTTAGCTGTGTGACTGTGGGCAAGTCACTTCACTTCTCTGTGCCTCAGTTTCCTCATCTGTAAAATGGGGATTAAGTACGAGCCTCACGTGGGACAACCTGATTACCCTATATCTTCCCCAGCGCTTAGAGCAGTGCTCTGCACATAGTAAGCACTTAACAAATACCAACATTATTATTATTATAGAAACACTGTCCTGGGGTGATCAGGGGCTGAGGGCATCAACCACACTCCCCATCTTGCCTGTGTTACCCAATTCTAGCAGAAATTCAAGTGACAGAAGTATCCAAGAATCTAACTGCTTTCAAGGGTCAGCTCCCATAGGGACTAGGGCCTAGGTTACTCCTAAGTGCCTGGTTTTGTACTCTACAAAAACCAAAGACAGCAGAGAGAGAGAGAGAATATATGTTTGTACACATATGCATAGGAAGACAAGCACCCTTGAGAAACACACTTCTTGGAGGTAGGGGGGAAGAGGAGGGAGGAAACAGGATGAAAGTTCAAAGAGAGAAGAAAAGGGACTCTGAAACTGAAGATAAGTGCTTAGCAAAGTGCTCTGCACGTGGAAAGTTTCAGTACGTACCACTGATTGATAAAGGATACAAAAACCATCCTTGAGATAAACGATAGAAAAATCCACACCCCTTCCCAAGTCGCACGGGAAAAAGCATCAAATGGAAAAACCGGAGAGAGGAAGGTTCACCAGTCTGCTTTGGAGAGCGAGAGATTAGAAGGAGGACTAGATGTTGGATTTTTCTCTGGCGTGACTGCTGGTGGGACAGGCTGGACAGAACGTCCCTGATCCTGAGTCAAAGGGCTTAAAATAGGGCCAAAACCAAAATGAGTGTGGGAGGGCAAGAATTCGGTCCCTTGTTTCCTGAGGGGACAGTTGGAAAAACTGGACACTCAGAGTTGTTCCAGTGACCTCTGTCCTACACAAGCCCCTGCCGGCAAAAGGAGAAGGAACAGACATCATGGCACAAGTGGTCAACAAAGTGCTCGGAAAAACAATAAATACGGTTTGGCTTGTTTTTTCCTAATGCCGAATAGGAGGGGCAGAATGCTGCTTGGTGATCTCTCTGAGGAGATTAGAGTACCAGGTCCTTTGGAACAAGGATTACGTTGTCTACATTTATTTTACTTTTCCTAGCAATTAATACAGTGCTCCGACACGATAGGCGGATTGCTGTGACTTACTAAGGAGAGAGGCCAAGGACAGACAAGAATCAGAGGGAATGATAGGAGGAAGGCCCATGCTAGAGACGAGCCTCCAAAAGAAGGCTGGTTTTACTAATCAATCAATCAGCGAGCAATAATCAATCAATTATTGAGCACTTACTGCAGGCAGATCACTGTACTGAATGCTAGGGATAATACCAGGACAACCTGATTACCCTGTATCGACCCCAGTGCTTAGAACAGTGCTCTGCACATAGTAAGCGCTTAACAAATACTAACATTATTATTATTACAATGCAACAGAGCTGGAAGACATTATCTGCCCATGAAGGGCTTATTGTTTAGATGGGAAGACAGACATTTAAATTATGCATATGCACATAAGTGCTGTGGGGATGATGATGGGGTGAATCGAACACAAGTGCTTAAAGGGTAGAAATCAAAATCAGTCAGTCGGCTAACTGTCCTTACTGTGCGCAGAATGCTGTACTAAACGCTTGGGAGAGTACAATATAACAGATACATTTCCTGCCCAAGGTTGCCAGGGCAAAGCAGAAGGGAGAGGGAGAAAGGGAGAAAGGGAGACGAGGATTGCAGGCGGGAAAGCCTGCTGGAGCAGATGTGATTTTACTAAGGCCTTATTAAAGCCTTACGGAACACTTTGTGAAAAGATGTCTGAGCATAGAGCATTTCTCCATGCGGGATCCCTAAACTTTGCCCCAAGTCATTGTGCTATCCTCCCCCCACCCCGTTCCTGTGAAAATGGGCACCACTTAATAATGTTGGTATTTGTTAAGCGCTTACTATGTGCCGAGCACTGTTCTAAGCGCTGGGGTAGACACAGGGGAATCAGGTCGTCCCACGTGGGGCTCACAGTCTTAATCCCCATTTTACAGATGAGGGAACTGAGGCACAGAGAAGTTAAGTGACTTGCCCACAGTCACACAGCCAACAAGTGGCAGAGCTGGGATTCGAACTCATGAGCCCTGACTCCAAAGCCCGTGCTCTTTCCACTGAGCCACGCTGCTTCACTTCTGAACCATTCACCCTGGGGGGCAGGGGCTGAGGTGGAAGGGTGTTTAAAATACAGGACATCAAAGGTACCCTGTGCCATATCCACACCTGGATGAGGAAACTACCCAGCTGAGACCTGAATTGTCTGAAAAAAAAAACTGGTTGAATGAGTTCTCTCTCCTGGTCACTGGCCACCACCCTGCCTTTAACTCCCTGCCCTTCTTAGAGGGCTTTCTTTTTTTTTTAAAAAAAAGTTATTAAGTGCTTACTATGTGCTAGACACTATAATAAGGCCTGGGGTTGGACGGTGTCCCTGTTCCACATGGGACCCCCATCTTAATCCCGTTTTACGGAAGAGATAACTGAGGCACTGAGCAGTTAAGTGACTTGTCCAAGGTCACACCGCAGACAAATGGCTGAGCCAAGATTAGAAGCCAGATCTTTCTAATCCCCAAGTCTCTACGTGCTAGACCACTCTGCTTCCAGTTCCAAAGTTCTGGATGAATAGATCTACTAACGTCACCAGTCCTATCTAGGAATATTAATGGCACCTTTAGGTGTAAATTTAATGGGGAGAAAGACCCCTTTGAATTTTAATATTCAAAAGCAACACTGAAAAACATTAAAGATTTAACCTTCCATTAGCTGGACAAATATTCGGATGATACAAAGTGGACGAGAAGCGGTACGTTAGCCAATTTAAAAGGATATCAAAGCCTCTCCACTCTTCCTACACCTCTCCTCCTGGTGCTCTAAGAGCTGACTGCTCAGCTCCAGCAGGCTAGGAGGTGGTCCAGCCGGCTAGCTACTATTTGGCATTCAAAGCCGCTAATAAGCATCATCCAAAAATCCTAAGCAGAGTCAAATGTTGTTAGCCCCTCAGCCGTTTCGAAACAAATATTTTCCTCTATTCTTTATGAATGCGATACATTAGCGGGTGAATTTTTCATTCAGATCAACTGGCGTGGTAGTCTCCAAAGCATATGTTTCTTGGAAGGATCCTTCCTCGGACCAAGAATAAGCACTCAAACTACACTGAGGATGTGTATTATCTAAATTAAACCAAGGGTTGCAGTCCTATTTGAAATACTCAAAGGAGCTTCGTGCCTGAGAGTGAGCGTTCAAAATGAGGGCTTTGACACTAAGCAGTTGTAAACTCTCGTTGATGTGCAACTAGTAATAATAATAATCATGGTATTCGTTAAGTGCTTCCTATGCGCCAAGTACTGTTCTGAGCGCTGGAGGAGATACAAGGGAGTCAGGTCATCCCACTTGGGGCTCAGAGTCTTAATCCCCATTTTCCAGATGAGGGAACTGAGGCCCAGAGAAGCAAAGTAACTTGCCCAAGGTCACACAGCAGACAAGTGGCGGAGCTGGGATTAGAACCCACGTCCTCTGACTCCCAGGTCTGTGCTACTCCCGCTGAGCCACGCTGCTTCCCCAGACTCTCCCAAATGCTTAGTACAGTGCTCTGCACACAGTAAGTGCTCAATAAACCCAATTGACTGACCAACGTGGCCCGCTCTTTGCCCCTCTGCTGCTCTCTCTGCTTCCCAGACCCACGCGATATCCCGGAGGCGCGGCCCCTCCTGAGCTCCGTCGGCTGGGCTGCATCCATGCAGCTTTAGGCCACGGTAGTTCCACGCCCTGAAAGTTTTTCAGACCTGCCTGGATCTGGGAAAAGCAGTGAGGGAGTGATGCAGCATTTTCCATCTAATTCTCCCAAGGCTTTGGCATGGCCATTTGCAATTCACTGGGCCTGAGATAGCAGGCCGCAATTTGGGATGAAAAGCCCATAGTCAATGTGAGCAGAACTTGTGTTCAATCAGAGCCAGCCCTGGCAGCTGAGCACTCCATCTGGGTCCCACGATATTGACATAGTGTGATTCTTATGCCTAGCACCTCTAATAAATGATATTTTAGATAGTAGAGGCATTCCCTAAAATAATATCCTCATTTATCTTGATTTGAGTCTAATTCACTGTCTATTAACATTCTCAAAAAAAAAAAAATCAAGCAAAAACTTCTCTTCATAGACTCTCTGTACTCCTGCTACTGCCCATCTCACTCAGACAATCGCATTGGTGGAGCATTTACTGTGTGCAGAGCACTGTTCTAAGCACTTGGGAGAGCACCATACAACAGTAAACAGTATTCTCCACTCCTCCCGGAGACCCTAATCACACCTCACTTTGGATTCTCCTGCCTCTGACTCCTCACCTAGGTTCTTCCCTCAGCCATGTACTCCCTCCCCGACCCTAATCTGACAATCCACAGCTCTCCTCACGTTCAGGGGCCTCATCCTCCAACACGGGATGCAGGGTGGTCTAGTTGGAGAACCTGGGTTCTAATCCTTCCTCCGTCACCTGTCCGCTACGGAACCTTGGACAAATCACTTCTCTGGATCTGTTACCTGATCTGTAAAATGGGATTAAATCCTCCTCCTTCCTATTTAGACTGTGAAGCCCATATAATACAAAGACTGCATTATAAGATCCAAACTGATTATCTTGCATCTGCCCCAGTGCTCAATAAATACCAGCATTAGAGAAAGAGCAAGAGGGAATGTCTGAGAATAAAAGGCCCCTATGGATAAGATAACGGGAATGGCCACAACCCAATGGGGAGAAAGGAGCAGAAGCTTATGAAAAATTCAGGGTTTTCAAGAGCCTTTGCATTAAGAAATGTTTCTCTTCCAAGGTCAGTCACAGATGCCCAGTTATGAGTTGGCAAAGCAGCCCAAAGTAACCCCCCTTAGGAAACGCCAGACATCCCTGAGGGTCAAAATGCCTGCAACCTTGCCTGCTACCTGACTTCAAAGATATGATTTTCAACTGACTAAAATCTGGAATGTCCCAGGGAGAAAAATGGAACTTCTTGTTGGTCGTCAAGAAGTATCACCGAAACCAGAAAGAGAACTTTAGAAGGGGCATGCTAAAAAACAGTAAACTGCAATTATACGGTGTGGCCGAGTGGGGCAGGGAATGCGTCTGCTTATTGTTGTGTCGTATTCTCCCAAGCATTTAGTACAGTAATTGCTCAATAAATATGACTGACTTAATAATGAGAGCACAGGCCTGGGAGTCAGAAGGACCTGGCTTCTAATCCTGTCTCTGCAACTTCTCTTTGCCTCAGTTACCTCAGCTGTACGATGGGATTACGGTTGTGAGCCCCAAGTGGGTCATGGGCTATGTCTAATATAATTATCTTGCATATACCACAGCATTTAGTACAGTGTATGGCATAAAGTAAGTTTAACAGATACCAGAAAAAATGTCAACCAATATCATCAGTGGTACTTACTGAGTGCTTACGGTGTGCAGAGCACTGTACTACATGCTTAGGAGAGTACAGTCGAATTGGAAAACACAATTCCAACCCTCAAGGAGTTTACTATGTAGGGGAAAGATAGGCACTAAAAATACAGGTAGTGGGAAGCAAAAGTTTTTACCCAAGTGCAACCACAGGGGGAGGGGGTAAGTGAGTACCCAAGGACCTAGGTGATGTGAAAGGCCTAAACTAGTAGTAATGGGTAAAATGGGATGTGGAGATGAGAGATTAATCAAGGAGATGTGATTTCAGAAGGACTTTGAAGAAGGGAAGAGCAATATTCCACCAGATGTGAAGACGCAGGGTTCCAGGCAGAAGGGAGGACTGGAGCGAAAGGTCAGTGTCGGGAAGATCAGAATGAGGTACGGTGAGTAGGTTGGCTTGAGAGGAGTGAAGCGCACAAGCTGGGGTATAGTGGGAGAAGAACAAGGATCAGTAGAGTAAGGAAAGAGCCGATCGAGTCACAAGGGTTTCGGTTTGATACGGAAAAGAATGAACAGCTATTGGAGGATTTTGTGGAGCGGGGAGATGTATGTAAAATTCCTTCTTAGAAAAATGATCTGGGTGGCAGACTGCTGTACTGTCTGGAGAGAGGGGAAAAAAAATGGAGCCAGGCAACTGTGTGAGGAGTTGCAGTCGTCGAGTAAGGATATGATAAATCACGGCAAGAAACATGGAAAATGTTGTCCCTAAATTAACCACAAAAAAGCACAAAGCTACACACCCATTCCCTGGTCATCACCTCCCAGCTCCTCTAGAAGATATGACTTACTAGTTGCCAAGCAACTTGGGTATTTGGGTCAGGGAAGTGAAGATGACAAGATAGAGTAAGGCCAGAAGATTCTCATCGGACGAAAGCCCCCTCCAGCCAACTAGCAAGTGATGGGTTCAAATCAGAGTTGTCCCTCGTGGAAGATAGGAAAAACCAGCAGCCGCAGTACTGTTCGGAGGCCCGAGACCCCCAGTTTTCAGGAGGCAAGAGTTGGGGCCAATTGTCCAGAACAAGAGTTCCAGAGTGGACTCAGCCTCGGCCTGTGGGAGAAGGGGGAGTGGAAGGACAGCGTTATGGGCAGGGAAGATATCCACTAATTCTGTTGTATAGTACTTTTCCGAGCGCTTAGTACAGCTCTGCACACAGACGGTGTTCAATAAATGCCATCGACTGGTCAAAAAGCACCAAACCCCTCTGTCAGAGACAGTATTGATTTGAATCTGGAAGTGGAGCTATAGAGAGGGACCTGTCTGCTATCACCGAATGTCTCACCTGGCACCTCAGGTCAGCCAGCCAGGACTCACCCACACTCCTCTGGCTCCTGGCAGGAAAGCAGCGATAACCTCCCTCTCCTTCCCAGCCCAAGGCACACAGAATCTCAGGGAGATTCAGATAATGATAATGACGGTATTTGTTAAGCGCTTACTATGTGTCAAGCACTCGTATGAAGCGCTGGGGTAGATACAAATTAATCAGGTCGGATTAAGTCAATGTCCCACACGGGGCTCCTGGTCTTATTCCCCATTTTGCATATGAGGTAACTGAGGTCCAGAAAAGCGAAGTGACTTGCCCAAGCTTGCAGCCGAGCACCAGAGCCGGGATTAGAACGCAGGTCCTTCTGAATCCAAAGCCCGTGCTCTAACTGCTAGGTCATGTTGCTTCAGATCTGTAGGGCCTGGAAGGCCGAGGATTGGATTGAAGATTGGCAGACACAAAAGCTCCTACCGCAAGCTCCTTCTAAGTGCGGTTGTCTCGGAGACGGCTCGTGCAGTAACACCGCTCATTTCCATCTTCGGCCCAGCCGGGCCGAAGGTGCCTTTGTTTCCTCTGAGTTAGCATGAAGAGTTCGCAAGAGCTTGGTCCCAACAGATTGAGCATTTACCTGAATTCGGCAAAAGTGCCAGGGAACGGGGACGGTTCCTTTCGCTCAACTGGGTGGCGCTCGAAAGTTATATGGCACCGTACCCACAAAAGATTCAATCAGGGGTGCTTGACATTCTAATCCAAGCAGTCAGACAAATGTTGTCGCTAAGTTTCTAAAGCTCCAAGAGTTAACGTTTTAAAACTCAACTCTACCAATCCCATCTGCTTCCTTCCACCCCAGCACTTTAGTAAAGTCCTTGGAACACAGTAAGCACTTGACACAATTATTCCATTCAGTCGGAAAGTTGCTTAGAACGGGGAAGCAGCGTGACCTAGTGGGAAGAGTCTGGGTTCTAATACCAACTCTGCCATTTGCCTGATGCGTGACTTGGGCATGTCACTTAACTTCTCTGTGCCTCTCTGTAAAAGACTTTGAGCCCAATGGGGGACAGGCCCAATTATCTTGTATTTACCCCAGCACTTAGTACACGGTCTAGCACATAGTAAGCACTTAACAAAAAACACAATTACTATTAGGTAGGCAAATTTAAAAAAGATGTATTCCATTTGAAAAAATCAGATTTACAATAGAGAGGGGAGACACTTTGATATTTTGGCAAGGACCTTAGTAAACTGACTGACGTGGCCAAAAGAATGCTGGTCAACTATTTTCTTAATAGTTTTTAAGTGCTTTCCTCTGCCCATAGCATCTAATGCAGGGACATGTCCCTCGTGGGCCCTCAAGTGACTGTCACTTATCTCAAGGAAGACCTGGGCCACCCACCCCAATGGACCATAGGCAAACAGGAGGAGGAAGAGGGAGAGGAGGAGGAGGGAAGACTGGAGAATATCCCCTCTCTCCCTCTGCTCGGACATCAGAGGCCAGAGCGAGGGACAGCAAAGTAGGAAAAGAGGCGAAAAAGTCAGAAACCCGAGAGGCTGCAAACGGACACCTCCCGGCTGCTACTCTCAGCAAGGCCCTGCTGAGCTGAGGTACTCTTAAACTGCTCAGTTTCTGAAAATGACAGATCTCAACTTATAAATGTGATTGCTACTAAAGACAAACAGATACAATGCAGAAGCATCTCTTTGAAGCGTTGATCCTGCCTCAAAGGTCTGACAGGTCTATGGGGCTTAACCGGCTCCCACTGGTCCTAGAGAAATCTCAGTGGCTATGCTGACAACTAAAACTAATAATAATTTAAGTAGCAAGGTGAAGTTGCTCCCGGGGAACTGGCTGGCTCAATTCCATGTTACTCTAAGCTATGAGATCTATGTCCACAGCTCATATATACATATATATATATATGTATCTGTAATTTATTTATCTATTTATTTATATCAACGTCCGTCTCCCCCACTAGACTGTGAACTCAGGAATGTGTCTGTTGCTATATTGTACTCTCCCAAATACTTAGTACAGTGCTTTGCGCACAGTAAGCGCTCAGTAAATACGATTGAATGGATGAATCGGACTCTATAAGTCAGGAAGGTTTAGGAATTGAATGTCAAGCCCAAAGCCAAAGTGACTTTCCTTCCCTCTACTCTTATTAACTTGCCATTTTCTAACAGGACATCATAAAGAAAAAAAGGCATCTAAGAAAAAAATGCTCAGTAATGGGTCTGAGGCAGTGGAGGTTTAGCGCACATCTCCTTTACCCAAGATGACCACAACCCCTGGTCTGCGCCGATGTGAATAACCAACCCCTAAATGACCATGTGATCGTCTCAGCAATCATGCCATCAACCCGGATGGCTTTAAGGGGACATGTTCTTCATTTCGCCCTTTATTACCTACATTTTCTCTTTACTCCTCCACCTCAAGACCCAACTCCCTAACTCTCCCATTGGAAATGACAGACTGATCCCGAGACTTCAGGATCGAGGAATTTCCGAGGCAACTGGTTGTAACGTTAGCGGTTTTGAACAGCACTCCTTGTTCTCTCTATTCTGGTCATGTTTCTGCTGGGGAGAGTAGGAGAGTAGGAGGAGAGTAGGGGTACAACACAGTGGGATGTTTACATGGAGGATTTTTTTTAAAACATATAGGAGCTATTTGCGGTCAACAAGTGGACATAAGGGAAAGTATTTTCATTTCATTTTATTTGAAACAAATGAGAAGTTTGGGGAGGTTTGTTTTTTTTTCCATTCAAGAAGCTGCAGCTGACAGGACATCTCAGAAGACCAGTTTTCTAACAAAGTTAGGGTTTTTCTTCCCTTTCAGTATATCTTTAAATGATTTATTATACTTTTTTATTCATATTAATGTCTATCTTCCCTTCTAAACTGTAAGCTCATTATGGACAGGGAAGACATCTGCTAATTCTCTGGTACTGTACTCTCCCAAGGGCTTAGAACAGTGCTCTGCACATATTAAGTGCTCAGAAAATGTCATTAATTGATTGATTGACTTCTCAGCAGTAACTCAAGAGGAGATCTCCTGCCTTCTCTCAGAATCGACGCCTACCCCCCGACCCATGCCTCAACTCCATCCCTCGGCAAATTATCGAAATACTTGCCCCATCCCTTTTCTCCCTGACCGCCAACTTCAACTGTTCACTCTGTTCTTTCCCACTGCTTTCAAATGTGTTCATGTCTCCCCATTCTCAAAAAAAAAAAAAAAAGCCTCGACTTACAGTGGAAGTCACAGGTGCCGCTCCACATGGGCAAAGGTGACCTTTACATCCACCCCCCAGACATCTGGGCTCATCCCAGGACTCGGCATGAGAGTTTCCAATCACGGGTGAAAAGGCACAAACCAGTGGCTTTTAATCCTGTCAGCTCCTCGAAACCTACTCCTTTCTAATCCTCTTCCCTACTTCAGTCCCTACACTTAAAATGGAAAGTTGGCACGTCTGATGGATATCACATGACCCCAATTCAGCCAAACTATTGTGCTTGATAAAATGCAAAAGAGCAAGCAGGAGGGTTTGCTCAGGAACCACCCCCCCCAACACACACGCACAAACACACACACTCAAGGTGTGCACTGAGAAAACCCCAAGCTGAAAGAGTTGAGGTGAAGCAGAACATTTAGAAAATTTGGATGCAAAAACAAGGGGTCTATTTTTAAAAAGTAATCACAGGTACAAACTTACTGTTAAGTGCCATGATGTTATCCGTTCCTGGGTGATGGAAATTTATTCCCATGCGTCCTAAAAAATAAAATGAGTATTTTTAGGAGCAAAGAGGAAAAAATAACATTCAAAATCTGCAGCCTCATCCTTAACCCAAACAGAGAAGCCAAGGAGTCAAAACAGGTAAACTTAACACTTCATTATTTTACAGGAAACAAGAATTTCCCCATGTTTCGAAGTTCGAGGGATAAAATCATAAAATGAATACCCAAAGTCAGAAGAAAGATCCACTGTCTCAATAAAACAATATTTCTAACTTTAGGATTTGGGGACGGGTATGAGGGGAGCCAGCTCCCACTGAAACAACTCGGAATCCTTCAAAAACAAAAATGAAGGGTGTCTCATTTAATCCAAGGATGGGCAAACTGTTTAAAAGAAAGCCACCTTAAATTGGTGGGAGAAGGGGTGGAAGGACACAGGGATTAGTAAAAGGAGGGGGGCAGCTTTGAAAAGAGATGCACCCAGACCATTTCAGATCAATTTGTGTTTGTAAACTTTTTGAAAGTCTCCAGGCAGAGTTTCCCCTGACACGTTTGTCTGGAAAATACTGTGGACTGCAAACTGTTTTGTGATGATCAGGGGTAAGAAGTATCAGAGAGTAGGGTCTGTGGCTTCTGATGGACACCGCCCCTGGGACATTAAGACAAGTAGCCCGTAAATTCTGGTTGGGAGGCCCAGTGCTATAATTGGGAGAAATATTGTTCATGAGCTTACCAAAATGTGCCTCCAGGAGGGGGAGATACCAAAACCAAGCCCTAGGCCCCTTCACACCATTGGTAAAGGTAAATGAAGAGACCTGTCATTTCTTTGTGACTCGATGGGGCAATAACTGGAGGGAGTCGTTGGGTCAACAGAAGTTTTCTTTAAACAAATAGGGGAGACATGGGCATATTTGAAGTCAGTGAGGAAGAAGGGAGTGAACAGTTGAAGACAGCAGGCATGGGGCAAGTGTTTTGATAATGTGCCAAAAGGTGGGTTGAGGCGCAAGTGGAGAGGGTGGATTCTGAGAGAAAAGAGACCTCCTCTTGAGACAATGCTGGGAAATCAAGCAATCAATCAATGGCACTTACTGAGCACTTAATATATGCACAGCACTGTTCTAAGCAGTTGGGAGAGAGAATCAGCAGACACCTTCCCTGACCATAATGAGCTAACAGTCTAGAGGAGGAGGATAGAGATTAATATCAATAAATAATTTGCAATAAATAATTTAAAGATATGTACTTAAGTTCCATGGGTTTGGGGGTGGGGAAAATATCAAATGTCCAAAGGCCACAGATCCAAGTTCTTAGATGACGCAGAAGGGAGAGCATGCTGGGGAAAAGAGGGCTTAATCATAGAAGGCCTCACGGTGAAGATGTGACTTTAATTAAGACTTGAAGGTGGAGAGAGTGGTGGTTTGGCAAATATGAAGGGGAAAGGAGTTCCAGGCTAGGGAGAGGATGTGGGAAAGGGGTCGGCGGCGAGACAGACGAGATCGGGGCCCAGAGAGTAAACTGGCACCAGAGGAGCGGAGCGTGCGGGCTTGGGCTGTAGTAGATTAGTGAGGGAAAGATGGGAGAGTCAAAGAAGGGGCAGGAGGAAGGATGGACTGGAGAGAAGCAGGGGAGATTTTAGGGAGATCACACAGAGCGTTTCTATTTTCTGAATAAAGTGGCCGGGGCATTAGGGGAAAGAGGTGGGAAGGAGTAGGGCGTCAGGGAGTTTGAGGAGACAGTTAAATGTCTGAACAACTGGTGAGGACAATGGTCACGGGAGTCAATAAGGACGGAGAAAGCACGTGGTCGGGCTGAGGAGAGGGCAGAGTTGAGGCTGGAATGGATGAATTTGAGATGTGCATGGTCGACCTGATATCTGGACTTCCACCAGCAGGACTGAGGTTTGTTCACAGGAGTGAAGGAAGCGGCCTTGCAGGGCTGTGACTGTGTGGTACGAGGTTGACGGAGAGATGGGGGATACTACACCTTCCCCAACCGTCTCCCCAAGATTTTCAAGCCTGCCGTGGGTAGGAGGTAAGAGAACAAGACTGACAAAGTATAGCTGCTTCTTCCACCTCTAACTTTGGCCTTGAAAGCCCTACACAGCAAGGCAGACAGTAGATTTTGAGCTCCTTGACTACAGCATCGTGCCTGTACATTCTATTGTACTCTACCACACATTTGGTTCAATGCTGAGCAGTGCAGCCTAGTTGAAAGGGGATGGGCCTGAGCCAGGGGCCCTAGGTTCTAATCCTGCTCCACCACTAGTATGCCGTATGACCTTGGGCAAGTACCTTAACTTCAGGGCGCCTCAGTATCTTTATCTGTATAATGGGGATAAAATACCTGTTCTCCTTCTCCCTTACACTTTCCTCATTTGGGACAGACTGCTGATCTGATTACCTTTAATCTATCTTCCCCAGCATTTCGTACAGTGCTTGGCACCTGTTCCACCTCCTAATTAAGGTTGTGAACCTCATGTGGGACAGGGACTATGTCTAAGTTGATTACCTTGTATCTAACCTGGCACTTAGAACAATTCTTGACATGTAGAAAGCACTTAAATGCCATTGTTAGTATAGTAAGTGCTTAATAAATATCACAGTTGTTATTAGTATTATTATTCTGCTCTGCACACACGTAACTGATTAAAAACCAGCAAGATCAATCTTATTTCCAAGCTACTATCACCTCCACTAGACTCAGTTTTTGAATTTCTAAAGCATTAAAGGAACCAGAGAGTGTGTGCAGAGCAGGTTCATGACACGGAATAAAGGGCAAACCGGTCAGTTTCAGAAAAAAGAGCTGAAAACCTCTACTTCTCAGTCATGATGGCATGTTTGTGGGCATTCAGCTCCAATCAATCAATCAATGGTATTTACTGAGTGCTTACTATGTGCAGAGCACTGTACTTAGCACTTGGGATAGTACCACACAACAGCATTGGCGGGCCAACAAGAGGCGGACCTGGTCGACCCTGAATGGGCCTGTATCCCTCAACTCCAGCCCCGGCCTAATCAGTCTGGTGACAATGTAGTGGTAAGGGGTCAAATTAATCAACCATTTTTATCGGTGCTTACTTTGTGCCCAGCACTGTACTAAGTACATGGGAGAGGCACAATAGATCCCAGCTCACTAAGAGCTCACGGTCTAGCAGTGGAGATGGGCACAGCATGATCGGAGGGAAAACAGTAACGTAAATAGGTCAAAATGGACAAGAGTGCAACTGGAGAATGCGAGCAGAAAAGTGCTGAGGTGCTACAAGATATTCACTGGAAAATTTTTCATGAAGTGAAGCGGCGTGGCCTAGTGGAAAGAGCATGGGCCTTGGGGTCAGAGGATGTGGGTTCTAAAACCCGCCCTGTCGCGTGACTGCTGGGTGACCTCGAGCAAGTCGTAACTTCTCTGTGCCTCGGTTCCTTCATCTGCAAAATGGGGATGAAATACTTCTTCTCCCTCCTATTTAGACTGCAAGCACAACGTGGGAGGGACAGGGACTGTATTCAATCTGATTTACCTGGTTTCTACCCCAGAGCTGACTACATTGCTTGACTTATTTTAAGCACTTCACACACATACCACAATTATTAGTTGGAATTTCAGAGGGATTCTGAAGATGGGGAGAAGTGATTCTGGCACATTTGAAAAGGGAGGGAGTTCCAGGCAGGAGGAAAAAAGTGAGATATCAGGAACAAAAGAGTCAGGAATGAGGCACAGGGAAAAGTGAGGATGGAAGAAACAAAGAATGCAAGCTGGGTATAGTAGGAGAAGAGAGTGGCTAGTTTAAGAGGGAGGAAGCTTCCTTAAGAGGCTTAAGAACTAAAGAGGAAGCGTCTTAGAGCAAACGGTTCAGGAGTTTCTGTTGATACAGACAGGAATGTTTAAGGAGAGGAGTGATGAGTGCCGAACAACAATTTTAGTATGATGATAGAAGCAGCAGAGTGAAATTTTTCCTCCTATTTGGATTGTAAGCCCCATGTGGGACAGCGACTGCGTTTGACTCGGTTAACTAGTATTTACCCCAGTGCTTAAAACAGTGTTCGACAATCAATCGACTATATTTCGACAGTAAGCATTCCTGTGTGTCTACCACTGTACTAAGTGCTTGGGAGAGTACACTATAACAGATTTGGTAGACTCCTGTACATAGGAGCTACCCATCTAGTTTTATTTTGTTCTTGTTTAGTTTGTTGTCTGCCTCCTCCTTTGAGACTGTGAGCCCGTTGTGGGGTAGGGATCGTCTCTATCTGTGGCCGAACTGTACTTTCCAAGGGCTTAATATAGTGCTCTGCACACAGTAAGTGCTCAATAAACATGATTGAATAAATGAATAGAAGGGGAGACAAACGTGAAAATAGATAACAGTTATGTACAAAAGAGCTGGCAGTGACTAGAGGGTACAAATCCAAGAACACGGATGACACAGAAAGGAGAGGGAGAAGAGGAAGTGAGGGCTTAGTTGGGGGAGGTCTCTTGGAGAAGTGATCGTACTAAGCCTCGGAAGGTAGAAGAGTGATCAACACATAGTAAGCACTTGACAAATACCCTATTATTAATATTATTATAAATAGGAGGAGAGTGTGGAGGGGGGGAGGAGTTGACTTTGCCAGTCTAACCACCCCAGCCCCCCGAAATCCACTTCTGCTGCTGCTGTTGGCAGGCAGCTGGACTTCTTTCCGTCCACTCTCTCCTAGCTGCCTCCCCTTCTCCACTCTTGGCCGCCTACCAAAAGGAGCACCTGCAGTCTCCCGCTCTGACAGACAACCAGCTAATCCATGAGCCGACACAAGTCCTCAAAGATTCCACCTGCGGGGAGGACTCGGTCTACATAAGCAGTCTTCATGCCCGTTTAAGTTGACCGCAGGCGGAGATGCTGGGCATCGCCAGGCGGAGACTGGACTGGACTTAAAGAGACACCAAGTCTTGCCCCTCCCTCTGTCCAGACACAAATCTAGGCTCTAGCAATGGTAGGATGGCTGCTAGAATTACTGCCAGATGACATCTGACAACATTTTTGTTAATGGTATTTATTAAGCGCTTACTATATGCCAGGCACTGTACTAAGCATGGGGTAGGTATAAATTAATCAGATTGGACACAGTCCATGTCCCACAGTCTTAATCCCCATTTACAGATGGGGGAACTGAGGGACAGGGATGTTAAGTATCTTGCCCAAGGTCCCGTGGCAGACAGGTGGAGGAGCCATGATTAGAACCCAGGCCCTCCTGACTCCCCCATCCGTGCTCTATCCACTAGGCAGTGCTGCTTCTCGAGGACGACTTGTCCTTGGCCTCCTCTCATAAACTGCTCTCAACTGCGCTCTCCCCACAAAAATCAATCAGTAGCATTTAACAAGTGCCCATTCTATGCAGAACACTACTGAATGCTTCAAAGGGAACAAGAGGGCTAACAGACCTGACCTTGGCCCTTGGGAATCTAGTAGGGCAGGCAGATAATTTACAAATAGGATGGAGAAAGAGAAATAGTAGGGCAAGTTGATAAGTCAAGAAGTGCTCGGGGAGGTCGCAGGAGGAAGGTTAGCATTTATCAGATGCCCACATGGGCCAATAAAATGTACTAAGCAGTGGGGGAGACAAAGTGAGACCTCACCTGCCGATAAGGAAGTTATATTCTGATGGTAGAGACACAAATTAAAATATTTACAACTAGAGCAGGCAAAATAAATAATGGAATGTACAAGTGATTATAAAAGAGCTGAGAATGCACATAAGTGAGCGGGCAAATGCTAGAGATGGCTAAAGGAGTTCCAAGCCAGGACCATAATGCAGGGCAGTGAGAAATAGCATGACGTAGTGGATAGAGCATGGGCCTGGGAGTCTGAAGGATCTGGGTTCTAATTCTGGCTCTGCCGCTTGTCTGCTGTGTGACCTTGGGCAAGTCACTTAACTTCTCTGGGCCTCAGTTACCTCATCTGTAAATTGGGGATGAAGACTGTGAGCCCCACGTGGGCCGTGGATTGGGTCCAACCTGATTAGCTTGTATCTATCTCAGTGGTCAGTGCAGAGATTGGCACACAGAAAGAGCGTAATAAATATTTTTAAACAGCCCTAAAAAACAGTGTGAGCAAAGGGAGGGAAGAGGAAGAATCAAAAGGAAGGTACGGTTGAAAGATTAGCTTGGGAACTACAAAGAAGGCAAAAATAGAAGACACAGAAGTTCTTGGAGTGCTTTGTGAGGAGTTTTTGTTTGATGTGGAAGGACTGGGGGAGATGAGATGATCCGTGTACCAGCATCTGGTAGAGATTTGAGAGAAGAGGGTAATGATAGCGAGAACAATCAGGAGGCTGACATAATTGTCTAACCATAATCGGACCAGAGCTTGTAGACGGTAGCTGTTTGGAGAGGAAGGGGCAGATCTGGAAGACCATTTTGGCAGGATTGAACTGGAGAGTTGAGAATTGAAAAGCATCAAGGATGACACTGAGGTTTCAGGCTTTTGGGATGAGTATGCTGGGGGTATTAGCACCTGAAATGGGGAAGTTTGGAGGAGGATTGGGAGAAAGATGAGGGATACTGTTTTAAATATATTGCTCCTGAAGAGCCAGGAGGAAATCTAAGCAGATATGTCCTAGAGATATGAGGTGATAAGATTGCAGGTCAGATAAGCAGCGTGGCTCAGTGGAAAGAGCATGGGCTTTGGAGTCAGAGGTCATGGGTTCGAATCCCAGCTCTGCCACTTGTCAGCTGTGTGACTGTGGGTAAGTCACTTCACTTCTCTGTGCCTCAGTTACCTCATCTGTAAAATTGGGATGAAGACTGTAAGCCCCACCTGGGACAACCTGATTCCCTTGTGTCAACCCCAGCGCTTAGAACAGTGCTCTGCACATAGTAAGCGCTTAACAAATACCAACATTATTATTATTAGATAAGAGAGCACATTTAGGAAGATAAATTAGCTAGAGAGGGGATCATCAGGAAAGAGGTGGCAGTTGAATCCATGGGTGAATAGGCAGAGGGGGACACCCAGAATAAAACCTGGAATGCCCACAGCAGCAGAATGAGAGTCAGAGGAGGTGTGAGAGAATTAAAAAGGAACAGTCAGAGAGATTGGAGGAGAACCAGTTATTACTTTGTGTCAGCAAATTCACAAACAGGTAGTGTTTCCAAATACTGGGAGAGGGTCTACAGGATCGAAGATAGCTGAGATAGAGAAGAACTTGGCTGTAAGGAGCTCTTGGTGGAGTGAAGGAGTCAAAAACCTGACTCTAGTGGGTAAAGAAAGAGAAAAAGAAGTCATCTGCTCCTTCCCTCAGCCTTAAAATATGTTCTGTTTCCTCACTCTAATACAGATTTCTCTTGAACCCACTGCCCCCTTTGGCTATCACTCTATCACCCATTGCTGTCCAAATTCCTCTCCTGGATTGTGTATATTTGCTGTTTCCACTTCCTCTCCTCCAACTGCCTTCACCGTCTACACTTTGGTTTTCACTAACTGATCCCGCTTTCTCCAAGATCACCAATGACTGGCTCCTTGCCGAATCTAATGGACTCTATTCTAATCTCCCTTGACCTCCTGGCTGCCTTGGACACTGGAAGCATTTCTCTGACCCAGTTCTCTCACTGTTTTCTTCTTTCTTCTGAGGAAGCAGAATGGCCTAATGGAAAGAGCACAGTGCCAAGTTCTGTTCCAAGTGCTGGAACAGATACAAGAAAATCAGGTTGGACACAGTCCCTCTCCTACATGGGCCTCGAAGGAATTCAATACCCATTCTCCCTCCCTCTTAGACTATTTTACTGATGAGGTAACTGAGGAACAGAGAAATTAAGGGACTTGTCCAAGGTTACACAGCAGATAAATGGCAGAGCTGGGATTGGACCCTGGATACCCCAATTCCTCCTCTGTTTCGAGCAGAAGCAATTCCTGATATTTGGTTCTAAAGCATTCCAACGTGTCTCTCCATTCTACTTGTCCACCCTTCTCTCTCAGTATAACCCAGATGGCAATTCTCAATTCTCCCCCGCTGAATTTCTACCTGTGCCTTTTCTTGTCCTTACTACCTCTGATCTCTTGCTAAAGTTCTTCCCCCTGCCTAGACCTCCCTCCCCTTCTAAGCTACTGCTGCACTTTGCAGTGATAATTTGAAGTCGAACGGATGGTTGCTTTCCCGTTTCAATTTTCGTTTCCCAGTTTATCTCTCTTACCGACAACTGTTCTACTAATCAGCTCGTACAACTTCACAGCTTTCTGTATTCTATACTATATGGCAGTCTCTTGATCTTTCAATCCATCAAAAATTGTTCCAGGATATGCTTATAGCGGTCCTTCTATAATATATACACAGTATATATAATATATATAATGCATATTGTTTATATAATATATACACAATATATAAAATACACTATATATGTATATATACACATTGATTTCTTTCCTTTTCAATGTTTCTGTAATTCAGCTTCTGATGACATTTATCTCCATCCTTTAGAGATTTGCAGTACAATCTGTCACTGTCCCCATCATTTCTTCCTTGGATTTAATAGTAAAATGGCATCATGCATTTTATCCTCTTATTCCATTTCCTACTTTTATCCATATCACTCTTCCCTGAGAGTTTGCAAGAGCATATCCAGAATTATTGAGATACCTAGGCGGTCTCCTCTTGATTTCCATTTTCAATTTAATCAATTCAATTTGGTCACACCTTGCACACTACCCTACGGATCAGCAATTACTTTTTTTGAAGTTTCCTAAATATGTGTCTGATGGCTTCTTATTTCTTTGTAAGTCTCAAGACAGAGAAATATCTTTTTCATCAAGCATTTTTAATCTACTGTTGACACTTCAAGCTCTTCCAGTCGCTTCCTCTCTTTTGAGATATTTTCCTCTTTTTTTCCCTCTTCTTTACTTCCTACTCTTTCACTCTGACCTCTAGATCTTCTGGTCTTACCTTCTTTCTTGGTCCTTTTCTTTCCCCATTTCTAATATTTCTCCCTAGGCAGTGTTTATTTGCTCCCTTATAGTATTTTTTGCTAGAGTTCAGCCTATTTTAAGTGTGTGGACAATTTGGGAGCAGAGTTTATTTTTTGAGGGGTGAACAGGAGGGGAGGTGGGGAAATGAGGGCTGGGCTACGAAGAGCTAACAGGCCAGGTAGATCATTTTGAGTCTTGCAGGACTGACCGGAAACTCTCAGACCTGGTCGGAGACCAAGGACGAACCATAGCTAGAGATTACCTCAAAAAGCTATAGGGGCCTCTAAAATGTGACTCTTCTTGATTGCAAATTTGCCCCCATTTTTGCCTTTTCAATCATCCCTTTCTTATCTTCACATACTTAACCCTGGCTACGTTACTAGTCTGTGGAGACGTTTTCAATTACTCCCTTTCTCGCATGGGAAACGTTATTTTGGTTTGATTAGGCTCCATTCCTCTGACTTATTATACACATTCGTGCTATTCTACACACACTCTCTTCTTGACCCACTGCAGTGTGGTTTCTGCCCCCTTCTCTCCACTGAGAGTGAAGCACTTAGGGACATATATATACGTTATTATATATAATGTCTGTCTTCCCCTCTAGAGTGTCAGCTGGTTGTGGGCAGGGAATATGTCTACCAACTCTGCGGTATCGCGCTCTCTTCCAAGAGTTTAGTACAGTGCTCTGCACACAGTAAGTGCTCAATAAATACCACTGATGATGATGATAACACCTCATCTGCCAGGGCCTGGCAAGGATCTCCTTATAACTAAATCAAATGACCTCAGAATCCTAACTTTTCTTGACCATTTCTTCCTCCCTGAAAGGTTTTCTGACCTCAGCTTTTTCTAGCTCATTCTCTTGGGGAGCTCAACAGCCTGACCTCCTTTATAATTTCTATACCGATGTCTCCCAAATTTTCCTTTCTCGCCCCAACTTCCCACCTAATCTACTATCGGGGCAGCTACTTAGCACTTACTGTGCAGAGTGTTGTACTTTGGAAAGTTCAGTACGTTATCCCACATTTCACAGAAAAGCAGTGTGGCCTGGTGGATAGAGCATGGGCCTGGGAGTCAGAAGGACCTGGGTTCAAAATCCCAGCTCTGTCACTTGCCTGTTGTGGGACCGTGGGCAAGTCACTTCACTTCTCTGTGCCTCAGTTACCTCATCTGTGAAATGAGGATTAAGACTGTGAGCCCCACATGGGGCAGGGACTGTGTCCAACCTGGGACTGGGTCCAAGCTTGTATCTACCTCAGCACTTAGAGTTCCTGGCGCATAGTATGCACTTAACCAATACCACAATTATTATTATTAATCTCCTATTCTCCATTACATCTACACTTGGAGACCTCACCAGTTTCAATTCACCTTCTTCTGTACCTGTCCAGTCCCTCCCTTCTTCTACCCCCTCTGACATGCCCATCTTTCCCAGCAGTATCACAAGAGGAAATCTCCCATCTCCTTTCCAAATCTACCCTTCAAAAACGCTTCCAACTCCATCCCTTCACACCTTATTAAAAACACTTTCCCCCCTCTCTTCTTCCCTACCGGATCATCATTTCCAAACCCTCATTTTCCAACGGCTCTTTCCTCACCGCCTTCAAACCTTCCCATGCATCCCCTATCCTAAATAAAACCTCACCTGACCTCACAGCATTCTTCAATTATCACCTCATATCCCGCCTGCCATTCCTCATCAAACTCCTAGCACGAGTTGTTTACATTCGCTGCTTCCACTTCCTCTCCTCCAATTCTCCCCCTGCTCCCCTTCAATCTAACTTCCGCCCCAATCATTACACAGAAATTGCCTTCTCCAAGGTCACCAATGACCACCTACTTGCCAAATCTAATGGCCTCTACTCCATCTTAATTCTCTTCAAATTTTCAGCTTCCTTCGACACTGTCAACCACCACTTCTGGAAACACCATCCAACCTGGGCTTCGTTTTCACTGTCTTCTCCTGGTTTTCCTCCTACCTCTCTGGCTGTCCTTCTCGGTCTCTTTCACGGGCTCCTCCTCTTCTTTCCATCCTCTAACAGTTGGAGTCCTTTAAGGCTTGGTTCTGCGTCTCCTATTCTCCATCTAAACCCACTGCCTTGGAGAACTCATTTGCTCCCACAGCCTAAAATACCATCTCTACGCAGATGATTCTCAAATCTACCTCTCCAGCCCAGACCTCTATCCTCCTTTCCAATCTTACATTTCTTCTTGCCTTCAGGACATCTCCACGTAGAAGTTCTGCCTAAATCTCACATTAAAACATGCTCAGAACAGAACTTCTCATCTTTCCATACAAATCCTGTCTTCCCTGTAGGAAGCACCACCACCCTCTGTCTCACAAGCCCAGAACTTTGGCATCATCCTCAATTTATTTCTCTCATTCTAAGTATAGTCAGGCTGTTAACCATATTTTGTCAGTGCTACCTTCAAAACATCTCTAGAATCAGTCCCCTTCTCTCTGTCCAAACTGCTGCCAAACTGATCCAAGCAATAATTTCCTGCTTTGACTACTGCATCAGCCTCCTTGCCGACCTCCTGTCTCTCCCGACCAGTCCACACTTCACTCCGCTGTCTAAATCATTTATCAAAACAACTGCTCGGTTCAAATCTCCCTTCTCCTCAAAAACTTTCAATGGTTGCCCAGCCAACACCACACACAAAAACTCCTTATTAACAGCTTTACAGGGCTTCATGGACTCTCCCCCTCCCTACTGATCTTCCATAACCAAACCTCCAAACTTTGTTTGTCTCACACCAGCCTACTCATTGTAGTTGGACTTCATCTTTCTTCCTGCCAATCCCTTGCCCACATCCTCCTTATGGCTTCGAACTCCTTCCCCATTCCTACCTTACAGACCACCACGCTCCCCATCTTAAAACCCTGATTAAAATCACATCTCCTCCAAGAGGTCTTTCCCGACTAAACGCTCATTTCTCCTCTCCCTCTTCCTTCCCTTCCTTCCCCTCACCTTCTGCATCTCCGACGCAGTAAGTTCTGTAAGCCTCAAGTACTTTGATTAGGGTCAACCTACTCAACTGCACTTTAGTTTCCCAAGCCCTCTGCACACAGTAAGAGCTCAACAAATACCACTGATTGATTGCCTCCTAACTCCCCCATCATGGTTATCACCACCATTTTTCCTGTTCTGCAAAAGCCTCCTGCCTGTAATTGTAAGAGCTCAATGAATGATTGAATTAATAAATGAATCTCTCCTACTCCATTGCCTATGCGCTTGAATCTGTACTCTTTGAGCACTTGATATTTTCCTCATCCTCTGCACTTATGCATATAGTCATAATTTATTTTAATGTCTGTCTCCCCCTCTAGACTTTAAGTACCTTGTGGGCAGGGAACATGTCTACCAACTCTATTGTATCACGCTTCCTCCCAAGCATTTAATACTCTGTTCTGCCCACAGTAAGTACTCAATAAATACTAGTGATTGTTTGCAGAGCTTGGGAGCGTGGCTTAGTGGACAGAGACCGGGCTTGGGAGTCAGAGGACATGGGTTCTAAGCCCAGCTCCGCCACTTGCTGCTGTGTAACTTTGGGCAAGTCACTTAACTTCTCTGTGCCTCAGTAACCTCATCTGGAAAATGGGGATTAAAACTGTGAGGACCATGTGGGACAACCTGATTACCTTGCATCTATGCCAGCACTTAGAACAGTGCTCGGCACATAGTAAGCATTTAACAAGTATCAAAATAATAATTATTATTATTAATATTGTTATAAATTAGAGGTACTTGTAATATAAAAGGAAGACAGGAAGTCATAGAACCTATTCATATAATGGAAACAAGTATGTAAGAGTTGGGTCTATTGGATAGACCACAGGCCTGCTTGTCAGAAGGATCTAATCCTGACTCTGACACTTGTCTGCTGTGTGACCTTGGGCAAGTCACTTCACTCTCCTGCAGTTACCTCATCTGTTAAAATGGGGATTAAGACTCTGAGCCTTATGCAGGACAGGGACTGTATCCAACCTGATTAGCCTGTATCTACCCCAGTGCTACGTACAATGCCTGTCACGGAGTTAAGCGCTTAATACCAAAAAAAAAAAAAAAGCCAAACAAAAAAACCACCCATTAGCTATAAGGTAGCAAAATTGAATAAGTGAAATAAAACAAAATACCCAGAAACGCTGATGGAAGGACTTACTCAGCCAGGTGGGGATTAGTGTCATAATGACAAAAAGCTGAAGTCAGCCAGATTTACGCTATATGGCCGTTCTCTTCCCTTCTTGCTGTCCAACCCGCTTCCATTCAGCGAATATCCATTCTCTCTCCTAACACCCTGCCGGGGGGAAAGACCAAACTGGTGTGATGCCCATATGTGCAAATGGAGAAACTGGGCAGGTGAGGGGATGGACAGATACAGGGTTTAGCTATGGGGTGAGCACAGAGGAATCACTTAATAAATATCACAACAGTAATGGTCTGTTCACGTCTGTTTTTTTTGAAGTGTGTGTTAAGCACGTTGGACCCACGTGTCCATGTCCCACATGGGCTCACAGACTTCATCCCCATTTTACAGATGAGGTAACTAAGGTACAGAGAAGTGAAATGACCAGCCCAAGGTCCCACAGCAGAGTACAGATTAGAACCCAGGTCCTCTGGATCCCAGGTGCGTGCTCTTTCCACAGGTGCTTCATGTCAGTTTGTGTTTAGTCCGACTGAACATGGCCACGGCTTTGGGTTTATTTAAAATCTAGTTACCTGGCTTTGGGTGTGATTGGTTGTGCCCTGTTCAAGTGTCTCTGTGTCCATCTGTGGCTGAGGAGGACATCTTTATGCCAGGCCTACCAAAGGCGAAGAAGTTTAATGGGAGAAAACTCCAACATGAAACTCCTCAGGAGGGTCACCCCGCAAAAAGGAAGAAGTTGGTAATGTGCTGCAAAAATAGTTTGAGAGAGCATGAAGGCTGTATAGGCAGAGATAAGTTCTCTCGTTTCTGCCAGGTGCGTCCTTTTTCATCTTCCAGATCCCCCTATTTTTAGATAATTTGCATCTCTTTCCACCGTCAGATAGTAAACAGTGTTCTCTGTGGACAGAGCACCGGCCTGGGAGTCAGAAGGACCTGTGTTCTAATCCTGGCTCTGCCACTTGTCTGCTGAGTGACCTTGGGCAAGACTTCACTTCTCTGTGCCCCAGTTATCTCACCTGTAAAATGGGGGTTAAGAGTGGGAGCCCCATATGGGGTAGGGACTGTGGCCAACCTGATTAACTTCTATCTACCCCAGTGTTTAGAACAGTGCCAAGCATAAAGGACCATAATTATTATTTTTAAGCATCTTGTGGGCATAGATCGTGTACACTGCTTCTGTCGTACTCTCCCAATTGCCCGATACAGTGCTCTGCACCTAGGAGGTGTTCAATATAAAAACGTGTGTGTGTGTGTTTATCTCAGAGTGATCCCAAGATCTGAGAGGACGGATCTAGAATTTGGGAAGCAGCAATGGCCTCGTGGAAAGAAGGCGGCCTGGGAGTCAGAGGACCTGGGGTCTGAGCCCAGTTCTACCACTACTCTGCTGTGGAACCTTACACAAGTCACTTCATCTCTCTGGGCCTCAGTCTCCTCATCTGCAAAACGGGGAATTTAATACCTCTTTTCCCATGGCCTAGTGGAGCCTGGGACTCAGAAGGACCTGAGTTCTAATCCCAGCTCTGCCACTTGTCTCCTGTGTGACCTTGGGTAAGTCAGTTAAACAGGAATTAAGACTGTGAGTCTGTGTGACCTTGAGTAAGTCAGTTAACTTGTCTGTGCCTCAGTTAACTCATCGGTACAACAGGAATTAAGACTGTGAGCCCAATGTGGGATAGGGTCCAACCCGATTGCCTCGTATTCACCTCAATGCTTAATATACTGCTTGGCACATAGTAAGCACCTAAATACCACAACTATCATCATTATTATTACTTAGACTGTGAGGCCCATGTGGGACCTCAGTATCTTGTATCTACCCAAGTGCTTAGAACAGTGCTTGGCACACAGTAAGCACGTAACAAACACCACAATTATTATTATTACAACACGGAAAAAACAGGCCTTGTCATTTGCCTCTCTGACTCACTCAGCTCTTCACAGCCCAGATGCCACTCCATCTTGAGCGTCTGCCAGTTCTCTGAGACTCCCCAGTGTTTAGTGCCAGTAGAGGATGCTGGAATGGGAGTAGGGAAATTTGGTAAGACCCCTGCTTGGCAACTCTGTGTCCTACTCTGTGACCGTAGGTGGGGGCATGGGGGAGAGATGGGCAGGAGAGAGAGGGGTTGGGGAAGCAGAGACGGAGAGAACCTATCATACGATAAGTATCAAAATTGGGATGGTAGAACCCACACGATTAGGTGATGGTTTGAGTACGAGAGTGAGACAGAGACAGGGGGTGAGTGAGACTACTCACTCAAAGGATAGGAATAGTAGGAAGGAGACGGGGCGGTAACTGGAGGGAACCATGGGGTCAAGGGAGGTCTTTTTAGGATAGGGGATACTTGATCATGTTTGCAAGTAGTAGAGAAGAAACCAGTGGAAAGGGAACAGCTGAAGATGGCGATCAGAAAAGGAAGAAGGGAGGGATTTTTTGATAAGGGACGCCGGCGGAGGGGGTAGATTTTGAGAGAGGGCAGGAGATCTCTTGAGATACTGCTGGGAAAGCCGGGCGAGTCCAAGAAGGGGCAGGAGGAAGGAGGAGGGAACGGAGGAGATTTTAGGGAGACCACACCTAACGGCTTCAGTTTGATCGATAAAGTACGTGGTCAAGACACGGAGGTAGGGGCAGGAGTAGGGGGAAACACGAAGTCGGAGGAGAGAAATAAAAGTCCGAAATGGCTGGCACGGGCAGTGGACATGGGAGTCGATGATGACGGAGAAATAACGTTGCCGGGCAGAGGAGAGGGCGGAGTTAAAGCTGGTGAGAATGAATTTGAGATGGACGAGGTCAGTCTGGAGTCTGGATTTCCGCCAGCCGCGTTCACAGGAGCGGAGGAAGTGGACTGTGGAGGTGATCCAGAAGAGACGTTTGGTAAATATTGATAATGATGACCATTTGGGTGGATTACAGGAAGGGCAACGACATGCAAAATTCCTGAAGTCTCCAAATCACTTTTCCAAACTGGTCATGGTTACTGTTTCCGGTCCATGATGTGTTTGGAGCCCCAAGAACTCTCTGGAACAGACCCTGCCTTCAAAGGAGTGGGAGGCTTAAATGTGGAGAGTAGAAAACACTGAAACAAAGGCAGGTCAGAGTAGCACCGTAGCCTAAGAGACAGAGCATGGGCCTGGAAGTCAGAAGGACCTGGGTTCTAATCCCGGCCCCGCCATTTGTGTGCTGTGTGACCTTGAGCAAGTCACTTCACTTCTCTGGGCCTCCATTACCCCATCTGTAAAATGGGGATTCAGACTTTGGGCCTCATGTGGGACATGGATTGTGTCCAACCTGATTAGCTTGTATCTACCCCAAGACTTAGTATGGTGCCTGGCACATAGTAAGTACTTCACAATTCCATTAAAAAAAAATCAGGAATGGCATCCAAATTTTTTCTCGCCATTAAAACTTCCTTCTCCAAAACCTGGACTCGCCTAATACGCCAGAGAATAAATTCCACTCAGGGAAGACTACCTCAGATAAGTTCCTTTTGGGCAGGGTCATGTCTACGAGAAGCAGCGTGGCTCAGTGGAAAGAGCCAGGGCTTGGGAGTCAGAGGTCGTGGGTTCTAATCCAGGCTCTGCCACTTGTCAGCTGTGTGACTTTAGGCAAGTCACTTCATTTCTCTGTACCTCAGTTACCTCATCTGTAAAACGGGGATGAAGACTGTGAGCCCTACATGGGACATGGGGTAGATTACATGGGGTAATCTACATGGGGTAGATTACCTTGTATCTACCCCAGCGCTTAGAACAGTGCTTGGCACATAGTAAGTGCTGAACAAATACCATCATTTATTTATTTACCAACTCTTTTATACTGTACTCTCCCAAGTGCTCAGTACAGTGCTCTGCACACGGTAAACATTCAATAAATACTACTGGGTTGCTGGGTTGAAACACTGGGGACATTCTGAAGGGAAAGAAAAATGGACATGGTTTCGTGTTTTTGAATGACACTGCGACCATTTGGAGTGTGAAGATGAGGAGAAATCAAGAGTGAGGATTGACTAAGGAAGCAGAGCTCAGTCCACAGGCCAGGACAAAGTTCAACCAGCGACTGGGCCGGGCCCCCTCCCAAATCCAACCAGGTCTGAAAAGGGGCAAAGTCTCTCCCATCCCCAGCCCCGCTTCTGGCTGCTTTAGAATGGAGAATGACACTCCCTTCTGCGTCACCCTGACTTGCTCCTTTTTCTCTTCCCCTCTTCCAGCCCCACAGCACTTATGTCCATATCTGTCATTTTATTTATTTGTGTCAAGCCGTCTAGGTTGTAAAGTCATTGTGGGCAGGGAATGCCGTTGCTTATTGTTGGTCTGTACTTTCCCAAGTGCTCAGTAGAGTGCTCTGCACACAGTAAGCGCTCAATGAATGCAATTGAATAAAATGAATGAAATGGACGAACGAAATGCATCGTGGCCATGATGCTGTCGGGGACGGGGACCAGCAGTCCGTGGGGACAGCTCCTGTAAACATGTGAACTCACTGGCCGGAAAAATCCAGTCCACACAGGATTCTGAGATGATTTGTGAGAAACTCACAGAGGAGATAGGTTATTGGCAAAGCAGCCAGGCCTAAATTTCATGCCCATCACCACACTTCACAGCTTTTGATACTTAACGTGAGAAAGAGAGGGCAGGTAGGCTGACCTGCAAGGCAGACATCTCATCAGCCAAAGAAGGGAATGAATCTATGCCAGTGCCCTAGACAGAATGAGCCCGTCCCGGGAATGAAAACCCGGAACATTTAACAAGAGGTCAGACTTTCTGGGCAGGGAACGTGTCTGCTATATACCGCCATACAGGGCTCCACACATAGCAAGCGCTCAATAAATACCATTGATTGATTCCCAACCATATTTCCTTCATATTCTATTCCTTCCTCAGCTACTCCCCACGGCGTGTGCCCGTATTCCCTCTCCTCTTTTCCCCCTCGATTTTCCTCCCTCATTTTCACAGATGACCCCCCCGCCCGCCCACGAATCTGCTCGCTGATGTAGGGCTGAAAAGGTTGGGACAGGATTGACTGCCCCGACCAGACTGTGCGCACACAAAAAAAAGGCCGTCTCCTGTTGTGCTGACATGCCTGCTATTTGCACAACTGGTGCAGTTTTTGCTTTTGTGGGCTTAGAGAGTGCTGAACAAATGAACAGAAGCTTCCTAATTGAGTTCATGTGTGGTTTTCTCATGGCCAAAAGCTCTTGCCAGAGAGAAGGCTGAGGGCGGGGGAGGAGGAGGAGGAGGAGGGAGGGGACTGAGGGGGGCGATGAGCATTTGGAAGGATGAAGAACCAAAACTGGGAAATGCTTGTCAGGGAGAAAGAAAAAGGGCAAAGACCTTTTTGCCTGACAGGATACAGAAACCTGGCTATGGGGTAATGGAGGATTTTTCACACCACTTTTATTTGTCTTTAACTTTAACCCCCCGAGATCATAATTTTAAGGCATTGCCTTTTATACGACAAAAACAATTTGAGCAGAAAGATTTAAAACTTTTGAACAGGTGACATACTTCAGACACACACAGAACTCTGCTATCGACTCTAAAGAGTCAGATTCCATCCTGTTTACAGGCTCCCGGAGACGACTGATGATTTCAGTCTAGAAAAGCTTCCTTTTAGTTGACCAAAATCCCTCAAACGGCAGTGAAAGTTCCCTTTTCCCGCCCCCACCTTCTTTACCCTCTCAAAATGTCAGACAGCCAGCCCTCAATGTAACCACTTCTGTTAACACCGTTTTTAAATAATGACCTAATTCTCACCATCCTATATAGGAATGACTGTCGCTGTAACTAGCAGTGATCAATGATTTCCCAGCCCTGACCAGCTGGTCAAAGACCCCGGTTTGGGGCCTTGGGCCTCTGATCTCTGGCTGTCTACTAAGCTGAAATGGATGATGTGCTGCTACCATGTAACTCTCCCGTTTCTCCCGCCTCTAATTTATTTGAGGGCCTACGTTCCTTTCTTGATTGTCAGGTTCTGTGGGCAGGGTTCGTGTCTGCCAACCCTCTCGCATTGTACCTTAATACGGTGCTGTGCACACATTAAACACTCAACATACGATTAAAGGTCCCTCTGATATCAGATATTGGTCATGCAAGCTTTTAAAGGAAAAAAAATCAACTTTTAAATAGGTTTCATCACATTTCATTTACAGACAGCCCAATGTACAGCAAATATAAAACAGTGGATTTTCAACACCAAGCAAGAAATGGACAAAGGAATAATCCTAACCTGCAAAATGATTCCTCCACATAATATCAGCGAAACTCACTGGGCCACTGGGAGGGTAGTGTTTACCTTTCAGAGGCTCATGATCAGTTCTGATCATATCCATTAAGGAATTCTCCAAAGAGTGCAAGTTAAAAGTGTCATAGGGCCTATTCCGGTCCTAGAATAAAAACAAAATGGAACAGGACATAGTGAGTGACTTAACTTACATTCAGTACACTTTGTTTCCTTGCCAGAGTAAGCATTACTCATCACTGGGTTATGCTTATGCTGAAATTTTAAATGTGCAGAAGCTTTTTGAAATAAAATTTCCTCTCGCTCCCAGAAATATTTGTAACAATTCATTTTCTGGAAAAAAAAAAAATCACCCCTATCCACAGCCTTCTTTCCAGTTTAAGCAGGATGTTTTCAAGCATTTTAAAGCACATGCAATGGAAACAGGAGGTGGGAAAGCTGAGTAAAATTATAAGTGGTGTGAAAAAACAAACGAAGCCAAATACATCCTTCTGAATAAATTCGATTTTTCTCCAGTGGGCATTTTACTAAGCTTTGAGTTATTTGATAAGAGCTGGGTAAAGCCGGAGGGGCGAAGGTGTTTCCGTTATCACGTAAATAAACGTTTCCCCCAGAATCGAGAAATCTAACTGAAAGGTACTTGTCAATGATGCATCAACTCAAACGTACTACGCAGAATTTATTTTCCAAGTGCAAAACAGCTGTAAAAGCACCTCTCCTCTTTGCAAGACGGCCCACGACTGAAGCGAAAGTGCTTTTGCGAACAGCCACAGAGAGGAACATTGCAGTTATCCCTGGAAAGTTTTCGTCTCAAGTCCCCAAAGCTGTCATTGTCGGAGAAGGGGACGACTGTCTGCAAAACCCTTAAATCTTAAGCGGCCCTTCAGCTTTCGAGAGGGACATTTTCCCAGTCCGAGAAACACTAAATGCTGGGCAAGGGCACAAACTCCGGGCTACACGGAGACGTCGGCCAGGGAGAATAGAGCAGCTCTATTTTTATTCTGACAGCCAACTCTCATTTTCCTCGGCCAGGGATCAGAGGGCGTGTGGCTAAATCAAAGCCCAGACAAAACCCACATCTCATTTTCGTGATTTTTCAACCTTAATTTAGGTTTGTTTTAACCTTTCTCCCAGAAAGGACTGTGCTTCCTGCCACCTCATGAGGCTCAGCAGGGCAACGGAACAACGAAGGAACCGCGGAATCCACATAGCTCCTTGCATTCTGCTCGGCACCCACTCCTTTCTACATCCCAGACCCAGCTGAAGCCATCAGCGTTCGGAGGGGCTGTGCTAGAAAAGGTCACAGCCCTCCGGGTGAGCATGGGACACATTTTCAACCCTCCAGTGTTTTCACCTTCCTCTCACTCCCCTGGCAGTCACTGTTTCCAGGGAGGGAGCAAAGCTACTTTAAGAAACTGCATGTCCAAGGGGAAAGAGCACGGGCTGGGAGTCAGAAGACCTGGGTTTTAATTATGGCTTTGTTCGCTGACTGCTGTGTGACCTTAGGCAAGTCACTTGAATTCTCTGCACCTCGGTTTTCTCCTCTGTAAAATGCAGATTCACTATCCCGATCTCACCCTACTTAGACCATGGGATAGGGACTGTGTCCGACCTCATTATCTTGTATCTAGGGCAGAAAAGAGGGCTTGGCACATAATAGTGACCATTATTTTTATGGTATTGGTTAAGCACTTACTATGTGTCAAGTACTGCTCTAAGTGCTGGGGCAGTTACAGGTTAATCGTATCAGTGGTCATCCCTGTCTAAAGCGGGGTTCACAGTCTAAATAACAGGGAGAACACGTAATTCATACCCATTTTACAGTTGATGAAACTGAGGCCAAGAAAAGTTAAGTTACTTGTCCAAGGTCACAAAGCAGGCAAGTGGCAGAGCCGGGCTTAGGACCGCGGCCCTTGTACTTCCAGGCTATGCTCTTTCCACCAGACCATACTCCTTCCCAAACTTATTATTCAGCCCGTTTTCAACCCAAAACCAGGCGACGCAGGGGACCCGTTTTCCCCTGACTCTTCAAAGAACAGGGAATTCTGTCAATCAATGGTATTTATTCAGCACTTACTCTGTGCGGAACACTGTACTGAGCACTTGGGAAAGTACAATGGGGTTAGTCGATGCGATCCCTGCCCGCAAAGAGCTTACAGTCTACAGAGGGATCAGTCATTAAAATAAATTTCTGATAGGGGAAACAGTAGAGTGTATTGCGGGGCTGGGATGAGTATCAAAGAGCTTAAGGCAAAGGAAACACTGACAAAAAGGAATGGTTTCTACTGCTTAAACCCAGTAGCCAAGCCACGGCACAGCCACTAGTTCCAGAAAGCTGCCAGGCTAATAAGCCTGGGCCACCTGGCTTTGAGTGCTAAAAAAAGCCTGCCTCGAAAAGTGGAAAAGAAGGCAGCAAACAAAATGGCTGCAGCAGCTGAGGCGATGAGATCGATACCACTTGCCTTGGTTCTCGAGCCCCCGCCTAGTAGAGAAAGGGGCACTGATGGATAAAAGAGAGAGAAGGGGTGAGGGAAGGGGTGAGGGCATCAGGGATGTGATAGGCCGGTGGACACTGTCCTGTCAGAAGGCTGTGAGGAAATCCATCAGTGGTATTTATTGAGCTCTTATTCTGTGCTGAGCAATTGGGAATATGATAGCAACAGATTTGGCGGAGTCGATCCCTGCACGCAAGGAGCTTACGGTCTAGGCGGGGAGAGAGACGTTAAGATAAATTACAGATAGGGGAAAATAGAGCTAAAAGGCAGTTTTTGAGTCCCACTGAGGAAAACTAAGAGAGAAGTCAATGTACACTTAAAGTCCCAGAGTTTCAAGCTTTAAATAGGGAACAAGTAGAATTCTTTGCAAACAAACTGTGACATATTGCTACGTACTACTATCTCTGTCAACTTCTACTTTTCTAGTGTTCATATGCCTGCCCTTCAGAAACAAGCCCTTCAAACATACTCCTCCCTGGTTTTCCCTCATCACTCAACCAATCAGTAGAATTTATGGAGCATGTTCTGGGTGCGAAGCACTGTACCAGTTGCTTGGGAGAGTACAGTACGATTAGTAGACATGGTTACTGTCCTGAAAGAGGTTCCAATCTAGCAGAGGAAGCAGAGACCAAAATAAGTTTCAGATAGGAGAAAGTAAAAGAATGTAAGGATATGTATAAAGTGCTTAGGTGGTGCCTATGAGCAGAAATGGCAAGGAGAGGGCGGGGGGTGTTAGAAATAACTCAAGGAAGGCCACTTGGAGATGTGATTTCAGAAAGGATTTGAAGATGGGAGAGCAGTGGTCAGTCGGACATGAACGGAGAGGGAGTCCCAGGCAGGAA
Source organism: Ornithorhynchus anatinus (assembly GCF_004115215.2). Lineage (NCBI taxonomy): Eukaryota > Metazoa > Chordata > Mammalia > Monotremata > Ornithorhynchidae > Ornithorhynchus > Ornithorhynchus anatinus. The sequence continues at coordinate 48,126,062 of NC_041730.1, read as the reverse complement.
GGAGGGCACGAGCAGGAGGTCAAGGGAGGAAGAGAAGAAAAGGAGAAGCAGTGTGGTCTAGTTAGGGACTAGGAAGTAGAAAAGGAGCCAGCTGAAGCGATTGAGAAGGATCAGAGGGCCTGAGAGTCAGAAGGATCTGCGTTCCAATCCCAGCTCTGCCACTTATCTGCTGTGTGACCACGGGCGAGTCGCTTTACTTCTCTGCGCCTCAGTTACCTCATTTATAAAACGGGGATTAAGACAGAGAGCCCCGTGTGCGACAGGGACTATGTCTAGCCTGATTAGTTTGTATCTACCCCAGAGTTTAGCAGAGTGCCTGGAATATTGTAAGCGATTAATACCATTAAAAAAATGAGGCCCGGTGCGAGTGGATCGACTTGAGAGGCACAAAGGATGTGAGCCAAGGTAGAATGGAGAGAGGAAATGTAGGAGAGAAGACAGTGAAATGTCAGCCTTACCACCAACGGTTAGGAATTTCTGTTTGATGCAGAGAGGAATGGATAAGCATTGGAGGTTTGGGAGGCGTGAGATGTGGGCAGAACAACATTTTAGAAAGACGATCTGGGCAAGCTGAGTGAAATATGTCATCCAAAGTGGAGAGGAAGAGGTGGAAATGCCGTGAAGGAGAACTGATAGGACATGGTAACAGAATGCATATCAGGGAGGAGAAAGAAGGGAGGAGTCAGGGATAATTCCAAGGACAAGGAGGATAAGGTGGTGTTGCTGCGATGGTAAAGCTAGGTGGAGAAAAAGATTTGGAAGGGAAGATGAGGAATTCAGTTTTGGAATACTGCGCTTGACACTCACCCCAGCCCCACAGCATTTATATAAATATCCTTAAACTCTACCACTTCCCTTATCTGTAATTTATTTTATGTCTGTCTTCCCTGAAATCTGTAAACTCCCTGTGGGCTGTGTACATAACAACCAGCAAGTCGTAGTTGATAGAGCACGGCCTGGGAGTCAGAAGGTCAAGGGTTCAAATGCCGGCTCCAACACTTGTCTGCTGTATAGCGTTGGGCATATCGCTTCACTTCACTGTGCCTCAGTTACCTCACTTGTAAAATGGGAATTAAGCATTTAACAAATACCATAACGATAAAAAAAAGAGGGATGAAGGAACTGAGGCGCAGAGAAGTGAAATGATTTGCACGAGCTCACACAACGGACGAATGGAGGAGTGGGGATGAGAACCCAGATCCTCTGATTCCCAGGCCCAGGCTCTTTCCAGAAGTGCTTCTCACCCACCACACTTGTTCTCATGCACACAAATGACCAAATAATTTTCTAGGATATTCACATTCAAAATGACCATCCAACTCCCAGCTCTTTCCTGGATAGGGAGTGAGCCGTCAACACCCAACAGAAAAACAGCTCGTGCTGGAATCTTTCCAGAAAACAGAATCTGTATTAAGGAGGGTGGGAGGGATCCAGGTTCCAGGTACGTTGGTATCGGCCTATTCCACTTCTCCCTTACTGTTTGGCTTTCAAAAATTCCATAAAAATCTGTATAGCTCAAAGCTTCTCCTCCTCCTTCTCTAAAAAGATCTTATTTTTCTGGAGTTCAGCGCGGGACAGGAACACAATTTGTGGGGAGGGGGCAGAAAAAGGCCCGCCACAGGTCTTTTATGAGTCTTTTTGGGCCAGAGAGGCCATAACAGAGCGGATACATGTTCCAGGATATGCTGGAGACCACCAAGGTCTAGGACAGCCCCAGAAGAGAGATGCAGAGTTCACTTGTTCCTGGACAGCGAGAGCCTGGTGTTTGGTTTGGATCGAAGCCTGGCTTCAAGGATTTCTTAGAGGAGATGATGATGCTGATTTACTGCTTACAGAAGCCAGCACAGAAGCAACCAAAAGCTTCCTTTGCAAGAAAAATACCAACCGGCAAACCTCAACCGATCAATCAAATTAATTGAGCACTTACTAGGTTCAGAGCACTGTACTAAAAATGGCATCTGGCAAGCGCTTACTATGTGCCAGGGACTGTACTAAGCACTGAGGTAGATACGACAATCAGGTCGGACACGGTCCACGTCCCACATGGGGCTCTCAGTCTCAATCCTCATTCTATAGATGAGGTAACTGAGGCACGGGGAAGTTGAGCGACTTGCCCAAGGTCACCCGGCCACTGGGTCACCTTATCCACTAGGCCATGGTGTTTCTGATGCAAACGATCCATCATCGTCATCATGTTGGTATTTGTTAAGCTCTTACTATGTGCAGAGCACTGTTCTAAGCCCTGGGGCAGATACAGGGTAATTAGATTGTCCCATGTAAGGCTCACAGTTAATCCCCATTTTACAGATGAGGTAACTGAGGCACAGAGAAGTTAAGTGACTTGCCCACAGTCACACAGCTGACAAGTGGCAGGGCTGGGATTCGAACTCATGACCTCTGACTCCCAAGCCTGTGCTCTTTCCACTGAGCCACACTGCTTAGGCGAATCGGTCAAAGGACGGAGAAAATGTAGTGAAATAAAGCTTCTGCCAATGCTAAGACCTCGGGAGAAAACCGGTCGGAGCCGGACCACTGAACTGCAAGCTCTCTGAAGGCAGAGAATAGGTCTGTTGTACTTTCCCAAGCCAGTACACGGTTCACCAGGCCAGGTTGCTTCTGTAAGCGCTTGGGAGAACACTGTAAAAGAGAGTTGGCAGACATATTCCTTGCCCACAAGTAGCTTACAGTCTAGAGTGCAGAACGTCTAATGCAGGGTTTAGCATGAGGACAACGCAGTATGGGGCTCGGGTGAGTCAACCGCAGGTTGGCCTCTCTGTCGGTCCAATATTGATTGAGCGCTTCCAGCACTGAGCTAGGAGGAAAGGTCGGCCGAAATATTCTCACTCGTTGCTCCCGTGGTACAACTGAGCTCCTAAAACTCTATCCCAGAGCCAGAGCCCCAAAATAAATTGCCGGGACACATCTAGTCTCTAACCTGTCCAGGACTATATCCCCTGGGGCCCCTGACTCCTGCTTTCCTGCTTGGTGGCAAGAAACCACATGAATAATAATTAATCATCATAATTACGGTATTTGTTAAGCACTTCGTATGTGTCAAATTTTGGTCTTTGTGCTGGGAGTTCATCAGATTGGGCACATTCATTCATTCATTGTCTTATTTACTGAGCGCTTACTGTGTGCAGAGCACTGTACTGACTAAGCGCTTGGGAGAGTACAATACTGAGGCTCACAGTCTGAGAAGCGGCGTGGCTTAGTGGAAAGAGCCCGGGCTTGGGCGGCAGAAGTCATGGGGTCTAAACCCGGCTCTGCCACTTAGATGTGTGACTTCGGACAAGTCACTTCACTTCTCGTGCCTCAGTTCCCTCATCTGGAGAATGGGGATTAAGACTGTGAGCCTGACAGGAAGGCCAGCTTGCTGTTGACTCACCTGAGCCCCATACAGCCCTGTCCTCCTGCTAAACCCTGCATTAGAGGTTCTGCACTCTAGACTGCAAGCTAATTGTGGGCAAGGAATCCGTCTGCCAACTCTCTTACCCAGTGTTCTGCCAAGAGCTTAGAGAAGCAGCCTGGCCTAGTGAACCTAATTACCCTGTATCTACCCCAGCACTGAGAACAGTGCTTGGCACATTGAAAGTGCTTAACAAGTACCATCATTGTTATTATTATTAAGTAGGAGGGAGACTAGGTATTTAGTGATGTTAATTTAGAGATGAGGAAACCGAAGCAAAGAGTAAGTGACTTGCCCAAGGTCTTACAGCAGGTGATGAATGAAACTGGGATTAGAACCCAAAATTAGACCCAGGGAAGCAGGGAGGCCCAGTCAGAGTCTTGGGTGTCAGATTCCGGCTCCGCCACTTTTTAAAAAAATGGTATTTGCTAAGCACATAATAATAATAATAATTACGGTATCTGTTAAGCACTTACTATGAGCCAGGCACTGTTCTAAGCACTGGGGTGGGTACGAGCAAATCGGTTTGGACACAGTCCCTGTTCTACGTTGGGCTCACAATCTCAATCCCCATTTTACAGATGAGGGAACTGGGGCCCAGAGAAGTAAAGTGACTTGCCCAAAGTCACACAGTAGAGAAGTGGTAGAAATGGCATTAGAACCCATGTCCTCTGACTCCCAGACCTATGCTGTATCCGCTAGGCCATGCTGCTTCTCTGTATAGCCCTCACTACATGCCGGACTCTGCGGCATGGTAGATACAGGCTGATCAGGTTGGACACAGTCCATCTGCCTCAGACTTAATCTCCATTTTACAGATGAGATAACTGATGCCCAGAGAAGTGAAGTGACTTGCCCAAGGTCACACAGAAGACTACTGGTGGAACCAGGATGAGAAACCAGGTCCTTCTGACTCCAAGGACCATGTTCTGCCCACTAGACCATGCTGCTTCTCACCTGCCTGCTGGGTGTCCTTGGACAAGTCATTTCCCTTCCTCTGCGCCTCCGTTCCCTCATCTGCAAAATGGGGATTAAATCCCTCTCTCTCAGATTTAGACTCTGAGCCCTATGTGGGACAGGAACTGTGTCCCACCTGATTATCTCTATCTACCCTGAAGTTCAGAACAGTGCTGTACACATAGCAAACGCTAACAAATACCAAAATAATTATTATTTTTAACCCAGTTCCTCTGCCTCCCAGGTCCACACTTTTTCTCACTAGGCCACGCTGCTTCCCAAGAAGAGAAGATGAAGGCTACTAGGTAAGAGCTGGGGGTTTTGAAACTCCAGGTCAGGAGTTTTAATCTGAGTACAGTGCTCTGCACACGGTAAGCGCTCATTAAATACGACTGAACGGATTCAAGAGCAAATTGGGAGCCTCTGGCAGACACTAATTAGAGTACTTCACGTTCCTGACAGCATCCGCCAAATGGAGGTGAGGAAGCATGAGAGAGAAAGAGGAGGGCTGGTCTGCCGGACGACTCCACAAAAGCCCCAGTTTCTCTGAGCCAGGAGTTCGATCTATCGGTCGTATTTATTGAGCACTTGCTCTGTGCAGGGCACTGTACTACGCACCTGGGAGAGGACAACACAACGATAAATATGACTGAATGAATTAAATGCCTTGCCCAAGGTCACACAGCAGATAAGTGGAGTCGGGAATAGAACCCAGATTCTTCTGCCTTGCCATCTCTGAGCCAAAGCTCCACGTGGAGAGAGAAACAAGGGACCAAAAAGAGAGAGGCGCTACAAACATTAAGCCCACCATCACGGGAGACAACTGTTTTAAAAACAAGTGCTCAATAAACACCACTCACTGAGTGCTCAATGTGGTCAGACTGTGGATCCTGAATTCGCCTTTCCAGCCACGCGGACACTGAGAGGAGACTTCACCGTCACTGGTGTTTTCTTCAAACACAAAAGACACAGACTGCTCACTGGAGCAAAGTAGAGAGCAATGGAGACTGAAGGGTTAAGGGTGGGCGAAATCAGAAAGGTTTCTGAGGACCCGCTCAGGACGTAGAATTTGCGAAGCTCGCTCAGCCCAAATATGACAGAAAAGAATCTCCTGAAGCTCACAAGAGACAGCCAGCCAACAAGACCAAGGCAAAACAAAAGGCTAAGCGGGGAATTTGTGCTGGGCATATAATTAAACCCAGTTAAATTTTCATTAAAATTCATTATACTCATTCCCCCTTCAATTCAATTTGCCACACACTGTTGATTCCTTTGGTTTCTAAGTAGTAATATTTCTGCCACAATTGAATGACTTGAAAGACACAAACAGGCCCGGAGAAATGGAAAGTATATCACTAAGAATGTTTTCACTGAGCACGCTGACTTTAATTACCTGCCAAAGAAGTCAATTAAAAGGGTAATTAGGCATTTGCATACTTGCATTCAACAACTGAAATTTGCTGTGGCTAAACTAAACAGACCCACCCACTCCCCAGCCCATTATTATTATTACTATTATTATTCTTCTTCCATTGTGGGGAAGGAAGAATAACAGCCTCTATTTTCAAAAGTCCTACACATCTCCTCCAAGATGCCTCCATGACTAAAGCCCTCATTTTCCCTACTCAATAATAATAATAATAATTGTGGCACTTAGCACTTACCATGTGCCAGACACTGTGCTAAGCGTTGAGGTGGACACAAGTAAATCAGGTTGGACACAGTCCCTGTCCCATGTGGGGCTCACAATCTCTACTTTACCTTCGAACGTGGCTCTGTACTCTTTAAGCACTAGATAGTCACCCGTTATTGGGCAGGGATTGTCTCTGTTGCCAAACTGCCCATTCCAAGTGCTTAGTACAGTGATCTGCACATAGTAAGCGCTCAATAAATATGACTGAATAAATGAATGCCACCCTCAGCCCCAAAGCCCCTATGTACATATCCTTAATTTATTTCTGTCTGTCTCTCTCTTCAAACTAAAAGCACGTGGTGGGAAGGGAACGTGTCTACCAACTCTGCTGAATTATACTCTCCCCAGGACTTAGTTCAGTGCTCTGCACATGTTAAATGTTAATAATAATAATAATAATGTTGGTATTTGTTAAGCGCTTACTATGTGCCGAGCACTGTTCTAAGCGCTGGGGTAGACATAGGGGAATCAGGTTGTCCCACGTGGGGCTCACAGTCTTAATTCCCATTTTACAGATGAGGGAACTGAGGCACAGAGAAGTTAAGTGACTTGCCCACAGTCACACAGCCGACAAGTGGCAGAGCTGGGATTCGAACTCATGAGCCCTGACTCCAAAGCCCGTGCTCTTTCCACTGAGCCACGCTGCTTCTCTAATGTTCAATCAAAGCCACTGATTATCCCAGAGTATTTCCCACAGCATGCTGCACGCTCAGTCAATCAGTCCATGGTATCTGACCGCCTACTATGTGCAGAGCACTGAGCTAACTGCTTGGGAGAGTGCAATGCAACAGAGTTGGTAGAAACATTCCCTGCCCAAAATGAGTTTACGATTTGGGGGGGGGGGGAGATGATTTATCATCAATAATCTTAGAATTTATACCGATCAAAGGCCTGGGAGCCGGAAGGAACCTGGGTTCTAATCCCAGCTCCACCACACGTCTGCTGGGTGACCTTGGGCAAGTCACTTAGCTTCTCTGGGCCTCAGTTACCTCATCTGCAAAATGGGGATTACAAATGGGAGCCCCATTTGGGACACGGACTACATCCAACCTGATTTTCTTGTATCAGTTCCAGTGCTTAGTAAAGAGCCCGACACACAGCAGGCGCTTAAATACCGTTAATTATCATCACTGTAGGGAACAGCACCAACCTCACCGTCTCCATCCTGTAACCTTGGTATTTTCCTCAACTTATTTCTCTCATTCAACCCACTTATTCAACACCACCACATCCTGTCGGTTTTAAGCTTCGCAACATTGGTAAAATCCACTCTTTCTTCTCCATTCAAACCTGCTATTGATCCAAGTACTAATTATATCCTGACTCGAGTCGTGTATCAGCCTCCTTGCTGACCTAATAATAGTACTAATAATAACAGTGGAACAGTAGTAGTAATAATAATAATGTTGGTATTTGTTAAGCGCTTACTATGTGCCAAGCACTGTTCTAAGCGCTGGGGTAGACATAGGGGAATCAGGTTGTCCCACGTGGGGCTCACAGTCTTAATCCCCATTTTACAGATGAGGGAACTGAGGCACAGAGAAGTTAAGTGACTTGCCCACAGTCACACAGCCGACAAGTGGCAGAGCTGGGATTCGAACTCATGAGCCCTGACTCCAAAGCCCATGCTCTTTCCACTGAGCCACGCTGCTTCTCTAGTAGTAGAGTGCTTATTATAGGCCAAGCACTGTACTAAACATTAGGGTAGCAGGTCTCGCAGGGGGTTCACAGCCTAAGGAGGAGGGAGAACAGTTACTGAATCCCCATTTTGCACAGAGGCACAGAGAAGGGAAGTGACTTGCCCAAGGTCAGCCAGCAAATAAATAGTGGAGCCAGAATTAGAACCCAGGTCCTCTGACTCTCAGACCCGAGTTCTTTCCACTAGGCCACGCTGCTTCTCTTTGCCTCCTGTCTTTCCTCACTATCATCTTTTCTTCAGTCTGCTACCCAGATCATTTTCCTAAAAACAAAAAAAGCCCCATAAAACGTTCCGTTACTATCTCCCCGCTCCTCAAGGACCTCCAGTGATTATCCGTCCATCTCCCCATCAAACAGAACCCCCTTAAATCACTTGATTAGTTCGGCCCTTCCCATCTTACCTCGCCCATTTCCTACTAGAACCCAGCCTGTACGCTTCGCTCCTCCAGTGCCAACCTATACCTTGAATCTCCATCTTACCTCGTCGCCGATCCCTCGTTCACACCCTCCCTCTGGCCTGGAACTCCATCCCCCTTCACAGTCACTCCCCTCTCAACCTCCGAGGTCTCTATCCACTCATGTAATAATAAAAAATATTATTATGGGATATTTGTTAAGCACTTACTACGGGTCAAGCACTGTACTACGCACTGGGTTAGATATCAGATGATCAGGACAGTCGCCGTCCCACCTGGGGCTCACAGTCTAATGAGGAGGGAGAACAGGTATTTAATCACCAGTTTCCAGATAAGGAAACTGAGGCACAGACAAGTGCCTTGCCGAAGGTCGCCCAGCAGGCGAATGGCGGAGCCAGAATTAGAACCCAGGTCCTCTGACTTCCAGGCCAGTGCTCTTTCCACTGGGCCACGTCTGTCCTTGGTTTTTGAAGATGGCCCCGACAGCAACATTCTATCGAGGACTGCAAATGTGGCTGAAAGGGCTGGGGCACCGACGGTACGCCCTAACACATTTTCTGCCCTAACGCAAAGATCTTGGGCCTGGGAGTCGGGAAACCTGGGTCCTAATCTCATCTCTGCCACTTGCTTGTTGAGTGACCTTCTCTCTGCCTCAGTTTTCTTATCTGTAAAAATGGAGATGACACCTGTTCTCCCTCCTAGTCCGTGAGCCCTAGGTAGGACAGGAAGTTTTTTCTGATCTCTTTAATAGTGCACATACCCCTTACTTGACACAAAGTGCTTAACAAATACCCCAATCATTATTATTATCAGTGGCATTTATTTAGCCCTTACTGTGTGCAGAGCACCGTCCTGCGTGCAGAGTAGAGTACAAAGGAGTTTGTGGATAAGTTCCCTGCCCACAGCGAGCTTAAGGTCTACGGTTATTAAGGGAAGTCATTGATTTTTCCCCTTGTTACGGTGCTGCAAGAGAAAGGTTCACACTAAGCAGCCTCCTCTGCTGAGGCAGGGACAGGAACGCTCCTGATCCCCTCCCTTTTTCAGATACATAGTGCATTCCTAAAAACAACCGCTGAGGCACCAGGGATGTTGCCAAGCATCTCTGCCACCTCCTCAGCGACTGAACAATCATTTACTCAACCACCTACTTGCAACTGCCAGCGGGACACATGCTTGAGTTGTTTTTCCAATAGTGACGTAGGTTTCTTCTGAGCCACCCATAATGATCTCGCCCCATCTCCCTTTTCCCAGGGGTACGAGTCGTCGGTGGGGAGAACGGGTGCAGTCTGAGGTCACCGAGCCAAGTCTCTCAGACACTTCAATGGGGACAGGCCCTGCTGGATCTCATCCATTGGGTAAGCAATCGATGACTACGCTTCCAATTCCTCAATCAATCGTGTTTCTCGAGTGCTTACTGCACACAGATTCATGACTGACTGAACCGAGTGCTTGGGGGAGTACAATTGAAACAAAACTGGTGGATGTGTTCCCTGTCCTCAAAAGAGCTGACAATTCCAAAGGGGAGGCAGCGTAGCCTAATGGTTGAAGCCAGGGCCTGGGAGCCAGAGGACCTGGGTTCTAATCCTAGCTCTGCCAGGATCGCCTGCTCTGTGATAGCCAGCACTGCCCGCTGTGTGGACACGTCTGTGCCTCGGTTTCCTCCGCCTCAAAATGGGATTCGGTTCCTGTTCTCCCTCCCATTTGACTGTGAGCCCCATATGGGATAGGGACTGTATCCAGCCTAACTAACCCGTATCTACTTCAGTGCTTAGAACAGGGCTTGACACACAGTAAGCCCTTAAATACCATAATAAAATACTATAACAGAGGGTGAGGCGGACATTAAAACAGATTACAGATAGGTACTTAAGTGTTGTGGGGCTAAAAGGTACAACTACAAGGAGGGAGGGGGAGGAGAAGAAATGAAGCCTTAATCGGGGAAGGCCTCCGGGAGGAGATGTGCTTTTAATAAGGCTTTGAAGGTGGGGAGGGTGGTGGTCTGTTGGATACGAAGAGGAAGGGAGTTCCCGGCCAGAAGCAGGATGGGGACGAGGGATCGGCGGTGAGAAACATGTGGTCGAGGTTCAGTGAGTAGGTGGGTGTTAGAGGAATGCTGAGTTGCAGTAGAAAATCAGTGAGGTAAAGTAGGAAGGGGCAAGGTGATAGTGATTTTAAAGCCAAAGGTAAGGAGTTTCTGTTGACTGTGGAAGTGGATGGAGGTCCTTGAGGGGTGGGGAAACACGGACTGAACGGTTTTGTAAAAAAAAACGATCCGGGCGACAGGGCGAAAGATGGGCTGGAGGAGGCAAAGACGGGAATCGGGAAGGTCGGCAAGGAGGTTGAGGCAGTAATCAAGGCAGGAAAGGATATGTCCTCATGAAAAATCAAGGGGAAAGCAAAGAAACAAAAGCACCCACAAAAGAAAAGCAATTGTCCTCTGCCAAGCTAGACAGAGTGGAGCCTGAAAACAGCAGGAAAATCAGAATAGGGCATAGGCAAGCAAGGGCAGTTGTTTCAGAGCACAGCATGGCGTCAGCAGGCTTCTGCCTCGGGACAGATTAGAAGGCCTCATCTCGGCAATTGTCTGACTAAAGTACCATGCTCCCCCCCCTCCCCCGGACGTCCCCTCACCCCCCTGCTACCTGTCAGTTACCCCTTCGGTGACAAAAGGCCACTCCAAAAGTGGTACACCCAGATCCCATCTCCCTGAGCCGTGTATGGCCTTGCCCCGTGTACTGGGGCAGATGCTACAAGTGACCCCAAACTTTCTGGGTAATGAATTCCCCGTCAGAGGGGTACTCTAAGGAAGTGGCAACTGAGGACAGTGAAGGAGCAGATGACACCTGATGACGGTGAAGGAACAGAAGCAGTGTGGCTTAGTGGACAGAGCGTGGCCTAGGAATCAGAAGGAGCTGGGTTCCGATCTCAACTCCGCCACGTGTCTGCTGGGTGACCTTGGGAAAGCGTCACCAGATCCTGTCGGTTCTACCTTCCCAACACCGCTAAAATCCACCCTTTCCTCTCCATCCAAAAGTTGAACCAAGCTCTTATCCTTTACCACCTCAATCACGCTATCAGCCTCCTTGCTTCCTGGCTATACTTCACTGTGCTGCCCGGATCATTTTTCTAGGAAAACACTCAGTCCATGTGTCCCCACTTCTCAAGCACGTCCAGGAGTTGCCCATCCCCCCCGCCACCCCCTCACCAAACAGAAACACTTTACCATTAGCTTCAAAACACTCCATCAGCTCGGTCCCACGGATCTTACCTGCCGATTTCCTCCTCCAACGCAGCCCGTGCGCTTTGCTCTTCTAATGTGTTCGCTGTACCCTGATCTTGTCCATATCACTGTCAATCCCTTGCCTCATTCTCCATCTGGCTCAGAACTCTCTCCTCCTCCTCCATGGAGGACCACTGCTTCCTCCAAGTTATTAAAATCACACCTCCTCCAAGAGAACTTCCCTGGCAAAGCTTTATTTTCCCCAACTCCCTCGCCTTTCTGTGTCACTCTGCATTTAGATCTGCACCCTTTCGGCACTTGATGTTCACCGCTGCTCTTCGCTTCTGTATGTAGCCATCATTTATTTGTGCATATTAATGTCTGACTTCCCTTCTAGACTGTGAGTTCCTAGTCTGTTATACTGTACTCTCCCAAGTGCTTAGTAAAAGTAGTCTGCATCCAGTAAGCCCTCAATACATACAACTGAGTGACCCCCATCCCCAAAGCCACACCTGGTGTGCCAGGTTTATTACACACTCCGGCAGTTAGGACTTTCCCTGACCAAACCATCAGACTTCAAAAGACAACCTTAAGACAAAACTGGCTTTCTATACTCCATCAGAAACACTTTAAGCTAAAGCACCCCAATAGGCATAAAGCACCTTATGTCGTCTTTCAGATTAAAATTTCCATAGGTGCGGGAATCTTTCAAGGTTCCGATATCTAGCCTGGCTCCAAGGGACTCGGGAGAGCAACAGCCGAGGTTTGAAGGGGTCTCCTGAATCCTGACTGTTCCCTAAATCGGCATGGCTCGGTTTCAATCCCCTGAGCATGCATTGTAGCATGCAAATCCAGGCACTCCCTCTTTTTTACACACAACTAAAGAGAATTTGACTACAGAAAGGTAGTTACACTATCCATTGGGAAGCGTAGCACCAATTAGAATCGTATTAGTTAGACGAGGTGTATAAAACAGCCGTCAGGAGCTGGTCGAAAGGAATGAGAAATGAACCCTCGTCCACAGGCTTTCCATATCGGCACTGGTTCCCGAATTGAAGCTGGGGGCCCCTGGTTCTCCCAGAATACATCCAAAAATCACTTGGCTGCTTCCCCTGTGCTTCAGGTCACATGATCGCCTCGCCTTCAGCTTTGGGAGCTGGAGTCCCAGTTTAACTGCTACAGAGAGTGAGAGAGCTTGCTTATCATCCTCTGTGGGTTATTAAAACCTCCCTTGTTCTCATTCCCCCTTGCCCAATTTCCTCTCTTTCCAATGGCTGCGATTCAGCCGATGTCATCAGGTGAGCAATTCTCGGAGGGCCAGGTATGCAAACGGCCAAAGACCGGGGGGAATCATGTCGGCTCCAAAAGCCCGGAGGACTGCACGGCGAGCTTCAGAATTGCGTCTATTCTGCAGCTACCCATTCACAGAACAGTCTATGGATAGGTCGCGACCTGGCCGGGCCGGCCCCTAGTAAGCATTTTAGTCCATAACCCTGCACGTTGTAAAAAGAAAAAAAAGGTCCAAGTAAGCAAGCGGAGGCAGCAAGAATAGAGAGCAGGCTCCACGGCAATGGATAGCAATCGGAGGGAGAAGAGAGATGGACTTGGAATTGATATGCCTTGGAAAAATAGTTGCTGCGAAAGCACGGTCCTTCGGCAGGCCATTTAATTGGCTCCTAAATCATCCGCTTCGTTCAACCAGTAGTATTTGAGTGCCAACTACACACTGGAAAAAATAAATACAGTGGTGTGAATTAGACGCGGTTCCTGGCCCCTAAGGAGTTGAAAATCAAAAAATTAGAGGGGAGGGAGGTGGCATTGGTGACAGACCCTCAGGAAAAACTGAAATAATAAAAAAGTCAGCAAGGACTACTCTACATAGAATAAGAACCGTAACCTACTTCAAGGTAAGGGAGTTTCAGACTTTTCGCCAGCCGAGTCCAATATTCTCAATAGTGACCACCACAACCACAGCCTTCCAACGGGTCTAGAGTTGGAAAGGCCGCCTGCCGTCAAAACTTCATTTCCCTGTCCAGCTGTAGTAAGGCAGGACAGGAGCCTCACAACAAGCCATCATATTTATTGAGACATTATAATAATAATAATTAGGGTATTCATTAAGCGCTTGCCATGTGCTAAGCACTGTTCTAAACACCGGGATGGATACAGGGTAATCGGGTTGTCCCACATGGGGCTCACACTTTTTATCCCCATATTACAGATGAAGTAACTGAGGCACAGAGAAGATAAGTGACTTGCCCAAAGTCACACAGCAGACAAGTGGCGGAGCTGGGATTAGAACCCACGTCTTCTGACTCCCAAGCCCGTGCTGTTTCCACTAAGCCACGCGGCTTCTCAAATAATGGTATTTGTTAAGTGCTTACTATGTGCCAGGCAGGGTATTAAGCGCTGGGGTGGATACGGGCAAATACGGTTGGACGCAGTCCCTGCCCAGCATGGAACTCACAGTCTCAATCCACCTTGCCGATACGGTAACCGAGGCCCAGAGAAGCCAAGTGACTTGCCCAAGGTCACAGAGCAAGCAGGCGTGGCGGAACCGGTATTAGAACCGAGGTCCCTCCGACTCCCAAGCCCACGCTCTGTCCACTAGGCGTGACGCGTCTACTAGGCCACGCTGCACGCGCTCGGGAGAGTACGATACGACGGAGATGTTAGGTTTCCTGCCCACAGTGGGCTGGGATGGCACGGGAATGGGCAGCATCTCTCCCCGAGCGGCTTGCCTTAGCATTCCAGTGTGGGAGGAGCAGCTGCTGTCTCCCCTGGGCAGCCGACCTGGACATCCCGAAGTCAAGGAAGTGCTCGGGGCAGAACGAATGTTTCTCCCTGTCGCACTGGTGCCGGGCGGCATGAGGGGAGGCGGCGCCCACGTCAGCGTTCCCACGTCGGGGTAGCGGCCGGGACCAAACCCGGCATCATCAGCTTCTCCCACCACGCCTTGATGCAGCCCGGCGGGGGCCGCCGATGGCACCGAGAGCGGGAGAGGCATCTTTCCCAGGAGTGATTCATTTTCTTTACGGCGCTATAAAACCACCCGATCTCCAGGAGAAATGAGATCAGCTCTCCTAAAATGGAAGTTGTTGATCTTCCCGGGGGTTCTGATGGCGGTTCCCGGGGGTTCTGGTGGCGGACAGAGCGTTCTAGTAGTAATTAATAACCATGGTACTTGCAAAGCGCTTCCTAGGAGTCTAGCACCGTATTAAACGCTGGGGTGATAAGAACAATAATTATGGTATTTGTTAAGCACTTACTATGTGCCGGGCACTGCACTAAGCACTGGGGCGGATACAGCAAATCGGGTTGGACACAGTTCCTGGCCCACATTGGGTTCACGGTCTTAACTCCCATTTTTGAGATGAGGGAACCGAGGCCCAGAGAAGCGAAGTGACTCGCCCAAGGTCATGCAGGAGACAAATGGCAGAACTGGGATTAGAACCCATGATCTTCTGACTCCCAGGCCCGGGCTCTATCCACTCCAACCATGCTGTTTCCCCAGTAAGGGATAACCAGGTCTGATGCAGTCCCTGACCCATTTGCAATTGACTTGGTCTAAATGGGATGGAGAACAGGAGTTGAATCCCCATTTTACAGATGAGAAAACGAGGCCACAGAGAAATGAGGCTCTGGGATTTACCCAAGGTTATAGGGCAGGCAAGTAGCAGGGCTGGAATCAGAACCCAGAATGCCAGTTTCAGGCCCACGTACTTGCCACTGGGTTCACTCAGATTGTGAGGGCCCCGAGGGACAGGAATCCTGTCTAATTCCCACCGCTGTACTGGCTCCCAGCACTTACTTCAGTGTTTTGCACATATTAGGCACTTAATACTCCTCCTACTGCTAGGCCATGCTACCGCTCTAAATCTAATCTACAATAAATCCCTAATCCCCAATAGCATTTCTCTTCATCACTCAACTCTATCTTCTATAGGCTGGTTTTTTTTTGGGGGGGTGGTTTAAATGTTGCTTGTTAAATGCTTACTATATGCCAAACTCTGTACGGTACTGAGTCAGGTTGGACTCAGTCCCTGTCCCATGTGGGACTCACAATCTAAGCAGGGTGGTATGATTTAATTCTCCCCATTTTTCAGATGAGGAAACTGAGGCACAGAGCAGTGAGGTGACTTGCCCGAGGCCACGCGGCAGACAGACGGCAGAGCAGGGATTAGAACCCAGGTCTTCTGACTCTCAGACCCGTGCTCTTTCCCCTAGGTCATGCTGATCTGCCTAGTCCAAATCGGGCTACCTCAATAGAGAAAAGGAAACAAGAATTCAACTCCGAATAGGTAGCTTAAAATTAGTTGGTTCAGACATATCCTCCCTTTGTTTCACTGGAAATTCCTACACAGCTTCAGAGCCACAGCTCAGGGATTCCGAGAGTTGGCTGCCATGTATTAGAAAGGGGAATCAACTGAAAAAGAGTTTTTTGATTTGCTTCCAATACCCGCTGTACCATTCTTCAGTTTCTCTTTCTGGAGTTAAGTTCGTCTATTGTGTAAAGGGCCCTGAAAGGCTCTCCTCCTAAAATCAATCTGCGGTTGGATTAGTAATTTCGCTTGCTTATTCAAGCCTTTCCCGTTGAGCGGAAGATGATGTGCTGATGTGGCCACGCTGCTGTAATGTCACTGCGTTTTCTTTGTGCTACTGTTCAGCTTGCAAATGCTCTCTCGTCGCTTCCCTCTGTGTGGGGTCATTCACGTCTTCAGTCATTTTTTTCCATTCAAGTGGCCTTTCTCCTCAGGAACAATTCCTACCATCCTACCGTCTCAGAAAGGACGACTCGGGGTACTGATATTTCGTCTACGTAACCTGGCCCCTGTGCCGATTATCACCTACTCAATGTGGAACCGGAGAGCTAAACTGCATGGCTTTCAAGCCAACCATCACAGAAGTCACCGAGAAGGAGACACTTCTCCCTATTCGAATAATATGCCTATCGACATCTCTAAGGGTGGAGATGGGAGGCCTTCCCCGATTAAGCCCTCTTTTCCCCGCAGCCCTCTCCCTTCTGTGTCATCGCAATCGTATTTACTGAGAGCTTACTGTGTGCAAACCATATATTAAGCACTTAATACAGTGACTTTAGGGCATTTGAGGGCCCCACCTCACAGCATTTATATACATATCTTTGGATTATATGCTATAGATTATTTATATTAATTTCTGTCACCTCCTGTAGATCATAGGCTCGATGTGGCCGGGGAATGTCTGCTCACTCTTTGGTAATTTTACTGTCCCAAGCACTTAGTAAGCGCTCGATAAATATCACTTATTGAGAGGAGGGCAGGATTCCGCTCAGACACCTCCAGCAATCGCTCTTTGACACGTGGAATGCTGCAGAAACATCAGCGCTATGATTACCATCTTTAAGGAGAGAGAAGAGAGAGCCATCTTCCAATAGAACTAGTGGACATCATTCCTCTCTACTTTAGCAAGCTCCTCACCAAAGGCCTCTCGGGCTAGCTTATACAGAAGGACTGGGTGGCCACTGGGCCACCTGGAATCAGTCGATCCATCAGTGGTGTTTATTGAGTGCTTAAAATGGGAACAGAACTGTATCAACTGCTTGGGAGAGTTCAAAACGAAAGCAGGGATACACGTTCACTGATCACAAGGAAAAATCTCCGGGCTATTCCGGGGCTGAATCCGCGTCCGAGGGGCACCTTGTCTGCTCAGCGCGAGTGAGAGACACGTAGAGAGGGGCTCTCCAAATCCCTTTCCCCTCCAGATTCAGTAGAGACTCCTGATTCCGGAAGGAAATCATTAACCCCACACTCACAGAACCTCGATGGGGCCTTCACGTCCAAAAAGGACAGAGTGGACGTGATTCTTGCCCCCCGAATACAGGAAAAGGAACACTCAGTCACGAGAAGCGGCGTGGCCTAGTAGGAAGAGCACGCCCCTGGGTGTCGAGGGTCCCGGGTTCTAGTCCCATTTCCACCACTTGCTGGCAGTGTGATCTTGGGCAAGTCACTTAACCTCTCTGCGCCTCAGCTACCTCATCTATCGAATGGGGATTAAATACCGGTTCTCCCTCCTACTTAGACTGTGAGCCCCATGTGGGTCAGGGACTGTGTCCGCCCTGATTTTCCTGTACCTACCCCAACCACTTATTAAGTGCTTACCAAACACCACAGTTATTTCCTTATTATTCTGCCCTTGACATGATGCTTGGCATGAAGCTTTACAGAGACATTTGACACCATCAGCAGTTCTAAGCTTTTATAAACATTTAAAAAACTTGGGCAGACCAGAAAAATTTAACAAAAGATCCAAAAATTACCCTACAGCAATATGCACATCTTACACTGCAGAGAAGCAGCGTGGCTTAATGGAAAGAGCCCGGGCTTGAGAGTCAGAGGTCGTGGGTTCTAATCCCGGCTCCGCCACTTGTCAGCTGTGTGACTTTGGGCAAGTCGCTTAACTTCTCTGTCTCGGTTACCTCATCTGGAAAATGGGGATTAAGACTGTGAGCCCCACATGGGACAACCTAATGACCTTGTATCTACCCCAGTGCTTAGAACAGTGCTAGGCACATAGTAAGCACTTAACAAATACCATCATTATTATCCAGGTCAGAATTGGACGGGGTGGGGGGTCTTGTCTGATTTTTTTTTCACCCTGCATCGCCAATACAGTCAGAATTTAGAGCTATATTTGGAGGGGGAGGGAGTTCCAGGCTAGGGTGTTATACTCTCGCAAGGGCTTAGTACGGTGTTCTGCACACAGTTAAGCACTCAATAAATATGACAATGAATGAATGGGGAGGGCGTGGAAAAGAGGTGGATTCAGACATCACGCATCCAATAATCTTCATCAGCAAAAGAGCTGAACGCCATCACCTATCATTAAAATTGGGCAGCATACTTCCCAGTGCCGCTCATCCAAAGGGATTAGATAAACAAATCAAAAAGGTTTGGGGGTCCGACAGGATGGTAACCGACACGGCAAAAATTCCAACCCAACTGACAGCCTTAAGAGCAAGTGTGGTGTCCAGTCTTCTAAACAGCTGTGAGATCTAAACTTCTCACATACCACATGCAACTCCTACAGCAGTTGAGACCGACGCCTCTAAGATCCACATCGAACACCGAAAGAGGTGACACGATTAAAAATGATGAGGGCCGAGACCAAAGTCAGTTGACTAGCTTGGTAATCCGATGGGTTGGGGAGGGTGTGTAAGATACACACGATGGCCAAAAAAACCCCTAAACTCCTGCTGTATAGCGAATTGAAATGGAGACACACACGGGGTTCTCCCCTGACAACACGATACGTGATCCTCTTAAGGAAAATGTTTGAGGGAGTCCTCACTCAACCTGATTATCTTGTATCAATTCCAGTGCTTAGTACAATGCTTGGCACAGAGTAAGCACTTAACAGATATCTCTATTATTCCCCACCCCAACATCGCTTGCATAAGCAGTTTCTTTGATAAAGCATCCAGGCCGGAGCCGAACAGGCTGGCATTATTGGAAGAACATTCCTTAATTCCCTAATCACAATCTAGTCAAAATACAAATTGAAAAAAATCAAAAAAACCCAGTATGGCAGAACTGGGTGAATGTCAATAGGGAAGACAGAACGAGCATTTTTAGAGAGACACAATGAAGCACAACCACAACAACAAAATAGAGCAGTGAACTCCGGGAGACTATAGGCACAAAAACCAGCTTGGCGGGCCGCAATCGGGGGAAGGTTTGGCCCGAAAAAGGACAGGTGGACGTCCGAATGAGCAAGCGCGTGGAAACGCATCTAGTGAAAGACATTTCCAAATTCCAGCGATGTAATGATGGGCTCTAAACTACGCGTCCTGGCTCATAAAAGTACGCCGAGTCATTACGCTCTGTTCTTTTAAGACTGTACACCGGCAGCCTAGAAGGACAACAGAACGCATCATCGAGAAGGGTTGACGTGATAATAATACTTTGTAAGGGGTGAGTGGGAGGGAGGGAAGGTATACAGATGAGGAAACTGAGGCATAGAAGAGTTAAATGACCTGTCCGAGGTCACGGCAGGCAGATGACAGGATCGGGACTAGGAACCAGGTCTCCTGACTCCCCGGCCCACGCTCTTTGCAATTCCTCAGGCTGCCTTTTAGTGAGGCAGGGTGGGAAAGCGGTAGGCCTCTTTAGGACCCTGAAGTACGTAAACACCGGCCACCAAGATGATTAAGGTGGGCGGGGGAGAGGGGACGGTGTTGGGAAAATACAGATGGAAAAGGTAAGGTTTCTTCCACCTTGGAAGGTGAAGCAGGCTACGAGGGGACAAAGTTAAAGTCAAAAAATCATGAAGGTTGTAGGCAGGGGAAATGCGGAAATGCCATTCACCAAATTCATTCATTCATTCATTCAATCGTATTTATTGAGTGCTTACTGTGTGCAGAGCACTGTATTAAGTGCTTGGAAAGAACAATTCAGCAATAAAGAGAGACAATCCCTGTCCACTCCCGACTTAGAGTCTAGAAGGGGGGAGTCAGACATCAAAACAAGTAAACAGGCAGCAATATAAGTAAATAGAAGCTTATGGTCCAGAGGACTGACTGACTGTTTGTCAGGAGCTTGAAGTCCCTCTGGGGTATTTCTTACAACCGAAGCATCCACAGTTTCCAACACTGGCATACAAGACAGCGACTACAGTATGTCCATGTTCTATCTCTGGTGGTATCAAAGACATCTTTCCCCCAATCTTCTCCATTGCTTTCCAGAAAGATAAATTCTGGATTGTATTTCCCCTCTACTAAGAGGAATTAAAGAACGAAGGACTATAATTTTGAGGTACCAATCCATATCGCCACAGATTTGCTACTCACCACTTTTGCAGCAAACTTAATCACTGCCTCAAAGGGCCATATATATTTGATATATTTGAAGGGGTCTGAGCCTGTAAACGCAAATTATTTCCCTGTAGGAAATAAGAACAACCCCACGGATGTTTGGAATTATTATTTAGTCATATTATCAGTTAAAGCTTAGACTCATTTTTCTGTGTATGGCCCGAAAGCTTTGATTTCATGCCGCCTTTTCAATGGTTTAATCCCACCCTCAGAATCCTGCTCTCCTTTTTATCTTTATTTCTTTAGGGGAAGCAGTTTGGTCTAGTGGATAGAGCCCGGGGCCTAGGAGTCAGAAGGAGCTGGGTTCTAATCTCGACTCTGCCACTTGGCTGCTGGGTGACCTTGGGCCAGTCACTTCACTTCTCCGTGCCTCCGGTCCCTCATCTGTAAAATGGGGATGAAGACTGTGAGCCCCACGTGGGACGGCAACCGTGTCCGATCCAATCACCTTGTATCTGCCCCAGCGCTTAGTTCAGTGCATGGCACTGAGCAAATATCTCAATCATTATCATTATTATCTATAGTTATTACGGTACTTGTTAAGCGCTTACCATGTGTCAAGCTCTGTTCTAAGCATGTCTAAGCACAAGTTAGTCAGGTCAGGCATAGTTCCTTTTCCACATGGGGCTCACAGCCTAAATAGGAGGGAAAACAGGAATTTAGTCCCCATCTTCCAGATGAGGAAGCTGAACCACAGAGAAGTCAAGTGACTTATACAGCGGACAAATGGCAGAGCCGGGATTAGAACCCAGTCCTCTGACTTCTGGGCCCAAACTCTTTCCACTGGGCCACGCCACTCCTCTAATCTTCTTTTGCCTCTGAAAGACTAAACCTCTGACAATATTCAGTCGGTGCAGCACATCCCTAAAGCGTTCCAGTGCTCGTGGAAATGTCCCGACCCTGAAGAAGAGTCCATGTTGAACCACCACTGGTTTGTTCATTTGAAATATTAATTTCAATACAGGGAAATGGAGTTGATGGGTGTAAAATGTACAGCAGGTTTTGTAGGTTCACAGAAATCTGATAGCGGGCCCAACCTGAATGCTATTATTCCCCAACCTGATCAGTTCCCCGTACAGCTTTACATTGTAAGCTCGATGTGGGCAAGGAACGTGTCTACCAACTGTATTCTGCTGAACTCTCCCGAGTGCTTAGTACAATGTTCTGCACACAGAAAGCGCTCAATAAATACCATCGGTCATTCTGGCTCTCAGCGGGGGGAAGGGGCAAGGTCAGGGAGAGTGGAAAGAACTGGTTCCAGCTCAAGTGCCTGAAATCGGGGGCAGGAAGGAACCCTGCTGGCTGAAATCTGTCTTTGGGTTGGCTTTTTTTTTTAAGCTATTCTTCCCTCTCTGAGGATCTTCACAGCATCTTCACACTTCTTATCTCTGAAAGCCAAATACAAGAAACCCAATTCATTCTTGTCAGATACTCTACCTTTAACCTCCAAATCAATAGATGATTATTTAAAGGGTCTTAAAAAAAACAAACTTGTGAAGTAAAAATTTAAAGAAAAGCAGGCCGCAGATAGAGGATGCACAAAAAATACAATAATTTCTCCATTCCGTTGGGGGTGGATCTTTGGACATTTGATATTCACCCTACTCCCAATCCCAATCCCACAGCACTTATGTACATATCTTTAAATTATATAGTATAAATTATTTGTTTATTCATATTAATGTTCATCTCCCCGTCTAGATTGTAAGCTCGTTACGGACAGGGGCCATGACTGCTAATTCTGTTGTACTTTAAAAGTGCTCTGAACATAAGTGCTTAATAAAATATCACTGATTGGCTGTTTATCAGGTCTAAAGGCTATCCAGACCTCTAATCTTCTTTTCCCTCATTCATTCAATCGCATTTATTGAGCGCTTACTGTGTGCAGAGCACTGTACCAAGCACTTGGAAAGTACAATTCGTCAGCAGGTAGAGACAAGCTCTACCCAACTAAGGGCTCACGGTCTAGAAGGGGGTAGACAGACAACAAAACAAGTGGACAGGCAATTCTGGCTCCTCTTTGCCCAATTCACTTTTTTATAAACCACATGTGCAGTGCAGGGGAGAAAAAATTCAACTCTGGATGTGCAGTCGTGACTCCAAGACTCATTCATTCAATCACATTTATTGAGTGCTTACTGCGTGCAGAGCGCTGGACTAAAGTCTCGCTACTATTACTGCTTGGACACTTCTGAATGACTGAAACAGGGATGAAATGACACGATAGGGCCCAAGTCCCTTGGAAGGAGCCTGGGCCTAGAAGTCAGAGGGACTGGCTGGGGTCTAAACTCAGCTCCCCCAATTGCCTGCTGTGTGACCTTGGGCAAGTAGTTTACCATCTCTGTGCCTCAATTTCCTCAACTGAAAAACAGGGACCCAAGGCCTGTTCTCCCTCTTACTTTTGTATGGGACAGGGACTCCAACCATCCAGATTAACTTCTATCTTTCCCAGTACCTCGAACAGTGCTCAAATAACATAAAAGCAAAAAGCAAACAAAAAACCCACTGGTGTTTTCTAAGAGAGGGTAAACTATTTGCCTTGGGTAACTGTGGGTTCTGATTAATATAAAGAGGTTATTTAGTGTTAAATAACCTCGGCCAAACTACTGGGAGGGTCCTCAAGATGTGTGTAGTTCAGAAGGGGTAACTCTGGGGGCTGCCAGAAAGTGGAAAGCTGCCTTCAGAAGAGGACCACGCTCTATTCATTGTCAGCTTCTACTCCGAAGTTTCAATTCTTGCTGAATGCAAAGCTTCCCTTAAAATAAAACTCCTTGTGGATCCCACAGAATGGGGGAGCCATAGGGATGTTTGGAAATTACAGTAACACGGGTACAACCATAATTAGGAGAGGGAATTAAAAGACTGACCCTGATGTTACGTTGGCGAAGTTACAACTTAGCCACAAAAATTCATTTTAGAATGAGAGCGAGGCTGTAAAACCTGTAATTTATCTGGGTGTGGAAGGTTAAACTGAGGTAAAAATTCAGGCCAAGGGTTGGAGAGCACGGCTGGGGTCTGACCAGATGTGATGAGGAATAGAAGGGTACGGGGGTGATCCCGACACCGACTCAACATTTGGTCTCTGCTTGGAAAAACAGACTGTTGAAAACGGCGTAGTCTGTTAGTCAATCGTATCTACTGAGCGCTTACAGGCTGCAGAGCACTGTACTAAGCGGTTAGGAGAGTACAATATTACAGACACACTCCCTGTTCACAGTGAGTTTACAGTCTAGAGGGAGTTTACAAATGTTTTCAGTATCTCCCCTGCCCTCTCTTCCACTAGATGGGCATCGGTTTACAAGCCATGGCTGTGGCTCTGAAAACGGCTGCCTACCTCCGGGGCCCAGTTCATATCTACAGCCCAGCACTGGGAGTCCTTGGCACCTAACTGATCCTAAGCAGGTGAAACTGAGGTCGGTTCCCCAAACCCTGAGGTCAAGCGGAGGTGGCCCAAGAGATCGGAAGGCCCCGGACATCACCCTGAAGCTTTAATAATGAGTCACAGAGTCATCCAGGGCTGTTCGCCCAAAGGTCCTGTAGTTCCCCACACGACGTTCCTTACAGCGTGGTTTAGTGGAAACACTGTGGGGAAAGGGATAGAGTCCATTCAGCTGATTCAAAGTACAGCTCTGAACAACTCACCCATTCGTCAACTCGGACACCCGTTTGATCTTGATCCCGACCCCACCAATTCTGAAATCCGACTCACGGACCCCAACCTTTTCACCTGCCCCACCCAAGAGACCTCTGATAACCCTCCAGTTAACCCAAGCTCTCCCTAGCCGACCTCCTCTCTCTTGACCCATAAATCCACACCCTCAACTCCACCCTCTCCGCTGAAGTCGACTCTCTTGCGCTCCCGTGCCTCAGTTGTTCTTACCACCAATTCGCAGCTCGGGGAACTTCCTCTGCTCTTGTGCCCGAGCAGCGGAATGCTGCCGGTGGAAATAGAGACATCGGGCCTACCTCATCTAGCTCCAGTTCACCTTCTCCTGCTATAACTCTGCCCAGAAACAGTGTTTCCCCTCCGTTACTGGCTCTCACTCTCCATGCTCTCACCAACTTTGACTTAACTCCTTTATTAAGCCCCAAAGTCTCCCGTCTCCCCTATCTCTTGTGGCTGATGACCTCGCCATCTATTTCTTTGACAAAACTGAAACCACCAGGAGCTATCTCCCCTAAGATCTCCCCTGCACTTCCTCAATTCCAGTCCCCTCCTGCTCCACCCCACTCTCATCCTTCCCAGCCATCTTTCAAGAGTTTCCCTGCCTTCTTTTGAAATTTACTCCTCCACTTGCACTTCCAAACTCAACTCTTCATGCTCCCTCCCTGACCACCATCGGTCAAATGCTCCTACTCCTCTGCTTTCCAACATGATGATGTATCCCCGACCCTAAAATAACCCTTCCTTGGACCCCCCATCATCCAGTTATCACCCCATCTCCCTACTTTCCCCCTCCTTTCCAAACTCCCTCAAACTTCCTCTTCTCCAACCCTGTTCTCAACCCCTGGCAATCTGGCTTCCATCCCTCTCCTCCAAATTGCTCTCTCCACGGTCACCAATGACTCCCCTCCTTACCAAATCCAATGAACTCTATTCCATCCTAATTCTCCTCGACCACTCGGCAGCTTTTGTACTCGTCTCCTGGAAATATATGGAACCAATCAGTTTCTCCAAAACTGTCCTCTCGTGATTCTCCTTCTACCACCACGGCCTCTTCTAATAGATGTCTTCTGCTTCCCTTAAACGTGGGGGTCCCTCAAGGCTCAGTTCTGAGTCTTCCACTAATCTCCATTTACATCCTTGGAAAATCCATTTCTCCCATGGCTTCAATTTCCATCTCTTCGCCAATATCTTCCAAATCTACCTCAAAAGCCCCGATCCCTCTCCTTCTCTGCCACGCTGCATCTCTCCCTTCCTCCAGGACAATTCTGCATGGGTGTCTCACTGGTGCCTCAACATATCCAAAACAGAATTCCTCATCTTCCTACCAAAACCTTCTCTGGCCCTCAACTTTTTAAGTAACAATAATCAACATAATAATAATGATGATGATAGTGAAATCCTTCCCAAATCCAGTCTGCCAGGCCGCAATGCTCCCCATCTTCAAAGCCCTCCTGAAAACCCAGCTTCTTTAGGAAGTTTTTCCCAATTAATTTCCACCTTGCCCTATCACGGCATCCCAAGAGTTGAAAAAGCAGGGTGGTCTAGAGGAAACAGCACAGGCCTGGGAGTCGGAGGACTTGGGTTCTAATCACAGCTCCGCCACTTGTCTGTGTTACCTTGGGCAAGTCATCTAACTTCTCTGTGCCTCAGTTCCCTCCTCTGTAAAATGGGGATTAACACTCAGAGCCCCATGTGGAACATGAATTGTGTTCAACCTGATCTGCTTAGTATAGTGCCTGGCACACAGTGCTTAACAAGTACCTCTTTTTTTAAGAAAAGCGACACGTAGCACTTACGAAAATACTGCTTTACTTATGTTGCTGCTTGATTTTTCACTTATCTACTCATCTACACTACCACCACTCCTAGCTGTAACTGTGCTTTCTCCTGCTCCCACCATTTGGAAATAACGCAGCTGCCTGTCTCCCGCTTTAGACCGTAAGTTTCTCAAGGACAGGAGGTGTCTTTAATTTTGCGGTACTCTTTCAAGCGCACGGCATTTCACTATGCACAGAATGGATGCTCAATCAATACAACTGATTATGACAAGGTCCTTCAAATGACCCCTAGAGTTGGGATGTAGAGCCAACATAGGAGATGGGTGAGGATGGGCTGATGTGGAAGAGGATATGACTTTGCAGAGGCTGAAAAGGGGTCATTTTCAACTCACCGATTTTTGATGTTGAGCCAGGGCTGTTTGACGTGCCCTGATGTTGACAATGGATTTGATAAAATCCCTTCTAACTTCACCAAGGAGACTACGTGGCCTAGTAGAAAGAGCACGGGATCGGGAGTGAGGAGACGCAGATTCTAGTCCCAGCTCACCTGCCGAGTGACCTTGGGTGAGTCACCTAACGTCGCTGGCCTGCAGTTCCCTCTCTGTAAAACGGGGTTAAAATACCTCTTCGTACTTATTAAATGCCACGGTCTGATCTGAGCCACTAAGACTGCGAGCCCGTTGTTGGATAGGGATTGTCTCTATTTGTTGCCGAATTGTACTTTCCAAGTGCTAAGTAGAGCACTCTGCACACAGTGAGCGCTCAATAAATACGACCGAATGAATGAACCAAGCACTCGGGCGCACAGCAGCAGCTGACTCCTACCTCCTAACCGCCTTGGAAAAACATTAATTACTGAAGTTTTGATTAGAGAAGGGTGTGGATTCAAGACCTTTTTCTCTTGAACACCGTTCCAAACGTATTCCACACGTATTCCACTGAGAGATGGAGACAGACACTGACACCACCCACTGCAGATCCCGTCTTTCTATTTGCCAGCCGAGATGCCTTTGCCCATTAAGTCATCCTCTGGTTTTCGGTAAGTGGGAGCACTCAGCATTAAAGCGGGAGGAGTGGAGGAGAGGGAATGTGGAGAAGGAGAGAGAACAGAAAGGAGGGGAGGGGAAGACTATCTCCGGGGCCTCCGGCGAGATTCCCGCAGACCGCCTTACCGCAAGATTGACTACCCAGGGGAATCGGATCATTCCCCGCTCCTGCAAGTGACTGCAAATGCTGGATAAAGAAATGGTGCAATTAACTATGGGAAAGATTTTTAGAAGCTACAAAGGAGATGCTGCTTGAAGCTGTAGACCGCATCTCCTCTTGCTCTGGAGCTTCCATAGCAAAGAACATTTTTAAGATAGGTAGGTCAATGCACATGACATCCAAGCATTTTGGGAGCACAAAGGTGTCCCCAGATTTTCCAGGTTCTGCCATCGGGGATTTCACCCCATCCACTTGGGATCGGGCCCGTACCCACACATGCACGTACCTACACATGCGTGGTGCCATCCAAGGTGGCCGGAGCCAGGAATGCGGAAAGAATGGAGGGCTAGACGTCAGAAGACCTGGCTTCTAGTCCCAGTTTTGCAATTATAACTTGTAGTTCAGCATCTATGCTCTTAACTCTCTCTGCATCTTCATTTCTCCCCGGCTTCCCCCAGCCAGGAAGCGAGATTAATCGTTCTGACCTCCCTAACTCATAGTCCTGGGGTGAGAACAAATGAACGCATTTACATGACAGTGCTGTGGAAAAGAAAAGCATTTCACGGTTTTATGATTAAATTAGGATCAACGGAGTTTCAAGAACATTGGTTGTTCTTGAAGCTGGCTGTTGGTCAGCAGGCAGAATCTTAGGTGGCCTCTCTCCTTCCCTGTATGTGGGCCCTTGCCCTGCCCAAACATCCTCATTGGCGACTTTAAAATAAAAAAAATGGTATTTCTTAAGTATTTACTATGTGCCAGACACTGTACTAAGTGCTGGGGTAGATACAAGCTCAGCAGGTTGGACACAGTCCACATCCCATGAGTGGCTCACAGTCTTAATCCCCATTTTACAGATGCGGTAACTGAGGTCCCGAGAAGTTAAGTGACTTGTCCAAGGTCACACAGCAGATAAGTGCCAGGGCTAGGATTAAAACCCACGTCGTCTGACTTTTAGGCCTGTACTCTTTCCACTAAGTCACACTGCTTCCCAATGACACCATCAAAAGCCAGAATGTTGGTCTGGGGTTTTTTCAGTTACCAGTGCAGTCACTGGGCAGGGATTGTCGTTGCCGAATTGTATATTCCAAGGCCTTAGTACAGTGCTCTGCACATAGTAAGCACTCAATAAATACTATTAAATGAATGAATATGCCACGCACTATACTAACCTCCAGGGCAGATACAAGATAATCAGGTCGACTGGCAGTGAGGAAAACTTAATTATAACACCAGGACCGGATTCACTGTCCAGATGGCTGAGACAGAGCAGGATGAGGTTCGACAGTTGCAAAACTCAGAACGCTACGTTTTCATAATTCATTCGAACACCCCAAGTTTGCTTCTCAGCCCCTCTCAATACTACAGGTAGCCCTCATTCTTTTTTCTCTTCTCTACCAAACAAGGGCATTTGTATACCAAGAATCAATTATAAGAATTACAAACCCTTTCCTCTGGCCAATCTCCCCATCTGACGGGAAAAATATCACACTCACACAATCCAGAATCCCCTTCGACTCGACGATCGAAATATCCTATAATCAGGTAAAAAAAAAAAAATTAGATTTGCCCGTCGGGTCCGCAGCAAGCAAAACCCAAGCACGGGGTTAATTAGCATTAGCTATTGAGTTTCTTTTGCCCACGACGGGCTAGCTGGTTTATCTGTACCTATAAGTTTAGGTTGCCTTCGTGGGATTAAAAATGGCATATTGTACACATTGGCTGTTTGCTAAAATCTAAGGCCTGCCAAAACTTAACTTTATGTCTTCCAACTGTTTAATATAAGCTATTTTCAAAGTCTGTCCCATTGCTTTTGATGATAACTGAGTATGTCAGGTCTGTGTGTGTAACACCTCAGCTCTTTTTAATCACTGTTCCCAGCTGGTTAGCAATTCTCTCCTTTTTAATGTTATTTCTCTCAGGTACTGCCTCCCCACAATCTGCCATCTGCGTTACAGCCACCTTTCTGGATCCAATTATAAGAAATAGAAACCCTTTCCTCTGCCCAATCTCCCGTTCTGACGGGGAAAATATCCGGCTTTCCATCCGAACACAATCCAGAATCTCCTTCGACTCCTTCACCTCCTTTGGATTTCACATCCAGGCGAGGTCAGGGGACCCAAAAAGGATGGGAAAATCTCCCCGCCGTCAGACTTCGGGGAAGACAATTTCGAGGCAATTAACTGGTGCACCCTAGTCACAAGACATTTCTTCGGGACAAGAAGGAGAGCAACAGTAGGGACAAGCGGAGAGGGCGGAAGCTACTTGACGCTCTCAAACGGTCGCTTCGGTCTGTGACGGCACTGAGCGGAAGCATGGCCTGGTGGATGGAGCAGGGGCCTGTGGGTCAGAAGGTCATGGGTTCTAATTCCGGCTCCGCCACTCGTCTGCTGTGTGACCTTGGGCAAGGAAAGAGCCCGGGCTTGGGAGTCGGAGGTCGTGGGTTCGAATCCCAGCTCCGCCACACTTGGCAGCTGTGTGACCTTGGGGGAGTCACCTCACTTCTCTGTGCCTCAGTTCCCTCATCTAAAAATGGGGGTGAAGACTGTGAGCCCCGCGTGGGACAACCTGATTACCTTGATCTACCCCAGCGCTTAGAACAGTGGCTGGCATATAGTAAGTGCTTAACAAATACCATCATCATTATTATTATTATTATTAACTTCTCCAGGCCTCAGTTCTCTCAGCCGTAGAATGGGATTAAGACGGTGAGCGCTATGTGGGACAGGGACCGTGTCCAACCCGATTATCCTCTATCTACCCCAACGCTTAGAACAGTGCCCGGCACGTGGTAAGTGCTTAATAAATACCATAATTATAGTAATATTATTGTTCCCACCTTCTCTCTGGAACAGATCACTCAGCCATCAAATTCCTCTTCACCTTCCTCTGGCACCTCGTATGGGATGTGTCCCTTATCTCTCCCCGCTATCAAAACTCTTATTCCGGGCTCTGGACCACTATAACCTCCTCGCCGCCGGAGCCGTTCTCCCCTCGAAACGGGCCCGGATGATTCAGACAGGCAGGCACCCCCTCTCCCTGCCTCATCCCCCGAGCTGATGCCAACCGACGAGAATACGTAATAAGCCCTGCAGGGTGGCTGCAAGACAAACCGTCACGTTTCTCCAGTGAAAGAACGAGCTTCTTCTCTCATCCGACTTCTACCTTTCTCTGAAATGAGATTACTCGGGGCCGAGTGAAGGAAAACCTTCACGGAAGGCAGCCGGGACTGGAACAGAGCTTCCCCTCCTTGCCCTTCTAATTTGAGCCTAAAGTCACTCCAGACTGCGGGCACATCGCTGCAAGGCTTTATTGTTCCTCTGGACGTCTGCGAGTGAAAATCCTACAGCACAAAATGGCTGTCAGGTCTGCGTGAGTCAGGTTATAGTCTGCCGAGAGTTCTCCTGGTGAAAATGTCATTTGGGACCCAAAGCTGTTGCCCGGGGAAATTACCGTTAAATGCCAACTGTCCCCCGTCCAGCCTTTGCCACCTCACTCTCCACAGCTGGCCCCTGACTCAACCTCCCCACCCCTCACAGAGACCTCTGAACCCTAGGCCCTCCCCACCTCTCTCACACCATCGTGGCTGACCCAGACTCCCTAATAATAATAATAATGTTGGTGTTTGTTAAGTGCTTACTACTGTGCCAAGCACTGTTCTAAGTGCTGGGGTAGATACAGGGTAACCAGATTGTTCCATGTGAAGTTCACAGTCTTAATCCCCATTTTACAGATGAGGTAACTGAGGCACAGAGAAGTCAAGGCTTGCCCAAAGTCACACAGCTGACAGGTGGTAGAGCTGGGATTAGATCCCACGAGCTCTGACTCCTAAGACCGTGCTCTTTCCACTGAGCCACGCTGCTTCTCTAATTAGCCACGCTAATAGTCTATCCCTGACACTAAATTTGACGTCCTCAACGACAAACACCCTCCTCTCTACCAGACTTCCTTGCGCCCCTCACCTCCGTCAGCTCGCACTGTCAACCTCCCGTCCGTTTACTCTGCTCCCTGCACTTGGGCCTGTTGGCCGATAGCCAGGATAGAGCCCGGGCCTGGGAGTCAGAAGGCCGTGGATTCTAATCCCGGCTCCGCCACCCGGCTGCTGTGTGACCTTGGGCAAGTCACTTCGCTTTTCTGTGCCTCCGTTCCCTCATCTGGAAAATGGGGATTAAGAGTGTGAGCCCTATGTGGGACAGGGTGTCCAACCCTAATAACCTGTGTCTACTCCAGCGCTTAGAACAGCGCCTGGCACATAGTAAGCACTTAAAACCAAAATCATTGCTATTATTATTACTGTCACTCAAACTCAGCTTGGCCATTTTTTGACCGGCAAAAACCTTCCCCCCAGTCACCGCCCCCAACAGCAAACCACAAGACTGTAAGCTTGTTGTGGATGGGGAACATAAACAACTCTGTTATACTGTACTCTTCCAAGTGCTTAGAACAGTGCTCTGCACGGTAAGCGCTCAATAAATACCACTGATTACCTCCCTCCTGAAGACGCCAATGTTGCCATCCTCCCCTCTCTAAGCCCAGATGACCTTCCAAACTACTTTTTTTCCAAACAGGTCCCACCGCCATCCTGCCTCTGGTCCCTCTTCATATCTGACAGACCATCACTCTCCCCACCCTCAAAGCCTTATTAAAGGCACATCTCCTCCGCGAAGCCTTCCCTGACTAAGCCCTCATTTCCTTTTCTCTCACTCCCTTCTGCGTCACCCGGATTTGCTCCCTTTCACCCCGCCCTCAGCCCCACGCACTTATATAAAGATCTGT
Organism: Ornithorhynchus anatinus; assembly: GCF_004115215.2. Lineage (NCBI taxonomy): Eukaryota > Metazoa > Chordata > Mammalia > Monotremata > Ornithorhynchidae > Ornithorhynchus > Ornithorhynchus anatinus. The sequence continues at coordinate 48,094,394 of NC_041730.1, read as the reverse complement.
AATTTATTCACATTAATATCTGTCTCCTCCTCTAGACTGCATGCTCATTTGGGGCAGGGAATGTGTCTGTTGTTTATATTGTACACTCCCAAGTGCTTAGCATGGTGCTCTGCACACAGTAAGTGCTAAATATGACTGAATAAATGAATAATGATAATAGCTATGGAATTTAAGCACTTACTATACATGCCAAACTCTGTACTAAGCCCTGGGATAAGTAGATATAAGGTTGGACCCAGCATGGAGCTAAGTAGGAGGGAGAACGGTATTGAATCTCTGTTTTACAGATGAAGAAGCTGAGGCCCAGAGAAGTTAGATGACTTGCTCCGGGTCACACAGCAGGCAAGTGGCAGAGCTGGGCTCAGACCTCAGGTCCTCTCTGCCCTCGCTTCCTCTCCACTGACTTCCTTCCCGACCAGCCGCGATCAGATTTTCATCCCCTTCACTCCACTGACAGAGCAGCCTCCAAGAAACCAATGATTTCCTTAGGGTCAAGGCCAGTGGGTTCTTCCTGGCCTCATCTTCCTCTCTACCTGGGAGACTGTGAACCACTCCTCATTCCTGGAAATCACCTCTTACCTTGCTTTTAGGACAAAATCAATGGTATTTATACAGCATCTACCGTACGCAGAGCACTCTACTAAGAACTCGGACGGACAGAGTAGAATCGGTAGTGATCCCTGCCCTCCAAGAGCTTACCACCTAGCAAGGGATAGAGACACTAAAATAAATTGGAAAGAGTGAGCAGAGTGTGTAAATTAGCTTGCGAGGAACTGAGGATGAGAGCTGGGGTACAGTAGGAGAAGAGAATGGATAAGTAGGAGGGGGAGAGCTGATGGGGTGGGGGGGATCTAGGTGATGCAGAGCGGAATGAGGTTTTTGAGGAGACGGACGAGTGACGTTTTAAAAAACCGTCCAGGCAGCGGAGACAAGTATTGACTGGAGGCAAGAGACCCGTGTGAAGGCTGATGAAATAGTCGAGTTGGCAGGACAAGAGCCCGGACCGGCGTAGCGACCGTATGGACGGAGAAGAAGGGGAGGATCCTGGAAATGTCGTGGAAGAAGGGCCAATAGGTTTGTCGAGAGACGGAGAATGCCACGACTCCCCTGATCCTCCTCATACCTCTCTGACCAGCCCTTTTCCGTTTCATTTGCTGGCTCATCTTCCTCGCTTCGCTCCCTGTGCGGCATAATAATACCTGTGGTATTTGTTAGGCGCTTACCCTGGGTCAAGCACTGTACTAAGCGCTGGAGTAGCCACAAGATAATCAGGCCTCATTTGGGGCTCGTAGTCTAAGTAGGACGGAGCACAGGTATGGAATCCCCAGTTAACTGACGAGGGAAGCTAGGCACAGAAAAGTTCAGTGACCTGCCCATGGTCACACAGCAGAGCCAGGATTAGAACCCACGTCGTGACTCCCAGGCCTGGGCACTTTCCTCTAGGCCACGCTGCCTCTTTTAATAAGTGCCACGGTTTGATTTTTGGAGCCAAGGATCGCCCGTCTTGCCCCCTTCCTTGCCCAACAAATGGCATCCGCTCAACTGCCTGATTTAAAGCCTGCGATTCTGGTTACGCCGCCTCCCCGTGTCCCCCTTGCAAAGTCGGGGGGACATCTCTGAGATGGCTCTGGCCAGTCCCACAGTCCAAGCGGGACCGCGGACGGGTGGGGGCAACGCCATTGAGAGAGGAGACAACTGAGGCCGTCAGTCAGGAGAACCATCCAGTAGCCTAAGAAGAGAGATTCGGGTGAGGAAAACCCCAACCAATCCCTATTCCCATCGGAAATGGTCCCAATCCACACCAGAAAAGGGAAGTCATTAGCCTAATCATAATGATAGTATTTGTTAAGCGCTTACTATGTGCCGAGCACTGTTCTAAGAGCTAGGGGGGATACAAGGTGATCGGGTTGTCCCCCGTGGGGCTCACAGTCTTAATCCCCATTTGACAGACGAGGTAACTGAGGCCCAGAGAAGTGAAGTGACTGGCCCAAAGTCACACAGCCACCAAGTGGCGTGGCCGGGATTCGAACCCATGACCTCTGACCCCCAAGCCCGGGCTCTTTCCACTGAGCCACAGGGCAAAAAACACTTGGTCTGGATGAACCTGGCCCAGAACTTTTCACGTCTTCCATTCTGGGCGGCGGGATCTTCACACATTTTCACTCTCGGGAAGCAGCGCGGCCTAGTGAAAAGAGCACGGACCTGGGACTCTGAAGACCTGTTTCTAAAGCTGGCTCTGCCACTCTTCTGCCTTGGGACCTTGGGCAAGTCACTTAACGCCTCCTCGCCTCGACTACCTCACCTGTAAAATGGCGCTAAATCCTGTTCCCTCCGACTTAGGACGTGAGCCCGTTGTAGGGCGGGGTCTGTGTCCAACCGGATGATCTCCTATCTACCCCATTTGCTTAGTACGGGGCCTGGCACACAGTAGGCACCTAACAAGTGCCATTTTTAAAAATCCCCATTTATTGGCCACGATTTATACACTCCACTAACCAGCCATTTCCAAACGACATCAGGTTTGTCCCGGGCAAAATCTGCAGACCGGTAAGGGACTCTCAGCATCCCGCGGGGCAAACGTCCACGCAGATCACAGCTCGCAGGCCGTTCTTCACAGACACGGGCCGCGTCCGGGGCCGGCCAAGTCCGATTCCGGCCTTTAAGGCCACGACCGAGGAGTGGTCCTCTCTGATCCTCACATAATGGGAAGAGAACGGCAGCTTTCGCTCCAAAATGCCAAATCACACTGTTGATTGTTCCCAGGGCTCAAACTTAGGCTGCATTCATCAGTCAAACAAAATTGCCATTGTCAGAAACTCTCTCTCTGCCTAAGTCTCGCTTACCTGTTTGTTTTTTTAGTTTGATGTCCCTTTTCATTTCCTCCCGGCCTCCTGCTGCTGTTTGCTAATTATACATAGGATTAAGGAGGCAGCCCACTTATCCACCTTGATTACTCACGTGTTATCTAACGAAGTATATTTGTCCGGCCAAGATCCTTTCAATATAATGCCACCTTTTGTACAACGGCCAGAATGAATTTTGAAAAATATTATTCTCGAATCATACTCATGGCACTCGTTAAGCGCCTAACAGACATCAGGCACTGATCTAAGCGACGGTGAAGACGCAGGTTATTCAGATGGGACAAGGTCCCTGCTTTCCTGGGGCTCGCAGTATGAAAGAGAGCAGGTACTGAATCCCCATTTGACAGTGGGAAGAAAATCGAGGCCCGGAGAAGTGAAGTGACTTGTTTCAACTCTATTAAGCGTTTTCGGAGTGCCAGGTTCTGTACTTGGTGCTGGGGAAGATACAGGCTACAACTCTCGGCACGGTTCATGCCCCACGTGGAGCTCACGCTCTGAATCCCCATTTTACAGACGGGGCAACCGAGGCAGAGAAGTTAAGTGTCTTGCCCACGGTCACACGGCGGACGAGCGGCAGGGCCTGGATTAGAAGGCAGGTCATCCGACTCCACCGGGCCCCGCTGCGTCAAGCAAGTCAGCGCAAGGAAAACCTAAGAAGCTCAGGGCTCGACGAGTCCCGAAGCAAGCCCACCGTTCAGGAGCCGTGGCTGTCGTCGGGGCACGTGACCATCCGCCTACGGTCACACACACCCCGGGGAAGAAGAAGTGGCTTCCCGGGAACCAGCCTCCCGCCCGATCCATTCCCTGTTGCCTCAGAATAAAAAAGGAAATATCGCCCTGCTCCCAGCCTACCTGCTTTTCTAGGTTGCTCAGGAACGAGAATGTGTTTGCTCCTTAAAATAGAAATTAGCGAACAGCAAATAGAGCCATTTGCCAAACTCCGACAAGCTATCCGGCTCAGACTGTACCGATCTTCGTCTGCAGCCTACTTCCCTCTGCGATCCAGATCGTTTTACCCCAGTATGGTTCTACCCAGCCCCCCACGCCTCAAAAATCTCCAACGGTTCCCCACTCCTCTCTGCACCGGGCACTCCAAATTCCTGACCACTGGATTTGCGGCACTCAACTTTCCCTCTTAACGGCTCTCTTCTCTCCCGACCCAGCGGCCCGCATCCTCCGCTCCTCTCAAAGCTAACTTACTCCGCCTCGTTCTCAACTCTCCTCCCCGGCTCACTCCTTCCTCCCGCCCGAAACTCCCTGCCTTTCAAATCCGCCTGACCTCAGCTCTCCCCGTCTTCAAAGGCCTCCTCAAAACCGACCACCTCCAAGAAGGAGACGCTGATTAAACTCCGAAACCTCACCCATCCCGACAGCTATCCACGCCTTCGCACTTGAACGTGTACATCTATCCTTCCGCATTTCGGCTATCAACGGGGGTAGCGTTTGAGAATGACTCGGTTCCCATTTTGCCACAGCGCTTTTGTCCCTATCTGGAATCTATTTATGTATATTGATGTCTGTCTTCCCCTCTAAACCGGAAGCTCAATGTGGGTAGGAACGTGTCTGTTTATGGCTGGAGTGCTCTCTCCCAAACAAGCGCTTAGAACAGTGCTTTGCGCATGGTAAGCGCTCAAGAAATACGATTGGATGAACCAGGTCCCCCTCGATAGACTGCAAGGACAGGGCCCATGCCTCTTACTCAACCGTCCTCTCCCAAGTGCTCAGTACAGTGCTGAGCACCCCCATTAGGAGATCAATAAATACAATCGAGGGTCAATAAATACAGCTGACTTGTTGACATTGGTAGCTTGAATGAGTGATTCCTCTAGACCGTGACTCGCTCTGGGCAGGGAATGTGTCTGTCTGTTGTTGTACCGCACTCTCCCAAGCGCTTCGAACTGTGCTTTGCACACAGTAAGCGCCCAGTGAATGCCAGTCCCACCAGGATACTTAACTACAGCAAGGAGCCACACTTCTCTCAACCAAGCCCAGATTGATTGAAAACTTCCCAAAGTCAGACACTGGATCTGTTCTCGAAAGACTAACTCTCTGGCCTTGAGGGTTTCGCGCAACATGCTGCACCCAGGAAGCGCCCGATAAATACCACCGATGGACCGAGAGGCCTGGCACTGTGGATCACGACCGCGCGGCAGGGCCGCCTTGTTGGAAACGGCAGGCAAGCTGAAGGGCGTCTTCTTTCTCACCTTCCAACTTCTCCGTGAAACTCGGGGATACTGAACTCCGCCATCCGTCCACCCGGAGAACCCAGAGCTTTCTCCGCTCCAAGGCCCGGCGCTCACCGGTCTGGAGGAGAAACCTTCAGGCTTCCGTCTGATTCCTCCCGCCCCGGCCAAGAAGAAGCCAACGCTCCCTGTTCAGGTTGGCCTATTATCGCCAGTAATCGATCCCCAGCTGGGCATCTGCCAAGGAGGCTGAGGTTATATGATCTAAATAGCAGAAACATTCAGACCTGTTCTCCTTAACTCCCAAGGAGCCCTTCACTTGTCGTTGAAAAAACCTGTTTTTAGCCAATTACGAGCACACCTCCTGGACCTCTCAGCTTCCTTAGAAACAACGGATGACCCCCATCTTCAGAAAACATTAACAGGCCCTGGCTTCACTTACCCTGCCCTCCTCCTATCTCTCTAACCGCTCATTCTCAGGCTCTGCGGCGGACTCCTCCTCTGTCTCCCACGCTCTAACATTGGGGTTCCCTCAAGGCTCATTTCTGGGTCCCCTTCTATAGTCCATTTCCAACCGCGTCCTTGGAGAATTTATTGGCTCCCAAGACTTCAACTACCACCTTTATGGGGATGATTTCCACATCTACAGCATCTCCGGCCCCCTCCGCAGTCTCACATTTCCTCCTCCTCTCGGGATCTCTCTATCTGGATGTCCCACCGACACCTCAAACTACACAGGACACCTCCTTATCTTACACCTCCTTATCTTCCCATCCAGACCCGGTCTTTTCCCATCACTGTAGACAACGCCACTGTCCTCCCTATCTCACAAACCCCTAACCTCGGCCTTGTCCTCGACTTAACTCTCTCGTTCAACCCGCCTCTTTAATCCGTCACCAAATCCCGTCGAGTCTACCTTCACGACATCGCTAAAATCCGCCCTTTCCTCTCCATCCCAACTGCTACTAGGCTGAGCCAAGCACTCCTCCTAGCCTGCCTACTGCATCTGGTTCCTTCTGTCTCTTCCCAAGTCAGTCCGTTCTTCATAATGCTGCCCAAATCATAGTTCAAAAAAAAAAAAAAGATCGGTCCACACCTCCCTGCTCCTCAAGAACCCCTAGTAGTTGTCCATCCACCTCTGCATTCAACGAAAGCTCCTTACCTTTGGCTTTAAAGCCATCGATCACCTCGCCCCATCCTACCTTACCTCACCGATTTCCTACTCCCCAGCAAGCCCGGCTGGTTCCTCTACCGCCAGCTTGCTCACTGTACCTCGATCTCATCTACCTCGCCGCCGACCCCTTTCCCGCATCCTCCCTCTGGCCCGGAACTCTCTCCCCGTCCAGATAAGACCAGACCGCCACTCTCCCCAACCCTCAACGCCTCAACAACATCACATCTCCCATCACATCACATCGATTAGACTGTAAGCCCGTCAAACGGCAGGGACTGTCTCTATCTGTTGCCGACTCGTTCATTCCAAGCGCTTAGTACAGTGCTCTGCACATAGTAAGAGCTCAATAAATACTATTGAATGAATCTCCCCCAAGAGACCTCCCCGATTAAGTTCTCTTCTCCTCGACTCCCTCTCCCTTCTGCTCTGTCTACGCACTTGGATCTGTTCCCTTGAAGTACTTGATAGTCACCCCACCCTCAGGCCCCCAGCACTGATGAACACATCCATGATCTATTTATATTAACGTCTACCTCTTCCTCTAGACCGCAAGCCCGCTGCGGGTGGGAGACGAACGTGCCAACCGATTCTGCCGTTCTCTCTCGGGCGCTTACGCAGGGTTCTGCGCAAAGCAGGTGCTCAGTCAACGCCGCTGATTGATTGACACCTCAGGTTAGAGTCACCCCGCAATACGCGCTACCTGACGACGCAGCCTGCGCCGCTTGAAACCCCATCTTCGACCCCATGCAGAAGCCCGGTTCGAGATCAGCACGCGAGCTGAGCAGATCACTCCATACGCGGGCTGAGAGTAAGCCACCGACAGTAAGTGGATTTTGGCAAAAGTTCTTGGGTCAGATTTTCAGGGAGCGGAAATCGTCGTCGAAACCCGGGAGACGACCTGAGAAATAGACGACGCCAGATACTGGCGATTGAACTGCATTTCACTCCGAGGAATCACTGTCCAATGAGGTCCTCGGTGAATTTTGACCACCACCTCTATCACTGCTTGACACCGAGGGAGGTGGAAGAGAAATCGTGGTTCTCCCTCACCAGCTAATTGATCTTCAAAGTAGCAGCTGAACTTATAAAAATGATTCAATCAATACCGTTTTACTGAGGACCTGGTGCGAGCGGATTAACCGTCCAAGCACTTGAGTACGGCAGAGGCAGAAGATGACGATTCCTGCCCACCATGGCTCACAATCAGAGGGGAGAGATGGGCAAAATAATTACGAGATAAGGGGAAGAAGTGGTCGGAGAGAGTGTACTGAACAGAAATACGACAAGAAACTGCGTGTGCTTAGGTGCTGTGGTGACTCAGAAGCCCTGAGGTGACAGCAGGAAGGAGAGGATCTGGGAAAAGATAATAATGTGGGGCAAATTCTCCTTCAGGAGGAGAGATCTGGTGGGGGAAAGGCTTGGAAGATGGGAAGAGCTACGGTCTGGCGGAGCTGAGGCAGGAGGAAGGGCATGAGCCAGGAATGGGAGGGTCAAGAACGAGGCACGTGAGAGGAGCGTGCAAGAGATGGACAGCGCAAGCTGGAGGAGCAGGAGGAGGAGAAGAGAGTGGATAGTTGAGAGAGAGTGATAATAATAATAATAACGAGGGTATTTAAGTGCTTACTCTGTGCCGAGCACCATGCTAAGCGCTACTACTAGCTGATGGGAGTGCCACAAGGATGATGCCAGGAGTTTCTGCTCGATGTGGAGAGGAACGCACAGGCCTGGGAGTCAGGGGTCGTGGGTTCTAATCCCGGCTCCGCCACTTGTCAGCTGTGTGACTTTGGGTCAGTCATTTCACTTCTCTGGGCCTCAGTTCCCTCATCTGTCAAACGGGGACAAAGACCGTGAGCCCCACGTGGGCTCACCTGATCTTGCATCCTCCCCGGCGCTTAGAACAGTGCTTGGCATCTAGTAAGCGCTTAACAAATACCATTATTATGATTATTAATGGCCAAGCATTTTTGAGGAGTGGGGCAGCACGTGGAGAACGGCATTTTAGAAAAAGCAACACAGTAAAGTCCGGACTAGAAAGGGGAGAGGCTGGAGGCAGAAAGGCGAGCCAAGAGGAGAGTGCAGGAGTCGATCGATCGTAGTTTTTGAGCGCTTACCGTGTGCAGAGCACTGAACTGAGCACTTGGGAGAGTATAACACAACAGCAGAGGCATTGCCCGCCCACACCGAGCTTAGAGTATGGAGGGAGAGACGGGAATTAATGTAAACAAAGAAGTTACGGCTACGTACATAAACGCTGTGGGGCGGGGGTGGTGAAGAAAGGGTGACGCAGAAGGGAGAGGGAAAAGAGGAAAGGCGGGCTCAGTCAGGGAAGGCTTCTTGGAGGAGGTGGGCCTTCAGTAAGGCTTTGAAGTGGGGGGAGAGTTAAGGAGGGTGTCCCAGGCCAGAGGCAGGATGCAGGTGCGAGGTCGGCAGCGAGATTGGAATATACTGAGCACTTGGACCTGGGTGACGACCGCTGGGACGGAGAGAAGGGGGCAGATCCCACACGTGGTGTGTCCGAAAACCGACAGGACCTTAGCCACAGATTGAATGTGAGCACTGAGAGATCACGGAATCAAGAACGTGCAAGCCCCACGAAGAACAGAGAAGCAGCGTGGCCTAGTGGAAAGAGCCCGGGCTTGGGAGTCAGAGGTCGTGGGTTCTGATCTTGGCTCCGCCACTTTTCGGCTGGGTGACCAGTCACTTGACTTCTCTGGGCCTCTGTTCCCTCATCTGTCAAATGGGGATGAAAACTGTGAGCCCCACGTGGGACAACCTGGTTACCTTGTATTTACCCCAGCGCTTAGAATAGTGCTTGGCACATAGAAAGGACCTAATAAATACCATTATTAACAAGGCCTGTGTCATCGGACTGCATAATAATAATAATGATGATGGTATTTGTTAAGCGCTTACTACGTGCAGAGCACTGTTCTAAGCGCTGGGGTAGATACAGGGTCATCAGATTGTCCCATGTGGGGCTCACAGTTTTAAATCCCCATTTTTACAGATGAGGTAACTGAGACACAGAGAAGTTAAGTGACTTGACCAAGGTCACACACCAGACAAGTGGCAGAGCCGGGATTAGAACCCACACCCTCTGACTCCCAAGCCCGGGCTCTTTCCACTAAGCCACGCTGCTTCTCTGTACCCACCCCAGCACTTAGAGCTCGGTACATAGTTAGGGCTTAATTATCACAATCATTATTATTCTTGTTCTTATTAGTAGTAATAGTAAAATGGCAGATTTCAGAAAGAGGTGGTCTTCTCAAGCCTAACACAGAAGTGGAGGACCGAATCTGGGAAGGAAGATGGGGAATTCAGTGGTTTACATATTGAAGGTGACCCTCACGCCGAGGAGTTCGAATGCTCAGAGATGTTCAGAAGGAGTCTGCCTCCTACAAGAGGTTTCATGAAGAAAAGAAGGTGTATTGGACAAATTCTACATTAAAGTTGAAAAGCTCAGTACCCCTGGCAGCAAAACAAGCTCTTCTACAAACACTCGGGAAGCAGGGTGGCTAAGTGGAGAGAGCATGGGCCCGGAAGTCAGAGAACCCGGGTCCTGATCCCGGCTCCGCCACTTCCCTCTCGTGTGACCATGGGCAAGTCACTTCACTGCTCTGTGCCTCGGTTTCCTCACTGTAAAATGGAGGTTGACTACCTACCCTCCCTCCTTCTTAGTTGGTGAGACAGGGAACGCTCGGGACTTCATTATTCACTCATTCAATCGTATTTAGAACAGTATAGTATTTATTGAGCACTTACTATGTGCAGAGCACTGTACTAAGCTCTTGGAATGTACAATTCGGCAACAGATAGAGACCACCCCTGCCCATTGACGGGCTTTCATTATCTTGTACTTATTCTGGCACCTAGTAATCAATCGTGTCTATTGAGTATCTTCTGTCTGTCCCAAGTGCTTTTCATTCATTCATTCAATCGTATTTATTGAGCACTTATTATGTGCGGAGCACTGTACTAAGCGCTTGGAGCGTACAGTTCGGGCAGCAGATAGATAATCCCTGCCCAATTACGGGCTCACAGTCTTGGTAGGGTACAATACAATAGAGTTGGTAGAAACGATCCCTGTCCACAGTTAATTTACAGTCTAGTACAGAATTGAACAAATACCGTCGTTATTCTTCAGGCATCCTTCAAGTCCCCACTCCGTGACGGCACGCCTGGATTCGCTTTTAAAAAGATTAAACAGTCATTAAACTGCCGGTAATCGGCAAGGAGCACGATGCCGCCTTTCAAAAATCTGTTACCGATTTGTACATTCCAAGCGCTTAGTACAGTGCTCTGCACATAGTGAGTGCTCAATAAATACTATTGAATGAATGAAAAGAAATGCGCTCCCTAGAGCTAGATTTTCTAAGGGAATTGGGAGAGGTGGTCCTCCCCTCCCACACCCATGAATTCTGCTGCTTAGAGCCATCCAAAAATGGGGAAGAATCATGTTTTTCCTTCCACGGTATTAGGAAGAGAGCATTAATGATGTCAAGCAGTTGGGGTTTGGGGTCGGGGGGCGTGGGTAAATTAGAACAAGATCTCAGTTCAATCAGTGAAGACGTGAAACCGAAAAAACCTTTAAAAAATGTATTTTTCCATGGCTTCTTAACCCCCGCCCGTCGAAGATCTTACTCTACCAAAACTCACCCCGCTAGTCGTAAGGAGAGAAAAAGATTAGATATTTAGGCAGTCGTAAGAATCTCCTAACTAGTAACTTTCCAAATCTTGTTTTCCTGATTTCCCCTCCAGAACCTGCCGCCAATGTCATCAGGAAATCAAACCCAGGTGGGTGAAAGACGAATTTACACATGAAAAACACAACCTCTCTTTCACCATTTAGGAGGGACCTCAGACAAAGCAGAAACCAGCAAAGTGACTTTTATCTGTCCAGGCTTATGCGGAGGGCCCTGTACTAATGCACGGTTGAAATCCTCAAGCGGGGGTCCCTAATCTAATCTAGACAAAAGCATCTGGAGGGCATGTCGTTTCTCACTAGAATGGCGCTGATGAAGATTCTAGCAAGCTGTTTCGGAGGAGGGGTTTAACGGAGCCAGCTTCCCAGCACAAACCCAGACTCGGGGAGAGCTGAGTTTGCCCAGGAAGAACCACATAATGTTTGACCCCTGGAACCTTTTAAGAAAAATCTGTAAACACTGTAACTTTTATCTCCCTCCGCCCCCAACACCTCCCTCCTACAAATTAAGCGTTTAGACATCTGGATAACCCATACATTTGTCCAGAAATGCAAAAAACAGTGACCTCGGAAGAGTGGCAGAATGAATTAAGTCTCTGTACTCATATGGTATTTGAATCATCTTCACCTTTTCTAACGACTCTCGCACCAGACGAGACCATCTTACAGCCGTCCCTACGGTCTATTAGGACTTAGTTGCAAGCATCTCAGGGATGGGGTGACGGGCAAGACCACCCAGTGGAGACCCGGCAGTCCCTCCAATAGGTAAGGCACAAAGCCGGCTCTAGGCCGCGATCAGCGAGGGCAGAGGAAGATTTCGGCTGGCGGGTCTTTAGCTTTAACCGATATTCACTCCGCCCTCGATCCCACAGCACTGACCTACGTGGCCATAATTTATTTTTCTTCTATGTCCGTCACCCGCCTCTAGACGGTAAGCCCCTTGAGGGCAGGGAACGTGTCTGTCGACTCCGTTATGCAGCACTCTCCCGAGGGTAACCGTGTTACTCCACAGACAGCAACCGCTCAAATGCAACCGATGCGTCCATTAACGCTTAGATGATGATGCTGTTGGTATTTGTTAAGCGCTTACTATGTGCAGAGCACTGTCCTAAGCAGTGGGGTAGATACAGGGTAATCAGGTTGTCCCACGTGAGGCTCACAGTCAATCCCCATTTTACAGATGAGGTAACTGAGGCACAGAGAGTGAAGTGACTTGCCCACAGTCCCACAGCTGACACGTGGCAGAGCGGGGAATCGAACCCATGACCTCTGACTCCGAAGCCCAGGCTCTTTCCATTGAGCCACGCTGCTTAGATGTTGGGGTAATTTCAATCCTCAGCAGATTTAAAGCACCTGACTTTATAGAAATGAAGCCGGTGCCTCACCAGGATCCGAATTCAGGGGCCCTGGCGCACACTTACGGATTTGACTCCTCGGGTTCCAAACACTTCACCCAGGGGCAGAAGCTGGGTCTTGGGCCTAGGAAAAGTAGTGCTTGAGGAGTGTGGTGGTGTGACGGGGACGGGGACGAGGGAGGAGGAGAATGAGATTTTCCTGACGATAAACCGATTCTGCACCACCGTATGATAGTCTTCTTTATGAGATGCTAAAGACGTAGGGGGAGCAGCGGGAATAGCGGGAAGCTAGTTCATTCATTCTCTCATTCGATCGTATTTATGGAGCGTTTACGGTGTGCCGAACACTGTACTGAGCGCTTGGAGAGGACAATTCGGCAACAGAGAGAGACGGCCCCTACCCGACGACGGGCTCACGGTCTACAAGGGGGAGAGAGACAACCAAACAAAACCAGTAGGCAGGCAAACGAGAACTAGACGGTACGATAGGGAACACGTCCATCAACTCTGTTATCCTGTACTCTCCCAGGCGCTGAGTAGAGTGCTCCGTATAGACTAAGCCCTCGATAAATACCAACGATTGATTGATTGTTACCGAAAAGTACAGCCCGAGAGAGGGCATTTCGGTACCTATTTATGTCATTCCTTGTGCTCTTTCAAGTCGCACGTCCCAAAGCAACCGAGACGGCGTCCCGCGGGCAGAGAAGGTGCCCGACGTGGGCTGGGGATGACGGGATCTTTCAGCGTGTCCGTAATTAATACAGCTCGGAGTTGGATTCTACGGTGTTAAGGCTGTGACCGAACTCTATTTACCCAGCCAGGAAAAGCCCCAGGTTTAGGACGATATGTGCCCCCTGAAATCTCTCCTTCCCAAAATCGCTGAAAGGCGCCAAGCGGTTCCGGATTCGCCGCTTCTCCGTCGGGGCTGCGGCGGGGTTTCTGTAGGCTACCGTCGTACGTCACTGTCCCTGAACTATTCCTGGAGCACTGTGGCTTTTCTCGGCCTTCGTTACTTAGCCCATACGACGTCACGACAGTCTGGAAATAAGGTCTGTCGGCGTGTATTTCCCAAGTGGTTTGGACCGTCCCTCACCCCACGGCGCCGTAGTTTCAGAACCGGGATGACATTACCCATCAGATAAAGCCAAGTCTCCCGCTCCCAATCTAGGTCAGATTATCTTCATTACAACAGGAAACACCAGACCGATTTATGGCCTTTTTAAAGGGATGGTAATGTATAGTAATTAGATAAAACCCGCCTCAAGTTTTCTCATTTAAAACAGCCCAAGCGGCATATTTTAAAGTCGCATCCCTCATGTTTTCCTTTGGGCTGTTCCCTCCCCCCGCCCCGAGCCGCCACCACACCGAAAAAAGGCCACGGAGACATCGACTTCCTGATCTGGGTCTAAAAGAAGCTTTATGACCTTCTAAATTAACATGAGGGACAGATTCTTCTCTACCGTTTGCCAAAGCTAAAGTGGGCATTTTGCGTGCATGTATATTTAAAGAGGCTATTTAGTGCCCTCAGTCGATGCAGAAAAGGAACAAAGAGGACAAAGGAGGAACGAGGGAGCAGAGGGTGGATGGGACTGGGCGATATAAACGGAAAAGGTGCGGTAAAGAGCCACGCAGGCCCGAATAGCTCCGCGGGAGCACAGCGGGGACTCCGAACGACCATCCCAGCGGGGGACGGCGATGAACCCAAGTTTGAAATCAGCCCCGCAGCTCTCTGACCAGGGATCGCAAGCCCGGCAAATCGAAGGAGGTCTCCGATGGCGATTTTCCGTCTAGAAGGCTCGACGACGCTCTCTCCTCGGGCCCGGCCCTCGGTTTGGACGCGGTGGGTTCGGCCCCCGAGACGAGGGGTGCGGGCAGCCCGGGGAGACCGTCGCTGCCTCCCAGTGTAGCCCCGGCCTCGCCAACCTCCGGAACGATGGGAGAACTGGACCGGGGCGGTCTGGCCTACGACCTCAACCGCAGGCGCTTCTCGACGAACCCTTCGCACTTCCAAATCTCTTTAAAGTACTAAAATGCTTCGATTCCCAGTGGGGAGCCAATAACGGCAGGGACCGCCAGCCCACCTTGCGCTTTCTTTAAAACACGCTCTGTGGCAACCTTTGCTCAAATCATTTTTCAGGAATGCTTTGACCTTTACACTCCTCCTCCTCCTAATTACTTACACTACACAATAACCTGAATTTTGGCAATTCTCCTAACGAGGCATCACTCTCAACCAGACACAGAAATCTCCTACTACGACGCTCTCCTTTTAGCCATTCGCGCTCCCGAATTTTAACGCCAGGATATCTCCGCTTCCCCCCAAATCCCCCCTTTTCTCCTGCGTGCGTGCCGACCGGCTGTGGGCGGTGTATACGTGAGTCTTCCACTCAATCCAGGGTATTTATCGAGCACTTACTGGGCGCAGAGCACCGTACTAGGGGCTTGGGACAGTACAAAAGAGTCAGCAGGCACGGGCACCGTGCGTCTAATACACACCGCCGCTGTATTTTCGCAGCCAAGTTATCCCTCAAAATAAATTTAACCTCCAAGCAGATGGTCCAAGCAACCGCTGCCGGTGCGGAGAAAAAACACCCAAAGAGCTTGCATCTGACTGTTCGATTAGGTTTGCTCCAGTGCCTTGGACTCAGGAAAGCAGTAGACAGAAAGTTTTTGGTTTGGTGGCGGGGGGCGGGGGCGGACGGGACGGGGAGCGGTCCGATAGGGATGACAGTCACGTGCACGACGTAGTCACGTTCAAATCTGTGGGCTTCTAGTTTCAAGGATCTGGCTCCTGGTCCCCGCAGTGGAAGCCGTAATTTCTCGTGGGACAAACGCTTAATTATATTTACTACTAATAATAATGGCATTTGTTAAGCGCTCACTATGTGCAGAGCACTGTTTTAAGCGCTAGGGGTGGGTACGAGGTGATCGGGTTGTCCCACATGGGGCTCGCCGTCTCAATCCCCATTTTCCAGAGGAGGTGACCGAGGCCCAGAGAATAATAATAATAATAATGTTGGTATTTGTTAAGCGCTTACTATGTGCAGAGCGCTGTTCTGAGCGCTGGGGTAGGCACAGGGGAATCAGCTTGTCCCACGTGGGGCTCACGGTCTTAATCCCCATTTTACAGATGAGGTAACCGAGGCCCAGAGAAGCAAAGTGACTTGCCCAAAGTCACACGGCTGCCAAGTGGCGGAGCCGGGATTAGAACCCATGACCTCGGACTCCCAAGCCCGGGCCCTGGCCACCGAGCCACGCCGCTTCTCCTCCCGTTGGGGTCGACTTCTCGGACTTGGAGAATGCATTCCTGCGCTTCAGACGATCTCCCACGAGGCGTCCATCACCGCTGTTTAGTGAGCACTTACTGGGTGGAAAACACTGTACTAAGCACTTGGGAGAGCTGGCTTAGCGTCCTGTTGCTCGACATACTCGTCCCGGACTCGATTCAGAGCACCGACCGGGATCGTCCGTACCTCCCACTCACACGCCGACTCTGACCAGTTTTCATCAGGGAAACCGAGTGAACGACACGGTCCGCATAAAAAAATAATAATTTTTAAAAAAAGGCCTAAGGGGAGAGGCTAGAAAAGACTCGAGTCTTCCAGCGGTCAGAAAAGGGGCCGCTCGGATTTGCGGCAGACTCTCGGGTGGCCCGCTGATGGGTCCTCGGGGTCTTTCGCTTGTGCCCTTTCCGGCTTTTGACTTCTTCACTACCCCGGGTACCTCCCCGCTGAGGAAGAGGGAGAAGGGGAGGGGGTAGGGAAAGTCGGGTCTCCGGACACAGTCGGTAGCCGTTACCGACTCCGTGAGACGGTCTGGGGGGAAGCGGAGTCTTGGTGACCCGTCTCGAGCGAACCCGAATGCAACTCCAGGCCGGGTTGGAGATTTGACATTTTAATGGGACAGGGGTGGCTTCCTCTGGCCGCCGCCTGCCGGCCTAAAGAGTGGTCCCGTTTGGCCTGGACATCTTGGCTTTGGGTTGAGACCGGAAGGACGGTCCCATTCTTGGACGACTCCCAGGTTCGAGGACCACGGAGAGGTAAACCTGGCCTGGTCACCCAAAGGGGGGCTTCCGTCCCGAGACGGAGCCGGCGCCCGGGGCCTGAAAAAAAAAGAGCGAAACGAGCCCCCCGCCCCCGGTGTGGCCTAGGGCGGGGGAGGGAAAGAGCAGAGGCCCGGGAGTCAGAGAACCCGTCCTCTAATAATGATGATGTTGGTATTTGTTCAGCGCTTACTAGGTGCAGAGCACTGTTCTAAGCGCTGGGGAAGACACAAGGGAATCAGGTTGTCCCACGTGGGGCTCACAGTCTTCATCCCCCTTTTCCAGATGAGGTCACCGAGGCCCAGAGAAGTGAAGTGACTCGCCCACAGTCACCCGGCTGACAAGCGGCAGAGCCGGGATTCGAACCCACGATCTCTGACTCCAAAGCCCGGGCTCTTTCCACTGAGCCACGCCGCTCCCAGCTCCACCCTGCTGGGCGACCTCGGGCGAGTCGCTTCGGAGCGCCACGGGCCGGGGGGGGGTCAGAGGTCGTGGGTTCCAACGCCGGCTCCGCCGCTCCCCGGCTCTGCGACTCTGGGCAGGTGGCTTCACCTCTCTGCGCCTCGGTCCCCTCCTCGGTCAAAGGGGGACGAAGACTGGGAAGCCCCACGGGGGACCACCAGATTACCCCGTGTCTTTTTCCCCCTAAAGAAAGCTGCACGCCCCCTCCCTTTTTTCCTCTCCAAGAAAGCTGCCTGTCCCCCTTTTTTCCCCTCCAAGAAAGCTTCCTGCCCCGCCTTTTCCCCCTAAGGAAAGCTGCATGTCCCCCCTTTTTTCCCCATAAAGTTGCTTGCCCCCCCATTTTTCCCCCTAAAGAAGGCTGCATGCCCCCCCACCCTTTTCCCCCTAAAGAAAGCTGCATGTCCCCCCTTTTTCCCCTCAAAGAAAGCTGCCTGCCCCCCACTTCTCTTCCTCTCCAAGAAAGCTTCCTGCCCCCCGCCTTCTCCCTAAAGAAAGCTGCATGTCCCCCCTTTTTTCCCCATAAAGTTGCTTGCCCCCCCATTTTTCCCCCTAAAGAAGGCTGCATGCCCTCCCTTTTCCCCCTAAAGAAAGCTGCATGTCCCCCCTTTTTCCCCTCAAAGAAAGCTGCCTGGCCCCCCCAATCTTCCTCTCCAAGAAAGCTTCCTGCCCCCCGCCTTCTCCCTGAAGAAAGCTGCATGTCCCCCCTTTACCTCGCGTCCACCCCAGGGCTCGGCACCTAGTAAGCGCTTAAACCAGCCCCGTCATCCATCAGTATTATTGTCATCGTTTTCCGGGCCTCGGTTCCCTCACCTGGAAAACGACCTCTTCTCCCTCCTGCTCAGACCGCGAGCCCCGGCGGGACCCGCCGATCCGGCAGCTCAGTACGGGGCGCGACACAAGCGGCGCTCCACGCCCCAATTGCGACGCGTCGTGAGCCCGGAGCCTCCGCGTCCCGGGGCCCAGGGGGTCGCAGGGGGTCGGGGTCCGCCGGCGGCGGCGGCGGCGAGATCTAGGGGGGCCCCGAGCGGGGCCGGACGCACCCTCGCCCCAAACGGAAAGGACGGCACCGGGGTTCGAGGCTCCTCCTTTCGGGTCCCACTCTAGAAGCGGGGCGGAGGGGAGCAGGGATGTCAGAGGCCCAGGAGGAATATTCGAGAGCCCGTCGGGGCGCTCCAGACAGCTCTCGCTCCTCTTCCTCCTCCTCCTCCCTCCCCTGCGGAGAGGGACCCTTCCGTGGCTCAGTGGAAGAGGGCCTGGGCTTCGGAGTCAGAGGTCATGAGTTGGACTCCCGGCCCTGCCGCTCGTCAGCTGTGTGACCGTGGGCGAGTCACTTCACTTCTCCGGGCCTCAGTGACTTCATCGGTAAAATGGGGACTGACCGTGAGCCCCACGTGGGACAACCTGATGACCCCGTCTCTACCCCAGCGCTTAGAACAGCGCTCTGCACACAGTGAGCGCTTAACAAATGCCAACGTGATCCTTATTATGATCATTCTCCGATGGCTGAAACTCCAAACTGGCCCAGCGGAAGAGTGGGAGTCGTCTCCCTCCCTCCCTCCCTGGATGGCTCAGTCACCTCAAAGACCCTCCAACCCCAGGCCCGTCCGATTCCAACCCCTCCGGGCCCTCCGCGGAGCTCCAGCAGCTCCCGCCGGGGTCGTCCTCCTCGCTCAGGGCAACCCCGCTCCAGCTCCTTAACCGTCTCGAAACCCCTCGGTCTGGGGTTGGGTTGGGTGTTCTCCCCTCTCCTTCCGTTTAGAACCGCGGGCCTAAATGAGCCGCGGGGTCTGGATCTGAAGGAGAGAGAAAAATCCGCCCTCACCCACGGCCCCCTCCCCACCCCTTCTCGGTCACGGGACGAAGGATCGGGTCGCGAGAGCGCGACGGAGGATGCTCTCCTCCCTCCTCCGCTCGGATCCGGGTCCGACGGGCCCCTCGCCGCCCACCCCCTCGGCCGGGCGCTCAACGCCCGGGGCCTGGTTTTCCACCCGAGCCGGAGGGGCTGGAATCTTCCTCCAGTCTCGAATGTTGTAATCGATCCGCCCCGCGCGTCCGGCCCCGGCCGTCTTAAATAACAAAACCGGCGAAGGACGCTGCGGCTTTAAATATTTCAGCACCAGCTAGCAAATAGACTCCATTGCAATATGGCTCTGAAGGTCGTGTCCTATTGTCTCTTTTCTCTGCAAATATATCAGAGGGCTTCGGGGGCTCCGTTTTAGATAATGACAGATGGCTCCCCGTCCCTGCCCGCCGGCCCCCACCAGAATCTCCCCCCACCCCCCCTCCGCCCCAGGGCTCCAGTTTCTCCGGCCCCTCGCGGGCCCAATTTTTGCCCCGGCGGCAACCTGCGCGACGCCCCCGCGGCGTCTTCGGCGTCTGACCCGTCGTGTTGTGCTCGGCACGTCGTGGGGGGCCGGATACATCTGGGGGGGGGGGGGGGGGGGGGGGGGTCGGAAGTGCCCGGGGGGTGAGGGGAAACGGGGTCAGAGGGCAGAAATCCAGTCCTCCGGGGGAATGGGGCGGGCACCGGCCGCCCGGCCCGCCCCGACGCCTTTTTTCCGCCTGGGGTTTCCAAAGGACGTTTTCTCTCTCAGCATGCGGCAGGGAAAAATAATCCAGGTTCGAAGGGAGGGGGAAGAAGGGGCGGTGGGGGCGGAAAGAACCCCCCCAGGAGCCCGGGGCTCCGCCGGGCGGGGACTCTGGACCGGTCCGGGATGGGGACGAGGGGGGTCACCGGGGTGACGGCGTGGCTCGGGTGGCAGAGAGCCCGGGCCGGGCGGTCGCGGGACGCGGGTTCTAATCCCGCCTCTGCCCCCGGCCGGCCGGGTGACCTTGGGCCAGCAGCTTCGCTTCTCCGGGCCTCGGTCATCTCATCTGTCAAACGGGGGGGTGGGGGTGAAGACGGGCGAGTCCCACGTGGGACAACCCACCGACCTTGTCTCTTCCCCCACCGCTTAGAATGGTGCTGGGCACACAGTAAGCGCTTCACAAACACCGCGACGATAATAATAAAAAGAAGAATGGGGGTTGGGGGGGGGGAGATGTGCAGCTTCCTTGGAGGGGAAGAGAAGGGGGTTATGCAGCTTGCTGGTGGGGGGGCAGGGAGCTTTCTTTAGGGGGGAAAAAGGGGGGGAGCAGCTTTCTACAGGGGGAAAAACGGGGGGGACATGCAGCTTTCTTTAGGGGGAAAGAAGGGGGGCAGGAAGGTTTCTTGGAGGGGAAGGGAAGGGGGGCAATGCAGCTTTCTTTAGGGGGAAAAAAGGGGTGAGATGCAGCTTTCTTTAGGGGGAAACAAGGGGGGCAGGAAGGTTTCTTTAGTGGGAAAGGTGGGGGGGGGAAGCAACTTTATGGGGAAAAAAGGGAGGCAAACAGCTTTCTTTAGGGGGAAAGGAGGGGGTAGGGAGGTTTTTTGGAGAGGAAGAGATGGGGGGCAGGCAGCTTTCTTTAGGGGGAAGAAAGGGGGGACATGCAGCTTTCTTTAGGCGGAAAGGAGTGGGGTCAGGCAGCTTCCTTGGAGGAGAGGAGAAGAGGGGTCAGGCAGCTTTCTATAGGGGGAAAAGGGGGGGGCAGGAAGGTTTCTTGGAGGAGAAGAGAAGGGGGGCAGGCAGCTTTATTTAGGGGGAAAAAAGGGGGGGCCGGCAGCTTTCTATAGGGGTAAAGAAGGGGGGGGCAGGAAGGTTTCTTGGAGAGGAAGAGAAGGGGGGGCAGGCAGCTTTATTTAGGGGGAAAAGAGGGGGGGCAGGAAGGTTTCTTGGAGGAGAAGAGAAGGGGGGCAGGCAGCTTTATTTAGGGGGAAAAGAGGGGGGCCGGGCAGCTTTCTATAGGGGGAAAAAGGGGGGGCCGGCAGCTTTCTATAGGGGCAAAGAAGGGGGGGGAAGGAAGGTTTCTTGGAGGGGAAGAGAAGGGGGGCGTGTAGCTTTCTTTAGGGGGAAAAAAGGGGGGACATGCAGCTTTCTTGGAGAGGAAGAGAAGGGGGGACATGCAGCTTTCTTTATGAGGAAAAAAAGGGGGTACATGCAGCTTTCTTTAGGGGGAAAGAAGGGGGGCAGGAAGCTCTCTTGGAGAGGAAGAGAAGGGGGGGGGGCAGGCAGCTTTCTGGGAGGGGATAAAGGGGGGACATGCAGCTTTCTTTGGGGGGGGGGAAGGGGGGGACATGCAGCGTTCCTGAGGGGGAAAGGAGGGGGGGGTCGGGCAGCTTTCTTTAGGGGGGAAAAGGGGGGGTGCAGCCTTCTTGGGGAGGGGAGGGGAGGGCGTCGGGGCTCGTGTCGGGCTTGTACCTGGAAGGGCAGCAGGCCGGCGGTGGCGGAGGCGGAGGCGGAGGCGGAGGCGGAGGCGGAGGCGGGGTCGTGCGCGGGTCCCGGGTCGTCGGGCCAGGTCTTGGGGGCGAGGCCGGCGGGCCTGGGGGGCGGCTTGGGCGGGGCGATGACCCCGCCGGCGAAGGCCTTCTTCAGCGGGGACGGCGGCGGCGGCGGCGGCCGGCGGGGCTCCCGCACGCCCCAGCCGCTCCAGCCGGAGGCCTGCGCGGAGGAGGCGGCGGCGGCGGCGGCGGGCGGGGCGGGCTTGGCGGGCGCGGGGCCGAAGGGCCGGGGCGGGAACGGGAGCGGGCCGCGGCCGGGCTGCGGCGAGAAGGCGGCGGCGGCGGCGGCGGCGGCGGCGGCGGCGGGGCCCAGCAGCGGCGGCTGCAGGTTGGGGAAGAGCAGCGCCCCGTTCACCGGGAAGAAGGCGTCGTCCGCCCACGGGGCCGCCAAGGCGGGCGGCTCGGGGGGCTGCGGGAAGCCCGGCAGCGGCGGCGGACCCGGAGGCGGCGGCGGAGGAGGAGGAGGAGGAGGAGGAGGCGGGTCGGGCTGCATCCCGGAGGGCTCCTCGGCGGCGGCGGCGGGCGGCTCCGGCTGGGCCGGCGGGCGCTGCGGGCTGGGCTCCATGAGCAGCGCGGCCTGCATGGCCCCCGCCCGCCGCCCGCCCGTCCCTCCCTCCCTTCGTCCGCCCGCACGCTCCCGGCGCGTCCTTCCCCAAGGTGAGAGCCCCGCCCCGCCCCCGGACACGCCCATCGACAGCCACGACCAATCACCGGCGTCCGCTCCGCCCCCGGACACGCCCATCGACGCAGACCACGCCCCCCCCGGACACGCCCGTCAAATCTCCCGACCGATCGGAGGCGCCCGCTCCGCCCCGCCCCCGGACACGCCCATCGACGTCTCCCGACCAATCACCGGCGCTCGCTCCGCCCCCGGACACGCCCATCGACGTCTCCCGACCAATCACCGGCGCTCGCTCCGCCCCCGGACACGCCCATCGACGCAGACCACGCCCCCCAGGACACGCCCGTCAAATCCCCGATCGATCGGCGACGCCCGCTCCGCCCCCGGACACGCCCATTAAGACCCCACGGACCAATCGGCGGTGGCCGCCCCGCCCCTGGCCACGCCCATCGACGTCTCCCGACCAATCACCGGCGCTCGCTCCGCCCCCGGACACGCCCATCGACGCAGACCACGCCCTTCGGACACGCCCGTCGAATCCCCCGACCGATCGGCGGCGCCCGCCCCCGGACACGCCCATCGAGACCCCACGGGCCAATCAGCGGTGCCCTCCCCGCCCCTGGCCACGCCCATCGACGTCTCCCGACCAATCACCGGCGTCCGCTCCGAGCCCGGACACGCCTAGCGACGCAGACCACGCCCCCGGACACGCCCGTCAAATCCCCCGACCAATCGGATGCGCCCGCTCCGCCCCGGGCACGCCCACCCGAGCCGGACCCCCCCGGACACGCCCATCGGGCCCCAAGGACCAATCGGCGGCGCCTGTTCCGTCCAGAACGCGCCCATGGAGCTCCCCGGACCAATCACCGGCGCCCGCTCCGCCCCAGGACACGCCCACCGACGCAGACCACGCCCCCCGGACACGCCCATCGAATCCTCCGACTGATCGGTGGTGCCCCTTCCGTCCCGGACACGCCCATCGGGGGCCCCAGGACCAATCAGCGTTGTCCGCTCCGCCCCCGGACACGCCCGCCAAGGCAGACCACGCCCCCTGGGGGGGCAGCTCCGCCCCCGGACACGCCCATTAGGACCCCACGGACCAAGCGGCGGCGCCCACTCCGCCGCCGGACACGCCCATCGAGGTTTCCCGACCAATCGGCGGCGCCCGTTCCGCCCCCGGACACGCCCAGGTGCCTCAGGACCAATCACCGTTGCCCGCTCCACCCGCCTCCGCCGACACGCCCCTCGACGCCCCCGGACCAATCGGAGGCGCCCGCTCCGCCTCCCGACCAATCGGCGACGCCCACCGACGCAGACCACGCCCCCGGGACACGCCCATCACATCCCCCGACCAATCGGCGGCGCCCGCTCCGCCCCCGGACACGCCCCCCAGAGCCAGACCGCGCCCCCTGGAGGCGGAGGCGAGCGGGCTCGACCGCTCGGACACGCCCTCAACGCCTCCCGGACCAATCAGCGGCGCCCGTTCCGCCCCCGGGCACGCCCATCGACGTCTCCCGACCAATCAGCGGCGCCCGCTGGGCCCCGGGACCCGCCCATCCAAGCCCCCGAACCAATCGGCGGCGCCCCAGCGCTTAGACCCGAGCTGAGCACCTAGAAAGCGCTGAACCAGAGCTGTCATTATTCCTATGCGGGTCACAGGGATTTGGCAGGGGTCATAGGATCATCATCATAATCATCATAATATTAATGAGGGTATTTAACAATAATAATAATAATACCGATTATTATTATAAAGATAGATACAAAGTCCTGAGGTTCTCCCACTGTCACAGCCTCCATCCCCATTTGACAGATGAGGTCACTGAGGCCCAGAGAATCATAATAATGATGTTGGTATTTGTTAAGCGCTTACTATGTGCAGAGCGCTGTTCTAAGTGTTGGGGGAGATCCAGGGGAATCGGGTTGTCCCCCGTGAGGCTCACAGGCTAACAAATACCAACATTATTATCATTATTATGATTCTCTGGGCCTCCGTTCCCTCATCTGGAAAATGGGGATAAAGACCGTGAGCCCCACGTGGGACCCGCTGACGACCTCCTATCTCCCCCGGAGCTTAGAACAGTGCCGAGGCGCATAGTAAGCGCTCCAAGCGCTTAGGACAGTGCTCTGCACATAGTAAGCGCTCAATAAATACTACTGAATGAATGAATGAGCGAATACCGTCGTTATTATTATCCCGGCTCTGTCGCTTGTCGGCTGGGTGACCTCGGGTAAGTCGCTTAACTTCTGCGTGCCTCAGTTTCCCCACCTGTCAAATGGAGATTAAAACCGTGAGCCCCACGTGGGACCAACCGATCGCCTTGTACCCACCCCCAGCGCTTAGAACAGTGCTTCGCACATAGTAAGCGCTTAACAAATACCACCATTCGTTCATTCACCTCGGGCGAGTCGCTTAACTTCTGCGTGCCTCAGTTTCCCCACCTGTCAAATGGAGATTAAAACCGTGAGCCCCACGTGGGACCAACCGATCGCCTTGTACCCACCCCCAGCGCTTAGAACAGTGCTTCGCACATAGTAAGCGCTTAACAAATACCACCATTCATTCATTCACCTCGGGCGAGTCGCTTAACTTCTGCGTGCCTCAGTTTCCCCACCCGTCAAATGGGGATTGAAACCGTGAGCCCCACGTGGGACAACCTGATCGTTTTGTACTCCCCCCCAGCGCTTAGAACAGTGCTTTGCACATAGTAAGCGCTTAACAAATACCACCATTCCTTCATTCTCTGTGCCTCAGTTATCTCATCTGTAAAATGGGGATGAAAACTGTGAGCCCCACCCCCCCCGTGGGAACATCTGATTACCTTGTATCTACCCCAGCGTTTAGAACAGTGTTCCACACAGAGTAAGCGCTTAACGAATGCCATAATTATTATTATTATGTGCCAAGCACTGCTCTAAACGCTGGGGTAGATACAAGGTAGTCGGGTTGTCCCACGTGGGGCTCACAGTTTTCATCCCCATTTTACAGATGAGGGAACTGAGGCACGGGGAAGGGAAGTGACCGGCCCAAAGTCACCCAGCTGACAAGCGACGGAGCCGGGATAATAATATTAATGATGACGGTATCTGGTAGGTACTTACTATGTGCTAAGCACTGCTCTAAGCGCTGGGAGAGATGCAGGGTCATCAGGTCGGCCCCCGTGGGGCTCCCCGTCTTCAACCCCATCTGACAGATGAGGAAACTGAGGCACAGAGAAGTGAAGGGACTGGCCCAGAGTCACCCAGCCGACATGGGGCGGAGCCAAGATAATAATGATAATTATGATGATGATGAGGGTATCTGTTAAGCGCTTACCATGTGCCAAGCACTGTTCTAGGTGCTGGGGGAGCCAAGATAATGATGATAATAATAATAATAATAATGAGGGTATAATGATAATTATATAATAATGAGGGATAATAATAATAAAGAGGGTATCTGTTGAGCGCTTACCATGTGCCAAGCACTGTCCTAAGCGCTGGGGGGAGACAAGATCATCATAATAATAATAATAATGGTATCTGTTAAGCACTTACCATGTGCCAAGCACTGTTCTTAGTGCTGGGGGAGCCAAGATGATGATGACGATGATGATGATGATAATAATAATAATAATGAGGGTATAATAATAATTATATAATAATGAGGGATAATAATAATAAAGAGGGTATCTGTTGAGCGCTTACCATGTGCCAAGCACTGTCCTAAGCGCTGGGGGAGCCAAGATCATCATCATAATAATAATGATGATGAGGGTATGTGTTAAGCGCTTACCATGTGCCAAGCACTGTTCTAAGTGCTGGGGGAGCCAAGATAACGATGATAATAATGATGATGATAATAATAATAATGATAATAATAATGAGGAGGATATCTGTTAAACGCTTGCCATGTGCCAAGCACTGCCCTAAGCCCGTCCAAGGGCAGGGCCCGTCTCTATCTGTTGCCGACTTGTTCATTCCCAGCGCTTAGTCCAGTGCCCTGCACCTAGTAAGCGCTCAATAAATACTATTGAATGAATGAATGAATGAATGAATGAATGAATGAATGGGGGCGCCCTAAAGCAGTGGGGTTGCCCCACGTGGGACTCCCAGTGGTCACTGAGGCCCCGAGAAATGACGCGCGGGCCCAAGGTGACGCCGCAGACGAGTGGCGAGGGCGGGATTGGAACCCACCACCGCCCGACGTCCAGGCCCGGGCTCCCTCGGCGGGCGGGGCGGCCGGACTACGACTCCCAGCCTGCCCCGGGGCGGGGGGGAGGGACTACAGATCCCAGCCTGCCTCGGGGCGCGGCGGCGGGATTACTAATCTCAGTGTGGCCAGGGAGGCGGGGGAGGGACTCCAAATCCCAGCGTGCCCCGGGCTCGGGACTCCAAATCCCAGCGTGCCCCGGGGCGCGGAGGCGGCGGGATTACTAATCTCAGTGTGGCCCGAGGGGCGGGGGAGAGACTCCAAATCCCATCGTGCCCCGGGGCGCGGAGGCGGCGGGATTACTGATCTCAGCGTGGCTCGGGAGGCGGGGGAGGGACTCCAAATCCCAGCGTGCCCCGGGGCGCGACTCCAAATCCCAGCCTGCCCCGGGGCGCGGTGGCGGCGGGATTACCAATCTCCGCGCGTCTGGGACTCCAAATCCCAGCGTGCCCCGGGCGCGGCGGCGGACTACAATTCCCAGCAGGCGGCGGGCGCTCTTACCTCACAGAGGAGGCCCCCTTGGCCCGCGGCGGGTCCCGGGCCGGCCGGTCGATGGCGGCGGAGAAGGACCTGAGGCGGGGCGGGTTCTTGTCCTGCTCCTCGTCTTCTTCCTCCTCCTCCTCCTCCTCCTCCTGTCCTTCCTCCGGCCGCCGTTAGCCCGCGCCGGGCTCCGGCGAGGGGGGCGGAGGCGCGGCCTAGGCCTGGCCCGTGATCCTTTGCGGTTGTCCAGACTCCCGAGCGGGACCATGCCGGACCAGGCCCTGCAGCCGCTGCTGGACAGGTAAGGGCCGACGCCTCCTCCGCCACACACTCCCTCCCTCCCTCCCTCCCTTTCCTCTTCCTCCTCCTCCTCCTCCTCCTCCTCGAGAAGCAGGGGGTCCCCAGCCCGTCGCCCGGGTGACCTTGGCCCGGTCCCTTCCCTCTGTGGCCCGGGGGGGGGGGGGGAGGGGGAGGCGGCGCGCCCCCACGTGGCGGGGCAGGGGTCGTGGGTGCCGATCCCGCTCGGCCCCTTGGCAGCCGGGCGACTGGGGGCCGCTCGCGTCTCTGGGCCTCAGTCCCCTCATCTGGAAAATGGGGCTGAAGGCCGGGCGCCTCGCGGGGGACACCCTGATGACCCAGCGCTTAGAACAGGGCTCGGCCCCTGTTAGGAAGCGCCTAACAAATAGCCACATGATTATTCTCGTTGCTTCACTTCTCTGGGCCTCAGTTCCCTCATCTGTAAAATGGGGATGAAGACTGTGAGCCTCATGTAGCGCGTAACGGACCTCAGTTCCCTCATCTGTAAAATGGGGATGAAGACTGTGAGCCTCATGTAGCGCGTAACGGACCTCAGTTCCCTCATCTGTAAAATGGGGATGAAGACTGTGAGCCTCATGTAGCGCGTAACGGACCTCAGTTCCCTCATCTGTAAAATGGGGATGAAGACTGTGAGCCTCATGTAGCGCGTAACGGACCTCAGTTCCCTCATCTGTAAAATGGGGATGAAGACTGTGAGCCTCATGTAGCGCGTAACGGACCTCAGTTCCCTCATCTGTAAAATGGGGATGAAGACTGTGAGCCTCATGTAGCGCGTAACGGACCTCAGTTCCCTCATCTGTAAAATGGGGATGAAGACTGTGAGCCTCATGTAGCGCGTAACGGACCTCAGTTCCCTCATCTGTAAAATGGGGATGAAGACTGTGAGCCTCATGTAGCGCGTAACGGACCTCAGTTCCCTCATCTGTAAAATGGGGATGAAGACTGTGAGCCTCATGTAGCGCGTAACGGACCTCAGTTCCCTCATCTGTAAAATGGGGATGAAGACTGTGAGCCTCATGTAGCGCGTAACGGACCTCAGTTCCCTCATCTGTAAAATGGGGATGAAGACTGTGAGCCTCATGTAGCGCGTAACGGACCTCAGTTCCCTCATCTGTAAAATGGGGATGAAGACTGTGAGCCTCATGTAGCGCGTAACGGACCTCAGTTCCCTCATCTGTAAAATGGGGATGAAGACTGTGAGCCTCATGTAGCGCGTAACGGACCTCAGTTCCCTCATCTGTAAAATGGGGATGAAGACTGTGAGCCTCATGTAGCGCGTAACGGACCTCAGTTCCCTCATCTGTAAAATGGGGATGAAGACTGTGAGCCTCATGTAGCGCGTAACGGACCTCAGTTCCCTCATCTGTAAAATGGGGATGAAGACTGTGAGCCTCATGTAGCGCGTAACGGACCTCAGTTCCCTCATCTGTAAAATGGGGATGAAGACTGTGAGCCTCATGTAGCGCGTAACGGACCTCAGTTCCCTCATCTGTAAAATGGGGATGAAGACTGTGAGCCTCATGTAGCGCGTAACGGACCTCAGTTCCCTCATCTGTAAAATGGGGATGAAGACTGTGAGCCTCATGTAGCGCGTAACGGACCTCAGTTCCCTCATCTGTAAAATGGGGATGAAGACTGTGAGCCTCATGTAGCGCGTAACGGACCTCAGTTCCCTCATCTGTAAAATGGGGATGAAGACTGTGAGCCTCATGTAGCGCGTAACGGACCTCAGTTCCCTCATCTGTAAAATGGGGATGAAGACTGTGAGCCTCATGTAGCGCGTAACGGACCTCAGTTCCCTCATCTGTAAAATGGGGATGAAGACTGTGAGCCTCATGTAGCGCGTAACGGACCTCAGTTCCCTCATCTGTAAAATGGGGATGAAGACTGTGAGCCTCATGTAGCGCGTAACGGACCTCAGTTCCCTCATCTGTAAAATGGGGATGAAGACTGTGAGCCTCATGTAGCGCGTAACGGACCTCAGTTCCCTCATCTGTAAAATGGGGATGAAGACTGTGAGCCTCATGTAGCGCGTAACGGACCTCAGTTCCCTCATCTGTAAAATGGGGATGAAGACTGTGAGCCTCATGTAGCGCGTAACGGACCTCAGTTCCCTCATCTGTAAAATGGGGATGAAGACTGTGAGCCTCATGTAGCGCGTAACGGACCTCAGTTCCCTCATCTGTAAAATGGGGATGAAGACTGTGAGCCTCATGTAGCGCGTAACGGACCTCAGTTCCCTCATCTGTAAAATGGGGATGAAGACTGTGAGCCTCATGTAGCGCGTAACGGACCTCAGTTCCCTCATCTGTAAAATGGGGATGAAGACTGTGAGCCTCATGTAGCGCGTAACGGACCTCAGTTCCCTCATCTGTAAAATGGGGATGAAGACTGTGAGCCTCATGTAGCGCGTAACGGACCTCAGTTCCCTCATCTGTAAAATGGGGATGAAGACTGTGAGCCTCATGTAGCGCGTAACGGACCTCAGTTCCCTCATCTGTAAAATGGGGATGAAGACTGTGAGCCTCATGTAGCGCGTAACGGACCTCAGTTCCCTCATCTGTAAAATGGGGATGAAGACTGTGAGCCTCATGTAGCGCGTAATGACATTATTATTGTTATGAGAGATGCGTGTAGTTATTTTGGACCTCCTGAGGTGCTCAGTACAGTGGACTGCCCCGAGTCGACCCTCGGCGTACGGGCCCTGGACCCAGTCTCTAGACCGGACGCTCCCTGTGGGCAGGGAATTGTCGTATTGTGGTCTCCCAAGACGTTTGCACAGTGCCCCGCACATAGTAATGTTGGTATTTGTTAAGCGCTTACTATGTGTCGAGCACTGTTCTAAGCGCTGGGGTAGACACAGGGGAATCGGGTTGTCCCACCTGGGGCTCACCGTCTTAATCCCCATTTTACAGATGAGGGAACTGAGGCACAGAGAAGTGAAGTGACTTGCCCACAGTCACGCAGCCGACAAGTGGCAGAGCTGGGATTCGAACTCATGAGCCCTGACTCCAAAGCCCGTGCTCTTTCCACTGAGCCACGCTGCTTCTCCATAGTACATAGTAGGTGCTCAGTACATACCACTGAATGAATGAGCCGGGGACCGGGGTTGTTTCTGCGGTTACGGGAGAAAACCAAGATGCCAGCTGGGAGCAAAGACCTTATTTTCAGGCGGGCTCCTCGTTCATCCCCTGCCAAGACCCCCCCTCGTGCCCGCTGCCCACGCGGGCCAAGCGCAGGCTACTCGCTCGACGCCCCGCAGAGCAACGGCTCTTTTAACGGGAGGCGAGCGATGTCCTTCAGTCACCCCCGGGGTCAACAACGAGCCGTGAGAAAAACACGACGGTACGTCCCGGTGATAGTCGCAGTGCTCAGCATACAGGCGGTAGGTGCAAGGCAGTCGGGCACACGGGGGCGGGGGTCGTAGTCCAGGGAGGAGGCAGAGCGGGGATTCGTTCATTCAATAGTATTTATTGAGCGCTTACTCTGTGCAGAGCACTGTACTAAGCGCTTGGAATGGACAAATCGGTAACAGATAGAGACAGTCCCTGCCCTTTCACGGGCCCGCAGTCTAATCGGGGGAGACGGACAGAAACAATAGCGATAAATAGAATCAAGGGGATGAACATCTCATTAAAACACTAGCAATCCATAGAATCAAGGTGATGGACATCTCATCATGTACATCATAATGGGGATATCTTTCCGCGTGGCCACCCGGCGCGTTGGCTGACCATTTTGACGCTCAGCACCAACACAGTCGGGAAGGTTAAGTGACGCGAACTCGCCCGGCGTCGATGCTCCTTCTCTTTGACCCGAGGATTGTTACGTCTCGGGGTTTGGCAGATTTTAAAAGTCGTGATCCGGGCAGTGGGACTCGGATCTTCCGACCTCACGGACGTCAGTCTCTCGTCGGAGAGGCCGGCGAAGTCGCATTAAATCGTGGCTCTGCCGGCAAGTGGATACGGAAAAAGGACACTGAGCAAGGGTGAAATGGACGGACCCGAGCGAAGGGCCGGGATTTCCTTTCGAAGCACCGTCCGATTGTTTGAGAACATACTGATAGTCCTGTGGAAATGTTACTTTTCAAAGGTCTGCAAGTGACAGGAAGATAGAGCTGGTCCAGGCCAGTGGTCCATGCAGCTTGGTATTGTAATTCCAAAAGGGGAAACAGGATGTTGGAAGCAAGTGTGTGGAGATTAATCTTCTTATTTGGGGATTAACTGTGAGCCTCATGTGGGACAACCTGATGACCCTGTATCTACCCCAGCGCTTAGAACAGTGCTCTGCACATAGTAAGACTTAACAGATGCCATCATTATTATTATTATTATTATTATAGAAAGGAGATGTACCATTGAACCTCTGTAACCCTCAAAGCCTTGAATTTGCCCCATTTCCTCTTGCACTGTTGAGAGTTTCAGCCTGCCCTCACTGGATGAAAAATCGCCTTTTTATTCCTACCCGTGTGTCCTGTCTTTTGCCAGTTTTCTATCTGACAGAATATTCTCTCCAACTAACGTAATTTTTTTCATGTGTCTGTATGAAACCTCATCCATTCTTTGATTCAGTAGTATTTCTTGAGCACTTACTATGTGCAGAGCACTGTACTAAGCGGTTGGAATGGACAAATCGGCAACAGATAGGGACAGTCCCTGCCCTCTGATGGGCTTACAGTCTAATCGGGGGAGACGGGCAGACGAGAACAATGGCAATCAATAGAGTCGAGGGGAAGAACGTCTCATAAAAACAATGGCAAAGAAATAGAATCAGGGTGATGTACATCTCATTAAACAAAACCTCATCCCAGCCCTTCTGAAAATCCCCGTCTATTATACTTACTGATCTCTACTCTGTTCGTTTACGTCGAATTCTGGAGAAGTAGAGAAGTTGGACACATCCCAAGGGGGGATTATATTTAAGTTCTCATTGGGAAGCGGTATAGCCTAGTCAGTCAGTGGTGTTTAGTGAGCACTCCCTGCGTGCAGAGTATCGTACTGAGCACGTGGGAGAGTATAATGTCGCTAGACCCATTTCCTGCCCTCAACGAGCTTACAGTCCAGAGGGGGAGGCGGACATTGATATAAGTAAGTTGCGGGTGTGTCCAAGAGTGCTCTGGGGCTGAGGGTGGGATGAATATCGAGGGCACAGATCCCCACATGGGACAGGGACTGTGTCCCGCTTCATTCGCTTGGATCCACCCCAGCGTTTAGTACAGCGCCCGGCACATCATCAGCGCTTAACGGATACCGCCGTCGTCCTCGACTCTAAGGGGGGGGTGCCATCCGAGCCCCGGAGCGTATTTCCGACTCGCTTATCGTTTTGGCCTAAAATATCCCGCATAGTCACCACGGTTGGGTCTCCCGTGATGTTATTTTTAAAACCGGAAGGGAGAGGGGGTCGGAAAGCAGGGCTTAATCGGGGAAGGCCTCTTGGAGGAGGTGGGACCTGAGTAAGGCTCTGAAGGCGGGGAGAGTGGTGGTCTGGAGTTTATGGAAGGGATTCCAGGCCAGATGGAGGATTTGGAAAAGGGAGGGCACTGGTGAGGTAGACAAGACCAAAGCCCGGTGGTGAACAAGCTGACGCTAGAGTGAATTCATTCCTTCATTCGTTCAGTCGTATTTACTGAGCGCTCGCCGTGCGCAGAGCACCGTGCCAAGTCGGAAAATCCAATTCAGCCACAGATAGACCCAATCCCTACCCGACACCGGGCTCACAGTCCGCAATGGGGGAGACAGACGACGAAACAGGCAGACGGGCGTCGAGTGTGCGGGCTGGGTTGTAGTAGGCGGTCGGAAAGGTGGGGGAAGCCGATGGAGTGCTTTGAAGCCCCACGCTCCTGGGGGTCAGGGGAGCTGCTTGCCCATCCCGGCCTGCCGGGTGACCTCGGGCAAGTCAGCCAACTTCTCAACGCCTCAGTTTCCTTATCTGTAAATGGGGAATTAAATATCTGTTCTCCTCAGACTGGGAGCCCCATGTGGGACGGGGACCGTGTCCAACCTGATTATCCTGGATTGACCCAGGTATTAGTAATAGTTGTGGTATTTGTTCAACACGTAGCGTGTACCAGCCTCTGTACTGAGCGCTGGGGTGGATGACAGCAGATCGGGCTGGACAGAGTCCCTGTCCCACGTGGGGGCTCACAGTCTCAATCCCCCTTCTACAGATGAATTCCCCAAAATTCGCCTGTCCGTAATTCCCAGAATGACCCCCGGAACCATCCTAAAAGCTGGAAGTTAAATCGGCTAGCCACCGGTTCCCAGGTTACAACTTCCGTTAGATTTCACGGACGGAGCGCGGACCCGCAGTCCGAGGGTCACCGTCTCTGATCCCAGCTCCGCCGCTTGTCTGCTGGGTGACCTTGGGCGAATCGCTTCACTTCTCTGTGCCTCCGTTACTTCATCTGGAAAGTGGGGATTGAGACTGTGAGCCCCAAGTGGGACGGGGACTGTGTCCCGCTTCATTCGCTTGGATCCACCCCAGCGTTTAGTACAGTGCCCGACACACAGTAAGCGCCTAACAGATACCGCCGTCGTCATCGACTCTTGGGCGGGTGTGCCATCCAAGCCCTGTTGCGTATTTCCAACTCGTTTATCGGTTTGGCCTAAAATATCCTGTATGGTCACTACGGTTTGGTCTCCTGTGGTCTTATTTTTCAAACCAGAAGGGAAACTCAGCTGACAAACCCAGTACCAGAAGGAAAACTCAGCTGACAAACCTAGCATCACCCGTTCCCTCATTCTCCCCGTCACTTTATCCCGCCCATCTCTCTTCCTTGCCCTTAACCAGGAAAGCATCACTACCTACAGGTTTCAAATCATCGGCCTGGTAACCGTTTCTCCTAGAAAACCGCTCTGTTTAGGCCGTGCCGTTCGGTTCGTCCCGTTCATCGGAAGCTAGCAATTTAATCCTTGCCAATACTCTGCTACGCGCTCCTCCGCAAAACTCGAGGTAGTCAGTAACTCTAATAATAATGTTGGTATTTGTTAAGCGCTTACTATGGGCCGAGCGCTGTTCTAAGCGCTGGGGTAAATACAGGGTCATCGGGTTGTCCCATGTGAGGCTCACAGTCTAAATCCCCATTTACAGGTGAGGGAACTGAGGCACAGAAAAGTGAAGTGACTTGCCCACAGTCACACAGCTGCCAAGTGGCAGAGCCGGGATTCGAACCCATGACCTCTGGCTTCTAATATAAGTTTCTGCCCCGCCAGTGAAATCCGGAGGACGGTCAGAGCCCCCTACCGTGATTTCATTTCACTTGCCCATACGTCCGCTCGAAGGTCACGGAGCATGGCCTAGTGGAAAGATCCTGCGCCAGGGAGCCGGAGGTCCCGGGTTCCGGCTCCGCCGTTGGTCTGCCGTGTGACCTCGGACAAGTCACCTCCCTTCTCTGGGCCTCAGTTCCCTCGTCTGTAAAACGGGACTCCGAGCCTGTTCTCCCCCGTACTTGACTGTGAGCCCCACGCGGGGTGTCCTTGCGTCTACCCCAGCGCTTAGTACAGAGCTTGGCACAGAGTAAGCATGTAGTGAACGCCACAGAACGGTAGCACTGTTTAAGCCTCTTATTCAGCCCGTGGAATTAGCGGAAAGAACTTAAACGAAGAAACTCCCGTTCCCTCAGCGTATTCATTTTAAGGGCTCTAACGCCTTTCCAGACTCTGTACTGAGCGCTTGGAGGAGGGTTACGGATAATCGACCAGTCCGGATCCCTGGGCCACAGTGGGTTCACAATCCCAAGGGAAACAGGAGGGGATGCGAGAGAGATACGCAGTCAAGCAGGAGGGTGGTTAAAAAGCAGATGAAATAAAGAAGGAGCCACAGCAATATCAAAAGCTGCAGGACAAACCATTGCTGCTGATGGGAAGTTGCCAGGTGCCTCAGTCGATCGGTGGTATTTATTGAGCGCTCGCTACCTGGCTACCTGTACTGGGTCTGTACTAAACGCTTGGGGGAGAACAGTACAACAGAAACGGCAGACACGTTCCCTGCACGGAACGAGCTCACAGTCTGGAGGGGGAGACCGACGTTAACCCGAATGAATAAGTAATTTCTAATATATAATTTAAAGATACGTACCTAAGTGCTGCGGGGTCGGGTGTGGGGCGGCTATCGAATGGAGCCGGATCCAGGTGCGTGGATGACGCAGAAGTTGGGGGGGGGCTTAATCGGGGAAGGCCTCTTGGAGGAGGCGGGACCTAAATAATACCGCAGCTTCGGCACCGGCGATTGGAAAGCCCGGCTGCAGTTTCGACTTCTCTGCGTCCCCGTCCTCGATGGGGCTCCACCCCAGGACCGACCGACCCCAGGACTCCGATGCAGGAGAAGCCCCCGGGGTTAACTTTGTGCCGAACAGTAGACTAACCGCTCGGGAGAGCGCAACGCAGCCGAGTTAGTGGACGTGTGCCCTGCCCCTAACGAGCGTACAGATAAGACAGATATGAATCTAAATAAACGATTTGTACCATAATAGATACTCCTTTGTCTCATATAAATGTTTCTGTACTCTCCCAAGCACCTAGAGCAGGGTTGTGCACATGTCTCCCCCTTTTCGACTGTGAGCCCGTCGTTGGCCGGGGATTGTCTCTCTCCGTTGCCGAATTGTGCCTTCCAAGCACTCAGTACAGTGCTCTGCCCTCAGTAAGAGCTCAGTAAATCCGATCGAATGAATAAACACCATTGATGGATTCATTCATTTGTGGCCCACATTTTGTCTGAACTCAGGTTATGATTACGCCTCAAGTGACCCATTTCATCTCTTCCGAAGTTGTCTGCAGGAAGATATTTCACACCAAAGAGCGTCCAACAGTCTCCGCCCCTCGCATCAAATGAATTACATCCCTCTTTGCTCCTCCCTCTTTAAACTCCAACTCTCTTTAATCTCCAGCTCCAACTCTCTTTAAACTCCAACTTTAAACGCCAAAGTCATGGTGGGAACCAGGAATGAGGCAGGACGGGCACTGGAGGGGTGAGTTCGAGATCCCAGAAAACAGGTCGTCTAGCAGAATACAAGTGCCACCTTGGGTTAGACCCGGGGTGGGGGGAGGTCGGCCAACCCAGTGTTCTGTGACCGAGCGACATTGAAGGGCGCTTGTAGGAAATGATAGTCCTTTCTTTTTTATGGTATTCGATAAGCGCTCACCATGTGTCAAACTCCAAGTGCTGAGGCAGGTTCAAGTGGATTAGGTCGGACACGGTCCCTGTCCCACGTGGGGCTCGCAGTCTAAGTAGGAAGGAGAACAGGTACTGAATCCCCATTTTCGCGTCGCGGAAACTTAGACCTAGAGAAGTTGAGTGACTTGCTCAAGGTCACACAGCAAGCAGTGGGCAGAGCTGGGATTAGAACCCAGGTCCTCTGCCTGCTGGGCCCTTGCTCGTTCCACTGGGCCGTGCCCTCCTCCCTCTCCCTGCCCCTCCATCCATCCTCATGATGCCGACTAACCCCCTAATTTATTCATCTCTTCTTCCAGCCTGCTTCAATCAGTTAATTGTACGATGCACATCCCTCTGGACTAAACTCGATGTAGGCGGGCAGTGTGCCTGTCAAATTGTAGTGTTGTACTCTCCCAAGTGCTTAGTAGGGTGTCTTGCACCCAGTAAGCACCCAATAAATATGATTTAAATGTCAGTAAACGATTGTTTGATATTTATTCAAAATATAACAACACAGCTTATTGCCTGTGTTCATTCATTCAATTGTATCGAGCACTAATTGTGTGCAGAGGGCTAAGTGCTTGGGAAAATACAGTGTAATAATAGAGGCACATTCCCTACCCGTAACGAGCTTAGGGCCTGGAGGGGAGCACAGATATTAATACAAATAAGTAAATTACTGATCTGTACATAGGTGCTGTGGGGCTGGGAGGGGGGATGAATAAAGGGAGCGAGTCAGGGTGACGCAGAAGGGAGAGGGAGGAGATGTGCCTTCAGGAAAGCTTTAAAGGGGCGGAGAGGAGAGAGGGCGATCCAGGCCAGAGGCGGGACCTGGATGAAGGGTCGGCGGCGAGATAGACGAGATGGAGGTACAGTGGCATCAGAGGAGCGAGATGTGCGGGCTGGATTGTAGTAGGTGAGTCCTGAGGTGAGGTAGGAAGGGACAAAGTGAGTGCTTTAAAGCCAATAGTGAGGGAGTTTTTGTTTGATGCGGAGGTGGATGGGCAACCACTGGAGTTTTTTGAGGAGCGGGGAAACACGTCCTGAGCTTTTTTGTAGAAAAATGATTCGGGCAGCAGAGTGAAGTAGGGACTGGAGTGGGGAGAGACAGCCAGCAGGTCGATAGAGTAATCAAAGTGGGATAGGATAAGTGGTGGGATTAATGAGGTAGTGGGTTGGATGGAGGGGAAAGGGCGGATTTTAGTGATGTGGCGAAGGTGGAACCGACAGGATTTAGTAATGGATGGAATGTGTGGGTGGAGTGAGAGACGTCAAGGATAACGCCAAGGTTGTCACAAGGCTTGTGAGACGGACGCGTGGTGGTGCCGTCTACAGTGATGGGAAAGTCAAGGGGAGGACAGGGTTTGGGTGGGAAGATAAGGAGCGCAGTTTTGGACCTGCTAAGCTCGAGGTGACGGGAGGACATCCAAGTAGAGATGTCTCGAAGGCAAGAAGAAATGCGGGACTGCAGAGAGGGAGAGAGATCAGGGCTGGAGATGGAGATTTGGGTATCGTCCGCCTCGAGGAGGTGGTTAAAGCCATGGGAGCGAATGAGTTCTCCAAGGGAGGGGGGGGTAGATGGAGAATAGAAGGGGACCCAGAACTGATCCTTGACTCTAGCGGAGCCGGGATTAGAGCCCATGATCTTCTGACTCCCAGGTGCGTGCTCTATCCACCACGCCGTGCTGCTTCAATTTATTATTAAATTCGTCCACTTTTTTTGTTGAAAATTGATCCCCGAATCTTAGCTCGAGGCGGAGAAATCGTAACCCCGGCCTCATCAATCCATCAGTGGTATTTATTGAGAACTTGCTGTGTTTAGAAGTCTATATTAAGTACATGGGGAAAGTACAGTTCAGTAGAGTTGCGATCCCTGTCCTCAAGAGCTCAGAGCCTGCAGGGAGGTAGACATTAAAATAAATTCTAGATAGAGGAAATCGAATATAAGGATGTGTGCAAAAGTGCTGTGGAGGTGGGGTATCAGAGTAATTAAGGGATACCCAGCCAAGTACAAAAGTGACACAGAGGGGAGGATGGAGAAGGGAAGTGAGGCCTTGGGAAAGGCCTCTGGGAGGAAATGTGATGTTCAGGAGGGCTTTGAAGGTCGGAGGGAGGATACGAAAGGGGAGGAAGGACACGGGCAAGGGGTCGGCCGCTAGATAGAGGAGATTGAGGTAGAGTGAGTAGGATGGCGAGAGAGGAGCCAAGTGTCCAGATCGGTTTGTAGGCTGGCAAGGAGGGTGCAGCGAGGCCTAGTGGAAAGAGCCTGCGCCTGGGACTTAGAGGACCCGGGTTCTAATGCCGGTTCTGCCTCTTGTCTGCTGTGTGACCTTGGGCTAGTCACTTCTCTGTGCCCGCTACCTTGTAAAATGGGGATCATGACCGAGGCCGGGGGGAGGCGGCAGGTTCCGCGGCATGGCCCCCTGGGCCCACTGCCTTTCCAGGCAGGTCCCCCTCAGCCCGCACCCGGGTGTCCGGACCCAGCACACTGAGATGAAAACAGAATGAACCCTAAGCTGGAGTCAGTAGGTGGTGGGTAAAAAAAAAAAAAAAAACACCAAACGAAAAAAACCCACCCCAGTTTTGGGATTTGTCTCTCAGCTGGCAACAGGGTTCGGGTTGCCGCTCCACTCTCTAAAATGCGATTTCCTCACCCGTAGCTGTGATTCACCCTCGAACAACAACCCCAGAGCACTTAGGTACAATCTGTAATTTTTTTGGTTTGCATTCATGTCTGTCTTCTGCAGTCTGGACTGTGAGCTCTTTGTGGGCAGGGAAGGTCACTGTTTAATGTTGTATCATACTTTCCCAAATGCCTAGTACAGCACTCTGCACAAAGTAAGTGCTCAATAAATACCATTGGGTGAATGTGCGGTGAGGACTGTGTGCGACCTGATTAGCTTGTGGCCACCCTACCGCTTAGAATAGTGCCTGGTACATAGTAAGCACTTAACCAATGCCATAAAAAAGAGCGATGAGAGAGAGAAAGTGTGTGAGAGCGAGTCCCGGTCCTGCAGTGACACCTCAGATTGTTGAAGCTCAGTCTGGTCCCTGACGAAAAATTGCGTCTCATTCAGCGGACCCGTTAACTCGTTGATGTCAGCAAGTCGCCTCTCCAATTCAGCAGCTTCGTTGTGGGTCTGCCCGGAGGTCACTTCAGTGCCTGGAAAACCTGACACGCTCTGTGGGCAGAGCTTCCTCCGGTATTCATTCCGTATTCATTGTTTCATCTCAGCCCAGCCGGGAGCGGGGCGGCAGGGATCTACTTATGCTTGGCCGCTTGACCGGAACAATTGGGTCAAGCAGCGTGGCCTGGGTGGGCAGAGCCCGGGCATGGGAGTCAGAAGGAGGACCTGGTTTCTAATCCTGGCCCCTCCCCTCGTCTGCCGTGTGGCACTGGGCAAGTCTCTTAGCTTCTCTGCCTCGGTTACCTCGTCTGTAAAATGGAGATTCATACGGGGGCCCCGTGTGGGACGTGGACTGTGTCCAAACTGATAAATCTGTGTCTTCCCTAGTGCTTAGTACAGGCCTGACACATAGTAAGTGCTTAACAAATGCCATTTAAAAAAACAGCCAGCGGTTGCGTGGGATAAATCAGTCAGTCAGTACCGGAAGCGTCCCTAGATTGGTTGCATCATGAGAGGTTTGGGCTTGGGATGTGCCTGAAATCTCGCGCCACACTTTGGTATTCCGTCAGTCGGTCATATTTATTGAGCGCTTACCGCGTGCAGAGCACTGTACCGAACGCTTGGGAGCATGCAGCACGGCAGTATAAGAGACACATTCCCTGCCCACAGCGAGTTTGCAGTCCGGAACAGAACGCTGGGATACAAACACTAAAAATGAAAAATCTTTGTAATGAGAGGCGCAGGGCGCCGAGGATGCAGCCTTGGGGGATCCCATGACTAGTGCATCTGAGATGAAGCGTTCAATAAATACGATTGAATGGATGAATGTCTGATGTCTGGACATTTGATATTTGCCCCAGCCTCACAAGACTCATGTACGTACCTTTAGATAGAGGCCTGGCCTCTAGCAGTGGTACCTGAGGGTAACAGGAGGAAGAGTGAAATGGTTGCCCTCCAATGGACGGTCTAACTTTCCCTTCTGAGAAACCGCTGTGGGTCCCCCGTCCGCAAATCAAAATTTAAAAAAAGGCTACTTTGCCCACCGAGGCAGTGTTGACCCCGAAATGGCAGTGATTATCTCTGAGGAAGGGATCTGGTTGTAATGTGGGCAGGATGGAGTTCTTGGGGCGAGGAGTGTGGCTGAGATGGGCCAGGACGCCGCCGTAGGGAACGATTAGCAATGGCAGACTTTTAAAGAACCTTCCATTATTCTTTGCCACGCTTCATGTTTCCCTTTTCGCCACGCGCTCGCTCTCTTTGTCAACCAAGGTCCTCCCCTGGGCCCAGATTAGTGCCTGAGGGCTATGGTGAAATGCCAGGATGGTATCGAGGGGTCCGACAGCACGGTTTAGGGGGAGCCACATGCGAGAGAGTAGTGGGTGGGGAGGTGAGGAGAGCTGATGCAAACAGAAGAGAGGAGCTTGAGGATGGGAAGGGAGAAAATGAAAGAGCAGAAAGAAAGAAGAGGAGAAATGAAGGATTCCATTAGTCGCTAAGAAATAAGCAAAAGAAAAACACACTCCAAGCGTGTTAGGCTGTCTTATGATCTCAGGATTTACAGGTTTAAGCCAGAACGAACGAACTCACTCTGGAATGTAGTTCCTTAATCTGAAAGGGGTGAAATAGAATTCTCTTTCCTAAAAGTAAACCCCTGGCTTCGAAATGGATGTTTTCATCTTCTGCTATGGAGGTCCCTGTAGCCTGCGATAGATTCCTTTCCAGGGACTCTCTTACACCACAAAACCAAGATGAGATGTTTTTCCCCCATTCTTCTTAGCCACAGTAAACAAAAATCGCCATCAAAGCAATGACAATAAAGCCCCTGTCCGGACTCCCATGCGTAGTCTGAGAACCTGCCAGGGAGCAGCCGGGGATGGAGATGAACTAGGAACTCATCCTGCCTGAGAATTTCATCTTCGAAAAGGAAGAACATTCCAGGCCCTGGTCTTTTCCCTCCTGTCTGTGCACTCTGATCTCATATCCTAGGTTTCGTGTTCCAGAAATGGGAATGAAGGAAAGTGAAGTTACCTGTAGGTTGTTGGGGATTTTTTACGGTAATTATTAAGCACCTACTACGTGCCTTACACTGTCATGGGCACTGGGGCAGATACATGCTAATCAGGTCGGACACAGTCCATGTCCCCTGTGGGACTCACAGCCTTAATCCCCATTTTACAGATGCAATAACTCGGGCCCAGAGAAGTTAAGTGACTTGCCCAAGGTCATACAGCAAGCAGGTGGCGGGGCCGAGATTAGAACCCGCTCTGTCCACTGGGCTCCTTACCCCTCTTCTGCTTTGTGCCAGCCACAGGAAGAAGCAGGAGGGAGGAGGAGGAGGAGGAAAAACAGGAAGAAGCCCTAGTAATAGAATTCAAGGAATAAGGGAAAAAATAATAATAAATTGCAATCCAAATTGAACTGGGATGGAGGGAAAAGCGGGAGAGCCGAAAAGATGAAAAAGGAAAAAAGGCTACTTTATAAAGAATTAAGCTTCTATGGATGTACTGAGAGAACTCTCTCAATTTCCCATTACCCTTATTGTCCCGCACTACGTGTCGGCTGTTGAGCTGTATGTGTAGGTGGGATCCGTGGCCCCTTTTGCTGTGAAGAGCTTTCAAGTTCACTAGGGCATGAAAGGGAGTCTCCCCTCCCTTTCCCAGCCCCGTCCGTCCAGGAACAAGGAGGCAGGCGCAGGGAGTGTTTAAAGCGGGCAGGGAGTTGTAGGAGGGGAGGGAGAATGAGTATTTGCCTCCAGTGTCCCGGGTCTTGGGTTTGTGAAGCGCTCCAGTAACAGCGACTGTGGGAGGACGTGCGCAGTGTTGAGTAGGCTCGAGACAATCAGACCCTGCAGAAGCGCCATCAGTCAGTCTGGCATTTAATGAGCACTTACTGTGCAGAGTTCAAGTGGCATCTAAGCACTTACTGTGTGCCAAGCACTGTACTGAGCACTGGAGTAGGTACGAGATAATCTGGTGGCCCCCAGGCCCTGTCCCTTAGAGGGCTCACAGTCTTAATCCCCATTTTGCAGGTGAGGGCGCTGAGGCTCAGAGAAGTGAAGCGCCCGGCCCAGGATCGCCCAGCAGAAAAGTGGCGGAACGGGAATTAGAATCCAGGTCCTTCTGCCCACCCCGGGCCCTCCCTCTATCCACTGGGCCCAAGTGCTTGAGAGAGTACGGTATTACAGAGCTGAAAGGTACATTCCCTGCCCACAAGGAACTTACAGCCCAGAGGGGGAGAGGGGTGTTGCGGATATGTTCAGAAGAGCCGTGGGGCCGAGGGTAGGGTGAATAAAGGGGACAGATCGTAGTGCACGGTGACGCAGAAGGGTGAGGGAGTAGGAGAAATCAGGGCGGAGCGGAGAGATGTGATTTTTCCTATGGCCTTGCAGGTGGAGAGCGTGGTCTTCTGGATTCGAATGAGTGAATCGAAGCAGTGATATTTATCGGGTGCTTTCTGTGGGCAGAGTGTAGTATATCAGAGTTGGTAGATGCATCGAGCTTACGGTCTAGAGGGCTCCACTTCTCGCCCCAGCCAGCGGGTC
The DNA here is from genome assembly GCF_004115215.2 of Ornithorhynchus anatinus. Lineage (NCBI taxonomy): Eukaryota > Metazoa > Chordata > Mammalia > Monotremata > Ornithorhynchidae > Ornithorhynchus > Ornithorhynchus anatinus. The sequence continues at coordinate 48,051,824 of NC_041730.1, read as the reverse complement.
TTACACTTCAGCAGTGGCTGTTCGTTCTCCTCTCTATTCATCCATACATTCAATCGTATTTGTTGAGCGCTTACTGTGCGCAGAGCACTCTACTAAGCGCTTGGAATGTACAGTTTTTATCCCCCACACCTGCCCTCGGCCCTGTTGCTCTGCCCCCGCTTTGCCCTGGTGCTCAAGTGGCACCCTATCTCCCTATTGTACCAAGCCCATTATGTGTCGCTGCCGGAGAGGGTAGTGGTTGCATCAGTCATTTTGCATTTTGAGGAATTTGCTCCAGCCTCCCTAACTCCAGGATCGCCCAAGGATGGCTTTACTGCTGGCCGACAAGCGAGGCCCAGAGAACAATCAGAAAGGGAGGCTGAGGGGACCCCTCTCCTCTCCACAAAGCTGGACGAACTATAATTTTCTCCAAGGGATTCGCTCCCCTTAAATTCTGCTCAGACCCGTATTACAGCACTTCTAAAATTTCTGAAAGAGAGGTAAGGAAACTAGAAAGGAGCCAGGAAAAAAAAGCCCCAACAAAACGGTGACAGGGATGGAAGCTAGCTCGTGTGAAGAAACTTTAAAGCAGTTGCGTTATCGAGCATGGAGACGGTGAGTTTCTCTCTTGTTTCGGTCAGGGAACGTGTCTCCCAACTCTTTTGTATTCTGTTGAACGCTAAATTCTCAATAAATATGATCGATTTAATAGGACAAAGTTTTCCCAGTAAAATTGGTTCATACAGATAGGCTCATTATGGGCAGGGAATGTGACTTTATTGTTAGATTCCACCCTCCCAAGCACCTAAATTAGTGTTCTGCAAGCAGTAGGCAATGCGATAAAGGTAGCATTATTTTGGTTTAAATCACAGTGTCTTGGAACCAGGTTGTTACTTTTTCCGTTTTTGGAAATAACGTATTTGCTCTCATCATTGCACCAGTCTGGTTTTTAAGGAGGAAATACAGATTTTTTTGCTCCACTCCAGTAAACAGTGTTAAGGCCCTGCTTATGCCTAGGAAAAGGGAGGAGGGAAGAGGCGGCAGAGAAGGGTGCAGACACAGCAGCGGATGAGTTACAGCCTCCTGCTGTAGACTCTAAGCACTTTGTGAACAGGGATTCTATCTAGAGATCTGGGGGATTGTACTTCCTGAGCACTTAGTATGGTGTTCTGCACACAGTAAGCGCTCAATAGGTCCCATTATTCATTAAGACAGAGAGCCGGGAAGGCGGAGAAGAAAATTGACATCTTGAAAATGTGGGAGGGTTACACTGTGCAGCACAGAGGAGAGTGCAATTCAAATAAAAACTGCCCTCCAGCACGGTTGTACCTTCCCCTCCTCACTCATTCTTTCTTCTTTTCTCTTCTTATTGCTAGACTTAATTCACAGACAGTCCACCGAATAACCCCAGCCCTGTTTCAGTGCTAGAAAAATTAGGCCAAAAAGTGGAACAGTTATCTGGGCAAATAAGGTAGCAAATTTTCTGGCTTCTTCGTATCCAAGGCATTTAGTATCTAGTGAGCTTTCTTTAGCGTAATCCTTTCATTTAGTAGCTTCAGGCACTCCCGAAGAAAAATAGATTCATCAATCAATTCACCCAGTGCTGTTCATCCTAAAATCTAAAATATACAAACTCTGACAGCCTTAAATGACTAATAAAATAGATTGTCTAGATTGCATCGTCATCATTTAGCCAGAAGACTTTGAAAAGTCGACTTGGGGATCCATTTTAGGAGGGTTAGGGTGCTGCCCTAGGCCGACAGACTGTGCCGTTCCTGAGGATGCCCAGCAGGACCAGCGGATCAGTTTGGGGGTTACCACGGCACGTTGGCTCTTCAGAACCCCTGCTCCCCATCTCCTCTAACTGTAATAATAAGCAGCAGAAGAAAAAGAATTGTGGTGTTTTTAAGCAGCTACTATGTGCTAAGTAAGCTCTGTAGGCTTAGTTCGTCCTCCAGACTGTAAGCTGGTTTTGGGCCTAGAATGTGTCTGCTGATTCTGCTGAAGCGCTCAATAAATACCTATAATTATAGTAATTCCTGGGGGAAGCTAGACGATCTTCGAGTTGGATTCAATCTCTGTCTCACATGGGTCTCAGTCTGAAGAGGCGGGAGAACAGGAATAGAGTCCCCACTTTCCAGATGACGAAACTAAAGCGCAGAGAATTCATTCTTTTTTTTTTTTTTGCTTGTTAAGTAAAGTGAAGATGAGAGCAGGGAAGTGACTTTTCCAAGGTCGCAAGGCAGGCAAGTGGCCGAGCCGGGTCTAGAACCCTGGTCTTCTGACCCCCGGGCCCGTGTTGTTTCCTCGAGGCCACGCTGCCTCTCTTCCGTTCCCAGAGCCTCGAGACACTGCTAAATGCCAATCCAACTTGTTGATTTTTAGCCGTCTTTGGACTCTTTATTGATAGTTGCCCCTAGTCCATTTTATTCTCAGTGCACTTTTAAACCAAACTGTGAAGCAGTGTAAATGTAGAATGGGTGGAGGGAAAAAAATTTTATGCGGATGAAAAGAGGTCCTGGGAAATACCATACTATCTCTGAAATCGGTCTCTTCAAAAATGCAGTATTTTTGTATTTTCCGCAGTGTATTGTGTGTCCTTATCGTCCTTTTCACGCGTCTGCCACCGGGCCCGTTCCCTCTTATTTAGTCAATCGGTGGTATTCACTGAATGTTTCTGGAGGCAGGCCGAGGAATGTACTAGGCTTTTAGAAGAGTTGGTAGGCATGACCCCTGTGAGTTTACAGTCTAAAACCAGTTTTATTATTTGGCTTATTGAAGGTTAGAGCCAGGTTTCCAGGCCAGGTCTCAATGATTTCCATCCCAAAGCTCCTTCCTTCCTGCTCCAGAGTAGGGCTTAGAAAATGCAAATGTTGAAAATGTATCTAAGCACTCTCTCGGCCACCTACGTATATTGAAGACCATCAAAGGAATCGCAAAGGAAATAAAAGGCCTTTGTCCCTGTCCTTGGGCTGCTTATGGGGAGGGGGGGACAAACATCCAAATATTTATTTATCCAAATGAACTGAAACCTATAAACACAGCTGGAGTTGCCTCACCTGGCCTTCCTTCTACCCAGTCACCACTCCCTCCCACTCCCTGCCTTGTTTTGACATTTACTGAGCGGTCACAACGTGCAGGGCACTCTCCCCAGAGCTGAGGAGAATCCTTGAAAGCAGTATGGCCCAGTGGAAAGAGCATGGGGCCTGGGAATCAGAGGACCTGGATTCTAATCCCCGCTCTGCCACGTGTCTGCTGTGTGACCTTGGACAAGTCACTTAACGCCCATGTGCCTCAGTTCCCTCCTCTGTGAAATGGGGATGAAATCCTCCTCCCTTCAGCTTAGATGGTGAGCGCCACGTGGGACAGGGACTGTGCCGATTAAAGATGATTAATTTGTATCTTCTCCAGTGGTTAGAACAGTAGTTGACGCACAGTAAACACTTCAACAGCTACTCCGTGAGCCCATTGTTGGGTGTAGGGATTGTCTCTGTCTGTTGCCGAATTGCTGTGCACACGGTAGGCGCTCAATAAATACGATCGAATGAACAAGTACCACAACGAACGTGGGTCTGCGAGTCAGAAAGTCGAATCCCAGCTCTACCATTTGTTAGCTGTATGACCTTGGGCCTTGGTTACCGCATCTGTGCAATGGGGATTAAGAGCGGGAGCCCCATGTGGGACGTGGACTGAGTCCACAGGACAGGGACTGCGTCCAGCCCGATTTGCTTGTATCTACCCCGGCGCTTAGTACAGTGGCTGGCACATAGTAAGTGCTTAAAAACCAAAATTATAGCTGCATAATTTATTATTATTATTATTCTTACACGGTCTCTAGACATATGGAGGCCTCGGTGGGGGCCAGTGATTCGGAGGAACAGTAATTCAAGATTGACTTGCCAAAAACAAGAAAAGTAGCCATGCTTTATTGCTGGGAGGAAACAGCCCTTCAGCTCCTCAGCGGATCATCCCCTGGTCTAAATTGACACAACATTTTCCACCTTCTGCCGGAAGCCCAGGTAGAATGTATCGTTGGTATCCTGTGGTTCTGTATATGCTCCTACGGGGAGTGTGCCTGAAAGTCACCGCACGGTGGAAAGGAGAATCTTTGGAGTGGTCCTCTTCTCTCCCAACCCTTTCCCACTCCCTCCGTCCCTGCCAGGAACCCCCTTCGTATCAGTCAGAGCGGTGCTCTCTCCACCTTCAGATCTCTTCTGAAATTAGAGCTCCTTCAGGAAGTCTTCCCCGATTTATTTTTAATACCCCTAATTTATAATCCCTGCCAGTTGCTGCTCGAGCACTCCTAGTACAGCCACCCGTATGCTATGTGCCTATCTTTATACGCTATTATTTTTTTCTTGTCTGTAATTGATTTTACTCTCCCCTGCTGGGTTGGAAGCATTTCGAGGGCAGGGATCGTGCATTTTAATTCTGTTGTACTCTCCCAAGTTTGGTGTTTTTGTGTTTTGTGTGTGGGGGTCTGGAATTAAGCGTTCACTATGTGCCAGGCGCCGAGGTAGACGCAAGCTAATCACGTTGGACATGGCCCCTGTGCCTATGGGACTCAGTCATATTCCCCATTTTGCCAATGAAGTAACAGGTACAGAGAGGTGAAGTGCCTTGCCGAAGGTCACACAGCAGACAGGTGGTGGAGCTGGGATTAGAACCCAGGTCCTTCTGACTCCTAGGCCCGTGTTTGGATCACTAGTCCACGCTGCTTCTCAGGGCTAATTATAGGGCTCTGCTTGTAGAAGGTCTGTTGTGTGACCTTGGGCAAGTCACTTCATATTTCTGTGCCTCAGTTACCTCATTTGTAAAATGAGGATTAAAAGTGTGAGCCCCATGTGGCTCATTTCCTGTATCTACCTCAGCGCTTAGAACAGTGTGTGGCACATAGTAAGCACTTAACAAATAGCATAATTAATAATAATAATGTTGGTATTTAAGCGCTTACTATGTGCAGAGAGTCGGTGGTGAGGAGTTTCTGTTTGTTACGGAGGTGGATGGACAACGACCGGAGGTTTCTGAGAAGCGGGGAGACGCAGATGGGACGTCGGTTCTAGAAAATCTAGGAGTGGGGAGTGGAGGAGGCCAAGGGAGTCAGCAAGGAGGCAGATTCATTTGTTCAGTCGTATTTATTGAGCGCTTACCGTGTGCAGAGCACTGTACGGAGCGCTTGGAATGTACAATCCGGCCACAGATAGAGATAATCCCTGCCCGACAGTGGCTCACAGTCTAAAAGGGGGAGACAGAAAGCAAAACAAAATTAAGGTGGAATAAGATAAGTGCTTGGGTCCGCATAGTAGCTGTTTGACCGGGGAGGAAAGGGCAGACTTCGGTGATCTCGTGGAGGTAAAACTGACAGGATCTGGTGACAGAATGAATGTATGGGTTGAATGAGAGAGATGGTAACGAGCTTGTGAAGCGGGGAGGGTGATGGTGTTGTGGGAGTTCAGGGTTTGGGGGGGAATCACTTCAAAATGATTCATGCCTAGCCACTGCTCATAAAGGCTAAGCGTACACCCACTGCGGTGTCCGTCTGGGTCGTCTCGATCAGAATTTAAGGGAAGAACATGGTTCTCCGGTGAAAGGGGGATTTTAGGTGGCGGAAGTTATGTGCGATGGCGGAGGTGAAGGGGGAGATGGCAAGTTGGGTAATCTGGTTGGAGCAGAGAGCCTGAGCCGTAGAGATAGAATAGGTTGTTGGGTGTGGAGTAGAAGGAATCCCCCTTCTACTAAACCAGTCTGATTAGAAAAAGCGCAGCATAGTGGATGGAGCAGGGGCCTGGGAGTCAGAAGGTCATGGCTTCTAATTCCGGCTCCGCCACCTGTCTGCTCTGTGACCTTGGGCAAGTTGCTTCGCTTCTCTGGGCCTCAGTTCCCTCATCTGGAAAATGGGGATTAAGACCGTGAGCCCTATGCAGGGCAGGCACCGAGGCCAACCCGAATATCTGGTATCTACCCCTGGCACACAGTAGACGCTTACCAAACACCGTAATTATTATTAGGCGCCAAGCACTGTACTAAGCGCTGGGGTAGATAGACGACAATAACGTCCCACTCGGGGCCCACGATCTTGGAGGGAGAGCAGGTATTGCAGATGAGGGGACTGAGGCCCAGAGAAGTTAAGTGACTTGCCGAAAGTCCCCCGGCATGTAGGTGGTGGAGCTGGGAATAGAATGATCCACAAGCTCGTGCTCTTTCTACCAGGCCACGTTGTTTCTCAAGAAGAAAAAAGAGGGGCAGAAATCCTGAGCAGGAAAAGAGCCCATTAAGCCCTGGAGGGAAAGGGGATGGGTCTTGGGGTACTAGTTTCGAGGACGGTGAGGGGCTCATCAAGAGGAGACCCTTGCAGGTTGCCCCCAAGAGACCAGGCAGACCCAAGGCATTGAGAAGAGTCACTTGTGAGAAAAGAGCCCCCCAGAAAGCACCCAACCAAAGAGGGATGGTAATAATGTTGGTATTTGTTAAGCGCTTACTATGTGCAGAGCACTGTTCTAAGCGCTGGGGTAGATACAGGATAATCAGGTTGTCCCACGTGAGGCTCACAGTTAGTCCCCATTTTACAGATGAGGTAACTGAGGCACAGAGAAGTTAAGTGACTTGCCCACAGTAGGTAATTGAGATCCATAAGGAAGCCGTGGACCCATCCTCCCCCCCCAGAAGGAAGTCATCAGTTGAAACATTTTGGGATTTGCCTGGGACGGGAGGGAACAGGGAGAGCAGCAAACAATTTTGCCAAGAGTTACGGTTTCAGATCTGACTGAATTTCTCTTTCTCCAAAAGTGGGTTGGGCGCCCAATCATTCCGGGAGCCTCTCCCAGTTTTCCATCATAACTCGGGCTGGCTTCTGGAAAGTCACTCTCCAGGGACACTCACTCAGGGCAGATCTCTTCAGAAGTTTGTTTTCTTTAAACTAGCGAGTCTCTTGGAAAATTTGTTTTTTAGGGCTAACGGTTTTGAGGGGCGCCTTCTAAGGGGAGTAGGTAGCTTAGACCTGAAGGAAGTCCAGTTAAATGGATGAGGCAGTCAGGGGTATTTATCGAGCGCTTGCTGGGCGCGGAGCGTCCCCTAAGGAGGTCAGACCTTCTCCCCTCCAGTTGCCCTTTTGTCAACTTGTTGGGAAAACCATAGAGGCTGCCCCCAACCCGGGCCAGTGGAGCGTATCGGGCCCAGCCAGCGGCATTACTAATAAAGGTTTGCGGGAGAATTAGGACCCCCGTCTTCACCCGGCACTGCTGCGTGCCGTCACATAGACCCGGGGAGCCTTCTCTGTGAGGTCCAGTGGCTTAGGGGGAATCTCCCTTTTTTCCTCTCAGAAATCCACCCGGATCTGTGCGGCTCCACCCCGACCCCACCTGACATCACCACAGCTGGACTCCGCTCAGTCTGGGTCCTTTCCCGTAAAAAAAAAAAAAAAAAGACGTAGAAGCTCCTGCCACCTCTTTCTGTTGCAACCATGGGCTTACGCCCTCGGGATGGTATTTCCTCCCCGTCCTCCCTGCTCTTTGCATACTCTGGAGTCCTTCCACCTCCGGAAGACATTTTCAGTTGGCAGCCAAGCCTGGCCTACCGTGCCACCCCTTCCCGATTCAGTGCTTCAACTGGGCATTTCTCCATCAGTGGTATTTTTTGAGCGCTGACGGTGTGCAGAGCACTCGCGCTAAGTACTTGGGAAAGTCCGTACGACAGAGTTGGTAGACACGTTCCCTGCCCCCTCTTCGGCCACTCCGTGAGTTAGACGGTCAGTCAGCAATGTTGCGTAGTGGATAGAGCACTGGCCTGGGGGTCAGAAACTCACGGGTTCGACTCCTGGCTCTGCCACTTGTCTGCTGTGTGACCTCGGGCAAGTCGCTTCACTTCTCTAGGCCTCGGTCACCTTATCTGTAAAATGGGGATTGAGACCGTGGGCTCCTCGTGGGGCAGGGACTGTGTCTGACTGGATTTGCTTGTATCCACTCCAGAGCTTAGTAATAGTGCCTGGCACATAGTAAGTGCTTAAAACCATCTTCATTATTATCATTATTATTTTTATTATTATTATTATTAACCTTCCTGAGCCTCTTGGGGAAAACATTTCTGTAATTGGTCTGCTTACCGACTGTGGTTAATAGTGGCCATCAGTTATACTTATTCTGATTCCATTGCATTATTCCCACTAGACTGTAAGCTTGTGGGGTTTTCTTTTTATGTTACTTAAATGCTTACTGTATATCAAACACTGTTCTAAACGCTGGGGTAGGTATAGATTAAGTCCCTCTCCCACATGAGGCTCACAGTCTGAGTAGGAGGGAGAACCACTTTTCAGTTGAGGAAACTGAGGCACACACAAGTTAAGCAACTCGCCCAAGGTCACACCTCAAGCAGAAGCAGGATTAGGACTTCCAGGCCCGTGCTCTGTACTAGGCCAAGCTTCTTCGTTGTGGGCAGGGAAAGTGTCTACTGACTGTGTTGTACTCTCCCAATCGCTTAGTACAGCGCTCTGCACACAGTAAACGCTCAGGGAATGCCATCGATTACTGGTGAATATTTCTGTGTCTCCCTTTGTCATTTTTGGCAGCAGCCCGATAGACGTATAAACATATACGGCATTGATTTAGCACTGATGTGGTGCCGAGCACTGGGGTAGATACGGGATGGTCGAATCGGGCAATCTCTGTCCCACGTGGAGCTCACGGTGTAACTGAGCAGGAGAGAACAGGGTGCCATCTCAATATTGAAAGTTCCCCTTATAGATGGGTTAACAAAACGCTCCTCAATGGTTCTTTTTGGCCTGATTAACATGAATCCATTTCCCAGGACCCCTTTGGCTCCTTGGAAATTAATGTTATTCTTCCCCCAACTGAGCAAGCCTCTGGTTCAGCCCCTGCCTAGCATCATTACTTACTTGAGAGGTGTACATTCTTACCTCTCTCTGACATATGAGTTCCTTATCTTCCCTCCCTAACCCTGTCCTCTCCCTGACTTTCCCGTCACCGTGGACGGCACTGCCATCCTTCCCGTCTCACAGGCCTGCCGCCTTGGTGTCATCCTTGACTCCGCTCTGTCATTCACCCCACGCATCCAATCCGTCACCAAAGCCTGCCGGTCCCACCTTCCCAATATCGCCAGCATCCGCCCTTTCCTCTCCATCCAACTGCTATCTTGCTGATAGAAGCTCTCATAATATTATCGACTGGATTATTGTGTCAGCCTTCTCTCTGATGTCCCTTCCTCCTGTCTCTCCCCGCTCCAGTCTATTCTTTATTCCGGTGCCCGGATCATCTTTCTACAGAAACGCTCTGGGCCTGTCACTCCCCTCCTCAAAAACGTCCAGTGGTTGCCGTCAACCTTCGCACGAAACAAAAACTTCTCACTCTTGGCTTCAAAGCTCTCCATCACCTTGCCCCCTCCTACCTCTCCTCCCTTCTCTCTTTCTGCTGCCCAGCCTGCACGCTCCGCTCCTCTGCCGCTCACCTCCTCCAGGAGGTCTTCCCAGACTGAGCCCTCCCTTTCCCTCTGCTCCTCTTCCCTTCCCCATTTCCCCTTCTCCCGCCCTCTGCTCTTCCCCTTTCCTCTCCCCACAGCACTTGTCCATATTTGTATATATTATTTATTACTCTACCTATTTTGTTAATGATATGTATGTATCTATGGTTCTAGTTATCTTAATGATATTGACGGCAGACTACTTGTTTTTTGTTCTGTTTTGTTGTCCCCCATTTAGACTGTGAGCCCCTTCTTGGGCAGGGATTGTCTCTATCTGTTGCCAAATTGTACATTCCAAGTGCTTAGTACAGTGCTCTGCACATAGTAAGTGCTCAATAAATACATTTGAATGAATGAAGGAAATAAGCTGACATATATAAGCTCCAGGCATTGGTGACCAGTTTATTTGGCCCATCTCCCTAAAAAAGTTTAGGCGGGTTTAAAAATCGAAAAATTTTAAAAATTTAGAAACTTAGGCGGGTTTCAGGGGCCGCTTTTGATTGGAATTATGCTAAGGGCTGGCATAGGTTCAAGATGGTCAGGTTAATCGCGGGCCCTGCCCCACGTGGGACTCGGTCCAACGCGGAGGGAGGAGGATTTAATTCCCCCTTGTACAGATGAGGAAACTGAAACCCAGGGAGGCTGTGACTCGCCTAAGGTCACACAGCAGACAGATGATGGGGCCGGGATCCAAACTCAGGTCCCCTGTCTCCCAAGCGTGTGCTCTTTCCATTAGGCCACGCTGCTGCCCTATGCCGAGTAACCCTTAATATCCCAATTATCGGAAGTTTTAATTTGATGCGAGAAGTCCTACAGGTTTTCTGAAGAGTGGCATGATCAAAGAAGGCTTGCTCTTTGGGTTTTCTCTTAAAGCAGTGTGATGTGAAATATTCTGACATTTGATGAGAGTTCACCGCCCTGGGCACAAGATTAACTGGTAAACGAACGAAATGTGAGACGCAGCACGGCCTAGCGGAGAACGCACGGGCCCAGAAGGGAGAGGACGTGGGTTCTAATCCCGGCTCGGCTGTATGCCTGCTCTGTGACCTTGGACAAGTCACTTCACTTCTCTGGGTCCCAGTTTCCTTGTCTGTAAAAATTTTTTACAGAATTTTGATAGGTGAAATTTGATACCCGTTCTCCTCCTTAGACTCTGAGCCCCAGGTGAGACAGGGACTAATTGTTTTCTCTTCACGCCAGCCCTTAGCACAGTGCTCAGCACATAGTGTTTAATAAATACCTCTCAATATTATTATATAAGAGAAGTTGTACAGCACGAAAAGTGAACCGTTTTCTACGTACGTTCCCCCGCAATAAGTGGAAGACAGCAGTGCCTTAGATTTTGTTTATAATAGAAACTTTTGAAAACTGTCTTAGATGAAGACTACTTTTCACATATCTAATTCCCACTTATCTCCCAGTGCTTTAAGCAGTAAGCACATCATAATGATAATTGTGGTATTTAAGCACTTACTATGTGCAAAGCACCCTTCTAAACACTGGGGTGGTTACAAGGTAGTCAGGTTGAACACAGTCCCTGTCCCACCTGGGGCTCACAGTCTCAGTCCCCATTTTATAGATGAAGTAACTGAAGCACAGAGAAGGTATAAATGAGTTGCCCAAGGTCACACGGCAGCCACGTGGCCAAGCTGTGATTAGAACCCACGTCCTCTGACTTCCAGGCCCAAGCTCTTTCCACGAGGCCGTGGTGCTTTCAAAGTACTGTAGACTCAAGGATAGCTCCTGCGGCAGTAAGGAGTTATAGACTATATATGTTTTAGCCTAATTGGTGGCCAGTGAAAATCATAAATTTCTGAAGTGTACAGTCTCGAGTTCTAATTTGGTTCATAGTAGCTCAGGGAGGGGTACATCTGACCTTTTTAAATGATCACCTCCAGAAAAGCATTCCGTTATAGTCAGTCAATTGATTGTTCATATTTATCGAGCGTTGACTGTTTACAGAGCACCGTACTAAGGTTTAGGGAGACTTTAGTGTAATGGCGTCGATAGGCACGTTCCCTTCCCACAGAGAGCTTTCAGGCCAGAGGACTTATAACCCAGCAGTGTGGAATTGGGCAGGTTTTAATAATTACGGAGCAGGATGGGAAGGGTGGGCTAGAACGTGGAGAGCCGAGGTCTCATTTGATTAGAGGTGGGTTTTTTTGGTAAGGTTTTGGGAATAGGATGTGCTAAATAAATGCCCCTAAGAAAAGTGTGGGAAAGAAAGCCTTAATTCCAGTAATGGTGCCCAGAAAGGATTTTGGGATTAGGGCCTGAGCTGGAAGCAAAGTAGGGGTGGAGCCAAGTTTCACCATGATGCAGACCAAGGCTCCCCTTCCCCAAGACTGTGGGGAGCTTTGGCCCCAGCGGGGCCGCTTTTTCCCTCCTCCCGCCTCTAATCCCTCACCCCAAATGACAGAGAACTGGACGGTGGGGAAGGGCTGAGGTACAGTCACGGCACTGGCCCGAGGCTACCTACCCACGTCTCCAGAACCCCCTTCGGTCCATCCTTGGAGGGGTTGGAATTTAGAAAAATCCTGGAATCCCTGCCCTCTGCACCACTAATATTCCATCGAGTCCCCGTTCTTCCTGGCATGCTTCTAAAGTGTGAATTTTTTTTCTCTTAATTTATAGAAGTTGCTGGGTGTGTTTCGCTACCGACGAAGACGACCGAACAGCCGAGTGGGTGAGACCGTGCAGGTGCAGAGGGTCTACAAAATGGGTTCACCAAGCTTGTCTACAGCGATGGGTGGACGAAAAACAAAGAGGAAACAGTACCGCCAGGGTGGCGTGTCCTCAGTGCAATGCAGAATACTTAATAGTATTTCCAAAGTTGGGTAAGAGATGTCCTGTTTAAATGAGAACCGTACACGTTTCTTTCCGATTATTTTGTCATCGTCCCGGGGGGGTGGAATTGAATCCAGAACCCCAGCGTGGGGCACGTGAATGGGTCCCAGACCTTGTCCGTTCATATCCATGTGACTCTCCGTCTTCACTGGTTCGATCGCTCGGTGGTGTTCATTCATTTTCAAGCAGTGGTATTTACAGGGCACTTACCGGACGCAGGGAGCTGTAGTGAGCGCTCGGGAGGGTACGGTATAATAGAATCGGTAGGCTCCCTGCCCCTCAAGGAGCTTACGATCCAGTGGGGGAGACCTACATTAAAACAGATTGCAGACATCAATCAGTTGTACTTATCGAGAGCTTACAGAGAGAGTACGATGTAACAGAATTATACAGAGATATGTTCCGTGCCCACACTTTGTGGTGTGTTGCAGAGGGTGGGGTGAATACCGAGTACTTAAAGGGGACAGATACAGAAAGGGGAGGGAGTAGGGAAAGTCAGGGCTTAGTCAGGGAAGGTCTCTGGGAGGAGATGTGAGTTTAATAAGACTTTGAAGGTGGGGAGTTTCGTGGTCTGTTGTATGTGCCGGGGAGGGAGTTAGAGGCCAGAGGGAAGAGGTGGGTAAGGGGCCAGCGGTGAGATAGGATCGAGGAACAGCAAGGAGGTTGGGTTGTAGTGGGAAATCCGTGAGATAAATAGGAAGGGGTAAGATGATTTAATTGATTTAAATCCATTGGTAATGAGGGTTTGATGTGGAGGCGATTGAGGCAAGTCCTGGAGGTTTTTGAGGAGTTGGAGTCACGGAATGAACTTTTTTTTTTTTAAGAAAAATAATCCAGGGATCGGAGTGAAGTATGGACTGGAGTGGGAAGAGACAGGAGGCAGGGAGGTCAGCGAGTTGGCTGAAGCAACGCAGTGGAAAATTATTGCTTGGATGAGAAGGGTAGCGATTTGGAGAGAAAGGAGCTGATTCTAAAAAGGTTGCGAAGGTAGAATCGATAGGATTTGGTGACGGATTGTTTTTGCCTTTGAATGCGGGAGATGAGGAGGATGACAGCAAGGTTGCAGATTTGTGAGGTGGAGGATGGTGGTGCTGTCTACGGTGATGGAAAAGTCACATAGAGGGCAGGGCTTGGGTCGGAAGGTGAGGCGTTGCATTCTGGACGTGTTAAATTGGAAGCGTTGGTGGGACGTCCAAGTCGCGGTGTCCTGAAGGCAGGAGCAGACGTGAGACTGCAGAGAAGGAGGGGGCCGGAGCTAGAGCGGGATATTGAGGAATCTCCCGCACAGAGGTGGTAGTGGGAAATCGGGCAGTGAATGCGCTCTGGGAGCGAATGGGTGTGAATGGAGAACAGAAGGGGACCCAAAACTGAGCCTTGAGGGCTTTCCACAGTTCGAGGGTGGGAGGCAGAGGAGGAGCCCGTGAGAGAGACAGAGAATGAGTAGCCAGAGAGATAGGAGGAGAAGCCAGGAGAGGACAGTCTAAGGGAAGCCGAGGTTGGATACTGTTTCCAGAAGACGGGGGTGTTCCACAGTGCCGAAGCGCAGCTGCAGTTGGATCGAGAGTCGGTTGAGCACACCCTCCCCCCAGTCACTTTTAGTCATGTATTGATAACTCACAAGCAGTTGGGAGGAAAACAGAAAGCGCTTCTTGGGATTTTTGATTTCAAGGAATTCTAAAGAGGCTCTCTACTCTGGAAGGGAGCAAAAGAGAAGTGTTTTCGTCCTCTCCACTGCTAGTATCTTCACGGCCCTACTTTGTTGCATTTTATCACCTGTCTACAGCGCTTCAGAAATAGCAGGAATAGTAGCAGTGCTATCCTTTTTTTTTTTTTTTAATAAGGAATGCACATTTTAGAAGCCCAAGTCAGTACTCCACCAGATTAAACTGATGCCTTTTTCCTGTCTGAAATCTTCAGCTTTTCTGGAAACTGGCCATGGCAAGGTGAGAACTTTTTGAGAAGGGAGACTTGGAAGCGATAGGGGCTTGTCTAGGACATAGAAGATGAAATTGAAGAGATAGGAGAAAGGTTGGGATTTATAAAGTCAGAGGGGAAAATCCTAAGGTAGAAAAGGATATTTTCATGCTTTTAGACCTAAGTGAAAAACTGAAAATACCGTGTACACAGGTGTTCTACAAAATAAAATGACATTCAGTTCTTCCACCCTAGGAGATTACATTTGAAAACAGAACAACCTGATTGCAGGTGGATTGTTGGAAAATGTTTTCGAGTGCACAAAACCATTTCTTTCTTCTTTTTAAATGAAACATGTTTCTAAAAAAAACTACTCGGGGAAAAAACCTCCTGGGAAAACGTTATGATTTGTAGCCCTTGATTGGGGATTTAGGCAAAGAAGGACTAAATATTATAGGCACTTTGTTGCAAGTGTGATTTATTTGATTTTTGCCACGGTATCTCAAATGACTGTTTTGTTACATTTGATAAAGTGGCGGCTCATTCTCCTCCTTTGAATGCTCTTTCGGTCAAAGAGGGCCTGGGAGTGAAAGAATGTTCCAACCACTCTTTTCTAGCTGCTGTCATATTGAGTAGGAAAGAGGAGGAGTGTGGAGTGATGGATTCCGTGCCTCCCGAGATGAGATTCTCCTCTCCTCGGAGAAACCAGGGCTGATGCTGATATTTATGGATTGAATAAATATCAGTGGAGGAAATGAGGAGAGTCAGGGAGGAAAATGGGTTGGGAAGAAGAGAAATAAAAAAGAAAAGAGGGAGGGAAGGGGAGAGAAGAGAAGCAGTGTGGTCTAGTGGAAAGAGCACAGGCCTGGGAGTCAGAGGACTTGGGTTCTAAACCCGGCTCCACCACTTACATTCATTCATTCAAACATGTTTATAGAGCGCCTACTGTGTGCAGAGCACTTGACTATGGGCTTGTACTAAGTGGTACGAAGCGCCCCTTCTCTGCTGTGTGACCTTAGGAAGGTCCTTCACTTCTCTGCGCCTCAGTTACCTCATCTGTCAAATGGGGATGGAGACCGTGAGCCCCACGTGGGACGGGGACTGTGTCCAACCCCGTTTGCTTGTATCCACCTCGGTGCTGCTGCTCCTAATGATTGTGAGCTCGTTTTGGGCAGGGAGTGGGTCCGATGTTATATTGTTGTCTCCCAAGCGCTCAGTACAGTGCTTTGCACACAGTAAGTGCTTAATAAATACGATTGAAGGAAGAAATGACTGAATAATAACCCTGCCGGGCAGCGTACTAAACTTTGGAGTAAATACAAGATAATCCAGCTGGACAAGGTTCTCTTCCCCCATGGAGCTCACAGTTTAAGTAGGAGGAGGAACCGGCATTTCATCCCCATTTTACAGATGAGGAAACCGAGACACAGGGAAGTTCCGTGACTCTCCCAAGGCCACCAGCAGGCAAGTGGTGGAGCCAGGATTAGTACCCAGGGCTTTCTGAGTCCCAGACCCATGCCCTTTTTCAACTAGGCCACCCTGCTTCCCTGAAGAAATATATTTTGAGAAATAGATTTACCGTTTCATGTAGAAAAACTCAAGGTAGATTTCTTAATTAGGTTGAAAATGAGCAAGTGAGATACATTGAACCCTAAAAGGCATCTGTAAGCAATTCATTGTCGTATTTATTGAGCGCTTACTATGCGCAGAGAGCTGTATTAAGTGCTTGGAAAGTACAATATGTCAATAAAGAGAGACAGTCCCTGCTGCATCAATATTAGGCAGAAGTAGTAAAATCATGTTATATGATGCGGTCCCTTCTTTCTGTAGACTTTATATTAAGATAGAAGTAATATGAAGTGACTGCCGTGTGCTGAACACTCTGCTAAGAGCTGGGGGGAATCACTAGACAGGTGAGAATCAGAACAGTTCCTGGGCCTTTGGGGGCGGGGATGTCAATCTCAAGCTGAAGTTCTGATAGTTTTAGGTTTCTGGAAAGGAAAACCATCCCAGCGGAGGCCGGCAGAAGCTCTCCCTCTCTGCCCCAATATACTCCAGGCTTTCCTGTCCACCTTCAGCTTAATCCTCTTTCTAACCCCAGCCCGGATCCACTTCCAGACCTGGCACTGGTTCAGGGCTTGGCGATGTCATCCGGGTGGGAACAGCCCCGCGAGTGTCCGCAACCGTGTCTTCGTAACTTTTTGGGAAACAGGCCGTGGCTTAGAGCCTCCGAGCGGCAAATTACTTCCCCAGCAGGTTCCACGCATTTGCGTATCTTTTACTCAGAGTTAGTTCCAGCCCAGGAAACAGCCTTTACGTATCATTTAAGGAGGAAAGGCATCCACTGTACTGGGAAAAACATTTGCTTACCAGTATAATCTGTAGAGAATACACTTCCCCATAGCGGTTTGTTTTTTTCCAAAAAAGCTTTGGCTGGTGTCCCACACTTCCTGTAGTTACAGGGAAATCGATTTGGTTCCTGGATAAAGAAAATCCAGAAGGGAGGGTCTCAGGATTTCAGAAATCCTAGGAGGTACGGTGAACCAAAGGGGAAGCCTCTAATCACGGGCCTATCTTTGGATATACTTTAATTGTAAACAGCAATTGGGCGTTTTTTTTTAATGGTGTTTAAGGGCTTACTGTCTACCAGGCTCTGTACTCGGCACTGGGATAGATACAAGACAATCAGGTTGAACGGTCGGTTCCATTTAGGGCTCGCAGGCTTAAACCTCATTTAAAACGGAGGTAACTGAAGCACGGGGAAGCGATGTGTCCTGTCAGTCACCCGGCAGGCAAGTGGCAGAGGCGGGATCGGAACCCAGGTCCTCCTCCCGACTCCCAGACGCGTGCTCTCTCCAGGAGGCTACACTGCTGTGATACTTTCGGGTGACATCAGGTAGCTGAAGTCACGGAGTTTGGTTGGGTAAATAGTTCCCAACGCTTTGGAGCATCCCAGGAGTCGGGAGTGAGAACTGTGGAAAACTCCACCGCGGGAAAGAGCCTCGTATGGCCCGGCATCTCAAACGCCTTCTGTTGTCGGGACCGGGGCCCTGCAGAACACAGGCGACTTTCCAGCACGTACGACTGAGACCCTCATCCAGACTACTGGCGGGGTCACCCCAAGGGCCGGAGCTACGGAATATGGCGGAGCACCTGGACTCGGCGACATCCCGGCCGAGGTCTGGAAGCGGGGAGTCGTCCTACTGCTTCTACGCTCGCCTAGGCGTCTCCTCCGAGGGGAGTGCCGAGGAGATGCTGCCATCGTCACTTTCTTCAGGGAAAAAATCGGATGGTGGCCACTCCCGAGGCGTATAATTGCTCTCTGTTCTAATCCTGGCTCTGCCGCTTGTCTGCTGGATGACCTTGGGGAGGTCACTTTACTTCAATTAGACTGTAAAGGCAGGGCAGGGACTGTCTCTATTTGTTGCCGTTTTGTACATTCCAAGTGCTTAGTACAGTGCTCTGCACATAGTAAGCACTCAATAAATACTATTGAATGAATGAATGAATTCTCTGAGCCTCAGTCCCCTCATCTGGGGATAATGACACGAGCTCCACGTGGGACAACCCGATCACCGTATATTTACCCCAGTGCGTAGAACAGTGCTTGGCACATAGTAAGCGCTTACCAAATACCATCATTTCTTTTTGTTTTTCAGGATTATGACGACTTCGGTATTAATGGGTTTGCATCTAATGTGAAGTCAGATTACTTCTTTGGGGTACTTTTCAGAGTCCATCTCCTTGCTCCTTTCACAGTTTGTTTTTTTTCCCTTCTCTGCCGCAGGCCCGGTTGTTTACGTCTTAGACCTAGCCGACAGACTGATCTCGAAAGCTTGCCCGTTCGCCGCGGCCGGAATAATGGTTGGCTCGATCTACTGGACAGCCGTGACGTACGGAGCAGTGACGGTGATGCAGGTTGATAATTTTACTGCCTTTTTGTCTAGTTACCCTCGTTGCTCTCTAAGTTTTGCCGGGTGGGACGGGGGGGTCTCTGCTTCCTCTGAAGGAGCCCAGGCTTGGATAAAAACTGTGGCAGGGCGGGCAGAGAGAGGGACTCCCTCTAGGTGCTTTCGTACCCCTACACCGTAAGACCCAAGATTTCTCAGAAGCCGTGAGAGCCCCGTATCGTCGGGGAAAAGCCCTCCTCGTTAGAATGGAGGTGGGGCCAAACGGTCAAGGCAGTGGACTTGAAATCCGGCGATCCTCCCCGTGCCCGGTCAAAGCCGCCGACGGCTTGGTTGTCCTCTTCCTCCTGCAAAGCCGTTTTGAGGCCGTGTGGCCTCGGGGACAGAGGGAAGGGCTTGGGTTCAGTAGATCTGGGTCCTAGTTTAGACCTGGATCCTAGTTCCAGCAGCGCCGCTGACCTGCTGTGTGCCCTGAGGCAAGTCTAATTTAGTCGGCCCATCAAAGGTGCTTACTGAACATTAACTGCGTGAAGAGCACAGTACTAAGCGATTGGGAAAGTACAGCACAACTTGTTGTCTGTCTCTCCCTTCTAGCCTGTGAGCCCGTCTCTCTATCCGTTGCCGAATTGTACTTTCCAAGCGCCTAGTACAGTGCTGTGCACACAGTGAGCGCTCGATAAATATGATTGAATGAATGAATGATCCTTGCCCTCAAGCAGTTTGCAGTCTAGTCGAAAAGCAGAGCAGAAGAGAGACGTGCAATGCCCAACGGGACGAGGAAAGATATGTATAGATACGTACATAAAGACAATCCGTACCTCAGTTTCCCTTCATTTGAAAATGGAGGTAATACCGTCTACTTGTCCGTACCTCACGGGGCTGTTGAGAGGCTAAAAGGAGATAACGGAGGTGAAAGCGCAGTGGGACGCTAAACGCGCCCCTTGTCTTCTAGGTGGTATTATCGGTCACTCACCGAGTGGTCAGGAGCCCCAACTCCCGCCGATGGCCGCCAGATTCTCCCTCTCCCCGGGCCAGACTCAGGGCCGAACACGGGAGCGGAATTGGAGAGGGGAATTCCTCTCCTCCACGCTCCGGGGGAATGCTTATTCCTTCCGGCGCAAAGAGGAGCGAAGGTACGGCGGTCGGTAGGGCTTGAGATAGATGTTTATGCGGCCGGGGTTGGCGGGGCCCGGCTTCCAGTCAGTGCCGTTATTCTCCGTTTCCTTTATCCCAGAGGAGGAGCGGCCCGACAGCTCCTGGAAATGTATCGCTTGGGAGGAACGGCTAGTCCCCCGGGGAGCTACCTCATGAGTGGTGCCTACCTTTCTCCCGTTATTCAGGCAGCTGAGCCCCTGGGCCATTTTGAGTCAAGTTTCCTCATAATTACAATAGGATCGTGTAGATTAAAATAACTAAACGTTTGGCCACGAGCCAGTTTTGCCGAACGCAGCGTGGCACGCCAACGGGCTAAGTAATTAGGTTTCCCCGGGGGGATGGCGAGCCGGCCAATCGAGGCTAGCGAAATTACGAAACGGCCGGCGCTGCAAGTTAGAAGAATTGCTAACTGGAATTCCATTCCGCCACCCCTGAGGCAAGCAGGCTGTGGTGGGGGAGCGGGGAGGAAGGCTGGGGACAGGGGAGTACCTGCACGCAACACAGGCCAAGGTAGCAGCCCGGTCCAGTGGTTAGAGCCCAGTGCTGGGAGTCAGAAGGACCTGGGTTCCAATACTGGCTCCGCCGCTCATCTGCTCTGCGGGACCCAGGACGAGGCACTTTATATTGCTATACCGTACTCTCCCCAGGAGAGTACAGTGCTCTGCACATAGTCTGCACTCAATACAGTCGTCTGACTGATTCCTTGTGAACTTGGACCTTCTGACTGTCGCTGAGGCCCGCCGGTCTTTCCCTCCTACAGAATTTTCCAGATCTGCTCCTCCTCTCTCCCACCCCGTCCCAGGCCCTTATGACATCCTGCCTAAACTGCTCCGTCAGCCTCCTCCGTGGTCTCCCTGCCTCGAGCTACTCCTTCCTCTGGGTCGTACTGCTGCCCGGGTAGGACTTGAACACAGGTCTCTCCATTCCTCAGCAACGTCCAGTGGTCTATTCATCCACTCATCTATGTAACAAAGAGAAACTTCTGACCGGTGGTGTAAAGGGATCAGTTATCAGTTGTCTCCCTCTTACTCATCAACTCTCTTCTCCCAGCCTACCCCAGCTCGTACTCATTCGCCTTCCCCGGTTAACCTCACTCTGCCTCGTTCTCGACTCCGCTGCCTCCAACGGCTCTCTCACGCGCCCTTCCTCCTGCTCCAGGTCCTCCAGAACCCAGCTCTCCCCATGTTCAAGGACGTCTGGACCTGCACATTCTATCCTTTGTTCAGCTATTTCATCCTCATGTCTTTGGGCTGCTCGGTGTTATCCTACGCCTGCCTCCCCCATTAGACTGTAAACTCCCGGAGGGGCAGAGACCACATATTTTCCTTCTGGTCTACTTTCCCAAGCACTTAATTCGGTGCTCTGCACCTGATGGGTGCTCGCTATCGAAAGCTGACCTCCCTCAGAAGGTGGGCCCGCGTAAGCTCATCTTCCCAGATTATACGCATCCCACGGCCACCCTTAGCGTTTGCTTTTATTCGCCTCCCCTTATAAAAATAATTAGGGTGTTTTTTAAGCACCTACCACGTGCCAAGCGCCGATTCGAAGCGTCGGGTAGATACGAGCTAATCAGGTTGGCCGCCGTCCCCGTCCCGCATGGGGCTCACGGTCTTGATCCCCATTTAACAGATGAGGCCCAGAGAAGTGACTTTCCCAAGGTCACCCGACACGCAAGTTGTCGGCGCCGGGATTAGAACCCAGGTCCGTCTGACTCCCAGGCCCATGCTCTGTCCACTAGGCCACGCTGCAAACATTAATATACGCTGACTGAATTATCTCTCTATCCTTCCATGCTCCTGTTATCTGCAGCTATCGCATGCCTTTCTCCTGTTTTCAGGTCCTTGCTGTGTGTCGGACACCATATTGAGAACAATTGAGTACAATTAAGCAGGGGCTCAGGAGATACCGTCGATTGCCTGATTTCCCATGCCCGCTCTTTCACTGACTGCCCAGCCTGCCCCTTTCGGGAAAGGAGAGCGAGGGAATTCCTGGGATTTGGGGAGCGTTAGAAATCTAGTTTGATCACTTGTTTCTCCCCTAGAGGTGGGGGACTCTCTATTTTTCTCCTTTTGTGATTCGTCTCAGGCCTAATATATTGCACCTACTCTCACGGGAATGCTGCTCTGTGAATCCGCTAGGCAAGCAGTTCGCTGGCAACTAATGTTCTCGTAGAAATTTTAGGACTCGTGTCTGAGTAACAAATGTGTACGTACATAAAAGCCGACCTGCAGTGACCCCAGGAAAATGAATTTACTGGCCGTAGGCATTCGCCTCCCCCTTTGGTCGGACCTCACAGCTTATTCTGAAGACCTTTTCTTATTCCCGGGGTGATCGTGGAGCCAATATACCTACAGAAAGAACCCGACTTACACGTGGATGATCGGTGCCAAGCTCTTTGGTTGTCTCATCTTTGTTTTTACGTGGCAAACCGTTCTGCCTCTCCCAGGTCGTGGGCCATAAAGAAGGTCTCGACGTTATGGAAAGAGCAGACCCCCTGTTTCTCTTGATTGGACTCCCTACTATCCCCGTCATGCTGATTCTGGGCAAGATGATTCGCTGGGAGGATTATGTGCTTCGACTGTGGCGTAAATATTCGAATAAACTCCAAATCCTGAACAGCATATTTCCAGGTAATAAAATCCGCCTTCCTCGGGGAAGTCTGCAGCTAAGGAAGCGTAGTCGGGTGGGTCACCTGTAAGAGCCGATGAGTACAGATGTTCAGAGAGAGAAATCCGGACTTATTCTTTGCACGTGAAGGTGATGAATGTGGAGGTTGGGATTGAAAGTCAGAATCAAGGTGTCCAGATTTATAGTGAGTCGCGTAGAGGGCAGGTGCGCGCCCCACCCCCCCGGCCCGATCCTTTCCTCAGAACACACTGTGGTTGTTTCTCCAGGAATCGGATGTCCCGTTCCTCGTATCCCAGCCGAGGCCAACCCTCTGGCTGACCACGTGTCTGCCACCCGTATCCTATGTGGCGCCCTGGTCTTCCCCACCGTCGCGACGATTGTCGGGAAGCTGATGTTCAGCAGTGTTAGTTCCAACCTACAAAGGACAATCTTGGTAAGGTGGAAGGAACGTTGCTTTTCTGCCATGGAAACATTGAGTCGGGGCTGCTTCGACTGAGGGCGTCGCACTCCCTGTGGGCCCAGAAGGGGCGGCTAGGGAAGACCGAGAGCCCCTTGGGGGTAGGGCTCGTGACTTCCAACTCTGTTTTACTCTCCCGAGCACTCATCCAGTGCTCCGCACCCTGGAAGCGCTCAGTACCCGCCCCTGACGGATTGATTGATCGTTGGATCGGGTGCGGACAGCAGGACTGACCTGTGCCCGGGGCTCGGTTCAGTCTCTGCCCTAGATCTTATATCTAAGCAACCGTGACCCTGGCAAGACGGGAAGGCAAGCATCCAAATAGCTACAGTGTCGTTAAAGAAGCAGAGAGGCAGCGTGGCCTAATGGATAGAGCATGGGCCCAAGAGTCCGAAGGACCTGGGTTCTCATCCCAGCTCCGCCACTTGTCTCCTGTGTGACCGTGGGCAAGTCACTTCTCTTCTCTGTGCCTCTTACCTCTTCTGTACAGGGGAGATTAAGACTGTGAGCACCATGTGGGACATGGACTGTGTCCAATCTAATAAACTGTCATCTCCCCCCGCCCAGCGTTTAGTATGGTACCTGGCACATAGTAAGCGTTTAACAAATACCGTTAAAAAAAAAAACTACACAGGGGTACGAGTGGATGGTGCCAGGCTGTGAGGGAAGGGGGAAAGGGCTGGAGCTGCACAGGTAGGTAAGGTTGAACATGTAAGCTAGAGTTGAGCCAGAGGTAATCCACTACCTCTGATGGTGGATTGTCTCGTCGAGGAAGATGGATAGGACTTTGGGAGGAGGTTTCGGGACCAGGCAGGAGTCAATCAATCCATCGGTGATATTTATTGAGCGCTTACGATGTGCTGCGTACATGTACCGAGCACTTGGGAGAGCACAATACAACGGAATTAGCAGACCCGGCCGCCGCCCATAACGATATTACAGTCTTGAGGGGGCGCCGGGCATTAATATCAATAATCTACATGCGAGGAGGTTGTCACAGCCCCGCTCACCCCCGTCTCTGTTCCGCTAGGGCGCAGAACTCAGTGAACAAGTAGGAAGGCAAGCGTGCAGCAGTGGGTATTGAGTACTTACTGTGTCCCTCTGGACCGTAAGCTCGTTGTGTCTACTATTGTATGGTAAGCGCTCAATAAATACTGTTGAATGAGCGCAGAGCGGTGTACTGAGCGCTTGGGAGAGGGCAAGACTGAGTTAGCATACACAATCCCTGCTCACAAGGCGCTTACAGACTAGAAGGGGGAGATGGACGTGAAAAGACATTACGGGTAGGGGAGAGGGCGGAGTGAAATCACATTGCCAAGTGAACCCACTCCCCTGTGGTCACCAAGGAAGGCTTCCTGGGAGAATAGTCATTCCAGAGTGCTTGCTTAAGGAAAGGAAGGCGGTGCCTTGGGGACCATCCATCGACCATATTTATCGAGCGCTTACTGTGTGCAGAGCACACAGCTTGGGAGAGTACAGTGTAACAGACACATTCCCTGCCTGTAGGAAGCTTACGGTCAAGAAGTACAAGAACGCACAGAGGTTGTGGAGGGGAAGCAGTGTGGCCTAATGGATAGAGAGACTCTCCCACTTGTCTGCTGCGTGACCTTGGGCAAGTCACTTCATTTCTCTGTGCCTCCGTTCCCTCATTTGTAAAATGGGGAGTAAAGCTGTGAGCCCCACGTGGGACGTGGACTGCGTCCAACCTGGTTGTCTTCTGTCTACCCCAGTGCTTAGAAGAGTGCCTGGCACATAGTAAGCGCTTAACCAGTTCCATAAGGGGGCAAAGAAAATGAGATCAGAGGGCACGGCGAAAGGCTGGGGGTGGGAAGCTCCTTGATTAAAAAAATTTTTTTGGAAATTTTTATGGTATTTGTTAAGCGCTTACTAGGTGCCAGGCATAGTAAGCGCTGAGGTAGATAAAAGGCAGTCAGGTTGGACATGGTCCCTGTCGCACATGGGCCTCGATCTGACCCTAAGGCCCGCGAGAAGCCCCATAACGCCCGGGGTGTCAAAATGGAAAGCAACGAGCCGAGAAGCAACTTTTTGTGGGGCATAGAGGGACGGGAGGCAGCAATCCTGTTCTGCCGGCACTGAAAGACTTTTTCTGTATTTCCCTTTCAGGGTGGAATTGCTTTCGTGGCCATAAAAGGAGCTTTTAAGGTTTACTTCAAACAGCAACAATATTTGCGGCAAGCCCACCGCAAAATACTAAACTATCCGGAACAAGAAGAAGCGTAAGGCCGTGCGCCCCCCACTGTTGTACAATCTCACCCACCTGAGTATGTCGTGTTGTTTTTGATTCGATCATTATTGCTTAGTGGATACTTGTGATAAGTTGCTGCTCCTATATTTTTTAAAAAATATAATAAAGCACTTATGGCAGGGCAGAGATCCTCTCGGTAATCACTGAACTTCCCAGAATGTGATCTCCTTGATTTGTGGTATGAATTCCCGTATGGCAGCTGCATTTCTCAGCATGGAACAGACTGGACTCTGTGTTTTCTCCAGGCAGAAGCGTGCGAACGCCAGATCAGGCAAGTAGAGAGGGAAACACAGACTGTTGGCTCCCTATAGCCTTTTTTTATATATATACACTGAATATGGTATATAAGCACACGCACACATTCCTTCCACAGGTCACCCAACCGTCCACGAGGAGAGTGGGGACTGATTTCCGTTGTCGGTGTAATAAGGCTTAACGGCCAGGCAGGAGCGTTCGTCGATCTGAGTGGACTTGAACATTCTCATTGAGATACGCGGTAGACGCGCTGGAGTCCGGAGGATGAAACGGTCCCGGAACGTGCGTGAGCCGATCCGACGTCCCCGCTAAAACGCTCAGGGCCTCCGCTCCTTCCGTCCAGACCGAACGTGATCTGGACGAAGCGGGAAGTCTGCAGCGCAGGGTCCCCCGAGGGCCTGCCGGGCGGCAGGTGGGAGGCTCTTCTCGCCCAGGCTGGGCCAGGCTAGGGGGAAGGGCGGGTGGGGACCCTGCTGGGTGGGATCGGGGCCGCCGATCCGCGAGTGGCTTCCGCCGAGAGAGGACACCGCGAAAGTCGCCCCCTCCGGGACGGAAGCGGCCGCCGTATCCAGAGGAGACCTCGGAACACTTATTCTCCTGCCGGTCGAAGGGGAGAGTACCGTTACACGATACAACTTCCAGACCGCCGGCCCGCAGCCTCCCCGGGAGACGTTAAGACGCGTCTCTTTCGACAGGAGCGGTTGGTGTGGAAGAGGAACACTAATATCTCCAGAGTCTAGTCACCATCGTCCCGGTTAACGCGGCCAGGACTGTACCGATCCCGGTTCTCCTGAGGCGAGCCTCCGAAGGAAGCCAGCAGCGAGCCGTAGATGGCCGCGGGCTCGCGTCACACTAACGTCCTTCGTCGTCTTGCGGGGGGACCGTCCTCCCGGTCTGGGGCCCGAAATTCTCAAAAAAGATTCCCGACGTCGTTGCTCCAGCGGGTGTCCGGCGTGTGGAGAGCAGGAAACGTTTCCCCTTCCTGCTGGAGAAAAAGGGACTCCTTGACCGTGCAGTGGCTCCGCAAGCAGTTTGTTTTGGGTGCAATAATGTCTAATAGTTTTAGTGAATCAAAACTTCTGTCTAAAATGAGATTCTCAAATAGGGGGCATAGTGTAGAAACGTGTCTAATACCGTCCGTACAGTGGCCGTGGAGTGTTTGAAAGCCGAAGCTATTTGGAGAAAGGGAGAAGAGACCCGGATTCAACCGCCATGGAGAATCCCGTCCCGTCGGTGAAGGGAGAAGAGCGTGTCGATTTCTGGGTTGTTTTGATTTTCGGGTGTATAGAGAGATGATTTCTATTTTGCGACTGAACCCCGTGAAACGCATCTGTGTTCTGGTTAGTCTTCCTCTGGAAGAAAGAGCGTAGTTTGGGGGAACTGCCTTTCGGAGCCCCTTCCCGGAGGGAGCAGCTTCTGCTTAGGCAGAGAGCCACGAAAGGCGCCGAGGGGCGGTTGGTTGGGGTGAAGGGGGATGGATCGGAGGAAGAGGCGCCCGGGGACGGCGAGGGCGGATGTCGGGGTCTCTCAGGACGCCGAACACGTCTGCCGGGCCCAGGGAGGGTCGGGAGGCCAAGAGGGAGGAGGGGCGAGGCTGAGCTGTCGAGGGGCGGCGGGGGTGTCGGTTGTTTCATCTTTACATCCGAACCTTGTCTCTCTTTTCAACCATCTGTAAGCTTCCACCAAATCCAACAGTGGAAACTAATGGACCCCTACTCTGGGGGCGGAGAGAGTAGCTTCACGGAAAAGTCGCGGAAAACACCATCCGGCCTACTCTCGTTAAAACAGAACTGTGAAGTGGAGAAAAATGACAAACTCAGTGACTTAGTCTATCACTGTCTTGCTAATTATGCTGTAAAATGCACAGAATCTTGTTTAATATTGCAAAATATATCAGTACTGGCTGTTTTCGATTGAATAAAGGATTTTTATGTTCTCTACGCGTATTTTTTCTGTGGAGAGGGGCACGGTTGGTTCTAAGATTTCCACTTTCCAAATGGCTGACGAGGTCAGTCCTCAAATGAGTGAGTTCTTATCATTTCTCCAGCTAAATACCGACCAGATACTCTCTGTTTCATTTAAGGAGCTGTCACCGTAATCCTGCAACCCCCTCCGGGCCATGTTCTGACTCCGGCCCTCCCGGCGGCTTATATATATCGATAAAGTAGCCATTGATTTGGTTAGATGAATCGATGGTCTCAATCCAGCACCTAACCCCGCTGTGAAACGTCCCAACGTGGCTCGGAGAGTCCGAAGAGATGGCTGGAACGGTGGAAGGGAGGAGGCCCCCACCTGGGCCGGGCCGTCCCCAAGTCTGGAAGGACAGGTATAGAGTTTTATATCGGTTTTCATCGGAGTCTGTTAACGTTAACAGAAACCGGAAACGTGTACAATTAAGCCTTAGCCCGCTTCATCCAGGTTCCCCAAATAGGGTGGTTTTCTTATCGGTACGTCAGTGGTATTTGTTGAGTACTCACTAAGCACTCGGGAAAGTAATAATAATAACGTTGGTATCTGTTAAGCGCTTAGAAGGTGCCGAGCGCTGTTGTGAGCGCTGGGGTAGATAAAGGGTAACAGGTTGTCCCACCTGAGGCTCACAGTCTTCAACCCCATTTTCCAGATGAAGGAACCGAGGCACCGAGAAGTGAAGTGACTTTTGCCCCAAAGTCACACAGCTGACAGGTGGCGGAGCCGGGATCGGAACCCATGACCTCTGATTCCTAAGCCCGGGCTCTTTCCACTGAGCCCCGCTGCTTCTAATGCAGGAGTCGGTAGGGTGATGTCTGCTCACTAGGAACTCACCTGGTGGGGGGCAGACATTAAATTCGGGATAGGGGAAATAGAGGAGGAGAATATTGGGAGAAGTGTTGTGGAGCTGGAGCTTAAAAGTACTTCAGGGACCCCCAAGCAAGTGCTTGATACCGAGGGGAGGCCTCACAGGGGAAATAAAGAGCTTAGTCAGGGAAGACCTCTTGGAGTTGTGCTCTCAAGAGGGTTTTAAAGTTGGGAACAGTCGGGGTTCGTCGGCTGTGAGAAGCGGTAGATGTTAGTGGCTAGAGCATGAGTCAGGAGGACCTTGATTCTAATCCCAGCTCTGCCGTGTGACCTTCGACAAGTCACCTAATTCCTCTGTGGCTCAGTGACCTCATCCCTAAAATGGGGATTAAGACTGTGAGCCCCGTGCGGGACGGACCGTGTCCAACCTTGAGCTCCTATCAGCCCCAGTGCTTGATATGGAGTCTAGCACAGAGCACTTAAGTGCCATAAAAAGGAGGAGGGGAAGGAGGAGATTCAGGCTCGAGGGAAAATATAGGTAACGGTTTGATGGAGGGAGGCGTGAGATCGAGGTACAGAGAGTAAATTGGGGTTAGAGAAGCAGAGGGGGTAGATTGGGTGTAGTAAGAAGTCACCAAGGGAGAGAGCCGAAGGGGTGCCTTCAAGCAGACTGTAAGGGGTGATGCAGAGGTGGATGGACAACAATTGGAGGTTGGGGGGGAGATGCGGAATGAGCGGTTTTCAAAAAAAATGGAGGAAACAGAGTGAAGTATGGCTTGGAGAGAGGAGAGACAGGAGGCGGAGTCAGCAAGGAGGCGGTAATCGAGGCGACGGATTATAGGTGCTCGGATCGACCCGGTAGCCTTTTGGATGGAGAGGGAAGGGCGGATTCTACAGCTGTGAAATGAGAACTGCCAGGACTTGGTGACAGGTTGGATGGCTTGGAAGATGAGTCGAGGATCGCACCACGGTCATGGGCGTGCGAGACAGGGAGGGCGGCGGTGCTGACCGTGGTGACGGCAGAGTCTGGGGGAGGACGGTTGGGGGAGAGGGGGATGAGGAAGTCTATCGGGGGTGACCTGGAGGCAGGAGAAAGTGAGACTGCAGGGAAGGAGAAGTCAGGGCTGGAGATTTTCATCCAGAAAACTGGAACGTGAGTGCAGAGTCCTTCATCTTTTGGAAGATTGGGAGGAATGTGGGGAAACCGAAGGCCCTGTACTAAATGCCGGGGTAGTTAGAAGTCAATCAGGTTGGACACAGACCCCGTCCCACATGGGGCTCACGGTCTCGATCCCCATTTTAGACTGAGGCCCAGAGAAGTAAAGTGACTCGCCCAGGGCCACGCAGCAGACAGACGGCAGATCCAGGATTAGAACCCAGGTCCTTCTGACTCTCAGACCCATGTTATCCACTAGGCCGGGCTGCTCCCACCAGACTTGGGTTCACAAGGCAGCTCGCTGGCCGGGAATCTCCCTCCTCCCCGATTCCAGGGTCAGACGCTGCCTCTCCACCCCAGTGCTGGCACGTAGTAAGCGCTTAACGAACGCCACAATTATTAGTATTTCTGAAACCGTCACGCACAGCCTCTGACTGGTCTCTGTCCTTTCCCGTGGGCACTTCTAGCCGCCCCCGGTGACACGGGAGGAACGTCTCTTCCCGGCTGGCGGTGGCGTTCCCACCTCACCTCTTTTTCCCTGGGATCATCAGGGGTAAGGTGGCCAGTTGCCTCACTTTTTTTACCGACTCTAAACTCACTGTGGGCGGGGAATGTCCACCAACTCTCGTATTGTACTGTCCCAAGCGCTCGGTACCGTGCCCTGCCCGCGGTAAACGTCCGATGCCAGTGATAGATGCCGGCTGGTCCGGTTTGCAGCTCGTGCCTCCTGTCCAAATACCGGTCGCTTCTCGTAGGGCCTTTGCATTTTCCAAACCCAGCTGCCTGCCAAGTTCTGCCCCTCAGAAGCAGCCACCGTGTTCAGGGAAGGAACACACCGGGTAGGCCAGTTGAAGGGGAGATGGTGTCAGAGAGCCCCCGGAGAGAGATTTGAGGTGCGGGTCGACTCGGTGGACTTCCACTAAGTGGAAACAGTGTGGCCTAGTGGGCCTGGGAGGCAGAGGATCTGGGTTCTAATCTGGCCTCCTCTACTTGTCTGCTCTGTGACCTTGGCTGAGTCACCTACCTTCTCCGGGGCTCGGTTTCTTCACCTAGAAAATGGGGACTAAATCCTACTTGGACCCTGAGCCCTATTCGGGACGGGGACTGTGTCCAATCTGATGCATTCGTTCCGTGGGATTTATTGAGCGCTTACCGTGTGCAGAGCACTGTACTGGGCGCTTGGAAAGTACAACTCGGCACCAAATGGATTATCTTGTCTCCACCCCAGAGGTTGGCACGTGGTAAGCCCGTGACAGATACCGTAATCATTATTATAAAGTGGCCTATATGATGTCATTGGGTTAGTTCACGTGCCTGATGAGGCAACTGGGTGGCATATTATTGTGCCCTCAGTGGCCACCCTCCTTTGGGGCAGGTGGCCGGTTCAACTCCGGTCTCGGTTGCCCTCCAGGGTGGACACAGGTGGTAAGCAGTGTAGCTCTGTGGAAAGAGCCCGGGCTTGGGAGTCAGAAGTCACGGGTTCAAATCCCGGCTCTGCCACTTGTCAGCTGTGTGACTGGGGCAAGTCACAACTTCTCTGGGCCTCAGTGACCTCATCTGTAAAATGGGGATCAAGACTGTGAGCCCCATGTGGGACAACCTGATCACCTTGTATCCCCCAGCGCTTAGAACAGTGCTCTGCACATAGTGAGCGCTTAACACATACCAACATGATTACTGTCCCACAGAGGCCTCAGGAACTATGTAAATGAAGGGCTTCTTGGAATCTTTTTTTTCATGGTATTAAAGCGCTTACTATGTGCCAGGAACTGGAGGCCAGTATCTTTTATCTACCCCAGCGCTTAGAACAGTGTTTAACAAATACCATTACACAAGGTAATCCGGTTGGAAACGGTCCATGACCCACACGGATCCTCATTCGACGAGTGAGGTAGCTGGGACACAAGTGGAGTCACCGGCCCAAGGTCACACACTGGACAAGTGGCAGAGCCAGGATTAGATCCCAGGTCCCTCTAACTCCGGGGCCCACGTTCTAACCACTAGGCCACGCTGCTTCTCAGCGTGTAGTAATGGGGAGTAATGGGATACAGACCGTGACCTCTAGACAAAAGCTTCTCGGAGGCCGGGACCGTGTCCGTCAACTCGGTTGTATTGGACTCTCCCAAATGCTTAGTACAGTGCTCCGCCCATAGTACTGAATGAATAGTAAGCGCTCAATAAACACGATGGATCGATCGATGACAGCTCGGCCTATGGCTGGCAAAACGTCTGGGCAAACCCAGCTGTCGCTCAGTGGCTCTGATCAGACCCGGGGTCGCTGATCCAAAATCAAAGTCCTAAAAGCTCAGGTGGATGAGCAGGGGGTGGGGTAAGGCCGGAGACGCTCGGCTCTCCCAAAGATATTCTCCCGAACCGCAAATTCCCAAGTCCCTCAGACTAGGGGAGGGCATTTCTGGCTCTCCCCTCGATCAATCGTCAATCAGTGGTATTTACTGAGCGCTTATTGGGTGCAGAGCCCTGTACTTAGGAGCCTACTCTCCTTTAGAAGTCCAGGAATCACAGCTTCCCAAAGATGTTCCTCATATTAAACCCACGTACGTTTCTCCAGCTTGAGAGAAGCAGCGCGGCCTCGTTTGAAAGAGGCTGGGCCTGGAAGTCAGAGGACCTCGGTTTCTCTAATCCCAGCTCTGCCGCTCGCCTGGTGTGTGACCTTGGGCAAGTTATTTGACTTCTCTGTGCCTCGGTTCCCTCATCTGTCAAAGAAGGATTCCATACGTCCTCTCCCTCCTGCTTAGAATATAATAATAATAATTACGGTATTTAAGCGCTTGGGTAGATACAAGGTAGTCGGGTTGTCCCACGTGGGGCTCACAGTTTTAATCCCCGTTTTACAGAGGCACAGAGAAGTTAAGTGGCTTGCCCATGGTCACAAAGCAGACAGGTGGCAGAGTTCGGGATTAGAACCCATGACCCTCTGACTCCCAGGCCCGTGCTCTATCCACTAAACCACGCTTATGTGAGGTCTGTAATTTATTGATTTTCCTCTAATTTATTTGTTTATATTACTGTCCGTCTCCCTCTTTAGACTGAAAGCTCTTCGTGGGCATGGAATGTTTCTGTTTCTCCCAAGTGCTCAGTACAGTGGTCTGCACACGGTGAGCGCTCGATAAATACAATTCATGTGGGATGTGATGGTGTATCTCCCCCAGTGTACAGTACAATGTTCGGCCCATGGTAAGCCCTTAACTAATATGACATTATTAATAGTATTAATATTTCACTGGAGCGAATAGGCAATTCCATAAAACGCCACAAGAGATGAAGCTGTTCACACTCTCTTCAGGGAGAACGATGGGCCTCTTCCCATTAAGAGAAGCAGCGTGGCCTGGGAGTCGGAGGTCGTGGGTTCTAATCCCGGCACCGCCACTTGTCAGCTGTGGGACTTCGCTTCTCCGGGCCTCAGTTCCCTCATCTGTCAAACGGGGATGAAGACCGTGAGCCCCACCTGGGACCACCCGATGACCTTGTATCTCCCCCGGCGCTTAGAACGGCGCTTGGCACATAATAAGCGCTTAATAGATATCATTCTTATTATCATCAAAGGGGCGAGAAAGCCGCCCAGCCCCAGCCTGCCGTCCCGTGCCACGCCCGGGATCCCGCCGACTCAAAAGACTCCAAGTACACAGCGGGATCCAAATCCAGATCGTTTATTGTAAACAGGGCGGCCCTCGCGGTCCCTCCCCCGGCGGGCTGCCGCGTGGGCAGGGACGCACAGACTCCCCGGGGCCCAAAGCCACCGCACAGACGGGCACCCGGAAGAGTTACAGAGAACTAATCATAACTTAGAAGTGATTTCACCAATCTGATGTAACGAGCACAGAGAGAGAGAGAGAGAATGACAGTGTCCCGGGCAGTCAGTTATTGCTTGGAAACACACACGCCACGCGCGCACATACACAGAGCAGCCTTGTCTCCACCGAAGTGAAGCCGGAATAACGCCTGAGTTGTCGGAAAGGTCCTACTGGGTCAAACTCAGAAGGGGGAAACCCCGGAGGGCACCTGAAAGCAACCGACGTTCCTTGCCGATGATCAGTCACCCTCCGCGCTTTTAAAATAGGCAGAGATCGGAGTCTGCCGGTCACCGTCAACGAGTCGGGCGAGTCCCCGGGACCGTAGTCCGCTGGAGTTTCCCACCCACCCGGGGGTCAGCGGGTCGGGGCCCCGGTCCCAACGGCACGGAATCCCTCCTCGCGCTGGCCGCCGCGGCCTCGCCGATCCGGCCGCTTTCGACCCGGGAGAGATTCAGACGTCCGGGATCCACGCCGCCGGCTAAGAGGCGGGACTGAAAAAGTAGGAGGGGGAGACAGGGGTGTTCCCAGAGTTCCTTGCCGGGGAAGCGGGACACCGCGCCACGCCGACCCACTGGGGACCCTCGCCCAAGTCTGAGGGTCCGACTGCTCCGCCTGCGGAAAACACCGGATGCCAGAGCGATACCTTGCCTCGTGCCGGCGGGGCCCACCGCGGATGGATCCGGATCTATTTTCCGGAGGGGCCTACGTGCCAGGAACGACCGTTCTCCCCGCCCGGGTCTCCCCCGGGCCACAACTGGGGCCGGGTTCGTCCCAGTGAGACGTTGCATATTTGAAGAGCGATCAGGCCTACCGCGTTGACCTGACCTCAAAAAGCAAGCCCGTCTTGGATTAAAACAGTTCCCCCGGCCCTCCTCGAAAAAGCGTGCACTGGTTTAAGGCAAGAGGTCTTCCCACAACGTTGGAGGAGAGATTTCTCATGAAATGGAAGCTCAAAAGGAAGCTTCAGGAAGGGATCCAGGGGGCACCCGGACCGCCTCGTTCATCCCGGGTCCGGTGGAAAGGAAACGGCCGGACCCCCGCCACGTCAACGACCGAGACGGCAGTTAGATAGAAGCGCTGAGTCTAAAACGGAGCCAGAGAAACTCTGAGAGCTGAACCTGGGCCGGGTGGCGGCTTCTGAGCGCTTTCGGAAACTTGCCCCACGCTCGCATGCGCACACGCGAGGACAGAGCGCCGGCATCCTCAGTCTGTAGAAAAGTCCCGAAACGTATAAAAAGATTAAAACCATGCCTGTGGGCTCCAGGTCTTCCTTGGGAAAGGAACTGGGTCTTCCCGTTCGGAGATCTGTCCAATTGCCGGTTTCCATCATCGATCCCTTGAACGGAGCAAATGGATCCCAGGCTGGGTCGGGGTCGTTCGACAGCTCCCCGGAGCCTCCGTGCTTTTCTTTCGGAGGACTCTCTCTCCTTTCGAATAAACGGCGTCACTTTGCGGAGCCGGGGAGGGGACCGTCTGCGGGGATCCCGGTGTGCCACGTGGGAGATTCCCTTCGGGAAGCCATAACTACCGGGGGGGGGGGGGGGGGGGGGGGGGGTGGAGGGATGGGGGTTGTGATGGGGGGCATAGTTTAAAATACACTGCATCTACGAGGCTGTAATAAATCAAACTGGGTTTTAATGGTTTCTCTACAGAGTGACACGTGACTGCGGCTGATTCTCCTAACTGTCTGAATCTCTCGTTTCAGGGCCGAGGTCGACTGAGCCGTGGGGCCGACGGGGCCTCCGTGGCGGGCGTTCCCTGGTGAGGAGGGGGCCGTGGCGGGCGGACCACCACGTGGTGGGGGAGGAAGAGGAGGAGGAGGAGAAGGGAGGGGGCCACCAAGGCTCGTCTGCCTGTGCCTGGCCGGCGGGTGGGGGCTTTCAGAGCTTTGCGGCCATGAGGTTGATGTGTGGCTTCACCAGGGGGAAGAGCGGCAGGCTGCGCTTGAACGCTGTCATGTTCTCGATCACCTCGGGCTGCGGAGGCAGGGGGAAAACCCGCGGGTACGCACAGAAAACCAAAACACGGCTTCAGGCTCTGTCCTACCAGGGTGGCCGCCCCCATCCCGTCCTTCTCTTCAAGACCCTGGTCCACCCCCCACGCCTTCTTGCGGCCCGGTGGCAGGCGGGGCTGGCCTGTCTCTATCACACACGGACTCCTCGCCGTCGGCTTTAAAGCACTCGATCGTCTCGCCCCCTCCTCCCTCCTGCTACAGTCCAGCCCGCACACTTCACTCTCCTATTGCCCACCTACTTTCTGTACCTCCATCTCATCTATCTCCCCGCCGATGTCTCTGTCCCCGAACGACCGCCCTCCCTCTTCATATCCGACAGACAGTGACTTCCCTTCAGAGCTTAACTGGAGGCACGACCCCTCCAAGCGGCCTTCCCTCACTAAGCCCCCTTTCCCTCTTCTCCCGCTCCCGTCTGCGTCGCTCCCGTTCGCTCCCTTTAATCATCCCCGGCCCCACAGCACTTAGGCACCTAGCTGTCATTTATTTATGTTACCGTGTCTCCCCCTGTAGACGGTAAGCTCGTCGTTGGCAGAGAACACGTCTACCGACTCTCCCAAGTGCTCAGTACAGTGCTCTGCACGTAGTAAGCGCTCGATGAGTACAATCGACTGCCCGTGTACGCGCATCTTCAGGCTGGCAGGACACCCCCCTCTCAGCGGAGACCTCGACCCCGGTAGGCAGGGAGCTGGCTCCTCCGGACGGACCGGTGGCCAGGCGGAGGGGACGAGCCCCGCCCGAATGGGCCCGAGACCCGCAGGCCGGGAAGCAGCGGTGGACCGGAGAGCGGCTGGGCACCCCCCGGGGGGGGGGGGGGGAGACGGAGGGCCCGCTTTCCGCCACGGTGACTTACTTGGGGCAAAGCTGGGGCCGCGGCCAGATTGACGTCGTTTTGACACGGGAACTCGCCTACGACGGGACCTGGAAGAGAACGACACGATCTCACCGAGCTCCGGCCGCAGAACCGCTTCCCGCGGGCCTAGACGGAGCGGTCCCCGCCTCCTCCCCCGGAGAAGACCCTAATCACAGAAGGAAAGGAGCCACGGGGAGTCTGAGGGACGAGCCTGACCACGGCTATAAGGTCTCTGACTCCCGGAAAGGGAAAGCACTGACCGGTGAGCCTCGTTAGGGTCGGAAAGGGAGATTTTCCCCTAACGTTCTGGCCCTTTATTTTTAGTCAGTAAGCGGGCTGCTCTTCGGCCAGATTGGGTGTCAGATGGCGACTCGTGCAGGCCTTCTCACCGACTGAACGTTTCACGGGACTCCCTGTCCGACGGCTCTCTGGAGCGGCAAGGGCTTTGGGAGGGCTGAACCGGGGGGTGGTGGGAAGGAACGGCGACCGTGACCTAATTCCCCATTCTTTAGGTGGGCAGCGAGCCCTCAAGAGATGCCCAGATAGGGGAGGCTCTTGTGAGGGGCACCAGACCCGAGCCAGGGCTGGCTTAGGCTGTGGGCACCTTGTTCTTTGAACCAAAACTTCATGACTCTTCCCAGATGTGGGAGTGATGGTCCTGCAACTCGGCTTGGGGCGGGCGATGTGATCTGGAGCGACCCTGGGCAGCGGTGGAAAAGGGGCCACCCGTCACCCGCCCTCCCGGCGTTCCCCTGTTCTCCCAACCGGAACGGGTGGATTTTAGGACAGAGGTGCTATTCACTGGACTAATGATAATAACTGTATTATTTGTTTAGCGCTTACTAGGTACCGGACACCGTACTAAGCGCTGGGGTGGATACAAGCAAACCGGGTTGGACGCAGTCCCCGGTCCACGTGGGGCTCCCAGTCTCGCCCCCCTCTGTTTTACAGACGAGGGACCCAAGGAACAGAGAAGTGAAGCGACTCGTCCGAGGTCACACGGCAGGCGAGTGGAGGAGCTGGGATTAGAACCCATGACCTTCCGACTCCCAGGCCTGCGAATATCGACTAGGCCGTGACCCTTCTCAACTAGGACAAAGACCTGCCGAACGACGGAGCTGGGTGAAGAATATGCGCCTTGCCAGGAGGTTTCTTTCTCCTTCGGGCTCTCCAGGTGACCAAAGACACTGGCCCTTCCTCACCCAACGGTCTCCAGAAGCCGTGCTGGCCGCGACCACCCCCAGGACCAGGGCGGACCACCCAGCGGAGCCCGGCCCGAGAAGCGGCTCTAGTCGTTTCGACAAAATCGCCCCCGGAGCGGGTCTAGGGGGGCCCCGGGGAGCAGCCCACAACACTCACAGGAATCCATCTCCCTGGCGAGGACGTGAACGGACACCTTGTGTCTCCTCGGGGCCTCGACCGCCAGCATCTCCTGTGGGACAAAGGCAACGTCGGCTGATGCTCACGACCACCCGTGCTCGGGTTCCGGACACTTCTGACCGCACCATCCGTTAAGCGCTCTACTGTGAGCCAAGCACCGCGCTGACCGCCGGGGTAGTTAGGAGATGAGCCCAAGGCAGAGTCCCTGTCGCGCCTGGGCACGGGGCCTCCGCGTCCTCCCGAATGGGAGACAGAAGCTTGCGTACCTTGTAGAACCGAATGATATCCTCCTTGGTAAGGGTCTTTAAATAGGCAACTTCAGTGTTATCTGAAAAGCAATTCACACGGGTCACCGATAATCCGCAAGGGGCCACCGGCCGGCTGCCGAGGGACCCAACCCCGCCAGGGCAAGCCGCCCTCCGCTCGGCTCCCCGTCTCGGGCCTTCCAGAACCTTCCGTCCGGTGAGGAGCCGGTCGGGCCGGGGCCGGGGGAGAGGGAGATGCCGGCGAAGGGATGGATTTCTCCCCGCTTTTCCTCCCCGCTCCCCGTCCCGTTTACCTCCTCCCGGCGAGGGCGGCTGGGTCTCAGCTCCTCCCTAGGGCTTCGGCAGAGAGCTCCCTTGGAGCCAGGGCCGGATCCCCCCTGCTCTAGACTCCGCGACGCTGCCCGACGTGAAACCCAAGTCTGCGTCGGATGAGCCGGCGCGTAAGCGAGGCGATCTTGACTCGACCTTACCGTGCACGGACCCACCCCGTCGGGGAGATCAGCCCTGCTTTCCTCCCATCCCTCCACCCCCTCTTTCATTCCTATTTACTGAGTGTTTTCTGCGTGCAGAGAGCGCTGTCCTAAGCGCTTGGGAGAGTACCATCCAACAGTAAAGAGACACATTCCCCACCCACAATGTGCTTAATCTAGAGGGGGTGATAGACGCTACTCTAAATGAACTACAGATATGGACATAAGTGCTGTTGGGCCGAGAGGGGGGATGAATAAAGGGAGCGAGTCGGGGATGCAGAAGGGAGTGGGAGAAGAGGAAAGGAGGGCTTAGTCAGGGAAGGCCTCTTGGAGGAGATGGGCCTTCAATAAAGCTTCGAAGGCGGGAGAGTCATTGTCGGATTTGAAGAGGAAGGACGTGGCGAGGGATCGGCGGCGAGACAGGTACGGTCTCCTCCTGCCCCCTGCCCCCTGCCCCTTCCTCCCTTTCAATATCTCCCGCCTCCCCTCAGGCTCGGTGCCCGGTTGGGAGGACCGAGGCCGGAATTCCTGGGGTTTGGGGTCGTCCCGGAAAAACCGCGAAGGGATCTCCCTCCCTGGGGCGAGGGGAGGGCGCCCGAGGTGAGCTTAGGGAAAAGAGGATTCGGGAATCTGGTGTCCCAGGGCCCCCCACCGGGGCGGGGGGAGAAGGTATCACTCACTCCATCCTCTGCCCTCTCCCAGCATCGCCGCCCCTTCCTCCTCTCTTAGGAAGGGATCCCTCGGGCGGCCCGCCTTCGACCCGCCCACCCGGGGCCGTCGGTTGCTCGGCGCCCCGCCCCCGTACCTCGGTCGAAATTGTACTGCTGGGAGATGATCTCTCCCCAGTACTTGGCGCACTCCGCCGACAGTTTCTTTGGTTTGTCCAGGCGGCGGATGGCCAGCGCCTGGATGTGCTTCTGGAAGGCCTCTTCGGTCATGTCTTCGATGGACTTCTCCATGGTGATCAGGAAGGCCTCGACTCTGCTCTCCAAGTAGTGAGGCGGCTTTTCCGACTGGATGATGAAGCGCAGCCCCTGGATGCCGTTAGCCCGCCGGGGACCGCTGAACACGATGTAACCTGGCGGCGGCAAGAACGCCGACGTTAGCGGGCGGCAGGGGGAGGGAGACCGGCACCAAGCCGTGGGCCCCGCTGACACGCCAACCGACACCGATTTTTGGTATTTTATGGTACTTGTTAAGCTCCTGCGACGTGCCGGGCGCTGGGCGGGGGGTAGATGCCAGTTAAATCAGGTTGGACGCGGTCCATATCCCACATGGGGCTCAGAGTTTTCGTCCCCAATATGAGTCAGAGGACCCCCGCACCCGCCGCTCGTCTCCTGTTTGACCTCGGGCCGCAAGTCTCTTCACTTCTCGTTACCCTTCTCCCTCTGCCTCGGGCAGAAACTCCTTTCCAGCCAATCAGTGGTCCAGTGCTCTGCACACAGTAAGCGCTCACTAAGAACCAGTGATGGATCCGAGGCTCTCCACCACCTCTAACATATCTGTTCGCTTTCCTCTAGGAGCAGCGTGGCCTAGCGGAAAGAGTACGGGTCCGGGAGACGGGTGACCCGTGAGCCCCTGCGGGATCCGATTATCTTCTACCTAACCCCGAGCCCGGTACGGTGCCCGGCCCACGGTAAGCGCTTAACCCGCGGCACCGTTATTAATAATTATCATCATTGCATGCCCGACCCGGCGCCGGGCCCTGGGGCAGATACCGGACGGTCGGGTCCGGACCCAGTCCCCGCCCACCCCGGAGCCACCGGGCTGAGACCCCGGTGGACCCCGGGCAGCTCACCCAGCTGTTCTTTGGTCCGCAGCGTGTTGAAGCACGGCTCGGAGATGATCTGGCAGAAGAGCTCCAGAAACATGTTTTCGGAGGTGCTCTGCATGTCCGTCTGGTAGTAGATCTCGATGCCGCAGTTATTGTGAACCTCGTTCCTCTGCTGATAGACAAACCAGCCTCCTAAAGGCAAAGAGCAAAAGCGGAATCGGCCTTCGGATGATGCCACAGGTCAGCTCCTCGCACGGGAAAATCGGATACGGGTAGAGTTCCCTGAATTTTAGAAAATGGGAGACCCTGAATCGTACCACACGTTTTACGGGAAGCCTACAGACCGCCCGTCTGAACACACCACACCACACAGGTGCTGCTCTATGACCTGGGATTCAGAACCTCGTAATAGTAATAATTATGGTATTTGTTAAGCGCTCACTACGAGCCGGAGACTGTATTAAGCGCTGGAGCGGATACGAGCCCATCGGCTTGGACTCGGTCCCCGTCCCACATGGGGTTCACAGTCTTCATCCCCATTTTATAGATGAGGAAACTGAGGCCCACAGAAGTGAAGTGACTTGCCAAAGGTCACACAGCAGACAGGACTCCCAGGCCCGGGCTCTAACCAGTAAGCCGTGCTGCTTCCCATAATGACCTTTGGGCAGAGCGTTTTGACTCTCCTACAGAACTCAGGTGACTGGATCAAATAAACGGAGGTTTTCTAGGCAGAAGCAGCATGGCTCAGTGGAAAGAGCCCAGGCTTGGGAGTCAGAGGACGTGAGTTCTAATCCCACCTCTGCCACTCGTCTGTGTGACCTTGGGCGAGCCGGTTAACTTCTCTGTGCCTCAGTTACCTCATCTGTAAAACGGGGATTAAAACCGCGAGCACCCAGTGGGATAACCTGATTACCTTGGATCTACCCTAGTGAATAGGACAATGCTTGGCATATAGTAAGTGCTGAGCAAATACCACAATTATTATTAAGAATGCCCTTTTTTAAGCTGTGTCCCTGGGACAGAACCCCTCCAAAGCATTTAGTACAGTGTTCCGCACACAGGTGCTCAAAAAATACAACTGACTGTTTGCAGCTCCCAGGGCCCGGCCCTGCCGTCTCAGCCCAAGTCACGGGAGACGCCCCGAGACGTGGTGGTCTGAAGGCCAGGCCGGGCCACGCAGAAAAACCTGCAGAGCAAAGGAGAGAGAAATCGGCTCTCCGCTTCTCCCCGCAGACGAAAGGGCTTTAGCTTCCGGGGCTTCGGCTCAACCTCCAGATTCACGTGGGGAGAAGTCAGAACCATCATCTAGATCCAGGTCCCGCATCACTTTTATATTGAACTCTCCCACGCTTTAAGCACAGTGCTCCGCACACGACAAGCGTTCTCTAAATACCACTGACTGATGGACTTGTTCGGCTTCAAAGAGCACCGCAAAGCCGCAGGGAGAGTCCAACCTTGACCCAGGGCTGTCTCCAAGGCTCCGCCCGAAGGGGCACTTGACCCTCGGTTTGCCTCAAGGTCAAGTCTAGTGGGGTTTTCACTCTAAAAGGCAACTTCTGGGTCGGGAGGCCGACCGTGGTCGGTCTCACCGGGACACGCTGAAAGCTGGAAGGGAGGCGGGATCGTTTAGTCCTTCTCCCGCTGGACGCTTCCGGGGTTCCCTGAGCTCAATTCACCTTGGGTCTCCTACGGCTCCACTGGGAAACTGTGTCTTGGGAATCACTGAGTCAGTGGGATGGACGGGATCGAGTTTCTGGTGATGACACCCTAACTCCCTGATTCCCACCGACTCAATTCACAAGGCACCGTTCGAGACGGTGCGTTCCAAAGCACTGTGCCAGGTGAGGTCACGCTGTACCTATTGATGTTCATTCCTTACGAACATCGCAGAACATCGAGAAGCGACGTGGCCTAGTGGATAGAGCACGGACCTGGGGGTCAGCAGGACCTGGGTTCTAATCCTGGCTCCGCCTCTTATCTGATGCGCGATCTTGGGCTAGTCACTTAACTTCCCTGGGCCTCGGTTACCTCATCTGTAAAATGGGGATTAAGACTGTGAGCCCCATCTGGGACATGGACTGTGTCCAAGATGATTAGCTTATGTATAACCCAACGCTTAGTACAGTGCCCGGCACGTGGCAGGCGCTTAACCAATATCATTTGGAAAAAAAAAAAAAATTATGCCAAGAAGCCCCTTTCCAACCTAGCTGCAATTTTTATATATTCATTCAATATTGAGCGCTTACTATGTGCACAGCACTGTACTAAGCACCTGGAATGTACAATTCGACAACAGATAGAGACAATACCTGCCCAATAATATATATTATTATCTATTACATTATTATATAATGATATATTACATATTACACTATTATATTGTATAATATATATTATATATTACATTATTATATATTATGGGCTCACATATATAATTCATTATATATGAATTTTAGTTGCTCTCAAGTTGAGGTTTAGTTCCCCGGACCTCCTTCAAATACCTTCTCACCCCCTCACAGCCCTCCTTTGGTGCTTCTGTCTCTCTCTTTCTCACCCTCTGAACACTGATTTCTGACCTCCGTTTTTCACCCCTTCCCCAGCACGGCCCTCCTGAAAACTTTGGGGGACCCCAAAGGGAAACAGACCCCTTAATACACATCGATGCCGGTTGAGATGTCTCCCAGAAGGCATGCAATTTGGACCCGCTCGTGTATTAAATCCAGGGGGACAAATCCCACCCGGTCAGCCATGAAGGAGGTTTGAAACTGCTGTACCGAGTTGGTAGTAGTAAGACTGTTTATTAAGCGCTTACTGTGTGCAGAACACCGTACCTAGCACTGGGAGAGGACTGCAATCTTTTCAGGCCAACTGAAAGAATACCCTGGTGGGCGTTAGACACAGTCCTGGGCGGTGGGAAG
The DNA here is from genome assembly GCF_004115215.2 of Ornithorhynchus anatinus. Classification (NCBI taxonomy): domain Eukaryota; kingdom Metazoa; phylum Chordata; class Mammalia; order Monotremata; family Ornithorhynchidae; genus Ornithorhynchus; species Ornithorhynchus anatinus. The sequence continues at coordinate 48,009,532 of NC_041730.1, read as the reverse complement.
GGAGCAGGGGAAAGCTCAACACTGAGTCACAGAGCCTGGCTCTCGGTAGGAGCTCAATAAATGCCACTGCTCTATCCGATGGTGGAAAAAGAGGAGGAGTTTCAGGCCCCGGGTTCCACGCATTCTTCCTCTCAGGCTCCCTGCTGCCTCTCTAAAGGCCGCAGCCCAGCTGGGTAGCGGGTGGAAAACGGGGTGGTCCGAACATTGAGGGGCAAACTCTCCGCCCCCTAAGAGAGACTATAGATGGCATTTATCATGAAAGTTTTCATCTCAAGTCTCACAGGATGAATCTAGGCTCGCAGCAGGAAGGGCGCGCTGGAAAGAAGCAAACCGACACAGCCCAGACGCTTGACGTTCCAAAACGTTCTGGAAAGGATAGGTGACGCCAGGTAATGACTTCATACCTGTTAAACCGACATAAGCAAACCCATCCCATCCGTCGGGTTCTTATCACCGAGATTCTTCGATTGGAAACTCCTCCATTAAACCGTCAGTTCTTTCAGGGTTGGGTACTCGAGGCCCCGTGCTAAGCACTGGGTTGTGTCTCCCCTTCTGTTTACTCACCTCAGTGCTTGGTATGGGGCCTTGCCTTCAGCGGGGGCTCAATAAACACTGCCGACTGTTTAACCGAGTCGCGTGTGGCAACTCTGTTGTTAGCGTTAAATGGAATCCTTCTCCTAAGTGCCCTCGCGCCCCACGGGAACTGGAATCTGGGCAGAGGCGGCTTCATTTGAGGAGCAGAAATGAATTTTAAGCTGAACTGCGGGTGGGGGAGTGGGACCGATGCAGGATCAATTCAGATAGAAAAACGATCCCTGTCGCCTCTGTTTTCAATCGCTCCAGGCCTGTGACCACCAAATTAGGAGCACTACCTTTCGAACGGAGAGGGACTGCCCTCTTGGACAAGGACTAAAACAAGGTGGAATGGTTTGGCCTTTCTCTCAGCCCAGAGGCCCGAAACCGGTCCTGTACACCCTCGGGCGGACCGGTGTGGTTGGGGGGAGGTGATCGGGGGCGGAAGGACCCCTGCTGAGGAAAAGGGGCGGAAAAGTGACTGGGGATCCCAGGCGGGGTCGGAGTGAGAGGAAACTGCAGACGGTTCGGAGTCGTTGCTGGGATCCAGAGACGAGCAATAATCGGTCAGCTGAACCCCAAAGAATGCACTTCCCATCAGGGATCCTGAGACAAGCAGGTGGATTACGGGGGCCTGTAGGGGCCAAATAGGATTCATCGGTTCATCAGGATATTCCTGGGATCGGCTTTATGCAGACCACTTCATTCCATATCCCGTACGGCCGGTGCTGCGGTGGACTGGGCTTAGATGACCGTGAGGGCCATAACCGCTCCGTAATATCTGCCCTCGCTCACTCGGGACTGACACAAATCAACTCAATTGACCCCACAGTTAAATGAACCGGGATTCGACGGTATCGCGGTGTGTTTTCCGAGCTTATAAATATGAAATGTCGACTTACTGTCAGGGAGCTGGACTTCTCGATACCTAACTAATTGGCTTGGAAGGAGGGGCTTAGTATGAGCGTGTTCGATCAACGTGTCCTCCACCATCTGCATGACTCCCAACGCGGCCTGAAAGGAGAAATCTCCATTACGGTCTTCTTCACGTCGCCCCATGAGAGTTTGTCTGCAAAAGCTCCCTTGTGCGTACCCTTTCCTTCAAGGGGAAAAACTGCACCCTCAAGACTATCTACATGATGATAAACAGCCCCACCCACCCAGAGCCTGAAACCCCCAGCAGCTTGTAAGTGGAGAATGAACGATCCTCAGATCGGACCAGAAACCCCGGAGAGACCCCGGTCCATGTGGGACAGGAACCGTGGCTGGCCTGACTTGTATCTACCCCAGCGCTTAGAACAGTGCTTGAACACAGTAAGCGCTTAACACAAAAACAACACCCCTCCGACGAAGAACCCGGAGAAGAGGAACCGGCGTGAGGTACCTGGCCCCGTTCCTCCCCGGTTTCTTCACGATTTTGGAAGGCTCGAGCGACCAGTGACTAAGTAGCAGGGTCGGCGGATGGGCTCACCGTTTACCGCAGGTATGATGACGACGGTGAAGGTGATGATTGTTATTACGTGATGAGGATCTGTGCCTCTGGGGAATCTGGGTTCTAGAAAGGGAGCTTGGGTTTCTCTAAAGGTGGGTGTGCCATTCTCGGCAGAGGTTTTGCAATCCCTGGAACTAGAGTGGCTTGCTCCCTTCGTTCTTCCCCCCTCCCAGCCCCACAGCGCTTACGTACGTATCTGTAATTTATTTATATTCACGTCGGCCTCCCCGTGTCCAGACTGTAAGCTCGCTGTGGGCAGGGAATGTGCCTGTTTGCTGTGTAAACAGGTGCTCAGTACAGCGCTCTGCGTACAATAAGCACTCAATAAATACCACCGAAGACTAGGTATGGAAGAATCAATCGCCCAAAGTTGGCTGGCGTTGGGTTTTTCTAGGCGTCGCTGCCGATCCATTCTATTGGAATAGAATCATTTCTCCGGGAGTCAGTCGGATTTACTGAGCGCTTACTGTGTGCAGAACACTGTCCTAAGCACTTGGGTGAGTAGAACGTAACAACAAACAGACACGATCCCCGCCCACCACGAACTTACAGTCTAGAGGAGGCTGCCAGGCCCTAGCTGGAGTGGGCTGCGATTCTTCCCGGAAGACTCCAGGCTCATCAAGAGAAGCTCACTCATATTTTACATGAAATCTCGAGGAGTACGTTGGCCATTTCCGGCTAGGTGCACAAGCCCTCCGCTTTCAGAATGTGGAGGGAAAGGATGACGGCTCCAGGTGGTGATTAAAGAACTTCACCTCTGGCTTGAGAGAGACCCTCCTAAGACAGGGAAATCACCGTGTGGGCCCGCCTCTTCCAAGTGAACGTCGACCAGCCGGGGCTCGGGATGCGACGGAAATCCCAAGTTCCCATATTTGGTGCCAGTCTAATTGGGGCCCAACCCTGGTATCCCCGAGGAACTCTGCTTCCCAGGCTCCGAGATCTGGGTGAGATTTCGGGAGTTGTGCCTGAACTTGGGGGCCCAGGGTGTTGGGGTGAGGAAAGGATGATTATGGCAGGTGGAAAGGTCAAGGTCGAGGTCAAGGCAACATCTCAAATGCATTCAGTTGTATTTATCGAGCGCTTACTGTGTGCAGAGCCCTGCACGAAGCGCTTGGGTAGTACAATATGAACGGACGCCACCTGGGCGGGACCTCTTTCCGGGAGCCAGACCTGCCAAACGGCTAGCCTAGACCGTAAGCTCACTGTGGGCAGGGAGTGTTTCTACCAACTGTTACTACTGGGCTCTCCCCAGCGCTCAGTACAGTGTTCTGCACAACAGCGAGGACCCAACAGATACGACCGACTGATGAAGAACCATTTCCTCCGAGTTTCAGCCGACTACGGTTTCGTTCCGGTCGAGCGGGGTTGGTGGGTATCTGTCAAGCGACCACTGGCGGACCGAGGATAAACCATTACCCTCGCCGTCCTGACCGCCTGCCAACGCGATGGGCACTCACCTGTTTGGTTATATTGCCGTGGAGCAGGGCTTCGATGTGCAGCCGGGACAAAAGCTGAGGAATGAAGGCTTTGAGGCGAGGCAGGGTGACATCTACAACAACAAGACAGAAACTCAGTCGCGCGGCATTTTGGGCCGAGCGCTTTCCGCGGTACTTACCGGTCTCATTCCCCGAGTACTTCTGGAAGCTCGCTGGAAAACCCGGCAGCCCACCGTGATGCTGCCTCCTCTCCCCCCGCGGCTCCTCCCCACTACCTGAATTGACACGGAGAAGGGACAGCAGGTCCTCCGCTCCTCTGTAGACGGAGTGGGGAGGCAGACCCGTAGCTTGGGGGACCCGGCCCTGACCCCAGGAAGCATATGTGTAGAAGCAGCGTGGTCTAGCGGAGAGAACCCAGGCCTGGGAATCAGAGGACCTGGGTTCTAATCCTAACTCTGCCATTTGTGACCTTGGGAGAGTCTATTAACTTCGCTGTGCCTCTTTGTCTGTAAAATGGGGAGTCACCACCTGTTCTTCCTCCTACTTAATAATAATAATAATAATGATGGCATTTGTTAAGCGCTTACTAAGTGCCGAGCACTGTTCTAAGCGCTGGGGTAGATACAAGGTAATCAGGATGGACACTATCCATGTCCCTCTTGGGGCTCAAAACTTTGATTCCTATTTTCCAGATGACGTAACGGAGGTCCAGAGAAGTTAAGTGACTTGCTCAAGCTCACACAGCAGACAAGCACTCGGAACAGTGCTCTGCACACAGTAAGTGCTTAATAAATACGACTGACTGACTGACTGAATGAATGTGCCAGAGCCAGGACTAGAATCCACGACCTCTGACTCCCAAGCCTGTGCTCTTTCCGCTAGACCGTGATGCTTCTCGTTCTTCTAGTTAAAGTTTCTCTGACCCCACTCATCAACTGGGCACTAGAAGAGATGGTGCCCAGGGGCTGGCCAGGCCAGCAGATCCAGCCCAGGACATGCCATCACCACCCAGCTGTCCACCTGCTCCCATCCCTGGGGCCCATTTGTTTTTTGAGTTGACTCTCTGCTCTTTTTTTTGTCAAGCCTGGCCTGCCGAATGACCTGCTCCTGGGGTTGGTTTTTGTTTTCTTAGGGCATTTGATGATGATGATAATAATAATAATGATAACGGTATTTGTTAAGCTCTCATTGTATGTCAGACTCTGTACTAAGCTCTGGGGAAGATATGAGCAAATCGGGTTGGGCACAGTCCCTGTCCCACGTGGGGCTCACAGTCTTCACCCCCATTTTACAGATGAGGTAACTGAAGCACAGAGAAGTGAAGTGACTGGCCCAAAGTCACACAGCTGGCGAGTGGCAGAGCCGGGATCAGAACCCGCGACCGCTGACTCCCAAACCCGGGCTCTTTCCACTGATCACACAGCCATATCCAGAAAGCACCCCGGCCAATTTTCTAACTTTAAACTACCCACTCAGACCAAGGAGTGCCAGGAATATAAGTTCCCAGTCCCTTGGATTCCTGCCTCCCATCCCACCCGCCCACCGAACCACACACCTTCTGGCCTGCAGGTCTCAAACTGCAAACCCCTCGCTTTAACGAAACTAGCGTAGGCGGGAGGCCAAAGCAGGCCTGAACCAAGATGGGGATTCAGGCAAGGGCCGGATGATTTGGAAAGTGCCGCGGAAGAGGCTCACCGTCCAGAGCTTCTTTCAATTCGTCTTTGGTCCAGGCCACTTCGGTCATGAGCAGTCGGAGGTAATACATCGCGTGCTGGTGAGGTTGTTCTGCTCGGAAGTTGTTAAGAGAACGCATGTACTGGAGGAGACAGAGAGGTTTCATTCGTAACAACCATCGGTCCTGGAATAGCCGCCAGGTCATTTATCGATCCACGCAGACGCATTTAGAATGCGACGTGGCCCCGCGGGTCGAGAATATGATCCCTTCCCTCTCCTCGGCTCCGTTCACTCGAGGGGGAAGCTCTCAGCCGGGGCCTGCTCGGACCTCATGTAAGCACTCGACCGGCAGATCGAGTCACTGGGTTCCGTGCCCTTCCAGCCTCGGGCGGACATCAGGAATGTCCTCCGTAGGCTGCCATCGCCCTCAGCCTTCTCCGCTGGGTCGGGGCGCTGGTCCCGCCAGGCGTGGGCGCGGGGGCAGGGAAGACGCAAAAGGCTAGGAGATGTCCATCTCGGGGGAGGGGTCGGGATTTATGGGGCCATCTGGACGCCCCTCCAGGCCGGTTAGGCCTCACCTCCCAGCCACGCGGCTCCAACAGGCCAGTTCTCAAGGGGCACACGGAACCAGAAATCGGTTCTGTGGGCTACTCCTTCGACTAGCCCGGCCCCGGCTTCAGTCGAACAGGACCATCACTCTCTCGCTCCTGGGCATTTCTACATCAGAGGACAAGTCAAGCTATCTCAGCTGCCTTTCTAACAAGGGACGGAATAGTGGGACGATTCCCACTATGTCCACCTCGGCTTCCAACCTGGAGGTCTGGGAACCGCCAGGCGCCCAGGGTGACTCGGATGGCTGGTGCCAACCTGTGACTATCTCCTGAGCGAGGGAGGGTGTCGAGGAGCCAGCGACTGCCCGGCTCTGGCGGATACAGTTGGAAAGCGGCACGGCGAACCGCACTGCTCAGAAACTACAGGATGCAGCCCGAGGTCTCCGAGAAACCGAGCCCCGGCACTAGCCGAAGGGCAGACAACTTACCGCTTCCTTGATGATTTCGAACCTCTTCTCATCAATCTCAAAGGTGGCCATTTTCTCAACGATCTTCTTTAACAGAATAGGCTGCTTGTCATTGTACCCCTTCACCGACAGCTACGGAAAGAGTTCCGATATTACCAAACGAGATCGCTCATAGGAACGTTTCCTTAATCAAACACACCGAGGTCACTTTATCATTCTGAAAAACCAGAATTACCATACCAAGGTAGGACGCCCTCAGAGAAAGATCATTTTTTTTCCTCAGCCAAAAAGCGGTACACCAGATACCCGGAGCCCCTCATCCGTCTCGTTTTGGTTCCGGTTACGAAATGACGCTACACTCCGGGAGAACCTAGCAGAAACTGCCCTTGGTTCAGTATGATTTAGAATTGTGCGGCACCTCCCTCTCCACTGAGACCAAGCCAGAAAACGACATGCTAAACCACGTGGTGGAGGGACGGATTGCCAAAGTGCCTCTAGACTCTAAGCTCGTTGCGGGCAGAGAGCGTATCTACCAACTCTGCTTTGGCGTACTCCCCCAAGTGCTTCGTACAGTGCTCTGCACGCAGTAAGCGCTCAGTAAATACCACTGATGAGTCACAAAATGGTGGGGGGTGGGCGGTGTGCTAGCCTGGTAATGAGGCGATCCGGTTGACCCACTCTAAGGCCCAGCAACTGGCCTGTGGCCCACAAGACAGCAGGTCAAGGATCGCCACGATCAAGGGTCATCAGACCAGCCATTTGCCCTGTTTGCCTGTTGCCGATTTGTACATTCCAAGCGCTTAGTACAGTGCTCTGCACAAATAAATACTATTGAATGAATGAATTTGCCCTGCGGTCCCCGGCTTCTGCATTTGGAAAAGGGGATTGAAACTCCTTGAGAAGAGGGATTTCAAAGTGCCAGTAAGATATCTGGAACCCCTCGAGAAAAAAGTTTGGGGCCACCTGCCGTTAGAGTCCTTCCTTAAAAGGCAGTGGTTTTGTAGCCATTCATCCTGGGAGAGGACGGTGGGGTTCTACTCTAGCAGTCGGTAACACAGCACGCCTGTCTTATACGCGATTCTGAGCCGGGCAGCAGAGACTCAGCCTAGGGTGAGGACACGCCCTCCTGGGAGGTGAGTGGCAAAATTAAGAGGTCCACGAAACGCCAGGAATTCCTAGTGAGAAGAGACGATCTTGGGGGGGGCAGCGTGGATCAGCCTAAGGGTCGATTCCAGTGCCTGGCGGAGACGGCCCGGGACCGTCTCCAGAAGGGGAGCCACCTGTGCGGACCCTAAGCCCGACCCCATTCCCGGGCGATGCCCGGAGGCCTGAGTTGCCCGGTCGACCCACCGTCTCATCCGCTGGCCCCTCGCTTTAAGGGGAACCCGACCTTTGAGCAGAATCCCAGGGGTGTGGCAGAAACAAACAGGATACCGATGGGAGAGTGACTATCGTGAAATGTGAATGAAAGAGTTCCACACAACTGCCTGCCAGAGTTTGATAAATGGCCCGGAAACTCCCTCGGGGATGAGACGCTTAAAGAAGAAAGGGCTAAATGGCAGGAATCACGGAACACACTGATGTCATCATGCAGAGTGACCTGAAGGCTACGTTGATAAGAGTGTTAGTGGAATACATCCAGGGTCAGTGTTTTCCACACCTCGGTGTCTGCCAGATGAGAGAGATCGGCCCAGAGGTGCAATACAGGGGGTTTTAACTGCAGTCAGCGATAGAGCCAGTCACATGCAAACACCCGCACTCTGTCGTGATTAGTACGAATTATGCCGACGAGGAGCCGCAAGCTGGAACACGCCCACGTTCGAAAGGCACGTGGCTTCACCGAGTCATTCGTTAATGGTCAGGATAATATTTGTTTTTCAGGCAAGAGAGAGATGCAAGGAAAACACCCATCAATCATCGTATTTAAAAATGCAGAAGTCTATGTTTTCTCAAGCTCAGCAGAACTCTCAAGCCGACTGGCTCGGTCTCGCTCTTAGTTTTTACTTACAAGTATTGCATTCATTCCTGATGCAATGCCATAGATCAAACCTGAGAGGCGGGCTGCATATGTATACTCTTTTAACTCATCCTTCAATAACCTGATAAACAGGTATGTCATGTTGCAATGGAGAGGGTCAGCGTAAAGGTAGCGACTAACAAAAACAAAAACAGAAGAAAGGCTTTGATACCTCAAGAGGTGGCGTGATCGTGAGGAAACATGACTGAAGAGTATGGATATGCAGCCTTATTAGTCAGAATTTCCCGGGCAATCGTATCCGTTAGCCTGCATTTTAGAATGGGGTGAAAAAAACCGATCACTCCCTTTCCCCCAGACTCATTAAACGGGTGAGACGGGATGAGGACACCTAAGCTCAGACGAGCGTCCGACTGCTTGAGAGAAAAACTTTGAGTGACTCGGATGAGAGATGCGGAAAAGAACCTGAGGGGCGAAATCTGCTTAATGTGAATGGACGTGTGGCCGGAGACTTTAGAACGAGAGTTGGCTTAAAATTGAAATGATGAGCACGTGATTAGTCACCGAGATCTCGGAAGGAATGAAACGCAGAACCTTAATCACAAATGCTTCCATCGAATCAACAGCAAACATTTTGAGGAGTGGAAAGCTCCAGGTTTTCCTTCATTTGGGTACTTACATACATCCCATAGATGGTATTTTGGAGGTCATAGCTCAAGCCAGCTAGTTCTGCTGCATATGCATACTCGTTGAGGGAGTCTTTGAGGAGTTCAAGGTACAAATAGGCCATGTTACAATGCAAGGGATCCACATAAGCAAATGGGCTGGAAGAAAACGTCGAAAGTAAAATATCCGGTTTATTACCTCCCAGATCGGTGTGGCCTTTTAAGGTGGAGCTCGGGGAGTTCGGCACGAGGTCGGTCCATTTCTGGAGCCTACGGAAATCTCCAAGTACCGGTGCGGGGTTCGGCCCAATTCTCGCCCCTTCCGCCAGCCCGGCATAAACGCGCTCAAGGGCAGTCGGTGCAGGTTGATGGGGGAGGCAAGATTTGGGGGGAACTGCTGCCCGCAAATGGGGAGTAGCCCGGGGGACAGGGGACCGGAGCAGGGGTGTGCATGGAAGGGGACTCTGACTATGGAGAGCAACCGGGCTCCACCGTTCCCCCTGGGCTTTCTACAGGCACTTTGGGGTAGTCTTCCAGTTCAAGCAGTGTTCCCCTTCAGCCGCCCCTTTTCCGGCTGGAACTCGCTGCCGGTCGCTAGACGCTCATTCTGATTCACCCCTTTAGCTCCTCTACCCCCTGTAGATTATAAGCTCCTTGTGGGCAGAGAACGTGTCTATCGAATCTGCATTTTCTCCATTTGCACTGCTCCATTTATTCTCCCAGGCCATTAATTGAGTGCTCTCTGCACAAAGCAAACGCTCCATAAAAAATGATGGTATTTGTTAGGCGCTTACTATATGCCAAGCACCGTTCTAAACGCTAGATATAATAATATAGTAATTACGGTATTTGTTAAGGGATTACTTTGTGCCAGGCACTGAACTAAGCACTAGGGGGGATACGAGCAGATCGGGTTGGACGCAGTCCCTGTCCCACGTGGGGCTCACAGTCTCAATCCCCATTTTACAGATGAGGTCACTGAGGCCCAGAGGAGTGAAGTGACTTCCCCAAGGTCCCACAGAAGCGGCGGAGCCGGCATTAGAACCCATGACCTCCTGAATCCCGGGTCCGTGCTCTATCTACTACGCCATGCTACTTCTCAGACTCCACCCAAAGTACGGCTGATTGATAGCAAAGTGAAACGCAGGATCTGGGGGAGGAAGGGAAGGGAGAAATGCTCAAGGAGCTGCAATGGGAGGCTTCTGTCTTTTCCGCACTGAGGACAGAGACTTGCATTTCTCTGGGAGAATCAAGCTTGTTCCCCCCCTTCCAGATCAGAGATTTTGTAAAAACCTCTTTTGAACTGTTTGGTCCGGCCACAGCGCCAAAGCAGGGACCACCGTGCAAAAGCTGCAGGTGAAGTCCTCAAAAAGATACCACCTGTATGAGATCAGGATTCAGTCCAACTGAATAGGCTGGGTCAAAAGGGTCTGGGTTGGGCCGTGCACATTTATGCAGGGAGGAATTCATCTGCGTTGACCTGTGCCCAGACACCGCCCTCGGAAGACGCTGGATACGACGTGAACCGACCAACCGGCCGGTCCGTATCTCAACCAGGCCTCAGGGGACTCCTCCACAGCCAAAGGGTATGAGAGGGCTTGGGTTCAGCGCCAGAACTGATGAGTTGGCTGCCAATCCAGGAAGTCCAGAGGACCTCCTGGGGGTGGCTTCCACCACCCGGGTCCCCCTCTCCTGCTTCCTTTCTTACCTCAGAGCCTGGGGGCCTCCTGTCTGCTTCCTGCAGGGCCCGGAGGGGGGCCCGGCTCGCTGACACAAACGGGGACAAGCTTCCAACTGCTCGACCCCGCGGATGGGGTTACGGTGGGGGAGAGGAACCCCGGGAGGGGGACAATGGGGGCTAGAGTCGGAATTATTTCTTTTTTTGAAATTGCGGGAGTGTCGGTGGCTTCTGTGCCCCAAGATATCTAACGGATCAGGGGTCCTCCATTAGAGACTTGGAGGGGGGCAGGGCCGGAGTGGTAGCTGGCCACTGTGAACCTGCACTGGCGGAGAAATGACTGGCTAGGGAAAGCCGCCGCCGAGAACCGGATGCAGAGAGTGCTACCCATTCAGCTCTCGGCTCGGCAGGCTACCCGACAACCTACCTTGGCTGTAAACTGACATCTGGGCTCATTCTGAGATGGATACTGTCCGCTGGCCCAAGAATTATACTGGACCAAAGCCATCGAGTTTATGAGGTCCATAAAGGCAAATATTTCAATGATTAAGGGCAGAACGAGAAGCAGTATGGCCTAGTGGAAAAACCGTGGGCCTGGGAGTCAGAGGACCTGGGTTCTAATCCTGGTGGCATCATTTGTCTCCTGTGTGACCTAGGGCACAGCACTTTAGTTCTCTGTGCCTCGGTTATCTCATCTATAAAATGAGGATTAAGACTGTGAGCCCCATGTGTCCAACCTGATTAATTTATATCAATCCCCATGCTTAGTACAGTATCCGGCATATAGTTGATGCTTAAAAAATACCATTAAAAAAAAAAACTTTAAATATAGGTTTCCAACTTCCCCAAGAGTCATCTGCCTTTTGTAGGTAACTTTATAGAGAAGATTTTTCCTTATCAGTCACTTTAAATCCCACTAGATTTATTGGATTACATCTTAATCGTGCAGAATATTGATCCACATCTGGAAAAAGAGGTGACTCAAAGTTGCCCGTCACATTTCAAAGGAAAACACTTAGAAAAATGCCACCTTCCAAACTGTCGGGCATCTAGGACAAGCAGTAATGGCCCTGGTGGAGCCCATTAGTCAGAGGCCTGTGGGCCTGGATCCCTTTTATGGGACGGAAGGACCGTCATTTATGCCTTTATTTCTACTTTCAGGGATTTCATTATTGTACGGTCCAATAGTCGTTATTTGGAGCTATGTCTTCACAAGAAAATTTGTCTGCATTACAAAATATTCTTTAATCTGAATTATACTCTTTCGGGGGGGGGTGTTTGAAACCCCTAGATAATGCGGGCTGAATCACATTCTTCGTTCCCAGTGGCCTAGACCATCTGCATGTGCAATTCAGGCTGCACCAGGAGAAATCTACAGGTGTTTTTTTTGGTTTTTCAAATCAAAAGCGGCATTCACTACAACTCACAAATATTCTCCTCTCAGAGCAGGAGCCAAGGAATCATCTTCCTGGCATGTGGACGGCATACTATTCTGCAGGGGATCGCTGTAAAAATGTCAAAGAAGCTCCATGAAGGAGCTCCTTAAAATGTAAACCGAAGCAACTCCATCTAATCCTGAATTATTGTGCAATGGCAACACGGTCAGAATAGAAGATAGAGTCTGTACAGATACCGTACCAAACGCAGAGGAGTTAACTGACTTGCCCACGGTCACAAAGCAGACTAAAAGGGAAGCTGTCCAATTACACAAATATGGTTTCCAACCTCAGTCCAGAATAAATAATTTGAGAACACTGGGAACTAGAAAAACTTGGAGAATGTAATCATCTGTCCATAACCTTTTTATCTGCAGGTTCACTGGAGCGCTAAGGGGGTGAGAGAAGACCAACCACCTCTCTCTGGAAGACTGAATCAAGAGCTAGAAGTCACTGCTTCAATGACTTTACTTCAACAGTGCCGGTGAAAGCCCTAAGCATCGACTTCCGAATTGGTGGTTTGTATAAAAAACACACGGCAGTGGGTTTCAGTGGTTTCCAGAATTATAACTCAAATGGGCAAATTACACTGACTATACTCTGAAATTGTAAACTTTACAGATAGAATCCGGTGAGCGAGCAGTACGTAAAGGCCTGGAGTTCACTGATTATTTGTCCTGAAAAATTATTAGAAAAGTCACATTACCAGCATTATATTGTATTCCCCCAAGCAGTTGCTCTACACTCAGTAAGCACTCGATGAACAATTCCTTGAAACGGAAGGAAATGTTCATTCATCCCAGTTTCTGCAAGGAGTATTTTCTAAGGTCAAAAAAAATCCTAAAACATAGGATGGGGAGGAAGCTCTAAAGGTTATTTAGACCGGCACCCTACACCCAGGCTAATCAGAAAACCACCGACTCCAAAAAAAAGTTGACTACGTTTCACTACCCACAGTCCTTATTCCTGGATAAATTAGGTCCAGTCTCCAATCTCCCTACTCTTTCCTGTCCTGTTCTCAGTGGAAACGTAGAACTGGTATTCAGGATGGCCCCTACACCATCCCGTCATATATCTACGGTAGAGAAGTCCTTCTCTTTCCCATTGTATTCCCTTTAGCTTTTCCTTCAGCATCAATGAAAACAATTAAAAAGCGATGTAAAATACTTAATGCTAAGATAAAACAATCTGTCAGGCTACAGGGACTCCATTTCAGATTTACTGGAAAAAGCTGAAGGTAGATTTATGCGGTGCATTACATACCTGAAAAACTCAAAGTTGAGACAAGCTTTTGGCAAGAAAAACTTGTCATCTTGTTTGAACCACAGTTTGCTCATGGCAGTGTCCTAGGACAAAAGAAATAAAGGCTTTTTAAATTTTGTGAACAACCTGAATTACACTTCTCTCTCTCTCTCACACACAACACACCCAAAAGTTTAGAATGGATCTGAGATTACTGTACATTTGATAACTGTGTGAGATTAAGTACTGAATAAGGCCGAGAGACCTTCTCCCTTAGAACTCCGCAGGTGATCTAAAAGCTGTTTTTGCCAGGAGGGTTGCCTTGCCCTCAATTTTCTTTCATCATTCTTTCCCTGCAAAGACTGTGATCTATTCCTTTTCTCTCAAGTTTCACACAAACTATTAGAGGACCAATTAACTTGCCATGTGTTAGGGAGAAATGCATCAAATTGCCAGTAAACTCAGGAACAGGAAGAAATTCCTTGGCACAAACACGCAACAGCTCTCTGCCAGGAAATTCCATTTCCCTAACCACTGGGGGAAGTGGATAAATTTCTGGTCACAATCTGCCATGTAGGGCCATACAACAGGTCCCTAATTTTCCAAAGGTCAGAGTTTATCCTCAGAGATCTGAGATCTGCCATTATCTCCTCATCCCGTTCAGCAAGAATAGAGAGGAAAAGAGGAGGACACCTAAAGGGGCTACGTTAGGGTCCCAACACACCACAGCGCTCAGGAAGCAACGGGGCCTAGTGGAAAGAGTACAAGCCCGGGAGTCAGGGAATCTGAGTTCTAATCTCAGCTCTACCATTTATCTGCTGTGTGATCTCAGGCAAGTCGCTTCACTTCTCTGTGCCCGAGTTCCCTCATCTACAAAATGGGGATTCAATACCTGTTCTCCCTCCTACTTCATAATAATAATAATTCTGATATCTATTAAGCACTTACTGCATGCCAGGCACTGTACTATTTGTATTTGTTAACCGCTTACTGAGTGTCAAGCACTGTACTAAGGGCTGGGGTGGAGACAAACAAATCAGGTTGGACCCAATCCCTGTCCCATGTGGGGCTCACAGTCTCCATCCCCATTTTCCAGATGAGGAAACAGACGCCCAGAGAAGTGAATGAGCCCCATGTGGGACCTGATTATCTTGTATCTACCCCAACGCTTAGTACAGTGTTTGACACGCAGTAAGCGCTTAACAAATACCCCAGTTGTTACCATAGGATTTAAGTAAGAACTGAACTCCCCTGCCAGCCTTTCTTTGGCTCCAGGGTTCCTTCCCGAAGGAAATAAAGAAGGACAGCAGGCAGGAGACGGAAGAAGAGGCAGACAGGGGAGGAACAAGGATTAATTTAACCATTAATTAATGAATCTCCACCCCCAGATTTTCCCTACCATCTCTTTTAACTGAGGTCTAACAGTATGGCAATCCTTGAGGCATAAACAGGGACAGTGGATCAAATGCTCGGAATGTGGGTGTTTCCACTCTGTCTTACCCTCACTTTTTCTGACAGAACAGAGCTTGGAGACGACTGACCTGTGTTTTGCAAATGGCCAAAAAGAAAGATGCTATTGGGATTATCCTTTCTCACTTTTCCCTGCCAATGACTTACGACCAGAGGGTCAAAACCTCTCCAACTCGGGCCATAATCACCAAGAAGAAAGCCAGCTTTACAGATTTGAGAATTTTACGCCGCGTCTGACTAAGGTTTGTGGGTCCCCTTCTGGAGCATCAGAAGGTTCTTGTCAAATGGGGCATAGAATTCCCCCTTCGGTTTGATCGGCAACACCGTCAGGACACATTCACTGACGTCCGTGACATGACGGCTATTTGCCAGTTGAAGCTGACCGTTCAAAAGGCAGTCGTTAAATCCTGTCGAGTGATTTTACATTTGCTGACTCGACGGAGTCAGCATCGTCCTTCAATTTTCCCTTCCGTAAAGTGCTGCACCTCCTCTATCAGTGAACCCTCACCGAATGGGTGAGCTTCAAGGCGGTACTTTCAAATTTCGGGAGGGAATAGAGAAGATTCTGGGAATTTTCCAGTCATTCTATAAGGGTCCCGATATACCAGGTACCAAAGCTACGGAAATCCCTCAAGACTCGCCTCTGGGTGCCCTACACCTTGGAGAACTCATTCAGTCCCATGGCTTCAACTACCATCTCTCCGTGGATGATTCCCAATTCTACCTCTCCAGCCCTGATCTTTCTCCTTCTCTGCAGTTCCCCATTTCTTCCCGTCTGCAGGACATCTAAACTTGGATGTCCCGCCGACACCTCAAACTAAACATGTCCAAATCCGATCTCCTCATCTATCCACCCAAACGCTGCACTCCCCGTGACTTTCCCATCCCGGCTGCTGTGCTGTATTCTCCCAAGCGTGTAGTGCAGTGCTCTGCACACAGTGAGCACTCAATAAATACATGACTGATTGACTGTAAACAGCACCGCTACCCTCCCCGCCTCGCGAGCCTGTAGCCTCGGCACTGTCCTCGACTCAACGCTCACCCCACGTATTCAATCTGCCCCAAATCAAATTTCACATCGCTAAAATCCGCCTTTTCCTCTCCATCCCAACTGCTACCACGTAAATCAAAGAACTTATCCTATCCCGCTTCAGTTACTCCATCAACCTTCTCGCGACCTCCCTGCCTCCTGTCTCTGCCCACCTGCGTCCATTCTTCACTCTGCTGCCCGGATCGTTGTCCTACAAAATCATTCTCTCCATGTTTCCCCTGTCCTCAGGAACCTCCAATGGTTGCCCATCCACCTCTGCATCAAATAGAAACCCCTTACCAACGGCTTTAAACCACTCAATCACCTTACCCCTTCCTATCTCACTTTGTTCGTTTCTTACTACAACCCGGACTGCACACTGCGCTCCTCTACTCGCTGTACCTCAGACTCATCTACCTAACTAGTGGCCCCTCACCCACGTCCTGCCTCTGACCTGGAATGCCCTCCCTCTCCATATCCGACAGACGATCACCTTCCCCACCTTCAAAACCTTAGTAAAATCACATCTCCTCCAAGAGGCCACCCTTGACTAAGCCCCCTTTTCCTTCTCCCACTCTCTTCTGCGTCACCCTTGCACTCGACTGTGCACTCTTTATTCACCCCGAGGCCCCAGCCCTTCTGTACATATCTGTAATTTATTTGTATTAAGATGTCTTCCCCTCTAGACTGTAAGCTTCTTGTGAACAGGAAATGTGTCTATCAACTCTGTTAAACCGTACTCAACCAAGCGCTTAGGCGAGTGGTCTGCACACGGCAGGTGCTCAGTAAATACGACTGATTGATATTCGTACGTCCTACTAATTGATGGGGGAAAAAAATGTCTGTGGGTGATTTCATTTAATGTGGGGCAACCCTTGCACATCAGCTACCATACGGAACTTGGTGGAGAAAAATCTCCCTGGCAAGGAAGACAAGAGAGTAGCAGATTCCATTCCGGGGGAGTTTACATTCTTTTCTGCAGCTTTCTCCCTACTCTTTCACCAGTGGGGACTTGAAGTGTGCTGAAAGTTTGCCAGGGACACTGGCAACCAACTGTTCTTATTCAAAGGGATCATCTGCTCAGAAGATGGTCTGCTCTGTGTCCTTTTTAAAATGCTTTACGGTCTCTGTTAGGCGATTACTATATGCCAAGCTCCGTTCTAAGCCCTGAGGTAGATACACGTTAATCAGGTCGGACACAGCCCCCACCCTGGGCCCATGGTCTAAGTAGCAGGGAGAACAGGTATGGAGTCCCCATTTTGCAGTTGAGGAATCAGAGAAGTTAAGCAACTTGCCCAATGTCACACAGCAGGGAAGTGCAAGAGGAGGAATTAAAACCGAGGTCCTCTGGCTGGCTTAATAATTATTATAATTATTACTCCAGTGCTTAGAATAGTCTTTGGTACAGAGAAAGCACTTAACCAATACAACAATTATTATTACATGAATCAAAATCGGGGGTCAGGAACCTATGGGTCGGGAGCCTGATCTCACTCTTCTTGCTATCAGAGGTTGGTTGAAAGGGGGCCCCCAAGGACGAGGCACCAGGATGGGGACGTCTTTTACTCTGCCTTCAAATCTGTCTAGGAAGTAGTTGGTCCGCCTCTTGAGCCAGAAAGGGGAAAACGGGAGGGGGGGGAGGGGGTTCCACTGTCCCCGCTGAACAGGAGGGCGGGCAGGATGTGCTCTCCCGACCCTGACATCGGTTCCCAGAGGGTGACCTGTTCCCTCCTTAATGGCGACCTACTCCTGAATGCCATTTGTCCACCTGCAGCCACCATCAGCAAACCGCAACGGCACCGGAGTAGGGATGGCGACAGGGGTGGCCGGAACTGCTGACCGGCTCCATGCTGGGTGCCACTTAGGCTGACTGCCGGCAATCAACCGTATTTATTGAGTGCTTACTGTGTGCAGAGCACTGCACTATGCGCTTGGGAGTGTACAATATAACACACGTATTCCCAGTTCCCAAGGGCACTTGAAAAAGACAAAGGCTTGGACGGCCCCAGCTCAAGGGGAGCAGGGGGAGTGAGAACTGCTTATCTAATAATAATTATTATTGTGGCATTTGTTAAGCGCTTACTATGTGCAAGGCACCGTACTAAGCGCTGGGGTAGATACAAGTAAATTGGGTTGGACACAGTCTCTGTCCCACGTAGGGCTCACAGACTCACCCCCCATTTTACAGTTGAGGTAAATGAGGCACAGAGAAGTCCAGTGACTTGCCCAAAGTCACACGTGGAGGAGCGGGGATCAGAACCCGTGGCCTTCTGACTCCCAGGTCCGTGCTCTATCCACTAAGCCATGCTGCTTCTGCATCTGCTTAATGTCCAGCTGCTCAGATGGAGTCTCAAAGGAGAGACTGTGAGCCCCAAGTGGGACAGGGACTGTGTCCGGACGTGATTTTCTTCTATCTATCCCAGTGCTTAGTACAGTGCTTGGCACGCAGTAAGCACCGAAATGCCACATTCTCTTTTTCTGTCCAGGTGAGTGGAAGGAGGCATTTAGTTCCAAGCAGCTGCCTCCCTCCACCCCGTCCATTTACCAGCAAGCCTGCTTGGATTTATCGTCTGCTGGTTCAGCAGTTGCCTCCCTCCCTCCCACCCATGTAAAAGCAAATGTGTTTGGATCTGCTTTAAACTCCGTAGGTTCTAGTCTTCTCTGGAAATCGACTCATCTTTGCTCACATCCTTCTATTTCTCCCTTTCCCCCTCACTCCCCATGCTAACACCCTTTTCCTTGCAGCTGAAATCCAGGGGAGTTGTTTAATGTGTCAATGCGGTGCTTTAAAACAATGCCACCTTAACAAATCAAAAGTGAGGGAGGACAAGAAATGGTTTCTTCCCTTTTCCCTCTCCCCCTCTCATTATTCGTATTTCATAATCACAGTGCCTGGCATATAGTAAGCGCTTAACAAATACCATAATTATACCTCCACAATGAAGATAAAATGAAGTTCACTTAATGGGTGTTTAATTTTTACTACTGGCTCTTTAGTACAGTGCTCTGCACAAGGTAAGCGCTCAATAAATACGACTGAATGAAATGAATGAATGTGCCCTAACGGCTCGGTTCATAAGTATAGGGGTTGTTTTGGGCTCTTTTGGACAAGATATGAGCAGACCCTTTTTTGCAGATTTATTGATGAGATGACTTTTGGAGGAAATTAGGTATTTAAAAGCCTTCCATGAGGCAAGGTTGATTACAACTATCAATCATTAAACCATTTGGTAGTATTTACTGAGCACCTATTGTATGCAGCGCTTGGGAGAGTACAAGAGCATTAATCCGCATGCTCCCTGCCCTCAATCTATTGAGGGAAACCCACGCTAGAAGAATTTGCAGATAGAGGAGGCAGAAGGAAAAGTGGATGAGTGAGTGTTGAAGTAAGAGGATAAGGAATGAATCAAAATGTAGAGAATTCCTTCAGGTGATGGCGAGTGCCAAACTGCCATCTGTTGATATAAAAGGCTGAGGTGGAAGCTGGAAGGGAATATAGCCTGGACGGGAGAGGAATCGAATAGGGAAGACCTCCTGGTGGGGATGTGTCTTCAGAAGACCTTCAAAGAGGGGAAGGGTGTGATCTGGTAGATTTGAAAGGGGAGATGTTCTGGGGGGGAAGTGGGGACCGGGGGATATGACTGCAAGGTCAGATGCAGAGACATGAGGAGAATGAGGTTACAGTATGGTAACTTGAGAGGAAGAAAGAGTGTGAGGTGGAGGGTGGTGGGAGAAGAGAGTAGATAAACGTTGGGAGAGAGCTGATTCAGTACCTTGAAGCCGGAAACGTTGACAGGATCTAGGGACAGACTGAGGGAGAAATTATGGACAAGGTCAAGAGTACGGTATTCAGACACAGGGAAGGTGATGGGGTTGTCAACTGAGATGAGTAAGGGGAGGATAATGGCAGAGAAAATGAGCAATTCCCTCCTACTTACACTGTAAGCCCCATGTGAGTCATGGACTGTATCCAACATGATTATCTTGGATCAACCCCAACGCTTAGTGCCTGTCTCAGAGTAAGCATTTAACAAGTACCACTTTAAAAAAATTCCCTCTGAGACATTTTAAGCTAAAGGTGTCGATGGGACGGTTACCACGTCTCCACAATCTTGCAGGCTCGATGAGATCAACGGAATCCAAACCCGTACCTTGATAAGTGCAGGATATGATGGTGCTTCCTTTTCCAGTTGTAAAATCTCAAAGTTGGAGGGAATAAATTCATTCTTCATCGGTAGCTTGAATTTCCCATTTAGGTCAGCATTCTGCCATTTCTGGATGAAATAATTTGAAACCACAAGGGCAAGTTAAATTGGCTAATATTAAAGCTAACAGTATATTAAAGCAAGACAATTATTTCAAAGGACAAACTCAAGGGAAACCTCAGATCATGAACACAGACTGAGATTAGGATCGGGGGTGGGCCTGTCCGAATGAACCCAAACAGAACAGACCAAGAAGCGAGAAACAAATCTCTCCGCCGCCCCCCACCAACACAGCCACATTCCACCCCTCTGCTCTTTCGACACGCCTAAGGAGGCCTGTGAGTGGTTGCGAGGGTGAGGAAATTGTAGGCTTCAAGAAAAGAACACACTCTTCTGTTGTTTGGCAGGCTAGGCCAGATGGGCATGTTCCAACAACCCCCCCACCATCATCATTGACGGTATTTATCGAGTGCTATGTGCAAAAAGCACTGTACTAAGAGGCTAGGCCAGATCGGCAACTCCTACAGTTCCCCCATCATCAGTGGTATTTATTAGGCATGTACTAAGCACTGTACTAACCGCTTGGGAGAGCACAACACAGAGTTGGTTGGCATGTTCTCTGCCCACAACGAGTTTATAGAGTTTTATATATAATAATGTTGGTATTTGTTAAGCGCTTACTATGTGCAGAGCACTGTTCTAAGCGCTGGGGTAGATATAGGGTAATCAGGTTGTCCCATGTGAGGCTCACAGTTAATCCTCATTTTACAGATGAGGTAACTGAGGCACAGAGAAGTTAAGTGACTTGCCCACAGTCACACAGCTGACAAGTGGCAGAGCCCGGAGTCGAACCCATGACCTCTGACTCCGAAGCCGAGGCTCTTTCCACTGAGCCACGCTGCTTCCCCTAAGATATATAGTCTTATCATTTCCTGGGCTACGTCTACTCCCCTCCTCTCACAGATTTTCCAGGAAAGCTAGAGGTGGACAAAGGAGACACATGTCCATGTCCCGAGCCATCTCACCTTACTCCTCCTACCTCACCTCACCTCTCTCCTTGTACAAGCCAGCCCTCACACTTCGCTCCTCTAGTGCTAACTTTCTCCCTGTGCCTCGATCTCACCTGTCTTGCCGCCGACCCCTGACCCACGTCCTGCCTCTGGTCTCGAACGCCCTCCTTCCTCAAATCCGGCAATTAATCTCCCCCCTTCAAAGCCTTATTGAAGGGACATCTCCTCCAAGGGGCCTTCCCAAACTAAGCCCCACTTTTCCTCATCTCCTACTCCCCTCTATGTCGCCCCGACTTGCTCCCTTTGCTCTTCCCCCATCCCAGCCCCACAGCACTTATGTACATATCTCTAACTGTATTTATTTGTATCGATGTCTGTCTCCCCCCTCCAGACTTTAAGGTCCTTGTGGGCAGGGAATGTCACTGTCTATTGTCTAAGAAGTCAGAGCTAAGTTTACCAGACAAGGAACTGCCCACTTCATCTAGCATTGAGAGAATCAGCTGATCTTGTCAAAAGAGCTTGAATAATTTTCAAGACTTCAACTTCGCCAACAAATAGCCAAGACAAGTGGGGTGCTCAGAGGTCGTTTTCGGGGCTCTAAGGGTGACCAGAACTCTAATAGTAGCTGTGGAGCATCTGTGAAACTCTGTTCACTATTCATTTTGGCAGAGGACATCTACGAACAATATTCGTAAGCCATAATTTATTCAGAGGGAGACTGGAATTCAGAGAGAGTATGAAGATCCACAGAGTCCCAACTCCTATTTGCCTGGCCCAAACTTTCCCACAAGACATGAACACGGTGCTTGGGGGCAAGTTTACCTTGCAGCTGGGCCTATTAAAACCTATTCCCAGAGACCAAGGCAATCAGAGCGTGCCGTCAAGACTCCAGCAGCCCCAGAGAAGAGGCATAGATGGAATGAACTTCATGAAATGTTTTATGGCATTTGGGGAAGACTTACTACTTCTGGTTCCTGTCGAATAACAGGAAAGAGACCCTTGGCTTCTGGGAAACGAGGCTTGACTCCTCCTCTCAGGAGTCCCTTGGCAGTCTCTCCTAACAAGAGGTTTGAGGGGCTGTCTTGAAAGGTAATGCGGCCCTATATTCTAAGCTCTGGGTGGTTTCTTTGGGAAGAGTTGTTTACTGCTGCACGAGAGGACCTTAGAAAGCCAGAGTTGGTGGGAGTGGCTTAACGGAAAGAGCACGGGCTTGGGAATCAGGGTTCGTGGGTTCTAATCCCGGTTCCGCCACTTGTCTGCTGGGTGACCATGGGCAAATCACTTAACCTCTCGGTGCCTCAGTTACCTCATCTGTAAAATGAGGATTAAGACTGTGAGCCCCATGTGGTATATAACCTGATAACCTTGTATCTACCCCAGAGTTTAGAACACTGGTTGACACGTAGTAAGCACTTCACAAATACCATTATTATTATTTTTATTACCAGTTACCAGCTGGGCCACCGAGGGCTCAACTGCAAGGCACGAGAAGCAGTGTGGCTCAGTGGAAAGAGCATGGGCTTAGGAGTCAGAGGTTCTAATCCTGGCTCCGCCACCTGTAGCTATGTGGCTTTGAGGAAGTCACTTGACTTTTCGGTGCCTCAGTTCCCTCATTTGTAAAATGGGGATGAAGACTGTGAGCCTCACGTGGGACAACCTGATCACCCTGTATCTCCCCCAGCGCTTAGAACAGTGCTCGGCACACAGTAAGCACTTAAACACCAACATTATTATTATTATTGTTGTTATTAAGGAGATTGGGGAGAGCCTGGATCTAGTGCACCAGGAAAAGTCAGAGGGCAGTGCATCTTCATGTCATGCTCACTTTCTATACAGCAGTGGACACAGCATCAGGGCTCTTGCTCTCCAGAACCCAGAAAACTAAACTCAGGAAAAGAAGCCTGGAATTTACTTAGGATGTATCAGCATGTGTGGGAGAAGTCAGGGCGGGCAGGATCTCAGGGAACACTCTAGAGCCCAGCTCGTTGGCTCACTCACTACACCAATCGCTCCTAGCCTGGCACTGGCTCTCACTCTTCCCAAGGGGCTCCGCTCATCCATGCGAGCAGCATGGCCTACTGGAAGGTGACCGGGACTAGAAGTCAGAGGTTCTAATTCTGGCTCTGCCAAGTTTCTGCTGCGTATGGTCTTGGGCAAGGCACTTGACTTCTTTGGGCTTCGGTTATCTCATCTGTAAAATGGGGATTAAGATCGCGAGCCCCAGGTGGGACAGGGACTGTATTCAACCGGATTAGTTAATATCTATCCTGGTACTTGAACAGTGTCTGGCACATAGTAAGTGCTTAAAGTGCCTTAAAAAAAAAAAGAGCTAAGTCTTCTGTCACAGATCTGCCCTGGCACCTGGTGGAACACTTACTGCTCCATTGGCAGGCCCAAAATGAGAGCAATGGATTCAGAGGTCTCTGTGGGGGTGGGATGTGCCAGGAGGGAAATTACTTAAGCACGTGCCAACCTTTTCCAGAAAGGAGGCCTGCCAACTCTTGAAGAGGTTTGCCCTGGTTTAGCCGCTTCCCCGGTTAGCCAGACCCTCTGATCTCCTTGAAAAACAGAGGTGCTCTGGGCCTAAACTAAGATTTCTTCAGCGATGCTTTTCATTTAGAGGAGAAAAAAAAATTGGTTAAAATGGGGAACTATTTTAGGAAGCCTAGCCAAGTTTCCCCGTCTAAGCCCTGTCGTCAGGAACAATGAGCCGAACGGACACTTATTTATTGGCTTGGAGGCAAACCAAGACAGTTGGAAAACACACCAGTCAGAGGCACTTTAAAATAAAAGCTATTCATGGGGGACACATTTCAAACTGTTTCAATGAATATTTACAAGGTGAAATCAGTTTCTGGAAAAAGGATCAAGTTTCCTGAGAGTTGGAATCTAAATCACAAACCTGCACTTTTCCTGGTTTTTCGAGATTCCCATTTCCCCTGTGATTTGTGGTAAAGGTCTCACCTTGATGACTTCATCTGAGATAGCTTCTTGCTTGTATTGCGTTCCATACCACTCTTCGGTTTGATCTGTTTTGCCTTCAAAAGACTTAGAAACTATTGCAACCCTATTGACCAAAAAAAAAATGGACAAGATCACCACGCGACTTAGCCGGAGGCTTACTGGGTTTGAAAGAAATCAGGCTGAGCCTATAAGAAATGCAGTGGTAGGCAAGGGAGAATTTGAGTAACAACAGAAGGAACAGAGCATCGATTCTGTCCTTTGAGTGAGCGCTAAATCACTTAAGCTAAGGAATAGACGCGGCCCCGTCCTCGGGGATCTGACATTCTAATAGCAAAGGCGGACAAGTTTGCAGACCTCATCACTAAGTACCTACTAACACGCTGGGGGCTCGCTCACCCTCTCTCCCATCCGATCTCTCTCCCCTGAGCTGCAGGGCTATTTGTAGGGATCTCATCGGTTTCCTCCTCTCCCTATCCTGGATTCCCCTCTTTCATTCCCCTCAGATCCTTCTCAGCTCTGCCGGGACCACCAGGATGGAGGACATTGGAACCTGAGGCTACCCGGGAAGGCTAGTCTTTCAGAGCAGGGGCTGGACAGTTTAAGATCACAGAAAAAAAAAGACATAATAATAATAAATAATGTTGGTATTTGTTAAGCGCTTACTATGTGCAGAGCACTGTTCTAAGCGCTGGGGTAGATACAAGGTAACCAAGTTGTCCCATGTGAGGCTCACAGTTAATCCCCATTTTACAGATGAGGTAACTGAGGCACAGAGAAGTTAAGTGACTTGCCCACAGTCACACAGCTGACAAGTGGCAGAGCCGGGAGTCGAACCCATGACCTCTGACTCCGAAGCCCAGGCTCTTTCCACTGAGCCACGGGAAATCTCAAACCGGCTCCGCTTTTTCGTTGGGACGGATGAATCCTGAGATCCCGTGGCCAATTCTGGAACCAAAAACGCTACTCAACTGCACTCTTTCAAGCATTTTCATTTCCTTTTCTGCAGTTTCACATAAGCAATAGAGGCTGGAGGGTTTTCCAAGAACAAAAGCTTGAATCACCCTAGGTCAGTGATTCGGGCTCTTTTCTTTCCAATTTTTTTTTCTTTCCCAGCTGGACATTCTGCTTTTTAGCCTTCCACGAAAATAATATGCCTTTCCTGGCACTTTCTCCCAATGGATTCCACAAATAACCCATCCAATAAAACCCCTGCTTCATTTACTTTCTGTTTTTCAGAAATCAAGCTAAGACACCACAGCTTCTAGAAGCCAAGTGACCGCCTGGATTTCTGGCCTTATTACTAAACAGAACGCTAAAATGAATACGACCCTACTGCCAGGACAGGAATCAGAGGAAGAGACAAAATCCAATCTACGAGAGCCAGTGCTAGAGCAATCTGAAATTAAAAATGCTCATCCAGAAAATGCTCAGTTTGCAGCACCTCCCAAAAAATGGTACAGTATGACCTACTCCCTTGTGCGTGAAGCAGTTTTTAGCAAGCTTAGGCGTCCGCAATTTTCGTGAGCACATCTAGCCAGCCTAAATATCTAAATATTATAATAATGATTATGGTATGTGTTAAGTGGTCACTCTGTGCCAAGCACTGTTCTAAGCCCTGGGATAGTCCAAGTTAATCAGGTTGGACACAGTACCTGTCCCTCATGGGGCTCACACCCTTAATATCCTTCACCCATCTCGCTGCTTCAGACTCCATTATTCAGTCAGTCACAAAATCTTGTCAGTCCTGTTTCCACCACACCTCCAGAATCTGCTCCTCCTCACCATCCGAATCGACCTGGGGCTCACAGTCAAAGTAGGAGGGAGAACAAGTGTTGAATCCCCATTTAACAGATGAGGGAATTGGGTCACAACTTCTCTGTACCTCAGTTCCCTCATCTATAAAATGGGGATTAAGACTGTCAGCCCCATGTGGGCCATGGACTGTGTCCAACCTCATTAGCTTCTATAACAATTATGGTATTTGTTAAGCGCTTACTGTGTGCCAAGCACTCTTCTAAGCACTGAATCTACCCTAGTGTCTGGCACATAGTAAGCACTTGACAAATGCTATAATACAAAAAAGGCCCAGAGAAGTTATGCGGCTTGCCCAATGTCACACAGCAGACGGAGCCGGCAATAGAACCCAGGTCCTCTGACTCCCAGACCCAAGCTCTTTCCACTAAGCCACGCTGCTTCTCAGACAAGTGCCTGCTTGTGAGAACAGACGTCATGGAAAGCGGATTTCTCACAGAAGCTCGGTCATTACCTAGTTCTCCTCATTAACAGGTGGTGAGCGAGAGCTCAGGAATGGATGAATGAGTATATATATATATATCTGTGTATACATCTATAAATCTATTTATCTATTTCGATGCTATTGATGCCAGTCTACTTGTTTGGTTACGCTGTCTCCCCCTTCTAGACCGTTGTTGGGTAGGGATTGTCTCTATCTGTTGCCAAATTGTACTTTCCAAGCGCTCAGCACAATGCTCTGCACGTAGTAAGTGCTCAGTTAACACCATTGAATGAATGAATGAGTTGTGACAAAAAGAAATGAAAATACAGAATAGGGATCAGGGAAGCAGTGTGGCCTTAGTGGAAAGAGCACGGGTCCAGGAGTCAGAGGAGCTGGGTTCTAATCCCAGCTCTGCCACTCGCCTGCTGTGTGACCTTAGGTAAGTCACTTCACGTCTCCGTTTCGGTTTCCTCATCTGTAAAATGGGGATTCGATACCTGTGCCCCCTTCCACTTAGATTGTGAGCCCCATGTGAGACAGAGACTGTGTCTGGCCTGATTATCTTGAATCTACCCCGGGTTTTGGCAAATAGTAAATCCTGAATGATTTCCACAATTGTTATTTTTCACAGATCTAGAATTTTAGTGTGTCAGAGACTGAAATCTAACCTGCTTTAAAAGGCTGCCCTTTATTAAAACTCAGTCTAGTCCTTTGTCCTCAGTAAGGTCAAACAACAATGATAATAATAATAATAATAGTATTTGTTAACTACATGCCAAGCACTGGAGAAGCAGCGTGGCTCAGTGGAAAGAGCACGGGCTTTGGAGTCAGGGCTCATGAGTTCGAATCCCAGCTCTGCCACTTGTCGGCTGTGTGACTGTGGGCAAGTCACTTAACTTCTCCGTGCCTCAGTTCCCTCATCTGTAAAATGGGGATTAAGACTGTGAGCCCCACGTGGGACAACCTGATTCCCCTATGTCTACCCCAGCGCTTAGAACAGTGCTCGGCACATAGTAAGCGCTTAACAAATACCAACATTATTATTATTATTATTCACTGAACTAAGCATTAGGAAAGATACCATACAATTAGATCAGACACGGTCCCTGTCCTTAGGGGGAACAGGTATTTTCTTCCCGCTTTACAGATGAGGAATCTGAGGCACAGGAGTTAAGTGATTCTGACTTGGGGGTCACAGGTCACACAGCAAGTGTCGGCATCAGGATTAAATCCCAGGTCTGTTGACACCCTGTGAACTGGCCATTCTTCTCTTCCTGCAACCAATCACTTTAAACCGCTAGTCAGAATCCTTTATCTACGCAAGCCAGGAAAGAGTATGAGAAGGCTTTTCCTTCCCTGGCCAGTACTAATGGATATCTGACCCCAGATGAATGCCTATTTTCCAGCCACGTAAATATTGATTTTCCTTCTTTTTTCATGGCACATTATTCAAGAGGTAGATGAGGGAGGAGCAAAAAATGGAAAACGATTCGCTTTCAACTTACTTCGGAATATATTCAAATTCACTCTATAAAATGTCTGAAATAAAAATGATTTATGGGGGAAAGAAAGTTCCGGAACTCTGCCGGGAAAATTGTGGTTGGAACCGCCACGACTTGCTGAGAGGTGGCTACAGGGGTGGTGAAAGGCATATTCAAGAGGATATTGTGGCTGAGGCACTACGGGCCACTCTCACTAATAATATCTGTGGTATCCGTTAAGCCACTTAATATGTCCCGAGCATTTCCAATCTCCCCTTCTAGACGGTAAGCTCGTTATGGGCAAGGAACGTGTCTGCTAATTCTGTTGTAATCGCGTGGTACACTGCTCTGCACGTGGTAAGCGCTCAATAAAAACCACTGATTGACTGATGGGTAGATAGAATTCTCTCAGATGACACAAATTTCCTTTCCCACATGGAGCTCACAGTTCAAGGGGGAGGGAAAGCAGATATTTAATACCCGTTTTACAGCCGGGGGAAGGAGGACCAACTTTTTGTTTTAACCATGGGGGTGGGTTGGGGGAGAAAGCATTGACAGATGATAATGATGGTATGCGCCAAGCACTGATCTAAGCGCTGGGGTAGATACAAGGTAATCAGTTTGTCCCACGTGGGGCTCATCCCCCTTTTACAGATGAGGGAACTGAGGCCCAGACAAGTTAAGTGACTTGCCCCAAGTCACCCAGCTAAGTGGCAAATCAGGATTAGAACCCAAGACCTCTGACTCTCAAGTCACTAAGTCACTGGTCCTAGGGGTAGGGGGTGTCAACAGATTAGGGGTAAGGAGGCAAAGGAAAGACAGAAACAATGTGGCCTGCTTGAAAGGGCACCAGACTGGGTGGCGGAGGATGGAAGTTCCAATCCAGCCTCTGCCACCTGCCTGCTGGGTGACCTTGGCCAAGTCACTTGCCTTCTCTAGGTCTGTTTCCTCTTCCGTAGAATGAGGATTAAATACCTGTTCTCCCTGCCCCTTAGGCTGTGAGTCCCATGTGGAACGAAGATCTCGTCTGACTTATCTTCTATCTCTCCCAGCGCTTTGGGCAGATGGTAAGGCGCTTATTATTATTATTATCGTCATTGTTATTACTGAACAGTTACTGAACTGAAGGAGGAGGAAGGGGAAAGAGACAAGGAAGCAGCTGCCAATGAAGCTTTCAGATCTTCGCTAGGTGTCAGAGCGAGGCAGCTCGGGGAAGAAGGGACAGAGGACAGTGCTTCCGGGCTGCCAACCTTGAGCCACCCAGACAAAAACCAGCACCGTGTCTCTCGCCCGCTCCCAGATTTCCCAAGGAGAGGGGTCACCGATCTGCCTTGCCCTGAGCCCTGTGGGCAAGGGGACTAGTGGGGGTCGTTACCGTGCGGTCTTTCTGCCTGCTGCTGTAGAGCTGGCCCGGCTTCACTGGCACGGGGCCTTAGCCAAGGGCACCGATTTCTGCTGGGCTCCCGAGAGTCAGCGGCAAAGCAAGTGAGTAATTCCTCCCCACAGGGGCCCTGAGGTGGGGGTGAGCAATACTCCTAATCAAACCCAGCTCTGGCAAGAACCTAAGAAGCGGCCGCAGTCTCGTCCTCCCCTTCCCCCTCCTCTTCTCCTGCCACTCGGGTAGAAGAGAAGGGCTGCTCTCATGCCCAGAACCAGTGCCCGGGGGACAAAGCCAACTCTCTCCCTGGCAGCTGTGGGAGCGGCCATCCCCTTCCCCGGGTGCCGCTGTTGCTCGCCGATGGCTGGGTGGGGCCCGGGGGGGTACGTGGTTCTCCCCCACGGGTGTCGGGGCAGGGGGAGAAAGTTTCCCCGGCTCACCCCACGCTCTGGTAAGGTCAACAGGAGCTCCCCAGGTTCCCTGGGCCAGGGGCCGCATCTCAATGGCAGAGGGCCGGATGTAGAGCTGCCATCTTGTTCTACCACCGGCCCTTTCCTGGGTTATAAGAGATGGGATGGGCTGACTGTGGCTTCCTTTCCTGCCCAAAAAGCTGTGGATATCAAACTACCGGAGTCACTCCCACAGAGTCCCACAGTCCACGGGGTAACGGTCCTGCCTCACCCAGGCAATGCCCTGGATGCAGTGTCCAACGGGAGAAACAAGAGTTACCGAGCTCTGCCTCGCAGGGGACATCAATGAACACCAAACCGAGTGGCTACATAATACTCAACAGTGGTGAAAATGGAATCTTGATCCTAAGCCTCTGAAGGGACTGTGGTTTCCGCGTTCGTCGGGGCTCTTACTTCAAATCATCCCATCTCACTTTTGTCCCAGCTAGGTCTTCCATCGCTGCCATTACCAGGACTGCAGACTGTCAGCTTACTGTGGGAAGCAAATGTGTCTCCCAACTCTGTTCTACTGGACTCTCCCAACCGCTTACTACAGTGCTCTGCACACGGTAAGCGCTCAATAAATACCATTAATGGACTGAATGATTGACTGATGGAGCCCACCAGCTGCAGAGCAATGGAGGAGGGGCTCGGGGACATTCAGAAGTAAAGACCTGATCGCTGCTCAGACAAGCGTATAATCAAAGGGGTATATAAACTGACAAAAACGCAACAGTTAAAAAAACCCGAGAGAAGGTATAGGATACGAAAACAAGTGGATAAACATATGACTAATATTCACAAAAGTGCCATACCCATCAGATGGCTCAGCAAAGTACAGATTTCTTACAAAAGAATATGCCTTTAGAAGTTATGTTTTAAGAGCTGAATTTCAAGATAACTTACCGGACATTTTCTGGCCTCAATTTATCTAAAACCATCTCTATTAAATCAGGCCTGAATTCTTCCAATAAATATTCAGCAGCAAGCACTTCTTCTAAGGGATAATACTTTAATACAAAAAATATAGAGCAGAAAAATTAGAAAGTGAGCAAGCATTTTTCTCCAGAGATTTTAAAAACGTATTCACACTATAGGGACCTCTCCGCCCACCTTCCCCTATGCAAAACGGTGAGAGTACAGGCCAAGAGGGAAGGAAGGAGAGGGAAGTAGAAAATACTAAATAAAAACTGTGGTGCACACCTCACGGTAAAATGCTGAAGCTCGAAGAAGAGCAAAGGGATTTTTTAAAAGGCTATAATCCAAGGCTGTAAAATCAAAATTCATTCTACTGAGAACGGGGTTTCTCCACGGGTGGGAAAGGTGGAAAGTTTCGTAAGAGGCGGGGGTGGGAAAAGGAAAAGAAAGAAGCGGCTATAAAAAGAGACAGCAGCAGCGGGGATACGGCAAAAAGCTGGGAGAGAAGGGGAAATGAAGAGAAGGAAAAAGGGAAGGCAAGGAAAGGAGGGAGAAAGAGAAAAAGAAGTGACACTTCGGGAGATAACCGAACCGTAATTATTAGGGTTATGAAATTATGACCCATAATTACAGAATATCCTACTCACAAATGTGTGGATTTAAAAAAAAAATACTTACATGCAGCATTCCTCCTAGTTTAGACGTGTAACCCCGGGGTCTCTCTTTATCTTTGAACCTAAATGCTACAGCATTCAAATCCTAAAAAGAGAAAATGAATCCAACTGGGCATTTCAAGCCAAACGCGATTTCATATCTTGGTCTTTCCTACAGGTTCCCTTCTCTACTTTCAACTGGGACTAACTTCTCAAAAAATTAACCATCGACAGCATGTAAGTATTTCTGTGTTCAATGAAGAAAAATAATTTTATATTGATTGAGCGCTTACTGGGAGCTTGGGAGAGTACAAGAGACTAAGTAAACACGATCCCATCTAAAGTTTACCATCTAGTAGGATGAGAGGGATTAAGTTACAGGTTGAGGAAGCAGCTGCCTATAAGGATATGTACATAAATGCCGTGGGGGAAAGGGGTAGGATAAGTCCCTATTTAGAGAGTATGGGCTCAAGTTCACGGGTTAACCAGGAAGGAAAGATGGGAAAATGAGTTAGGGAAGGCTTCCTGGAAGAAATGTCATCGTGTAAAATACCCATTTTACAATACCTATTAAAGGGGCAATCACTCTGCTGTTCTGTGCTAAAATTTAGAGGTTAAACACGACACAGGAGAGGTTGAAACAAAACCATCAAGTCCTCCAGCGTGATGATCATCTCCTCCAACCCACCTGGCCCTCAGAGAGTTCTCCCTCTTCCTGCTCATGTTTCCCCCTTCTCTCAACTGCTGCCAGACATACTTCGGTTCAGCAGGAGGACAACAAACAGCTCTCAATCAACCAGTCAATCAAAGGTATTTATTGAGCGCATGCTGTGTGGACAGCACTGTACCAGTAAGCGCTTTTCTTACTCGTTAAGCTCTTATTATGTTTCAGACACTGTTCTAAGTGCCAGGGTAGGTACAAGTTAATTAGGTCGGACACAGGCCCTCTCCCGCACGGGGCTCACGGCCCAAGTAAGGGCTTGGGAGAGTAGAATGCAACAGAGTGGGTAGACATGTTTCCTACCCGCAACGATTCTCACAAGAGCAATTTCATCACTGGCCGATAGGAACCTACAAAACTTCCACCACTTCCCACTTCAGGTAGTCACAGATGAGCTGCAAGAGCGATTCAGGAGTAAAAACCCTAAAGAACCTACCTTGCACTCTTGGAAAACCCATTCTTGAGGTCCTTCCGTTCGTAACTTCTGAATATACTGAAACATGTGCAAAATGATGTCTTCGACATGTACTGGGGGGAAAAAAGGCACATTTAAACCTCTCATCCCTACTCCTCTTGTACAGTTCAGAGAACAGACTTCCTTATTATTATTATTATTATTAATAATAATTCTGCTATTTGTTAAGCTCTTACTCTGTGCTAGGCAGTGTACGAGGCAATGGGGTGGATACAAGCAAATCGGGTTGGACACAGTCTCTGAACTATGTGGGGCTCTCGGTCTCAATCCCCATTTTACAGATGAGGGAACTGAGGCCCAGACAAGTGAAGTGACTTACCCAAGGTCACACAGCAGTCAAAATGGCAGAGCTTTTTTAAAACCCATGACCTGCTGACTCCCAGACCCATGCTCTACCCACTATGCCATGCCGCTTCTTCCTTCTGGCGGTGAAGCGCTCACCTCCCGACAACGGTCACACCAGCAGGATCTCTGATATTGATGAAGTGTTGGGGAAATAAGGATCCCTAGGGATTACAATTTGAAAGTAGGAAGGAGATTCTCCTTTTATGGGTGGCTGAGAAGACTGAGTGGATATGCAAGTGGGAAGGAGCTGGGGAGGCAATGAGGAGATTTGGAGGAGGGGAGCACACTAGAAGTCAGAAGGTAAGAGGTTCTAATTTCAGCTCTACCACTTGTCTGCTGCTCAGTGACCGGTCACAGACAAAAGATGCCCTTTCTGGAATGGCCTGGGCTCCACAGGACGGTTTTCCTGAAGGGCTGAGGCCCTGGCCTGGCGAGGGTCCAGCACCCCTAAGGATCCCCTTAAATGTCCCCGCCTCGTCTTCAAGAGGCCATTCTGGGCTAGGCTTCTGTCTTTCCTAGTGAACCCCAAAATGCTTCAAAGAGGCTGGAGAGGCACAAGTGACAGTCCAGGGTAAATGCCCTTTATCCCATTGGTACAGTAATAGAATCACTCATCTTATCCCATCTGGATTATTGCATCCACCTCCTGTCTCTCCCCACTCCAGTCCATATTGCACTCTGCTGCCAGGATCATTTTTCTACAAAAACATTTAGGACATGACTCCCTGCTCCTCAAAAAACTCCATTGGTTGCCCATCCACCGCCGCATCAAACAAAAACTCCTCACCATTGGCTTTAAAGCATTCCACCACCTTGCCCCTCTTACCTCACATGGATACTCTCCTTCCACAACCCAGCCCACACACTTCACCCCTCTGGTGCTAACTTTCTCACTGTGCTTTGGTCTCGACCGTCTCATGGCCAAGCCCTGGCCCATGTCCTGCCTCTGGCCTGGTACGCCCTCCCTCCTCAAATCCGACAGTTATTCTCCCCTCCTTCCAAGCCAAATTGAAGGAAAATCTCCTCCAAGAGGTCTTCCCAGACTAAGCATCCCCCTTTCCTTTTCTCCCAGTCCCTTCTGCGTCACCCTGTCTTGCTCCCTTTGTTCTTCCCCCCACCCAGTCCCTCAGCACTTATCTACATATCTGTAATTCATTTATTTGTATTGATGTCTGCCCCCCCCCCGACCCCAGACTGTAAGCTCACTGTGGGCAGGGAATGTGTCTGTATATTGTACTTTCCCAAGCACTCAGGACAGTGCTCTGCACACAGTAAGCGCTCAATAAATATAAATGAAGGAATGACTGCCTTCCAGTGGGCCCAGTTTGTCCAGGGCGGGGATGGGCGGGAGGCACTGGTGAAGCAGCTGGGTCCAGAGTCCCCAGGTTGGGAAGGGGAAAGTCCAACAGCCTCCACCCCTCCCCCGCCCCCAACAAACCAGTGGACTCTACAGTTGGCCTTGAAAATCTCTGAACCTCGTGCTAAGTCATTTTTTATTATTATGGTATTTGTTAAGCGCTTTACTATGTGCCAAGCTCCGTTCTAAGCACTAGGGTAGATACAAGGTAATCAGGATGTCCCATGTGGGGCTCGCAGTCTTAATCCCCATTTTACAAATGAGATAACTGAGGCCCAGGAAAGTTATATGACTTGCCCAAAGTCACACAGCTGACAAGTGGCAGAGCTGGGATTAGAACCCACAACCTCTGACTCCTAAACCCATGCTCTTTTCCATTGAGCCACTTTGCTTCTCTAAGCAACCAGGACTATCGACTGACTGGAAAAACTGCAAAAAAGGAGACATATTTGGAGGGCTGGAATTTCAATGCCATCAGATCCAGAGAAGAAGAATTTTTTTAAAAAGAGAAACATGACAAAGAAAATGCATTTCCAAACAGCAAAAGCCGTACTTACAAAGTCCTTCTTCTGTCAGGTCCACATTAATGATGAAAAACATGAAGCCTCTGGCCCCTTCTTTTTGTCCTCCAACAAGAGTATTTACCCAACCTGTAGCCAAAAAAAATAAAATAAAATAATAGGTTTACGCCCCTTAAATGCAGCCATAAAATGGGTTATGTTTGATATGCATTCCCAGCTACAAAACCAAGCTAATGACCTTGTCAGAGGTGTGAAAAAGTCGATTATCAATCAATCAATCAAAAGTCAGTCAGTCAATAGCATTTACTGAGCGCTTACATAGTACTCTGTACTTTGTGCTTGGGTGAGCACAATACAACGGAATTAACAAACTCGTTCCCCGCTCACGTGGAGCTTACAGTCTAGAATGGGAGACAGACATTATCTCACCAACCAGAGCTGAATTTTTTTTTTTTTAATGGTATCTGTTAAGTGCTTATTACGTGCCAGGCACTGTCCTCAGCGCTGGGGTAGACTGCTGTATTGTACTTTCCCAAGCTCTGGGCACAGTAAGCGTTTAACAAATACGATTGAATGAATGAATTGTACTCTGCGAATCGTACTTTCTCAAGTGCTCAGTACAGTGCTCCTCTGCTTTGGGTTCGTTCTCTTTGTTTATCAGGGTTTTGCTGGGTTTCTCGAAAAACCTGATAAAAGGAAAAATGTTAATCCAGTAGGGGGAGCAGCGGGAAAATCATTTCATTTTTGGACATCACGGGTTTCGGAGCCTGCACTGAGGGACGGAGAAAAGGGGGGGTATCGGGTTTACCTCGTGTACAGAAATGGGGAGAGTTCATTCAGGGCATTAGCTCAACAAGTGAAACGCCATGAGATACGTGTATGGAAAATGGGCTACCCGACAAGTGGTTGGGGAGCAACTCGGGGGTTTTGGGGTTCCGGGGCCAGACAACCGAGTACACACATTTTGTCAGCCTGACTCGCTCCCTTTATTCATCCCCGCCCCTTCCCAGCCCCACAGAGCTTATATACATATTTACATTAAAGTCTGTCTCCCCCTCTTGACTATAAACTCGCTGTGGGCAGGGAATGTGTCTGTTCCCTGTTATATTGTACTCTCCCAAGCGCTTAGTACAGTATATTGCACGCACTAAGCCCTCAATAAATACGACCGATTGACACACTTAGTACATAAGCCCTAGTATCTGAATTTATACTACGGAACTGGGAAGGGCAACGCTCTTGCTCAGGCCGTGAGAGGACGAGGGGACAAGGCTGTCTATGAATGTGGTCCCCGGGAGGAAAAGGAACCTGGGAAACAGAATGGGCTAGAGAGAATAATAATAATAATGTTCGGTATTTGTTAAGCGCTTACTATGTGCAGAGCACTGTTCTAAGCGCTGGGGTAGATACAGGGTAATCAGGTTGTCCTACGTGAGGCTCACAGTCTTAATCCTCATTTTACAGATGACGGAACTTAGGCCCAGAGAAGTTAAGTGACTTGCCCATGGTCACACAGCTGACAAGTGGCAGAGCCAGGATTCGAACTCATGACCTCTGACTCCCATCCCCGTTGTCTTACCCCTGAGCCACGCTGTTTCCCGGGACACTTACCCTTGGCCTTGAGTTCAGACAAGAGGCTTCCAGGACCTTCATGCCCAATGAGATGCCCGAGATAGTGACCGGGGTTTGATTTGTAGTATTTCTGAAGGTCTGGGATTGGAAATGTCACGTAGAGATTGCGAATGTCCTTAATAGGAACTACCTTGTAAATTTGCTGTCAATTAAAAAAAAAAAGAAAGATAATTGCATATTCCATGGGATACATCCTTCATAAAAACATATACAGTGAAAGAGAAAAACTGTCTTCTCGTCTGGTGGTCTTCCTAAGAAATCCATTATAAATATGTTCCAATATTTGCAATCTAAGTCCACAGCAACAAGGGATACTTCATTCTGAATCGCAATCAACATTTTATATTTTTCGGGAACCTCTTACAATATGCCCAGTGAGCTCCGTCCCAGTTCGTAAAAACATAAACAATGCCTAATTTTATTACGGTAGCCTAGCTACAGCAAGGGTTGCGAGCTTGTATAATTTGGAACTTAGAAAGTGACTGGCCCCTAAAGCTCTGAGTCTCTAATTAAATAATCACGTCCTCTAATTCATTAAGTCAATCAAAGGGGATTACTGAGCACTTCCTGCAGGCAGAGCCCCGGTAAGCAGTTAGAGTTACCAGCCCTCCTGAAGCAGTGTGGCCTGTGGATAGAGTACAGGCCTGGGAGTCAAAAGGACCTGGGTTCTAATCCTGACTCCGCCACATGTCTGCTGGGTGACCCTGGGCAAATCGCTTCACCCCTCTGGGCTACAGTTATCTCATCTATAACATGGGGAAATGGGGATGAAATCTGCCATCATGGACCGTGTCCAATTCGATTATCTTGTATCTTCCCCAGCACTTAGTACAATGTCTGGCACGTAATAAGCACCTGACAAATACCTGAAGAACAGAACATTTTCCCTAACCAGAAGAAGCCTCTGCTCTCACGGGGAAGACGGGCAAACAAATAGAGGCGGAACAGATAATAATGGAGCCTCCACCAGGAATGAAGGACAAGCCTCAGTCCAGGGACTCTAGACGGAGACACTAGGCAGAGGAACTGGTCACAGGGCAAATGGTTTGGGCTTGTACTCTCTCATCCCAGCCAGGCAGATTCCCACTGGGCATGGAAAGCAATACGAGAAAGGGAAGCAACGTAGCTCAGTGGAAAGAGCACGGGCTCGGGAGTCAGAGGCTGTGGGTTCTAATCCCGGCTCCCCCACTCACCTGCTGCGAGACCTTGGACGAGTCACTTCACTTCTCTGGGACTCGGTTTCCTCATCGGCAAAATAGGGAATCAAGACCAGTTCTCTCTCCTACTTGGACCGTGAGCCCTTGCTGGGGACCTGATTATCTTGTATCTACCCCATCGCACGGTACAGTGCTTGGCACATAAATACTTAGCCACTGTTATTATTATTCTCTTCCCCCAAATCCCCCACCTTGGATCAGGCACTTGTCATATTAGAGTTCGACTTCTATATCAGCATCAACGCACATCTGCCTGCCTCCAACCTCTCCCCGCATCAGTCCATTCTCCATATCCCTGCCCGTATCCTCTCCGTGAAACATCATTCGGCACATGTCTCTCCACACCACAGAAACCTCCAATCTGGGCAAGGACTGGAGGGTGAAGAGAAAGTAGATGATATACACCTATAAATATAAAATATATCTGAAAAGATGAATCGCTTACCCGAAGATGGTGTTCCTGAAAAGGATGTTCGGGAAATTCGGGTAAAGGGACATTTTTGTTTTCCACTTCTGAGAACAGCTTTACCACCAGACTGGTTAGCTCATCTAGGGATTCTGAAGAAAATGATCCATTAGAATCAGCAAAATAAACCACAGTCGGGATACACTTCATTGGAGGATCGATCATTCAAAATGAGGTCTGACCTTAAGGGTTCCTTTCTTCTATATCCTGACAAATTTCTTATAGGAACATAAGGCGACTGGGCATCCAAAAAGATTCCTACTTAGACTTTGAGCCCCAGGTGGGACCTGATGATCCTGGATCTACCCCAGTGCTTATTACAGTGTTTGATACCCGGAAAGCGCTTAAGAAGTACCGCCGTCATTCTTATCATTATTATATCCAAATTTATTGGAACACTTCAATTAATGACCCATACTCTTTCCCCCGCACCAAGAAGCAATCTCTGCCCTCGTTAATGAAACTAAGGTGGCCAATAACTACAGGATTCATGCAATTTGGCCCTAGAAGGTGAGGAGAGGCACCCGCGGTTCCTAAAATCCCTACTTATCCACCAGTAGAACTCTGCACTTTAACCGGCCCGACCCAATGGTTATTACTATAATAATAATGATATTATCATCATACTGTATTTGATATTGTATGAGTAATATTTCAATTACTTTAATAATACCATAATAATATTTAAGTGTTTACTATGTGCCAGGCACTGTACTAAGCGCTGGGGTAGTTATAAGATAAGTGGGTTCCCCTGGCCAAGTTGAGGTGGGTCATATCAGATCATTAGTATCCAGACGCACTGATCCTGCACGCGACAGGTTTGGGGCGGGCAAGGATGGATGGTCTGAGGGTGTGAGGCCGGTACGGGCCGGGCACGCTCCTGATGACGCCCTGTGGCACACGCCAGCCATCTAACGGCCACTCGGTTTAGGACCCAAACTGCTGGAATCTCTCTGAAGTGCTCATCCCCTGAACTGACCGCAAGTCCTCGATGACATCGACAGACAAGGGACAGAACTTTGACCTTTCCACGGGCATTTTCACCCAGACCCTCACAGGGCTATATGCGGCGATTACCTCACTCAGAGCCAACGACTCTGTCCTCTTACCTCGCCCCAGGACGCAAATGGCCATCAGATTTGATGAATAATAAGTCGAATGGAATTTCAACAGCTCTTGCCTTACATCGATGCCTTCTTTGGTGGGTCTAGTTTCCAAGGTATATTTGTTACCTGAAAAGGACAAAATTCCACTGTTTGACTTACAGCAGCTGCACGGGCTCACGGAACAGCGAAAAGGAAACGCGTTTGCCCTTTCAAGAGGTTCCCCGAGCCTCCGTAGTGACAATCGATGATTTGGAGGCTGTGCTCAACCAAGTGGCAGAATGAATTTCCTTCACTCAATCGTATTTATTGAGTGCTCCTGTGAGCAGAGCACTGTACCAAATGCTTGGGAAAGGAAATTACAACAGAGTTGGGAAACACGTCTCCTGCCCGTAACGAGCTTAGAATCTAGAGACTTCCTAGCCAATCTCACTCTTTCCCATCGTCAGTCGGGTTCCCTCTCCCAATTTCAAATCCCGTCCGTGACCACGATGATGATTACTGTATCTGTTAAGCGCTCACAATGTGTCAAGCACTGTTCTAGGCGCTGGGGTGGATATAAGTTAATCAGGTTGGACACAGTCCATGTCCCACATGGGGCTCAGAGTTTGAATCCCCATTTTACAGATGAGGCAATTGAGGCACAGAGAAGCTAACTGACCTGTCAAAAGTCACAGAGCAGACAAGTGGCCGAGTGACAGAATCTATCGATCAATCAAGGGTATTAACTGAGAACTTACTTTGGACAGCACACTATTCTAAATGCTCGGGAGAGTCATAATAATAACTGTGGGATTTATAAAGCACTTACTCTGTGCCAGGCACTGTGCTAAGCGCTGGGGTGGATACAAGCAAATGGGGTCGGACACAGACCCTGCCCCACATGGGGATCAGTCTCAATCCCCATTTTACAGATCAAGTAACTGAGGCACTGACTTACAATCCTCAGGACTGTAAGCTTGTTGTGGGCAGGGAATGCGCCAACCAACTCTGTTGTGCTGCCCTCTCCCAAGCACTTAGTCCAGTGCTCTGCACACAGTATGCGCTCGGTAAATACCACTTTTTGTTAATGGCCTGGGAGCGGACGGTCACGGGTGCTAATCCTGGCTCCACCACTTGTCTGCTGTGTGGCCTTGGTTAAGTCGCTCGGCTTCTCTGTGCCTCAGATACCTCATCTGTAAAATGGGACTAAGACTGTGAACCCTATGTGGGTCTGGGACTGTGTCCAACAGGATTTGCTTGTATCCAACCCAGCGCTTAGTAGAGTGCTTGGCACATAGTGAGCGCTTAACAAAGGACATAATTATTAGTAGTCATACTAGAAGAAGGGGTAAGATATTCAAGTAACTCAAGTCTTCCTCCTTCAAGTGATTTTTGAAACCCTACTGTTCATGGCGTGGTGCGAGTCGGCGCCCTGAAAATTGTCTTTTCCGGACAGTTTTCCTATCTATGCTCTGGTAAAGAGTCTGGAGGTTTCCTGAGGCATCCACACCCATGGCTGGGGAATGATCACGTGTGAGTTTGTGTGTGGGTAAGCGCAGGTGATTGTGAGATCCTTCTGACACCGAGACGCAGATTTCACCTCCAAATCACGTTATGTGACGGGGCTAAGTTTTTCAATGACAGAGCCTACCCAACCTATTTAACCTTGACTCCGTCGGTCAACGGGCAACTGTAACACCGAGAGATCGTCGAGCCGTTTGCCTCGTTTACATATACGAGAGGATAAGGTTACCAAAGAAATAGTTGCCACGTGGATGTTTCCGTACCCTCTGTTCTCCCCCAGGGCATGTTGTCACCACACATTTTGGCTAGAAGACTGTTAAAGAACTAGTTCTTTTGATTCCAGGAAACTGTTGGGGATCCAACTCTACGCCACACACGCTAAGGGATCTGAAGAAGTGAAGGATTTTACACAAACGCCTCCCCTACACTGTAGGGGACGTGAGTATACGTAAGTTAGAAAACTACAATAAAATCCAGTCATTTGGGAATTTTTGAAATCTCCCGAACTGACATCCAATTTCTACCCTCATTTTTTTACAACCCAGATCACGATATAGTTTAAACCCCGCAAAACCCATTCCTTGCTCACTACCTAGTGAGTAAATGGAATCCACTAGCCAAAAATCAAAGGCAAAAGGCGTGGTCGGAAAAAAGTGGCACCGACTCTTCATTCTAAACGAATACCTCACACAGATGAATTTCAGTTTACGCAGAGGCAAGGGTCAGTGGAGGAGCAGAGGGTGATGGACAGCCTCTCCATGTGCATCTAGCCTGAAATATCTAGAGATTGGCAGGGGGGAAGGGGGAAGGTGCCACCTTACAAGTTTAGACGGGGAGAGGAAGGGGGAGGTTTCACCTTAACCCGGGGGGAACCCCAAGCAGGAAACCGAGGACCAAAGAGAAAGCGGAGAAACTGAATGGTAAAGCTGGCGTCAGCGAGTCTTGGCAGTACACTGAGCAGCAAATATTTAACACAGCCAGGATTTGTGGTGCACACACAGAAGTCTGAGATACACAATGACTCATCTGTGATGTTCACGACGATAATGTCAACAGAAAGCAAACCAGCCTCCGCCTCTAGTGTCTTCAACAGATAGAAACCCAAGTAATGGAAACAAGAGGGGAGTGGTTCAAGCTAAGCATCTTTGCGGGTT
Source organism: Ornithorhynchus anatinus (assembly GCF_004115215.2). Lineage (NCBI taxonomy): Eukaryota > Metazoa > Chordata > Mammalia > Monotremata > Ornithorhynchidae > Ornithorhynchus > Ornithorhynchus anatinus. The sequence continues at coordinate 47,968,052 of NC_041730.1, read as the reverse complement.
CCATCAGGGAGTTGGGGGGAAATCATAATAATAATCATCAGAATTATGGTATTTGTTAAGCGCTTACTACGTGCCAGCCACTGTCCTGAGGGATGATTACAAGCAAATGGGGTTGGACACAGTCCTGACAGTCATGGGGTCATGGGTTCGACTCCCGGCTCTGCCACTTGTCAGCTGTGTGACTTTGGGCAAGTCACTTAACTTCTCTGTGCCTCCGTTACCTCATCTGTAAAATGGGGATTAACTGTGAACCTCACGTGGGACGACCTGATACCCTGTATCTCCCCCAGCGCTCAGAATAGTGCTCTGTACATAGTAAGCGCTTAACAAATACCAACATTATTATTATTATTATTATTATTATTATTAATCCACATTTTACAGTTGAAGTAACTGAGGCAGGGAGAAGGGAAGTGACTTCCCCAAGGCCACACATTGGACAAGTGGCAGGGCAGGGATTAGAACCCGTGACCATCTGACTCCCAGGCCCGGGCTCTATCCACGAGGCCAAGCTGCTTTCGGTGAGCCAACGAGATTCTGAAAGCACTCCAGCGGGAAGCTGCAGCTATTAGCAATTTCTGTGACAAACCTGTCCCAAATTTGCTGAAGGGATGGTTGGGATTGCCCGTGGCTTTCTCCAGCTGAAACAGCCGCCAGGCATCGTTCATCACGTTCTTCTCGTGCTCGGAATCAACGGCGTTCACCTCTCTGTCTTTGCAGCTCTCGTCAAACAGAGGGCACAGGAAAAACTGCGCGAACCTGCAGAAATGAAACTCCTATTAACCGAGGCTGAACTTCTCGAAACAAGGTTTAAAAATCTGAAACTGGGGTTTGATTAGCACCTAAATGGGAAGTCGGTATGTAAATTATAGTAACCGAAAGCACGGCTACTCCGAGTAACTAGGCTAAGACCCGACTGAAAGGGAACATTCAATAGAGGAAACGTAACTAAGGAACGTAACTAAGGAACCAGAAAGCTAAGGAATTACGCCTTCCTGGGACTGAGGAAGAAACAAACCGCCCATGAGTAAAATCTGGCTATCTTTTGGGCGAAGGAAAGGGTTACTACTGAGATGCCCCTGACGAGGGAGGTCCCCGTTTCTGGTTGCCCAAGAAAGAACTGAAGCATGACCGAGCGGAGAGAGCCCGGGCCTGGGAGTCAGAGGCCCCGGGTTCTACTCCCGGCTCCACCACTTGTCTGCTCTGTGACCCGGGATAAATCACTTCTCTGTGCCTCAGTTACCTCATCTGTAAGATGGGAATTATTATTAATAATTTGTTAAACGCTTACTTCGTGCCAGGCACTGTGCTAAGCGCTGGGGTGTAGACAAGCAAATTGAGTTGGACGCCGTCCCTGTCCCAGATGGGACTCACAGTCTTACAGATGAGGGAACTGAGGCACCAAGAAGTTCAACTGACCATGGTCACAGAGCAGACGGGTGGCGGAGTCGGGATTAGAGCCCGGGTCCTTCTGAGTCCCAGGCTCGTGCTCTATCCACTAATAATTGTGATATTTGTTAAGTTCTTACTATGTGCCAGGCACTGTACTAAGCGTGGGTACAGATAAATCGGGTTGGACACAGTCCCCGTCCCATGAGGGACTCACAGTCCCAATCCCCGTTTTGCAGGTGAGGTAACTGGGGTCCAGAGAAGTGAAGTGACTTGCCCAAGCTCACACAGCAGACAAGTGGCGGAGCCAGGACTAGAACCCACGATCTTCTGACTCCCAGGCCCGTGCTCTACCCACTACGCCAGGCTGCTTCTTCGGTAGGTCACGCTACACCCCTATCTCGGGGAACTGGTCCTCCTGGAAATAGGGAACCTCCCTCACCGGGGACATCTACCCCTGTGTGCGACAGTGACTGGGTCCAATCTGATTATCCTGCATCTACCCTAGCATTTAGAACAGTGCTTGGCCCACAGCAGGTGCTTAACAAATACCATTTTTTAAAAAAGGCCGAACTGGGTGTAAAGAACAAGGGAGACCCTGCAGAGAAACATTTGCTGGCGGTGATAGCGACCCTTGCTGGGACGGAGGCGAAGCTGGCCACCTACCATCCGGACTGTGGCCTCAGCGTGATTATCGGACATGAGCAGATGACGGGTTTTACGGAGGGAGCGATTCACCTGAACGGTCGTGCCAAGCGAATGTGAAGAACAGGTCCAAAACGGGGGGATGCTGTCGGGGGAGGAGGAAGTGACCACCCCTCTGGAAGGCGCTCGCGCCAACCATTGGGGGGGGGGGATAAAGTGTCAGCCCGAGTGCGGGTCTTTTGGGAGCGGGGTCCTTTTGGTCTTCTGGGGTCGGTCGATCTTGGGGCAGCGAGGAGGGCTCTGCCGGGGGACAAGGGTTTGCGGGGGACCCAGGCGACCTACTCGGTTCTATTCACATTAACCGGTCTCTTTTGCTGTCGGACCACTCGGAACGGCTCCGGGCCAACTGCCAAACCCCGATGACGTCCCTTGCCGAGGAGGAGGAGGAGTCGGCTGGGGTGCTGGCTCATGCAATTTTCAATCGGGAAAGGGTGGGAACCCCGGTGAGGACAAATTCTAATTCATCCACAGAGACTAGGAAGCAGAGACCATTTCTGGAACGACATGTCCTAAATACCCCCCGGGGGAGGGGACGGTGATGCCAGGTCCTACTTTCCTGTTTGTGTGAAGCAGCAGCTATTGCCATTTTGGCCCGCCAGCAGGGCCCTGAGCCAACGACAATCAATTTTGGGACTCCCGCAGTTTAGGACTCCGGGCAACCGCCCAGACGACCGGCATCTTGTCCCGGTTTCGGTCGCCGAGGGACGTAAACGGTGAGCCCAAACTCTGGCCCGGAACGGCCCGAGCCTCTCGCCACGGCGAAGGGGAAGCCGCTCTCCCTGTCTCTTCCCTAGTTCGCCTCCTAAAGCGGGCTCGGCTTCGCAGCCAGAACCGGCGCCTCATCCAGAAGGTTCCACTCCGGCTCACTCTGCTCCTGGTGTCTCTCTGAGGGGCGGTAAAAGGGGATCCCGGGGCGAGGGATAGAAGCGGTCATACGTCAGAGGCAAAACGCCAAAAGTACACATCGGCCTATCACCCCGTGGCAACCCCGGCCACTGGGGCTGGAGCTGATCGGTGCCGGAGCGCCACAAATGTCTCTCTGTGGCTATGGTGACGGTCCACTCTCTCCCTAATGCAGGGGGGAGAATCGGCCTTGATCAAGACCACGCTGTGTTTCTTTGCTTAAGCTCACAAAGGTTGAGTTGGGGGGGGGGGCGAGAGTGAGAGAGTGAATGTCTTCCCTGACCTATTAGCACCTTCCAACTTCCCCCTCCTTTAGCATTTGTTTATTGAATAATAATAATAACGGTATTGGTTAAGTGCTTACTCTAGCCAAGTCCTGTATTAAGCGCTGGGGTAAAGAAGCAGCGTGGCTTAGCGGAAAGAGCCCGGGCTTGGGAGTCGGGGGATGCGGGTTCCTGGCTCCGCCACTTCTCTGCTGTGTGACCTAAGGCAGGCCACTTCTCTGTGCCTCAGTTACCTCATCTGTTAAATGAGGATTAAGACTGAGCCCATGTGGGACAACCTGCTTACCTTCTATCTACCCCAGCGTTTAGAACAGTAAGCGCTTAACAAATACCATCATTATTACAAGATGATCGGGTCCCACGTGGGGCTCACAGTTCCCGTAGGAGTCTCCCTCTTGAATCCCCATGAGGCAAAGACGTGGAAACTGAGACACCGAGAAGCGACTCGCCCAAGGTCCCACTGGTAGGTGGCGGAGCCAGGATTAGAACCCAGATCCTCTACCTACCAGGCCCGCGCTCTTTCCTCTACGCCTCACGGCTCCTCGGCCATCGAACCCAGCTTCCAGCAGGTCGAGAAAACACCGCCGAGGCTGCTGTTTCCACCGACCCTCCTCCTCCGTGCCAGGATGCCCGGCCCGGGTGCGTTGGGTTTGTTCAGTCGCCCCGGCCCAAATATTTTCATCGGAATCTCTCTTCATCTTTACCTGTCCAGGGCGCCTTCCAAGTGTTCGTGCGACACATCAAAGTAGTAGTTGGTATGCTCTCCGCTGGTGAAGGCGTTGGAGCTCCCCGCGTGCTCGCTGAGGAACTGACTGTACTCGTTTTCTTTGGGATACTTCTTGGTTCCCAAAAACAGCATGTGCTCACAAAAATGGCTAAGGCCAGCAATATTTGGCGGATCTGACAATGATCCTGCAGAAGAGGAAAAAAAAACACATCCTCCCCGTTACAAGTCTCAGTAGATCCGGAGAAGAGGTTGCCGGATTAGACGGGTCCAACGACTGCCGTGCTAAGGGGCCTGAGCCACTGGGGTCCGTGGGACTGGACGGCCAGTACTCCAGGGCTCGTGAAGATGGGGTCTGTCCGCTCCGAAGGTGTTAAAGGACAGCGTCCAGCATGGGCCAACAGGAGCCTTTTCAATCGACCGATCGGTCAAATTTATTTAAATCTGTCCGCTCCAAAGGCGCTAGATGAGAGCGTCCAGGACGGGCCAACAGGAGCCTTTTCAATCAATCAATCAATTGTATTTAATTACACCTCCCCCAACCTCAGCCCCACAGCACTTACATTCCTATCCCTAATTTATTTATTCATATTAATATCTGCCTCCCCCTCTAGACCGTAAGCTCCTTGTGGGCAGGGAATCTGTCTACCGACTGTGTTGCAATGTACTCTCCCTAGCTCCTAGTACAGCGTTCTGCACACAGAAAGCACTCAATAAGTATGACTGATTTGAGCACTTATTGTGTGAAGAGCACAGTCCTAAGCCTCAGGAGACTCAATACGACAGATTCCGCAGACACAATCTCCGCTCACAAGGAGAGTGGATTCCACTGGCCAAGAAGGGCTCCGCTCTGAAACCGACTGCCCGGCGAACTGCTCCTCTACTGTACGCTGTCCTGCCATAGCACTGTCAGCAAAGAAAAAGCCAAAGTACCCAAAAATGTAAATACCTATATGGACATCAAGGGCTGCTGAGGATTTATCTGTGGTGGGGTCGCTGATGAGAATCGCTTTGATGCCATTTGCCAATTCTAGTCCCCGATACTCTCGTTTGTCCTCGGGCGACTTGATGATGTTGTTTACTATTCTCTTCACGGCCGAATGGTCCATTTTGCCGTAAGAATATCTCTGAAAACTGAAGGAAGATCGAGCGTTGGCCACGGGCCGCGTTTGAGACGGAGAGCGGAACGCGACCGCACCAACCGCTGTCAGTGGGGCGCGAAGCGTCTGCTGCAGGCTGCCGGGAGCCTTTCTACAGGAGTCGGGAGCCAACCCCTTTTCCCCACTAGCCACACACCCCTCGGGAATGCCGAAGTCACGGGACCGCAGGACTGGCAAGAGGAAAATCGGGGTGCTGAGGCAGGAGTTGGCCTGGTATTGAAGATCTTAATTAGCAGCTGGAGCACATACCGTGGGTGCCTGAAAGATGGGTAAGTGAGCAACACTGAGTCAGGTGAGTGATACTGGCCCATTATTCCAGGACCACATAACAACCAAACGTCAGTGACGTTTATCGAGTACTTGCTGCCGATCAATCAATCGATGGTATTTATGGAGCGCGTACTATGTACTGTACTAAGTCCCTAGGGGAGTACAACAGAATAAGAAGGTACGATCCCTGCCCTCGAGGAGCAGAGGCATTTAAAATTAAAATAAATTACAAATAGAGGAAGCGGCAGAGTGTCAGGACACGGTATTTGTTAAGTCCTTACTACGTGGCTAAGTGGTGGAGATGTTCTAAGGACTGGGGTAGGTACAGGTCGATAGGGTCGGACAAGTTCCCTGTCCCACATGTGACTCAAATGGAGGAGGGAGAGCGGGTACCGAATTAGCATTTTACAGGTGAGGAAACTGAGGCACAGAGAGTGACTTGCCCAAGGTGGCAGACAAGTGGGATTAGAACCCAACTCCTCTGACTCCCAGGCCCGTGCTCCTTCCACCAAGCCACACTGTTGCTCATTATGTAAGTAAGTGCTGTGGATGGGGGTGAGGAGACTATCCAAGGGATGGGGATGCCGCTTGGTGGGGAGATGAGGGTTCAGTCAGGGAAGGCTTCCTGGAGGAGAAGAGATTTCCATAGGGCTTTAAAGATGGGGAGAGTGGTGGTCGGTCGGATATGAAGCGGGGAGGGCGTTCCAGACAGGAGGGCGTGAGCAAGGAGCCAACGTGGAGAGGAGATCAAGGCATAGTGAGTAGGTTGGTTTTAGAGAAGCCAATTGTGTGGGCTGAGGTGAAGTGAGAGAGAGAAGTTAGGCCAGGTGGTGGGGAGAGAGCTGACTCGGTTCCTTAACGTCGACGCAGAGGAGTTTCTGTTTGACGTGGAGGTGGAGGGGCAACCTCTGGACGATGTGCAGTGGGGAGGTGTGAACGGAATCATTTTCCAGAAAAACCATCGGGGCAGCAGAGTGAAGAACGGACTGGAGAGAGAATGGACTCTTCTCCCCTTCAGAGCCCTACTGAAGGCTCACCTCCTCCATGAGGCCTTCCCAGACTCACCCCCCCTTTTCCTCAGCTCCACTCCCTTCCGCATCACATCGACTCGCTCCCTTTGCTCCTCCCCCCCTCCCCGTCCCAGAGCCCCTATGTATATATCTATAATTCTATTTATTTATATTGATGCCCGTTTACTTGTTTCGACATCAGTCTCCCCTCTTCTAGACTGTAAGCTCAGTCGGGGCAGGGATCGTCTCTCTTTATTGCTGAATTGTACTTTCCAAGCGCCCTGCACACAGCAGGCACTCAATAAATACAACTATAAATGAATGAGTCAGGGAGGTCAGGGATGAGGTCGGTGCAGTAGTTGAGACGTGACGTACCACGTATCAGTACGACGTCGCTGTGGATGTTACGGAGGGAGAATGGACAGGATGCGGAGAGTGGCTGGATATGCACGTTAAAGGGAGAAAGGAAAGAGGAGTCCTGGATAATGTCAAGGAGGGAGGTATTAAGCAGGTAGGAGACCAGAGAAAAAGCTCCCGCAACCCATAATAGGTTCAAAAATCGGTGCTCATGACTGGCCTGTAGTGTCCATCCTCCCGGGCTAGAAGAGCTGCCTGGGAGAAAGAGCCAGGCCCCTAAGACCCCTCCAAAACCTGCTCCTTTCACTTTGCTGCAGCTACGCTCTTTGAACTGAGAAATCTCCACCAACTTCTACGTGACCCTTTCCGGTCACTCAAGTTGCCCCAGGCGCAATCCGAGGAGCCTGCAGAAACTGGACACCTCCTCCTTTCTAAGGTTTGTTACAAGAACAAAGTGAAAATCCTGGCTTGCTCTTCTGCCGTAGTCATGCCCTCCTAGAAGACCGTGGGGGAAATTCACCCGAGGGGGCATGTACGGGTGAAAACAGTCTCAACTCCAACCCAACCTCCCAACACTCTCCCCTCCTTCCCCTACACACAAAAATCCTTCATTGTGCTGGTGTCTGCTGCCTCTAGTTTTACTTCTGACTTTTTTTTAACGGTATTTAAATACTTACTATGGACTATGGCACTGTACTAAGCGGGGTAGACATAAGATAATGAGTTTGGACACATTGGACACACCCTCTCCCAAATAGCGTTCACAGTCTTAATCTCCATTTTACTGATGAGGTAACTAAGGCACAGAAGGGAAGTGAGTTGCCCAAGGTCACACAGCAGACAAGTGGCAGAGTCAGGATTAGAAACCAGGTCCTCTGACTCCCCGGTCTGTGCTCTTTCCACCAGGCCATGCTGCTTCTCTTGTCTTACAAAGCTCCCCATCGCCCTACCCTCTCCCTCTGTTATACCCCCTTCCCCAGCCCACAGCACTTGTGCATATTTGTACGTATTTATTACTCTATTTTATTAATGATGTGTATATATCTATAATTCTATTTATCTATTTTGATGCTCCTGATGCCCGTCTACTTGTTCTGTTTTGCTGCCAGTCTCCCCCTTCTAGACCGTGAGCCCGTTGTTGGGTACGGATCGTCTCTGTTGCCGAACCGTACTTTCTAAGCGCTTAGTACAGTGCTCTGCACACAGTAAGCGCTCAATAAATACGACTGAATGAATCAAAGAGCAGCTCCTTTCTCGGTCGCTGGGTGTCAACGCTGGTATCTGGCAACCGACACCCAGTTTTCAAGGAGATACGGAGGGCCTTCTTTCGCGGCGGCCTTAAACTAGGTCCTCCATCCGTGCTTTCATTTTTCCGGTTTCGGCTCACCCCACAGCAGCCATCTGGGGAGCCTGCCGTCATCCGTCCTCTTCCCGCGTCCTTCCCGAAGCTGCTGTATGGAAGTCAGCATAGTTTCAAGGCAAGGATACCCGACTGCATTCCCGGATGAATCCGTCTCTGCTCCTGCTTGCCGTCTGACGGGGAAGACAGCCTGTCAGTGACAGCGGTGGAATCGTTCCAGGAGTCGGATGTGGTGCCTCGAAGGGAGGGGTTTGGGTCTCTCAGCCATAGAAGAGGTCGGAAAGCATCGTAAATCTCTAGACCTTCAGTCTGGACTATCCATCAGTGGTATTTATTGAGGGCCTACTGCGTGCAGAGCACCGTACTAAGCGTTTGGGAGAGTACTAAGCAGGGGAATTATCAGACGCGTTCCCTGCCCATCACGGGCTGAGTCTAGAGCTTAAAACTGCACTGCCATGGTCATCCGCTCTCACACCTCTTCTCTGACAGTCTCCCAGAGGATGCGCTGGCCTTCCTGATTTGATTTTCTATTTCCTTATCTAGGCCTTGGCCAGCCTGAAGCCTCGGGAACAAGACTCTGTGACCGGGATTAGCTCTGTGCTGCCAATACAGATTTTCCTTTAAAACAGGTAGTTTCCCTGACGCAGGCACGTGTATTACTTGGGTTTCCTTCCCCTTAGCCTCAGTTCGTAGCTCCTGCTGATGTGGTGAAGGGATCTGCGTGACGTCTTGCCTGGGGCGCGCAGCTATTTGCATGTGACGATTTGTGAATGGCGCCTCTAGAACATGGGATGGTGTTTGAGTTGGAAGAACTTCCCAGAGAAGTGGAAGATCCACTAATACTTCTCCCGCCTTCAAAGCTATACTGAAAGCACATCTCCTCCAAGAGGCCTTCCCTGACTCAGCCCTTCTCTCCTCTTCTCCCACTTCCTTCTGCGTCGCCCTGACTTGCTCTCTTTATTCATTCCCCCTTCCCAGCCCCACAGCTGGGACTTATTTATTTACATGAATGTCTGTCTCCCTGTCTAGATTGCAAGCTCATTATGGGCAGGGAATTTGTCTGTTAAATTGTTATACTATACTCTCCCAAGCGCTGAGTACAGTGCTCTGCACACAGGGGGCGTTCATTAAATACGAATGACTGACTAGTATCTGTATGCGGATCTTCTGTTGCATCCTCCAGAACGGTGGCATAAAATGAACTGAATCGAACTGAATCCACTATACGTTTTCTAGACTTTGTAAGCTCGTTGTGGAATGTGTCTGTCGACTCTGTTGTGGTGTACTCTCCCGAGCGCTTAGTACAGAGCTCGGCACATAGGAAGTGTTCAATAAATATCCCTGTCTAACCTCATTGGTGATGGGGAATAGATCAGACAGCCCGGTCACGGTCACTCACGCAGTAAAGTCCAAGAAATTTAAATAAACTGAGCGGGACAGCCGAAATCACTAAGCGAACTCCGGCGTCTAGTTGTGGTGACCACGTCAAATGCTTTCATAGAGTCAGAGAATATTTTACAGAGGTCTTGGGGCTGCACTTTCCGGTATCCGATGAGATGTAAAGATCACGTCCGCCTGTCAGGCTGTGGTCGGAAGCTACATTAGCATTCTGGAAGCATGCGTCCATGTCATCTTCACCGGCGATCTGCACAGGATGCCTCGGGCTGGCAACAGAGATCGATCAATAGCATCGAGCTCCTGGGGGCGGAAGAATGTACTGAGCGTCTGGAAGATTAAAGCGGAATCAGAAGACGGGATCCCTGCTCTCGAGGAGTTTACAGGATAGTGGGGGGAAAGGATATTTAGCTACAGATGAGAGGGTGATAGGTATATAAGACGTGTTCTGTGTTAACAGTCAAGGGAGTTATGAGAATACCAAGTGGCTTGGAAGGACAGAAGTGGTAACTGTGGGAAGGGGTGATTAGAAATTATTAAGAAGACCTCCAGGAGAAGTGACCTCAGAAGGATTTTGAAGATAGGGAGAGCTGTGGTCTGCCAGATACTCAAGGGGGAAGGCACGCGGGAGAGGTCGACAGCGGGAAAGATGGAGTGGCTTCGCTTGAAAGGACCAGAGTGCAAACGGGGTGGAGTAGGAGAGAAGGGATAAGTAGGAAGGAAAGAGCTGATTGAGATTCTTCGCTAGCTGCTGCGCTATCTTCTTTAACTTTTCTTCCTGACGGCGACATCTTTGAAATGTAGCGTGGCTCTGGGGAAGCAGTGTGGCTCAGTGGAAAAAGCCTGGGCTTCGGAGTCAGAGGTCATGAGTTTGACTCCCGGCTCTGCCACTTGTCAGCTGTGTGACTGTGAGCAAGTCACTTGACTTCTCTGTGCCTCAGTTACCTCATCTGTAAAATGGGGATTAACTGTGTGCCTCACGTGGGACGACCTGATTACCCTGTATCTCCCCCAGCGCTTAGAACAGTGCTCTGCACATAGTAAGCGCTTAACAAATACCAACATTATTATTAACATGATTAAATCCCGTAGCACCTCCTCAGTGTTCCGAAGGTTGAGGACGTGCTCGTATAAGCGACGAGCAAGTTGTCAAGTGCTCAGAGATCTCAGCAGGCCAACCGCGCTCTGCCATCTTTCACCATTTTGACTACCAGGGTGACTTTGAGATTTGGGACGGGCGCCACATTTTTGAATACTGGAAGGTTTTCTCCGTTTAGCAGGGCCTCGCTTTCCGTAGAGCAAGGTGCGCCGAGGAGAATGCTGAGATGCTGTAGGGGCATCGCGGCTGGGTGTCGGGAAAGTCGGGTGATCCTCCCAGCACCGTCTGGCCGCCGGATGACCTTGAGCGGAGAAGCAGCGTGGCTTCGTGGATAGAGCGCGGGCCCCAGAGTCAGCACGACCTGGGCTCTAATCCCAAGCTCTGCCGCATGTCTGCTGGGTGACCTTGGACAAGTCATTTCACTTCTCTGGGCTTCGGCTTTTGCTCGTGCCCACCCCTGCGCTTAGTACGGTGCCTGGCACATAGTAATCGCTGAACAAACACCACAATTATTATGATTACACAGTACGTGCATAGTAAAGGAAGCAGCATGGCCTATCAGACAGAGTACAGGCGCGGGTGTCAGAAGGAGCTGGATTATAATCCCAGCTCTGCCACCCATCAGCTGTGGGACCTTGTTCAAGTCACTTCTCCGTGCCTGTAAAATGGGGATTAAGACTGTGAGCCCTATGGGGGACAGGGACTGTGTCCGACCTGATCAGCTTGTATCTACTCCAGCACTTAGTAGAGTATCTGGCACACAGTAAGCACCTAACAAATACCATAAGATGGAGAAATGCCCATTGATTATTCGTCCCGGAGACGGCAGGTGATGTATTTTGGCGAAGAGCTCCTTACAGACGTCATTCTCCGGGAGCCTGACATTTAACAGTGGCTTGGCGGTCACTTTCCAATGTCCCTGGCGGGAAGTCGGTGGGAATTTGGAGTGGGTCAGATTACAGCCCATCCAGCCCTCTGTCCGACTTTTGGTTGTCGGGAGGCTCCTCTCTCTGAGATCCCTCTGCCCCAACGCCATAAAGTCTACGAGAGACCACCGTTTTGATCCGAGGGCATCCGGAATGTTTCCCCTCTGCCGGCAGAACAAAGACGGTGTCGGATCCAATCGCCCGGCAGAAGAAGGCCGTGCTTATTTAGTTTGTTTTGAGAAGTAGCGTGGCCTAGTGATAGAGCGTGGGCCTGGGAGTATGGAGGACCCGGGTTCTAATGCCGGCCCCGTCACTTGTCTGCTGTGGGACCTTGGGCACGTCGCTTTATTCCTCTGGCCCTCGGTTCCCTCATCTGTATAATGGGGACTGAGACTGTGAGCCCCATGTGGGAAAGGCACTCTGTCCAATCCAATTATCTTGTGTCTACCCCAGAGCTTAGTAAAGTGTTTGGCATATAGTAAGCACCTAGTAGATACCAAAATTATGATTATTTCGTCTTCCCATCTCAATTAAATGGACCAACGAACCCAAGTGGCAGTCATCCCAAAGCTATAACCAAGCTATCCAAGGCTAGGGCTTTAACAGATACCTGATCCTACTCCAAAGGCAATCAGAACTGCCCCAATTCCAGCTCTTCTAGTCCTGGGACAGCTGCACCCTCGAAAATCAGGAAATGCACACCTCCCACTCCATCACCCACGTGCACTCCTCATTACCAATTACTCCCTAAGGAGGGGAATTCAGATGCTTCTCCCTCCTCCTCTCACCATTGGGAAATCGGACAAAATAGGGGGTTGGGCAGGTGATGGATGGGCTAGTACACTACTTCTGGGGCTCCAGCAATTTTCGCTTCAAGGACACAGCATGCTAACAAATCATCCGTCCAAACTGAATGACGAATCTTTATATTTACCGAATCCCTTTCCTGATGGCAGGCTAAGACATTATTCCTCAGAAGCTGAGAAAGGGATGAGGATGAGGAGAGCACGTTTGGGTCTGCTTTGCGTCTTCAAGAGAATTGCACTCGGCACTGGAGGCCAGGGAATCTGTCTCATTTTGTTACATTTTACTCCCGCAAGCGCCTAGGACAGCCCTCTGCATGGGGTAAGTGCTCAATAAAAATGATGGATTTGAGAAAGTTGGATTAAGACAGCCACTTCAGGGGAACAAGGATGCAGTTCAGCTGCTGAGGAAATCGCCTAGCTGAGCACGGATGATGCATTTTGAGCACAATAACCGTAATAATAACTGTGGTATTTGTCAAGTGCTTACCAAGGGACAAGTAATGTGGTAGGTACCAGATAATCACGTCAGATCCAGTCCCTGCCCCTCACAGGGCTCACAGTGGAACGGGGAGGGAGAGCAGGTACTGAATCCCCATTTTACAGATGAGAAAACTGAGGCACAGAGAAGTTGAGTGATTTGCCCAAGGTCACACAACAAGCAAGTGGTGGAGCCAGCACAGAATCTGGGTTCCCCGACTATTTCCACTAGACCATAACTGCTTCTCTTCCAATTTCAAATAACAATTTCGGAGGACCTTCGAGCTCCCTCCTTTCAGAGGAGAAAGGTGAGTATATATGAGGCCCGAGAGTTCGAGGACCAGGTTTCTAATCGCAGCTCCACTTTTTACCTGCCGTGTGATCTTGGACAAGTCGCTTAACTTCTCTGTGCCTCAGTTCCCTCATCTGCCGAAGGGGGATTCAATGCCTGTTCTCCCTCCTACCTTAACTACTTGGATTATGCTACTATTATACAGTACTTAGACTATGAGTCTTGCGCGAGATCTGATCTTATTTTTTTAATGACATTTGTTAAGCACTTACTAAGTGGCGGGGTAGACGCAAGCTTATCAAGTTGAACCTAATCCATATCCTACAAGGGCTTCTCCGTCTTAATTCCCATTTTACAGATGCAATAACTGAGGCATAGAGGAAGGAACGTGACTTGCCCAAGGTCACACAGCAGACAAGTAGCGGAGCCGGGATCAGAACCCAGGTCTGTCTTGGGTATCCACCCCAGTGCTTAGGACGGTATTTGGAACATAGTAAGAACAAATATCATAATAATTATGTGGGGATATCCCAAATTACACTTATCTGTAGAACCAATCTACTCCATGAGTGGGAATATCTGTGCTGAATTGGTTTGTCTAGCCAGTTGGCTGGGAAGGCTCGCCGAAGAATACTCCACTAGTATGCCCTTATCTTACAGTTAGTATAAAATGTTTCGATGCTTTCCTAGAGAAATGCACTTACGTCTAATAAATGCCACTTCAGAAGTAGCAGAAAAAGGTATTCGGGCCAAAAACGTCAGTAGGTTCACAGGACTGAGAGACGGCTTACTTGAAGGAAAGGTGAGGATGGAGAAGAGGGAAAAGTCTGTGAGATTACGCTTGGATCTGCACACTTTAGTCACCCCTCCCTCGGCCCCACAGCACTTAATGTCTGTCGTTTGTTTCATTCACTCAATTGTATTTATTGAATGCCGACTGCGTGCAAAGCACTGTTCTAAGCGCTTGGGAGAGTACAATAGAACAACAGACAGACACATTCCCTGCCCGCAACAGGTTCACTCCCCCTCTAGATTGTCAGCTGGTTGTGGGCAGGGAATGTGTCTCCCAACCCTGTTATACTGTAATAATAATAACTGTGGCATTGGTTAAGCACTTGCTATGTGCCAGGGACCGTACTAAGCGCCGGGGTAGATACAAGATAATCGGGTCAGACACAGCCCTGTCCCACATAGGGCTCTCGGCCTTAATCCCGATTTTAGAGAGGAGGTAACTGAGACACAGAGAAGTGAAGTGACTCGCCCAAGGTCACACAGCAGACAAGTGGCAGAGCTGGAATTAGAAACCAGGTCCCCTGACTCCCAAGCCCGTGCTCCTTCCCCTAGGCCATGCCGCTGTACTCTCCCAAGCGTTTATTACAGTGCTCTGCACCCAGTGGGGGTTCGATAAATACGACTGAAGGATTGAGGTTGGGAATTCGTCCCGGATCGGGCGGATGGATGTCCGAGAGAGCAATCTGTTGTTTCTAGACTGTGAGCCCGTTGCTGGGCAGGGACTGTCTCTCTTTATGGCTGAATTGTACTTTCCAAGCGCTTAGAAAAGTGCTCTGCACACAGTAAGCGCTCAATAGATATGACCGAATCAGAGACCGAATCCTGGCTGGAAATGGCATTACTCCCAACCGTGAGTTTTCACGTCGCACAGAGGAGAGGACATGAGAATGGGTTGGGAGGGGAGAGCCAAAGAAGGTGAAGAGCGAACTGATTTACGGTCTACGTCGCCGACTCCCCTCGGTGCCACCCTGGAGCCCCACCTCACGCCCGTCCTGCCCTCTGGCCCAGCACCAGTCGGTCGCTCGATCGTATTTCCTGGGCGCTTACTGGGTGCAGAGCACTGTTCTAAGCGCTTGGGAGAGGACAACAGCGTAACAGACACATTCCCTGCCCCCAAGTCTAGACTCCGCCTTCCACCCTGCCAGGCGGCAGAGCTCCATCACCGGTGGGGGGAGGAAAAGTGGAAAGGAGGGGGACACCCTGTTGTCCCTCTTGCCCACCCCGTTCCATGCCATCCAGGGGTCTGGCTTCTGCCTCAGCGGGAAGCAAGTTTGCACCAACAGCCCGTGGCCGTCCCCAAATTTAGACTTCTGGAAGGCTGCTAGAGGGGCAGCAGGTGGCCTCTAAGCTGCCAGGGGCCTAAAATTGCTCGTCCAGTCACACTACCCTCCTGCTCTTTCTGTTTATAGCTCTGGTATTTATCTTTGTCCGGGTCTTTTATGCTATTTTTGTCTTCTCTTTCGTTCCGTGCCTGTCCCCGCTCCCTTCCTTGTTCCTCGGTGAGTCTCCTGGGGGTCTAATTCTCATCCGGGTATTTTTTTCCGAGTGCTCTGCACCCATTAGGCTTTAAATAAATGGCACTGCAAACTTCTAGTTGCCATAGATACCGCCAGAGGTCGAGGATTTAACTTCTTTCTGCAATCTTGTATTCATTCAATCGTATTTACTGAGCGTTTACTGTGTGCGGAGCACTGTACTAAGCGTTTGGGAATCTCTCCATCATTCCACTACTGTGCTTCCTTTTCTAAAATCTACGATCATGCATTCAATCCTCAGAGTGTCTGCAGGATGACAGCTGTCCCGATTTTCAAAGCAATCCATGAGTGGCATTTATTGAATGCTTACGGAGTGCAGAGTGCTGTACTAAGCGCTCGGAAGAGTACAATACAACAGCGTTAGCAGACAGGTTCCCTGCCCACCTCAAGCTTACAGTCTAATAACGATGGTATTTGTTAAGCGCTTACTATGTGCCAAGCACTGTTCTAAGCCCTGGGATAGATACAAGGTAATGAGGTTGTCCCACGTAGGGCTCGCAGTCTCATCCCCATTTTACAGATGAGGTAACTGAGGCACAGAGAAGTGAAGCGACTTGCCCAAAGTCACACAGCTGACAAGGGGCGGAGCCGGGAATAAAACCCACGTCCTCTGACTCCCAAGCCCGGGCTCCTGCCACTGAGCCACACTGCCTGGAGAAACATTATTAGAAATCCTGTAGCTCCATCCAGAGTGCTGCCTTTTTAAGATCGAAAACTCTGCAAATTACACATTTTGAGTCTTGAATTCCTTCTTTCATTCATCCAATTCAACTGCATTTATTGAACACTTACTGCGTGCAAAGCACTGTTTTAAGCACTTGGGAGCGTTCCATATAAGATTAGGTTACCATATAATATAATAATAACCAGGCACGGTCCCTGCCCGCAACAGAGTTTACAGTCTAGAGGACGAGCTTACCATAAAGATGGCCTGTATTCCCACCAAGAATGTTGGCAAAAGAACAGTTTTTGCTCCAGGCACTACGAGGGAAATGCCCACTTCCAGGAGGGCGATGAGAGGTCGCTTTCTCCCTGGAAGTTTTTATGAAAAAATGATGAGGAGAAGCCAGGTGGCCTAGTGGATTGAGACAGGCCTGGGAGTCATAGGGACCTGGGTTCTAATCCCGCCTCTGCCGCTGGTCTGCTGTGTGACTGTCTTCTCGGGGCCTCAGTTCCCTCGTCAGTCAAATGGGGACGAAGACTGTGAGCCCCCTGTGGAGCACTGACTGTGCCCAACCTTGTACCTAACCCCAGCGCTTAGGACAGTGCCTGGCACATATAGTAAGCGCTTAACAAAATCCATTACAAAAGGGGACCGATACCCCCTTCAGCCTCCCTGGCCACAGCAGAGCTCCCGCCCGGCCCAACTTCTCTTTCACTCATTCATTCAATCGCATCTATTGGGCGCTTACTGCGTGCAAAGCACTACACTAAGCGCTTGGGGGAGTCCGCTATAACAATAAACAGACCCATTCCCATTCCCAATTTATCTAAAGCGATCAGATGTGAAATTGCGGGATCCTGTGCCAAGGAGTCACAAACAGAGCTGCCAACGAGCCATAAACCAATTCATTCAAACTGTGGAAATTGCTCAACAGCACACAGGAGGACAAGCCTGGTTTTTTCCGGGCGAGATCCAATGCCGGCCACGCCCAGAACCGTGGTGCTTTTTTGGTCCTTCCCCTGACGGTGGATCTCCATCCCCACCCTGCGCCAGACTTCCCGAAATTAAAAAACACACCAAAAAACCAAGAAACCCGACATCTCTTTCAAATGCTCTTACTTCCGAGCACAGGCCGGCATCCTGGGAGCCCCTAGAAAATCCTACCGCTGTCCCTGCCTCCCCGCTCCGAACAGGGATCTGCACAGCTTACCTTCCCTAAGCCTTCCGAGAGGAATGGATCGCCGCTGTTCCCGTGATGCGCCTCCCTTACCTCGCTGGGCACGAGCCACTGGGTTTTTATGCCCTTCCGCAGTCGCCTGACCACGGCTCGGTGACTCAGTTACCCCTGTTAGCTAATCAACAACGAAGCCATCTCTGATAACTTCTTCTTGTTTCCCGCAGGATTCTTCCGACACCTAGTACGAGGCCTGCCCGCGCGTGGCTTGGGTACCAAATTCCCGGAGGTGGGCATGGCTGAGGATCGGCAGCTACTGCGGTCAAAGGCGTCACCACACAGGAGCCCCTGCCCCAGAGCTGGCCAAGGAGAACCAACAAACCGCAGAGAAGACGGGGGTGGACGACAGTCGGCCTGCCGGTCGAGGGTGAGAATGCTGGCCACGATGATGCCCCTGGCCTATGGCGAGGGGTTACCGGTGCCTACGTAGCTGTTATATTGCTATATTGGACACTCCCAAGCACTCAGTACAGTACTCTGCACACAGGAAGCGCTCAATAAATACCGCTGACTGACTGAAGCCTTGTAGACGTCAGAAGCCAAAAAAGAGACACAGCACGGCCTAGGGGAGAGAGCACGGGCCGGGAGTCAGAAGGCCGGGGGTTCTAATTCCGGTTCCGCCACTTTGCTGCTGGGAAAGTCACTTCACTTCTCTAGGCCTCAGTTCCTTCATCTGGAAAATGGGGAGTAAAGCTGTGAACCCATGCGGGACACGAGCGGTGTCCAACCTGATTAGCCTGTTTCTACCCCAGTGCCTGGCATCTAGTAAGCGTTTAAATACCATTTTTTTTTTAAATGATGTTCCACTCTGCCTCATCTACGCACTTTGGGCATTACCTGCCGCACCCTCAACCCCACGGCACTTATGTAGATATCTACAAATTACATATTATAAATTATTAGATTAACGTCTGTCTTCCCCTCTAGACCGTAAACTTGCTGTGGTTAGGGAACATATCGACCAATTCTGTTGTATCGTATTCTCCCGAGCGCTTAGTACAGTGCTCTGCACCTAGCCAGTGCTCAGTAAATGCAACTGCTGGATTGATGCTGGGAAGGATGTGCTGGTGAATATGTGTTTCCCCCAGACAGAATCCATTTTTGAGCTCAATTAGCAGCGATCACCAGGAACTGCGGGAGCGAACGCGTTCACTATGGTATTCTGGCTGGCGAAGTGTATCTTTGGCCCCGACCCAAAAGCCCCTCCAGGGAACTGCACGTCGGCAGTTCTTCCTGACTGAATTCCAGGCTTTTCCCCAGATCCCACCCCCCGCCCATAATCCTAGAGGACCTCAAAATGGCTCCCAAAGTCTAAAAGGAGGCTGGAAGTGGGGGTAAAGGGATCAAGGAAGCACCTCCCGAATAGCCAACGGGGAGACATTATGGCCTAGTAGAAAAAGCCGGGCTTCCGAGTCGGAGGACCTTAGCTTAGTACAGCGTTCTGCACACAGTAAGCGCTGACTAAAAACGATCGACCGACTAAGGTTGAACTGGGTTCTAATCCCAGCTCTGCCATCTGCTTGCTGGGTGACCATGGGCAAGTCACTTCACTTAGTCTCCTCATCTGGAAAACGGGGTAGAAATACCTGTTCTCCCTCCTCCTCCTCAGAGTGTGAGTTCCTTGTGGGTCCGGCTGGGCCTGACCTGATTCGCTTGCATCTACCCCACCCCCTGGTACAATTCTTGGCCCAAAGTAAGGGCTTAAATGCCACAGTTTTCATTAGGAGCCGGGCAGAGCGGCAATCCCTCAGTGATAATCTAACACGGTAAACGCTCAATAAACACCACCGATTTATTAGCTGGTGTGGGAAATGTTTTTCGGCCATCCTGGGTAACTCCGCCCAAGTCACTGTTGAAGCTAAAATTGGGAAAGTTTTGTATTTGAACTCTAGACCCTAAGCTCCTTGTAGGGAGGGAATGTGTTTTGCCGGGTTTGTTGTATTGCACTCTCCCAAGCACTTAGTAGAGTGCTTTGCACACAAAAAGCGCTCAGTAAGTACCCCTGATTGCACCCACCGTCAGCACCTTTCTTTAAGAGTATTTGATAAGTGCTCACTATCAGAGTCAAACACTGTTCTCGGCTCTGGGGTAGATGCGAGTGAACTGGGTTGGACGCTATCCCTGTCCTCACAATCTAAGTGGGAGCTCACAATCTAAGTGGGAGAGAGAAGAGGAGAACTGAGGCACAGAGAAGTTAAGTGATTTGCCCAAGGTCACACCGCAAGCATTCGGCAGAGGCGGGTTTAGAACCCAGGTCCTCAGCCTCTCCAGCCCGCGCTCTTTCCACTAGGCCACGCTGCTACTTACGTGCACGTCTGTATATATATGTATATAATTTTCTTTGACTGCCCTTAGAAATTATGTATCATACAGTGCTCTCCGCAAAATAGCCATTCAGTAAATTACCACTGCCCGAATAATCTGTGTTTATGCCGCTGCAACACCAATTGGGAATCTTTTCAAACAAGCACGGCTTTACCCTCTCTATACACGCTCGGCCGGTATCTTCCGAACGTCAACCTGCTTCCGCAAGACTGAAAATACTATTAGAGTGCAATTTGAAATAAATAAATAAATAAAAACCAATTACCTTCCCAAAATAGCTTCGGTCTACCAAGGCTGGCTAGATTTAGCTCTGTAGCAGACAGAATTCCCTTGGGCCTTGCCTTAGCCATATTCCAAGCTCTTACTCTGGTGCTCTGCAAGCAGTTAGCGCTCAATAAATACGATTAATTCATTGCTCCTTCCGGACAGAGGCGCACCGTCGGAGATTTCCGACCGAAGAGCCTCAACCACCAACCGGGGCCGTTACCGTTGTTGCATTGTACTCTCCCGTGCTCTTCGTACAGTGCTCTAAACAGGGTAAGTGCTCAATAAATACGACTGAATGAATATAGAGTGTGACCCTGCAAACGGACTATTATTGTGAAGTTCTCCATCTCCGGAAATTTTGAGCAATATCTGCACCTGGGAAGCCGCGATCTAATAACCGATCCCATTGCCTGACAGTCAAACACTTCTTTCAAAGGCCCCGGCATTATCAGGGAAATATCTGGAGACTGGAAGAATTGAGCTTCAATCAATGGCATTTATTGAGCGCCTTACTCTTGTGCAGTATGGACTTGGAGGCATCCCCTTCTACACGTTAGAAGGGCAGGGAACGTGTCTGTTGATTATTGTACTGTATTCTCCCAAGCGCAGTAAGCACTCAGTATATGTGATTGAATGAATGCATAATAATGGTATTTATTAAATGCTTACTATGTTTCAGGCACCGTCCTAGGCGCTGGGAAAGATACAAGTTAATCGGGTCCCTTTCCCATATGGCGCTCACAGTGTAATGGAGTGAGAACAGGCAGTGAATCCCCAATTTCCAGATGAGAAAAGTGAGGCAGGGAGAAGTTAAGTCACTTGCCCAAGGTCACACAGCAGGAAGTTAGCAGAGTGGATTTAGAACTCAGGTCCTCTGACCCCTAGGCCCGTGTTCTTATACAATTCAAAAAAGTTGGTAGGAGGGACGCCATCATCCCTTCCCTCATGGAATTTACAGACTGGAGGTGGAGACTGAATACCCTATTTGGGGTCTGTCCCCCTATTGACCCTCCTCTCACCCCCACAGAACTTCTGTCCTTATAATAATAATAATTACGGTAACTATTAAGCGCTTAAGATGTGCCAATCACTGTTCTAAGCGCTGCTGCTTTCCCTATTTAAACACCTGTCTTCTGAGTAGGATGTGGTATCAAAATAGAGGGGTGTACTTAGAAATCTACAAAAGAAGGCCTCGTAAAGCTGACAAAGAATTGAAGATAAAAAGTAAGAGAGTTCGGGGCTTTTCATTCACCCAGTTCTATCTGGTGAAAAATCAAGGATTCCAAGATCAATGAAACAGCTGCATGGCATTTCTTTCACATCACACTAGCATGCCCGATCATTCTGGGGTTCTGTACTCAAAGGGTAGTACAGTGCTCTTCACACAGTGAGTGCTCAATAAACACGATTAATTAACTGCCATCCTCTAACCAAAAGACA
The DNA here is from genome assembly GCF_004115215.2 of Ornithorhynchus anatinus. Taxonomy (NCBI): domain Eukaryota; kingdom Metazoa; phylum Chordata; class Mammalia; order Monotremata; family Ornithorhynchidae; genus Ornithorhynchus; species Ornithorhynchus anatinus. The sequence continues at coordinate 47,946,638 of NC_041730.1, read as the reverse complement.
ACTCTATTATAATTTCTACTCCATCTGCATCCGGTAACATCAGAATTTCCTAATCAGTGAGAGAACCTGCGTTCTAATCCCAACTCCGCCACTCGTCTGTTGTGTGACTTTGGGCAAGTCCCTTCATTTTTCTGTGCCTCAGGTTCCTCATCTGCAAAATGGCGATTCAATACCTGTTTTCCTACTTAGACTGTGAGCCACATGAGGGACCTGAATATCTTATACCTACCCCAGTGCTTAGTACAGTGCTTGGCACATAGTAAACACAACAGATAACAATGTCAAGGCAAACCATCTCATAGTTCGTCCAAAATAGAAACAGTATCTATGCTATTTAGCAAGCATAGTAGATAGTAAATGCTTAACAACTACATTATTATTATTATTATCTGCAAGATTAATGAAATCCAATTAAAAAGCCACCGACGCTCTCTCTCAGACGCTCTCTCTCAAAAACCTCTTTAAGAAAAAGGAGCCTGCTCATTACCCTACCCTTTGAGTCTTACACCCGACTGTACAAAAAGGGATCTTTTTTCTCCAAGATCTGACACAGCAGGGGAATCTCACTCCTGGAATCTCTTCTCATGCCCATCATCTAAATTCCTTGTGAGGCCTATAAATAACCCTAGCAAAGAACAATATCTACACATAGGCAAGCATTAAAGCAAGCAAATCAGTATCAAAAGGAATAAATGTAGCAGAAAGGGTCACGCTTAATAACAACAATAATAATAATAATTATAGCATTTAAGCGCTTACTATGTGCCAGGCACTGTCCTAAGCACTGGGATGGATACCCGCAAATCAGGTTAGACGTGGACCCTGACCTATGTGGGGCTCACAGTCTCAATCTCCATTTTACAGATGAGGTACCTGAGGCCCAGAAAAGCAAAGTGACTGGCCCGAGGTCACACGGCAGACAGATTAGAACCCATGACCTTCTGACTCCCAGGCCCATGCTCTGTCCACTATGCCTGACTGGATGGTGTAACTACTACTTATCAGGGCCCATAATTGTCTTTAAAAATAAATGTGACACAGTCAATATTGGGAAGGAGAGCATTTTTCTGTGGAACTGCCAGATGTCAAAACTCGCACGACCAACACCCCTTTCAACAGCGACTCCCTCGAGTGTGAACATGGCAAAGTAAACAAGCCCTCTCGAACAACAAAAAACGGCACCACACCCAAACTCCCAACTAGGGAGTCCTAGACTTGGACCCACCTTCTTCCGAAATCTCCCAAATGGCCTAGATCATACGCCCTACTGGGCTCTTCACTCTAAATCAACTCCTCACACAAATAACAAGAACAATCCCATATACAATCAACAGAAGATGGGCAACAGACCTCCCAGTGATCTTTACGCAGAGAGCTGGTCTAAAATGAATCGACTCCCTTTGGAATTCCCTTTCTCCTTCCGCACAGAGATGTCAAGGGGGATGTGACAATCCCTACTACCGGAGGTTAAAACGACTCCCAGCTACATGTCAGTTGGCAGGAAGGAGACGTGAGGGGAGATAGTTCCGGGGAAGCCTGGTGTTTAATTTTCTTGAAAAGGGAAGATAGAGAAGTATTGGCTTTAGGCCAGGCTGAGTCAGAGAGGACCTGGGGTCGTTTGACGTTTTCAACTGACTTGAGGGAAATGCAGACAAGTTCCTCCTCCGGGCCGGGGGAGGCCGAACCTAGATTCTTTACTGGCTCCTAATCCGCTTGGAGATCCAGAATGGAGGCTGCCATCCAGGATCATTCCAACAGAGGATGTGGGGAGATGGGGCGGGAGGTTGGGTGGCCATTTTTGACCATCACCGGTGAGCAGGTCAGTCAACTGGTCAACAAGTATCTGCTGAACCGTCGGAGATTATATTGTACTATACTGACTAAAAGATTTTTAAACTGAAAAGGTGGGAGGACTGTGGGTATTCTCGACGGGACAGTCATCATCCCTGCCCAGAGAGGTTGCCCAATCTCCTGCAGAATTTAAAGGTATTCATTAGGCAAGGCGGCTCGAAAATGGAGTGGGCGAGGGATCGTTAATTCTAATTGGGGTGGGTCAACGATAACCCATCCTTACTCTCTGCTGTCAACACAATCTAACTACTGCAAAGCTCTGCTAGTCATTCCTACCAATCCCACTGGCTGATTTAACTAAGCAGCGGACGAGGTCACCGACGTTAGCGTTCGGCCCTGGGACCCTCTGGTCAGCAAACCGAGCTAGTCCCCTGAATGGGTGGATACCCAAAGTCTTGGGTATCTTGGTCTTGGCGGTGGTAGGCTTTGACAGGTACACGGGCTGAGGTAGCCAGTGGCTACCTGTGGCTCAGCATCACCTCAGCAGGTGGGGTGACCCTGAAGGCAATTATTTAGCTCCTTTGCCAGTGATCTGGATGACAGAACTGAGGGTGAGCTCATCAGGGATGTTTAATTGGGTGGAGCTGCTAACATTTCAGAAGGAGCATCTCCTTGCCATCGGCTTTAAAGCCCTCCTTCACCTTGCCCCCTCCTACCTCATCTCGCTGCACACGTGGCTTCTCTAAGGCTAACCTTCTCACCGTATCTCGATCTCATCTATCTCGCTGCCGACCTCTCTCCCACGTCCTGCCTCTGGCCTGGAACGCCCTCCCTCCTCAAATCCGACAACGACTCTTCCCAACTTCAAAGCCTTATTGAAGGCGCATCTCCTCCAAGAGGACTTTCCTGACTAAGGCCCCCTTTCCTCTTCTCCCACTCCTTTTTGCTCTGTCCTGACTTGCTCCCTTTATTCATCCCCTCCCAGCCCCACAGCACTTACATACATATCTCTAATTTTAGGGATATTCATGTCTGTCAACCCCTCTAGACTGTACGCTCATTGTGGGCAGGGAACGTGTCTTTTAGACTGGTATACTGTACTCTCCCCATTGCTTAGCAAACTCTGCACACTGTAAGTGCTCAATAAATACAATCGATTGGCGGACTGAAGCATGACCAGTACGAACAGCTAAGGCCTGGGAGTCAGAAGACCTGGGTTCTAACCGAACCCCTCCGTTTGCCTGCTGTGTGACCCTGGGCGAGTCTCTTCAATTTTCTGGGCCACAGTTTCCTCATTTGGAAAATGAGGATTCCCTACCCGTTCTCTCTCCTACTTAGACTGTGAGCCCTATATGGCATAGGAACTGTGGCCAACCTGATTAAATTGTATAAAACCCAGCGCTTAGGACAGTGCTTGACACATGATAAGCGCTTAACACAATAATAATGACAACAACAATAATAACAATAACAGCCTTGAAATTTAAAGGGGCTTCAATAAATTAGAAAAATGGCCTCTACGACATAAGGACATTCGGTAAGGACAAAATGAAACTCCTGACAGAGCAGGTCCATCTGGCTCTGGCACCACCTCGAGCTCCTCACCATAATCCTACCCCCTCCTGCCACAGTTCTTTTTCGCCTGGACCTCAACAGGGGAAGCAGCGTGGCTCACTGGGTAGAGCCCAGGCCTGGGAGTCAGAGGGATCTGGGTTCTAATTGTGACTCCACCACTTGTCTGCTGTGTGATCCTGGGCAGGTCACTTCACTTCTCTGGGCCTCAGTTACCTCGTCTGTAAAACGGGGATTAAAACTGTGAGCTCCATGAGGGGATTAGCTTGTATCTACCCCACAGCTTAATAGAGTGCCTCACACATAGTAAGCGCTTAACAAGTATAATTTAAAAAAAGAAACAAAAACTGGCAAGCCGTAAGACCCAGGGGTGGCAGAAGGAAAAGACAGAGGCATCACAAAACCCAAGAGCTCTAGGAAAGGCAACATCATCTCGGCGATAGCCAGGGCATCCCCCAGGCCCCACATCCTTAGCCCTCCCCCAAACTGACACATCCAAAGAAGCTGCCAATATCTTGCCAATATCTGATTTTATCTTGAACCTGTGTGTGTCTGCCTGAGGGGCTTCACCAGCTCATCACCAACCAGCTCCTTGATGCTGTGGGGGAAGAAGAGCGACATGTTCCCTATTCTTCGTGAGACTGCCAACGAATGCAGGTGACAGGACAAACCGAAACCCACCTACGGGTGGAGAACAAACGGAAGAGAACGCTAAAGACGGCAAGTGCTAAGCCTCCGGGCTAAGCAGCTGAAAAGAGCGATGCGCTTAGGGTTTCGGCCCCATTTGCGAACGCTTTCATGGAGGAATGGTTTTTGTGGCACCCCAGTAATAATGATAACGATGGTATTTGTTAAGGGCTTACTATGTGCCAAGCACTGTCTACGCGCTGAGGTAGATACAAGGTAATCAGGTTGTCCCACATAGGGCTCACAATCTTAATCCCCCATGAGGGAGGGAACTGAGGCACAGAGAAGTGAACTGACTGGCCCAAGGTCACATAGCTGACAAGTGGCAGAGCGGGGATTAGAACCCACGATCTCTGACTCCCAAGCCCGGGCTCTTTCTACTAAGCCAGGCTGCTTCTCAAGGAAGGGAGAGATGACAGACAAAGATGATCTACTGAGGTCCTTTCCCACTGGTTAATTCTCTGAAAATTTCAGACCCTTCCTCCCCAACTTCCGCTCTCTTCACCTGACCATTCACCTCAGACGAACCCCTCACTTGGCTACGATCCTATCTTCTCAGAGAGGAGACCGAGAAAGTCTCCAAAGTCTTTCGCCCGGTTTAAAATGCTCCCTTAGTCCCTTGAAGAACTTGCACTGCGGCACGCATCGGCGGTCTGGTGCCATGAGCAGGCAGAGAATGGCTTCTTTGGACAGGACATGGCAAGCAAATACGGACAGCCCCACGACGCTGGAAGAACATTTCTTAATAGTCCTGTCGCGACTTAGGCTAAGTTCATCGTGTAAACATGCACGGTGGTAAACCTGTCTGCTTCAACAGTCTCTCTCAAAGGCGAATTAAGGGCACATGTTCCTGTCCCTTAGAACAGTGCCCGGCACATAGTAAGCGCTTAAGAAATTCCATAGTTATTACTATTATTGCTGCCATGCCCCAACTGGTGGCTAACTCACTTCCCTTCTGGCCTGTTCGAACCACTCAAACTTGAGTTGAGGCTGGGACTGTCAGTAGGGGAGGGAAAACCAGAACCCAGACCTGAAGCCGGTGCCTTCCTTGGGGCAAGTCTGGCGGCCTTCGGAACTAGAATCAGAATCTCCGGACTAGAAGCTCATTGTGGGCAGGGAACGTGTCTACCAACAGGGAAGCTGGATGGCCTAGTGAGTCAGAAAGATCCGGGTACTAATCTCAGCTCTGCTACTTGTCTGCTGTGTGACCTTGGGCAAGTCACTTGAATTCTCTGTGCCTGAGTTACCTCATCTGAAAATGGAGATTTAGACTGTGAGCCCCACGTGGGCCATGAATTGTGTCCAATCCAATTAGTTTGTACCTACCCAGAACTCAGTAGCGTGCCTGGAAGAGTAAACGCCTAATGCCTTTTAAAAAAAAACACAACACTGTACTATATTCTCCCGAGTACTTAGTAAAGAGCCCGGGCCTGGGAGTCAGGGGACCTGGGTTTTAATCCCAGCTCCGCCACTTGTCTGCCGTGTGACCTGGGGCAAGTCACTTGACTTCTCTGTACCTCAGTCCCCTCACCTGTCAAACGGGGATTAAGAGTGTGAGCCCCATGTGGGACAGGGACTGTGTCCAATCTGATTAACTTGTATCTACCCCAGAGCTTAGAACAGTGCTTGGTACATAATAAGGGCTTACCAAATACTATAATTATTACAATTATTATTACAGTGCTCAATGAATACCACTGACCGATCGGAGCCAGAACCTTTCGAATCAGCAGCATCAGGGTCTTGGCTGCTTCGGCATCGTTCCCCAATTCTTCTCTTTCAGGTGAGCCCTTATTCATTCATTCAATCGTATTTATTGAGCGCTTTCTGTAGGCAGAGAGCCTGTCCTAAGCCCTTGGAAAGTACAATTCAACAAGAATTCCTTCTCATTCTCTGATTCTTCCCCCCTTCGCCTGCTTCCTCCTTAGCATCTTACGTAGGAGCCCCTTGAGGACCTCCAGTCTCCAACTTTCTCAGCCCGACTATCTCCACATCCAACGGTTTTCCCTGCCACTGGCTTGAAGGCGCTCGATCAGCTCACCCCCTCCTGCCTCACCTTGCTGATCTCCTCCTACTACCACGCAACCTTTACACTCCGCTCCTCTAACACCAGCCCGATCACCGTCCTTTGATCTCGTCTTCCTTACCGCCGCCCCCTCACCCACCTCCTCCTCCTGGTCTGGATCGCCCCCTCCCCTTTCGGACCCAGACCACCACTCTCCCCACTTCAAAGCCCTGCTAAAAAATCACATCTTCTCCAAGTGGGCTTCTCTAAGCCCTCTCACTTCCCCATTTGCCTTCCCTTCTGCATCGCTTCAGCCCTGTGCAATTGATTCTCACCCACCCCCACAGCACGTCTGTAAAAATCCATCTGCGATTTATTTTAATATCTGTCTCCCAGATTAAACTATAACCTCTTGTGGGCAGGGATCATATCTACCTACTCTACTGTACTGCATTTCTAGTGCTGAACACAGTGCTCTGCCCACAGTAGGTGCTTAATAAATACCACTGATTGATCAATACATGTCAATTATACATAGTAATTTCTTACAATAGTCTAACCAAAAAGTGACTTAAAAAGCAGTGTGCCTTAGTGGAAAGAGCACGGGCTCGGGAGTCAGAGGACCTAGGTTCTAAACCCGGCTTTGCCAACTGCCTGCTGTGTGACTTTGGGCAAGTCACTTAACTTCTCTGTGGTTCAGTTTCCTCATCTATAAATTGGGGATTCAATACCTGTTCTCCTGCCTACTTAGACTGTGAGCCCCATGAACTGTGTCCGACCTGATTAACTTGTATCTAACCCAGCACTCAGAGCAGTGCTTGGCACATAGTAAGCGCTCAACAAATACCAATTATAAAAAATTCCTTTGTGGCCAGGTCCGTGCTCGGAAAACAAGCCTGGCAATTCCCCTACCTTCAAATCATTTGGACTAACTCCGCTTCTTCCAAGAAAAAAAAAAGTCGTTTAGTATAGTCCATTTGTGTTTTCAAGACTTTTCCTCAATTGCTAATGAAAGGCTCGCCCTGCCTATAAATGCATCAGGACCGATCAACGTTTCATCCGGGGAATCAGGGAAAGCCTCCTGGAGGTGTGGTTACAGCAAGCCTCCAAGATGGGGAGAACAGGGATGTGAAGGGGATGGGATTCCCAGCGGGAGGAGAGAGGGCATGAGCAAGAGGTTGGCAGCGAGGAACACGAAATCAAAGCCACAGGGGGAGGGCCTGGGAGTCAGAATAACCTGGGTTCTAACCCTCCCTCCACCACTTGTGGGCTGGGTGACCCTGGGCAAGTCACTCTGCTTCCCTGTGCCTCAGTTACCTCATCTGTAAAATGGAGGTTACGACCGAGACCCGGACTTTGTCCAACCTGATTACCTCATATCTATCCCGGCGCCTGTCACACAGTAAGCACTTAACAAATACCATTTTAAAAAAAAGAGAGAGATGATGGCCAGGGTGGAAAAGGGTCTTGAGAGGAGTAAAGCATACAGTGCGAGAAGGGCAAGAACAAGCAGGGGAGAGAGGTGTTTGAGGGTTTTAAAACCAATGGTCAGGAGTTTCTGCCTGACAGAGAGAAGAATGAACCATTTGAGGAGGGGGTATATGTGCATAAAACAATGTCACAGGAAAACGATTCGGGCAACAGAGAGAATAGAGAAGCAACGTGATGTAGTGGAAAGAGTCCGGGCCTGGGTATCGGAAGGAACTGAGGTCTAATCCCGGCTCCGCCACTCTCTGCTGTGTGACCCCGGGCAAGTCACTTTGCTTCTCTGGGCCTCGGTGACCTCATCTGTAAAATGGGGATTAAGACTGTGAGCCCCACGTGAGACAGGGAAATGGGTCCAACCTGAGCTCCCCAGTGCTTAGTACAGTGCCTGGCAGAGAGCAAGCACTTAAATATCATAATTATTATTAAGCGGGGGCTACTGAGGTAGACTTGGGAGTTGATGGTAACTGAAACAGAGGGAAAGGATGAAGTCAGTGTCGATCGGAAAGAGAAGGGGAGCCAGAACTGAGTCTTGAGGTCCACCCGTGGTTATTTAAACCTCCGAATTAACAAGCATTATTTTTAAGCAGGCATTTCCTATCTCTGGCACCCATACAGTACAGAAGGAAATCCCCCAGTGTCTTGGTAAGGCTATCTCTCAGTTGCAAAACCGAGGAAACTTTGCTTACCTAAAAACTGAAAAGGCCATAAGCAGTGTCACTGGATGTCAGTCGCACTGTGGCCCATCCTGTCCAAATTCTGGCTCCAGGACCCTGGGAAGAACCAGCAATGGAGGTCCACAACCTCTATAACCCTTTCTCTCTACTAACTTACCGTGAATTTAGCATCGGGGAATTTAGCTAAGCTTTTAGGATTTACTGATATTTCCAATGCATATGAATACCATCAGTTTATCGCCCGCTGGGTGAGTGTTTTCTTCTGTTTAGAACCCGCCCACCTTCAATGATGACAATGGTATCTGGTGAGTGCTTACTATGTATGGACTAAGCGCTGGGCTGGATACAAGCAAATCGAGTTGAACACAGTCCCTGTCCCACGTGGGCCTCGCAGTCGCAATCCCCATTTGACAGATGGGGTAGCTGAGGTCCAGAGAAGTGAAGTGACTCGCCCAAGGTCACACACAGCAGACAAGTGGCAACACCGGGATTGGAACCCATGACCTTCTGACTCCTAGGGTCTATCGATTACGCCACGCTGCTTCTCAAAGGACACCCCATCAACCAAATGGAGATCATCGACGGTATTTATCGAGTACTTACCGCGTGCAGAGTGCCATACTGAGCGCTTGGGAGACTACATTACAACAAGAACTGGGTTCTAATCCCAGCTCCGCCCATCTGCTGTGTGACCTCGAGCAAGTCACTTTACTTCTCTGGGCCTCAGCTGTCAAACGGGAATTAAGACTGTGAGCCCCACTTGGGCCGGGGCCCGTGTCCAACCTGACGAGCGGAGAACAAACGGGTCGAAGCTGCCCCGTCTTCCCCTGACGCGAACAGGACCGGCAGAGACAAGAGGATGCGGGTGGGGTTTGAAGAAATCACTGATACTATTAACAACTCCTCTGCGCAGGTTCATCTCAGTCCTGAAGTCGCAGCCCCGGGGCTCGTCTGTCATCCGCGCGATGGGAGACTGCAGCGTGGCCAGCTGCTCCCCAACGTCCCCAGTGTCTGGTCTGACGTCGTCTGCCCACAAAGAGCTTCCAGTCTGGAGATCTGCCATTTATGATTCTTTGCAGGCATGGCCCCGCTCGGTCTGTTTCTTTCGAGCTGCAGTCTTGTTCGTCACCTGGTTGTCCTTCCCTGAACTTTTTTCAAGTCTTCACCACCCCCCCCTCCTCTATTCCGTTCTATTTCCTCTCCCCTTGCCTCTGACCCCATTCCCTCTCATCCCTTAAAAATACTTGTTCCCTCCCTCCTTCTCCTCCTCCCCACTATCTTCAATCTCCTTCTCACAGATGGCTTCTTCCCCTCTGCCTTCAAACATGCTCCCCTGTTTTCAAAAACCCTCTCTGGATCCTCCGGATAGCACCCCACCGCCTTCGCTTCCTCTCCCCCGCTCTCTTTCTGACCGACTCCAATCGGGTTTTTGCCCTCTGCACTGCACTCTTCCAAGTCACCATTAACCTCCTTCCTACCTCCGTCCAATGGACCCTGCTCTGTCCTAATCCACCGAGACCCCATGGTCGCCTTCAACACCACGGGCTGTCACCGCCTCCTCCGACTGATACTAGCTCGTAATAATAATAATAATGGTACTTGTTAAGCCCTTGCTACGTGCCCAGCACTGTCCAAAGGGTTGGGGTAGGTACAAGTTAATCAGGTTGGACACAGTGCCCGTCCCCCTCACGCTGTGAATCCCCATTCTACAGATGGGGCCACTGAGGCCCAGAGAAGTGAAGTGGCTTGCCCAAGGTCACCCAGCAGACACGTGGCAAGAGCCGGGATTAGAACCCAGGACCTTCTGGCTCTGATGTCCCCGTTGCTCTCCTAGCTCTCCAACAGCTTCATCGGTTGCTCTGGCTGGCTCCTCTTGCCCCTCTCTTCCCCGGACCTTTCTTTTACAGTGGGGAGTTTATCACGACGTAGCCGAGAGAGCGCGGGCCTGGGAGACGGAAGGTCACGGGTTCTAATCCCAGCGCCGCCGCTCGTCCGCTCCGTGACCTTGAGCACGTCGCTTCACTTCTCCGGGCCTCCGTTACCTCATCAGCAAAATGGGGATTGAGACTGTGAGCCCCAGGTGGGACCGGGACTGTGTCCAACTTGATTTACTTGTACCCGACCCGGAGCTCAGTATGGTGCCCGGCACGTAGTAAGCGCTTAATGATTACCATCATTACTACAGTGGCATTTGTTAAGCGCTTACTATGTGCGAAGCGCTGTTCTAGTATTCACATGGCCACAGCTACCATCTCTATGCAGCGCACCCCAACCCTCCCCATTCCCCCGCTTCCTCCTCCCAATTTTCCCCATCTCCCCTGACAACGTTGCTTCCCGAGATGTAGCGTGGCCTGGTGGATATGGCGGGGGCCCGGGAGTCCCCTGCGTGACCTTGGGAGAGACTTCACTTCTCCGGGCCTCGGTTACCTCATCTGTAAAATAGGGATGACGACGGCGAGCCCCATGTGGGAGGGGGACTGGGTTCAACCTGATCTACCTCGGCGCTTAGTACTGTGCCTGGCACCTAGCAGGCAATTAACAAATACCATAGGGAAAAAAAAAATACAGAGAAACATTAGCACCATCTCTGTGCCTGAAACCCGCAACCTCGGTAACCTCACCTCCTCACACCACTCTGCTCTCACGAACGACTCGCGGTTAAAACCCGGCGATTTCTCCTCAAAGGCGTGTCACGGCTCCTCACCGCCCAAAGAGCCACCACCTGGTTCAAAATAATGGCCATTTCTTGACGAGATTAGCCCATCGACCTCCTTGCCAGAGTTGCTGCCTCCAGCCTTTCCCCATTTCCCCACGCTTGAGACGGCCTCCTGGATCCCCTTCCCGAAATATCACTCTCTTCTCTCCCACGGTCGCTTATCTCCCTCCGCATCAAAGATGCCTCGGCTTCAAGGCTCTCCCCCATAGTTACTGGCTCTCCTCAATCGGTGGTTTTTACTCAGCGATTACTGCCTGCGGAGTCCCGCGTTAAGCGCCGGAGAGAGTTCGGATATTGCCGAACAGACGGTCTAAGGGCAAGAGGAGGGAGTTAAATAAATGGACAGTACTAACCGGATAATCACATGACACTAAGGTGGTTGAGCAGGAGCCAGGACGGAGGAGGTCCTGACCAGCTGGGGAGTCGCTCCCGGAGACGCTGGCTTCGGAGAAAGGCTTTGCAGGTGGGGAAAGGGCACGGGCCTTTGGAGACCCGCATGAAGAATGAGACCCAGAAGAAGGTTAGCTAGGGAGAAGGGCGTGAGCTGGGGGCGTAGCGAGAAAGGGATGAGACAAAAATTCCCAAAGACTGCCTTTCGGATGTTCCCCCAGCCACCGCTCACTTAACTACCCACTCTTTTCCAACTACATCCCTTCCCTAGGTAATCTAACTGCATCTCATTCCACACTCCACTCTCCCTCCCTCTAAAAAAAGCCAACTTCCCCGGTAAGCCCATCGGCCACCCTTGATACTCACGCGTACCTGGCTTTGTATTTTATTTAACTGCCTCCTGTTTTTTTTTTATTATTATTTTCATCTCTGGTCTCACACTTGTTCCTATTGTATATCCGTACCCTGTGCCCGATGGCCCGTCCCCACAGTAAAGTCCACGGAGGCAGGACTTTGCCTTCTACTCTGGTTGTTTATTTTCCCAAGCTCCCAAGGGCCTCTGATCCAATACTCCGGGCAAACAGAAACTCAGTAAATGCCGCTGACGACGAGAACGCCGGCGGACGGCCCGAAAGCTAAATCCTACCACGAAAGAGAGGCGGGAATAAGAAGGAGGGCTCAGAGTCACCGGGCTACAGATTGGCAGACTAAGGTTCAGGGGGTGGTTCCAGACATTTTGCTTAGAGAGAGCTGCATTTTAATCGCTGCCTCCAGGGCACAGGTCTCCTGGATTCCACACTGGACTGGCAACCTAAAATGGCACCGAGAAGTTTCGAGGCCTAGGCTGTGGTCCCGAGCACAGAGGATTTTTTTTGTTTGTTTTAATAGTATCTGTTAAGTGCTGACTGTGGGTCAAACATCGTTCTAAGCGCTGGCGTAGATCCCAACTGATCGGGTGGGCCACAGTCCCTGTCCTCCATGGGCCTCGCAGTCTAAGTAGGAGGGAGAAGAGGCCCTGAATCCCCATTTTTACAGGTGAGGAAACTGAGGCACGGCGGAGTTCAGTGCCCAGATTCGCACAGCGAGCAAGTGGCGGACCGGGGATTAGAACCCGGGTCCGTGCTCTTCCCACTAGGCTCTCCTGGGCTGCACTCTTTCAGCCTGGTTAGGATGGGCGACGAGAGAAGAGATGCTGACTCCTGGGTATCTTGGGGTTGCACTTAATTCTGCCCGAAAGCAGGGATTTTTTTTTTTTAAATGGTATTTGTTAAGCATTTACCATGTGCCAGGCACTGTACGAAGCGCTGGAGCAGATACAAGCTAATCAATCAGGAAAGACACAGATCATGTTCCACACGGGGTTCACGGTTTTCATCCCCATTTTATAGATGAGGTAACTGAGGCACGGCCCACTCTGGATAGAACGCGGGGAAGAACTGGGAAACACGTTTTCGCTACCATGTGCCTTACTAGGCGGAAAGGGCAGCGCTGTGAGAAAAAGAAGCCCACTGAGGTCTACCGCGACCCTCTTCCCGGGGCGGCCTAGTGGAAAGAGCCCGGGCTTGGGAGTCGGAGGCCGCGGGTTCGAATCCCGGCTCCGCCACCCGTCCGCTGGGTGACTTTGGGCCAGTCACTTGACTTCTCTGTGCCTCGGTTACCTCACCGGTAGAATGGGGATGAAGACTGCGAGCCCCACGTGGGACAACCTGATTACCTTGTAGAGCGTGGCTCAGTGGAAAAAGCCCGGGCCTGGGAGTCAGAGGTCACGGGTTCTAATCCCAGCTCCGCCACTTGTCAGCTGTGTGACCTTGGGCCGGTCACTTCACTTCTCTGTGCCTCAGTTCCCTCATCTGTAAAATGGGGATAAAGACTGTGAGCCCCACGTGGGACCACCTGATTACCTTGTATCTACCCCAGCGCTCAGAACGGGGCCTGGCACAGAGTAAGCGCTTCACAAATACGATCACCATCGTTATTATTACGAATCCGGTCAAGCGGGCGCTTAGTACAGTGCCCCGCACCCAGAGGACAGGACCGCCCAGAGCCCGCGCTGCTGTGTTTTACGGATCCCTTTCCCCCCACCGACTGGCACATAGTAAGTGCTTAGCGAAGGATAATTAACGATAGTATCTGGGAAGTGCTTAGGGACTGTACTAAGTGCTGGACACAAGCAGACTGAGTTGGATACAGCCCCTGGCCCACGTGGGGCTCCCGATCTCAATCCCCATTTTCCAGATGAGGTCACCGAGGCCCAGAGAAGTGACGTGACTTGCCCAAGGTCACACAGCAGCCAAGCGGCGGGGCCGGGATGGGAACCCATGACCTCCGACTCCCAGGCCCGGGCTGTAGCCACACCAGGCGACGGAGCAGCAGCGTGGCTCACTGGCAAGAGCCTGGGCTGGGGAGTCAGAGGTCGTGGGTTCTAATCCCGACTCCGCCCTTTGCCTGCTGTGTGACCTTGGGCAAGTCACTTCACTTCTCTGGGCCTCGGTTACCTCATCTGGAAAAACGGGGATTAAAAAATGTGAGCCCCACGTGGGACAATCTGACTACCCGGTAACTCCACCGGCGCTTAGGACAGTGCTCTGCACATAGTAAGCGCTTAAATACCATAATTATGATTGCCGATTTGTCCATTCCAAGTGCTTAGTCCAGTGCTCTGCCCATAGTAAGCGCCTAACAAATACCATAACTATGATGATGACTGCCGATCTGTCCATTCCAAACGCTTAGTCCAGTGCTCTGCCCATAGTAAGCGCCTAACAGATACCATAACTATAATGATGACTGCCGACCTGTCCAATCCAAACGCTTAGTCCAGTGCTCTGCCCATAGTAAGTGCTTAACAAATACCATAACTAAGATGATGATTGCCGATCTGTCCATTCCAAGCGCTTAATACAGTAAGCGCTTAACCAATGCCATAATCATGATGATGATGATTGCCGATTCTGTTGCCGATCTGTCCATTCCAAGCGCTTAGTGCAGTGCTCTGCCCATAGTAAGCGCTCAATAAATACTATTGAATGAATAGTAAGTGCTTAACAAATACCATAATGATGCTGATTGCCGATCTGTCCATTCCAAGCGCTCAGTGCAGTGCTCTGCCCATAGTGATCGCTTTACCAACACCATCATGATGCTGATTGCCGATCTGTCCGTTCCAAGTGCAGTGCTCTGCACATAGTGAGCGCTCGATAAATACTATTGACTGAATAGTAAGCGCTTAACAAATACCATAATGATAAGGTTGCCGATCTGTCCACTCCAAGCGCTTAGTGCAGTGCTCTGCACATAGTAAGCGCTTAACAAATACCATAAGTATGATGATTGCCCATCTGTCCGTTCCAAGCGCAGTGCTCTGCACATAGTCAGCGCTCAATAAATACTATAATTATGATGATGATTGCCGATCTGTCTGTTCCAAGCGCTTAGTGCAGGGCTCTGCACATAATCAGCGCTCAATAAATACTATAATTATGATGATGATTGCCGCTCTGTCCGTTCCAAGCGCTTAATGCAGGGCTCTGCCCATAGTGATCGCTTTACAAACACCATCGTGATGATGATTGCCGATCTGTCCGTTCCAAGCGCAGTGCTCTGCAACTAGCGAGCGCTCGATAAGTACTATAAATAAATGCTTAGAACAGTGCTCGGCACATAGTAAGCGCTTAACAAATACCAACATTATTATAAATAAATACTACTGAACGCTGCCCGTCCCCCCCAGGACCTGATGCTTCCCTCCCCTCCCTCGCTGGGCCCGGATGGGGCGGCCGGGGGATTATTATTATGTTGGTATTTGTTAAGCGCTTACTATGTGCCGAGCACTGTTCTAAGCGCTGGGGTAGATACAGGGTAATCAGGTTGTCCCACGTGAGGCTCACAGTTAATCCCCATTTTTACGGATGAGGTAACTGAGGCACAGAGAAGTTAAGTGACTTGCCCACAGACACACAGCTGACAAGTGGCAGAGCTGGGATTCGGGGGGGTGTGATGCAAGAAAAATAATCATAATGTTGGTGTCCGTTAAGCGCTTCCTGTGTGCAGAGCACTGTTCTAAGCGCTGGGGGAGAGACAGGGTCATCAGGTTGTCCCACGTGAGACTCACAGTTAATCCCCATTTTAATAATAATAATAATAATAATGTTGGTATTTGTTAAGCGCTTACTATGTGCAGGGCACTGCTCTAAGCGCTGGGGGAGATCCAGGGTGATCAGGTTGTCCCACGTGAGACTCACAGTTAATCCCCATTTTATTATTAATAATAATGATAATGTTGGTATTTGTTAAGCGCTTCCTGTGTGCAGGGCACTGCTCTAAGCGCTGGGGGAGAGACAGGGTCATCAGGTGGTCCCACGTGAGATTTACAGTTAATCCTCATTTTATTAATAATAATAATAATAATAATGTTGGTATTTGTTAAGCACTCACTATGAGCAGAGCAATGTTCTAAGCGCTGGGGGAGAGACAGGGTGATCAGGTTGTCCCATGTGAGACTCCCAGTTAATCCCCATTTTAATAATAATGATAATGTTGGTATTTGTTAAGCGCTTACTATGAGCAGAGCACTGTTCTAAGCGCTGGGGGAGATCCAGGGAACTCAGGTGGTCCCCCGTGAGGCTCCCAGTTAATCCCCATTTTAATAATAATAATAATGTTGGTATTTGCTAAGCGCTCACTATGTGCAGAGCACTGTTCTAAGCGCTGGGGGAGATCCAGGGTGATCAGGTTGTCCCACGTGAGACTCACAGTTAATCCCCATTTCATTATTAATAAATAATAATAATAATGTTGGTATTTGCTAAGCGCTCACTATGTGCAGAGCACTGTTCTAAGCGCTGGGGGAGATCCAGGGTGATCAGGTTGTCCCACGTGAGACTCACAGTTAATCCCCATTTCATTATTAATAAATAATAATGATAATGTTGGTATTTGCTAAGCGCTCACTATGTGCAGAGCACTGTTCTAAGCGCTGGGGGAGATCCAGGGTGATCAGGTTGTCCCACGTGAGACTCACAGTTAATCCCCATTTCATTATTAATAAATAATAATGATAATGTTGGTATTTGTTAAGCGCTTCCTGTGTGCAGAGCACTGCTCTAAGCGCTGGGGTAGATACAGGGTCATCAGGTGGTCCCACGTGAGATTTACAGTTAATCCCCATTTTAATAATAATAATAATAATGTTGGTATTTGCTAAGCGCTCACTATGAGCAGAGCCCTGTTCTAAGCGCTGGGGGAGATCCAGGGAACTCAGGTGGTTCCACGTGAGATTTACAGTTAATCCCCATTTTAATAATAATAATAATAATGTTGGTATTTGTAGCGCTCACTATGAGCAGAGCCCTGTTCTAAGCGCTGGGGGAGAGGCAGGGTCATCAGGTGGTCCCACGTGAGATTTACAGTTAATCCCCATTTTAATAATAATAATAATGTTGGTATTTGCTAAGCGCTCACTATGTGCAGAGCACTGTTCTAAGCGCTGGGGGAGAGACAGGGTCATCAGGTTGTCCCATGTGAGACTCCCAGTTAATCCCCATTTTAATAATAATAATAATAATGTTGGTATTTGTAGCACTCACTATGAGCAGAGCCCTGTTCTAAGCGCTGGGGGAGAGGAGATCGCCCCACGTGAGGCTGACGGTCTTCAAGAAGAATGAAATCAGCGAGGCAGGCCGGTCCTGCCCCCGTCCCCCCGCCGCACCGCGATTTCGCTCGGCGCCAGGACCGGCCCGCTCCCCCTCCCTCCCCCCCCCCCCCGGCTGCCCCGGCCGAGCGCTTACCGCAGGGTGGGAGCCCGGGTCGGGGCGGGGCGGGGGCGGAGGAGGGGGAGCAGCAGCAGCAGCAGCGGGCCCGGCGGGCGCTGCCGCATTCCCCGCGCTGCGGGAGGACGGGCCCCGCCGCCGCGCTCCCGCCGCGCGCGCTCCCGCGTCCGCCGCTCGCCCTGCGCCTGCGCCGCCCCGGCGCGCTCCCTCACCCGACGCCCGCCCTGCGCCTGCGCCCCACCGCCCCGGCGCGCTCCCGCCCGACGCCGCCCTGCGCCTGCGCCCCACCGCCCCGCGCTCCCGCCGCCCGCCCTGCGCCTGCGCCCCCACCGCCCCGGCGCGCTCCCGCTACCGCCGCCCGCTCTGCGCCTGCGCCCCCACCGCCCCGGCGCGCTCCCGCGCCCGCCGCCCGCCCTGCGCCTGCGCCGCCGCCGCCCCCGCGCTCCCGCGCCCACCCTGCGCCTGCGCCCCCACCGCCCCGGCGCGCTCCCGCGCCCGCCGCCCACTCTGCGCCTGCGCCGCCGCCCCCGCCCTACTGCGCAGGCGCCGGCCCTCCCAACCGGCCGCCTGGTCGACCGAGGCCTCCGCCACGTGGTCCGACGCCCCCCCTCCCCGAACCCCTGCTCCACCGGCGAGGACGCCTCCGTCCTCAACCTGTGGGTAGTGGTGCTGACTGTGTGCAGAGCGCTGTTCTAAGCGCTGGGGGACGGACGGAGTCATCGGGTGGTCCCACCTGAGGCTCCCAGTCTTCATCCCCATTTGACAGATGAGGTCACTGAGGCCCAGAGAAAAAGAATAATAATGTTGGTGTTTGTTAAGCGCTTGCTATGTGCAGAGCGCTGTTCTAAGCGCCGGGGTGGATGCAGGGTCATCAGGTTGTCCCGCGTGAGGCTCCCAGTCTTCATCCCCATTTGACAGATGAGGTCACTGAGGCCCAGAGAAAAAGAATAATAATGTTGGTGTTTGTTAAGCGCTTGCTATGTGCAGAGCGCTGTTCTAAGCGCCGGGGTGGATGCAGGGTCATCAGGTTGTCCCGCGTGAGGCTCCCAGTCTTCATCCCCATTTGACAGATGAGGTCACTGAGACCCAGAGAATAATAATAATAATGCTGGTATTTGTTAAGCGCTTGCTATGTGCAGAGCGCTGTTCGAAGCGCTGGGGGAGAGACGGGGTCATCGGGTGGTCCCACGGGAGGCTCCCAGTCTTCGTCCCCATTTGACAGATGAGGTCCCTGAGGCCCAGAGAAGAAGAATAATAATGTTGGTGTTTGTTAAGCGCTTACTATGTGCAGAGCACTGTTCTAAGTGCTGGGTCATCAGGTTGCCCCATGTGAGGCTCTCAGCCTTCATCCCCATTTTACAGATGAGATCACTGAGGCCCAGAGAAGTGACGTAATAATAATATGTTGGTATTTGTTAAGCGCTTACTATGTGCAGAACACTGTTCTAAGCGCTGGGGGAGAGACGGGGTCATCGGGTGGTCCCACGGGAGGCTCCCAGTTAATCCCCATTTGACGGAGGAGGTCACTGAGGCCCAGAGAAGTGAAGTGACTTGCCCACAGTCCCACAGTTAACAAGTGGCAGTGCTGGGATTCAAACTCATGACCTCTGACTCCCAAGCCCGGGCTCTTGCCACTGAGCCACGCTGCTTCTCTGTCACTGCTTCTTGTCACTGCTCGATAACGACCACCGGGATGCTGATGGTGGGACTCGTTAACTGCTGTAAGCACTGCCCTAAGCGCTGGGGGAGAGACGAGCTTCATCGGGTTGGTATTTGTTAAGCGCTTACTATGTGCAGAGCACTGTTCTAAGCGCTGAAGTAGACAGAGGGGAATCAGGTTGTCCCACGTGGGGCTCACGGTCTTCATCCCCATTTTACAGATGAGGTAACTGAGGCCCAGAGAAGTGAAGTGACTTGCCCACAGTCACACAGCTAACAAGTGGCAGAGCCGGGATTCGAACCCATGACCTCTGCCTCCAAAGCCCGTGCTCTTTCCACTGAGCCGTGCGGCTCCCACTTTTCATCCCCGTTTGGCAGGTGGGGGGGGGGGCACAGAGAAAAAAGCTAATGATGATGATGATAATGGTGCTTGTTAAATGCTTACTATGTGTCAAGCACTGTTCTAAGCGCTAGGGGAGAGACGGGTTTCATCAGGTTGGCCCCCGTGGGGCTCCCACTTTTCATCCCCATTTTCCAGGTGAGGGAACTGAGGCACAGGGAATACGACTAATAATGATGATGGTACTCATTGAGCGCTTACTATGTGTCAAGCACTGTTCTAAGCGCTAGGGGAGAGACGGGTTTCATCAGGTTGGCCCCCGTGGGGCTCCCACTTTTCATCCCCATTTTCCAGGTGAGGGAACTGAGGCACAGGGAATACGACTAATAATGATGATGGTACTCATTGAGCGCTTACTATGTGTCAAGCACTGTTCTAAGCGCTAGGGGAGAGACGGGTTTCATCAGGTTGGCCCCCGTGGGGCTCCCACTTTTCATCCCCATTTTCCAGGTGAGGGAACTGAGGCACAGAGAATAATAAGTATGGTATTTAGGTGCATACTATTGCCAAGCACTGTTCTGAGCGCTGGGGGAGATACAGGGTAATTGGGCCGTCCCACGTGGACGACAGTAATAATAGTGATGGCGTTTGTTAAGCGCATACTATGTGCCAAGCGCTGTTCTAGGCGCTGAGGTAATAATAATGATAGTGTTTGCTAAGCACTGAGAACTCACCTCCTCCGAGAGGCCTTCCCAGACTGAGCCCCCACTTTCCCTCTGCTCCTCCTCCACCCTCTGCTCCTCCCCGTTCCCCTCCCCTCAGCACTGTGCTCGTTTGTATATATTATTTATTACCCCATTTATTTTCTTAATGAGGTGCACATCCCCGCCAGGCTAATTCTCTTTCCCTCTTCAAAACCCTACTTCAAACTCACCTCCCCCAAGAGGCCTTCCCAGACTGAGCTCCCCTTCTCCCTCTACTCCCTCTACCACCCCCCTTTCACCTCTCCGCAACTTAACCCTCTTTTCCCCCCATCTCCCTCTGCTCCTCCCCCTCTCCCTTCCCATCCCCTCAGCACTGTACTCGTCTGCTCAACTGTATATATTTCCATTACCCTATTTATTTTGTTAATGAAATGTACATCGCCTCGATTCTATTTAGTCGCCATTGTTTTTACGAGATGTTCTTCCCCTCGACTCTATTTATCGCCATCGTTCTCGTCTGTCCGTCTCCCCCGATTAGACCGTAAGCCCGTCAGACGGCAGGGACTGTCTCTATCTGTTGCCGACTCGTTCATTCCAAGCGCTTAGTACAGGGCTCTGCACATAGTAAGCGCTCAATAAATACTATTGAATGAATCCCCTTGATTCTATTTATCTTGATGATGTCTGGTTTTTGTTCTGTTTCGCTTTGCTGTCCCCCGTTTAGACTGTGAGCCCTTCACTGGGCAGGGATTGTCTCTATCTGTACATTCCAAGCGCTTAGTACAGTGCACCTAGTAAGCACTCAATAAATGATTGAATGAATGAATGAATGAAGCGCTTACTGTATGGCAAGCACTGTTCTAAGCGCTGGCGGAGATGGTCATAAGGTACTCGTGCTGTCCCACGTGGACGATAGTAATAATGATGATGGTATTTGTTAAGCACCTACTATGTG
The DNA here is from genome assembly GCF_004115215.2 of Ornithorhynchus anatinus. NCBI lineage: Eukaryota > Metazoa > Chordata > Mammalia > Monotremata > Ornithorhynchidae > Ornithorhynchus > Ornithorhynchus anatinus. The sequence continues at coordinate 47,925,889 of NC_041730.1, read as the reverse complement.
CCGAGCACTGTTCTAAGCCCTGGGAGAGATACAAGGTGATCAGGTGGCCCCACGTGGGGCTCACAGTCTTCTCCCCATTTTACAGACGAGGTCGCCGAGGCCCAGAGAGGTGAAGTGACTGGCCCGGAGTCACCCAGCCGACGAGCGGCGCAGCCGGGATTCGAACCCCCGCCCTCTGACTCCCGAGCCCGGGCTCTTTCCACTGAGCCACGCTGCTGCTCGGGGCTCTACACTCAGGAAGTGCTCATTAAATATTTTTGATATAAGAGGGTCAGACCCATTCCCCGTCCCTCCCGGAGCTCAGAGTCAACCGGAAGCACTCGCGTGGCTCAGTGGAAAGAGCACGGGCTTTGGAGTCAGAGGTCATGGGTTCGAATCCCTGCTCCGCCACTTGTCAGCTGTGTGACTGTGGGCGAGTCACTTAACTTCTCTGTGCCTCAGTGACCTCATCTGTAAAATGGGGATTAAGACTGTGAGCCCCACGTGGGACAACCTGATTCCCTTGTGTCTACCCCAGCGCTTAGAACAGTGCTCTGCACATAGTAAGCGCTTAACAAATACCAACATTATTATTATTATTACGGGAGCGGGGCACTGTATTAAGTGTTTGGGAGAGGACGGACGAGTTAGGAACACACGATCCCTTCCCTCCCGGACTTTACAGTCCGGCCGAGAAAAGTATGGAAGGTCTTCTCTGTTGCCCATTTGGCCATTCCAAGCGCTCAGTATGGTGCTCTGCACATAGTAAGCGCTCAATAAATACGACTGAATGAATGAATATTCATAAACGCTAGGAGGGTGGTGGGAATTTAGTGTTTTAGGAGGTGCAGCAGGGCTGAGATGCCCAGGGAATAAAAAATGGCTCAGGGAAGGTGTGCTAGGGGAGAGGTCACCCCAGAGGGGCTTTGAGATGTCCCCTTCCAGGTTCTCAGCTTTCCACCTGCCCCGTCGCTCTTTTTCAGGTTCTTTGGAACCCCCCGCTTCAACCTCCAGGTCCCCTGAGTGAGGGGACCAAAATCCTAGCCATTAGAACTGAGCTCCTCATCTTCCCTCCCAAGCCCGGTCCTCTCCCAGACTTCCCTATCACCGTGGATGGCACGACCATCCTTCCCGTCTCTCGGGCCCACGATCTAGGTGTCATCCTTGACTCGTCTCTCTCGTTCACCCCACGCATCCTATCCGTTACCGAGACCTGCCGGTTTCACCTTTACAATATCGCCAAGATCTGCCCTTTCCTCTCCACCCAAACGGCTACCTTACTGCTACGGGCTCTCGTTATATCCCGGCTAGATTACTGTGTCAGCCTTCTCTCTGATCTCCCTTCCCCCTCTCTCGCCCCGCTCCGGTCTATTCTTCACTCCGCTGCCCGGCTCATCTTCCTGCAGAAACGATCTGGGCATGTCACTCCCCTTCTTAAACACCTCCAGTGGTTGCCTATCAATCTCCGCTCCAAACAAAAACTCCTCACTCTAGGCTTCGAGGCTCTCCATCACCTTGCCCCTTCCTACCTCTCCTCCCTTCTCTCTTTCTACCGCCCACCCTGCACGCTCCGCTCCTCCGCCGCCCACCTCCTCGCCGTCCCTCGGTCTCGCCTATCCCTCCGTCGACCCCTGGGTCACGTCCTCCCGCGGTCCCAGAACGCCCTCCCTCCTCACCTCCGCCAAACTGATTCTCTTCCCCTCTTCAAAACCCTACTTAAAACTCACCTCCTCCGAGAGGCCTTCCCAGACTGAGCTCCTCTTCTCCCTCTACTCCTTCTACCACCCCCCTTCACCTCTCCGCAGCTTAACCCTCTTTTTCCCCCATCTCCCTCTGCTCCTCCCCTCTCCCTTCCCAACCCCTCAGCACTGTACTCGTCCGCTCAAGTGTATATATTTTCATTACCCTATTTATTTGGTTAATGAAATGTACATCGCCTTGATTCTATTTAGTCGCCATTGTTTTTACGAGATGTTCTTCCCCTTGACTCTATTTATTGCCATTGTTCTCGTCTGTCCGTCTCCCCCGATTAGACCGTAAGCCCGTCAAACGGCAGGGACTGTCTCTCTCTGTTGCCGACTTGTTCATCCCAAGCGCTTAGTACAGTGCTCTGCACATAGTAAGCGCTCAATAAACACTATTGAAGGGACCGTACTCCCTTCTTTTATGGTATCTGTAAAGCGCTTACTATGTGCCTGGCACTGAGCACCAGGGAAGATACGAGTTGAATCAGGTCGGACACAGTCCTCATCACCCCCCTGCCCCCCGAGCTCTCGGTCTTAATCCCCATTTTGCAGATGAGCTCACTGAGGAGAAGTTAATAATGTTGGTTTTTGTTAAGCGCTTACTATGTGCAGAGCACTGTTCTAAGCGCTGGGGGAGACACAGGGGAATCAGGTTGTCCCACATGGGGCTCACAGTCTTCATCCTCATTTTACAGATGAGGTAACTGAGGCCCAGAGAAGTTAAGTGACTTGCCCACAGTCACACAGCTGACAAGTGGCAGAGCTGGGATTCGAACTCATGACCTCTGACTCCAAAGCCCATGCTCTTTCCACTGAGCCACGCTGCTTCTCTTAGACAATAATAATAATAATAATGTTGGTATTTGTTAAGCACTTACTATGTGCAGAGCACTGTTCTAAGCGCTGGGGTAGACATAGGGGAATCAGGTTGTCCCACGTGGGGCTCACAGCTAATCCCCATTTTACAGATGAGGTAACTGAGGCACAGAGAAGTGAAGTGACTTGCCCACAGTCACACAGCTGACAAGTGGCAGATCCGGGAGTCGAACTCATGACCTCTGACGCCAAAGCCCAGGCTCTTTTCCACTGAGCCACGCAAGAAGGGACTCATCTAAGGTGGCGGAGGCAGAATTAGAACTCAGTACCTTCCGACTTCCAGGCCCGGGCTCTTTCCACTGAGCCACGCTGCTTCTCTGAACACTCCCCGGATGCTCAGTGCTTGTAACCGGCCCTCGCTCTCGACGTGTGAGGGCTTGGCTGGGAGAGTTTGCCGGCCTCTCGCGCTAGCCTCGGGAAGACTGCTTAGGCGTTCATTCAATAGTATTTATCGAGCGCTTACTATGTGCAGAGCACTGTACTAAGTGCTTGGAATGGACAAATCGGTCCATTGGTAATGCCACGGTTCATCCAGACCGTGACATTACCGCCCGCGTTTATGAACAGCGTCTCTTTGGTTTCAGCGTGACAGCTTCTAGAGCCCAGAGCGCCAGCTTCCGTGGAAGAATATAATAATAATAATGTTGGTATTTGTTAAACGCTTACTAGGTGCCAAGCACTGTTCTAAGCGCTGGGGTAAATTCAGGGTAATCAGGTTGTCCCACGTAGGGCTCACAGTCTTCATCCCCATTTTACGGATGAGGGAACTGAAGCCCAGAGAAGTTAAGTGACCTGCCCAGGCTCACCCAACTGACAAGCGGCGGAGCCGGGATTGGAACCCATGACCTCTGACTCCCAAGTCCAGGCTCTTTCCACTGAGCCACGCTGCTTCTCATATGCCACTTCACCCCACCCGAGGTCCAATCCCCAGCGTGGGAAGCCGCGCGGCCTTTTGGAAAACCGTCCCGCGCCATCTCCTTGTTCCCATCCCTGTTCAGACTCCTCGTGTAGAGTGTAGACACCAATCCTCTCACTTCTGCCCCATCGATCATTCATTCACTAGTATTTATTGAGCGCTGACTATGTGCAGAGCACTGGACTAAGCGCTTGGAATGGACAGTTGGGCAACAGATCGAGACAATCCCTGCCCATTGACGGGCTGACAGTCTAATCGAGAAGCAGCGTGGCTCAGTGGAAAGAGCCCGGGCTTGGGAGTCAGAGGTCATGGGTTCGAATCCCGGCTCCACCACTTGTCAGCTGTGGGACTGTGGGCAAGTCACTTCACTTCTCTGTGCCTCAGTGACCTCATCTGTAAAATGAGGATTAACTGTGAGCCTCACGTGGGACCACCTGATGACCCTGTATCTCCCCCAGCGCTTAGAACAGTGCTCTGCACATAGCGCTTAACAAATACCAACATTATTCTTATTCTTATTATTATTAATCGGGGGGAACAGACGGTCAAAAAACAAGACAACTTAATCACGATACAATCGGGTTTTTGGATCTTTGGCTCCCCTGAATCCTTGGTCTCCAAGGTCACAATCTCGAGGCTGCTCCTCACTGCCAAGTTCACTGCTCTCTGCTCTGTCCTAATTCCCCTTGACCTCTTAGCCTCCTCTGACAGCATTGATAATAATAATAACGTTGGTATTTGTTAAGCGCTTACTATGTTCATTCATTCATTCAGTAGTATTTATTGAGCGCTTACTATGTGCAGAGCACTGTACTAAGCGCTTGGAATGAACAAATCGGCAACACAGACAGTCCATGCCGTTTGACGGGCTTACGGTCTAATCGGGGGAGATGGACAGACAAGAACGATGGCAATAAATAGAGTCGAGGGGAAGAACATCTCGTAAAAACAATGGCAACTAAATAGAATCGAGGCGATGTACATTTCATTAACAAAATAAATAGGGTAATGAAAATATATACAGTTGAGCGGACGAGTACAGTGCTGAGGGGATGGGAAGGGAGAGGGGGAGGAGCAGAGGGAAATGGGGGGAAAAGAGGGTTAAGCTGCGGAGAGGTGAAGGGGGGGTGGTAGAGGGAGTAGAGGGAGAAGGGGAGCTCAGTCTGGGAAGGCCTCTTGGAGGAGGTGAGTTTTAAGTAGGGTTTTGAAGAGGGGAAGAGAATCGGTTTGGCGGAGGTGAGGAGGGAGGGCGTTCCAGGACCGCGGGAGGACATGACCCAGGGGTCGACAGCGGGATAGGCGAGACCGAGGGACGGTGAGGAGGTGGGCGGCGGAGGAGCGGAGCGTGCGGGGTGGGCGGTAGAAAGAGAGAAGGGAGGAGAGGTAGGAAGGGGCAAGGTGACGGAGAGCCTCGAAGCTTAGAGTGAGGAGTTTTTGTTTGGAGCGGAGATTGATAGGCAACCACTGGAGTTGTTTAAGAAGGGGAGTGACATGCCCAGATCGTTTCTGCAGGAAGATGAGCCGGGCAGCGGAGTGAAGAATAGACCGGAGCGGGGTGAGAGAGGAGGAAGGGAGATCAGAGAGAAGGCTGACATAGTAATCTAGCCGGGATATAACGAGAGCCCGTAGCAGTAAGGTAGCCGTTTGGGTAGAGAGGAAAGGGCGGATCTCGGCGATATTGTAGAGGTGAAACCGGCAGGTCTCGGTAACGGATAGGACGTGTGGGGTGAACGAGAGAGACGAGTCAAGGATGACACCGAGATCGCGGGCCCGAGAGACGGGAAGGATGGTCGTGCCATCCACGGTGATAGAGAAGTCTGGGAGAGGACCGGGTTTGGGAGGGAAGATGAGGAGCTCAGTCTTGCTCATGTTGAGTTTTAGGTGCCGGGCCGACATCCAGGTGGAGACGTCCCGGAGGCAGGAGGAGATGCGAGCCCGAAGGGAGGGGGAGAGGACAGGAGCGGAGATGTAGATCTGCGTTTCATCTGCGTAGAGATGGTAGTCAAAGCCGTGAGAGCGAATGAGTTCACCGAGGGAGTGAGTGTAAATGGAGAACTGACCCTTGAGGAACTCCAACAGTTAAAGGATGGGAGGGGGAGGAGGCGCCAGCGAAGGAGACCGAGAATGACCGGCCAGAGAGGTAAGAGGAGAACCAGGAGAGGACAGAGTCCGTGAAGCCAAGGTGAGATAAGGTATGGAGGAGGAGGGGATGGTCGACAGTGTCAAAGGCAGCAGAGAGGTCAAGGAGGATCAGAATGGAGTAGGAGCCATTGGATTTGGCAAGAAGGAGGTCACGGGTGACCTTAGAGAGAGCAGTCTCGGTAGAGTGGAGGGGACGGAAGCCAGATTGGAGGGGGTCTAGGAGAGAATGGGAGTTAAGGAATTCTAAGCAGCGATCGTAGACGACTCATTCTACGATTTTGGAAAGGAAGAGTAGTAGGGAGATAGGCCGATAACTGGAGGGGGAAGTGGGGTCGAGAGCAGGTTTTTTTAGGATGGGGGAGACGTGGGCATGTTTGAAGGCAGCGGGGAAGGAGCCATTGGAGATTGAGTGGTTAAAAATACAAGTTAAGGAAGGGAGGAGGGCAGGAGCGATGGCTTTAATAAGGTGAGAGGGAATGGGGTCCGAGGCGCAGGTGGAGGGGGTGGCACTTGCGAGGAGGGAGGAGATCTCCTCTGAGGATACTGCAGGGAAGGATGGGAAAGTAGGGGAGGGGGTCGGTGGGGGGGAGGGGAGAGGCGGAGGGGTGACTTTGGGGAGCTCAGACCTGATCGTGTTGATTTTCGTGAGGAAATAGGTGGCCAGATCATTGGGGGTGAGAGATGGGGGAGGGGGAGGAACAGGGGGCCTAAGGAGAGAGTTAAAGGTCCGGAACAATCGGCGGGGGTGACGGGCATGGGTGTCGATGAGGGAGGAGAAGAAGTTTTGCCTGGCGGAGGAGAGGGCAGAGTTAAGGCAGGAAAGGATAAATTTGAAGTGTGTGAGGTCGGCTCGGTGCTTGGACTTTCGCCAGCAGCGCTCGGCAGCTCGAGCAGAGGAGCGTAGGAGGTGGACAGAGGAGGTGATCCGGGGCTGTGGGTTAGTGGAGCGAGAGCGGCGCAGGGAAAGGGGGGGCGAGAGAGTCGAGATGAGTAGAGAGGGTGGAGTTGAGAGCGGAGACCTGATCGTCGAGAGTGGGAAGTGAGGACAGGGCGGCAAGGTGAGGAGAGATGGTTTTGGAAAGACGGATGGGATCGAGAGAGCGGAGGTCTCTGGGGGGCAGTAGCGAAGATTTGCAGGGGGAGGGAGTGTGAGAGATGAGGCAGGTGAGAAGGTTATGGTCAGAGAGAGGGATTTCAGAGTCGGTGAGGGAGGAGATAGTGCGGCGGTAGGAGATGACGAGATCGAGGGTGTGACCGAGTCGGTGAGTGGGCGCGGTACGGTAATAATAATAATGTTGGTATTTGTTAAGCGCTTACTATGTGCTGAGCACTGTTCTAAGCACTGGGGTAGACACAGGGGAATCAGGTTGTCCCACGTGGGGCTCACAGTTTTCATCCCCATTTTTACAGATGAGGGAACTGAGGCACAGAGAAGTTAAGTGACTTGCCCACAGTCACACAGCCGACAAGTGGCAGAGCTGTCGAACTCATGAGCCCTGACTCCAAAGCCCGTGCTCTTTCCACTGAGCCACGCTGCTTCTCCAGCTCTACGGTGGAGGAGGAGGTCGGCAGAGTCGAGGAGGGATAGCGGGCGGGAGGCAGAGGAGTCGTCGGGTACATCCATATGGATGTCGAAGTCTCCGAGGATCAGAGTGGGCAGAGAGAAGGAGAGAAGGAAGGTGAGAAAGGGGTCAAGGTGGTTGAAGAAGTCGGAGGTGGGACCGGGAGGGCGGTAGATGACGGCGACAAGTATCTGGAGGGGGTGGTAGAGGCGAATGATATGGGCTTCGAAGGAGGGGAAGGAGAGGGAGGGGGGAGGAGGGATAGTGCAGAAGCGGCAACGGGGCGAGAGGAGGAATCCGACGCCTCCTCCCTTACCGGTGAGTCTGGGGGAGTGGGAGAAGGAGAGGCAGAGTGCCGTTCTAAGCGCTGGGGAAGATACAGGCTAATCAGGTTGTCCCAAGTGAGGCTCACTCTCTATCGCTGGGAATGCTTTCTCACTTGGTTTTCACTGACGTCTTCCCACCTCTCTGACCGTTTCTCCTTTGCTGCCTCTTCTTCCCCCTTCCACCCTTTACTTTGGTCCATCTATCACATTGATCGATTGCATATTAGGTGCAGAGCATTGTGCTGAGCGGTTGGGAGAGCGCCGTAGAATAGAGCGGGTACACTTGTTCCCCGCCCACGAGGAACTCACCGTCTAGAAGGGGAGAGGGACATTAAAATAAGTAACAAATACGTACGTATGTGCTGTGGGGCTGAGGGCGGGGGGGATAAAGGGTACGGATAAAGGGTGACGTAGGAGGGAGGAGGGGAAATGGGGGGTCGGTCGGGGAAGAGCTCTTGGAGGAGAAGTGATTTTTAATAAGGTTACGAAGCCCACCCGATGGTCTGTTAGCTATGAAGGGGGAGGGAGCTCCAGGCCCGAGGGGGAACGCGGGCAAGGGATGGGCCGTGAGATGGACGAGATCGAGGTACACTGTAACGTTCATTCATTCATTCAATAGTATTTATTGAGCGCTTACTATGCGCAGAGCACTGTACTAAGCGCTTGGAATGGACAAATCGGTAACAAATAGAGACAGTCCCTGCCCTTTCACGGGCTTACAGTCTAATTGGGGGAGACGGACAGACAAGAACAATGGCAATAAATAGGATCAAGGGGTTGAACATCTCATAGAGAAGCAACGTGGCTCAGTGGAAAGAGCCCGGGCTTGGGAGTCAGAGGTCATGGGTTCGAATCCCGACTCTGCCCTGACTCCAAAGCCCGGCCTCTTTCCACTGAGCCTCGCTGCTTCTCCAACATCCCAACATTATTATTACCAGTGGGTGTTGTGTGACCTTGGTGGAGTCACCCGACCACCCACGTGCCCCTCCAAGAAGGGGATGAAAGCAGGGACCGTCTCCATCTGGGACCGATCTGTCCATCCCAAGCGCCCTGCACATAATGTTGGTATTTGTTAAGCGCTTACTATGTGCCGAGCACTGTTCTAAGCGCTGGGGGAGATTCAGGGTAATCAGGTTGTCCCACGTGAGGCTCACAGTTAATCCCCATTTTCCAGATGAGGGAACTGAGGCACAGAGAAGTGAAGTGACTCGCCCACAGTCCCACAGCTGACAAGTGCCAGAGCCAGGAGTCGAACTCATGACCTCTGACTCCGAAGCCCAGGCTCTTTTCCACTGAGCCACGCTGCACATAGTAAGTGCTCAATAAATACTATGGCATGAAAGGGGATGAAGCCTGGGGGGGTGGGGGGAGGCCCTTGCTCAGCGCAGCCTTTAGCACCATGTAGAGAAGCAGCGTGGTTCAGTGGAAAGAGCACGGGCTTTGGAGTCAGGGCTCATGAGTTCGAATCCCAGCTCTGCCACCTGTCAGCTGTGTGACTGTGGGCAAGTCACTTAACTTCTCTGTGCCTCAGTTCCCTCATCTGTAAAATGGGGATTAAGACTGTGAGCCCCACGTGGGACAACCTGCTTCCCCTGTGTCTACCCCAGCGCTTAGAACAGTGCTCGGCACATAGTAAGCGCTTAACAAATACCAACATTATTATTATTATTGGAAAGAGCCCGGGCGTGGGAGTCAGAGGTCATGGGTTCGACCCCCGGCTCTGCCCCTTGGCAGCTGTGTGACTGTGGGCAGGTCACTTCACTTCTCTGGGCCTCAGTGACCTCATCTGTCAAATGGGGATGACTGGGAGCCCCACGTGGGACCACCTGATGACCCTGTATCTCCCCCAGCGCTTAGAACAGTGCTCTGCACATCGGAAGCGCTTAACAAATACCAAGATTAGGTGCAGCCCAACACCACCAAGGCCAACCAGGCCCCAAACTGGGGGGGGGGGGCGGGGAGCTGTGCGCAAGCCGCGGGGGCTTCTGGGAGTGGTAGTTCGGCGGCGGGTCCGCGGGGGCTTCTGGGAGTGGTAGTTCCGCGGGGGCCTCTGGGAGTCGTAGTTCGGCGGCCGCGAGGGCGGGCGGGGGGGGGGGGGTCCCGCTCTTTTGAACGGGCTTCCCGTGGTGCCTCGCGGCCGGCGGGCTGCGATTGGCCGCGGCAACAGCGAACGGCGTTCAAATCGCCGCGGGGGCGCGCGCGGGCGGGGCGGGGGCGAGCGTTGTGTTCGGTGGCTCCCGGCTCATCCCGGTTTTCCCGGCGCCATGGCCTCCGCCTCCAAGAAGGAGGACAAGGGGAAGAACATCCAGGTGGTGGTGCGCTGCAGGTGAGCCGGACGGGCACTGATTTGTTGATGCTATATAATCAATGATAATATAATTATTGATTATTCTAATGATACTGTGCCAAGCACTGTCCTAAGCGCTGGGAGACCTCCCAGGCCCTCGGGCCGACCCACGTCTCCCATCCCCATTTTCCAGATGAGGAAACTGAGGCCCGGAGCAGCGACTGAGTGGCAGAATAATAATGGTATTTGGCAAGCGCTTCCTATGTGCAGAGCGCTGTTTTAAGCGCTGGGGGAGACGCAGGGTCATCGGGTGGCCCCCCGTGAGGCTCCCAGCCTTCATCCCCATTTTCCAGATGAGGGAACTGAGGCACAGAGGAGAAGAAGAAGAATAATGTTGGTATTTGTTAAACGCTGACTCTGTGCAGAGCGCTGTTCTAAGCGCTGGGGGAGATGCAGGGTCATCGGGTGGCCCCCCGTGAGGCTCCCATGCTTCATCCCCATTTTCCAGATGAGGGAACTGAGGCACAGAGAAGAAGAAGAAGAATAATGTTGGTATTTGTTAAACGCTGACTCTGTGCAGAGCGCTGTTCTAAGCGCTGGGGGAGAGACAGGGTCATCGGGTGGCCCCCCGTGAGGCTCCCAGGCTTCATCCCCATTTTCCAGATGAGGGAACTGAGGCCCAGAGAAGTGACTTGCCCACAGTCGCACAGCTGACAAGAGGTGGAGTCGGGATTCGAACCCATGACCTCTGACTCCCAAGCCCGGGCTCTTTCCACTGAGCCACGCTGTTTTATCCTCCCAAGCGCTTAGCACAGTGTTCTGCACGCCGTGAGCGCGCCATACATCCGACTCAGTGAGCGGGGAGGTCGGAGCTGATGATGGTATTTAATAATAATGTTGGTGCTCTGCACATAGTAAGCGCTCAATAAATACTATTGAATGAATGAATGTGTTAAGCGCTTACTAGGGGCCAAGCACTGTTCTAAGCGCTGGGGGAGGTACAAGGCCATCAGGGTGTCCCAGGTAGGGCTCGCAGCCCTCATCCCCCTTTTACAGCAGAGGAAACTGAGGCCCAGTGAAGTGACTGGCCCAAAGTCACCCAGCTGACAGGTGGCAGAAGCGGGATTAGAACCCACGACCTCTGACTCCCAAACCCGGGCTCTTTCCACTGAGCCAGGCTGCTCCTTTGTTACTCCGTGACAAGCACTGTTCTAAGCGCTGGGGTAGAGCCAAGTTCATCGGGATGGACGCGCTCCCTGTCCCACTGAAGGCTCAGCGTCTTAACCCCCATTTCCCAGGTGAGGGAAAGGAAACGTAGTGAAGTGACTTGCCCAAGGTCACCCAGCAGACGAGGGGAGCGGGATTAGAACCCAGGTCCTTCCGATTCCCAGGTCTTTGCCCCGGGGTGCCCCGATTCCCAGGCCTGATGCTCATGAGAAGTCATTAGTAACGATTAAATGTCTTATTGTGGTTCCCCCCATGCGCTTAGCACAGTGCTGTGCACAGGGTAAGCACTCAGTACATAGCGTTGACTGAGTCTCGACTGTGGGCGGGGAACGTGTCTATCAGCTGCTCCACTCTCCTCTAGATTGTGAGATCAGAGTGAGCAGGGAAGGTATCTGTTTGTTGTTGGACTCTCCCAAGCGTTTAGTACAGTGCTGTGCGCGGCATGAGTGCTCACTACATAGTCTTTGAATGAATGAATGCTCTTCCAAGCGCTTGGTAATACTAATAATGGTATTTGTTAAGCACCTACTATGTGCCAGTCGCTGTTCTAAGCGCCGTACAGTGCTCTGCGTAAGGTAAGCGCTCAGTAAGTACGATCGGTCGAATCACTCTAGCCCAGAAGCTCCGTATGGGCTGGGAACATGTCTACCAGCTCCGTTGGATTCTCCCGAGCGCTTAGTACAGTGCTCTGCACACAGTAAGCACCCAGGAAATACAATGGATTGATTGATTGGATTGCGGGCCGGTGCCGGAGTGTTTCATCGGGTCGTTACGGGCAGAGAAAGTGTCTCCTAGTTAATAATAATAGTTCATTCATTCATTCAGTATTTGAGCGCTTACTATGTGCAGAGCACTGTACTAAGCGCTTGGAATGGACAAATCGGCAACAGATACAGTTCTTTTGTAGTGTTCTCTCCCCAGTGCTCCACACAGAGCGAGTGCTCGATAAGTATGGACTCGGGTGCATTTTTAAAAATCCGCCCTCCCGTCCAATTAGACACCCGGCGGAAAAAAAGGAACGAGAAGCCCCGTCTGGGCATGGGGGTGGGAGAGAGAATCCTTGGGGTAGAGTGGATTTGGGCTCCTTTTGGTGAGTTGGGAGACCCAGCTCCTTCCAAAAGGAAAAAAAAAATGCCCCTGGAAATAATTTTAATGGTATTCGTTAAGAGCTCACTCCACGCTAGCCGCTGTCCTAAGCGCTGGGCTGTTTCCGAGCTAATCGGGTTGGACGCAGTTGGGCTCCCGGTTTTCACCCCCGTTTTTACCGATGAGGTGACCTAGGTATTCATTCATTCATTCAATAGTATTTATTGAGCGCTTACTAGGTGCAGAGCACTGTACTAAGCGCTTGGAATGAACAAGTCGGCAACAGATGGAGACAGTGCCTGCCCTTTGACGGGCTTACGGTCTAATCGGGGGAGACGGATAGACAAGAACCATAGCAATAAATAGAATTAAGGGGATAAATGAACATATTAAAGCAATAGCAAATAAATAGAATGGAGGTGATGTACATCTCATTAACAAAATAAATAGGGTCAGAAAAGCTGTGACTTGGCCAAGGTCACACAGCAGACGGGGGTCAGGGGTGGGATTAGAACTCGGGGCCTGTGACTCCCGGATCTGTGGTCCATCCCCTGACCTGAGCTACGAGGCCTCTTCTGTCCCCATCCAGTTTTTGCTGGTTGGGCCCTGCTGCAGAGAAACTGTCATCCGTCTACTTCCTCCCGCTTTTTACCACATTTCAAACTGCAGGGAAGGTTCCTCTCCAGCCGCGTTGCTTAATCCTTCAGCCGAATCCCCTCCAAACCCTCCCAATCGTTGGTACTTTTTGAGCGCTTACTGTACTAGGTGCTTATGGAAAGTACCTCAGTGGTATTTAGTGAGCTCTGCCACTTCCCTGCTTTTTTACCTCAAGTCACTTCACGTCCCCGTGCCTCAGTTTCCTCAACTGTAAAACGGGGATTAAGGCCGTGAGCCCGGGGTTCGGTACGGCGCCCGGCACGTCGTAAGCGCTTACCGGATGCCTTTTATATAAAAAAAAGGCGGGGCGCTTCTTTGAGCCCGACGGAGAGCTGGCATCGAGGTTTTGGTGGTGGTGAATGTTTAGCGAAACAAGAAGGGCGGGCGTTGCCGGAAACTGGCAGGTCAATTTGCAGATCTGTGGAGAGTTTCCTGGAGGGAGGAGGAAAAATTGAGGTTTTCAGAGCATAGATGTTTCTGCAAAATAATATCTGGGAAGGATTTCTGCCTTCCCCTGGAAAGTTGGCAGCACGATCTATTAATAGAGAAGCAGCGTGTCATAATAATAATAATAATGTTGGTATTTGTTAAGCGCTTACTATGTGCCGAGCACTGTTCTAAGCGCTGGGGTAGACACAGGGGAATCAGGTTGTCCCACGAGGGGCTCACAGTCTTAATCCCCATTTTACAGATGAGGGAACTGAGGCACAGAGAAGTTAAGTGACTCGCCCACAGTCACACAGCCGACAAGTGGCAGAGCTGGGATTCGAACTCATGAGCCCTGACTCCAAAGCCCATGCTCTTTCCACTGAGCCACGCTGCTTCTCCGCGCTGCTGCTCTTCTTCTTCACTCTGTCATAGTGGATAGAGCCCTGGCCTGGGAGTCGGAAGGTCATGGGTTCTAATTCCGGCTCCGCTCTGTGACTGAAAGCCCGTTGTGGGCAGGGATCGTCTCTCTGTTTGGCTGAATTGTACTTTCCGAGCGCTTAGTACAGTGCTCTGCACAGGTTTCTGCTCTGTGACTCGCTTTACTTCTCCGGGCCTCGTGTACCTCGTCCGTATAATGAGGATTGAGACTGTGAGCCCCTCGTGGGACAGGGACTGTGTCCAACCGCGTTTGATTGTATCTACCCCAGAGCCTGGCACATAGTAAGCGCTTAACAATTACCATAATTAGTATTATTATTAGTGGATCGAGCACGGGCCCGCAAGTCAGAAGGACCGGGGTTCGAATCCCTCCTCCGCCGCTTGTCTGCTGTGACCCCGGTTCCCTCATCTGAAATGTGGGGGATTCAATCCCTGTTTTTCCTCCTACCTAGACTGTGAGCCCCATGTGGGACCCGCTAATCTCGTGTCTACCCTAGCATGTAGTACAGTGCTTGGCACATAGTAAGCGCTTAACAAACACCCCAATTATTATTATAACTCTGTTGTATTATTCTCTCCCAAGCACTTAATACGGTGCTCTGCACACAGTAAGTGCTCAATAAATCCCCCTGATCGATCAATCGCCCCAAGCGTACGTGATGGGTGACTAGCTCTATCTCTCGAACCTTAACCCTCACCTTTAAGAGTAGCTAAATTATCTTACACGTGTTGCTGTTACCTAGTTTTGCCCCTTCCTAGAACTGTGCTGTTAGTTTATTTTCTGGGCAGTGTGGCTTAGTGGAAAGAGCCCAGGCTTGGGAGTCAGAGGTCGTGGGTTCTAATCCCCACTCCACCACTTGTCAGCTGTGTGACTCTGGGCAAGTCACTCCACTTCTCTGGGCCTCAGTTACCTCATCTGGAAAAGGGGGATGAAGCCTGTGAGCCCCACGTGGGACAAGCTGATTATCTTGTATCTACCCCAGTACTTAGAATAGTGCTTGGCACATAGTAAGCGCTTAACAAATACCTTGATTATTATTATTATTATTATTAAATGCATGGTAGAGGTTAGGAATACTTGGTTTGTCATCAGAACAAAATCAAGTGCAGCGTTTAATATCTGAACTTTTTAAGCATTCCTCATACAATTCCAATATTTCAGCTACTGGTAATTCTTCTCAGAAGACATGGAAGTTGTCCTTTTGTCTTTTTGGGGTTTTTTTTTCCAATTCCTTTTGGAAGAATCTGCTACTCTCTCCCATCTGTTGTCACCTCTACCTGACGTCTAGCCTCCTTCCCTCCTCAAGGTGGACACTGAAAGTGGGATTCCCCAAGTGAATTCTAGTCCTCGTAGTCAAGGCCTCAGTTAGAAAATTCTCGAAGCAACGTGGCCTAGTAGGAAGGGAACAGGACTGGGAGTCAGAGGACCTTGGTTCGAATCCCAGCTCCGCCACTTGTCTATGCCTCCGTTTCCTCATCTGTGAAATGGCAATTAAAATTGGGAGCCCCGTGGGGGACATGGACTGTGTCTAACCTGTCGATCTCGTTTCTACATCGGTGCTTAATACGGTGATTGGCACATAGTAAACACTTAACAAATTTCCTTAAAAACCACAAAGACCCCCATTCTATAGTTCCATTATACAGCAGCCTCCCTAGTAAGTCTTCCCTACTGAGACTGGAGTTCACTCAGTCATTCATTCGATCGTATTTATTGAGCGCTTACTGTGTGCAGAGCACTGTACTGAACATTTGGAAAGTACAATTCAGCAAAAAAGAGAGACGATCCCTGCCCACAAAGGGCTTTCAGTCTAGAAGGGGGGAGGCGGACATCAAAAGAAGTCAACAGGCATCAGTAGCATCAATATAAATAAAAATTATAGGTATATATACATCAAAACAAGTACCAAGCAACAGGAATTCAACAGGAATGGAAAATGTGAAGGTGTTATAGGTATGCATTAAATGACTTTTTTTTTTAATAGGCCCTTTAACCTGTCAGAACGCAAAGCAGGCCCCCATGCTGTGGTAGAATGTGACCAGGCCAAAAAAGAAGTCAACATTCGCACCGGAGGAGTGACTGACAAATCCGCAAGGAAGACGTATACTTTTGATATGGTATTGCTGCTTTTGGGTTTTTTTTTTTTATTGTAAAGCATAATCTTAACCCCTAAGCCGGAGTCTCCCCTCATCTGGATTCCTCCTGTACCTAAATCCCTCCCTGAATTCAATCTGGGGGCTCAGAGGTACAGTGCCTCCACCCGGCCGCCGAGAGGCCTCAAAATACTCACTGTATTTTACTGCCAGCAGTCTTCATTTATAGGATCTCTGGGAAAAGCACTGTCTAATAACCCCTCTGTCTGGGTTTCCTTTACTAGGTTTTTGGGCCCTCCACAAAACAAATCGATGTCTACAGGAGTGTGGTGTGCCCTATCTTGGATGAAGTCATTATGGGATACAACTGCACCATCTTTGCGTAAGTGAGACGACGCTGCCTTCTCAGCTTGGTGGTCTGCAGCATCCAGCTAAAAACTCTCACGATTCCCATTTACAGATATGGCCAAACCGGTACCGGAAAGACGTTTACTATGGAGGGAGAGCGGTCACCTAATGAAGAGTACACCTGGGAAGAAGTATGTGTTTTCTCTCTCTCCTACTGAGACCCCCGGGGGCCGGGTCTATTTTCCACCTGTGTATCCTCTCCCGGCGCTTTGTTCGGCAATCTGCATTGCAATAAGCACTTAATGTGCACAACCCGATTAGCTTGTATCCACTCCAGTGCTTAAAACAGTTCCTGGCACATGGGAAGTGCATAGCAAATGCCATTATTATTATTATTGAACTTGCTGGGAGATAATGCCGGTATTAAACGCTGGGGTAGATCCAAGCTAATCCGGTTGGACACCGTCCCTGTCCCACATGGAGCTCACAGTCTTAATCCCCATTTGACAGATGAGGGAACTGAGGCCCAGAGAAGTGAAGTGACTTGCCCAAGGTCACACAGCAGACCCGTGGTGGAGCCGGATCTGAGTCTCAAGCCCGGGCTCTATCCATTAGACCGCACTGCTTCTCAAAGAAGAGCTTCAGGAAAAGAGCTTCAGCTTTCAGAGTTGAGAAAGAAACCGGTGTGGAAGATCCAATCAGGCCCGCCATCTTGGTCTCTCCATTTCAGCACCTAGGACTTCTGCCTCCAAAGCCTTTTTAGCGCCGGCCTACACTAACCCCCCAAGAACAGATCAACACCACCGGGCTAACTTGTTAACTGGGCAGAGCATACGTTTTACCCACGGTGAGGCTGGCTGTCCTAACCCTGAGGAGAGTTGGTGTCCTTAATTGGTCCTGGGGGTGGTGTCATCCCCTCAGTTTGGGGATGGAGGGTCTGCCTGGAGGCCACATTGAAATCTGGACTATCCCGACAATCCCCCACAAGACATTTGCACTTTTCCTGAGCCCTCCCCAAACCCACACACAAGCCCGAACGTTTCCCGATCTAAACCATGTCAAAGTTTTATAATCCTAAGGTCCTCAACCTTTCACGCTTGTTCGGAGACTGTTAGTATTACTCAGTAATTGCTGCCCCAATCCACTAACAGGAACTTAATTCTGCTTATTTTCCCTCCAAACCAGACTTGGAAAGCATTAGAATTCCCTATTTAATCCTGCTCTGTGGTTAAGAAAAGCTGCCTTTTGTAGAGTTTTCTGTTTTCTCACTTTAGTGTGTGGTTCAAGTATGAAATCTTTCCTACTGGAAACCAGTGAATTTTGGTAGGGAATGAGTCCAGATTGCAGAAGCTGAGGGAAGAGCTCATGAGGATGAGTGCAGGAAAGCCCTGCAGCAACTCTAAACTAGCTGAGCAACCTTTAATATTATGAGTAACCTTTAATACTCTAGCATGCTGATGCAGGAATGTTTACGGGATGGAGAAATTGCAGTCTGGACTCATTCCCCACCAAAATTCACCGATTAACGAGCACATTTCGATTTCCTTCTGTTCCTGGCCCCAGACTCAATTCTTGAGCAGGTATCGTCTCATCCAGGTAGGTTGGCCTTTAACTTGTTGAGACAATAAAGGGGGTCCTCTTATTTGACAGCTGTGAACTTTAAATCGATCGACTATTAGGAGCTTGCCAGGTGGCAAATGGTCTTCCACCTTCCCCTGGGTTAGCCACCCATTTACTAGGGGCCATTTTCACCTGCAGAAAAAACTCCAGGATGATTTAACAGTGCAGTCGATATCATCATTTACTGAGCACCTACTCCGTTTAGAGTACTGGTCCAGGCATTTAGGGAAATAAAAGAAAATCATAGAATATTTCTATCCTCAAGAGTGTACAGTTTTTTAACCCTGCTGTGCTTTCAGGGCCTGAGGGAGGAACCCAGGGAATCGGCAGCCATTTTGTCTGAAAGGGAGAAGTCTGAGCTTGGGGAATACGCTGCTGCTTTTTCTTCCTTCTACTACTAAAAATAATGCTCGTGGTATTTAAGCACTTACTACATGCCAGGCACTGGATTAAGACCTGGTGTAGATATACGATAATCAAGTAAGGCACAGACCCCGTGTCACATGGGCTTCACAGGTTAAGGGAGAGGGCGAACAGGTATAGAATCCTCAGGCCTGGAACTCCCTCTCTCGTCTTTTCTGACAGACCTCCTCTCAAAACCCTTCAAAAGCACTTCCAACCTTCAAAACCCTCCTAAAATCACATCTCCTCCAAGAGGTCTTTCCCGACTCAGCCCTTGTGTCCTCTCCCCACCGTCAACTGTGCATTTGGCTGACTATCCGTTTAAGTACTTTGATATCCACCCCATCCCCCCAGAGCTCATGTACATATAATAATAATATTAATGATATTTTAAGCACTTATTATGTACCAGGCGCTGGGGTGGATACAAGCAAATCAAGTCGGACACAGTCCCCGTCCCATGTGGGACTCACAGTCTCAATCCCCGTTTTACAGATAAAGTAACCAAAGCACAGAGAAGTGAAGTGACTTGCTATATCTTCATTACTATTTCAAGTCTGTCCCCTCCCGTAGACTGCAAACTTCTTGTGGGCAGGGATTGTCTGCCAACTCGTATTGAACTGTTCTTTCCCAAGTGCTTAGTACAATTATCTGCATAAAATAAGTGCTCAGTAAACCCCATTGACTTTTGCAAATGAGGAAGTGAGGCACAGAGAAATTAAGTGACCCGCCCAGGGTCATAGAAGAGGGCAGTGGCAAAACGGGGATTAGAGCCCAGGTCTTTTGCCTCTTAGACCTGAACTCTTTCCGCTAGGACATGCTGCTCCCATCCCTCCTCAAGGCTGAATGGCAGGTAGTTATATTTTTCCCTATTCGGGGATGGAGGCTCCCAAAGTCTTAGTAGCCTGTTGTGCCACTGTTTTTTCATCCTAAAAGCCAGGAAGTTTTAAAGGAGGAAAACTAAAACCTGTTCTCAGTATTCTAATCCATCTGACCAGTACAGTGACTACTAGACTACAGTGACTACTAGACTTCATCCCAGTAGTAAAATATTGCTTTTAATACTGGCACTATATTATAAACTAATGTTCACGTGGGTCTATGACCCCCACCCCCCAAGCTTCTTTCTGCTAACTCAGTGTCTGACCCATCTTTCTCCCCTCTGGATCTTTGACCTTGTTTTTCATCCAGGTGAACTGCTTTGCATTTCATTCTGGGTTTGCAGGACCATTACCGAGTCTGTCAGTCAGTGGTACTGAACTTTTATTATGGACAAACCACCGCTCTTCGGAGAATATAACAGAATTGATAGGCACAGTCCCTATCCACAAAGAACTTGCAGTCTAGAGGGGGAGACAGATATAAAAATAGATATGTACATAAATACTGTGGGGCTGAAGGCGGGGTAAATGTCAACTGCTTAGAGGATAAAGGTCCAAGCGCATAGGTGATGCACAAGGGAGTAGGAGTAGGCAAGATGAGAGGTTTGTCCGAGACAGCCCCTTGACGGAGATGTGATTTTAAGAAGGCCTTGACGGTCGGGAGACTAGTCATCTGTTGGCTATAAAGGAGGGCAACTTCCAGGCTAGAAGGTTGAGGAGTGGGGAGATGTGGTCTGTTTTTTTTTTTAATTTTCTATAAAGAACAGGGATTCTAACGTGGACTGGAGTAGTCAAGGCAGGATAGGATAAGTGAATCAGGGTGGTAGCTCTGATGGAGAGGACAAGGCAGATTCCACAGATGTGAAGGTAGAAGTGACGGGTTTTGGTGACAGATTGAATGTGGGTTAAACTAGAAGTGTCAAGGCTAGCACCATGGTCCCAGGCTTGTGAGATGGAAGACAGTGGTGTTTCCAAGACTAAGGGGCGGCCCACAGGGTGGCAAGCAGCAGAAAGGCCAAGGAGGATTGGATAGAGTCGAAGCCATTGGATTTAGTAAGAAGGACCTCAGAGGGCAATTTCTGTGGAGTGAAGGGGGTGGAAGGCCAATTGGAGGAGGACAAGGAGAGAGTTGTGAGGAGTGGAGACAGCAGGTGTGAACTAGTTTTAGACTGTGAACTAACTGAGGGCAGGAATGTCTGTTGTTACATTCTACTCTCCCAAGCACTTAGAACAGTGCTTTGCACACAGTCAGCACTCAAAAAATGCAAATGAAGTGTGAACAACTCAATCAAGAGGTGGGAGAGGATTGGTAGGAGGTACGTGAGATGGAGTTGAGTTCAGTGGAGAGAGTGGTGTGAATTTGTGCATCAGATGTGCATTTGTGCACCCCCTCTTGACTTTAAGCTCCAGGTCAGGGAATGTGTCCATCAGCTCCTTCATATGTATATATATTTTATGATACTTACTAAGCGCTTACAACGTGCCAGGCACTGTTCTAAGCTCTGGGGTCGATAAAAGCCAATCGGGTTGGACAAAATCCATGTCCCACTTGGGGCTTACAGTCTTAGTCCCCATTTTGCTGGTGAGGTAAACTGAGGCTCAGAAAAGTGAAGTGACATAATAAACAAGTTGCAGAGCCAGGATCAGAACCCAGGTTCTCCTGATTCTCAGGCCTGTGCTCTATCCACTAGGCCCTGCTGCTTCTTCAGTATAATATATTCTCTCAAGTGTGTTGTACTCTCCCAAGTGCTTAGTACTTTGTTCTGCACACAATCAGCACTCAATAAATACACTGAAGGAAAGTAGTTTGGTTGTGGAGACCAGATGGGGTATGATGACTTCAGAAAATTGGAGGGGGGGGTCAAAAGATCGGAGGTCTCTATTGGGGAACAGGGCAGATGTGAAGGAACGAGATGTATGTGGAGGGAAGGCAGGCGAGGAGCTGGTGTTCCGGATAGAGGAATTTCGGAGTTGGTGAGGATAGAGGTTGTACAATAACTAGAGATGGTGAGATTCAGCACGTGTCCGTGTTGATAGGTGCCTCCCGAGATGAAGAATTGAGCCTGTGGTCAGTTGCAGGGAAGGAATTTTTAAATGAGATCCTCCTATTCCCTCATTTCCAAGAGGAATTAGGGGTGTGAGGAGATTGTGTGATTGTCCTTCCCAGCTTCTAGCACCTCAAGATTTGCAGTGTGTGAATTTGGAGGGGCTTGAGATTAGGCTAGAGAAAAGAAAGTTTTGCCTCTTGTGTGGGAGAGAAATAAGTCCAACAAAGTTCCTTAATCTGCCTTTAGCCACGATGAGGAGGAGTTTCTTACCTGGATGCCTGGTTGTGGTATTTCCTCTTCCCGTTTCTCCGAAAGTAAGCTTTCCTTTCCGAGGACTTGGTCTGGTACCTAGAAAGGCGATTCAGCTGGTTAAAAGCCAGATACGGTAGACTTAGTTTGAAGTCCGAGAATGCTGGTGTAGATCAAAAATGCTAGTTTTTGACCTGCTTCATAATGTGGTCCCTTGATTTTAAAAATAAAAACCTTTAGATCGCTCTTGCACCATCCTATCTCCCCTTTTTGAGACTAAACGTCTGATTCTCCTTCCGCTGGTTAGCTGGCGGTAACTGATTGTCCTTTTGTTTCAGGATCCATTGGCTGGAATCATACCCCGCACGCTGCATCAGATATTTGAGAAACTTAGTGAGAACGGTACGGAATTCTCGATCAAAGTCTCCCTGTTGGAAATCTACAACGAGGAACTCTTCGATCTACTGAATCCATCGGCCGACGTTTCCGAGAAACTGCAAATGTTTGACGATCCCCGGAACAAGGTAATTTTCTTGAATTCTAGTCTCTGAGTCCTCAAGAGCCGATAACCTTTCCGAAGCTAAAAGTTATACGTTGTTTACCTGTTCTTGATACGACGACAGAGGGGAGTCAT
Organism: Ornithorhynchus anatinus; assembly: GCF_004115215.2. Classification (NCBI taxonomy): domain Eukaryota; kingdom Metazoa; phylum Chordata; class Mammalia; order Monotremata; family Ornithorhynchidae; genus Ornithorhynchus; species Ornithorhynchus anatinus. The sequence continues at coordinate 47,903,943 of NC_041730.1, read as the reverse complement.
CATCAAAGGTTTGGAAGAAATCACCGTGCACAACAAAGATGAAGTCTACCAAATCTTGGAGAGGGGGGCAGCCAAACGAACGACAGCAGCCACTTTCTTGAATGCTTACTCCAGGTGAGAGAAACGTGACCCTTTCCCCGGTGCTCCTCGTTGATCAGAGGGCCACGGATCAAATTAAATCCCCTCGAGATTTAAGCTGCATTTATTTGGCAAGACTAGTGGAGTTTTCTCCGCACAAGCCCAAAAGGTGGACAGTGTATTACCTGTTTCTCATTTTCTATGTGAGAAGTAGCCCGGCCTAGTGGAAAGAGCACGGGCCTAGAAGTCAGAGGACCTGGGTTCTAATCCAGGCTCCTCCATATGTCAACTGGGTGACTTTGGGGAAGTGGTTTCACTTCTCTGTGCCTCAGTTACCTCAGCTGTAAAATGGGGATTAAGACTGTGAGCCCCATGTGGGAGGGGGACTGTGTCCCACCTGATTACCTTTTATCTCTGCCCCAGCGCTTAGAACAGCCCTTGGAGCGTAGTAAGTGCTTAAATACTATTATTATCGTTATTATTATTATTAATTATTACACCTCACAGCCTCTACAAGCTATCTGCTGAACACAAGCTTTGAACCTCAGATTTCTTGTCCCAATGTCAGGAGCTTTGGGTGACACCCACAGTTAGAGGATGAGGCAGAGAGGAGAGGGAGAAGGAGAATCCAATTAGTAGAGTGGTAGTGTTTTGAGGAGGAGGGAACGACCCACAAGGTCAAAAGTAGCAGAGTTTGAGAATTATCAGGATGCATAAGGAGGTCATTGGTGACTATGAAGAGAGCAGTTTTGGTAGAATTGAACGCGTGCAAAAGCCAGTGGGCAGAGGGTTGAGAAAAGAGTTGGTGGTGAAGAAATTGAGATAGCAGATGTAAAATGATAAATGCTAGGAGTTTAGATAGGAATGGGAAAACGGGAGGCTATTGTGGGTTCAAGAGAGGGCTTTTTTAAAATGTAGACGACGACTTGGAAGACAGCTGGGAAGCAGGAGGGAGATGAGGAAGAAAAGCTAAAGTGTCGAGGGGTTAAAAGGGAGGTTTTGGGATGTGTATGTCTGATGCCGCGATTTTACCAACAAAGACAAGGTCACTGAGGTTGGGAGGAAAATAAGAGAGTTGGAGAGAGTTGAAAGTTTGTAAGGTGGGAGAGTGGTGGTCTGGCATCTGGAGGGGGAGGGTGTTCCAGACCAGAGGTAGGAGGTGAGCAAGGGGTCAATGGCAAGAGAGATGATCAAGGCACAGAAAGCAAGCTGGTGCTAGGAGGAAGAGAAAGGTTGCGGAGAAGGAAACATTGCCAAGGTAAAGCCTGAAAGGGTGAATTGGTGGGAGAAATTGGTCCAAAGCCAGCTGTGTTCATCTTCACGGGAGCAGGAGTGGAGAAGGCAATTATGATCTAGGGCTGGGGGTCGGAGGTGCTGGAGCGGTGAAGGATTCAGGATGGGCGGAGGTTGAGGGACATAGAGGGGGCGGAAGCGAGAGTGTGTTTGTTTTCTATCTAGTTGAGGTGTGATGGCCTGGGATAGACAGAGTGGGTCTAGAGTATGGAGAGTGAGGCAGGGTGAGGGCCGAATTGGAGTCAGATGGTGTGAGGTGGCGGGTTAGAAATTTGTGGTCGGAGAGTTGGAGTCGATGAAGTTAGAGGTTCATTCATTCATTCATTAAATAGTATTTATTGAGCGCTTACTATGTGCAGAGCACTGTACTAAGTGCTTGGAATGAACAAGTCGGCAACAGGTAGAGACAGTCCCTGCCGTTCGACGGGCTTACGGTCTAATCGGGGAGACGGACAGACGAGAACAATGGCGATAAATAGAGTCAAGGGGAAGAACATCTCGTAAAAACAATGGCAACTAAATAGAATCGAGGCGATATACAATTCATTAACAAAATAAATAGGGTAATGAAAATATATACAGTCGAGCAGATGAGTACAGTGCTGAGGGGATGGGAAGGGAGAGGGGGAGGAGCAGAGGGAGATGGGAAAAGAGGGTTAAGCTGCGGAGAGGTGAAGGGGGGTGGTAGAGGGAGTAGAGGGAGAAGAGGAGCTCAGTCTGGGAAGGCCTCTTGGAGGAGGTGAGTTTTAAGTAGGGTTTTGAAGAGGGGAAGAGAATCAGTTTGGCGGAGGTGAGGAGGGAGGGCGTTCTGGGACCGCGGGAGGACGTGGCCCGGGGGCCGACGGCGGGATAGGCGAGACCGAGGGACGGCGAGGAGGTGGGCGGCGGAGGAGCGGAGCGTGCGGGGTGGGCTGTAGGAAGGGGCAAGGTGATGTAGAGCCTTGAAAACTAGAGTGAGGAGTTTTTGTTTGGAGCGGAGGTTGATAGGCAACCACTGGAGTTGTTTAAGAAGGGGAGTGACATGCCCAGATCGTTTCTGCAGGAAGATGAGCCGGGCAGCGGAGTGAAGAATAGACCGGAGCGGGGCGAGAGAGGAGGAAGGAAGATCAGAGAGAAGGCTGACAAAGTAGTCTAGCCGGGATATCACGAGAGCCCGTAGCAGTAAGGTAGCCGTTTGGGTGGAGAGGAAAGGGCGGATCTCGGCAATATTGTAAAGGTCTCAGTAACGGATAGGATGTATGGGGTGAACGAGAGAGACGAGTCAAGGATGACACTGAGATCGCGGGCCCGAGAGACGGGAAGGATGGTTGTGCCATCCACGGTGATAGGGAAGCCTGGGAGGGGACCGGGTTTGGGAGGGAAGATGAGGAGCTCAGTCTTGCTCATGTTGAGTTTTAGGTGGCGGGCCGACATCCAGGTGGAGAGGTCCCGGAGGCAGGAGGAGATGCGAGCCTGAAGGGAGGGGGAGAGGACAGGGGCGGAGATGTAGATCAGCGTGTCACCTGCATAGAGATGGTAGTCAAAGCCGTGAGAGCGTGAGAGGTGTTCTTTGGAGGTGACCAGATTAAGCCTGTGTACACCCTTTGTGAATGGCCGAAGGGTAATAAGTAGTCAGTGGGGGAGAGGAAACAGGTGGCTTGGGAATCATCATAGATGCAGAAATCCTCAAGGATTGGCATGGGAGAAGGGGGTTCATTCATTCGATCCTATTTATTAAGCGCTTACTGTGTGCAGAGCACTGTTCTGAGCACTTGGGTGAGTACAGTATAACAATAAACAGATACGTTCCCTGCCCACAATGAGCTTACAGTCTGGAGGGGGAAACAGACATTAATGTAAATAAATAAATTACACATATGGACATAAGTGCTGTGGGGATGAATAAAGGAAACGAGTCAAGGTGATGCAGCGGCAGTGGGAAAAGAGGAAAGGAGGGCTTAGTCAGGGAAGGCGTCTTGGAGGAGATGTGCCTTCAATAGGGCTTTGAAGCAGGGGAGAGCAGGAGGGTGAGACAAGCATGAATATTAGCGAGAAATGCAGAGGAGCCAGGGGGGGCGGTAGATATCAGCAACTAGTAGAGGTGGATGATGGGAGACTCGAAGGAAAAGGAGAGAGATGGAGGGGACGAAGTAGAGCAAAAGCAATGTGGTGGATGGGGGGGGGGGGGGGGGGGGGCAAAAAGCAGGTCCTACTCCCTTTCCCCATCGGTCTGGCACAGTGGGAGGAGATGAGGCCCCCTTGAGATACGGCAGGGTGGGGAGACAGCGTCATCGACGTGACCTCCAAGTCTCCAACGGGGAAGAGGAATGAGTGCCGAGGGCAGGTTGTGGATTGAGGGGGATTTAGAGAAGTCTCTAAATCCTCGTAACGGGATTGACATTAGGGATTGGGATTGGCAGGTGTTGAGAGAGAAGGAGCACTTGGGGGGATGACAGGAGAGGGTAACAGGAAGAGGGAATGTGTGGTGGGAAGAGGACAGGATGAGGGGGACCAATTGGCCCTCTGAGGTGCTACTGCCTCTATGATCTGAAAGCCACAAAGGCTCCTTTGGGTTCCCCTCTGTATCCCACCGGGGAAGAGGGCTAATGGCCACAGGCTCCGGCCTTGTGGAGAAGTTTGGGCCACAACGAGAGGAGCTTGGCTTGGCGTGCGGGTGATTGGCTTTGACAGAGATATCCTGATCGATGTCTTCGATGTCTTCATCCATTGTATGATACCTTGTTTCCTAAAGACTGTTTTTAATGACCTTGCTTTTTTTCAGTCGTTCCCACTCTGTGTTTTCTGTTACAATACACATGAAAGAAACCACTGTCGATGGAGAAGAGCTTGTTAAAATCGGGAAACTGAACTTGGTAAGTACCGCTACCCCAAGCCGCTTAACCAACCTCATGAATGTTTGGAATCAGTGGAGGCGTTATCGGTTGGGAAGAAACTCGTCAACTGGAAAATGTTTGCTGACATTTTCGACTGATTTGGGACCCACTCAAGGCTTTTGTTTTCTCTCTCCTCCCCCTCCAATTTTCACAAGGTTGATCTTGCAGGAAGTGAAAACATTGGTCGCTCCGGAGCAGTTGACAAAAGAGCTCGTGAAGCTGGAAACATCAATCAGTCCCTGTTAACTTTGGGAAGGGTTATTACTGCCCTGGTAGAGAGAACGCCACATATTCCGTACAGGGAATCCAAACTAACGAGAATCCTCCAAGATTCTCTCGGAGGCCGCACCAAGACATCCATAATTGCTACGATTTCTCCTGCATCCCTCAATCTAGAGGTGAGAAACTGTCCTCCCTCCCCGGCCCAGAAGATACTAGCCACATTTATTATTCCTATGGCAGCCTTCAGAAAAGTTCCAATCAATCATTCATTCAGTGGTATTTATTGAGCGCTTACTGAATGCAGAACGCTGTACTGAACGCTTTGGGATTATACAACAGTGCGGGTAGATGAGTTCTCTTCCCCTCTAGACTGATGGGCACGGAATAAATCGGTTTATTGTTATATTGTACTCTCCCAAATGCTTAGTCCAGTGCTCTGCACAGAGTTATCTCTCAATTAATACAATTGACTGACTGAAGGAGCTTTCAGTTTAAAGATGGACAGTCTGGGTTTGCGACTCACTATACCTTGATCTCTCTATCTTGGTCTGTGTCCTCCCTCTGGTCTGGAAACTCTCCCCTTCATAGCCGACAAACGATCACTCTCCCCACCTTCAAAGCCTTATCGAAGGCACATCTCCAAGAGGCCTTCCCGGATTGAGCCCTCATTTCCTCTTCACCCACTCCCACGTCACCGTCGCACTTGGATTTGTACCCTTAATTCACCCCCCACTTCAGCCCCACAGCACTTATTGATGTATCTGTAATTTATTTTTGTTCGTGCCATTCTCTAATGGATTACAGGAGCAGAATATTTTAGAAAAATGATGCCAGTAACTGGAGAGGGAAGAGACTGGAGGCAGGGAGACCACTGAGGAGGCTGATTCAGAAGTCAGGAGTAGATATGACTAGTTTCTGGAGCAGGGTGAAGACAGAAGGAGGAGTTGGAGAGGGGAGGGGAAGACTTTGAGGTGCTTATGTCTGAGAGATTCAGTTTTCCTTAGAGTATTTGGCAAGGTCATCAAGGCCAAGGAACAGAACAGATCCATCGCCGGTGGGCCCTTTTTGGTCGAGAGTGAAGACATTACCTGTGGCTGCCCTTGAGACCTCCACCTTGGTCAACCTATTGGAACTATTCTGGACCCAGTGGGATAAAACGGTACTGGAACCGTAGCCTTTTTGACTAACTTCCTGTCTTTGTTCAATAGGAAACTCTGAGTACTTTGGAATATGCTCATAGAGCCAAGAATATCATGAATAAACCGGAAATTAATCAGAAGTTGACCAAAAAAGCTCTTATTAAGGTAATCATTTTGAGTTTCCTCCATTATGGCAATTTTAACTTGCGTTTGCTCAAAACTAGAGTTTAAGAACTGACCAACTCTCTTAGGACAGTTGCACATGAAGCCAACCTGTCCAGCCAGTCCTGCCATTTGAGCCTACCCCCTCCCTTGCAGTGTCTCAAGTGACTGTAAATTACCTTAAATACTTTGGCACCCTGAAACAGTATGAAATAAAATTAATTTAACCTACCCAAACTGCCTTACCGTAATAACAGTTGAACTCACTTTTCTTCCCTTACCCCCTGGAAGGGGTGGAATAAATAGGGAACTTTGGATGAGTTATATGAATTTGGGACTCAAAACCTTATCTTCGGCTCTCGGAACCACTTGAGGAAGAACTAGCTAGAACATGAGGAAGAGCAGGCTAGAACATGGCTCGTAGAGAGGTAGAACTTGAGATATGCAACATGTCGGTCAGATTCTGCCCAATACAAAATGGGAATGACTGATGCCCTGTAGCAGCGATGGGGAAGCTACTGAGAGCTCACAGTCTAAATAGGTGAGAGAACAGGAAGCTAAAGACCCCAGCCCCTGGAAGCTGTAATACAGTGCAGCCACTTTAAGGCCGCACCGTGGGCTAGTGGATAGAGCACAGATCTGGAGTTAGAAGGACCTGGGTTCTAATTCCAGCTGCGCAACTTGTCTGCTGTGTGACCTTGGGGAAGTCACTTTGCTCCTCTGTGCCTCAGCCACCTCATCTGTAAAATGGGAATTAAGACTGGGAGCCCCACATAGGACAGGCACTGTGTCCAAACTGTATCTCGTATCTACCCCAGGGCTTAGAACACTGCCCGGTGCAGGGTAAGTGCTTATCAAATATCATAAAACACACACACACACCGCATCCCTCATTTGAAAAATTCGAGTTGCCGAAAACCTTAAACAAAAGCAGAATGTGGAATTTTTGAAATATGAAATGAGCAGTTCACAGCAGCTGTAAGAAAATGGCCTCAGAGGTGGCCAGAAGGAGCATCTGTCCTCTAGTAGTTATGTGGTAAACATTCTGTTTTCCCTCGTGGCTAGTGGCAAAGCAAACTTCTGAACGCTTGCTTACCCTCGGGAACCTTTAAAGGTACATCATACAGCTTGGAAGCCCAGCCTCCTGGAGCCCCTGAAGAGAGGAATCGCATTAGCACACTCTCTTCCTCGCAAACATGGAAGAAGCTGGATCCCACTGTCTGGGTCTCACTGGGAGAGAGCCTGACCCGGCCTCAGCCCCGGACACAGAGCTGACAAAGAGAAGCAGCGTGGCCTAGAGGCCTGAAAGTCAGGATGACCTGGGTTCTAATCTCCCCCCATCCACTTCTCTGCTGTGTGACCTTGGGCAAGCGATATCACTTCCTCTGTGCCTCAGTTCATATCTCTGTTAAATGGGCATTGACGTTGTGAGCCCCATGTAGGACACGGAGTGTGTCCAATCTGATTAATTTATATCTACCTCACTGCTTAGTACAGTGCCTGGCACATAGTAAGCACTTAACAAATAACATTAAAATAAAATAAAAAACCCACAAATTTTTTACTTTATTTTATTTTTTAACTTATGCTGTTGGGGCACTTTGAGAAACACCAAGCTTGGGGCTTTAGCCTAACTCTGTTGGCTGGCTCAGTCCAGACTATCTTTTCGCCCAGTACAGTAAGGACAGTAAAAGCACTTAACAAATACCACAATTATTATTATTACAAGATAATCTGGTGGGACACAGTCCCTACCCCACATAGAGCTCACAATCCAAGTAGGAAGAGAGTTTATTGATCGGGAAACTTGAGGCACAGAAAAGTTTAGTGACTTGTCCAAGGTCACCCAGCAGGCAAGTGGGGGAACCGGGATTAGAACCCAGGTCCTCTGACTCCTAAACTCATGCTTCTTTCACTAGGTCATGCCATTTCTCTAATACTAGGTGTTAGCATCATAAGTGATGGCCTTTCTTGCTCCGCATACAGTAAGCACTGAATAAATACAATTGATTGAGTGTCTTTTTGGTAGTAGTGGGGCTGGTGCAGCTGGTCGTTTAGATACGTTGATAAAAATAATTTAAATTATTAATAATTATGGCATTTGTTAAGCACTTACTATGTGCCAGGCACTGTTCTAAGCGCTGGAGTGAATACAAGCAAATTAGGCTGGACACACAGTCCCTGTCCCACATGGGACTCTCAATATTAATCCCCGTTTTACAGATGAGGTAACTGAGGCACAGAGGTTAAGTGACTTGCCCAAGCTCACACAGCAGACAAGTGGCAGAGCCAGGATTAGAACCCAGGTCCTTCTGACTCTCAGGCCAATACTCTATCCCACAGGCCATTCTGCTTCTCAAAGTATCTTTGACATCTATTGGAACCAAGGGGTGCTTTCTTTCGTTTTAAGTGTATTTTTAACTAGCAAATGATCTGGTTAAATTGGGCAGGCTCACAAGGTCGGTTGGTTTACCAAATCTTGAGTGTGTTATCTGAAATGCATCAAACTCAACAGCCAAACCCTCTCCGTCTCTTTTTATAGGAGTACACAGAAGAAATAGAGCGGTTGAAACGAGACCTCACTGCTGCCAGAGAGAAAAATGGAATGTACATTTCGGTTGAAAGCTATGAGTAAGTCCCGCCAGAAAATAGTATTAAAAGAGATTTCATTCCGAGAGCAAGGGGCTGGCAGAAATAAGGCTTCGAATTATGAAACACTTTGGAGAAATTCCTGAGAAATCCCCTTGGAATGGGTTGGCTTGAAACTATTCTGGAGACTTTCTGGCGCTCTGCCCTGCCCAGCCTTCAAGAGACGGGGGTCAGTACTTTAGGATCCCAGGTTTGGCACTGGGAGCAAAGAACTGGGAAAAATGAAGTCCGTGGCCAGTGCCGAGGCTTGTTTTCTAGAGAAAAGGGATTTTACCTGTACTTCTGCAGTTTTGTAAGGTTTTAGATATTCGTCTTTAAAGCAGAGAGTGAGGGACAGCAGTTGATATTCTTCTTAGAATGACAGGGACTGTGTTTAATTCCCACCTGTGTATTTTCTCCCAGTGTTTAGCACAGTGCTCTGTACATAAACCCCTAATATTGTCACTCCTCCTAGAGTGAGAGGGCTCATAATCTCTAGGCAGGATCATGCTTAAGGCAGCCCTGGAAATTAGAATTGACCCAGGAACCTGAAGACTCAAGTTGGCAGGCAAGACCGAGAAGCAGTGGGACCTAAGTGTATAAAGGCTGAGTCTGGAAGTCAGAAGGACCTGGGTTCTAATCCCTGCTCAGCCACTTGTCTGCTGTGTGACCTTGGGCAAGTCACTTCATTCCTCTGTGCCTCGGTTCCCCCATCTGTAAAATGGAGATTAAGACGATGAACCCCATGTGGGATATGAACTGTGTCCAATATGATTAACTTATATCTACCCCAGTGCTTAGTACAGTTCCTGGCGCATAGTATGTGCTTAACAAATACCATTAAAAAAAAACAACCACACTACTGCATGAAAATAATGTTTTTGCAAATCTTCAACTTCCCATCATCCATAGTCATGTCACACCATTAGGGCTCTGAGGAGATCAGACACGAGACTGCTTCAAGGGGTTTTGTCCCTCCTGTGTAAAGCCTGATCGCAAACCACTCCAGCCACTGTCGCCTTGACATATTCTGGGTTATTTAGATTCCAACCTTTCCAGGACAGGTGATTGGCACTCAACTAACCCCTTGGGGGTGGCTTGGGGCCTTGAACGTGCTCACTATCAATCACACAGTGGTACTGGACGTGTGCAGTTTTCTCCCCATCTCCCTCCTACCATTCCCCTCCAAATGCCTCCCATCCCCTACCTGTCAAGGTTCAGTTCTGGGTCCCCTTCTCTTCCCCATCTACACCGACTCCCTTGGAGAACTCATTTGCCCCCATGGCTTCAACCTCCACCTCTTTGCAGGTGATTCCCAAATCTGCATCTCCTGCACTCCACTCTCTCCCTGTCTGCAATCTTGGATCTCCTCCTGCCTTCGAGACATCTCTACTTGGATGTCCTCCTGTCACCTCAAGCTTAACATGTCTAAATGAGAACTCCTCCTCTCCGAAATCCTGTCCTCCCTCTGACTTTCCCATCACTGTAGATGGCATCACCATCCTTTCTGTCCCACAAGCCTGTAACTTTGGTATTCTCCTTGACTCCTCTCTCTTTCAACCCACATAATCAACCCACATAATCGCTAAATCCTGTCAGTCCCACCTTCACAACATCGCTAAAATCCACCCATTCCTCTCTATCCAGACTGCAACCACATTAATGCAATCATGTGTCCTGTCCCTTCTGGATTACTGCATCAGCCTCCTTGCTGACCTCCCTTCCACCTGTTTCTCCCCACTCCAGTCCATACTTCACCCTGCTGCCCGGATGATTTTTCTACAAAAAACGTTCAGGACGTGTTTCCGCACTTCTCAGAAACCTTCAGTGGTTGCCCAACTACCTTTGCACCAAATAAAAACTCCTCACCTTTGGCTTTAAACAGTCAATCACCTTGCCCCGTCCTACCTCACCTTGCTACTCTCCTACTACTACCCAGCCCTCACACTTAGCTCCTCTCGTGCTAACCTTCTCACTGTGCCTCGATCTTATTTATCTCGCAGCTGACCCCTCGCCCCACGTCCTGCCTCTCTGTCCTAGCATGCCCTCCCTACTTAAATTTGACAGACTATTACTCTTCCCCCCTTCAAAGCCTTATGGAAGACACATCTCCTCCAAGAGGCCTTCCCTGACTAAGCCCTCTTTTCTTCTTCTCCCACTCCCTTTGCTCATCCCCCCTCCCAGCCCCACAGCACTTATTTATATTAATGTCTGTCTCCCTCGCCCCACACAGTAATCTCATTATGGGCAGGGAATGTCTCTCTTTATTGTTGTATTATACTCTCCCCAGCACTTAGTACAATGTTCTGCACACAGTAAGTGCTCAGTAAATATGACTGAATGAATAAAGTGCTTACTGTGTGTCAATTACTGTTCTAAGCACTGTGATACATACCAGTTAATCAGATTGGACACCATCCCATCCCACATGGGGCTCACAGTCTTAAGTAGAAGGGAGAACAGATATTTAATCCCCATTTTACAGTTGAGGAAACTGAGGCACAGAGAACTCGAGTGACTTGCCCAGGGTCACACGGCAAGCAATTGGCAGAGCCAAGATTAGAACACATGTCCTCCGACTCCCAGGCCCATGCTCCTTCTGCTAAGACACACTGCTTTTTTGATACTTAAATCTACGATACTAACTTTCCTGGAGATATAGATTCAAGACCTGCTTAAGATCTTAATAAAAATTCTGTTTCTTGAGACTGTAAATCATTCCTGCTTCATCACTTGATTCTCTTTCTCTGGCATTATTCTGAAAATAACATGATTGTGAATTTGGGTTTCTTCTAGGGCTATGAATGGAAAACTGACTGTCCAGGAAGAGCAAATTACCGAGTATGTGGAGAAAATTGGTGTTATGGAAGAAGAGCTAAAAAGGGTAAGGCTATAGAAACTGTTTTGCCACAGTTCCAGATGTAAACCTTGGAAAGTCTTCCTGAACAGCTCTCTCTTTCTTCATAATGTACACTTTCTTTTAATGGCCTAAATCTCTTCTCCCCGCCCATTTCCTTGTACATAAAATTATGCTCTCCTTTCCTCTTCTCCCACTCCTTCTGCGTTGCCCTGACTTGCTCCCTTTATTCATCCCCCCTTCCAACCCCACACCACTTATGTACATAGCTATAATTTATTTATATTAATACCCGTGTCCCCCTCTAGACTGTAAGCTCGTTGTGGGCAGGGAATGTTTATTGTTATATTTTACTCTCCCAAGCTCTTAGAACAGTGCTCTGCCCACAGTAAGCGATCGATAAATAGGATCGACTGACAAAATTAAGCCCTGCATAGATGGGGTTTTGGCCACAGGTGCCATATTCTCTGAGGAATTGGAAAGTGACATGGTGGCCACCGGGTCGCCAACAAAATCTGGAGGTAAATGTGCCCCCAAATGTACTTGGGTGATTTAAAACAAGAGGGTCTTGGGCAGCGATATTTTACCCCAGTGCAGAGAGGCTCACGTCCATTGCTTAATATCCGGGGAGCAAAAATGATAAAGGTGTAGTAACATTGGTTTTCTCTTCTGTATAGGTGCCTGGTTTGAATTCTAACTACTTTGTTCTTAGGTCACAGAACTGTTTCTAGATAACAAAAATGAACTGGAACAGTATAAAGCTGACCTGCAAAGCAAGGAGAAGGAACTTAAATACACTCAGAAAACTTTGCAAGAAACGAAAATACAGCTTGTTGAAGAGGAGTATGTGACAACAGTTTTGGAAAACACAGAGGAGCAGCTTCACGAAACTGCCAGCCAGGTTTGTTTGGGGTTTTTATTCCTCATTCCAAAATTATGGCTTGCAAGCTTCATTTAAGCCTTCAGAGGCTTGACTAGGAAAAAAAGAATCTATAAATTATTTTCTTTGCAAAATGCTAGTAATTGGGGTTAACCGGGCCATAGAGTATATCCAGTACTAGATTTTTCACCCAAGGGAAGCTTGTAAAATACTCTCGTCTCTGACTTTTGGTGGGATCAGGAATCTAATCTCTGGTGCACAGTTACTGGCATTAATTTTTCGCTCTCGACGTTGCGTTCTCCACTGTCTTAAACTTCTCTTCGCGTCTCCTTAAAAATCTTAAAAGCTTTTATAGAATAATGGCTATGCCTCTTGGGAGAACCAGTAAAGCCATAGAAGTTGCAGGGATCGAGCGGATCTATTTATTCTATCGTACTTTCCCTAGCATTTAGTACGCTGCTCTGTACACAGGAAGTATTCAATAAATACCAGTGATTGTATCCACTGAGGAGAGACCACTTAATTTATCTTCATCTTCATGGAAATCTGTTTGGGAAGCAGCTTGGCCTAGTGGAAAGAGGTTGGAGGACCTGGATTCTAATCCTGGCTCTGATGTTTAACCTGTTGTGTGACCTTGGGCAAGTCACTTAGCTTCTCCGTACCTCATTTTTCTCATCTGGTAAATGGGGATTCAAAACTCTGCTCCCTCCTACTTAGACTGTGAGCCCCATGTGGGACCTGATTACCTTGTGTCTACTGCAGTGCTTAGTACAATGCTTGGCAACTAGTAAGTGCTTAACAAATGCCATTATTATTATTGTTGCCATTGTTATTGATAGACGGCAGTGGGAGGCACATCGGCATCATCTGCTGGTTGCCTAGTTGCCCTTGCAGTCTCTCCTCAGTGTTTACCTGTAGGTCAACACCGAGGTGGCCAAACTTCCCTTTAACACTGAAAGTTTCCAGAGGTCCATTATCAAAAATGCAATTTAAGTGCCTATTTTGCCCATGATGCTCTACAAAGCAGTAGATATAGATCCTACCCTCTAGGTGTTTACAGTAAAACTCATCAGGTAGCAGGGTGACATAAAAACGTTGCTCTTGTAGCCATGAAGTAAAAACATCCTCCTAGACTGTACCATCATGGTGGCGAGGGGACTTCTGCTAACTTGGTTGCACTGTACTCTTCCAATCAATAGTATTTGTTGAGTGCTTTAATGTGGGAGAGTACAGTACTAAGTACTTAGTGCTGTGCACATTGTACATGCTCAATAAATAACTAATAGTGGCATTTGTTAAGCGCTTTGTTGAGCTGGCACTTAGTAAGCACTTAACAAGGACCATTAGAAAAAGAGTGGGAGAAAAATGAACATCTCATCCTCTTCCACTCCAATATTGGGTCAAATGATTAACTCCAACTGGTGATGTGCTGCGTTTCTCCACCGTGATTGCTATATCGGGCTTATGCTTCTTTTTTTGCCTTTTCCCCACACCCTTAGTTGCTAAATACAGTTGAAGAAACTACGAAAGACGTGTCAGGACTCCACTTAAAACTGGACCGTAAAAAGGCGATTGATCAACATAACGCAAGAGCACAGGAAGTGTTTGGAAGTCAGATGAATAGCATCTTTAATGACCTGCACACATTGGTAAATGATGGCAGTACAAAACAGGAAAGAATGTTGGATTTGTACTCCACACTAATCGGTAAGTTTGTACGTTCCGAGAAGTCCCTAACTGATGGAATCCTGTATTGCTTTAGAGGCCCACTCTGGTATCAAAACTATCCAGCGCTTAGAATAGTGCTTTGCCCATAGTAAGTGCTCAACAAATGCCATCATTATTAGTATTATAAATCCAACTTTGGAAAGGAAATTTTACACATCAGCAAAAGTGACGCTGTGATATTCGCTGATCTCATTTTGGGAGCAGACAGACAATGGTAAATCATTCTTTGCGTCCAAATTTTGTTCTTTAGAGTGGCTCCTCATATCCCTTCCTCTGGTCAGCCTGGTTTCTCATCCACACTCGCGGTGAAGGAGACATCTGAACAAATCCAGGAGGTTTGTAGCCTCAGTTGACCAAATGAACAGGGCCTGGCCACGTTGTGGACATTTAAAGTCACTGCTTTGTTGTGTGTTTAAGCTTGTCTCTAAAAGGTTGTCTCTAGGTCACGGGTTCTAATCCTGGATCTGCCACTTGTCTGCTGTGTGGCCTTGGGCAAGTCACCTAAATTCTCTGTGCCTCAGTTACCTCATCTGTAAAATGGGGATTAAGACTGAGCCCCAAGTGGGACAGGGACTGTGTCCAAACCGATTTGCTTAAATCCACCCTAGAATTTACTACAGTGCCTGGCACATAGTAAGTGCTTAACAAATTCCATTATTATCATTATTATTATTATTATTTAAGTTGTCTCCACTTTTTTTCTAGGCAACCAGATGACTACCCATCTATCTTCACTGAAAGATATTACAAAAATAGCACTGGGATCTTTTACGTCAATTGCAGAAATGGTTTCTACAGGTGTTTCTCAGTTTTCTGATGCAGTGTCGGAGGAGGCATTCTTGGAGGCTGAGAATCGAGATATTCTTCAGAAACTGATTGTTCGTAACTCTTTCGACCTTATTTGAATCGACCTTAAAAACTGTTTCAGCCGCAACTCTGAGCTGTGACTGCCTATTCCTTGTAACTGAAGGTGGTTGAATGCCTTGGTGTGCCCTTCCCTAATGTCTCAAGAGATTCTATTTCCAACATAGTTCAGTCATGATTTTCTAGAATTAGAAGCAAATTATGCGAGAAACATTTTCCTTATAACCTCTAGGCCGTATAGAAGGGCAGGGGCCAGCTCACTCTTCTACCCCGACTCCTCTTACTCATTTTAATAGCTAATGAAACCTCTAACCTTATTCTGTAAACCTATTCAACCCTTTCCTTCCCCCTAAAAAAACTACTCCCACTTTCTTTTCTCCTTCTCTAGTTCCCAAAGTATTTCAAATTTTCTTTTTCAGATTTTTTGTTTTTTAATTTCTGTTGTAGGTGGGGGTTTTTGTGTGTGTGTCTACTTTGTGCTGCAGTACCTGGGTGTTTTATTTCATCTTCTGTGCTATTCTTATGTTTGTGCATGGGGATAGTCGTTGGATTCCTTTTGAAGCCACTTGAACTCTCTCTGACTTCATTTTTTCTTTCCTTGGGAACCCTGAAATCATTTTCTCTAAGGCTGCAGCCCACCTTTAGCCCCTGAACAAACTCCCCTGGGACATTGTCAACTCCAGAAAGGTTCAGGCTCTGGTGGCTTTACCCACTGCATTAGAAAATTCCTCTGGGGCATTCTAAAATTGTTGGCAGTTCAGACTTTGTGTTCCTCTGAAGTTCTGAAATGGAAGTTCTGGTAACTCTCAGTGGTAGTTTCTTTTTGAGACGCTTTGGTAGGGAGAAGGGGGTTTGAGATGACTAGGGCATAAGGTATTTAAAAAAAAAAATTCTCCACATTTATCTAGACCCTCTACTTATAATCATTATTCTTACTGTCAAATCTCCTTCAAGAGGCCTTCCCTGAATAAGCCCTCTTTTCTCCAGGTCCCTCTCCCTTCTGAATCATCTACAACTTGGATTTGTGGTTTTTGGGCATTTCATAGCCACCCCATCCTCAGCCCTGCCGCATTTATGTGGATATCTAAAATTATACATTATAAATTACTTATATTAATGTCTGTCTCCCGCTTTAGACTTGTAAACTCATTGTGGGCAGGGAGTGTGTCTACCAACTCTAATATGCTCTCCCAAGTACTTATTCTCTGCAGAGCATTGTACTAAACCCTCAGTGAATACTTATAAGGATGATGGTGATCACTAAGCAGCATGGCTTAGAGGAAAGAGCATGGACTTGGGAGGCAGAGGTCGTGGGTTCTAATCTTGGCTCCACCACTTCTCAGCTATGTGACTTTGGGCAAGTCACTTCACTTCTCTGTGCCTCAGTTACCTCGTCTGTAAAATGGGGATTAAGACTGTGAGCCCCGTATGGGACAACCTGATTACCTTGTGTTTACCCTAGCACTTAGAACAATGCTTGACACAAAGTAAGCATTTAATACCATTATACTAAATAGAGATCACTAACTTTTCTATCTCCTTTTTTAACCCAGGAAGACCATAAAACCGGACTGCAAAAATCAATGGAAATGATTATTTCACCTATAGTGACCTCAATATTGGAACTCAACTGTCGCTTAAAGGATTCTTTTAAGATGATCAGTCAGGTCCAAGAGAAGGTAACCCACAAGGAAGTTATCTAGAATCTTGCAACGAACAATACCGTCTAGAGAAAAAACAAATCCGTTTCTTTCTTATAGATTGAAGAGCAGAAAAAGGAAGCGAGTGTCTTCCATGACACTCTGTGTGAGCGTCTCCTTGAACTAGAGGAAACTACTGTCTGTTCTTTGGCTGAAGCCCAGCAACACTGCGAGATTTTGTCCAAGAACCTGAGGCCCATAAAGGTATTCCCTCAGTACTGAGTCAGAAGAGGAGGCAAGGGGGCTTAGAGCATAACCAGCCTATGCATTCAAGAAATTCTCCGAAATTTTAGCTGGCTTTAATGGTGTCAAAACCAACAGCACTTTCCACAGTGACGATATTGAGTAAATGGGGTTGGGGATGGAGTGTTTATAGAAAGGACAGAAACATCTATCGCAGCAGACCGGAAGCAACGTTGAGAGAGAGAAATGAATTAGGGGCGAGTCTCCTCACGTGGTCAGGAGGCAAAGAGCAGAGTTATACCAGCATCAGAGAACTTTCAGAAATGGGCAGCGAGATCTAGAACTGTGCTCAGCGCAGAGAAAAGTGCTTAACAAATACCGTAATTATTATTAATTATTTTCATCTTCCCCTTCACCCTCTGCCCCACAAAAATCAGAACTGTTCTCTAGTCCTGGGTGTTGACTGGTTAGTGATAACCAACCAACGCAGATAGCTTTGCATTCAAAGGTTTTGGTAACTGTGTGTGTGTGTCTTGGGGGTGAGGGGAGTGGTATTAGGTGCTTACTGTGTGCCAGACACTGTACTAACGCTAGTGGATAAGGTTGGGCCAGAGGCTCCTCTTGCTCCCTGGCCCCGGAGATGGGTGAGGATGCGAAACATGCCCGATTTCCAGGCATCCCAAAATGATCCTCTGAGGACAAGGCTGCCGTAGGATCATGGCGTTGGGTTTAAACCTCACAGGGCGGCACAATCAAGCAGCCCTCTCCTCTTCCTCCCACTCCCTTTCCTTGTCTTCCTCACTCACCCCAAACCTCAAAAGGAAAAGTTGGCCCCCTTGAATAAAAACATTTCTTATACAAACAAATTATTACATAAAAAAGTACCGTTTCCTTAATGTGTGTAATTGCCTGAACAATGCCAACTCCTCTAAGGCCGGCTCTTGTTTCAGTCTCCACCAGTTGTCTCCCTATAGTCTAACTGCCCTCTTCTCCTCTACAATCCAGCGAATGCCCTTTGTGTCGCCTAAGTAAAAGCCCTCCTCCTCTTCCTCATTAATCCTAATTATTGAGCACCCACTGAGTGGTGCTTTTTTGCAGGAGGGCATCAGAAGCAAGCCAGGCCATCAAGGAACTGTCAATCTAAAGAGAGAAATCTAAAGGGAGTGACTTGCCCAAGGTCACACAGCACACACGTGGCAGAGTCAGGATTAGAACCCAGGACCTCCTGACTCCCAGGCCCATGCTCTTTCCAGTAGGCCACGCTGTTTTCACAAACTTTCCCCTGTCCAGCAGCTCCAGGACTCAACTGCATTGTATAACTATGAATCTTTAACAGGAGTTCAAACGGAATGCATATTGAATCTTTTCATTTTTATCAACAGAAATTTCACCAATTCATGGCTTCTATGCAGAGCCAAATGAAAAGCTTTCTTCAGGAATCTGAAGAGAAATTGAATAGTTGTGAAGAAAGCTGTGGAAATATTCAGAAACCAATTTGTTCCGGTCAAGAGAGCATACCACAGTAAGCATAAACTTTTCACCATTTTATTTATGGCAATATATCTCGTGACTAATCGGTAGAATTCAGCCTAAGTAATTTTGCTAAGAGTATTTGATTTGGTGAGAATGGGAGGTTGCTAGTTAAAAATGGAAAATGTGGATTGCTCTCTGTGGAGTATTTGGCCCATTGCATTTAGAGGACTCAGAACCAAAGATGAGAGGGAACTTGATGAAAAGTCTCCAAAACCACAAAAAGTGGTGGACAAGGCAAACTAGTCACGGCTGTATGTCAGGAAGAGAGGGCGCCGATTGAAGCTTGAAGATGGTAGACTAAAAACAAATGAAAGGAAACATTTCTTCCTCCAGTGAGTGAGAAGTGCGAGGTGTCTTTTACCACAAGGCTTTATACAGGTAGAAAATAGCAGTAGGTACAGGAGGGGTTAGAATGAATTTTATGATAAGCTGTCCATAATGGGTTGCTAGAGGGAGTTCACATTCTCCAGGATGTTTGGAATTTAATCCTGTGGTACTCCAAAAGGCCGGGGACCAGAAGCAGTGCACTACTATATTTTGTGGATTAAATATGAGAGATTTTTCTTTCAGTGACGTTTACACTCACAGATACAGTCTCACCCTGGCTGACGATAATGATGACTGTGGTATTGAGTGCTTACTATATGTCTCAAGCACTGTATTAAGCGCTGGGGTAGATGCAGGTTAATCAGGTCAGGCACAGTCGTCAGGCACAGTCATGGGACTTAATCGAAATTGGGAGAGAACAAGTATCAAATCCCCCATTTTACAGATAAGATAACTGAGGCACAGAGAAGTTAAGTTACACTCCCAAAGTCACACACAGCAAACAAGAGGCAGAGCTGGGATTAAAACCTGACTCCCAGGCCTGGGCTGTTTCTTCTAGGCCACATTACTCCGCCAGCGTTCTAGCGGTTTCTACAGATTTGCTGCCATTTTGGCTTCTGCTCTTCTCGCATCAGTGGGAGAGAATTTGACCCTGACAGTTGTAGGCAGGGGACCGGGGATGGGTGAAATTGCTCAATGGACTCCTTGTGGCTACAGCTTCTGATGCAGTGATCATCTCAGCAGGCTGGCCTGTGAACTAATTCTTCCGAAATGAAGTAAGGGATCTAGAAGAGTTTGGAAGTTGAGCTCTTTGCAGTCGCCTCTGGATAGCCATCAGTTGGCTGAGCTTTGAACCTTCTCTCAGTTTTTCATGCGGTCAGATTTCTTTTCATTTGGAATTCAAACAAGTAGGCCAGTCTTCCTCAATTCAGATTTAATACCGTTACTTCTTAAATGATGGCCGATTGATTGTAGGTGCTGATTCTTGCCAGCATCTAAATACCAGTGACTGTCAATTGAATTAATTGAGCACTTACTATGTGCAGAGCTCAGTACTAACTGTTTGGGAGAGTACAATACAGCAATAAATAGACACATTCCCTGCCCACAGAGAGCTTAGAGTCTAGGTGGGGAGACAGATGTGAATATAAATAAATTACAGATATGTACATAAAAGCTGTGGGGAGAGGAGAGTGAGTAAAGAGAGCAAGTCAGGGTGATGCAGAAAAGAATGGGTGAAGAGGAAGGGAGAGCTTAGTCTGGGAAGGCATCTTGGAGGAGATGTGCCTTCAATAGGGCTTTGAAGGCAAGGAGAGTAATTGTCTGTCACATATGAGGAGGGAAGGTGTTCGGAGTCAGAGGCAGGACATGGGTGAGAGGTCAGTGGTGAGAGAGATGAGATGGAGATACAGTGAGAAGCTTAGCACTAGAGTGAAGTGTGTGGGCTGGGATATAGTACTATCCTATTATAGCAGAGTGGGCAGACATGTTCCCTGCCCACAGCGAGCTTACAGTCTAGAGGATAAAATGAGATGCATATCAGAGCACTTGGGGGAAAATTAGAACACTAGACAAATCCAAGGTATCATTGGCGCATCGATCACCTTCGCACCGTGGTTATTCTCATGCTTGTTGTACGGGCTGGGACCACCATATGAGCCCGAGGTCATCCAGATCTCACCCCTATGCTGATGGTGGACTCTGGCCTTGGATGTTAGCACGTCACGGATCTTTTCGGTTTGGATGGGCTCACCAAATGATGATTCTTCATTGTCCTGCAGGCGTACGAAGGATATAATCAGCAGCTCAAAGACTCACCACCTAAATTTTCTCGCTGTTTCTAATGACTTCTCACAAGAACTTCAACAGGCAAACAGTGAAAACATCAAGCTTGTGGATGAGTCTGTCCAGTACTGTGAACAAGTCAGCAGCAACCTTAAAAAGGTGTCTCAAGAGAGCCAACGATGGTGTGAAGTTACAACCACAATCATTGCTGACAGTTCCGATAAAAGGGTCTCCTGCTTAAAGGACAAGAAGGAAAAACTTCAGAGTTTACAAATGGTAATTCTTTGTACCCAGGCGCTTGATTTCTGGAGAAAATACTTACCAAGAAATTGAATGTTCTTGTTCTCAGCTGTAAAAACCCAAGTAGTTTGCATTTCGCATTTTCAATCCAGAATTCCCGGGCGCAGTACCCATATGGAATTGACCCTGATTAACCTCTCTGGGTGGCACTGTCGAACTCAGAAGTGGATGGTACTCCAGGACTTGCTTTTCTTGGAAACATTATCCAACTCTGGCTTCATCAATGCTGTCCTCTCCTGGTTCTCCTCATCTCTTTTACTGTTCATTCTCTGTCTCCTTCACGGGCTCTTCCTTTGCCTCTCAACCCCTAACTGTGGAGGTCCCTCAAGGTTCAGTTTTGGGTCCTCTTCTAGTCTTCATCTACCCCCATTCCCTTGGAGAACACATTCGCTCCCCTGGATTCAACTACCACCTCTATGCAGATGATACCCAGATCTATATCTCCAGCCCTGACCTCTCCCTCTCTGCAATCTCGCATTTCCTCCTGCCTTCAAGACATCTCTACTTGGATGTCCTCCCGTCCCCTCAAGCTTAACGTGTCCAAAATGGAACTCCTGTCCTCTCCCTGACTTTCCCATTACTGTAAATAGCACCTCCATCCTTCCTGTGTCACAAGCCTACAACCTTGGTGTTAACCTTGACTCCCCTCTCTCATTCAACCCATCACTAAATCCTATCGATATCAGCTTCACAGCATCACTAAAATCCTCCCCTTCCTCTTCATCCAAATTGTTACCACACTGATACAGTCACTCATCCTATCCTTCCTGGATTACTGGATCAGCCCCTTGCAGACCTCCTAGCTTCCTGTCTCCCCACTCCAGTCCATATCTTGCCGTCAACCCCTCACCCATGTCCTGCCTCTGGCCTGATCACACCTCCCTCCTCAAATCCAACAGACCATTACTTTGCCCCCCTTCAAAGCCTTATTGAAGGTAAATCCTCCTCCAAGAGGCCTTCCCTGACTAAACCCTCCCCCCAACTTTCCTCTTCTCCCACTCCCCTCTGCATCACCCTGACTTGCTCCCTTTGCTCTTCCCCCCCTCCCAGCCCCACTGCACTTATGTACATATCTCTTATTTATATTCATGTATGTCTCTTCCAGCCTCCGCCTCCAAAACTGTATGCCTGTGGGCAGGGAATGTGTCCGTTCATTGTTGTATTGTACTCTCCGTAGCATAGCGCTTAGTACACAGCTCTGCCCACAGTAAGCACTCAGTAAATGCTATTGAATGAATGAATGACAGACTACTTTGACTCCCTGAACTGTGCCCAGGAATCCTATATCTATTCATCTTTTTAGACATTAAGACATTTAATATTCTCCCCACCCGCAACTCCAAGCCCTTATGTAAATATCTTCAAATTATATACTATAAATTGCTTATTCATATTAACATCTACTTACCGCTCTAGACTGTAAGAAGGGAACGTATCTGCCTTTTTTACCCTCCCAAGTGCTCAGTACAGTGCTGTGCACGTAGTAAGCACTCAATAAACACGATTGATTAATTGAATGAGCTTGCTGCTCTCCTGGGTGACTTGGGCAAAATTCTGGATCTCGACTTCCCTTTCTAAAAGGAGGCCAGTTTGCCTCTGTCTTAGGGGAACCCGAAGGGGATAAAAACATAAGTTGGAAGCCCCTGCTGTTTTCATTCCAACGGGGAACCTCATTTGTGTGTCCTCTAGGTGGTGAGCGATGGATGCAGCACCTCAGTTTCCAAAATCACAGAGAAAGAAGATAGACAGAAAGTGGTTGAAGAGGGCCAGCTCAACTCCTTTCTCGATCAGATATCAAAAGACAAGGAAAAACAAGTGGACCAGAGACTGGAACTTAATGAGATCATTCAGACTGGATTGAATAAGCTTGATTGCTTCCTGCAGCAGGATCTGAGGCAAGATGTCCCAACAGGTAATAAAAATAATTGCAGTATGTATTAGGCCTTTACTTTGTGCTGAACGTGGATCTAAGCACCAAGGTTCAGCAGGTTGGACACAGCCCCATCTCCTGTGGTTGTCATAGATACCATTAAAAAATATGTTGTTATTTGGAAAGTTCGTTTACGGAAACCAGAGTGAGACGCTTTTATTTTCTAAGTAATAACAATATGTGGCATTTGTTAAGCGCTCACTATGCGCCAGGCACTGTACTAAGCTCTGGGGTAGATAGAAGCTAATCGGTTTGGACACAGTCCCTATCCCACATGGGGCTCACAGTCTTCAACCCCATGATAACTGAGACGCAGAGAAGTGAAGTGACTTGCCCAGGGTCACAGAGCAGCCAAGTGGCGGAGCGGGATTAGAACCCAGGTCTTTCTGACTCCCAGGCCCGAGCCCTATCCACTAGGCCATGCTGCTTCTCAAAGGGCACCTTGGTAAAATCTGAATTTGAGTTCAATCTTTTCCTTCAGAGGTTCCGGAAGGTAACCAGCAAACTGCTTCCGTCCCCTTCATGGCCCTGTCAGAGACAGAATCTTGAACTGGATGGATCATAGAACTGACCGGTGATAACGTTGCTGATGGTTCCCGTGTCTTTAGGAGGGTTGAAAGAATAGAAGCAGTGTGGCCGAGTGGAAAAAGCACAGGCCTGGAAGACAGGACACCTGGGTTCTCGTCCCAGCTCTGCCAATTGCTTGCTGTGTGTGACCTTGAGCAAGTCACTTCACTCCTCACTTTCCTCAACTGTAAAATGGGGATTTGTCCTCCCTCTTCCGGAGACTTTGAGCCACATCTGGGACAGGGATTGTGTCTTACCGGATTGACTTGCGTCTAGCCCCAGTGCTTAGGATAGTGCTTGCCACATAGTAAGCACTTCACAGATCCCATCATTACCATTCCGTACCTGCAATGAATTTGTTCATGTGCTGCGACTCGTTCAAGGTACAACTCCACAGAGAAAGGACTATCTGTACCCGGCCACACTGCAGAGGACTGAGCCTCGGGATGTTCTTCTGAGCCAGTTGAGGGAAAAGCAGCCAGAGCTGTTGAGCTCACTGAACAACGCAGCAAGAACCACTGGTGACGCCACTGAGGTAAAGTTGTTGGACTTGTTAATTCCTAAATGGGTTATTCCTTTTTTTCTTCTGTCTCCACACATCCCCCACGCTTCTTCTTTGATGGTATTTAAATGCTTACTATGTGTCAAGTACTGTTCTAAACACTAGGATACAATCCCTGTCCCACATGGGGCTCACAATCTAAGAGGGAGAATGGGGGTTGAGTTCTCATTTTACAGGTGAGGGAACTCAGCCACAGAGAAGTAAAGTGACTTGCCCAAGGTCACACAGTAGGCACATAAGAGCCAGGTATAGAACCCACATCCTCTGCCTCCCAAGCATGTTCTTTTCCCACCAGGTCATACTGTTAACAAATACTACAATCAATCCTATTAAATAGTATGCCTATGCTTTTCTTCCATTCGTTTCCCCCAGTCCTGTGATTTGGGTGTAGAAATTCAAAACAGCAGGACAGGATTTCATATCCATTAATTTCCCATTAAAGGCATATGTGTGCTTTTCATTTCGTTTTGTGGGGTGATTTGCTTTTTTAATATGAAAACCTTGGGTGTCCCTTCCATGGGAAAGGTGTCCCCTTCTCTCAACCTTCTCTAAGGTGATCAGTGATCTCAAGGAGAAATCCAAGGCCCTGGATCAATATACCTAGAAGTAGGTATAGCAATAAAATTAAACACTGTGCAAAGCATAGTACTTCCTCCTGGGAAAGGACTGTCCGGATGAGAGTTAGACATGGCCCTGACCTCCAAGGAGCTTATAATCTAAGAATAAGAAGGTGGGTGGGGAGGAGTTAGCTAAAGACATGTAACTAAACCCCATTAGACTGTAAGCTCTCTGTGGGCAGGGACCATGCATAACAACTGTTGTACCCTCCCAAGTGCTTAGCACAGTGCTTTGCACACAGTAAGCAGTCAATTAATGTTGGTAAATATAAAAAGAGCAGCGAGATTTCTGGCTCCTCAGAGCTCTGCAGTTGCAGCAGTGACCTTTCTCCCCTTTCTAAAAGTTGAAAAGGCATCGCGGCTGCCAGCGGTCCGTCCTTCCCGGGCTGGAGCGGAGGCTGATTCATTCATTCATTCAATAGTATTTATTGAGCACTTACTATGTGCAGAGCACTGTACTAAGCACTTGGAATGTACAAATCGGTAACAGACAGAGACAGTCTCTGCCCTTTGATGGGCTTACTGATGGGAGTCCTGTTCATACGCGGGGGTGGCGGCATCTCTCCCGCCCTGATGAGCCCTGGAAGTCGACACTGAGGGCAACCTGCTGTTGTTTGAATCTTTTCCCGGCTGGAGCAGGGGCTTATGAGAATCCCCCAGTAGCCCCCAGGGGTTAGGGCGACCAGGAAAATGGTCACGTCTTCCTAGTCACCCCCTCTGGTTGAGTTGCATCTTAAATCTTGGCTCATTCATTCAGCTTCTTCCTTAGCTCCTCCTCCACATGCTAGCCCCGCAACATGGACATGGCTTAATTTCTCATCCCAGCTCCTCCACTTGTCTACTCTGTGTCCTTGGGCAAATCACTCCACTTCTCTGTGCCTGTTACCTCATCTATAAAATGGGGTTTGAGACACAGAGAGCCCCATCTGGGGCAGGGACTCTGACAAACCAGATTTGCTTGTATTCATTCAGTTGTATTTATTGAGCATTTACCTTGTGCAGAACACTGTACTAAGTGCTTGGAAAGTATAATTCAGCAATAGAGAGAGACAATCCCTGCTCACACTAGGCTTACAGTTTAGAAGAGGGGAGATAGACATCAATACAAGTATCTATGCCAGTTCTTAGTACAGTGCCTGGCACATTTATTCATTCCTTCCCAGTGCAGTTTTGGCCACCTACATCCCCCTCAGCTCATTCTTGTATTTCATGAATTGAAAGGCATGTGGGCATCTCACACCTCCTCCACTGGATGGCTGAGCTCCTTTGAAGGCAGGATCCATTTAAAGGGAACCTCAAGTGTTCAGTACACCTTCGGGGAGCTCAGTAAATACCTGTAAAATGAGCATTTGAACTCGCCGTTTTCTAGGATCCAGAGGTTGGGAAACTACTGCCGGAAGCTGATGCAGGAAAGCTCGCTCCGGACTCCGTTCACGACAATCCCAGTGACACATCATCTGTGGACGTGAGCATCTGTTATCAAGCCAAAGCAGGAGTTCCGTTTTTCCAGGTATTTCTGCTGATAATACTGGACCAGTTCTAATTCCTACCAAGAAGTGAAAACTGGGCTTTTAAGGATTTCCAGTTACAACATTAGAATTTCCCCAAAGTCCTGCAGAAAAGAAATTTGTCCCATTGCGTTGACCTAGGTCTAGTAGGGTTTTATTTTATATTCAGTTAGGCTAAAACGTTTTTGTCTGGGTTTTGACTGGAACTGTGTTAGGAAATTAGGGAACATTCTTCCTCCAACCTGAATCTCTTTGGATAGAGTGGGATACAGCATTGGAGGGAACCCTCTTGTCATCTGAGCGTGTTCGGTTGTCCGTCTGCGGGAACACAGCCCTCGATTTCTGTTCTTTACGGTAGAAAGCGTATTTCTCATTGCTCGGTCGAGCTACTTAAGTTGGATCAATTGCAGTGGAGGAAGGGGTGATTGGGTCCCATCTCCACTTACTAGCGGATCCAGCGAGGCTCCTTTCATGAAGGGGCAGAGCGAAGTTGAGTGTTTGTTTTGTTGTTGTTGTTTCTGGTATTTGTTAAGTGCTTACTATGTGCCAGGCACTCTCCTAAGTGCTGGGGAAGATACAAGTTAATCAAATTGGACAGACTCCCCGTCCCACATGGGCCTCACAGTCTTAATCCCCATTTTACTTGCTGAGGTAACAGGCTCAGAGAAGTTCTTGGCCGTGGCCAAGGTCACATAGCAGACAAGCAGCTGGGTCGGGATTAAAACTCAGGTCCTTCTGAATCCCAAATCCGTGCTCTATCCACTAGACTGCACTGCTTCTCTAGGTTCTTAAGGTTCTTTACCTCTGGAGCTTGCAATTCTCAGGCCATGGGGCCTGCAGGGAAGCCCAGCTTCTGATCCCCCACGCTGCTGGGAACATTCGATGGGACTCTTCCCACGCTCCACAGCAGTAGGAATTTTTCACTTCGCCCCCAGGCGCCTGCCTGAGTCCCCAAGGAAAGAAGCAAAGCTGAGATATTCAGATTCCCATCACTTCCTCTTAGCTCCTCTATAACACCGGGGACTGCCTTGCCTTAATTTTTGTCCGGGCATCTGAGGCCTAAGCCCCATGGCCAGTCAGGGACCAATAGGTCTGTCACCACGCCTTCATCGGCACCGCCAGTGTGTTTATGCGGTATCCCGCTGGGAATAGGCTTAACTCCTCGAGGATCAGGATCTGAGAGAGACAGATTGCTTGCTTGGCGAGGGCATCCTAGAATTTCCTAAACTTGTCCAGACGAAGCATCCCACAGCCCGGGCCCTCTTCTGGAAGGCCTCGCACGTCCTCTTCCGAAAAAGGGAGCTGACCCCCGGCATCCCCGGAGCTTAAGGGTCAATGGACTCTCCCAGGAACTTGCTACCACTGAAGCAACCAGGCCCCTCACCGTCTCCTGCCTTCTTTTCCCTTCTTCCCCGGAGGAGAATAAAGCCAAGCAACAACAGAAGAGCAGAGGCCCCAGAGAGCAGCAATTCAAGGCTGCAGCTGAAACCCTACGGGTGTCAGCAGGAAAGTAAGAAGCCAGTCTGGTTCTTTCACCTCTCCCCAGTCCCCCGGCCCTTCACATTCTCTCACGCCGTCTTTTCTAGGGATTCAGCGTTCATGGTCCCCCTCAACACAACTATCGTCTTTGTCCACTCCCCCCACCTACTTGTCTTGCACCCTTCCGCAAACTCCCCCACCACACCATTTTTTCATTTCTTCCCCCTCCTTAATGACAAGTTGAGAAAGAACTCACTGATTAGTGAACTTCATCCTCTTCCGATCAGTTTCTGCCATTTTCCATTCCATTCCATTCCATTTCATATGGGCCAGTAACTCTGGGGGAGGCTTTTTTTCCTCCAAAGATGTTGTCTTCACCCTCCAAGGACTTTGGAGCTGGAGAGGTGCCTCTGGAGTAGAGAGAATTTCGGATGCGTTTTTTCCCTGACCCCCCACCTCGGGAAGGAAGTCATGTAGCCAAGTTGTCCTTTGATAACTGATAGAGCTCGTCCAGGCGCCTGGGCCTCCAGGATCCCTAGCCGGAAGGGATGCAGTGAGCCAGACCCCCACGTCTGAGCCCAGGATTCAGCCTCCCCACTATTTAGCCTGTGAGCCCCAAGTGGGACGAGGACCGTGTCCGACTCAATTATCTCGAATCTATCTCTCTGCTTAGTGCAGTGCTTGGCCGAGAGTAAGCCCTTAACAAACCCCATTATTATTAGCTAAGGGAGCCTACTGCAATGGGTGGAGAAACACCAAGAGTTAGTTAAGGGCAACTCAACTGTGAGAAACACGTACGCGCCGTATTTTCTGACAGCCATTTCTGGGCTAGTCTCAATTCCCCGCCCTCGTTGGTATTCTGCTCAACCGTCTGCGGATCTTTTCGTTCCCATCATCGCCTTCAACGTAGTTTATTGATCTGGTACCTTATCAGCAAGGGAGAGGGCTCCCTCTTTGGAGAGGTCAGCTTTAACCGGGGAATGGCGTTTCAATCTCAGAGAAAGCAAAAACCTCAAGTCGACCACGAGTCTCAGCCCCTTATCTTTAAAAATAAAATAAAACACGTCAGTCAGGGCTGCCTGCGAGGAGCAGTACTTCCCTCTGCCCCACGCAGATGATACACTAAGAGCAGCGAAGTGGCCAGGGGGCTGGAGCGGGAGGTGGCAGAGGAGTCCAGGTGTTTGGTGAGGGTTGGACTGGATGTAGGTTGGGCTGTGGGTGACCCTCAGCCCTGTGTGCATAGAGGAAGTGGAAACCAGCTGGATCGATTTCAAAGAGAGTGGCTGTGGGGTTGCTATGGGGAGCTCCAAACAGGACAGGAACTGTGTTTGACCTGATTGTCTTGTATTTATGCCAGCACTTAGGATAATTCTTGACATATAGTCAGCGCTTAACAATACCACACTTCTTATTATTATTGCAGTATTACTATTTCCACTCTGGAAACTGTTGGGTAGAGCATGGGCCTGGGAGCTAGAAGGACTTGGGTTCTAATCCCAGCTCCTCCACTTGTTTGCTGTGACCTTGGACAAGTCACTTCACTTTTCTGTGCCTCGACCACCTCATCTGTAAAATGAGGATTAAGACTGTGAGCCCCGTGTGGGACATAGACTGTCCCACTTGACTAGTTTACATCGCAAGACTTAATACAGTGCCCAGAACATAGTAAGCCCATAACAAATACCTTTAAAAAGAAAATACACAAAAAAAGTCCATTTGTCCCTCTCCTGGACAGGAGAAAGAATAGGAAATCATTGTCATTCCCACCTAGCTTGATCCTCAGAGCGGAGGAAGGGAGAAGGTAATTCCAATTTCTGTTTCCAGATCCACCTCCAAAGACTGAGAAACAATGAGAAATACTGAATTTTCAGGGTCAAATGTAGTGATATGTTTCTCCTTCCTTCAATCCACAGCATAAAAAGTCACACAAAAAGGATAAAGAAAACAAAGCTGTAGCCATCTTGGAAATGGCAAAAGGAGAAGAGACGATGGAGCAATATGTGCCCAAATCCAAGTTTCCACTGCGAACCCAGCTAAATAATCATTAACTTGGACTCTTGCAAACTTTTTTTTTTTTGGTCACTCCTGGTCTTTCTTTCTTACCTGTGTCTATGATCTTGTAATTCCAAACTTAAACATAAAGCTGAACTTCAAACTTGATTTCCTGTTGTCATGATAAATGTATAAAATATCATTTGGAATTTTTTTTTATAATGAATGTACATGTAATAAACCTTCCTCTTGTATGTTTGGTATTAACTCCCTTGACAGTTTAGCCCTTGTCCTTTTATCCTCTGGGGCAGACTGGGGAGCCCCATGTGGGACAGGGACTGTGTCCAACCTGATTATCTTCTGTCTACCCCAGCACAAAGTACAATGTTTGGCGAGTGGAAAGCACTTAACAAATACCACAATGATAGTGACCTTTAGAAAAAAGTGGGTCTTCTTTCCTAGGGCTTCCAGGGTCTAACACTTGACCCTGGAGGACTGATTCTTGGAAAAAGACTCGATGGAGCCATGTGACATGTTGGCGTTCCCCATAGCTCTCCTCCCATCCAGAAAAGCCACAAGGGTCACTGGGAAGATGTCTGGATATTCTCCAGGCCTCTGCTCTTATTTTCTCCCCTCTACCACCCCCACAACCTCCCCAGAAAAAAAAAAAAACTCACGTTTGTCCCTTCCCAGGACCCGAACTGTTTTCAGTAGTGCCCCCAGCAACTTCCTTCGCCTAGATTTCATCAGCACCTTGCTTTCCAATTAGACCCTCAAAAGCAAATTGGTCTTTTGGGGTCCATCTGTTTCTCCTCCCGTCCCTTTTCTAGAGGTCTCCTTGTTAACTTGGAGATGGTACCCACCCTTCTGGACATTTTCAATTTTTCTTCTCAGCTGCAGGCTTGGGTCTTTTTTTTCCACCTGGAAACATCCACACACCCTGGTGAGTCATAATAACCTGTCTGAATATAAAATGTGATCCAAGTATGTAGCATTTCTTTTCCAGAGAACACTATAAAAAGAAATCCATTACAAACTACCTAGCCTACAGGGGTTCAATTACCCTCCTCACCCCAGAGCTTTCACATTCCTCTACACAAAGTGCTGGGGGACAACTGCTCAGCTCTTCGTTGATCACCTGTCTAGGCTCCATCATTTCAGACCTTCCCCTAAGGAAGACCGAAAGGAGGTCACATTTTCCATCCCTGCAACCTGACAATACCATTTTTCTTCCTGCCTCAAACAATCTTTCTTCCAGCTGGCTAGTTTGTGCCCTTTTTTCGAAGTTCTGTGGTTCTCCCTAGTTAACCCCATGGAAATGTTTGTTTGCCTTATACCAGTTTTTCCTCGCTACCTGAAAGTTGTTTTGGTAATCGCTGAACAATCTCTAATCTCACCTGCTCTGAAATCTCACTCTTCAATGACAACCTCCTCACCTTTCTCTCCTGTACACCTCTTCCCCAGAGAACTGTCTTCTCTCCCCCCAGAGATCTCCAGTCTCTCGACCCCCTCTACTTATCCCAGACCATTATCTTACCTCCTGATTCTTGAATCACAAACCCACATCTTCAACTTTGCCTTCTCCCCTGAACTCAACTCCCTCCCAACCTCTCTGGCCATTCCCGTTCAGTCTCACTGGCTCCTCCTCTGCCTCTCACCCTCTAATTGTAGGAGTCCCTCAGACTTGATTCTGGGTCCTCTTCTATCCTCCACTTCTACCCACTCCCCTGGGAAACTCATCCACTCCCAAGGCTTCAAGTACCATCTCTACACTATTGACTACCAATTTTACCACTCCATCCCCCACCTCACCCCTGCAATCTCTCATTTCCTCCTGCCTTCCGGACATCTTGACTTGGATGCCCCATTGACACCGCAAACCTAACGTATCCAAAATTCAATTCCTCATCTTCCCGCCTAAACTTTCCCCTCCTCACAACTTCCTCTTGCTATCGAGACCAACCTGACCCACAACCCTCCCTGTCTCACATCTCATCTCTCTCTCAACTTGCATATTCAGGTGGTCGCCAGATCCTGTCAGCCCTCTCCTCACAGCCTCTCGAACGTCTATTCCCTTCATCTCCATCCACCCTGCCACCAAACTGGTTCAAGCATTTCTCATATCCTGACTCCCCTCCTGCATTAACTTCTTTGCTAACCCTCCCTGCCACCAGCCTTTCCTATCTGCTGCCCATATGATTTTTCTAAACCATTCTGAGGTTTCTCCACTCCTCACAAACCTTCTATGGTTGCTTGTTCGTCTCCACGTCAATCAGAAACTCCTCATCAATGGCTTGAAGGCACTCAATCAGCTCTCTCTCCCTCTACCTTTCCTCACACTTCTCCCACTGCAGCCCAACTCCTACCCTTTAGTTCCTTTATTGCCAACCTATTTACTGTGCCTTGTGCTCATCTCTCTTGCCCTCGGCTTCTTACTCCTTCCTTCCTCCTGCCTGGAATTCCCTCTCCTCACATCCAACAGACCACTGCTTTCCCCATCTTCAAAGCTCTACTACAGATCTCCTCCAGGAAGCCTTCCCTGGCTAATCTCTCATTTCCCCACCTTATTCACCTCCATATTACTTTACCTAGGCATTTGAGTCTATCTGTAAGCACATACTCAGCTTTGTTCTCCCCCCCACCCCCACCGCCAAGACTTTGGAACATATCTAAACACTTGAAGGCTTCACTCTACCTGTAATTTATTTTAGCATCTGTCTCTCCTACTTGATTTTATGTTTCTTGAGGGCTGTGATCATGTCTACTAACTCTATTGCACTCGCCCAAGTCCTTAGTACAGTGCTTTGCACAAAGTGTTGTATTAATATGGTTGACTGAGTGTGCTGTTAGAACACTTACTAAGTGCAAGCATTGAACTAAATGCTTGGGAAGTTCAAAACAAGCAGGTGATGTATTTCTTCCCTTCTGACAAGGGAGACAGACATAAAAATAAAGATAATATTAACAGGGATTGTATCTTCCAACCTCATTATTCTCACCCAAGTGTTTGACACAGTGCCCTGCGCAGAGAGGTGCTCAAGGGAAGCAGCGTGGCCTAGTGGAAAGAGCATGGGCCTGGGATCTAATCCCAGCTCTGCCAATTACTTGCTGTTCGATCTTGGGCAAGTCACTTAACTTCGCTGTCCCTCAATTTCCTCAACTGTAAAATGGGGATTAAATACCTGTTCTCTATCCTACTTAGGCTGAGCCCCATGTGGGGCAGGGACTGTGTCTGACCTAATTAACATGAGGGTATGCCAGTGCTTAGAACTGTTTGGACACATAGTAAGCGCTTAACAAATACCATAAATAAGTAAATGCCATTGATTTGATTGTTCTGTCAGATTTGAGAGGGGACAGATCAATCAATAGAGCACTATAAGCACTTGGGAGAGTACAACATTCGGTTATTCGATCGTATTTATTGAGTGCTTGCTATGTCCTGAGTGTTACAATATAACAGAGTTGATAGACACATTTCCTATCCAGAATGAGTTGATGGTCTAAAACTTTAATATAAATAAATAATTTGCAAGTAAGTATATAAATGCTGTGGGGCTGAGGGTGGGGTGAATATCAAGTGCCCAAAGAGTACAGATCCAAGTACATAGATGATGCATAAGAGAGGAAGCAGGAAAAGAGAAGGCTTCATTGGGAAGGCCTCTTGGAGGATGTGTGACCTTAATAAAGCTTTGAAGGTGGGGGAAGGAGTGGTCTTGCTTATAGGGAGGGGGAGGGAGTTCCAGGCCAGAGAAAGGATGTAGGAAAGGGGTCAGCAGCAAGATGGAAGAGATTAGGGCACAGTGAGCAAATTGCTATTAGAGGAGCAAAGTGTAGGCTGGGCTGTAGTAGGAGGATAATCATGATGATATTTGTTAAGCGCTTACTATGTGCCACGCACTGTTCTAAGCACTGTGGTAGATACAAGATAATCAGGTTGTCCCACGTGGGGCTGCCGATGCAGTAAAGGCAGGGTTTAGCAATGTTATAATAATAATAATGATGGCATTTGTTAAGCGCTTACAATGTGCCAAGCACTGTTCTAAGCGCTGGGGTAGATTCAGGGTAATCAAGTTATCCCACATGGGACTCACACTTTGAATACCCGTTTTACAGATGAGGTAACTGACGCACAGAGAAGTGAAGGGACTTGCCCAAGGGTCACACAGCAGACTAGTGGCGGAGTCGGGATTAGAACCCACGTCCTCTGACTCCCAAGCCCGTGCTTGATGTTATGAAGGTAGCACCTACAGGATTGAATATGTGGGTTATATGGGAGGGGGACTTCAAGACAATGCTTGTAAGACAGGGAGGATAGGTCAAGCACATAAACTTGGCATTATCCTTGACTCCTTCCTCTCCTTGAAGCCCTTATTCAGTCTGCTCCCAATCCTATGAGTTTTCTCCACCACATCTCCAGGATCCTCCCCTTCCTCTTCATACAAAAGGCCACCATGTTAATTCAGTCACGCTAGTACGATCACTCATCATATCCCCACTGGATTATTGCATCAGCATCCCTTCTGATCTCCCAACCTCCTGTCTCTCCCCACTTCAATCTACATTTCACTCTGCTGCCCGGATTCTCTTTCTACAGAAAGGCTCTGGGCCTGTCACTCCCCTCCTCAAAAACCTCCAGTGGTTGCCTGTCAACCTTCGCTTCAAGCAAAAACTCCTCACTCTTGCCATCAAAGCTGTCCATCCCCTTGCCCCCTCCTACCTCACCTCCCTCCTCTCCTTCTTCAGCCCGGCCCGCACACTCCGCTCCTCTGCTGCCGCTCACCTCCTCGATGGGTCTCGTCCTCTCCTGTCCCGCCTTCCACCCCTGGCCCTTGTCCTACCTCTGGCCCGGAACACCCTCCCTCCTCACATTTGCCAAACTAGCACACTTCCCCCCTTCAAAGCCTTACTAAAAGCTCACCACCTCCAGGAGGCCTTCCCAGACTAAGCCCCCCTTTTCCTCTGCTCCCCCTTCCTTCCCCATCGCTCTGACTCCCTCCCTCTGCTCTAACCCCCTCCCCGCCCCACAGCACTCGTGCATATATATGTACATACTTATTATTCTATTTATCTTATTAATGATGTGTATATATTTATAATTGTATTTATATTGATGCTTTTGATGCCTGGTTTCTTGTTTGATATCTGCCTCCCCCCTTTCTAGACTGTGAGCCCTTTGGGGGCAGTGATTGTCTCTGTTGCTGAATTGTACTTTCCAAGTGCAATGCTCTGCACACAGTAAGCACTCAGTAAATACGATTGAATGACTGAATAATTCAGGCACCTGTCATAATCTGTCTCCACTACTGCATCAGGCTCCTCGCCGACGTCCCCGCCTCCTGCCTCTCCTCCCTCCGATCCATAATTTACTCTGTGCCCTGGTCGTTTTTCTCAAATACCATTTCATTCATTCAGGTGTATTTATTGAACGCTTACTGTGGGCAGAGCACTGTACGAAGCACTAGGAATGTACAGTTCAGCAACAGATAGAGACAATCCCTGCCCAACAACGGGCCATCCATTGGAACCCTTTTCCCCCCTCCTCAAAACCCTCTAATGGTTGCTCGTCCACTTCTACATCAAGCGGAAACTCTTTCTTTGAGACATTCAATCAAGCTCTCTCCCCCCTACCAATCCTCACTCTTTTCCCTGGACGCTCCAGCTTGTCCGCTTGGTTCCTTTTAATCCAACACGCTCTCTGTTCCTCTTTCTCCCCCCTCCCACAGCCGACCTCTTGTTCCCTCCCTTCCTACCTAGGACTCCACACCCTTTCCCATCTAAAAGATCACTGTTTTCCCCATCTTCAAAACCCTCTGAAAGCCCATCTCCTCCGGGAAGCCTTCCCTGCTTGATCTCTCATTCCCCGACTGCTATCACCCACGACTTGCCACCCTAGCGGTTTCATGCCAACTAAGCACTTGAGTACTCACACACTCCCTTTATTACTTCCTCTTATTACTTCCTTCTATCTGCAATTTATTTTAGAATCTGTCTCCTCCCTCTGGAATGAAGGCTCCTTGAAAGCAGGGATCATGTCTACTTATTTCACCGCACTTTTCCAAACGCTTACAGTGAGTCCTAAATAAATTCCAGCGGTCAACGGACCGTTTCAATCCCTCACAGTCCTTTAGGTGTGGCTCAGTGGAAAGAGTCCGGGCTTGGGAGTCAGAGGTCTTGGGTTCGAATCCCGGCTCTGCCACTTGGCAGCTGTGTGACTGTGGGCAAGTCACTTCACTTCTCTGTGCCTCAGTTACCTCATCTGTAAAGTGGGGATTAAGACCGTGAGCCTCACGTGGGACAATCTGATTACCCTGTATCTACCCCAGCGCCTAGTGCTCTGCACATAGTAAGCACTTAACAAATACCAACATTATTATTATTATTATTATTTAGGGCACAGAGCATATTGGGAGGGAAAGCCATTGATGATGGACAGGAGGGGTTCCCAGTGGTCAGTCTTTGTGTGTGCACAATGTTTCCAGGATGTGGGTTGGTCAGCTTCAACCACACACATCTCCAAGGCTTCAGTGGCGTTTTTCCTCAAGTACAAAGGACAACCGTGTAAATATTGGGCTTGATTATTTTCTGAGACTGCGCTAAGAGGCCACTTTGTTGAAGTACTTAGACTGAGAAGCCAGCAGAGCCCTTGGCCAAACCGGGCTTTCAGACCGCACGAGGGAATCGTGAAATCTTTCCAGAATCTTAAAAAGAACTAGGCCTGGGTCCCTGGAAGAATTGTAAAACTCTGCCTACGCAAATTTGCTAACAATATTTTAATCAGAGATACCAATGAAAAGAATGCAAGACTCAAATCGAGACTTAGTCAGTAGCATATTGAGTGTTTACTTTCATTCATTCATTCATTCAATAGTATTTACTGAGCGCTGACTATGTGCAGAACACCGTACTAAGTGCTTGGAATGTACATTTAGGCAACAGATAGAAACAATCCCTGCCCATTGATGGGTTTACGGTCTAATCGGGAGATTAGGGGATTAGACTGTTTACTTTGTGCAGAGCACTGTAGTAAGCACTTAGGATAGTACAATACACCAGAGTTGATAGATACGTTCCCTGCCCGCAAGGAACTTACAGTCTGGGGGGAGACAAACATAAAAATGGATTAGGGATATGTGTGGGGTTCAGGGTGGGGTAAATATTGAGTTTTTAAAGGGTATAGATCCAAGTGAGATCTATAGAGCACGGGCTTGGGAGCCAGAGGTCGTGGGTTCGAATCTCAGCACTGCTCCTTATTAACTGTGTGACTTGGGGCAAGTCACTTCATTTCTCTGTGCCTCTATCACCTCATCTGTAATGGGATTAGGACTGAGCCCCACGTGGGACAACGTGATTACCTTGTATCTACCCTAGTGCTTAAAACAGTGCTTGGCACAAAGTAAGCGCTTAACAAATACCATCATCGTCATCATCGAGTGCATAAGTGACAGTGAAGGGAGATGGGTGAGGGGGAGTGAGGGGTCAGCCTCCTTGAGGAGATGTGATTTTAATAAAGCTTTAAGAGTGGGGAGGGTGACAGTTTGTCGTATCTCAATCAATTGTATTTATTAAACGCTTACGATTTGCACGGCACTGTGTATTAAGCGCTTGGGAGAGTAGGGTACAAAAGAGTTGGTAGATACATTCCCTGTCCACAGTGAGCTTACATTCAGTATGATGGGGGAGGGAGTTCTAGGCCAGACAAAACCTATCAAAGAAGATTTAAACCAGAAAACCCTAAAAAGGGCAGCAGCCCCACTTCCCAGGCCTGAATTCCCATCTGCTTAATCAGGTGATAGGGTGTTTTTTTTCATGTGGACAGAAGTCAGCTTCAGAGAGTTTGACCCAGCCCACCCATCTTGACCAGGGCCAGCAGAGAAGAGAACGATATGTTTCGTCTTCCCCGCCTCAAGAAAACTCTGGGGAGATTGGCTCCTTCCACGATCACACCTGACAGACTACCAATCCTTCTAATCCCGGCTCCGCCACTGTCTGCTGTGTGATTCTGAGTAAGTCACTTAATTTATTTGTGCCCCAGTTACTTCATCTGTAAAATGGAGATTAAGACTGTGAGCCCCATGTGGGACAAGGACTGTGTCCAACCTAATTATCTTATACTAAGCCCCAACGTTTAGTACAGTGCATGGCACATGGTAAACGCTTAACAAATACCATAAAAACAATCAAAGAGGGAGGGAAGGTGCAAAAAGCCATTAGTCCGCTCTTTTGGTTCCTGGTATTGTAGTTTCTTTTTTCCTCCTCTGCAGTTCCGTTGTCAGATTTCAAACTGGATCTCTGCTTGAATGTTTTGAAAGCACAAAGCTATAACAACAATAATAATACTAATAATAGAGGTATTTTTAAGTGCTTATTATGTGCCAAGCACTGTACTAAGCGCTGGATTGGGTACAAGATCATCAGGTCCTACATGAGGCTCACAGTCTGA
This sequence comes from Ornithorhynchus anatinus, assembly GCF_004115215.2. Classification (NCBI taxonomy): domain Eukaryota; kingdom Metazoa; phylum Chordata; class Mammalia; order Monotremata; family Ornithorhynchidae; genus Ornithorhynchus; species Ornithorhynchus anatinus. The sequence goes on along the minus strand of NC_041730.1, from coordinate 47,866,293 downwards.
GGGAGAACGGGATTTGAACAGGATTCCCCTTTGCAGATGAGGCAACCAAGGCCCAGGAAAGTGAAGCGACTTGCCAAAAATCACACAGCAGCCTAGTGGCGGAGCAGAATTAGAACCCAGGTCTTTCTGACTCGCAGCCTGAGCTCTTTCCACTAGACACGCAGTTTTCCTACCGAAGATAGACTGTGTTGCTATGTGGTTAAAAATAGGCTCTTTCCAAGTTCTGAGAAGGTAAAGTTGTTAAGCAATGGAGAGGTTTATCCCTTGAGACTGCTCGGGGACCCTTTGGGGTTTAACTCACTTACTGTTTCAGAAACAAAAGCCGAACTCCCATGGAATATGGTAGGTAGCTCTTACAATTCATTTTAAATCTCTTTCAGTTGTAGTTATTGAGTGCTTACCGTGTCCCAGGCCCTCTACTAAGCACTAAGGAGAGTACAGTGTACTAGAGTTGGCAGACATATTCCCTGTCCACAGTGAGTTTATAAATCTAAATTCCTAATTGCTAATCCTTATATCAGAAGCCTTTTTCCACCTCCAATCCACTTCTGGCTCCATGTTACCTCCTCTGTAAAATGGGAATTAAGACTGTGAGCCCCTCCTGGGACAGAGACTCTATCCACCCCAGGGTGGATACGGGGCCCGGCACCCAGTGAGCACTTAACAAATACCATTTAAAAAAACCCAAAACAGCGAAAAGCAATTGAAATTCTGTATGGCTTCTCTCTCCCTGGGTTAAAATCCAAGGCAGAGGAAGGTGAAAAGGGTTCGTGTGGCTTCTTTCCAGCTTTTTACAGCTAAAACTGAGAGGAAGTTATTGTGCTTGTGTTTTATCACTGACACTTATCTGTGGTCTTTAGCACCTCATGGGAAAGCAATTAGCACGACTTACAATCAGTTTCTTTTAAACAATGAATTTTAAATACTTGCCAGAGAGTTCATTTCGCAATGGTAATGAATGTGGGGGGGGGAGCAGGGTGTCACACGGTAGTAATCCCAGCGGTAGTGTTCATCACATGCTTCTTGTGGGCAGAACACTGCAGGGAGGATGATGATATTAATTACTTTCTAATAATACTAATAATAATAATGATGATATTTGTTAAACTACAGAGGGCACTGTCTTAAACGCTAGGCTGGATCCAAACAAATCGGGTTGGACCCAATCCCTGTCCCACATGGGGCTCACAGTCTCAATCCCCATTTTACAGATGAGGGAACTGAGGCCCAGGGAAGTGAAGCGATTTGCCCCAGATCACACAGCAGCCAAGTAACAGAGCCGGGATTAGAACTCAAGACCTTCTGCCTACCAGGCCCGTCCTCTACTGCACCGTGCCATGCTGCTTCTCACGCCCCAAGCCCTCTGGTAAGCGCTAGGGTAGATGCAAGATAATCGCATCCGACGCAGGCCCTGTCCGGCTCAGGGTTCACGGTGTAAGGGTGCTGGGAAAAAAAATACACTGATGAGAATTAGACAGGGTCCCCGGCCCTCAGGAAGTTCACGACTGAGAAGAAAAGTGGATGATGGACACTTGGGGACGGTGGAACATTAAAAACACAAAGACCAGAAAAAAGAAAAACTAAATTTGACAGGGCAGTGGGGCCCTGGGACTAGAAAAGCAGAGTCTCAAGTTCCCCCCAGCTCCTAACAGTCTTAGCCACAAACACAGCTATGGCCTTGCCAATGCCAACGTTCTCCGTCAGTGTGCCAACCCCAACACTTGGCTCCTCTAACGACCGCCTACTCATCGTTCCTCCATCTCCTCTATCTCTCTCCCTTGCCCACGTCCTTCCTCTGGCCTGGATTCCCTCCCCCCAACCCCATGTGATGGACCACCACTCTCCCATTTTCAAACCCTTCCTAAAATCCTAAAATCGCATCTCCCCCAAGAAGCTTTCCCCGACTAAGCCCTCACTCATTCATTCATTCAGTAGTATTTATTGAGCGCTTACTATGTGCAGAGCACTGTACTAAGCGCTTGGAATGGACAATTGGGTGACACATAGAGACCATCCCTGCCCAGTGACGGGCTCACAGTCTAAGCGGGGGAGACAGCAAAGCAAAACAGAACAAAACAAAAACAAGACGACATCATTAAGATAAATAGAATCAAGGAGATATACATCTCATTAACAAAATAAATAGGATAATAAATAATATATACAAATGAGCACAGTGCTAAGGGGAGGGGAAGGAGGAAGAGCAGTGGGGGAGGAAGGAGAGGATAAGCAGTTACCTCATTTGTATCCTCATTTCTCCTACCCTCTTCTCCCTTCCGTGTCGCCTATACTCTTGGACGTGTTGTTATTGTTATTAAATTAATATTGATATTATCACTTGATATTCACCCCACCCACCTCAGTCCTATGGCATTTATGCACATGCTTTAATTAATTTTAATCTTCGCTTCCCCCTCTAGACTGTAAGCTCTTTGTGGGCAAGGAGCGTGTTTTCCAGCTCGCTATGTACAGGTTTTGACCCCTAGCAAGCGCTTAACAGATTCCATTAAGTTTGGTCTAAATTGCAGAAAGAAAACATGCTTTTTGGCCGAAAGAATTGTACAGCTAAATTGACAGAGGCCCCCACATTATAGTTCACGCTTAGTAGAGTGCTCTGCACACAGTGAGCGCTCAGTAAATACGATTGAATGAATGAAAGAGCTCTCAAGAGTCATCATTGCCTATTCTTTTAATAATAATAATGGGATTTATTAAGTGCTTACTGTGTGCCAAGCACTGTTCTGAGCACTGGAGTCGATACAGAGTAATCAGGTTGTCCCACGTGGGGCTCACACTTTAAATCTCCATTTTACAGATGAGGTAACTGAGGCCCAGAGAAATTAAGTGACTTGCCCAAGGTCACACATAGTATTAGTTGGCGGAGCCGGGATTAGAACCCACGCCTTCTGACTCCCAAGCCCATGCTCTTTCCACTAAGCCGTGCTGCTTCTCTTTTAACTCACTGAGCCAATGTGTGGCAGCAGCCAAATCATCAGTGGTATTTATTGAACACTTACTACGTGCAGGGCAGTGTACTGAATGCTTAATATTAATTGAAGAATCCTTCAAGCTAGAATCGAATCAGTAACCTAAGGCAGTCTAAGAATACAGAACTTGCAGTTGTTTAACAAAAATCCCCTCTGGACTGTGAATTCCTTGTGGGCAGGAATGGGTCTGTTTTTGTTGTTATATTGTACTCTCCCAAGCGCTTAAGACAGTGCTTTGCACACAGTAAGCGCTCAATAAATACGATTGAATGAATGAATTCTCCCGGAGTCAGGGCTCAATAAATACCACCAATGGTGCAAGCCAGGCCTTGTCCACTTATGCCCCCTGGACATCAATCATCCCTTGTTGGCAGAGGCAATCAATTGATCAATCAGTGGCATTTATTGAGTGCTTACTATGTGCAGAGCACTGTACTAAGTGCTTGGGAGAGTATATTACATCAGAATTAGCAGGCACATTCCCGGCAACAGCTCTGCTTACCCTTCACCCTCTACAGAAGCAGCATAGCCTAGCAGGTAGAACGCGGGCCTGGGAGTCAGAAGGTCCTGGGTTCTAATTCCGGCTCCGCCACTTGTCTGCTGTGTGACCTTGGGTGAGTCACTTCACTTCTCTGGACCTCAGTTGCCTCATTTGAAAAATGGGGATCGAGACTGTAAGCCCCACTTGGGAGAGGGAGTGGGTCAACCCGATTTGCTTATATCCACCCCAGAGCTTAGTACAGTGCCTGGTACATAGTAAGCGCTTAACCGCCGCCTGCTCTCCTTGCTCCACTGCCTGCTCCTGAGACTCCCCAGGGGGATACTCACTCCACCCAGGACCCCTGGGTCACCTAGGTCACCCAGAGGTTACCAGTAAGTTCCTTAATAATAGTAATCAGATTTGTTAAGCGCTTATTATGTGCCAGACACTGTACTAAGCTCTGGGGTGGGTACAAGCACTGTGAGCCACGTGGGGCTCATGGTCTTGATCCTCATTTTACAGGTGAGGTAACTGAGTCACAGAGAACTAAAGCGACTTGCCCAAGGTCACACAGTGTGTCTTTAGTGGAAAGAGCAGGGGCTAAGAGCAGGATTAGAGGATGTGGGTTCTAATCCTGGCTTGTCTGCTGGGTGACCTAGGGTTAGTCACTTCACTTCTCCGTGCCTCAGTTACCTCATCTATAAAATGGGGATGGAAAGTGTGAGCCCCATGTGGGACAACCTGATTACCCCAAAAATACCCCAGCGCTTAGAACGGTGCTTGGCACGTAGTAAGCGCTTAACAAACATCATAATTATTATTATTATTGCAGCAGATAAGTGGCAGAACCGGGATTGAGAAGCTTTGTCCTTCTGACACCCAGGCCTGTGCTCTATCCACTAGGCCATGCTGCTTCTCCTGTGTTTTGGAGAACCTAATACACGGAGAGAAGGGGATAAAGAAAGGGAGCAGGGAGAGAGAACCAGGCCCTACCATCATGGGGGAATAATCCACAGGGCCATGGGGGAAAGAAACAACCCTCCCACTGTTCTGCGAGCTGAAATTCCAGACTTGCTCAACCCCTCCCAATCCACATCCCCCCTAAAATTTGTGCCCTCTTCTTGCTCCTGTGCTCATAATGATTGAGATATTTGCTAAGCGCTTACTCTGTGCCAAGAACTGAAGCAGAGAAGAGTACTGAAGAGGAGCAGCATGGCTTAGTGGAAAGAGCCCGGGCTTGGGAGTCAGAGGTTGTGGGTTCTAATTCTGCCTCCACCACTTGTCAGCTGGGTGACTTTGGGCAAGTCACTTCACTTCTCTGTGTCCCAGTCACCTCATCTGTCAAATGGGGATGAAGACTGTGAGCCCCACGTGGAACAACCTGATTATCTTGTATCTACCCCACTGCTTAGAACAGTACTGGGCACGTAGTGCTTAACAAATGCCATCACTATTATTATTATTACTGGTGCAGGAGTAATCAAGTAAGCTAATCAAGCCTAATGACTTTGGGCAAGTCACTTTACTTCTCTGGGCCTCAGTTACCTTATCTGTAAAATGGGGATGAAGACTGTGAGCCCCACGTGGGGCAACCTGTTCACCTTGTATCCCCTCAACGCTTAGAAAAGTACTTTGCACATAGTAAGCATTTAACAAATACCCACATTATTATTATTATTATTATTAATAGGAGAGAGCATCCGGGATTGAGTCCCCTTTTTTCAGATGAGGGAAATGAGGAACAGAGAAGAGACCTGCCCAGGGTTACGCCACAGGTAAAGGTGGAGTCAGGATTAGAACCCAGCTCCTCTGACTCCCAAACCTGCAGTCTCTCCACTAGATAGTGCTGATTCCCCCACCCCTCTCACTCTCACAACCACCCTCCTACTCTCACCCTCTCACTTCCCCACCGAGGCCCCCGGAATTTCACAGAATCACTCACTCGGAAATCTTCCATCCTGGCCCCACGCCAGCAGTGGGGAGGGAAGTGGTTGAGTAGCCACCTCCCCCTACCTCTCCGGGGCAGAGGAGCCCTCCCCGCCCTTCCACGATTTCCAGTCCGCTCAACTCAATTTTACAGCAATTTACAATTTTACTCCATTTTTTTCCTTTTGTTTTTTTAATGGTATCTGTCAAGCGCTTTCTATGTGCCGGACACTGCAGAAAGTGATGGGGTCGGACACAGTCCCTGCCCCACATGGGGCTCAAAGTCTTAATCCTCATTTCACAGACGAAGTAACCGAAGCACAGATATGATTTGCCCAAGGTCACATAACGGGCAAGTGACGGAGCTGGGATTAGAACCCAGGTCCCTCTGAAGCCCAGGCCCATGTTCTATCCACTAGGCCACACTGCTTCTCATAATTTGTATTTGTAAAGGGACCGAGTTATGATGAAGCGGAAGGGAGGGGGAGCTGAGGAAGTGGAAGGTGGCCTAGAGAAGCAGTGTGGCCCAGTAGATAGAGCACGGGCCCCCCCACCCCACAGCACTTATGTGTACATATATGTGTATATATATATATAATATATATAATTCTATTTATTTCTGTTGATGCCTGTTTACATGTTTTGCTATCTGTCTAGACTGTAAGGGCATTGTGGGCAGGGATTGCCTCTCTTTTTTGCTATACTGTACTTTCCAACCGCTCAGAACAGTGTTCTGCCCACGGTCAGCGCTCAATAAATACGACTGAATGAACGAGAGAGAGAACCAGACAGAAAGAGGTAGGAATCCTAACAAAGCAAGAAACTCCAAGGCGGGGGTATGAATTGGTGTTTAGTCTAGTCCCCAGATCAGACCAGATCAGACTAGTTTGTAAAGTGGGGGTTAAGACTGTGAGCCCCATGTGGGTCATGGATTATGTCTAACCTGATCAGTTTGTATCCACCCCAGCGCTTAGTACAGTCCATATAGAAAGCACTTCCCGGCAGCATGGCGTAGTGGCTGAAGCATGAGCCTGGGAGTCATGGATTCTAATTCCCGTTCCGCCACTTGTCTGCTGCGTGACCTTGGACAAGTCACTTCACTGCTCTGTGCCTCGGTGTCCTCATCCTTAAAGTGAGGATTAGGGCTGTGAGCCCCATGTGGGACAGGGACTGTGTCCAACCCGGTTTTCTTGTTTCCACCCCAGCGCTTAGTACAGGGTCTGGCATACAGCAAGCGCTTAGCAAGTACCAGAATTATTATTATTTTACCATTAAAAAAAAGTCCGGGGGAGAAGACGGTTGGCAGACGGCACGGCCTAGTGCAAAAAGCGCACGTGCCTGGGGGTCACGGGTTGTGGGTTCTCATCCTGCCTCTGCCATACGTCTGCCATGTGAACTTGGGCGAGTCTCTTCACTTCTCTGTGCCTCAGTCACCTCGTCTGTCAAACGGAGATCAAGACTGTGAGACCCATGAAGGAGATGGACTGTGTCACTTTACTTCTCTGTGCCTCAGTTCCCTCATCTGTAAAATGGGGATGAAGACTGTGAACCCCACGTGGGACGACCTGATTACCTTGTACCAACCCCAGCGCTTAGAACAGTGCCTTGCACATAGTAAGCGCTTAACAAATATCATAATTATCAATTACTACATTGCAACCTGATTACCTTGTATCTACCCCAGGGCTTAGTAACTCCGCCCCCCCCGCAAAAGAACGGAGTGCAACAAGACTGGCAGCTCGTTGTCGGGTAGGGATTAGTCTCTATCTGTTGCCCAATCGTACTTTCCAAGCGCTTAGCACAGTGTTCTGCACAGAAAGCGCTCAATAAATAGATTGAGTGAAGGAATGAATGAACAGCTGGAGTTGGGTCCCAGGGGTTTGCTGCCACCCAGTGGCTAAACCGAGCAAGACCAGGTGCTGCCTACGCAATCCACAGCTCTAATGATAATAATAATAATAATAATAATAATGATGGTATTTGTTAAGCGCTTCCTATGTGCTGAGCACTGTTCTAAGCGCTAGGGTAGATCCAGGGTAATCAGGTTGTCCCACGTGAGGCTCACAGTCTTCATCCCCGTTTTACAGATGAGGTCACTGAGGCACAGAGAAGTGAAGTGACTTGCCCAGAGTCACACAGCTGACAGGTGGTGGAGCCGGGATTCGAACCCATGACCGCTGCCTCCCAAGCCCGGGGTCTTTCCACTGAGCCACACAGCTCATCCCCAGGACCCCTGGCTAGGTAAGGGCAGGGACACCTGGTCACTTCCGGGCCAAACGTGGCCACTGTCAGTGCAGCCCCTTGACCCAGAGGCCCCTAAGGAAAAGAGATGAGAGGGAAATATTGCCGCAGTTGTTGGTTGCCTGGAGCGAAAAAAGGAAGTTAGAGAGGTAACAGCATCCCTGGAGGAAAGTCATTTTGCATTCAATCATATTTATTGAACGCTTACTGTGTGCAGAGCACTGTACTCAATGCTTGGGAGAGTACACTATAACTGAACAGACACATTCCCTGCCCACAACAATTTTACAGTCCAGAGGGGGAGGCAGACATGAATACAAATAAATCACGGAAAGAGCACGGGCCGGGAGTCAGAGGACCTGGGTTCTAATCTCAGAGAAGATTTGATTGAGTGTTCTAAAGCTGAGGGTGAAAGTTTCTGCCTTATGTGGCTGTGAGCCCGTTGTGGGCAGGGTTTGTCTCTCTACTGTGTGACCCTGGGCAAGTCACTTAACTTCTCTGTGCCTCAGTTCCCTCATCTGTAAAATAGGGATTAAGACTCAGAGCCCTATGTGGGGCAGAGACCGCATCCCACCCGATTATCTTGTATTTACCCCAGTGCTTAGTACAGTGCCTGGCACATAGTAAGCACTTAACAAATACCACTAAAAAAATCTAGAAGGACCGTGAGAAAAAATGTAGACTAGATGCTACTAAGATGTCCCTGTAAAGGGGCAGCATCCAGTCCAGAGGGAGAAAAGCCATCCAGAGGATTCAGTCATTCAGTCATTAGTATTTATTGAACCCTTACTGTGTGCAGAGCACTGTATTAAGCACTTGGGAGAGTACAGTACAACAATAAACAGGCACGCTCCCTGACCACAACGAGCTTGCAGTCTAGAGGGGGCATTAATATAAATAAATCAATGAGAGACATGTCCGTAAGGGCTGTGGGGCTGGGAGGGGGGAAGAACAAAAGGAGTGAGTCAGGGCGACACAAGGGGTGTAGAAGAAGAGGAAAGGAGGGGCTTAGTCAAGGAGGGCCTCCTGGAGGAGATGTGCCTTCGATAAGACTTTGAAGCGGAGGATGGGATCAGCAGGTGTGATCCGAAGACGACTGGATGGTTGATCCGGTCAGAAAGAGGTGTCGTCGGAGAGTCTGATGTTGCCCTAGATAAGCCTTCCTATGGGCTGCTAGTGTAGAAGTCCATAATCAGTGTGCCCGATAGCATTGGCAGCCTCAATCAATCAATCAGTCTATCATTGGGAGCTCTTACTGTGTGCTGAGCACTGTACTAAACTCCTGGGAGAGAATACAGTTGGTAGACGGCATGGCCTAGTGGAAAGAGCACGGGTCTGGGAGTCACAGCTTGTTGGTTCTAATCCCGGCTCTGCCACGTCTGCTGTGTGACCTTGGGCAAGTCACTTCACTTCTCTGTGCCTCAGTTACCTCATCTGGAAAACGGGGATCAAGATTGGGAGCCCCAGGTGCGACATGGACTGTGTACAACTTGATTTCCTTGTATCTACCCCAGCACTTAGAACAGAGTTTGGCACATAGTAAGCACTTAAATACCATAATTATTATTATTGTTATTGTTAGACATGAACTCTGCCCTCAGAGAATTGACAGCCTGACAGGGGAGACAGACATTCAAATAAAGTACAGGTAGGGAAACAACCGAGAATAAGGATGTGAGGAAAAGGGAGAAAGGGGGAGGGGGAGGAGGTATTCTTTCGAATAGAAGATTGCACCGGGCAGGGCATGGCGTCTACAGAATAAGTGCTGAGGGGCTGAGGGTGGGGTGAGTATCTAAGTGCTTGGGGGTGGAACTAAGTGCACGGAAAAGACAATAAGGAGGGAAAATAGGATGGGCGGGTGTCAGGGAAGGATTCCTGGAGGAGATATGATTTTAGCAGAGCTTTGAAGGTTGGGAGAGCAGTGGTCAGTCGGATATGAAGGGGGAAGTTGTTCCAGGCAGTTGGGAAGGGGTGAGCAAGGAGTCGGCGGCAAGAGAGTCGAGATCGAGGTACGGGGAGCAGGTTGGCATTAGAGGAGTGGAGTACGCAGGCCGGGTTGTGAAGGAACAGGAGAGTGGATACATAGGAGCAGGAGAAGAGCTAAAAGGGAGTGTTCTAAAGCTGAGGGTGAAGAGTTTCTGCCTGATGTGGCGGTGAGACCGCTGTGGGCAGGGATTGTCTCTCTTTATTGCTGTAATCTACTTTCCAAGTGCTCAGTACAGTGCTCTGCATACAGTAAGCGCTCTATAAATAGGATTAAATGAGTGAATGAATTGGTTGGGCAACCACTGGAGAATCTTGAGGAATGGGGAGATATGCGCAGAATGATTCTTTAGAAAATGACCCAGACATGAGAATAGTTTATGGAGTGGAGAGGGGAGAGGCAGCTGTCGAGGGGAGTTATGACAAACGTTTGGAGCAGCATGGTGACAGTTTGGGCTGTGAAAAGTAGACAGAGGGAATTACTCCTCTTCCCCACTGTCCCCGCACAAAGGCACTCTGTCCAGGTGACCCCTGCCAGGAAGGGGTCAGGCCTGGTCAGGACCAGGGGCAGGATATCCGGGAGATGTTCTAGGCCACCCATGCGCCCCACCTCCCTCCTTCAAGTGACGACCCACCTAGGGAGATGGGCCTGAGATTGTAAGCTTCTCGTGCATAGGGATTGCAGCTATAAACTTTTCTGGACTCACCCAAATGCTCAGTACAGTACTCTGCACTAAGCGCCCAATAAATACTGTATATTGCTCCATCTCAGCTTCTCAGCTCTTCCACCACAAGTAGGAAGAGATGCAGGTCATGCCCAGGATGACGACTACCCGCTGCTGGGCTGTGGTGCCCATTCCAGCTTGGGCTGCTGCAGGCAGATTAGTGCCAACCATTACAGGCACCGAACTGATTTAATGCAGCCGCAACTCAGCTGAAGAAGTCCCTGAGTTATTGTTCATCTGCCTTACTCCTCCCAGATTGCTCTCTCTCCTGGTCTTCTTCAAGAGCCAGCTCCACTGGGTAGCCAACCCCAGCTATACCTACTTCCCTGTTCAACTGTCTACCACAGGAAGAGGAGGAGGAAGGAAATGAGGAGGAGGAGGGGGAGGAGGAGGAGAAAGGGAAAAGGAGGGGAGAAGGAGGAGGAGGAGGGGAGGAGGAAAAGGAGAGGAGGAGGATGAGGAGGAGGACAAGGGGGGAAGAGGAGGAGAAGAAAGGAGGAGGAGAAAAAGGGGGGAGGATGTTACAGATGTGGACATAAGTGCTGTGGGGTGGGGAGGGGGGAAGAGCAAAGGGAGCAAGTCGGGGCGATGCAGAAGGGAGTGGGAGATGAGGAAAAGTGGGACTTAGTCTAGGAAGTCCTCTTGGAGGAGATGGGCCTTCAATAAAGCTTTAAACAAGGGGAGAGTGGTTGTCTTTGGGATTAGAGGAGGGAGGGCGTTCCGGGCTGTTGTGGCCCTGGTGACTGCAGCCCGGTGCCAACGCGGTACCATCATGCCCTGATCTGACAAGGGGCTGCCCCGGGAGAGTTTTGGCCTTCGCCACCCACATCGGCAAGCTCAGCTTTCTAATAACAATAGTAACGATGGTATCTGTTAAGCACTTGCTACGTACCAGGTACCGTACTAGGCGCTGGGGTAGATACAAGATAATGGGGTCAGACACAGACCCCATCCCACACTGGGCTCACAGTCTTCATCCGTAGTTTACAGATGAGGTAACTGAATCAAGAAAAATGATTCGCCCAAGGTCACTCAGCAGACAAGTGACAGAGCTGGGATTAGAATCCAGATCCTCTGACTCCCAGCCTCTGCACCTAGTAGGTGCTTAATAAATACCATTGATTAGTTGAGTAATTTCCACGGGACCGTCGTGGCTCTTTGACCAGATCCTTTCCCACGGGTGGCAGAGCCCCAGTGGGCAGAACCAGGATTAGAACCTGAGTGTCAAGAAGAGCAGAACTGGCCAAATGTGGCGACATCAATTAGGGAAGACCTCTAGAGGGAGGTAACCCTCTCTTGCCTCTCCAATCTCAGGTTGGACCCCGTCCATGTCCCATGTGGGCTTCATAGTCTTCATCCCCATTTTACAGATGAGGGAACTGAGGCACAGAGAAGTGAAGTGACCTTGGGTCACTTCGTTAGCCTGGTTCCCCCTACCTGGAACTCCCTCCCCTTTAAAATCCACCTGACCTTAGTTCTCGCCATCTTCAAAGCTCTCCTAAAATCTCACATCCTCCAGGGGCAAGCCGCAAGGCCTCATGGAAAGAGGCCCGGAGAAGGTAAGTGACTTACCCGAAGTCACACAGCAGGCCAATGGTGGAGGCAGGATTAGAACACAAGTCCTCTGATTCCCCAGGCTCTGTGCATAATAAGTGTTCAATAAATACTACTGATTAATTGATTGATTTCTATTGGACCAACACAGCCCATAGTGTCCATTGGCAGGCATTCTTCTCGATCAGTCAATCGTGGGGTAGTGATAGTGCACGGGCCTGGGAGTCAGAAGGTTGTGGGTTCTTATCCCCACCCCGCCACTTACGTGGCTCAGTGGAAAGAGCACGGGCTTTGGAGTCAGGGCTCATGAGTTCGAATCCCAGCTCTGCCACTTGTCGGCTGTGTGACTGTGGGCAAGTCACTTCACTTCTCTGCGCCTCAGTTCCCTCATCTGTAAAATGGGGATTAAGACTGTGAGCCCCACGTGAGACAACCTGATTCCCCTATGTCTACCCCAGCGCTTAGAACAGTGCTCGGCACATAGTAAGCACTTAACAAATACCAGCATTACTATGTGACCTCGGGCAAGTCATTTTACTTCTCTGTACCTCAGTTTCCTCATCTGTAAAATGGGGTTTAAGACTTTGAGGCTTATGTAGGACAGGGACTATGTCCGGCCTGAATATCTTCTATCTACCCCAGTGCTTAGTACCCTGGCACATAGTAAGTGCTTAGCAAATACCGCAGTTATTATTATTCCTATTTACTGAGCTCTCACTGTGGGTAGAGCACTGTACTATATGTGCTTGGGAAAGTCCCATCTAACAGAGCTGGTCAGACAACTTCCCTGCCCTCGAGGACGCCTTCAGCCTGGGTTCCGGCCCCTTCTCCTCACAGGATAAACCCTCAGAGTTGTCTTCAACAACTCCCGGGCAAGTCCTGTGGTATCTCTCTTCTTTTTTTTAAATGGCATTTGTTAAGCACTTACTAGGTGCTGGGCGGTAGCTAATGCCCAGAGAAGTTGAGTGACATTCCCAAAGACACACAGCAGACAAATGGATTAAAACCCATCTGACTCTCAGGCCCCTGCTCTATCCACTAGGCCACAGTGCTTCTTCTTTTTCTCTGTCGAATCTTCCTTGATCTCGCTCTGGCTTTCAACCCTGACTCCTCAACAGGGCTTTCTGGCTTTGGCTTAATCCTGGTTTTTGTCTTTCCACCGTTGGTTCCCTCTCTCCTCTTGCCCGAAGGCCGGGCATTCTGCCATCTCCAAGGACTGTCCTCCCCTTTCCTTCACAGTTCTGGCGTTTCCATCTTCAGCAGTGGCCCCCCCACTCCCGGCTCACTGTGGTGGGAGAACTGGAAGTCCAGAAATCCACTGCCTCTTTCCATAAAGGTCTTCTGGGTTGTGGTTCTCCCCAACTACCTGGGTGCCAGAAGAAGGAGAAATGGATTCCTCTCACTTCTGGAATAATAATAATATTTATGACATTTGTTAAGAGCTTTCTACATGCCGGGCACCGTACTAATCGCTGGGGTGGTTACGAGCAAACCGGGTTGGACAGAATCCCTGTCCCACGTGGGGCTCACAATCTAAATCCCCATTTTACAGATGTGGTAACTGAGGCCCAGAGCGTGAAGTATCTTGCACAGCAGACAAGTGTTGGAGCTGGGATTAGAACCCGGGTCTTTCTGACTCTCAGGCCCGTGCTCTATTCATAGAACTGATGGCCCTGATGGGTTGAAGATGCAGCACGGAAGTCGGATGGGGTTCATTACTGGGGTCACCTCTATCTCGGGCACCCTGACTCCTGCCCTATCTCAAGAAAAAACTATGGCCTTTGTTAATCTCTTACTGTGTGCCAAACACTGTTCTAAGCACTGGGGTAGGTACAAGCTCGTCAGGTTGGACACAGTCCCTGGCCCATGTGGGGCTCACAGTCTTCATCCCCATTTTATAGATAGGGAAACTGAGGCACAAGGAAGGTATGTAACTTGCCCAAGTTCCCACAGCAGAAATGTGGCAAGGCCGGGATTAGAACCCAGGTCCTTCTGACTCCCAGGCCGGTGCTCTATCCACTAAGCCACGCTGTATGACACTGTTATGTGCTTGGGAGGGTGTGTTTGGGTGTGAAGTTACGGCTCCATGAGGGTCGCCCTGCATGAATATGTCTTGGAGTGAATGAGTCAGTGTGCTCTGCGTGAGCATGTTCTGAGAATGTATGGCTTAGTGGTTAGAGCACGGGCCTGGGAGTCAGAAGGTCATGGGTTCGAATCCCGGGTCTGCCACTCATCTGCTGTGTGACCTTGGGCAAATCACTTCACTTCTCTGGGCCTGTTACCTCATCTGTAAAATAGGGCTTGAGATTGTGAGCCCTCGTGGGTCAGGGACTGAGGCCAACCCGACTTGTTTGAGACCGTGCCCAGCACACAGTATGCGCTTAACAAATACCATAATTATTATTATTATGAACTTGTGTGTGTGTGTGTTTGGGGGGTGGGGGTTGTGTACAGCCACCCCAATTTTAATGCTCTTCTAGTTCTATTTTACTACAGTAAAGCAGCATGACTTAGTGGCAAGAGCCCGGGCTTGGGAGTCAGAGGTCGTGGGTTCTAATCCTGGCTGCGCCACTTCTCAGCTGCATGACTTCGGGCAAGTCACTTGACTTCTCTGGGCCTCAGTTACCTCTTCTGTAAAATGGGGATGAAGACTGTGAGCCCCACGTGGAATGACCTGAAAACCTTGTATCCAGCTCAGCGCTTGGAACAGTGCTTGGCACATAGAAAGCACTTAACAAATACCATCATTATTATTATTTTTTTATTACTGAGTTCTTTAATTTTAAAGGCGCTATTATAGGGAACATTCTCCCCCTCCCAATTGTTGAAAAGTTTTATCTTAACTTAAGTACTTCCCTTCCTCTCCCTTGACAGCATTTTGACGACTCAAATAGAGTGATTATAGTCCATTTCAATTTAACATAGATAATGGCAGATAGATTTAGCATAGATTTAGCATCTATGATAATGACATCCCTAACCTGTTAGCACCGAGTATCTTTTCCCTGAAGAGGATGAGAGAGATAACATTTTGAAAAAGGATTACATATGTACCCACACACACAAAAAAACCTAATTCAAAATCCTTCTTTATTGGCATATATTTACCTTGGTATTTGATCACCTAATTAGTGTTTTCTTAAATGTTTACTTGGTTTCTGTTAGCGTTTTTGATCTTGGGAGTGAATGAATGTGCTTCCTCCTTGATTCCGATGGGAGACTCTGTTTCAAGTGTTTTCGCTTAACTTGTCAGCTGGGGGACTTAGGGCAAGTCACTTGACTTCTCTGTGCCTCGGTTACCTCATCAGTCAAATGGGGATGAAGATTGTGAGCCCCAAGTGGGACAACCTGATAATCTTGTATCTATCCCAGGGCATAGAACAGTGCTCGGCACATAGTAAGCGCTTAAGAAATACCGTCGTTATTATTATTAATTATTCTTCTTCTTCACAACAAGTACCATCACATGTGACAACTCTCACACACAAACACAGACACACAGGCAGGCAAACACAAACACACCCAAAGAGACACATAGTCATAGATCTACCTTTACACACAGCGACAGACACATGTACACACCCAGCCAGGCTCGTGCCCACAGTTAAGCACACCATAGCAGAAATTTATGGGTTCTAATCGCTGCTCCACCCCTTGCTCCTTGGGTAAATTAGAGAAATAGTGTGGCTTAGTGGAAAGAGCCCGGGCTTGGGAGTCAGAGGTCATGGGTTCGAATTCCGGCTCCGCCGCTTCTCAGTTGAGTGACTGGGGGCAAGTCACTTCACTTCTCTGTGCGTCAGTTCCCTCATCTGTAAAATGGGGATGAAGACTGTGAGCCTCATGTGGGACAACCTGATTACCCTGTATCTACCCCAGTGCTTAGAACAGTGCTCTGCACATAGTAAGCGCTTAACAAATACCAACATTATTATTATTATTATTCACTTTTCTGGGCCTCAGCTACCTCATCTGTAAAATGGGGATTGAGGCCATGAACCCCATATGGGACAGGGACTGTGTCCAACCCGATTTGCTTTTATCCACCCCTGTGTGCCCGGCACACAGTAAACCCTTAACAAATATGACAGTTATTATTATTATTCTTATCCGAATGTCTGCTGGCCCCGGGGGGCTCTCCTCTTCTCTAGCATCTGTTTGGCAGAACCCCAGCTCAGCTTGCCCCTCTCTGCCCCTGCTCTCCCAGATGTCCCCCTCCCCCAATCTGCTCTGTCCTTCTTCTACTGGACCCAGGGAACTTGCCACAAGGAGCTAGGCAGTTTCCCTACTTCATAATGACGGCATCTGTTAAGTGCTTACTATGTGCCAGGCACTATACTAAGCGCTGGGATCAATACAAGCAAATCAGGTTGGACACCATCCCTGCCCCACATGGGGCACACAGTCTCAATCCCCATTTTACAGATGAGGTAACTGAGGCCCAGAGGAGTTAAGTGACTTGCCCAAGGCCGTACAGCAGACAGGTGTCAGAGCGAGGATTAGAACCCACGACCTTCTGACTCCCAGAAGCACCTTCCCCCACCCCGGCTCCGCCAGGTCCTTGAGCTCAAGGAGGTTGTAGAAAATTTTCTGGAGAAAATCAAGCAGGCGAACATATTTTGTCTGCTGCTTTAATTTCTTTGGTCCACGTTGGCAGGTTTGGTTTGTGGAGATAAGGCAACAGGAATACTATTTGCCTGAGGAATCGTTTCCTGGTATAGAAATCATCATCATCATAATAATAATACTAGTATTTAAGTGCTTACTCTGAGGCAAGCACTGTACTCAGAGCTAGGTAGGAACAGGATAATCAAGGTGGACAAGGTCCCCGTCTCACACTGGGCTCACAGTCTCAGAAGGAAAACGGGGATTTAATCCCCATTTTACAGTGGAGGAAACAGAGGCTCAGGGAAATTGAGTGATTTGCTCTAGGTTGTGCAGTCTACATCAATCAATCAATGATATTCCCTGAGCACTTACTGTGGGCAGGACGCTGTACTAAGCGCATGGGAGAGTACAATGCAATGGAGTTGGTAGACACGCTCCCTGCCCACAATGAGCTTACAGTCAGGGAAGACGAGACATTAATATAAATTAATAAATGATGGCATGACTGATGCCTAAGGGTATCATGTGGAATAGACACCTCCCCACTTAAGGTGCCTGCTCTCCCCCCACCCAACTTAGCTTCCACCCTGTCTGAAGTCCGGGGGCTTGCAGGTGGTGCTGACCCAAGCCTCACACCCTCAGTCTCACATCTCCACTGCCAGGGAATGAGCAGGCGACAGCTCAGTCACCCTGGACGTCGGAGAAACGATTCGACCAAGATCCTATCTGTCTTCTGCCATCGGGGGCTGGGTTCGAAACCAGCTGTGGGAGGTTCATCGGAGTGAGGTGCCAAGTTCCAATCTCACCCCAGGTGACCCTGGAAGACTTTAAGGAGACAGAGACTTTGGCTCAATCCATCCATCAATCATACTTATCAAGCAACTACTGTGTGCAGAACATTCATTCATTCATCCAATAGTATTTACTGAGCGCTTACTATGTGCAGAGCACTGTACTGAGCGCTTGGAATGTACAATTCGGCAACAGATAGAGACAATCCCTGCCCAATAGCGGGCTCACAACACCACTAAGCACTACTAAGTTACAATAGAGTTGGCAGACACCATCCCAGCTCAAGGAGATTATAGCCTAGAAGGGGAAATATACAATTAAAACCAGTCGATGGATCACTAAATCGTGTTTATTGAGAGCTTACTGTGTGACGAGCTCTGTAGGAAGCGCTTGGGAGAAGGCAATATATCATCAGTATAACAGAGATGGTAGACACATTCCCTGCCCACAGCGAGTTTACAGTCTAGAGGGGGAGACAGATGTTAATGGAAATACATAAATTCTGGATAGGTTCATAAGTGCTGTGGGGTGAGGGAGGGGAGAATAAAGGCAGGAAATCCAAGTGAAAGGGCGACGCAAAAAGGAGTGGGAGAAGAGGAAATGAGGGCTTAGTCAGGGAAGCCCTCTTGGAGGAGACGTGACTTGGATAAGGTTTGAAGGAGGGGAGGGTGATTGTCGGATGTGAAGAGGGAGGGTGTTCCAGGCCAGAGTCAGGACGTGGGAGAGAGGTTGGTGGCGGGAGAGGCAAGATCGAAATGTGGTGAGTACGTTGAAGCCGCACAGCCTGAGGATGCGAGCCTCTGGACTGGAAAGCAGTATGGCCTAGTGGAAAGATCACGGGCCTGGGTTCTAATCCCAGCTCCACCACTTGTCTGCTGCGTGACCTTGGGCAAGTGATGTCACTTTTCTGGGCCTCAGTTCCTTCATCTGTAAAATGGGGATTGAGGGTGTGAGCCCCCACGCGGGACGGGGACTGCGTCCCACCCGATTTGCTTGTATGCACCCCAGTGCTTAGTACAGTGCCTGGCACGTAGTAAGCGCTTAACAATACCACAGTGATTATTATTATTACTATTTGCCTGCTGAATGCTTGGGCAAGTCACTTCACTTCTCTGTGCCTCAGTTTCTTCAACCGTAAACTGGGGATTCAAAAATCTGTTCTCCCTTCTGCTTAGGCTCTGAGCCCCATGTGGGACAGGGCTGTGTCCGACCTGATTAACTTGTACCTATCCCAGCGTTTAGGACAGTGCTCCGCACGGGAAGCAGCATAGCTCAGCGGTAAGAGCCCGGGCTTGGGATTCAGAGGTCATGGGTTCGAATCCTGGCTCTGCCACTTAGCTGTGTGACTGTGGGCAAGTCACTTAACTTCTCTGTGCCTCAGTTACCTCATCTGTAAAATGGGGATTGACTGTGAGCCTCGCGTGGGACAACCTGATTACCCTGTATCTACCCCAGTGCTTAGAACAGTGCTCTGCACATAGTAAGCGCTTAACAAATACCAACATTATTATTACCTAGTAAACGCTTACACATACCTTAAATGAAATAAAATAATAAGAAAAACATACATAAACGGCTGTAGGCGTGGGAGTGAGGTATCAGAGTGCTTCAGGGGTACAGACCCGAGGGCATAGGGTGGGGCAGAAGGGAGGGTCAATAAGATGGGGGGAAGTAGCGTGACGTGGCAGATAGAGCATGGGCCTGGGAGTCAGAAGGTCATGGGTTCTAATCCCGGCTCCGCCACTTGTCTGCCGTGTGGCTTTGGGTAAATCACTTGGCTTCTCTGAGCCTCGGTTGCTTCATCTGTCAAATGGGGATGAAGACTGTGAGCCCCGGTCGGGACAGGAACTGTGTCCGACCCCATTTGCATGTATCCACCCCCTGTGTTTAGTACGGCGCCTGGCACATAGGAAGCGCTTAACAAATACCGTAATAATCATTATTATTATGAGGGCTTCTTGGAGGAGATGTGACTTCAGGAGGGCTTCGAAGGTAGGGAGAATGGCGGTCCGTCGGAGTTGAAGGGGGGAGGGGGTCCCGGGTCAGAGGAAAGACGTGGGCCTCGGGAACAGAGTTCATTCATTCATTCTATCCTATTTATTGAGTGCTTACTGCGTGCAGAGCGCTGTATTACGTGCTTGGGAAGTACAATTCGGCAACAGATAGAGACAATCCCTACCCAACAACGGGCTCACAGTCTAGCCTCCGTTTCCTCAACTATTACATGGGGATTAAATCCCCGTTTTCCCTCTGAGACTGTAAGCCAATGTGAGAGGGGGACCTTGCCCACCTCGATTATCCTGTACCTTCCCTAGCTCTCAGTACAGTGCTTGACACACAGTGAGCACTTGAACACTAGCATTATGATGATGATGATTTCTATACCAGGAAACGATTCCTCAGGCACATAGTAGCGGAGCCTCCCTCGGATGGGGGGCTCCGACAACGGGCAGAGGATGCTTTGGGCCTGTCCGAATTGACAGAGGATGCCGCGGCCCTGTCCGAATGCTGCCCTCCAGGCCTGGAGCAGCCCCGGGGCTACTCTGAGAAGCAAGCACCGGCCCAGGGGCAAATTTCCCCACCGGGCCCGGCCGGCCAAGGCCGCTGGAAGTTCGCCCCGGACGGGGCCGGCCAACTGTCGGGCGGTCATTAAAGCCTCCCGGAGCCTTATCGGTTCCGTGTCCAGCGGAGCGGTGATATTGAACGGGAGGAGGGCCCCGGTCCAGGGGGATCGGCTCTGCTGGCTGGAAATCTCCTTGAGCCCCAGGGGCCGTAAAACAATGAAACGAGCCTTCCCTGGAGACCGTGGAAAAAACACACACTTCCCCGAGGGCCGCATTCAGCAGGGCGGGGTGGGAGGAAGAGGAGGAGGAAGGGAAGGAGCGGGAGGAAGAGGAGAAGGAGGGGCTGGGCGGTCTGTGCCTATGTGTGTGTGTGTGTGTGGCCGGGAGGCGAGGATGGGGGTGGGAACGGGGCAGGGGCAGAGATGGGGCAGTTGCAGAGATGAGGCAGGGCAGGGTCTTGGGCAGAGATGGGGTAGGGCAGGGTCAGGGGCAGGGACGGGGCATGGTGGGACAAGGCAGGGCAGGGGCATGGGTAGAGATAGGGTAGGGCAGGGGCAGGATTAGGGACGGGGGCAGGAACAGGGACAGAAACAGGGACAGGGGCAGGGGCAAGGGCAGAGATGATGGGATAGGGCAGGGGCAGGGATAGAGACGGGACAGGGCAAAGGCAGGAATGGGGCAGCGGCAGGGACAGGGGCGGGGACGGAGACAGGAGCAAGGCAGGGACAGGGCAGAAACAGGCAGGGACAGAGACGGGGCAGGGACAGGGCAGAAACAGAGGCAGGGCCAGGGCCAGGGGTAGGGCCCGAGGTGGGGTCAAGGCAGGACCAGGGGTAGGGACCGAGGCGGGGTCAAGGCAGGACCAGGGGTAGGGACGGGGCAGGGGGAGGAGAAGGGACAGGGACAGGGGCAGAGACGGGGGCAGGGGCCGGGGCGGGGACGGGGGAAGAGCAGGGGCAGGACGGGGGCGGGGCCCGGGCCCTGGCAGAGAGGTGGGCAGGGTCAGGGTCAGGGTGTGGAGGGCCGGGGCGGAGCCTGCCCTGCCCTGCCCCTCCCGCAGCGGGTCCCTTTGGGCCGGACCGGTCCCGGCGGAGCCCCCCGGCCGAGGCGGGGGCCGGGCCGGGCCGGGCCGGGCCGGGGGGGTCCGGGGGGGCCCGGGGGGGTCCGGAGGGGGGCGGGGGCAGGGGCCGGGGCGGGGCCGGAGGCCTCCCGGGTCCCATTGGCCAGAGGCCGGGCAGGAAGGGGACAGGGCCGGGCCGGGGCGGCCGGATAAATGTGGGCCCGGCGGGCAGGACCGGCCGCAGGCATGCAGTACCCCGGCCACCCCGGCCATCCCGGCCACCCCGGCCATCCCGGCCACCCGGCCCTGGGGGTCCCGCTGTACGCGCCCACCCCCCTCCTGCAGCCCGCCCACCCCACGCCCTTCTACATCGAGGACATCCTGGGCCGGGGGACCCCGGCCGCCCCGGCCCCCAGCCTGCCCTCCCCCAACTCGTCCTTCACCAGCCTCCCCGCCGCTTACCGGCCCCCGGTGCTCGAGCCCCCGGCCCTGCACCCCGCCGCCGCCCTGGCCGCCTCCTACGGGGTCGGGGTCGGGGTCGGGGTCGGGGTCGGGGTGGGCCCCGGGGCCTTGGCGGGACCCTTCTACCCCTTGCCCCGCGCCGTCGGAGACTACTCGCACGCCCTGCTGCGGCACGACGCCCTCGGTGAGAGGCGGGACCTGGGGGGTCGGTCCGGGGGGCCCGGGGGTCCGGGGCGCCTGGGTCCCTCCAGGAGGGACCGGTCCCTCCCGGGACTCTCGGACGGGAAGGTCGGGAGAGGGGCCGGGGGTCGGGGGTGGGCTGGGTCCCTCCAGGAAGAGACCGGTCCCGCCCGGGACCCTGGGATCTGGGCTGGGGGTCGGGGGTCGCCTGGGTCCCTCCAGGAGGGACCGGTCCCGCCCGGGATTCTTGGACGGGAAGGTCGGGAGAGAGGCCGGGGGTCGGGGCTGGGGACCGGGGTGGCTTGGGGTCCCTCCAGGAGGGACCGGTCGCGCCCGGGATTCTTGGACGGGAAGGTCGGGAGAGAAGCGGGGGTCGCCTAGGTCCCTCCAGGAGGGACCGGTCCTGCCCGGGGGCCGGGGGGATCCGGGTTGGGGGTCGGGGTGGCCTGGGTCTCTCCAGGAGGGACCAGTCCCCCCCCGGGACTCTTGGACGGGAAGGTCGGGAGAGAGGCCGGGGTCGCCTGGGTCCCTCCAGGAGGGACCGGTCCTGCCCGAGGGCCGGGGGGATCTGGGTCGGGGTCGCCTGGGTCCCTCCAGGGAGAGACCAGTGCTGTCCAGGACCCGGGGGTCGGGCCCGGGGGTCCGGGCTGGGGGCCGGGGACGCCTGGATCCCTCCAGGAGGGACCAGTCCTGTCCGGAGGTCGGGGCTGGGGGTCGGGGGCACCAGGGTCCCTCCTAGACAGACCAGTCCTGCCCGGGCGCTGGGGTGGGGGCGGGGGGACGGGTTTGGGAGAGAGGCCGGGGGTCGGGGTCGCCAGGGTCCCTCCAGAGGAGACAAATCTCGCCCAGGGGGTCGGGGCTGGGGGCCGGGGGCGCCTGGGTCCCTCCAAGAGAGACCAGTCCTGCCCAGGATCTGAGGGTCGGGGCTGGGGACCGGGGGCGCCTGGGCCCCTCCGGGAGTGACCAGTCCTGCCCGGGATCTGGGTTGGGCATCGGGGGCGCCCGGGTCCCTCCAGAGGAGACAAATCTCGCCCAGGGGGTCGGGGGCTGGGGGCCGGGGGCACCTGGGTCCCTCCAAGAGAGATTCGTCCTACCCGGAGGCTGGGGGGGATCTGGCTGGGGGTCGGGGGCGCCTGGGTCCCTCAGGAGGGACCAGTCCCGCCCGGGGGCTGGGGGCGGGGGAGGAGGGGGATGTCTCTGCCTTCCCGGCCGAGAGGAGCCCGGCGTCCCGGGGTCCCCGCGGGGGGCGGGGGTGGGGGGGGTGTCTTCCGTTCATACAGGAAACCTTGAGCTCTCGATAGGAGTAAATCTGGTTTCAGAAGCTGTTAAGGGTTTTCCTGGCCGGCCGGGGCCGGCCTGTTCCCCGGGACGAGTGCAGGGAGCTGATTATTTTATCGGCATCCTCAATACAGACAAATTCAGGAAACACTCCACGGCTGATAGCCGGGATCCGTTTTTCTGATAGTGTTCATTTCCTCTGCGGGAGGGGGGTGGGAGGGCGCAGAAAAGAACCAGTTGCTTCCTATTTTTTGAGGCTGTTTTGCACCGGTCGAAAGCCTGACGCAAGCAAAAAAATCTCCAAAAAACAAGATCGCCTTTCCCAGGTCCCGGGCACAGGGACGGGCGAACTCGGACACAGCCGGGGACCAGGCCCTCACCCCCACCCGCCTGGCCTCGTGGCGAGAGCCCGGGCTTTGGAGACACAGGACCTGGGTTCTAATCTGGGCCCTGTGGATAGAGCACGGGCCCGGCAGAGGCAGAAGGGCACGGGTTCTCATCCCGGCCCCACTACGTGTCCGCCGGGTGACCTTGGGCGAGGCGCTTCACTGCTCTGGGCCTCCGTTCCCTCGTCTGAAAAATGGAGATGCAGACCGTGAGTCCCATGTGGGACAGGGACTGTGTCCAACCCGATTTTGGCTGCTGGGTGACCTTGGGCAAGGCGCTTCGCCGCTCTGGGCCTCGGTTCCCTCGTCTGTAAAATGAGGATGCAGATTGTGAGCCCCACGTGGGACAGGGACTGTGTCCAACCCGATTTAGTCTGCTGGGTGACCTTAGGCGACACACTTCATTCGTTTGTTCATTCAATTGTATTTATTGAGCGCTTACTATGTGCAGAGCACGGTACTGAGAGCTTGGAATGTACAATTAGGCAACAGATAGAGACGATCCCTGCCCGATAACGGGCTCTCGGTCTAAACGGGGGAGACAACAAAACAAAACGGAGCAAAACAAAACAAGTAGTCTGGCGTCAATATCATATTGCTCTGGGCCTCGGTTCCCTCATCTGTAAAATGGGGAATGAGGCTGTGGGCCCCATCTGGGACTGGGACCGATTTAGTCTGCTGGTTGACCTTGGGCAAGGCATTTCACTTTTCTGGGCCTCGATTCTCTCGTCTGTAAAATGGGGAATTAGACTGGGGGCCCCACGTGGGACGGGAACTCTGTCCAACCTGATTTACTTGCATTACCCCAGCGCTTAGTACGGTGCTTGGCACACAGTAAGTGCTTTACAAATAAAATGCTACAATTATTATTATTATTATTATCCCGGCTCCGCCACTTGTCTGCTGTGCGACCCTGGGCAAGCCACTTCACTTTGCTGGGCCTTGGTTCCCTCATCTGTAAAATGAGGATTAAGACCATGAGCCCCAGGTGGGACAGGGACTGTGTCTGACCTGATTAGCTTGTATCTACCCCCCACAGAGCTTGGCACATAGTCAGCGCTTAACAAATACCAGGATTGTTCTTATTATTCTTAGTCTGGTCGGACCTCGGGCCTTAGCGCCCCGAGGCCTAGTCAGAGAGCAGAGCCCAGACTACGAGGAGCAGAGCGCAGAGCACAGAGTGCAGGCCGGACTGGGACGGCTGCCCTGGAAGGAACGGGCCAACTGCGGGGCCTGGGGGATCAGGGCTTAAAAGTGGGGCAAAAATTTAGCGGGGATGGGGACAGGGAGAGTCCAAGCTTCAGAAGGCCAGCAGGTGAGAAAACCACCATTGGGCTTTATCCAGTCCTGGTTGGAATTGGGACGTTTTGCCAGGGACCGGGGTGAGGTCCAGTCTCCCACTCGGACACAGCCCCACCAGTAGGCATTATTTGGCGACTGTGGTAACCGAAAAATGGGGTGGGGGTCGGGGGTTCAGTCCGAGGCAGGCGTTGAAACGGAAAGCCCCGGAGAGCGACTCCCAGGCTCCACTTCCTTCGGCTAGCGCAGGTCCGGCTCGGATGCCGGGGTCCCCGCTGGGAACCTTGGCTCGGGCTTCCCCATGTGGCCGTGGGCCGGGGCCCCGGGGGTGGGCAGGAAACACCAGGGCGGCCTGGAGGCGGTGATTCGGTGTGGGGGATGGACAGAGGGACCGGACTGAGCCCTCCATCCCCGGGCGGGGCCTGTGCGGGCCAGGTGGAGATGGGGAGAATTCCGGGCCGTGCCAGACACTCCAAGTCCTTCTCCTTTCCCGGGAGTTTGGGGGCCGCCTCCCCTTGAGATCCGATCCGTGGGCCCTGGGTGGTAATAATAATAATAATAATGATAATAATAATAATGATGTTATTTGTTAAGCATTTACTATGTGTCAAGCACTGTTCTAAGTGCTGGGGTAGATACGAGGTAATCAGATTGTCCCACGTGGGGCTTCACAGTCTTCATCCCCATTTTACAGATGAGGGAACTGAGGCACAGAGAAGTTAAGTGACTTGCCCAAATTCACACAGGTGCCAAGTGGCGGAGTCGGGATTAGAACCCGCGACCTCTGACTCCCAAGCCTGGGCATTACTCAATAAACTGCCGGGTACCCCCTCCCCCATCCCCAACCCTGGCCCCCAGCATGGCTCACCCTTTTTTGCCCTGGTAGCTACCTGGCTTCTTAACCCCTGCAGGCAGGGGGCCAAACCTACCCGATTACCTTATCTCTACCCCAGCGCTTAAAACAGTGCTTGGCATATAGTAAGCGCTTAACAAAAACCATCATCATTATTATTGTTAGTTCACTTCTCTGTGCTTGTTATCTCATCTGTAAAATGGGGATGAAGACTGTGAGCCCCACTTGGGACCACATGCTTTCCTTGTATCTACCCCAGCGCTTAGATCAGCGCTTGGCACCTAGCAAGGCTTAACACATGCCATCATTATTATTATTCTGACTTCACTTCTCTGTGCCTCAGTTATCTCATCTGTAAAATGGGGATTAAGTCTGTGAGCCCCACATGGGACAACCTGATTACTTTGTATCTCTCCCAGTGCTTAGAACAGTGCTTGGTGCATAGCAAGGCTTTACAAATACCATCATTATTATTATTATTATGACTTCACTTCTCCGTGCCTCAGTTACCTCATCTGTAAAAGGGGATGAAGACTGTGAGCCCCACGTGGGACCACCTGATTACCTTGTATCTACCCCAGTGCTTAGAACAGCGCCTGGCGCATAGCAAGGCTTAACAAATTCCATTATTGTTATTATTATTATTATTATAACCTCCGGGGTGCCCCTCCGGCCTCGACCACCCCGCGGAGATGGTCCGGAAAGCTCCCGCCTCGACTGGGCCGGGGTTTTTGTACTGGAAGCCTAGTCCGCGGACGAGCCAGGCGGGGCCCTGGGCGGGGTTCGGGGGTGGGCTGGGGCTGACCAGGTGCGTGCTGCCCCCCAGGGAAGCCCCTCCTGTGGAGCCCGTTCCTGCAGAGGCCGCTGCACAAGAGGAAGGGAGGCCAGGTGCGGTTCTCCAACGAGCAGACCGTCGAGCTGGAGAAGAAGTTCGAGACCCAGAAATACCTCTCTCCGCCCGAGCGAAAACGACTCGCCAAGATGCTGCAGCTCAGCGAGAGGCAGGTGAGCGCGGTCTTGTCCCCGCACCTCAGTGGCCAGAGCACGGGTGGCCGGAGCGGGGGTAGAGGTCGTGGGTTCTAATCTCCGGCTCTGCCGCTTGGCAGCTGTGTGGCTTTGGGCAAGTCGCTTCGCCTCCCTGGGCCTCAATTGTAAAATGGGGATTAAGGCTGTGAGCTGTAAGGCTGTGCCCCATGTGGGCCAACCTGATTACCTCGTATCTCCCCCAGTGCTTAACAATTACCATCATCATTATTATTATTATTACCAAAGGGCCTGAAACTGCCTCAGCCCCAGCCCCCTACCCCTACCTCACCCCTTACCCCTACCCCAGGCCTCTACCCCAGCCGTAGCCCCCTAGCCCAGCCCCTATCCCAGCTCCAGCCCCAGCCCCCTACCCCAGCTCCAGCCCCAGCAATAGCCCCACCCTGTACCCCAGTCCCAGCCCTAGCCCCCTACCCTGGGCCCTACCCCAGCCCCTACCCCAGCTCCAGCCCCAGCCATAGCCCCATCCTGTATCCCAGCCCTGGCCCCCTGCCCCAGTCCTAGCCGCCCAGCCCTAGCCCTCTATCCCAGCTCCAGCCCCAGCCCTCTACCCCAGCTCCAGCCCTAGCCCCCTACCCATTCATTCATTCATTTGTTCATTCATTCATTCGTATTTATTGCCCTAGCCCCCTCCCCCAGCCCCACGACACTCTCTCTTTCTCCTCCCTATTCCCCTAGGTCAAGACTTGGTTCCAGAACCGCAGGGCCAAGTGGAGGCGGCTGAAACAGGTACTAGGAGCAACCTGCCCGCTCCCCCCAACCCAACCCCCCCGCAGCCCCCTTCCCCAGCCCCTCCGGATCCCTCCCTAACCTAAAAAAAGTAAGAAAAATCCCAGTGCCCCTCCCCAAACCACCTCCCCCTTCCCGCCCCCCGGCCGTGGTGTTTATCCAGTTCCCTCGGGAGATAAAGTCAGGCCGGACACCCGGGGGTGGGGGAAGGGATGGACACACGGATAGAGAGGAGGAAGAGGAGGAGAAGGAAGAAGAGGAGAAGGAAGAAGAGGAAGAGGGGGAGGAGGAGCAGGAAGAGGGGGAGGAGGAGCAGGAAGAAGAGGGGGAGGAGGAGGAAGAAGAAGAAGAGAAGGAGAAGAAGAAAGAGGAGGAAGAGGTGAAGGAGGAGAAAGAGGAGGAGGAGGAGGAGAAAGAGGTGGAGGGGGAAGAGGAGAGTTGCCAGTCCTGGTCATTGATCTGGGTCCGATGCCAAGAGAACGGAGGAGTTTTCTTTTATTCGGTGTCGCATTTATTGAGTGTTTACTGTGTGCAGAGCACTGTACTAAATTCTTGGAAAGAACATTCAGCAACAGAGACAACTTATTCATACAGTCGTATTTACTGAGCGCTTACAGTGTGCAGAGCACTGTACTTAGTGCTTGGAAAGTACAGTTCAGCAACAAAGAGAGACAGTCCCTGCCCCCAATGGGCTCACAGTCTAGAAGGGGGAGGCAGACATCAAAACAAGTAGACAGGCGTCAATAACATCAATATAAAGAAATAGAATTAGAGATATAAATAGAATTATAGATATGGTTTTCTCTTCTGTTGCGGAGAAGCCTCGGAAAAATCCATTTTCTCACACAAGTGTGTGTGTGTGTGTGTGTGTGTGTAGGTGTGCATGAGTCGAGGGGCAAGTGTGTGGGTGTCTGTGTATTTGTGTGTGTGTGTTTGTGTTTGTGTGTGTGTCTATGTATTTATCTGCGAGTACGTGAAGGGGCCAGAGCATGTGGTTGTCTGTGTGTGTGGGGTGTGTGTGCATTTGTGTGTGTTTGTGCCCGGCTGGGAGTGGGAGCCAAGGTGTTAGGGCCAGCTGGGGTCTGTGTGCGAATGTGTTTTTGTCTTCATTCATTCATTCAATCGTATTTATTATTCTTGTGATTATGATTGTTATTGATTTGTATGCATCCGTAGTGTCTGGGCATCTGTGGGCTTGCGAGTCTGTGCAATGGTGTGCGTGTGTTGGGCTAGACATACGTTTGTGTGTGTATGCGCCTTTCTGTTCCTTCGCATTCCAGGGTGTGTATCCGTGTTTGTGCCTGTGAAACATTGTGTACTTGTGTTCGTGGCCACCTGTGAATCCATGGGAGCCTGTCTTTGCATTTCTGTGTGTGTGTACATGTGTGTCTTCTGGCCTGGGAGCCAGTTGTTAGGTAGGGATTGTCTCTATCTGTTGCCGAATTGTACTTCCCAAGCGCTTAGTACAGTGCTCTGCACACAATAAGTGCTCACTAAATACGATTGAATTAATGAATGAACGGAGATGTGCGTGTGTGTACACATCTCCTGAGCTCCCACGGGTGGACAGATCGGAGGAGGCCTTAATCCCACTCAGCCTCTTGGTGCGGGGTGGATTCCCTGGGATCCAGAAAGATTCCTTGGACACCAGGTTCATTCATTCATTCATTCTGTGCTATTTATTGAGCGCTTACCATCCACTGGGCCTCACTGCTTCCCTGCTTTCAAATTCTGGGTTTTAATTCCAGCTCCATGCATTCCCTGCTGTAAGACCTTGGGCAAGTCGTTACATCACTTTGTGCTTCGCTTTCCTCCCCTTTAAATTAACAACACTAAATACCTAGTCTCCCTCCTGCTTACGCTGTTAGCCTCTGTCGTGTACTTGTCAGCTGGGTGACTTTGGGCAAGTCACTTCACTTCTCTGTGCTTCAGTTACCTCGTCTGTAAAATGGGGATGAAGACTGTGAGCCCCATGTGGGACCACCTGATTACCTTGTATCTGCCCCAGCGCTTAGAACAGTGCTTGACATATAGTAAGTGTTCAACAAATACCATCAGTATTATTATTACAGATATAATCATATGTGCCATGGGGAAGGGAGGGAGGATGATGAAGGAAGGAGCAAGAAAGAGCGGCGCAGAAGGGAGTGGGAGGAGAGGAGCGCTCAATCAGTGAAGAGATGGACCTTCAGTAAGGGTTTGAAGCAGGGGGAAAGTCATTGCCTGTGGGATTTGGGGAGGGAGGGCGTTGTAGGCCAGAGACAGGAGCTGGGCGAGAGGTGGGCGCTGAGATAGACGAGATGGAGGGAGAGTGAGAAGGTTGGCATTGGAGGAGCAAAGGGTATGGACTGCATTATTGGAGAGGAGTAAGGTGTGGTAGAAGGGAGCAAGGCGATGGAGCCTCCTTTGGCCCCTGCACTGGCTTCTCTGCCGAGGGTCCTTCGGCCCCCCCCCCCCCCCCAGGCTGTGATCTTACAAGTGACCTCATCCTGACCTGTCACCTCCCGCGCAGGAGAACACACCCAGCGGCAAGAGGGAAGACCAGGACACGGAGCCAGACCCGCCCCTGGACCGGCCCCGGACCCCGAACCCGGACCGGGACCGTCCGGCCAGCCCCCGCGGACAGCGGCCGGACCCGAAGCCCTCAGATCGGGCTGTCTCCCCGGCCTCCCCGGCCCCGCCGTCTCGGGACGATCCGGGCTCGGAGGTGTCTGACGACTCCGACCAAGAGGTGGACATTGAAGGAGACAAAGGTCACCCAAGCACCGGTCACTAGCGGGGCTGCGGGGAAGATGTGATGCTAGCACTTTGGGAAAAGCCTCCTGTCCATCAGCCGGAGCTCCAAGTGCCCGGGGGACCCAGGAGGCAGAGAAGCCAGCGAGGGGATCGCCCCCAAGGCAGCGAGGACGGTCCCCCGTTCCCTGGGCGCGATGCCCCTCTGGCCCCCGGGAGGGTCCGGTACCGGCTTGGCCCACGCCCTGACGT
Source organism: Ornithorhynchus anatinus (assembly GCF_004115215.2). Taxonomy (NCBI): domain Eukaryota; kingdom Metazoa; phylum Chordata; class Mammalia; order Monotremata; family Ornithorhynchidae; genus Ornithorhynchus; species Ornithorhynchus anatinus. The sequence goes on along the minus strand of NC_041730.1, from coordinate 47,836,159 downwards.
CTGAGGATGCGGCCCCCCAAGTCGCAATTTTAGGGACCACCCCCCAGGGGCTGTGGGAAGCAGGGGAGACACCTCGGCTTCGGGAAGGAGCCCGAGAAGATCCATGGTTGGGAATGGGCGCAGGGAAGTCCTCCGGGGGTTCTCTGGAATTCCCCCGGGGTCCAGCGCCTCCCAAATCCAGGGCCCAGGACCTCTTTCGTACCTGCCTGCGCGTCGTCTTTTAGGAGCCCTGGGTTTTACAATCTTTATAGCGCGGGCTTTTGCAGTCTTGATAAGAGCTGGGTTTTTTTTTACCGTTTTTATAGCGCGTGTTTTTACAATCATTATAGCGCTGATTTTCACAGCCTTCGGCCTTATGGTTTATTATTTTTCTCATTGAAGCGTGGGATTAGAACCCAGCTCCAGCACCTGCGAGGTCCGGCGAGGGGCCTCCGGATCGCGGCCGGCGATATGGACACTGGTGGCCGCTTCTTCGGACAGCCCAGAGGGTCCCCGGCCTAGTCTGACCCATGGGCAGAGAACAGAAGTATTCGCTGTGGGTTTCTTTACCTCCTCACTCTTCCCCATGACTGCCGGTCCTGTCCCAGAAAAATCCACGACCCAGTTCTGGGGGGTGGCCCATTCCCCTTCACCATTTGCTCAGGGCCGGGCCGGACCGGCCAGGGGTAGATGACCACCGGACCATGGTGGGCAGCACGGGAAGACCTCCGTTAAGGCTCCCGGCGAGCAGGGTACAGGACTAGACACTTTAGGACCATTCATTCATTCGATCGTACTTAAAGAGCACTTACTGTGTGCAAAGCACTGTACTAAGCACTTGGGAGGGCACATTATAACAACAAACAGATGCATTCCCTGCCCACAGTGAGCTGACAGTCTAGAGGGGGAGAAGGACATTAATAAAAATAAACAAATAACAGACATACACATACGTGTATATATATACATATAAAGACATACACACATATATATGCATACATGTTCCTCCCCTTCTGCAGTCTGATTGGCACAACTGGGCAGCACACTCCAGCACACTCTTGCTTTGCGCTCCCTAGCAAATCGCCACCTGGCACACTCTGACTTGGCTCTCCTGGCCGAGCACGTACCCTGACAGACTCGGGCACACTTCGGCTTGGCGCACACCCTGGCCTGATGTACCTTGGTGCACCCTAGCCTGGCTCACTTTATCCAGGCATGCTCCGACACAGCCTGGCACACTTGGGCTTGGCACATCCCAGCCCCCCAGCATACCTCCTGACACATTCCGGCCCATCCGATCTTGGAACCCACCCTGGCATACCGTGTTCTAACACCCCCTGACCAGGTACACCTAGTGCACTCAGACAGGGTACACTGTTTCGGCATTGCCTGGGACACCCTGGCGTCAAACACCCAGGTACACCTGACCACACCCCAGGCATATTCCCTGGCACACTTCACCCCGCAACGCCTGACTGGTACGCCCTGGCACGGATCAATCTGGCATATCCCATCCTGGTATACTCAGCCTAGCACACCCTCTGGCATACCAGCCCGGCCACCCTGGCTCGGGTTGGCCTGGTTTATTCTCACTGGTCTCAGTGCTCTGTTGCCCATTCCCGGCCCCTTCTTGGGGCTGGGCCAGGATCCACCCCCCGCGTTCAGCCTGGGTGGTTAGCCGGTCGATGCTCGGGGGCCACCTGCTTCTCTCCAGGTTAAAAAAGAGTGGTTATAGTTTGGATTTCTGCCTGTCCACCTTTTCCTCTTTCACCCTCTGGCGTGGGACCCTCAACACCTGTTCTGGGGAGGTGGGGGAGGGACAGCGGTTCCCATCAGGTTGTCTCCGCCACTGGGGTTCTGAGGCTCATGAGGAGGGACGTCTTCCCGGGAGATCAGCCCCAGCCCCCCTGCCCTTCTCACCTCCCCCATGCTCCTTCCGGGGGCTCGGAATTGGGTGGGGCTGGGTCTTGCCATCTGCAGTGGGAGAGAGAGAGTTGCATCATATCGCCTCACAGAGGGCAAAGGTCAGAATCAGTGTAAGACTGAAATGGGGACTGGCCCTTTCTTTTTTTGGGAGTAAAATAAGTCTGTGGGCTTTTGCTGGATCCAAGCCATTCCTAAAGCTGCCTGGGGAGTCAGAGGACCTGGGTTCTAATCCCTGCCCCGCCACTCGTCTGCCAGTCACTTCACTTCTCCTGTGCCTTAGTTCCCTCATCTGCAAAATGGGGATTCAATACCTGATCTCCCTCCTACTTAGAATGTGAGGCCCGGGGGGACCTGATGATCTTGCATTTACCTCAGGGCTTAGGACGGAGAGGAGGCTTTATGGGGAAGTGTGAGGGGATCTGGGAGAAACCAGGGAATGCTCCTATAACACGGAAGTTGTGTTATTGTGGCTCAGTGGAAAGAGCCCGGGCTTGGAAGTCAGAGGTCATGGGTTCGAATTCCGGCTCTGCCACTCATCAGCTGTGTGAGTGTGGACAAGTCACTTAACTTCTCTGTGCCTCAGTTACCTCATCTGGAAAATAGGGATTAACTGTAAACCTCTCGTGGGACAACCTGATTACCCTGTATCTACCCCAGCGCTCAAAACAGTGCTCTGCACATAGTAAGCGCTTAACAAATACCAACATTATTATTATTGAGGAATTTCATGGCATGGGAAAATCACCTGGAATCAATAGGAGTTAATGAGTCTAGGGGGTAGATAGGTCTACTGATGGTCTCGACTAACATTTTGCAATTCAAATTCCTACATTATTGTGTTCACCATGATCAGAGTCCTTTAACTTTTGCCAGTTGTTCTTATTTTCCTGTATTAAATATTGTAAAGGTGTGAAAACACCAAGAAAAAACAAGTCCTCTTTGGTGCAGTACGATAAGACTGAAGAAGGGCCCAGGGCAGCAAGCAGACTCCCGCCTGGACCAATGACCTGCTTGTGCACAACTTCTTCTTCCTACACCACATCTGCTCATGCCATGGATCGAGTTATACCAGGACAGACTCAGTTAGGATGAAGAATCTTCCCGAATTCTTCCATCTTCCATTGCATTAGATCCAAATCCTTCAGGGAAAACACACGCTCTAGCAGAAATGTGTCCAATCTGGGAGGTACAAGCTTTCATTTATTCATTCATTCAGTCGTATCTATTGAGCACTTACTGTGTGCAGAGCACTGTCCTAAACACTTGGAAAGTACAAAGGAGCAAATAAAGCGAAACAATCTCTGCCCACAACAGGCTCACAGTCTGGTGCGGTGGGGGAGACAGGCATCAATACAATTAAACAGGCATCAATATAAATAGATAGAATGTATTTATTTAGAAGCTGGTAAATGACAGTTCTGGGTAGTAGAGGGAAGTTCAGGACTGTTCAGGCAGATGTACGGTGGTGCAAGATGGTAATGATGGTATTTATTAGGTGCTTACTATGTTCCAAGACTATATGCTAAGTGCTGGGATAGATACAAGACATTCAGGTTGGACACGGTCCCTGCCCCCCTTGTGGCTCGCAATCTAAGTCAGAGGAAGGAGGACTGAATTCCCATTTTCTCCTAGACTGTGAGCTTGTTGCGGGTTGAGATCTGATATCGTACTCTCCCAAGTGCTTAGAACTGTGCTCCACACACAGCAAGCACTCAAATAATACCAAGAAGCAGCGTGGCTCAGTGGAAAGAGCACGGGCTTTGGAGTCAGAGGTCATGGGTTCGAATCCCAGCTTGGCCACTTGTCAGCTGTGTGGCTTTGGGCAAGTCACTTAACTTCTCGGTGCCTCAGTTACCTCATCTGTAAAATGGGGATTACGACTGTGAGCCCCACATGGGACAACCTGATTCCCCTGTGTCTACCCCAGCGCTTAGAACAGTGCTCGGCACATAGTAAGCACTTAACAAATACCAACATTATTATTATTATTACCATTGATTTACAGATGGCACAGTATAATGCAGAATAATACAAGATGGTACCGGGTGACATAGATGGTAAAGGGAAGCACAGGACTGAATAGGCGGGTACAAGGTGGAATAGGGAAATATTGGGCAGTACAGACCAATAAAGACTGGTACAGGCTGACCTATCAACATCATCGATAGTATTTATTGAGCACTTACTCTGGGCAGAGTGCAAGATATGTTCCCAAATGCACTCCGTGCCTGGGGGAATGAGTACCCAAGTGCTTTGGTGACAGAGGAAAACTGAAATGGCAGTAGGGAACAGGATGGGGAGATGGGTGATTGATTAATCAGGGAAAGCCTCCTGGAGGAGGTGTGATTTCACAAAAACTTTGAAGATGGGGAGGGAGCTTCAGGAAGGAGAGAGAGTGTGAGCAAAAGGTTGTCAGAGAGGCAAGAATGAGGCACAACCCGGGGTATAATAGGAGAGGAGCGAGGATAAGTAATAAGGAGGGGCCTGAAAGTAGAACCTTGTATCTAGTGGTCAGGAGTTCCTGCTTGATGTGGAGAAGAACGGTCAACCTTTGGAGGTTTTTGAGGACTGGGGAACGAGTGTAAAATGCTGCTTTACTCAAATGATCTGGGCAGCTTGAGTGAAGGATGGACCAGAGACCGGAGAGGCTGGAGGCAAGAAGGACTGAGGGGAGGCTGATGTAGTAGTTGGGTCGGGGGAGGAAAAGCGCTTGTACCAGCAGGGTGGCGGTTTGGGCAGAGAGGAAGAGGCCGAGGCTGGAGTTGCTGAAAAGAAAGAATTGAAAGGATTGGGTGACTGGCTGAAAATGTAGCTGATGAGAGAGGGAGGAGTCTAAAAGAGCAACGATATCCAGGTGGTCGGCTTGAGAGATGGGGAGGATGGTGGTATTGTCAACAGTGATGGGAAAGTTAGAAGTTGCAGGTTGACTAGGGGGAAGTACAAGAAAGTTCAAGGCTGTAAGCACCATGGCCTAGGGGAAAGTATGGGCCCGAGAATCAGAGGACCTGGGTTCTAAGCCCTGCTCTGCCACTTGTCTGCTGTGTGACCTTGGGCAAGTCTATGTTTGTTGTTGAATTGTACTTTCTAAGCGCTTAGTACAGTACTCTGCACACAGTAAGCGCTCAAAAAAATGATTGAATGAGTGAATGAATTCATTTAACCCCTCCTGTGCCTCAGTTCCCTCATCTGCAAAAAGGGGGTTCAGTAGGATTCTCTCTCCTACTTAGAATGTGAGCCCCATGTGGGACCCGGTTATCTTGGCTCTTCCCAGTATTTAGTGTAGTGCTTGGCATGTAGTATGCACTTAAATGCCACAGGTTGTTATACAAGGTGTAACCAAGGTGGTAGAGAAAGAAATAGGGTGGTACAGGCTGTCTGGGCAGGAAAAGGAAATACAGGTGGAACAAGGTGATTTAAGCTGGTATAAGATGATATACGGTATTCATTCAATAGTATTTATTGAGCGCTTACTATGTGCAGAGCACTGTACTAAGCGCTTGGAATGAATAAGTCGGCAACAGATAGAGACAGTCCCTGCCGTTTGACGGGCTTACAGTCTAATCGGGGGAGATGGACAGACAAGAACAATGGCAATAAATAGAGTCAAGGGGAAGGTAGTACAGCCTGCTCTATGGAGGTACAGGTTGTTACAGGGTGAAAGACTGATTCTGAGTAGTACAGGCGGATACAAGGCAGTACAGACTGGTACAGACTGGTACAGGCAGATTCGGTGTAGGACAGGGTTGGTACGAGGCAATATAGGCTGGTAGAGGATGGTACAGGCAGATTCAGAGTAGTACAGGCTGGTGAAGGGCGGTATATGCAGGTACAGGGTTGTACAGGTGGATTCAGTATAGGACAGGTTGGCACAAGGCAGTCTAAGCTGGTGCAGGGTGGTACTGATGAATTCAGAGTAGCACAGAGTGGCACAAGACTGTCTAGGCTGGTACAGGGTGGCACAGGCAGATTCAGAGTAGTACAGGTTGGTACAAGCCAGTAGAAACAGGTAGAAGGTGGTGGAGGTGATGCAGAGTACTCTGCTGAGTGAACTTGGGCAAGTCACTTCACTTTTCTGTGCCTCAGTTCCCTATCTGTAAAATGAGGATTAAACCTATGAGCCCCACGTGGGACAGGGACCATGTCCAACCTGATTTCCTTGGATCCACCCCAGTGCTTAGTACAGTGCCTGGCACACAGTAAGGGCTTAACAAATGCCATAATAACAATAATTATTATTACAAGGCAGTATGGGTAGATACAGGGTGGTAGAGGTGGATTCAGTGTCGGACAGGTAATAGAGGGCTGGTACAGGCTTGATATACGGTGGTCCCGGCTGATACGGGACGATAGGAACTGATTTGGGTCCATCCGGGCCGATCCAGAACAGTAGATGCTGATACAGGGTGGTACAGACCACTTCAGGGCAGTATAGGCCTCCGGGATTCCTGAAAGTCAGGAATTGTCCGGTGAAATTCAGCTCCCTTGGAGGGAATTCTATCACCTGGCAAGTTTTTCTCTTTTAAAATCTCCCAACTCCTCCCCCTCGTCCTCCTCCTCCTCTGCTGCCCGAAACACCGAAGAGAGGATGTCTGGGGAGGGAGTCCATCTGAAGAAGTGGCCGGTGCCGAGCGGAAGCCCAACTGGGCTCCAAAGGGACTCCGGCCCCCCGCGGTGGGCTCTGGCCCGATAGCCTGGCATACCGCAATCCAAGCATTTTTTATTTGTTTGTCTGTTGGCTATTTAATGTTGAACCAGTATGGATGACCTTTAGCGCACAACTCCGTTCTTGTTTTTAACTCTTTTATCAGGAGATTCAACTCGAAAACGTTTATCATTTAGCAGAAAGACAAACAGAAAAGCACATTTTTGTAAGCAAAACGTTAATGATTGGAAGAATTGCCCTAATTTCAGGATGACAGTGTGTGATTAATCCTTTCGGTCATGTACTTGTAGTTGAAGTCATTCAGTTCGTTGGTCTTTGATATTCAGAACCCTGTCTAACCCAATGAGGTATTGATTGGGCTGAATAATGTACTTTGACTCTTTAAACAACATTCACTTTGGGAGATTACAAAATTGGTGAGGAGTGATTTCCGTGCCAGGGGAATGCACGAGGCGGGGGGTGGCAAGGGGCCACGGCCATGGCCACGGCCTGGCTTCAGGGGGAGGCCCCGGGATGTGTGTCTCTGGATTGTGAGGCCCTGAGGTGTGTAGGCAAGGGGTGTGTGTCTCCAAGGTGTGTGACTTCCCAGTGTGGTGGCCCAGGAGCAGGTGGTCCTGGGGGCGGTCTGTGACTTCAGGGGGTGTGATGCCAGGATGTGGGCTCCGGGGAGTGTGGCTCTGGAGTTTGTGGCCCCAGGGTGTGTGGCCCCGGGTTGTGTAGTGCCAGGAATGTGGCTCCAGGGTATGGATTTCCAGGAGGAGAAGATGTGTGGCTCCGGGGAGGTGAGGGGCAGGGTTGTGTGTGACTCCAGGTGGGTGTCTCTGGGATGTGGATCGTCAGGTTGTGTGTCTCCAGGATGTGTTGCCCTAGGGGTGTGTCTCCTGGGTGTGTGGCCTCAGGGTAAACGGCTCTGGAACGGATGGCCCTGGAGAAGCGTGTTCCCAACCTCCCTGCAGGGCCGGGTATCGCCCCTGCGGGCCTGTGACTCATGGATTTTGTGGGGCCCCCATGTGATACGGACATTTTTCATTTATTGAGAAGCAGCATGGCCTAGTGGAAAGAGCCCGGGCTTGGGAGTCAGAGGTCGTGGGTTCGAATCCCGGCTCTGCCACCTATCTGCTGTGTGACTTTGGGCAAGTCACTTAACTTCTCCGTGCCTCAGTGACCTCATCTGTAAAATGGGAATTAAGACTGTGAGCCCTGATAACCTTGTATCTATTTCAGCGCTTAGAACAGTGCTTGGCACGTAATAAGCGCTTAACAAATACCGTCATTATTATTATTATTATTCAATTGTATTTATTGAATGCTTAGAGTGTGCAGAGCACTCTATCAAGCCCTTGGGAAAGTACAATACAGTAATAAACAGATACATTCCCTGCCCACAACAAGCATTCTGCCGGGAGGGTATGACGGCATGGGAACGGTCACTCCAGCTTCACTGATTTGTATCTGGTGAGGCGGAGGAGTCTCCCTCATCCCTACACTGGGTCCTCCTGACCTCTCTGCCTGAGCCCAGAAGGACTGATCGCTCTGAGGATGGGGGATAGGCTCCAACCAACGCTGCCCCTGAACAATCGCTAATGAGGAAACTGGCATGTTTGGTCTCAGGGGCCAAGGTTATCTTGTGGGACTCAGAGCTGGCAGAACTCTCTTCCGATCAGCTCTCTCACAGCTCCTGAGCAGTTGAGGGTACTGCTCTCCTGCAGCCCTTGCACGCTGGGATATGGTACTCCCTCCCTCAATCGTATTTATTGAGCGCTTGCTGTGTGCAGAGCACCCTACAAAGTACAATATAACAATAAACAGATGCATTCCCTGCCCCCAAGGAGCTCACAGTCTAGGGGGGAGACAGACGCCAATCTAAATAAATAAATGACAGATCAGTACATAAGTGCCGTGGGGCTGGGAGAGGCGATGAATAAAGGGAGCAAATCAGGGCGACGCAGAAGGGAGTGGGAGAAGAGAAAAGGGGGGCTTAGTCAGGGAAGGCCTCTTGGAGGAGATGGGACAGAGATGGAAGTGAGGCTTTGAAGAGGCGGGAGAGTCATTGTCTGTCGGATTTGAGGAGGAAGGGATTGTCTGTTGGATTTGAGGAGGGAGGTCTTGGGGTTTTGGCTTCCACGGTGGTCTTTGTGGTCCTCTTCCATGCTGTCCCCCTAAGGCTAGAGCTGCAGGGAGAGGAGGGTGTTCTGCCATTGGAGAGGAAATAATTAGGAGACATTCTCCATCTGGCTATAATAATAATAATAATGTTGGTATTTGTTAAGCGCTTACTATGTGCCGAGCACTGTTCTAAGCGCTGGGGTAGATACAGGGTAATCAGGTTGTCCCACGTGAGGCTCACAGTTAATCCCCATTTTACAGATGAGGTAACTGAGGCACAGAGAAGTTAAGTGACTTGCCTACAGGCACACAGCTGACAAGTATGCCTGAGGGTGGCTATTGGCTGGTGGGGAGAGCTGGGTGACAGCTCACGTGGCTAGGGACCTCACTGTGCTTGTTTTGGGGGGCCCTTAGCTTGGAGTCCCTGGAGTTCATCCCCTGACTTAATCCTCCTGGGGTGGTCTGGATTCATTCATTCATTCAATAGGATTTATTAAGCACATACTATGTGCAGAGCACTGTACTAAGCACTTGGAATGTACAATTTGGCAACAGAGACAATCCCTGCCCAATGACGGGCTTACAGTCTAATGGGGGGAGACAGACGGACAAAAACAAGACAACATAATCACGATAAATAGAATCAAAGGGATGTACACCTCATTAACAAAATATGGATCAGCCCGACTCAAAATTGGGGTCATCTGATAGCTCTAAAATCAGACTCGCGTGTGTCATAGAATGCACAGGTTGCCACAGGGCACTCGGGTACTTTTCAGGTTCTCTGCACCAAGTAATAATAATAATAATAATAATAAAGATGATAAGGAAAAGAAGAATTTTATTTGTTAAGTGCTTACTATGTGCCAGGCACTGTATTAAGTGCTGAGGTGGATACAAACAAATCAGGTTGGACACAGTCCCTGTCCCACATGGGGCTCACAGTCTTAATCCCCATTTTGCAGATGAGGTCACTGTGGCCCAGAACAGTGAAGTGACTTGACCAAGGTCACACGGCAGGCAAGTGGCAGAGCTGGGGTGGGAACCCAGATCCTTCTGACTCCCTGCCTGTGGTTTATCCACTATGCCATGCTGCTTCTCAAGTGACCTGACAGAGGGCATTTTTCAAGCCATTGACACCCAAGCGGCATCTAATGGGCCAGTGGTTAATGGAGGAGCATCAGCCATTTCAGGGTTGGCATCCGTCTTCCCCCTCCCTGTATCCTTTTGGGGGCAACAGGCCAGGCTTGGCTCTAACCCTAACCTAATCCAGCTTCCTGGTGTATCCATCCTCCATCCCCAGATGGTTTTGTTTTTACGAGGGAAGGGATGAGAGAAATTTGCTTTGAATAACTGAAGGTTCTTTGGAATGTTCAGGCTTAACTTTTTTTTTTAATGGAATTTGTTAAGCGCTTACCAGGTGCCTGGCACTGGACTAACAGCTGGGGTAGATACAAGCTATTGGGACTCACGGCCTTAATCCCCATTTTACAGATAAGGTAATGGAGACCCAAAGAAGTGATGTGACTTGCACAAGGTCCAAGGCAGATGAGTGGCGGAGCAGGGTTTAGAAACCAGGTCCTTCTGACTCCCAGGCCCTTGCTCTGTCCTGTCTGCTGTGTGACCTTGGACAAGTCACTTAACTTCTCTGTGCCTCAGTTACCTCATCTGTAAAATGAGGATTGAATCCGTGAGCCCCACGTGGGACAGAAACTGTATCCAACCCTATGTGCTTGTATCCACCCCAGTGCTTAGTACAGTGTCTGGCAGATAGTAAGTGCTTAAAAAATACCATTATTATTATTATTATCTGCTAGGTCATGCTGCGTCTCTACTTACTTCTCTATTTACTCTGTTTTATTTTTATTTATTGTGAAGGGGGCTGGGATCCCGGCTCTGCTGTAGTTTTTCTCCACCTGGGGTCCTCCAGCTGTTTTCCCTCCCGCAGAAGGATACCTGGAGCACCAGGACGAGAATCTAGTTGTCCCTCAACAGCCAAAAGCTGGGGCTGATTTTGCCCGGTCTCCGTAAGCAGACCTCATCACCTCTCCCTAGTTCCGATAAAGAGCTTCCTCTTCTCATCCCTCTCCCCCACCCCAGTCTCCCTACCCCGACCTGGGTCCCCAGACCCAAGGGACCTGACATTTTCTGGCTTGGTTCTTGATTCTGGACTGATTGAGCCAATCTGTAATAATGATAGCAATAATAATAGTAGAAGTAGCACTTGTTATTATGTTGGTATTTGTTAAGTGCTTACTATGTGCCGAGCACTGTTCTAAGCGCTGGGGTAGACACAGGGGAATCAGGTTGTCCCACGTGGGGCTCACAGTCTTAATCCCCATTTTACAGATGAGGTAACTGAGGCACCGAGAAGTTAAGTGACTTGCCCAAAGTCACCCAGCTGACAAGTGGCCGAGCCGGGATTTGAACCCATGACCTCTGACTCCCAAGCCCGTGCTCTTTCCACTGAGCCACGCTGCTTCGCTTTTAAGCGCGTACTATGTGCCAAGCACTGTTCTAAGCACTGGGGTAGATACAAGTTAATCAGATTGGACACAGTTCCTGTTCCACTTACAAGAGCTTACAATCATCCCGATAATCTTGTAACTACCCCTGAGTTTAGTACAGTGCCTGGCACATAGTAAGCACTTAACAAATACTGCAATAATTCTTCTCCTTCTCCTTCTTTCTCCTTCTTCTCCTTCTCCTTCTTCTCCTTCTCCTCCTCCTCCTTCTTCTCATTCTTCTCCTCCTTCTCTGCCTTCTCCTCCTTCTCCTCTCCTCCTTCTCCTCCTTCTTCTCCTTCTCCTTTTCCTCCCCCCTCCACTTCCTCCTCCCCATCCTTCTCTCCTTCCTCCTTCTCCTCCTCCTCCTCTTTCTACTCCTTTTCCTCCCCCCTCCTTCTCCTCCTCTCCCCCTCCTCCTTCTCCCATTCCTCCTTCTTTTCCTTCTTCTCCTGTTCCCTTTTCCTCCTCCTCATTCTTGTCCCAAATTTCTTCCATTCCTTCTTGTCCTCTCCCTTCCCCAGCCCTGTTCCTGACTTGGCAAGGGGGGCTTAGAATGTGATCCCCTGGGGGGGATGGGCTGAAGGCTGATCTTGCAGACTCCTTGAACCCTGAACCCCCTCAAGCCAGTCCTATCATGAAAGATGGCCACTAGACCCTATGGCCAGACAGGACCACTGTCTGAGCAGCCTGCTCTTCTTTTCCGGAACCGGGGATGGACTCTCTGTCCATCCAATATGTTCTGACTGATTCTCCCCTTGGGTCCAGAAGAGTTCCCTCTGCCCACCCCGATTCTCCAGGGCCTGGTCAAAATCAGGTACCCACAGGTCCTTGTGGGTCTTAGCTAGTAAGCAGTAGAATAATCAATCATTCAATCAACTGGTGGTATTTATTGAGAACCTAGTGTAGAGCACTGTACTAAGTGCCTGGGAGAGTACACCAGAAAGAAAACACTTGGACCTTGCCTTCAGGGGGAAACCGAGAAGCAATGTTGCCTAGTGGATAGAGCTCGGTTCTGGGAGACAGAAGAACCTGAGTTCTCACCCTGGCTCCAACCACTTGTCTGCTGTGTAACATCGGACAAGTCACTTAACATCTCTTTGGCTCAGTTCCCTCATCTGTCAAATGGGGATTAAGACTGTGAGCCCTAGGTGGGACATGGACTGTGTCCAATCTGATTAGCTTTTATCTACCCCAACGCTTAGAACAGTGCCTGACACATAGTAAGAGCTGATCAAATGCCATTAAAAAAAAAGAAAAAGGCAGATATAAATTACTTCCACATAGTGAGATAACACTGAAGAAAAAGGATACCCATCAGGTAGTAGTCAGAGATTGTCAGGATGAAATAGCTGAATAAGTAATTGAATGTACAATTGATTAGACATAAATGCTAAGGATCTGTCCAGAGACATAAGCACTGTTGGGTTGGTGTGATTTAGAGCATTGGGAATTAATCAGGGGAGACTCTTTGGAGGAGATAGGATTTTAGGAGCATTTGATGTCAGGGAGAGCCGGCGTCCGGAGAACTGAGAGTATCTTATTTTTCTATGCAGAATACTCCGGACCATAAGCTTGTTCCTAGGCCGTAAAGCTCATCACGGGCAGGGAACATATCTGCTAATTCTGTTGTACTCCCCCAAGTGCTTAGTACAGTGCTCTGCACATAGTAAGCACTCATTAAATATCACTGAAGGAGTGGCTGTTGGAAATTTTAGAATGAAATTTCAGGGTGATATTCTTTAACTTCTGTTCAGATCATTCCCTTTATTGTTTTTTGATTTATCGCTGTAATTACATTACACTTCCCATAAGGGTAACTAATAAGTGTATTTGGAGATCTCTATCTAGATCTATATCCTTTGAAAAAAAGAGGTAAAGTAAATTTAAGGTGTAATTATCGTTAGTATTGTTATCACTATCACAATATTATCATCGACGTCTGCCAGCAGAGAATCCAGGGTTTAAAAAGATTCTGAACATTTTTCATCAATTACAAAACTATAAACCTAATTCCAGGGTAAACACTGCCTGTTAAATACACCGTGACTCAGAGCCTGATTTTCCTTAGCTGCTTATGGAATCTGCATTACTCCAGACTTTCCATTATTTGCAAATTATACCAGACTAATTGGCTAAATGCTTTAAAAATGGATCCTGAGTGCTGGTTAGAAGCACAGAGGAAGTGGTTTCTTAGACACTGCTGCCCACACATTGATTTGATAGCAGGCAGACAGGTAAAGAGCGAGGGTTGGCTACGGTGATGTATGGAGCTGTTGATTGTTTAATTGAAGGTAAAATTTTTAGCTTCACTAGTCAATTACCTGATATCATTTTTTTCCTGAAGCAGCTGCCCCCTGTTTTGATGTTATTTCAGGCATTAAGAAAAACACTTTGCTAATGGAAATTAGGGAATGCAAACATGTGGGTCCTTCCTGCGCTCTGGTTAGTAGCAGTGGTCTGAAGTACTTCACGAAGAGTTCCTTTTCCAGAATATTCTGCTTTCATAAAAATTTATAAAAAGTCCTCATTTACCAAACTGTAGTCATAGCTGGCTTGGGCCAAACTCAAACTAGGGAGTGGGAATCTGGTTGGCTCTTTCAGTTCATTCGAGCTGGAAGAAGAGGAGAGTTTGCCAGGTTTTCTAAGTGAGAAATCGAATGCAGGATATGGTAGAAGAATCATTTCTGTCGGTTACTCTAGATTCTTTTGCCCTCTTCCCACTGAGCCCCTGGAAATTCAGTAGAGAGAAGACCCAATTACCTATCATCTTAGACTTCTTCCTCGAGCTGGTCCAATAATAATGATAATTATTATCGCTGGGTAATAATAATGATAATAAAAATAACATTTGTCAAGCCCTTACTCTGGGTCCAAGCACTGTTACTAAATACTAGGATAGGATAGATACAAGACAAACAGGTCAGAAACAGTCCCTGTCTCACATGGAGCGGGAACACCTTTTCCTACTGAATAGGAATTCCTCCCCCTATTGAATGCCCTCTTCGCAGATGAGGAAACTGGGGCACAGAAAAATTAAGTGACTTACCCAAGGTCACACAGCAGCTAAGTGGTAGAAACCCACTGTCCTGCGTCTCAACAGCAGAGAGGCCCAATGGGGACGGCAGAGTTGACCGCACCCCCATGGGCAGGGTTTCCGATTATATATTAGAAATTATTCATTTTAGTGTCGGTCTTCCCCCTTTAGACTGTAAGCTCACTGTGGGCAGGGTACGCGGCAGCTAACTCTGTTGTATTTTATTTTCCCAAGCGCTTAGAGCACTGCTCTGCAAATAGTAAGTGCTCAATAAATACCACTGATGACGATGATGATGACCTCTCCAAGCAGTTTACCCTGATGGTGCATGTCATGGTGTCTTAGGACTGTGGTTTAGTAGCTCACAGGTGGGACAATGGGCAAGTTGGGGGGATCTTCATCATAGTGATGCCCCCAGATTAAACTGGAGTGTGGACGGGGGCACCAGTCCAGATCTGGGGCTTTCCTTAGCCTAGTGTGGAGTTCTAGTGACATTCTGCTGCTCAAGCAATCAATCAACCAATAGTATTTATTGAGCAACTGTTGGGGGCAAAACTAAGCCCCTGGCAGAGATCATTAGGGGTAGAAAAACGATCTCTGTCCACAAGAAGCTTACCATCTAACAGGACAAGCAGTGTGGCCTAGTGGAAAGAGCGGGCCAGAGAGCCGGGGGACTTGGATTCTAATCCCAGCTCTTCCACATGTCTGCCAGGTGACCTTGGGTAAATCGCTTAACTTCTCTATGCCTCAGTTAACTCATCTGTAAAATGGAGGTTAAATCCTCCTCCCTCTGATTTAGACTATGAGCCCCAAATGGGACACGGACTGTATCCAACCTGATTATCTTGTGACTATCCCAGTTCTTAGTCTGGCACAGAGCAAGTGGAACAAGTACCAGTAGAAAGGAGGTGGGGGAGAGAGATGTAAAATAATTTACCCATTGGAGAAAGTGCTCAAGCAGTGGAGCATGTAAACGGCCATGTGGTAGTGTCATAGTATTATTAATAGAGTATTCGTATTAGTAGAAGTAGTAATAATAGAGTAATAGTAATAATAATAGTAATAATATTTGTGGAGTACCCATTTGGTGCAAGTCACTGTACTAGGCCCTTGGGAAGTGGAGAATAAAGAAGTGACTTGTTCCCCGGAGGCAATCATAAAGATATGGACGGGAGTAGTCAAAATAAATAAATCAAGGTATAATTGAATAAACAAATATATATATGAGTGCTGAGGAGAGGTATCAATACATTCATAAGTGCTAGAGTTGACTGATGGGTTTATGTGGCCTAGAGTGCTGGGAAATTAATCGGAGAAGGCTTCCTGGAGGAGGAGGGATTTTAGGAGGGGTCTGAAGGTGAGAAGAACTGAGGTCTGCTTGATTTGGGAAGCTGGAGGGGTTCCAAGCTGGGAGAACACAGCGAGGATGGGGATGGAGAGGGTCAGTGGAGACCAAACTACAGCTAGAAAGGGTACGTAAAAGAGTGCAACCAGAGATCGTGAAGGCGAAAGTGCTGTGATAATGGTTGAGAGGGTGATGATGATAGTATTTGTTAAGTGCTTACTATGCGTCAAGCACTCTTCTAAGTGCCGGGGTAGATACAAGTTTGTTGCCCACAATGAGCTTACAGTCTAAAGAGGTAGATGGAAATTAATATAAATAAGTCATTTCTAATCAGACAATCATATTTATTGAGTTCTTACATGTGTAGGGCACAGTACTATGTGTTTGGGAGAGTATGGCACTACAATATAACAGACACGTTCCCTGTCCGCAAGGAGCTTACAGTCTAGAGGAAGAGAAAGACATTAATATAAATAAATAAGTTAATAATAATAATGTTGGTATTTGTTAAGCGCTTACTATGTGCCGAGCACTGTTCTAAACGCTGGGGTAGACATAGGGGAATTAGGTTGTCCCACGTGGGGCTCACAGTCTTAATCCCCATTTTACAGATGAGGGAACTGAGGCCCAGAGAAGTTAAGTGACTTGCCCACAGTCACACAGCCGACAAGTGGCAGAGCTGGGATTCGAACTCATGAGCCCTGACTCCAAAGCCCGTGCTCTTTCCACTGAGCCACGCTCCTTCTCCGTTACAGATATGCACACACATAAGTGTGGTGAGGTTGAGGATGGGGCAAATATCAAATGCCCAAAGGTCACAGATCCAAGCCATGAGACGATGCAGAAGGGAGAGAGAGTGAGGAAAAATTGGGAAAGGGCTCTTGGTGAAGATGCTCTGAAGGTGGAGAGAGTGGTGGTCTGGCGTACATGGAGGGGGAGGGAAATTCCAGGCTAGGGGGAGGATGAGGGAAAGGGTTGGGCAGCAAGATAGACAAGATCAGGGGACAGTGAAGAAGCTGGAGCTAAAGGAGCGAAGTGTGTGGGCTGGGCTGTTGTAGGAGGAAAACATCAGGGAGAGCATCCTGGTGGAGGTGGGATTTCAGAAGGAATTGGAAAATGGAGAGAGCTGTGGCCTGGCGGATTTGAAAGGGGAGTTCCAGGTAAGAGGAAAGTTGCGAGCTAAGGGTCGGATTTGGAAGAGTGAAGAATGAGGTACAGTGAGAAAGTGAGTTTGGAAGGGATGGATGGTGCAAGCTGGGGTGAAGTAGGAGGAAGCAGTGGATAGGTAAGAGGGAGAGAGTTCATTCATTCATTCAGTCGTGTTTATTGAGTGCTTATGGGGTGCAGAGCACTGTACTAAGCGCTTGGAAAGTACAATTTGGCAACAGAAAGAGACAATCCCTACCCAACAATGGGCTCACAGTCTAAAAGGGGGAGACAGGCAACAAAACAAAACAAGTAGACAGGCATCAGCAGCATCAAAACAGATAAATAGAATTTAGATATATGCACATTATTAATAAAATAAAAGTTGGAGCAACCTAAAGCAAATGGTCAGGAATTTCTGTTTGATGTAGAGATGGATGGTTAACAACTATTGGAGGTTTTAGAGTTGGGGAGAGGCGTGTGCTGAATGACATTTTGGAAAGATGACCTGAGCAGTGGGGTGAAATTTGGACAGAAGACTGGGCCAGGAAGACCAGGGAATAATTAATAATTATGGTATTTGTTAGGCACTTTCTATGCACCTGGCACTGTACTAAGCGCTGGGGTGGATACAAGCGTATCAGGTTGGACACAGTCCCTTTTCCCATGTGGGGCTCACAGTCTCAATTCCTATTTTACAGATGAGATAACTGAGGCACAGAGAAGTGAAGTGACTTGCCCACAGTCACACAGCAGACAAGTGGCAGAGCCGGGATTAGAACTCATGACCCTCTGACTCCCAGGCCTGTGTTTTTCAGTAGTCTAACCAGGATGCAAAGAGCTCTGGGACTAGGAGAGTGGCCATCTGGAGTCATTCATTAATTCAATCGAATTTATCGACTGCTTATTATTTGCAAAACACTGTACTACGCACTAGGAAGCAGATGTGGGAAATGCTGCTGAGAGGAGCAGCTAGCGGCTAGAATTTGGGGCTGACCACCAGAATATGACAGGGTCTGGGACATGGCTCCGGCCATGGCCCAAGGATTCCTGCTCCAGCAGAAGAGGACAGTCCACTCCAGCTACCACCTGGAGTCGGTTGGTCAGTCAATAGTATTTATCGAACGCTTACTGTGTGCAAAGCACTGTATTAAGCCCTTGGGACAGTACGATACAACAATATAAGACATATTCCCTGCCCACAATGAGCTTACAGTCTAGGGGGGAGGGACCTTGACGGAGAGGAGCAGGCAGCTGGTTGGAACTTGACCCAAGTCTGCTGCGTGACCCGGAGAGAGGGGCTGAGATCGAGGGAGAGGAGGGAAATGGCAAGCTGGACTGAAAATCCAGAAGACCTGGGAATGACCAACATGGAGCCAGTTTCTCTGCCCTGATTCAACCACGGTTGTTCCTGGGAGGCAGGAGTGGCCCAGAACCTCAGAAAATCAGAGAGAAACAAGAAAATAATACTAATAGTATTTGTTAAATGCTTACTTGTATGCCAAGCACCGCATACCAAGTCCTGGGGTAGATAAAAGGCAAACAGTTCAGACACAGTCCTTTTCCCACAAGAGGTTCTCAGTCTAATGGGGAGGGAGAATAGATACTGAATCCCCATTTGACAGATGAGGAAACTGAAGCACGGAGAATAATAACAATAATGATGATAATTACAGTATTTGTTAAGCACTTACTTTGTGCCAGGCACCGTTCTAAGCACTGGGATACAAACAAGATAAATGGATTAGATAGAGTCCCTGTCCCACGTGGGGCTCCCAGTCTTAACCTCCATTTTACAGATGAGGGAACTGAGACACAGAGAAGTGAAGCGATTTGCCCCTGTGTTTGCCCTTGCCCTTGAGGGAAGAAAAAGAATTAAGTCAGGGAAGGGGGAAAGAAGGGTGAGAGAAAACTGGGGCAGGAAAGAACACCGGCAGGAGGGATATGGAGGGAGACATTTGATCTAATTTGTGAGACCCAGGGTCATTTCCCCAGTTCACTGCCCTCTTAATTAGCCTGCCATTTCCCACTTAGCTTGAGGTCAAACAGCCATCCACCAAGGGAGCCGAAGTAAGTGTCTGCTGAATGGGGAAGGCTTTTCCTGAAGCCAGGCTTCTGGAAGCCACTCCTGGGAGTGTCCAGCCAGGACCCCGGACCGGCCGCTTCCCAGGTGGAGAGTCTGGTGCGGGTCCCGGCCGGGCTAAATTCTCCTTCGTTCCTCAGAGCCTGCGAGGAGTGGGCAATGGCCTTTAGCGCTTAGTGATCCGTAGTGAGGAGCGGGACGGGGCCTTGCGGAGGTGCCTCTGGATGAAAGATAACAGGAGCTTGCTGGTATGCTGGGAAATGAACCATTCGGGGGGCTCTGTCTGGGAGCAGATTCGGGGCCCTCGAGAGGGGAGCTGGCCTGGGGGGGACCCTCTCTCCTGCCCCATCCCGGGCCGTCGGCACCCGTGCCAGGAAAGCTCACCACCCAGGCTGGCTGGACGGCGAATCCATTGTAATGAGGCAGCAGGGAGGGACTTCCAGTTGGCATGGTTAGGCTGGCACGGCCAGGCTGGCAGAGAGGCCACTGTAGTCACCTAAGCAGGGCAGGCCTCGCCACAGTGAAAATGGCTCATTTTTGTGAGGTTACTCATCTGGGAACCAAGACAAGGTCCAGGCTCATCGAAGGTGTCTCCTGGGGGATTCGATCACTCTGGGTGCAAGAGAGTGGCAGAGGGTCTGGAGCAGAACATGGGCCTCTGAGCGGAGTGAGGGAGAGGAGACTCCCTGGTGCCTAGACTGCAGGAGATCCATGATTGCCCTGCCATAAGTCCAGCGTGGCTCAGTGGAAAGAGCACAGGCTTTGGACTCAGAGGTCATGGGTTCTAATCCCGGCTCTGCCACTTGGCAGCTGTGTGACTGTGGGCAAGTCACTTAACTTCTCTGTGCCTCAGTTACCTCATCTGTAAAATGGGGATTAAGAGTGTGAGCCCCACGTGGGACATCCTGATTCCCCTGTGTCTACCCCAGCGCTTAGAACAGTGCTCGGCACATAGTAAGCGCTTAACAAATACCAACATTATTATTATTATTATTAGTAAGCGCTTAACAAATACCAACAGTATTATAAGTCAGTCAGTTGTATTTATTGAGTGCTTATTGTGTGCAAAGCATTGTACTAAGCACTCGGGGAGTACAATGCAACAATAAACAGACACATTCCCTGCTCAGGGTAAGTTGCCTCACGCTACCCTTCCCCAAAATCCCTCTTCTAGACTAGAAGCTCCTTGTGGGCGGGGAACGTTTCTACCAATTTTTTTTATGGTATTTGTTAAACGCTATGTGCCAGACACTGTACTAAGGGCTGGAAAAGGTACAAAGTAATCAGGTTGGACACAGTCCCTGTCCCACGTGAGGCTCACAGTGTCAATCCCCATTTTACAGATGAGGTAACTGAGGTACAGAGAAGTGGAGTGACTTGCCCAAGGTCACACAGCAGACAAGGGGCAGAGCTGGGATTAGAACCCAGGTCCTTCTGACTCCCAGGCCTGTGCTGTATCCACCACATTGCTTCTCCCTAGGCCACGCTGCTTCTCATCATATGGTACCCTCCCAAGCGCTTAGTACAGTACTCTGCAGGTGGTAAGCACACACTGCCCCTCCCTGGGTGTTGAGTGGCAGGGCCCAAGGGAGGCTTCCCTGTTCTGAACACCCCCTTCTCCAACCTCCTCTGCACCAGCCAGGCTCCTGGGCGGCTGCCCCATTGAGGACCACCAGCGGCTGCTTCCTTGGCCTCCCCCTGCACCCTGGGGCCCTCAAGGAGCTGTGTCTGAGCGCCAGGCTCGTCCAGAGCCAACAGTTCAGCTTCAAGAGCCCATTGAGAGTCAGTGGCCCAGAAAAGTGGCTCTCAGACCCCGAGTTGGGGTGGGGGGTGCAGTTCCAGCCCTCCCCTCCGCCTCACATTTACCAGTTTAAAACCCATCTCCAGAACGTCTCTGAAAATGCTTAGAAACGTAAGGACTTGTGGGGGGAGTGTCCAGCCTTTCCCTGGCCTGGGTCAAATGGCCATCTCTGTGGGACAGGTCCCCTGCCCTTGGGAGCGAGGTGGCTCGGAGGCGGGAATTCCGGTCCCATGTGGCAGGAATATTTCCTCTTGCCCACCGAGATGAGTCGAGCCCTCAACCGTTGGAGGGGCCAAATTTGCTGCTTGCAGGGCTGAGTGTGAGGGAAGCCCTCAGTTCTCCCTGCTTTGAGGGAGGGAGATGGATTTATTTGTTTGTATATTTATTCATTTATTACTGTGTGCAGAGCAGTGTATTAAGCGTTTAAGAAAGTTCAATACAACAATAAACGGTGACATTCCCTGCCCACAGTGAGTTTACAGTCTAGATGGGAGAAGACAGACATCAACACAAATAAATACAATGGCAGATCTGTACATAAGTGCTGCAGGGCTGGCAGGGGGGAAGAGCAAAGGGAGCAAGTCAGGGTGATGCAGAAGGGATGGGAAAATGAGGAAAAAGTGGGGCTTCATCTGGAAGGCCTCTTGGAGGAGTTGTGCCTTTAGTAAGGCTTTGAAGGAGAGGAGAGTAAATGTCTGTGGGATTAGAGGAGGCAGGGCGTTCCTGGCCAGAGGTAGGACATGGGCCAGGTGTTGGCAGTGAGAAGGTTAGCACTAAAGGAGCGGAGTGTGCCGGCTGGATTGTAAAAGAAGAGAAGTGAGGTGATGTAGGAGGGGGCAAGGTGATGGAGAGCTTTAAAGCCAATAGTGAGGAGGTTTTGTTTGATCCAGATCCGTTAATGGTCTGCACGCTCAGGGCCTGGAAACAGCCCATGAGCTCCTAATTGTTAATTATACACAATTAAATGAGACTGATTTCCCGCCTCCTTATCTCCGGGCCAAATGAGTGTTTAAACAGTTCTGAGCAGGCGGCCAGGCCGCAGTGTTTGCCCAGGTCCCCCCCGGAAACGTCAAAGCAGGTCAAAACTCCAGGGTGTGGGATTTGGGGTTTGGGGTATGGGGCTCAGGAGGTATAGCAGCCTGAAGGTGTATGGTGAAGGAGTAGGGAAGCAGCGTGGTCTAGTGGACGGCGCACGGGCCTGGGGGTTAGAGGACCTGGGTTCTAATCCCTGTTCTGCCACTCGTCTGCTGTGTGACCTTGGGTAAGTCACTTCACTTCTCTGGGCCTCAGTTCTCTCATCTGCTAAATGGGGATTCAGAAACTGTTTTCCCTCCTAGTTGGAATGTGAGCCCATGTGGGACCTGGTTATCTTGTCTCAACTCCAATACTTGGTACATAGTAAACGCTTAACAGAGAAGACTGGAAGTTTGGCTCAGAAAGCAGTGGGATTATTTTCCCCCATGGCCCTGTGGATTATTTCCCTCTGGAAGTAGGGCCTGGTTCTCTCTCCCTGTTTCCTTTCCTTATCCCTGTCTCTCGATGTTAGGTTCTCCCAAACACAGGGGAAGCAGCATGGCCTAGTGGATAGAGCACAGGCCTGGGAGAAGCAGGCAGGTGGTAGAGTGAGGACTAGGAATCAGGTCCTCTCATTCCCAGGCCCATGCTCATTTCACTAGGTCATGCTGCTTCTCACTCCTTCTACGCTGAGCCCGGTGTGGGCAGGGACGGTCTCTATTGCTGAATTGTACTTTCCAAGTGCTTAGTACAGTGCTTTGCACTCAGTAAGTGCTCATAAAATACTATTGAATGAATGAATTCTCACCTGGGTTCTGGGGAAACTGGCTTCAGGTGGCCAGACTGGGCTTCCAAGGGGATCTCGTGGTTCACTTGGGACAAGGTTCAGGGGATGACTCTGCTAGCCTCAGCTGTTAACCTGGGACCGGAGGACTTCTTATTTTTTATTTTATTTTTAATGGTATTTGTTAAGTGCTTACTATGTGCCAGGCACTGAACTAATCGCTGGGGTAGATACAAGCTAATCATGTTGGATGTAGTCCCTGTCCCACATGGGGCTCACACTCTTAATCCCCATTTTACAGATGAGCTCACTGAGGCACAGAAAAGTGAAGTGACTTGCCAAGGTCACCCAGCAGACACGTAGAGGATTCGGGATGTGAACCCAGGTCTTTCTGACTGCCTGGCCCCTGCTTTACCCACGATGTTCCGCTGCTTCTCTGAGTGGGTTTCCTCCCCGCCCGCTTCCCTTCTTCCAGAACCCTACCCTTGGATAAAGGCAGGCGGGACTGGCACGGCCTGCATCCGGTGGGTGTCGCTGGGTGAATCTCCTTTTTCTCTCCTCTCAGCCCTGGGAGGTGATTGTCTCTTGGCCCGCTGACTCCTCCTCTCCCACCCTCCCCCATCCCCTACCCCACCTTTCCCAGAAAGAAATGACCGATGGGGCCTTTGCGCCGCCCCCTCCCCGCTTTCCCAAAGTGGTCCATGAACTGGAATTTTCAGGCCCCCCTGACCTGGAACTGCAAAAAGTAGGCTGATGTCTTTGGTCCTTATCTCCTAAGGATTTGTAAGGTAAAATTTAGATAACTTATCCTGTTGGGCTTTGCTGCTGCAGCACCCAGAGCTCAGTGGAAAGAGAAACCCTTGGGATTGGGAGGAGGGGAAGGTAGACTTTTTATCCCTTCTTGGAAGGTTAATGAATCATTAAACACCTACTTTTTCAGGGAAGCCTATTTCTCTCTCGGTTGTCTGCTTTGTAGCTCTGGTTGTGTTAGATGAGAGATGTAAGCATGAATTTCTCATAATAAACTGGTAGACAAATCAGCTCTTACCTTAACCCTCACTTTTGGTCCTTTGACATAACCTTATTGATCTGCCAGGGCCTTTTCTTTTTTTCGATATAACGAGGTTCTCCTTTTATTATCCTTTATTCAAATTTTCAAGATTTCACCTGAATTTTGTTCATACTCCAAATGAATGTGGAGTCTAGAAGTCAGAAGGCTCAGATTTTAATCCCCTCTCCGTGACCTACCTAGTGTGTGGCCGTGGGCTCTTATGACTCAGTTTTCCCAGCTGCAAAATGGGAATAAGATACTTGTTCCGACCGCCTTTTCAGACCGTGAGTGCCGTGTGGGATGGGACCTGTGTCTGATCTGCTGGTCTTGAATTTACCCCAGTGCCTAGCACAGTGTGTGGCATTTAGTGATGATGGAGGGGGGGGGGTCTTCCCATCAACAGCATGAAGGAATTAATGAGAATGCAGGTGTTTTGCACTGGGCCACCTGTATCCTCTTGCCCCTTCCGGTCTCAATTCTGCTGGGGCGTGGAGAGCACGAATGAGCAGACAGGCCAGGGGGCAATATGTAAGTTCCTTGTGGGCAGGGGTCATGTCAGCCAACTCTTTTGTACCGTACTTTCCCAAGTGCTCACTAAAGTGCTCAATAAATACCACAGATTGATTGATCCTGCAGCGCTGGCAAAGGGCAGGACCCATTTCTAGCCAAGGAGATTTCAGCTTGGCTCTTGTTCTTTGATTCTGCAAGGCCAGTGTGGGTGAAAGCTTTGTTTCCCTGGAGAATCTGTCAATTCTCCACTGGACCCGCATCCCATCTTCCCGACTTGGAGTTGACATTCTGGGTCCAGTAGAAAGCAGGGCTCCGAGGAGGCCACCACAACTGTCTTGTGACAGAGCTAGGCGAAAGGGAGGGGAATCCGCATCCTGAGGGACTGGGGAGGAAATTATGTGGTCGGGAGGTGACCACAGTTGGCCTAAAGGGTTGGCAACGAGCTTTTTTCCTCTTTCATTAAATCATATTTAATGAACGTTTAATGTGTGCAGAGCACTGTACTAAGCGTTTGGGAGAGTAGAATAGAACAATAAACAGACACATTCTCTGCCCAAAGCTGGGGAGGAGGAAGTGGATGGCTAACCTGATAGGTTGGGCCTGGAAAACTCTCTAAACAAAAGTAGAAACAAGGAGGTGAGCAGTTTCCAGTTCTGGTAAGATGGTCCATGTGCTGTAATCATAATCATAATCATAATAATTGTGGTATTTGTTAAGTGCTTACCTTAATAATAATAACTGTGATATTTTTTAAGGGCTTACTATGTGTCACTGTATTAAGCACTGGGGTAGATACAAGCAAATCGCGTTGGACACAGTCCTTGTCCCACATGGGGCTCACAGTCTTAATCCCCATTTTACGGATGAGGTAACTGAGGCTCAGAGAAGTAAAGTGAGGCACCCAAGGCCACACAGCTAACAAGTGGTGGAGCTGGAATTAGAACCACTTCCTTCAGATTCCCAGGCCGGGGCTCTATCCACTATCCACTATCTATCCATTGGCTTCTCCCAATAGCCCAATCAATCCCCATGTGGGAGGAAGGCAGTCTCTGTGGTTGATGCTCATCACCTCGGGAGCCTGGTTGGGACCTGCATCCATTATTCCCAAGCCAGGCCCTAGGCTGACACATCACGGAATCCAGAGAGGGGGCGGAGTGGCTGGGGCGGAGGCTGGCCCATTCGGGCTATGAGAGAGGTTGGTGAGGTCCTGTCAGGCATAAGCTCTTTCTAGACTGTGAGCTTGCCGTGGGCAGGGAATATGTTTATAGTCATCTCCCAACTGCTTAGCACAGTGCTCTGCACCCAGTAAGAGCTCAGTAAATAAGATTGACTGACTGACTGATGGGCTGCCTGCCTGGGTCCATCCTGACTTCGCAGCAGCCTTAACTTGGGCTCATGGCTCTGGGGTTTGGCCACATTGGCTTCTGTTGAGGTTGCTCCGCCCCTGCCATTTGGGGAGACCAGGAACAAGGGTAGACAGGAGAGCAGCTAGGCCTGGCGTGGCCGAAAATCAGGGCAGGAGACGGGACCCCAAGAGGAGCAGTTTGGGAGTCCCAAGAATGACCTAGTGGGTAGAGTATGGGGCTGGGAATCAGAAGGACCTGGGTTCCAATTCTAGCTCCACCACTTGTCTCCTATGTGACTCTTGGCAAGTCCCTTCACTGGGCCTCCATTCTCTCATCCGTAAAGTGGGGATTAAGACTGCGAACCCCATGTGGGACATGGACTGTGTCCAACCTGATTATCTTGTACCTACCCCCGGATTTAGAACGGTGCCTGGCACATAGTAAGCGCTGAGCAAATACCTCAAAGAAATAGAAATAAATAATCAGCGATGGGTGGCATCGTGGCCCGGGGGCCAGCTTGACACCCAAGGTCAGCTTCTTGCTTATGTGCCCGGGCTTCCAGCGGAGATGCAGGAAAGGAGTGTAAACCTCTTTGGAAACTCATTTATCATCTTAACTTGGCCTGTTGAGGGTGGGTTTGGGGAGGATCAGCCACCAGCATACCGTATTCCGGGGGTGCAGTGAAACACGTTCATGCACAGGCACTGTTCACGCTGGTTGCATTGCTTGGGGTGACTTTTGCAGAGAGAGTCAAGGCATGGGAGGCTGTACATTCCTGCAAGATATTCTGTGCTATCAAATCCGTCCTCTCCACTCAACTCCCGGCCACAGTTCTGAAGAATTGCTACGATCCCCACCCCTCGGGCAGGGAATGTTTCTCTTTTATTGTTATACTGTAATATTAATTATAATAATTATGGTAACTAAGTGCTTACCATGGATCAAGCACTTTTCTAAGCGCTGGAGTCGTCTTACGCTGTCGAGTTGTCTTAGACCCATAGCGACGTCATGGACACATCTCTGCCAGAATGCCCCATCTACCATCGTTCTGGTAGTATATCCATAGAGTTTTCTTGGTAAAAATATGGAAGTTGCCTCCTTCCACGCAGTAAACGAATCTCTGCCCTCAACCCTCTCCCATGCCACTGTTGCCCAGCACAGGTGAGTTTTGACTTGTAGCAGTTTGCCTTCCACTCGCTAGCCACTGCCCAAGCTAGGAATGGCATGGACAGGCCTCTGCTTGACCCTCCCTCCCATAGCCGAGATTGGTAGAGTACAGGAAACTCTCCAGGTGCAGTCCTGAGAGGGGAAGTGCTGGAGTAGGTACAAGTTAATCAGTTATACACAGTCCCTGTCCCACACTGGGCCCACACTCTTAAAGCCCATTTACCCCAGATGAGGGAACTCAGGCACAGAGAAATTAAGTGACTTGTCCAAGGTCACATAGCAGACGTGGCAGCGTCAGGATTAGAACTCAGGTCCTCTGACTCCCAAGACCATGCTCTCTCCACTGAGCCATGCTGCTTCTCTCCCAAGTGCTTAATACAGTGCTCTGCTCCCTCTAGACTCATTAGGGCAGGGAATGTATCTGTTCTATTGTACTCTCCCAAGGGCTTAGTACAGTGCTCTGCACACTGTAAGCAGTCAATACGATCGACTAACTGACAAGTTTGACCTGGGGTAAGGTTGGGGTGGGAAAGGAGCCATATATCTATGCCCACAAATATACCCTTGGCCCCCATCAGAGTCTGGGGTCCAGGGAGAACAGAGAGAACCCTCTTCTCTCTCTTCCTCCCTCCCTCCACTATCTTGCCCCTGAGGAAGGCCCAGTCCCGCTTTGGCCAAGCGAGAACGAAAGAATTGGAAATATGAGCGTGAGTGGCCTTTGTACTGAGAGGGGTGGAGGAAGACAAATGTGAAATGAACGTGCGACCCAGCATTTCAGCGGAGAAAATAATAATTTGGACCCGAGGATTCGCAACTCTCAACTACAGCCAATTCCTCGGTGGCAGCGTGTGGCTATCGGGATGGACACGAGGCCTGGCCGGTGCAGGGCCCCAGGGAGTTTGACAAAGGGCCAGACTTGCCTGCAGCCCGAGGACTGAACTCCTTGGACCCTCGGGGCTGCGGCCATGCAAATCTTAAGGTAAATGTGGATCTGGGTCTTTGTCTGTTTCCGTCTGCATCTGTTGTGAAACTGCCGCTGCTCAGGGGCGTGAAGGCCTGTTCCCCGGTCCGCCCCCCGGGTGCGTTGTGAGAGACGCTAATCAGGGCAGGTTCACCAGAAGGCTCTGCATCATCCAGGTCAGGGGTCAGGGAGTGGAGACAGGGAGCGGCTCCCTGGATCTGAGATGGCGAGCGGGAGTCAACGGCCAGGTGGATGGAGTGGGGGTCCAGCCTGGAGACCCGGCCTGCCCCAGATCTTCAAACCCCCATCCGTGCCCTCCAGCTCTGCCGGAGCCAGGATCGTGCAGCTTTTCGCGAGCGTCCCCAAGTGCCTAGCACAGGGCTCTGAACACGGTACCAAGCCTACTGGGCATCGACAAGGGGCGAAACGACTGTGGCGGTGGGGGAAGAGAGCAGGGATCCATTTGAAATCAACAGACTAAGCCTCCCGTTCTTCGGGGGAGCAAGCGGAGATTCCCAAGCCTCCAGACCTTCCCCCGCCACCTTGCTTCAGACGGCCCGGCTGGGACCTGACGGGTTGCGTGGCCTAGTGGATAGAGCACGGGCCTGCGAGACAGAGGACCTGGGTCCTAATCCCAGCTCTGTCATTTGTCTGCTCTGTGACCTGGGCAAGTCACTTCACTTCTTTGTACCTCAGTTCCCTCATCTGTAAAACTGGGATTAAGATTGTGAGCCCCAGGTGGGACAGGGACTGTGTCCAAACCAATTTGCATGTACCCACCCCAGCGCTTAGTACAACGTCTAGCACATAGTAAGCATTTAACAAATACAACAGTTATTATTATTATTATTCAGAACTGGGGCCCTGGCTTTCAGGGGGATGACCAGCTCATTGTGGGCAGGGAACATGCCTACCAACTCTGTTATATTGTACTCTCCTAAGTGCTTAGTGTAGGGTTCTGCACACATGAAGCGCTCGATGAATATGATTGAACACCGATCCCCGAGGCATTCGGCCTTCCCCGCTCCTCCACTCAGGGTATCTGGGATGGAGGAAGTCTGGAACCCAGGCCATGGAGGAGGTAGCTGGAGTCTGTCTAGGAATGGCTGGAAGCTGGCCTGGACCCTAGCCAATCCTGGCAGGAAGCTTCTTTTTTAACGGTAGTTTGGTAAGTGCTTACTATGTGCCAGGCACTGTGCTAAGCGCTGGAGTAGATAGAAGCTAATCAGGTTGGACCCAGTCCATGTCCCACATGGGGCTCACAGCCTTAATCCCCCTTTTACAGATGAGGGAACGGAGGCACAGAGAAACGAAGTGACTTGCCCAAGGTGACACGGCAGATGAGAGCCTGGGTTCTAATCCCGGCTCTGCCACGTATCTGCTTAAAGCTGTGAGCCTCATGTGGGACATGAAGCGTTTCCAACCTGGTGATCTCGTATCTACCCCAGAGTTTAGTACAGTGTCTGACACATAGTAAGTACTTAACATATAGTATAAGAAAAAAGTGGCAGGCCTGGAATTGGAACCCAGGTCCTCCTCACTTCCAAGTCTGTGTTCTATCCACTAGGCCACACTGCTTCTCAGGTTCCTGTCCCCTGAGTGTGCAGGCCCAGAACTTGGGCTCAGCCAGGTGCTCTGCCTGATTCTCTACGCTGTCCTGCCTCCTGACTCTCTCTTCTCCACTCCTCTCCAAGCAGGAAAGGCAAGAACGACTTGCAATCTCCGCTTGGCTTTCTCTTTCCGGTCCGCTGCAGGCCGAGCAGGCCGTCAGAGCCGAGGAGGCTCGACCTTGGGCATTGGCTTGGACGTGGGTCAGGTGGCGGGGGCCCACAGAGGCGGGGCATGTCTGAGACGTGGCGGCATAAACCAGAGTGTTCCTTTGCCTGCAATCTGGTTTCATTCAGGAAGTTGTTCTTGTGTGGATGTTTCCACAAACAGCAGCAGGAAGAGAACGTGGGGAGATACTTCCTTCCCTGATTGGGGGGGTGGGTGGAGGGGGGAGGTCCTTCCTGTAGTGTCCCCTCGTTCCTAGGCCGGACAGTCTAGTTTTGGGTGTCTAAATGTGGGGGAGTTCCCGCTCGGCAACCTTAGGTCTGAGAAGACGAGCTGACAGCCTAGAGGATGAACTTACGGTCTAGAGGGAGAGCCTACAATCTAGAGGGCGAGTTTACAGTCTAGAGGACAAACTGAGAGCCTAGAAGCTGATCTTACAGTCTAGAGGGCGAGTTTACAGTCTAGAGGGAGAGCTTACAATCTAGAGAGTGAATTTAGAGTCTAGAGGGCAAGTAGACTGGGGGAATCCAGTAGGACCAGCTGAATGCAGGCCAGTTTTCCCCAACCTCATCACCCTGGAGGGGCCCCTGTGCCCTCCACAACCCTCCTGGAGCCAGGCCAGCGGGCTGTGGAGCAGACAATGCTTCCGGCAACCATTTGGCCACTTGGCACCCCTATGGTCAGGCCCCTTGCCCTGCCCTCGGGCTGGGGTTGGGTTGGGGCTAAGCCTGCTCTTCACAATTTCCCCACCTCGACTGTAAACTCCTTGTGGTCAGGGATCATGTCTACCAATTCTTGAGTGCTCTCCCCATAATAAGCTCTCAATAAATACCACTGACAGACTCTAGGCTCCTATGGGCAGGGATCATGTGACCCTGGGTAAGACCCGGTGACCCTTCTGTTTATCTTCTCTCCTTGCCAAGCAAGGAGAGAGCAGCATGGTGTAGTGGTGAGAGCACGGGCCTGGGAGTCAGAAGATCATTGGTTCTAATAGTCTGCTGGGCGAGGCACTTCACTTCTCTGGGCCTCAGTTCCCTCACCTGTGAAATGGGGATTGAGATGGTGACTCCCTCGTGGGACAGGGACTGTGTCCAACCTGATTTGCTTGTATCCACCCCAGCCCTTAGACAATTTCAGAGGGCTCCCTAACTTGGATGGTCTCAGTGCTGTGAGCGAAGAACAAGGGGAGAATCTCTGCTCCCGACCCCGAGTCCTCCTCACTCTGTCCACTTTTCTTTCTCCCCCCACATCCTCTTCCTTCCTCCTCCCCCCCACCTTCTCCTTCTTTTCCCCTTCCACCCCTTGAGAGCACCATGCTAAAGTTAGCACTCAGGGAGGCTCGGGTCCAGTAGTGGAAACACCACTGGCCACCACAGAGAGACTGGGAAACAGGGGCTGGGACGTGGGCATTGCCCTGGCACCCGCATTCTGGGGCCTTTTCTTATTCTGGAACCGAGTTCTGCTGGTTCCATCTTACTTCCAGCACTAGAAAATTCCCCTGAGTTGTCAACCCTGAAGCTCTTTGCCCTGTGTCAGTTCATCTGCTGGGTGATGTTGGGCAAATCACTTATCTTCGCAGTGGCTCCATTTCCTCAGTTTTGAGATGGGGCATCAATACCTATTCTCTTTCTCCTACTTAAACTGTGGGTCAGAGGTTATATCAACCTGATTAACTTATGTCTGCCCTAGTGCTTCTCATAGTGCTTGACACATAGTAAGCATTGAACAACAACTACAACTATAATAATGGTAATAACTATTATTCATCTGCCCTCCACTTGCTCTCTCCTTCTTAGCCGCCTGGTTTCTACTCCTTTTACATCCCAACTCACTCTCTTTGCTCCTCCCAAGCTAATTTTCTAGCTGTCCCTCAAAGATTGATGCTGCAGATAGTCAATACACACACCCTTCTTTCAGTTGGGAACCCTCTGACTCCTGACTGAAGTCAGGAAGGTAGAGCAGAGGGAGGGAGTCGGGGCAACGGAGAGGGGAGGAGGAGCAGAGAAAAAGGGGGGCTCAGTCTGGGAAGGCCTCCTGCAGGAGGTGAGCACTCAGTAGGGCTTTGAAGAGGGAAAGAGAGCCAGTTTGGCAGATGTGAGGAGGGAGGGCATTCCAGGTCAGAGGTAGGATGTGGGTCAGGGGTCGATGGCGGGACAGGCGAGAACGAGGCCCAGTGAGGAGATTAGTGATGGCAGAGGAGCAGAGTGTGCAGGCTGGGCTGGAGAAGGAGAGGAGGGAGGCGAGGTAGGAGGGACAAGGGGATGGAGAGCTTTAAAAAAGCCAATAAGCGAGGAGTTTTTGCTTGATATGGAGGTGGATAGACAACCACTGGAGATTTTTGAGGAGGGGGGGTGATGCGCCCAGAGCATTTCTGTAGAAAGATAATCCCGGCAGCAGAGTGGAATATAGACTGAAGGGGGCAGAGACAGGAGCTTGGGAGATCAGAAAGGAGGCTGATGCAGTAATCCAGTCGGGATAGGATGAGAGACTGTACCAAAGAGGTAGTGGTTTGGATGGAGAGGAAAGGGCAGATCTTGGAGATGTCGTCAAGGTAAGACCGGCAGATTTTGGTGACAGATTGGCTGTGTGGGGTGAATGAGAGAGTGGAGTGAAGGATGACACCGAGGTTGCGGGTTTGTGAGATGGGAAGGATGGTAGTGCTGTCCACAGTGACAGCAAAGTCAGAGAGAGGACAGAGTTTGGGAGGGAAGATAAAAAGCCCAGTCTTGGACATATTGAGTTTTAGGTGGCGGGCGGACATCCAGGTGGAGATGTCCTGAAGGCAGGAGGAGATATAAGTCTGGAGGGAGGGAGAGAGAAGAGGGGAGGAGTTGTAGATTTGGGTGTCATATGCATAGAGACGATAGTTGAAGCTGTGGGAGCGAATGAGTTCACCAGGGGAGTGAGTCTAGATGGAGAACAGAAGGGGACCAAGAACTGACCCTTGAGGAACATCTACAGTTAGGAGATGGGAAGAGGAGGAGGAGCCCATGAAGGAGACTGAGAATGAATACTCCTGTCCACATCCCTATTGGCTGTGTCCAAGAACCTCCTGAAAACTCACCTCTCCTTGGAGGTCTTTCCAGAGTAATGTCCCTCTCCTAGGTTCAACCACCTCTTTGCATTCATGGGTACGTCAGTTAATTTTACTCTTTAACTGCCTTCAGCATTTCTATCTATTAACCTTTATCTATTGAATAATTGGAAATTTAGATCTACTTGCCTTCTTCAGAGCTCCGCAAGGGTAGGGAATCATGACATAATACTGATAACTGTGGTATCTGTCAAGCGCCGATTAAATGCCAAGCAATCTACTGAGCGCCTAAGTGGATATCATGCTGTCAGATCAGACACAGACCCCGTATCACATGGGTCTCACAGTCTAAGGAGGAAGGAGATACAGGTACTTAATCCCCATTTTGTAGATGAAGGAACTGAGGCCCAGAGAAAATAAGTAATTTGCCCTGGGTCATACAGAGGCAGGTGGTGGAGCCAAAATTAGAACAAAGGTCTCTTGACTTCCAGCCTGTGCTCTCTCCACTAGGTTACGCTGCTTCTTTTCTTTTATTGTACATTCCCAAGCACAGGGACAAAGTAGGTTATTAGGAGAGTGCTCTGCACAAATCAGGAATTTGGTAAACTTTTCGGTAGGCAGTGGGAATTCAGTACAGTGCTCTATACCCAGCTGGTGTTCAGTGAAGTAGTTTGCATATATTTGGCACTCAGAGAAGCGGTTGGGGTGTATTGGATAGAGGAGGGGCCTGGGAGTCAGAGGGTCGTAGATTCTAATCCTGAGTCTGCCGCTCGTCTGCTCTGTGACCTCGGGCAAATTACTTCACATCCCTGTGCCTCAGTTACCTCATTTGTAAAATGGAGATTGAGTCTGTGAGTCCCACATGGGACAGGGACTGTGTCCAACCCCATGTGCTCTTATCCACCTCAGTGCTCAGTACAGTGCCTGGCATATAGTAAGTTCTTAACAAATGCGACAATTATTATTATATCACCCTGTGCACATTAGGCATTCAATACAGCATACAGCAGGCACCCAGAGAAGAGTGCTCTTCCTCCAGAGGGTACCTAGTAGAATATTCTTTCGAAATGTTACCAAGTAAATCGCTCGGCAGACCGGACATGGTGTAGCTGTCTGCACAAAGGAAGGATTTCTGTCGAGAAGCCTAGACTGCAAGCTACTTATGGGTCAGAAATGTGTCTTCTGAGGTTGTTGTATTCCCCCAAATGTTTACGGCGTACAGAATACCGTACTAGGAGTATGGGGAAGTACAACACAGTTCTATAAAGGGAGCAAGTCAGGGTGACGCAGAGGGAGTGGGAGAAGAGGAAAGGAGGGCTTAGTCAGGGAAGGCCTACCTACTCTATCTCGTTGTTCTCTCCCGGGTGCTTAGTACAGTGTCCTACACATAGTAGACGCTCTGTAAATTTCCTTGAGGGATTGGTTGATTCGCAGTGAGAAGAGAAGCAGCGTGGCTTATTAGAAAGAGCCCGGGCTTGGGAGTCAGAGGTCGTGGGTTCTGATCCCGGGTCCGCCACTTGTCAGCTGTGTGACTTTGGGCGAGTGGCTTCACTTTGCTGGGCCTCAGTTACCTCATCTGTAAAATGGTGATTAAGACTGTGAACCCCACGTGGGACAACCTGATTACCTCGTATCTACCCCACTGCTTAAAACAGTGCTTGGCACATAGTAAGCGCTTAACAAATTCCGTTATTATTATTGGTAGATCTCTGGGATGTTCATGTTATCCTCGGTGTCTGGTTCTCTATGGAAGTCCTATCCCTTGGAAGTCCTGTCTCCTGAAAGCCCTCCCCTCTGGAAGCCCAGCCTGCTGGAAGACCCTGCCCCATCCATCCTCTGGAAACCCCCACCCACAGAAATTCCACTTCCTGGAAGCCCAGCCTACCCCACCCCCTGGGGCTGCCCCCATGTGACAAAAGAAAAGTAGGCCTCTGTAAAAGACCTAGTGGTTCAGGAGGGAGGCAGGAGGGACCACACCTCAGAGAGCAATCCTCAGAGGAGGCCCTCTCCACCCAACTCCCTTGCTCGGTGGACAAAACAAGACTTGATGCTTTCCTCTTGATTTTAGTGCTCTCTTCATTGTTCTTCCACGGGGGCTGCCAGGCCCGCAACAGCTGACTGACCCTTGGAGCCCCTTGGGGTTCCTCTCCAGAAAAGCCCTTCCCACAGCTGGAACTTGCTGAATTGCTATGCCAGCTGGTAAAGGCCGTGGAATTCAGACAATCAATCATATTGGTTGAGTACTTACTGTGTGCAGAGCACTGTACTCAGCACTCGGGAACGTACAATATAGCAATAGAACAGATACATTCCCTGCACAAAATGAGCTGACAATCTAGGGGGCAGTGACACCGTATTATAAATGAATTACAGATATGGACATAAGTGCTGTGGGGCTGGGAGGGGAATGAATAAAGGGAGCAAGTCGGGGTGACTCAGAAGGGAGTGGAAGAGGAAAGGAGGGCTTAGTCAGGGAAGGCTTCCTGGAGAAGATGGGCCTTCAATAAGGCTTTGAAGTTGGGGAGAGGGATCGTCTGTTGGATATGGAGAGGGAAGGCGATCCAGGCCAGAGGCGGGACATGGGTGAGGTTGGCTCTGTGGTCCTGCCTGATGTTCACTTCACCTGTGATTTGTCTCCTAATAATAATCACTGTAGTATTTGTTAAGTTAGGGAAGCAGCATGGAAAGAACATGGGCATGGGAGTCAGAAGACAAGATTCTAATCCCAGACTCTGCCAAATGTCTGCTGTGTGACTTTGGACAAGCCGCTTAACCTCTCTGTGCCTCAGTCACCTCATATGTAAATGGGGATTAAAACTGTGAGCCCCCTGAGGGATATACTGATTACCTGGTATCTACCCCAGTGTTTAGAACAGTGCTCGGCACAAAGTAAGTGCTCAACAAGTACCATAATAATAATAATAGTTATTAAGTGCTTACTATGTGCCAGGCACTGAACTGAACACTGGGGTGAGTACAAGCAAATAATAATAATAATAACTGTGGTATTTGTTAAGCACTTACTATGTGCCAGGCACTGTACTAAGCACTGGTGAACGCAAGCAAATCAGGTAGGACCCAGTCCCTGTCCCATATCTGGGCTCACAGTCTTAATCCCCATTTTACAGATGAGGTAACTGAGGCCCAGAGAAGTGAAGTGACTTGCCCACAGTCACAGAGTAGACAAGTGGTAGAGCCGGGATTAGAACCCGTGACCTTCTGACTCCCAGGCCGGTGCTTTATCCATTAGGCCAAGATCAGTTTGGACATAGACCCTGTCCCGTGTGGGGCTCACAGTTCTCAATCCCCATTTTTACGGATAAGGGAACTAGCAAGGGGCGATCATGAGCTGCCCTGTATCAAGGACCCAGGGAAGGCCAAGGGGGAAGTTGATGAGATCAGCCCGGCCCAGCGCCCCTTTAGGCTATAAACTCGTGGGCAGAGATCACATCTCCCAACTCTGCTATATTGCACTCACCCAAGCACTTAGAAGAATGCTCTGCTCACCCTAGGCACTCGATAAATATCATCGATGGGCTGATTGCTTCTGCCTCTGCCTTGTATTTACGCTTGGCTGGGCCCTGTGTGGCTGGCCAGACTTGGGCCTCAGAACAAGTCAAGTGGAGCATTGACAAGAGCCCTTTCTTGTTTAAGCCGTCTTTTTCTTAGCTTCCTCTCCCACCCTCTGCTTTTCCCTTAGTCGCTCAGTGGAAAGAGCCCGGGCTCGGGAGTCAGAGGTCGTGGGTTCTAATCCCGGCTCCTTCACTTGTCTGCTCTGTGACTCTGGGCAAGTCACTTCTCTTCTCTAGGCCTCAGTTACCTCATCTGTAAAATGGGGATTAAGACTGTGAGCTCCACGTGGGACATCTGATGAACTTGTATCTACCCCAGTGCTTAGAACGGTGCTTGACACACAGTAAGCGCTTAAACACCATTGTTATTATTATGATTATGCATCCTCTATGCATTTGGATCCATGACCTTTGGCCATTTGATATTTGTCACATCCTCATCCCCTCAGTACTTATGTACATTATCTCTACACTATAGATTATAAATAATTTATTTATGTTTGTTTGGTTTTATTATTTTATTTTTTGGTACTTGTTAAGTAAGTTCTGACTATATGTCATACACCGTTCTAAACTGGAGTAGGGAAAAGTCAGTTGGGTCAAACACAGTCCCTTTCTGGCATGTCTGGAGGGAGAACGGGTATTGAACCTACATTTTACAGTTGAGGAAACTGTGGCCCAGAGACGTGAAGTGACTTGCCCAAGGTCACACATCAAGCAGTTGGCAGAGCCGGAATTAGAACCCAGCTCCTCTGACTCCCAGGCCAGTGCTCTTTCTACGAAGCCAGGCTGCTTCTCAATCAATGTCTGTCTCCTCCTCTAGACTGGAAGTTCGTTGTGGGGTGGGAATGTGTCTACCAGCTCTGTTGTAATGTGCTCTCCCAAACCCTTAGTAAAGTGCTTGGCATATTGATGATGACGATGATGATTGATGATTGCTCTACCCAGTGCTGAAGGCGAGGCTGGCGGAGCCTCGATTGATTTCGTGCCTCTTTCTGCAGGACCTGGCTTGGGAGGAAGGGGAAGGGGCCTGGCTGGTTTCTGCAGCAAATGTGGATGTGGGGCTTTAAAGGAATCAATTCTCCCCTGTGACAAGGAGTCCCCCTGGGGGTCTCTGCTTCTGCCCGGGTCGGGGAGGGGTGTCGATCCCTGGGAGCAAATGCCAGGGAGCTAAGCGGTAAAACTGCCAGGGCAAAATTCAGTCCTCTCCGCCTCAGGCCCGACTCCTCTGAGGGGAGGTTAGTTTATTATTCATTCATGAGAATACTTCATTATTATTCGCTGTTTATTCATTCGCGAGAAGCAGCAAGGCGTTGTGTAAAGAGCATGGGGTGGCATCTGCTGTGTGACCTTGGACAAGACACTTCACTTCTCTGGGCCTCGGTTCCCTCATCTGTAAAATGGGGATTGAGACCGTGAACCCCACGTGGGACAGGGACTCTGTCCAACCCGATTTGCTTGAATTCATCCCAGCGCTTAGTACAGTACTTGGCACAGAGTAAGAGCTTAACAAATGCCATCATTATTTACATGGCCTGTCAATCACTCAGAGGAGCGGTCTCTCACTTTATGACATCAGTTGGAGCTCAGCCAATTCCAGGGGGAGGATGGGGAGAAGGGGAAGTCTGGAGAAAGAGTTAAAAAGCCGCGCACAGAGAAAGGTCTTTATTTCTCGACCCTGACTCCAAAATAGATTTTAAGCTCAGACAATCCTGCAGTGGTTAGAGAGGAAGTAGGTATAAGCTGGATGCCATTTTTGTAGAGTTAAGGGGAATCTAGAAATACTTTTAGGAGAAGGGGATCTCAGGGTAGTTAGTATCTAGCATCAGCCTAGAGACATCTAGATTATATATATATACAGTGCTTATTATATATATTATATATATATATATATATAATGGAGTTTGTTAAGCACTTACTATGTGCCAGGCACTGTACTAAGAGCTGGATACAAACAAATCAGGTTGAACACAGTCCCTGTCCCATGTGAGACTCACAATCTCAACATCCATTTTGCAGATGAGGGAACTGAGGCCCAGAGAAGTGAAGTGACTTGACTAAGGTCACACAGCAAATGAGTGGTAGAGCCGGCATTAGAACCCATGACCTTCTAACTCCCAGGCCCGTGCTCCATCCACTCTGCCGTGCTGCTTCAGTCCTATGCCATGCTGCTTCTTCATCCAGCAATTTTGTTCAAAGATTTCATGGTCTAATCACTACTGCTCTCTTTTTATGGTGTTTATTAAATGTTTACCATGTGCCAGGCACGGCAGTAAGCGCTGGGGTAGATATGAACTTCAGTGTGGCTCAGTGGAAAGAGCCCGGACTTGGGAGTCCGAGGTCATGAGTTCGAATCCCGGCTCTGCCACTTGTCAACTGTGTGACTGTGGGCAAGTCACTTCACTTCTCTGTGCCTCAGTGACCTCATCTGTAAAATAGGGATTAACTGTGAACCTCATATGGGACAATCTGATTACCCTGTATCTACCCCAGCACTTAGAACAGTGCTTGGCACATAGTAAGCACTTAACAAATAACAACATTATTATTATTATTATTATTACAGACCCTGTCGCGCATGGGGCTCACAATCTCAACCTCCATTTTACAGATGCCCACCCCTCAGCACTCTGCTCATTTGTATATATTATTTATTACCTTATTTATTTTGTTAATGAGGTGTATATCTCCTTGATTTTCTTTATCTTGATGATGTTGTCTTGTTTTTCTTTTGTTTTGCTTTGCTGTCTCCCCTGTTTAGACTGTGAGCCCCTCGTTGGGCAGGGATTGTCTCTATCTGTTGCCGAATTGTAAATTCCAAGCACTTAGTAAAGTGCTCTGCACAAAGTAAGCGCTCAATAAATACTATTGAATGAATGAATGAAGGGGCCTGAGTCTGTTACTTTTATTTGTAAGATAAACTCATTTATAGCTTTCTTCCATAAGGAGGGCAACCGCTGACTGGTATCAACAAAGCTTTATTTTAAAAGTACAGCTCCTCCAAAAGGCCTCCCTTGACTAATCCCTCATTTCATTAGGTTGTATTTATTGAGCGCTTACTGTGTGCAGAGCCCTGTACTAAGTGCTTGGGAAAGTACAATACAACAATAAACAGATATATTCCCTGCCCACAACTAGCTCACAGTCTCCTCTTCTTCCACTTCCTTCTTGTCACTCTGTCTTCTGGATTTGCTGTCTTTAGTCACCCCTCAAACCCTCTGAACTTACGTCTATATTTGTGATATATTTATTTTTATTAGTGTCTATCTCTGCCTCTAAACTCTAAGTTCCTTGTGGGCAGGGAAAGTGTCTTGCAACTCAGATACATTGCACTCTCCCACGTGCTTGCAACGATGTTCTGCACACAGTTAGCAGTGATAAATATGATTGATTGATTGACTCATGTGAACCCATTGGGGAGATCCCGCTTTCTTGGGGAGGGAGTTGAGGCTTACTGTCTAGATTCTGGGATTGCTCACCGACTACAGGTTCAGGAGTAATTCCCGAAAGCTTCCCGAACCCTTCAAATGTCCAAATCTGAATTTTGGACCGGAACCGATCAGTCGGTGGTATTTATTGAGAGCTTACTGTGTGTGTAGAGCACGTGGGAGAGTGCCATGCATAGGAGTTGGGAGATACTTTCCCTGTCCACGAGGAACTTACAGTTTGGAAGGAGAGAAAGACATTAATATACGTTACAGATCCATACACGAGTGCTGTGGGACTGAAGCTGGGGTGATTAAAAGGATACAAATCCAAGTCCAAGGGCAACACAGAAGGGAGTGGGAGTAGGGGAAATGAAGACTTAGTCTGGGAAGACCTCTTGGAGGAGATGGGATTTGAATAAGGCTTTGAAAGTCGGGAGAGTGGTGTCTGTCATCCGTGAAAGGGGAGGAAGTTCCAGGATGGAGGGCGTGGGCAAGGAGTTGGTGGTGAGATAGATGAGATGGAGGTACAGTGGGTAGGTTGGCATTAAAGGAGTGAAGGTGGTCTGCAAATTGGCTTCTTAGCCCCTTCCACGTCGCTGAAATCTCGAGAGTTGGTGTTCGTACTGGAGGCTTAGAGGCAGCCTGGCTGAGAAGCAGCATGACACAGTAGTAAGCGTACAGGTTTGGGAGTCAGAGGATCTGGGTTCTAATCTCAGCTTTGCCAATTTCTTGCTGTGTGACCTTGGGCAAGTCGCTTCTCTGTGCCTCAGCTTCCTCATCTGTAAAATGGCGATTCAATACCAGTTTACCCTCCTATTTAAACTGGGAGCCCCAGGTGGGGCGGGTACTAGGTCCAACCAGATAAACTTATTCCTGTGATTAGAACAGTGCTTGACACATAGTAACTGCTTAACAAATTCTATGAAAAAAATCCTTTTGCACCTTTGCCCTGCCTAGGCTGAGCTAGTCCCCTCCGTCCTTCTCAGAGGATGGAGTCCCTGGGCCCAGAGAAGAGAAGAGAAGCAGAGAAGTCCAGAGAAGTAGCATTGCCTAGTAGATAGAGCACGGGCCTGGGAGTCAGAAGGACCTGGGTTCCAATCCCGGCTCCCCCACTTGTCTGCTGTGTGACCATGAGTAAGCGACTTTATTTTTCTGTGCCTCAATTTAAATGGGAATCAAGACTGTGGGACTGGGACTGTGTCCAACCTGCTTAGCTTGTATCTACTTCAGCGCTTAGTACAGTGCCTGACACATAGTAAGTGCTTAACAAATATCATTATTATTATTGTTAGAAGAGAAGAAAAGAGAAAGAGATGGGCAGGGATATCACTCAGCCAGTGAAAGCGGAATTGGTCTGCAACTAACTCCTGTTCGTGCCCAGGCAAGAGTGGAGCAAAATAATAATAATAATACTACTGATAATGATTGTGACATTTGTTAAGTGCTTACTGTGTGCCAGGCACTGTACTAAGTGCTGGGGTAGTTACAAGCTAGTCAGGTTGGACAAAGACTCTGTTCCACATGAGGTTCATAGTCTTCATCCCCATTTTACACATGAGGGAATCGAGGCACAGAGAAGTGAAGTGATTTCCCCAAGGTCACACGGCAGGCAAACGGCAGAGCCGGAGTTAGAACGCAGATCCTTCTGACTCACAGGCCTCACTAGGCCACTAAACCTTGTTAGTCAAATTGGAATGGTTCGATGGGATCGGACTGTGTCTGAGCTTGGAGAAAGGAGGAACAGGAGATCCAGCTCAGGCCGTGGTATGACTCGGACTCCAGGGGCCCCTCTCCCATCGTGATGATACAAAAGTACAATCCCAAGGCTGGGGAGGGGGTCTCCAGGTCAACTGGTCCAGTCCCCTGCCCCCTCATAGCTGAAGGGTCTCCTGTTTCCATAACGGTCATGATGCGTCAATCAATCAGGGCTGGAGACCTACCCAATCCAGGGTTCTCCTGACCCCCTGACTGCCTGCCCAAGAGACCAGACTTTGCACATAAGGCTGGCTCTGTTTCAGTTATTATTATTATTATTATTATTGTACTTTTGAAACGCTTATTATGTGCCAAGTACTGTTCTAAGCACTGGGGTGGATACAAGATAATCACGTTGGACACAGTCTCTTTCCGACATGGGGTTCACGGTCTCATTAAGTCGGAGTAGGATTTCATCCCCATTTTACCGATGAGGTGACTGAGGCCCAGAGTTGGTCACACAACAGGTCACCGGTGGAGTCAGGATTAGAACCCAGATCCTTCTGACTCTCAGGCCCTCTGTCTTTCTACTAGTCCACTCTGCTTGGGATGGGTCTCTTCCTGTTGAAGATCATAGAGGCAGGGCTAAAAAGGGCACAGCTAAGTGGTCACGGCCCGGCTGCTCCACCCTGTACCAGAACAGGGAAGCTGAAGGATAGGCAGGAGTGGCCCCTCCAAATTCTTGGGGTCGCGATTCTGACCTTCAAACCCTTCTGTGAAACTGCCCTGAAGTCACCGCTGCCCAGCTGCGAGGTGGACGGGGGTGAGGGACACTCCAGGTCCGTCAGGGCGGCAGCCAGTAAGTCGGAGCCGTCTGCAGGGCCTCGGGTCAGCCTGCGGATTCAGAGCAAACCAGTTCCCTTTTCACGCTGCAGCAACCCCAGCCTCTTGGTCCAGCCCTGGAAAGTGTTATCTCAGGCAGCTTTCTACAGGAAGTTCGAGTTATCACTTCCTCCCAGTAGCAGTTTGTCTAGGACTTAACTCTGTGATATCAGATTCCATCAACATGTCGGCCTTTTTTGTGCACCTTGCCTACGGGGACCCCGGCGTCGGGCGGAGAGCTCCCAGCCCGGGGAGCCCCCGGGACCCGCGGTCCGGCCTGGTGGGGTAGAATGGTTTGGTTGCCATGCGGCCAGCCCTGGGGCCGGGTAATTGGTGGTGTTTCAGGTGTCTGCACTGTTTCACTTCTCGTTTTTATATTTATCCGGTGTGAAACTTGCTGTCATTTGCCTGGAGGGCTGTGAAGAAGAGGAAAAGCAAAATGTTCCCTGGAGACAAACGTTTCATCTCGGGTCATTTGCTACCCTCTCTGGGGGTTAGCGCTTAGGGTGGGGCTTTTCCTTAAGGCTCACTCGCTACTCCTGGCGAAATCTGCCTGCAATCCCCCCGGTGGTTAGGGAAAAGTCTTTGGGGGCACTTTGGGGCTACCGGCTAAGCGTCTGGGGCTACTGGCTTAGGGTTTGGGGGCCAGGCAGGAGAGCTCTTAGGGGGCCACTCGACAGAGCCATTGACATTGTCCAGAGCGGGTGGGTGGTGTCCGTAGAGATGGGAAGGGCAGCAGCGCTGACGATTGACCGTCGGCCCGTGAACTCCTTAGGATCTCTCTCTCTGCTCCTCCCTCTCCCTTCAAGACGCCCACAGCCAGCTGCCAGCCCCTCTGTCATCTACAGGAAATCCATGCCACTGAGAGGAGACACTTCTGCTCCTCCCGACTGGACATCTTTCCTAAGAAGAGTCTCTTCCTCAGCCGGGCCTGCGCGATCCCAGCTGACGGACCTGCTAGAGACGCTTGGTTTTCTTCGAGAAGAGATTGTGAAATGACTCTTTCTAAATGCCCTTTCCCCTTCCCTCCCCCAACCCGTCTCTCCTCCCCGTCCCGCCCTTCCCCTTCCTTCCCCCTGCTCCTCCCCTCCCTTCCCCTAGCCGTCCCACCCCCTGCGGGTGCCATGTTTGAGTTGGGTAACGCACTCGAGGCTAGAGTAGAGGGCGGTTGAAGCTGCTTGGAGAAAACCCCTATTTGTTGAAGGAAAACAACCCGGACAGTGTCCCAGAGTGGTTAGCCGACCCCAGCCAGGTATCGTGCTACCGTTGAGGTTGGCTCAGGTCCCGGGCAAGTATGGCAACTTAGCCATGACCCAGGGTTCCCGGGAGTGGCCGAGCTGGGGGCCCTCAGGTCTTCTGACTCCCTCCGCTAGCAATCTGGAGCTCCTTATGGCCTCCTAGATCAGATCCCCAGGGCTGGTCCTGCTTTAAGCTCTCCACTGGGTCCATCCTCTCGGGTTGTTCGTAACTCCTGCTTGCTCTGTCCCCCCTGCCTCTGCCCACAGGCTAGGGAAGGGGCATCTCTTCATCATCAGGCTAGCTACTGGAACCGGCACACCAGCCATGTGCCACGGGCAGCACTGAGACAGTTGAGTCCAACAGCACGGAGACACGATGCTTTAGTGGAAGAAAGATGGCTGGTTGGGGCAGATGTCAAGCCCTTAGTATGATGCTCTGCGCACAGTAAGCGCTCAGTAAATACCATTGATTGAGCCTGTGATGTGATCAAAATGGGAAATCCCACACTGGCCCTTTCATCCCCACGAGAAGCAGTGTGGCCTAGTAGATAGAGCCTGGGCCTGGGAGTCAGAAGGACCCGGGTTCAAGTCCTGGTTCTGCTATTTGTCTGCTGTGTGATCATGGGCAAGTCACTTCACTCCTCTGTGCCTCGGTTA
The DNA here is from genome assembly GCF_004115215.2 of Ornithorhynchus anatinus. NCBI lineage: Eukaryota > Metazoa > Chordata > Mammalia > Monotremata > Ornithorhynchidae > Ornithorhynchus > Ornithorhynchus anatinus. The sequence goes on along the minus strand of NC_041730.1, from coordinate 47,792,457 downwards.
CTTTATCCGTAAAATGGGGATGAAGACTGTGAGCCCCATTATCCAATCTGATTAGCTTGTATCTATCCCAATGCTTAATATGGTGCCTGGCACATAGTAAGTGCCTAAAAAATACAATAAAATAATGACATGTCACTGGCATCTGGAAGATCTCGTGTGCCCTACAGGTGGACTGGATATTCCAGGGCCGATGGTCATTCAGGGGTGCCCAGAGACAAGGTGATCACTGATCATTCTGGGATTCTCCTTGGCTCCCAACAGACTGAAGAGAAGGTTGGAGGATTTATCTGTAAAAAGTAACTGAAGCACAGAGAAATGAAGTGTCTTGCCCAAGGTCACACAGCAAACAATGGGCAGAGCCAGGATTAGGACCCAGGTCCTCTGATTTAAAGGCCTGGCCTCTTTCTACTAGGCTATGCTGCTTTTCCAACCATTGATTGATTGATATAGGTTACAAATCCCATGATACAACCAACTCTGTAATGAAAACAATGTTGTTTTGCATCTCCCCCCTAGACTGTATATATTATATTGTTGGTATTTGTTAAGCGCTTACTATGTGCAGAGCACTGTTCTAAGGTCAGGGTAATCAGGTTGTCCCACATGAGGCTCACAGTCTTAATCCCCATTTTACAGATGAGGAAACTGAGGCTCAGAGAAGTTAAATGACTTGCCCACAGTCACACAGCTAACAAGTGGCAGATCCCGGCGTTCGAACCCATGACCATGTAAGCTCGTTATGGTCTGGTAACACATCTCCCAACTCTGTTATATTGTACTCTCCCAAGCACTTAATGCAGCGCTCTGTCCACAGTAAGCATTCAGTAAATGCAATTGATGTCCTAACTCTCTGGCAAAAGTCCTACAGATAAACAAATCCCTTCTTACCCGCTCTCCGCCCGAATGGATCTTGGAGGATTCTACGCCCAAGGCTTGTGTGAGATTTTCGAGGTTTGAAGAGACCACTGAGAATATGCCCCAAGAGATGGAACTGTGGAATTTCACTTAGAAATAGACGTGAGTTAATTGTGCCAGCAAAAATATCTGGAATGACAGACACGTATCGATTTTTAAGAAAGCAGATGAACTTTATAAATAGAACTGAAAACGAAGACACTGGGGAGAAGAGTTCAAAGGTGAACAGAAGATTAAGAAGGAAGTCATCTGCTAAAAGGTATAAAAAAAATGTTGGTATTTGTTTAGCGCTTACTATGTGCAAAGCACTGTTTTAAGCACTGGGGGTATACAAGGTGATCAGGTTGTCCCTCGTGGGGCTCACAGTTCTTCATCCCCATTTTACAGATGAGGTAACTCAGGCCCAGAGAAATTGAGTGACTTGCCCAAAGTCACCCAGCGGACAAGTGGCAGAACCGGGATTAGAGCCCATAACCTCTGACTCCCAAGCTCATGCTCTTTCCACTGAGCCACGCTGTTTCTCCAAGGAGGGGATTGTGACTATGTACTTCCACCTCTCCCGTTCTAACCACAAGGCTGTGTGCTGAGCTCCTGGCATCTCTCCCGCTGTCATCATCAGTTGTATTTATTGAGCGCTTACTGTGTGCAGAACAATGTACTAAGTATTTGGGAGAGAATAATACAACGGAGTTAATGATAATTCCCACTACGTATTTTTCTGTAGATAACAGCCACTCACATGGCTACTAAAATCACACCTCCTCCCTGACTAGGCCCTCATTTCTCCCATTTACCTTTCCTTCTATGTTACCTCTGCCCTTGGATCTGTACCCCAAAAGAACTTGGGTACACCCCACCCTCAGCCTGCAGCACTGAAGCGCTCATCCCTGTACTATCCCATTCCCCCATCAGTAATTTATTTTATTATCTGTCTCTCCCTCTAGACTGTGAGCTCACCGTGGGCAGGGAACGCGTCTACCAACTCCTACCGTATTGTTCTCTCCCACGCATCTAATACAATGCTCATCAGTGCCACTAATTGATTGATTAATCATTCATTCAGTCGTATTTATTGAGCGCTTACTGTGTGCAGAGCACTGTACTAAGGGCTTGGAAAGTACATTTCAGCAACAGAGACCATCCCTACCCAGCAACGGGCTTGCTTCAGCTGCCTTCGCTATGCAAATGATTCCTAAATCTGTCTCTCTTGCCCTGATGTTTTCTCTGCTTTAATAATAATGATAATAATAATCATGGTATTTGTAAAGCACATACTATGTGCCAGGCACTGTTCTAAGTGTTGGAGTAGGTACGAGACAGTTGTTTTGGACACAGTCCCTGTCCCATGTAGGGCTCACAGTCTTCACCCCCAATTTACAGATGCGAGAATTGAGGCCCAGAGAAGTGAAGTGACTTACCCCAGGTCACCCACCGGATAAATGGCGGAGCCGGGATTAGAACCCATGATGATCTGACTCCCAGGCCTGTGCTCTATCCACTAGGCCACCCTGCTTCTCAAATTCTGTCTCTCTCCTTGCCTCCCTGAACATCTCCCTTGGATGGTCGGCCAGACCCTCAAACTCGAGACCCAAAATGACTTCTGATTTTGCCTCCTGAACCCGCCCCTCCTCACCGTTCCTCATCTTTGGTGAGAATACCACATCATCCACCCCGCGCACAACTTCACGGCCATGGTGTCATCCTGCCCGCACAGTCGATTTACTTCAAAGCCTGCTGATTTTCCCTCAAAAATAGCTCATGGATCCATCCCTTCCCCTCCACCACTCTAGCCACTAACCTGGTTCAAGTATTCCTCATAATATGATGGAACTATTATAACAGCCTCCACTCGGGTCTCCCCGCCTCCAGCCTCTCCCTCCTTCAATCTATTCTCTTGTTCTGCTCATCTTTCCTTCTTCCTCAAATCTGCCAGACCTCTCCATCTTCAAAGCCCTCCTCCAAGTCTTCCCTGGCTAATTGTCAGTGCCAAAATTTCATCAACCCTTCTCTCGCACTTGTGAATTTACTTATATTTGCCTATCCGCCTCACTTGTGAATACAAATGTTATCTAATTGAACATTCAATTTTATTTATTCAATTGGTTTACTCAGCTTATTAATATTTTCTGTGTCTGTCTCATTTGTTAGAGTCTAAGCTCCTTGTGGGTAGGGAACAGATCTTGGGATTCTGTTGGATTTTCCAAGTGTTTAGTAGGCACTGAGTAACTGCCATTGCTAATCCTAGTCCTATGACTACTTGTGAATGGTTTCTTATATAGTATGGTCTTCTCGGCTCCCAAATTTTTAGTACAGTTCTCTGCGCCTGATAGGCACTCAGTACATATTATTGATTGATTGATTGATTGAGTACTTCTTACCATTAGCTTTAAAGCACTCAATCAGTTCACTCCCTTCTACCTTACCTCTCTGATTTCCTACTACAGGCCAGTCCTTGCATTTTGTTCCCCTAATGCCAACCTACTCACTGTACCTCGATCTAATTAATTAATTAATTTATATTAATGTCTGTCTCCCCCTCTAGATTGTAAACCCGTCTTGGGTTGGGAATCTGTCTAATTGTTATATTGTAATAATAGTAATAATTATGATGGTATTTGTTAAGCGCTTACCACGTGCCAAAAGCTGTTCTAAGTGCTGGGGTAGATACAAGGTAATCAGGTTGTCCCCTGTGGGGTTCATAGTCTTAATCCCCATTTTACAGATGAGGTCACTGAGGCACAGAGAGGTTAAGTGGCTTGCCCAAGGTCACACAGCAGACAAGTGGTGGAGCTGGGATTAGCACCCACATCCTCTGACTCCCAAACCCATGCTCCAAGCTCTTAGTACAGTGCTTTGCACACAATAAGTGCTCAATAAACATGACGGAATGAATGAATAATCTATCTCACTGCTGAACACTTGGCCGTATCCTCCTTCTGGCCTGGAACTCCCTCCCCCTTCGTATATGACAGACCACCACTCTTCCTACTTTCAGAGCCTTATTGAAAATCACATCTTTCCCCGACTAAGCTCTCTTTTCCCCTTCTCCCTCTCCTTTCTGCATCGCTTTTGAACTTGGATCTGTAGCTTCTAAGTACCTGATATTCCTCTGCCCGGCACTTATGTACATAACTGTAATTAATTTTAATGTCTGTCTCCCCCTCTGGGTTTTATATTCCTTGTGAGCAGGGAATGTGTCTACCAATTCTTTCACACCGTTCTCTCCCAAACACTACAGTACACTGTACACGGTGAGCACTCAATAAATACCATTGATTGATTCGAAAGCACTTGGACCTGTGACCTCTGGGCATTTGATATTTGCCTGGGACTAAGCCCCCCTTTTCCTCAGCTCCCCCTCCTCTCTGCATCACCCCGACTCACTCCCTTTGCTCTATCCCCCCTCTCCGATTTATATTGCTGTCTTTACTTGCTTTGATGTGTATATATCTATAATTCTATTTGTTTATATTGATGCCAGTTTATTTGTTTTGATGTCTGTCTCCCCCTTCTAGACTGGTGTAGTCAGGGATTGCCTCTCTTTATTGCTAAATTGTAATTTCCAAGCACATAGTACAGTGTTCTGCACACAGTAAGTGCTCAGTAAAAACGATCGAATGAACTCGTCCGCTCAACTGTATATATTTTCGTTACCCTATTTATTTTGTTAATGAATTGTACATCGCCTTGATTCTATTTAGTTGCCATTGTTTTTACGAGATGTTCTTCCCCTTGGCGCTGTTTATTACCATTGTTCTTGTCTGTCCGTCTCCCCCGATTAGACTGTAAGCCCGTCAAACGGCAGGGACTGTCTCTATCTGTTGCCGACTTGTTCATCCCAAGCGCTTAGTACAGTGCTCTGCACATAGTAAGCGCTCAATAAATACTATTGAATGAATGAATGAATGCCCCACCTTCAACCGCACAGCACTTATGTACATATCTTTAAATTATATATTAGAAATTACTTATATGTATTAATGTCTGTCTCCCCCTGTAGACTGTAAGCTTGTTGTGGGCAGGAAATGGGCCTGCAAACTCTGTTGCATTGTACTCTCCCAAGCACTTGGATCAAAGCTCTGCACATAGTAAGTGTTCAATAAATATCGTTGATTGATTACTTGTGCTAGGTGCTGAGGAAAGTATAAGATAATCAACTCGGACACTGAACTCACAATCTAGGTGGGAAAAGAAGCGTAGAAAGGTAATTAATTATTATTTATTCAGCGCTTAGAACAGTACTTGGAGCCTAGTAAGCGCTTAAGAAATATCATCATTATTCATTAATTATGTACCAGAAATTGAGACTAGATAGAGCCATTTAATTCATAAATAATCCAAAGTAAGATATGACTATAGGGAGGCAATCGATAGGTCAGTGGTATTTATTGAGCACTGTACTAAGTACTGGGCGAGTACAATACAACAGAATTGGTAGACATGGTTCCTGAAGCTTTCAGTCTAATAGACTCCTCCCTCTTCCAGTCACAAGTAATTGGAACAGCTTTTTTTATGGTATTTGTTGAGCTCTTACTATGTGCCAGCCACTGGGTTAGGTACAAACTAATCAGATTGGACGTAGTCCATAACCCACATGGGGCTCACGGTCTTAACCCCCATTTTAGAGATGAGGATTAACCGAGGCACCGAGAAGTTAAGTGACGACTTGACCGAGGTCACACAACAGATAAGTGGCGGAGTCGGGTTAAGAACCTGGATCCTTTTGACCCCCAGGCCTGTGTTCTATCCACTGGGCCGTACTGCCGCCCAGGGCTCTAAGAGTTAGGAAGGCAGGCTTCTCTCTTGTGATATCAGTTGGGGTGGAGACGCTGCCTCCAACCCAGCGTTGGTTCATTTCTCACGGACTCTGGATTCTGGAAAGCTTGGTCACAGCTTCTGCCCACTCTCAGCTTTGGCAGGACAGGATTTCATTCCCACAGAATTGGATGGGAGGAAGAAATTCATTTCTACAGGGAGTCATACAGGTGAAAACAACTCTAGAAGGGTTTGGATGGATTCTTGAAGGAGGTGTCCCTGCCGGGTCACTGGAGGGAAATTTCGGGATGGAGAGAGAAGAATTAGGGAGACGACCTGATTATCTTGCATTTACCCCAATGCTTGGTGCAGTGCTCGGCACAGAGTAAGCATCCAGTGAATACCCTGATAACAAGAAAAATAATTATTTTACAGGCTGCCATCCCTAACGAACCATGAGGGTGGGGGGCCAGAAGGGTAACCTTCTAATGATGTCATCATTAGAATTCCAATCCCGGGCTGGGGGGGCAGTGGGGATGACCAGCAGGCCCAGTGTCTGCCAGTTCCTGACCCTTGTGGGGGCAGGGACCTGGGTGGATGCGTGATTGGGATCGGGAGAAGGTCAGAAGCGGGGCCAGGAGCTGGGATAGTGGCAGGAAAGGAACGACTCCCCAGCTGGACACTCTATCCAGTATACTTCCAGGGAAAACTCCAGGGAAGGTGGTGAAGAAGGGAAACACACTAAATTGGACATTTATCCCGCAGGTTGCCCCCTACCCCCCACCCCATTCATTATCCTGATACAATAGCTTAACCTAGTTAAAAGCCATTATTTACCTCCAAGGAACAGGCTTCCATTACTATAACTCACGTAAAGTGCAGGCTGAACATTTTAGATATTGTAACCCAAACAGGGCACTAATCCAGGTGTCTTCCTGATGTGCCTCTGTAGTGCTGCCGGGGAGAGCTCTTTAAGAAGCCATAACCCCGAGATTCACTTTAGAGCACCCTATAAATTTCCCTCGCAAGACTTGAGAAGGCATATGTCTGCCCGGTTAAATATTTGCCTTCTGAGCTCCTGGGTTTAGCAGGCTAATTAAAAGGATGGAATTCTTTGATTGTATCTCAATTCATTTTCTTCCTAATCTGTTTCCTGCCATGTCTGCGGTAGAAATGGAACTTAAGTCTGTTTTCTGAAGGGAGACTTTGGTAATAAATCCCCAAACTGCGACTTCAAGTGCTCTTAATGATGCCATTGTGTGGGCCTCGATTCTAATCCGGCCTCTGCCGAGACTATAAACTCTGGGAGACATTTCTCAAATAGGGAAGGTCTCCCAGAAGCTTTTCGTTTACATAGCCTGCGGGAGGGCCCAGCCACCTCCAGAGGCTGGCAAGAGGAGGCCAGTGAGACTCTGCACAGGTCCTTCTTTGGGAGCAGTGTGGCCCAGTGAATAGAGCCGGGGCCTGGGAAGGACCGGAGTTCTAATCCCGGCTCCGCCACTTGTCTGCCGTGTGACCTCAGGCCAGTCACTTTACGTCTCTGTGTCTCGGTTCCCTCATCCGTAAAATGGGACGCATGTGGGACACGGGCTGTGTCCAGCACGTTTGGCTTGTACCTACCCCGGTGCTCAGTATTGAGCCTGGAACATAGTAAGTGCTTAACAAATGCCGTTAAAAAAATAAATGAGAGCTGCTGGTGCAGGTGAGGCGGGGAGGGGTGTGTGAGGAAGGGGACTTCCACCCCTGAAGCTGTTTGTGGGCAGGGCTGGGTGAAGGGAATGGAGGCAGTGGAGGCTTTCATTCATTGTGGTATTTATTGAGCGCTTACTGTGTACAGAGCACTGTGCTAAGCGCTTGGAGGCAGTGGATGAAATATCAAATGCATTGGAGGGCTGCCAGGAGGGTGCCGGGACCTGAAGTGAGAGGAACTGGGTTCTAATCTCAACTCCACTGCTTGCCTTCTGGGTATTCTGGGGCGAGTCACATAACTTTTCTGTGTCTCAGTTTCCTCAAGTGTAAAAGTACCTGTCCTCTCTCCTATTTAATAATAGTAATAATAATAATGGTATTTGTTAAGTGCTTACCTTGTGCCAGACACTGTATTAAGCGCTGGGTTGGATACAAGCAAATTGGGGTGGACTCACTTAGACTGTGAGCCCTGTGTGGGTCAGGGACTGGTGTTCAATCTGATGACCCTGTGTTAGTACAGGGCTTGGCACATAGTAAACACTTAAATCCAATCACTGTTATTTTAATTGTAATAATTATTATTAATAGGTCCTTCTGACCAGCGATACGAGCAGGTGCTGATAATCTGCCCGGGACCTCGGTAAGACCGATTTTCTAATTGATCTATCAATCAGTGGCGTTTGATAGATTGAAGTGTCACTCAGCACATCTCCCCCCTCCTCAAAACCCTCCTGTGGTTGCCCATCTCCGGCTGGAAAGGCTTCAAGACTCTCTACCTCATCCACTGTCTATCTTTAGTGACTATTTCCCAGCTCACCCTCGGTCAATTGTATTTCCTGAGTGCTTACAGTGCGCAGAGCACTCTACTAAGTGCTTAGGAGAGTACAATTTAACAGAATTGGTAGTCATGTTCCCTACCCACAAGGAACCTATACTTGTACCCTGTCCTATATGATGTACTATTATCATATTAGACCGTGAGTCCGTCATTGGCAGGGATTGTCTCTATCTGTTGCCGAATTGTATATTCCAAGTGCTTAGTACAGTGGTCTGCACATAGTAAGCGCTCAATAAATACTATTGAATGAATGAATTTATGAACTAACTGGAAGTAACTGATGGTTTTCCTCCTAAGGGTTGACTGGTCAAACAGGTCCCCAAACTACCCATCCCCAGGAATGGACCCCATCAGCTCACTCCCACCCAACACACCCTGACCATCTGCACCATCCCATCCCACGTCACCCACCTCCCAACCCCCTTGAAATGCCACCTCTGCTTCTTCGTGAGCCAGTTCTCCTTCATCCTCGACCTGTTCTGAGCTGGTGAGGAGGAGGAGGAGGAGAAACAGATGGTTCGTTTCAGACAAGACCGTGTCCCCTTCAGCTCGTTAAATCAATCCGTCAATCAATCATATTTATCGCGCGCTTATCGCGTGCAGTGTGCTGTGCTGTTTGGGAGAGTTAGACCGAATGAAATCCGATCGAATGAAGTACTAGTCACCACCATCTTCTGCTCCTCTGGGCAATTTTGATGTCTTTCTCTCCTTCACCCCTCAAGGATTTTAAAATCTTTGAGGGTGTTCTTGGTGATCACCTCCACCCTCCTCTTGACTGTTGGCTTCCCCTCTCTCCTCAGCTTCGCAGACCTCCTGCTTCCCTCAACCTCGCTCGCTCACCAACTTGGCCGCACTGGATCTCATCGTTGTCCTTGTAGCTTTTTTAACCTCGCCAGTGCCGTGATCAATCTCCCAACACCAGCTGTTCTTTGTCATTTCAGTCGTGTTCAGTGCTCTGCATGCAGTAAGTATCGATAAATATCACTGACTGATACACCCTTCCTGCAAACCGGTTCTGTCCCACCATGGGGTCATTTGATCTTCAGAGCCGTACCATTTATCTCAGGCCCTCATGCCCAACTTGAGACTCTACGTGGCCTAGTGGAAAGAGCACGGGCTTGAGAGTCAGAGGACGTAGGTTCTAATCCCTGCTCCGCCACTTGTCTGCTGTGTGATCTTGGGCAAGTTACTGCACTTCTCTGAGCCTCAGTTGCCTCATCTGTTAAATGGGGATTAGGGCTGTGAACAGGGACTGTGTGTTCAATCTGATTCCCTTTTAACCCTCCTAGTGCTTAGTAAAAATACCAGTTATTATTTTATTATTATTTTTATTCAGGTAGACACAGTCTCTGTCCCACAAGGAGCTCACAATCTAAGTAGGAGGAAGAACTGGTGTTGAATCCCCATTTTTCAGATAAGGAAACTGAGGCACAGAGGAGTGAAGTGACTTGCCCAAGGTCACACAGCAGGAAACTGGCAGAGCTGGGATTAGACCACAGATTCTCTGACTCCCAGGCCCGAGCTCGTTCCACTAGGTCAGACTGCTCCTCTGAGAGTGTGAGCCCATTGTTGGGTAGGGATTGTCTCGATCTGTTGCCCAACTGTATGTTCCAAGAGCTTAGAACAGTGCTCTGCACACGTTAAGTGCTCAATAAAAAAGATTGAATGAATGAATGAATGAATGAATTTACCACCATGATTATTATCAGTTATTAACTGTGAAAAAAGTAATCATATAGGGGCGAGGGGGGGTAGTTTGGGGCAAAGGAGTAGAAAATCGCCTAGGAAAATAGGAGGAGGGCAGCAGGGAGGGATTGATACTGTAATTACCTGAAGGGCTCAGTCACTAAATCGGGGCTGATTCTGGAATGGAACCCAGCAAAAATAGCATAGAAGTCAACGGGAAAATCTACCCCAAGATACACAATATATTTGCCTTTTTCAACGCACCTATAGCAGCTCTATCTTTGCGGGTTACACCTGTGACCTCCCTGTAATCTAAACACAATAGTGCTCAGTAAAGCGCTCTATGTGCAATAGGTACTAGTCCAGGGCTCCGAACACTGCTGTTTACTGGGTGCTTAGTACAGTGCTCTGCACTCAATAGGTGTTCAGTAGAGTTCTCCACACAGGTGACAGTCAGGAGCTTTGCACCCAGGAAGTGCTCAGTAGAGTTTTCTACAGATTAAGTACAGTGTTCTGTACCTTATAAAGGTTTAGGAGGGTTCTTTACATAGTAGGTACCCAGACAGTGCTCTCTTCACAGGAAATACAGTGCTTTGCACACAGTAGGTGTTCAGTAGGGTTCTCAATATAGTAACTACAGTGCTCTGCACACAATACGCGTTGAAAAGGATTCTCTACACAGTAAGTACAGTGCTCTGCACACAACAGGTGTTCAGTAGCGTTGTCTACGCAGTAAATACAGCACTCTGCACACAATAGGTGTTCAGTGGAGATCTCAATATAGTAAGCAAAGTGCTCTGCACACGATAGGTGTTCAGTCTTGTCTTATGCCCTCCAACCCATAGCGAGGCCATGGATGCCCCACCTCCATCTGCAATCGCTCTGGTAGTGCATCCATTGAGTTTTCTTCGTCAAAATCCGGAAGCGGTTTACCCTTGCCCTCTTCCGCTCAGTAAACTTGAATCTCTGCCCTCGACTCTCTCCCGCGCCGCTGCTGCCCAGCAAAGGTGAGTTCTGACTTGTAGCAGATTGCCAGCCACTTGCTAGCCACTGCCCAAGCTCGGAAAGGACAGGCCTCGGCTTGACTTTCCCTCCCGTAGTCAAGACTGGTAGAGGACTGGGAACTTTCCAGGTGTCACCCGGAGAGGGATAGGTACATTCCACGTGCTAAGTATGGTGGTCTGCACATAGTAAGCGCTCAATAAATACTACTGAGTGAATAGGTGTTCAGTAGAGCTCTCAGTATAGTAACTACAGTGCTCTGCACACAATAGGTGTTAAGGAGGGTTCTCTACATAGTAAGTACAGTGTTCTGTCCCCGATAGGTATACAGAGTAGGCACTCAGTACAGGTGTCCAGTAGAGTTTTCTCCACAGTACGTCCAGTGCTGTGCACACAACAGGCATTCAGAATAGTGCTCATGGTCTCCGAACATATAACAGCGCTCCCTCCACGGAGAGCATCCAGGACAGCCATCTGCCAATGCTTCTACACAGTAGGGGTCCAGGACAGTGCCAAACGCCCAAAGCACTTATTAAACACAGTGGACGAAGACGATGATGGCAGTTGCTCAGTCACCGTTGCCTAAGCAAATGAGGGCCAGAGCCGAATGGTACCGTTGACCACATTTCCGTCCACATCGCCGAAGAGAAATGTTTATTAGCATGTAGCTGAAACAGTTGAATGATCCCGAACCAGCAGCCCAGATTGAAGAAGATGGAGTCAACCATCCCATTGTCCTTGGGAGAGTGAGCCGTGAATTAATCATTAATCGGAGGGCTCAACTTTCCTGAGGGATATCCAGGGGGTACAGGCTCCGCACCCTTCCCAGTGGGGAAGGAGTCCCATTATTATCCTCCTGAAAGTTAGGAAGTCCTTCCTTCTGTCTCCCTGCATTCCTTCCTACTGCAATTGGAGTCTGTGCCTCCTGCCCTGAGCGGACACAGCGACTAGCTGTTCTGTGTCCACCCCCTGAAACCCATCGTAGGCAAGGAGACAACGATCCAGTCACCTCAGCCATTCATTCATTCAATCGTATTTACCGAGCGCTTGTTGTGTGCAGAGCACTGTTCTTAGCAGTTGGGAAAGCCCAATTGAAACAAAAATAGACACATTCCCTGCCTACGGAGAGCTTGCAGTCTAGACGGGGTGAAAGATATTAATATCAATGAATAAATTAGAGATATGTACCTAAGTGTTGTGGCTGGGAGGGGGATGAATAAAGGGAGCAAGTCAGGACTGGATGACTCCCGTTCCTTCCCCTCACCTCTTAGGACCTAGTTTCCTTCCCAGTATCACTTCTACAGTTCTTCCTGGGATTCTTCCTAGGGTTTCCATGTTCTAGCCGCTGGATTATGGCCGAAACTACCTCTTGGACTTCCGTTCCAGCCGCTGGCCTGATCGCACTCTTTTGAGGAATGCAGACGTCAATTCCCGTTTTGAGGGGAGAAGCAGAATGGCCTAGTGGATAGAGCACAGACCCGGGAACCAGTAGGAGCTGCGTTCTAATCCCGGCTCTGCCACGTGTCTTCTGGGTGGTCTTGGGTAAGTCACCTAACTTCACCTAACATCTATAAAATGGAGATTAAGATGATGAGAATACAATTAAGATGGGGGACAGGGTCTGTGTCCAACTTGATTAGCTTGTGTCTACGCCAGCGCTTAATATGGTGTCTGGCACATGATAAGCGCCTAACGGATAATGGTAAAAAAAAATCCCCCCCCCCCCCCCCCCCGCCTTTTCCAGATTTTCCTTTTAATGAAAACACCTGCTTGAGTGGACCGGACCCTCCACAGGAATCCCCTTGATTCGGGATGGGGGGCTGGGAGGGAGAGGGGGGAGGGTTTCATCCAGGCAGTGCCACTCTCCTTTCAGGGGGAAATCACCGGGCTGATGCTTTCATCTACCTTTCCCCTTCCAAGGTCGTTTGCCCAGAAGAGAACAGAAGCAGTTTAAACATGCCGCCGTTGACTTTTTCTGGCCACTGGCTGGGTGGATCCTGTCACAGATGACAGACCGTGGTGCGTGCTGGGAATCGACCTTAAACAATCAATGGAAAGGGTTAGGTTATTGATTGAATTGGTAATCATTCATGGCACTGCCCGGGACCTTATTAATATCTTTAACTGGTCCATCAATCAGAGCAAAAATTCAAATCCCAGCAAATCTTATCAGAAGCACTAAAATAATGGGATTTCTGTTTACAAGGTGTTGATTGGGTTTCGAAGCTTTGATAATGACTCCAGACAGTCAATAAATGCAGAGACATTTACATAGCCAGTAGGAGCCTAAAGAAACTATCTAATCTTTCAAATGACAGTCAACACAATGAACTCTAACCTTAACCCCCTTCAAACACCGAAGAGAGACAGTGGACTGCTTTAAGAACTATTCAAAGGGAAACTGGGTTCAAAAAAAAAAATCTGGGGATTGGGGTTGTGAGGGGAGCTTACTTTAACCTCAAAAAAGGCAGGAAACTCACAGCTAAAGGGAGAGTTTGGCAGCAGCAGAGTTTGGCCTGATCAGACAGAGAAGTAGAGAAGCAGCATGGCTCAGTGGAAAGAGCACGGGCTTGGGAGAAAGAGGTCATGGGTTCGAATCCCCACTCTGCCACTTGTCAGCTGTGTGACTGTGGGCAAGTCACTTAACTTCTCTGTGCCTCAGTTACCTCATCTGTAAAATGGGGATTAAGACTGTGAGCCTCATGTGGGACAACCTGATTACCCTGTATCTACCCCAGTGCTTAGAACAGTGCTCTGCACATAGTAAGCGCTTAACAAATACCAACATTAAGTATTCAGTCCATCAATTTCTTTCCAAAGTCTCCGGGGTAGTTCTCTGGAAATATTTTTCTACTCGCATTAGGAAGCAACGGGGCGTAGTGGATAGAGTACGGACCAGGGAGTCAGAAGGTCGTGAGTTCTAATCCTGACTCCACCATTTCTCTGCCGTGTGACCCTGAGTAATTCATGTCACTTCTCTGGGCCTTGGTTTCCTCATCTGTAAAAAAGGGATTGAAACTGTGAGCCCCATGTGGGACAGGGACTATGTCCAACCCGATCTGTGTGTATCCACCAGCGTTTAGTTCAATGCCTGGCACACAGTATGCGCTTGACAAATGCCATCATTATTAATGTTATTATTATTGCGAGCGCAGTAGCGTGCTTCCCAATCACCGAAAAAAATCTTTTGAAAATTTGTATTCCACCCCAGTGGGCTTGTGAACTTCTTCTGGCTGAGGGGGCGTTGACGGGGAAGGTGGAAAAGAAGGGATTCCCGGGAGGAGGGAGGAGCTGGCCCTGCAAAGCCCAGCTTGGCGTGGAAGTTCTGGAGAGCGGAGTTGTGGAGAGCGGCTTCAAGGGACTCCATCCAGACCTTAGGCGCACAAAACATCCATGATGATGCTATTTGTTAAGCGCTTACTATGTGTCAAACACTGTTCTAAGCTCTGGGGAAGGCACAATCTAATCGGGTTGGACACGGTCCCTGTCCCACATGGGGCTCACAGTCTTCATCCCCGTTTTACAGATGAGGTCACTGAGGCATGGAGAACTGAAGTGACTTGCCCAAGGTCACACAGCAGACAAGTGGCGGAGCTGGGATTAGAAGACAGGTCGGCCCCCTTGTAGCCTTCCTACCGTGGTTTCCGGGCTGAGGAGACAAGTCTCTTCTCCGGGCCGATGTCCAGTTTGACGTTTCGGAGCGGTCGGCTGGGAGCACCTAGTGGGGAGGGACGAGGGGGTTTCGGGGGTAAAGCTGAAGTCCTTTCCATCGCCACCAGCTTGTGGTTCCACTTGGGCCCGGGCATCCAGGAGGAATCGAAAGCAGCGTGGCTTGGTGGAAAGACCCCGGGCTTGGGAGGCAGAGGTCATGGATTCTAATTCCAGCTTCAACACTTGTCTGCTGTGTGACCTCGGGCAAATCACTTCACTGCTCTGTGCCTCCGTTTCCTCATCCGAGAAATGGGGCTTAAATCCTCGCCCCTCCTAACTAGGGTTACGAGCCTTATGTGGGGCAGAGTCTGTGTCCAACCTGATAAATCTTGCATCTAACCCTGTTGCTTAGCTCGAATACCATAATCTCTCTAGATTGTAAGATCGACGTGGGCAGGGAATGTGTCCGTTTATTGTTATATTCTCCCAAGTGCTCTGAACAGTGCTCTGCACACAGTAAGCGCTCAACGAATATGATTGAATGGATCGATTCCTCTAGACTATAAGCTCATTATTGGCAGGGAACATGTCTACCCACTCTGTTGCACTGTACTCTCCCAACCGCTTAGTAGGGTGTTCTGCACATAGTAAGTGCTCAATAAATGCGGTTGACTGATCGACTGATCACCATAGGGCCGCCCGTGCATTTTCACGGGAGAAGGAAGCTCCCACGCAAAGCTCCCAGCTAGACGGAGCGCAGGGGGCTGGCGGGCTGGACAGTCTATTTGTTCACGCCGAGGTAGAAATCAGGAATTTGCTCGCTGGATTCCACAATAGGTGTCCTTGTTCCCGTGACTGATTGTCACTAAATGTTCTCAACTGTTCGGCCGGGAGTCTGCACTGCTGGAGTCTGGGTGTGTAGCTGATTTGGGACAATTTTGACCCAAGTTCTGCACTTCGATGGTTTGTGAGCCAGCCTGGTGTCCCCCAAAGGAATGGGAGTGGAAGGGCTGGCTGGGGATGGGGGGTGGGGAAGGCCTGGTGAGGGGGAGGGCACAGATCCCCAAGGGTGGGTCTGAAGAGCCCCCTCCCACCTTGTCCAGGTACGGAACAAAAGGAAATCGGAAGAGACACAACCAAAGTCCGAAGATCCATAGCTGCCCGGCAAGCTCTGGGCCGGACTTTTGGGCATGATGACCAGACCCCAGCCCACCCCATCCCTGTCTCCTTGGTGATTGCTCAGGCCCATTGGTTCCATCGTCTCTGTCAAGGAGTGGGCCTTGGGATGGGGGCGTTCGGAGAGTGGCCCGAGGTCAAAATGATTGCTAAGTGGCCTTGGGCCAGCCTGGCAGGTTGCCATGACACTGAAATCGCCCTCCGCTTCTGCATGCTCCATGGACATGAGAGATGAGGGGCGTTGGGGGTGTCAGGCTGCAGATTAGGGAGGCCTGCTTTTTTAGAAGTGATTTGCAGGAGATAAAAATAATAATAATAGTATCTGTTAAGTGCTTACTATGTGCCCTGCACTGTACTAGGTGCTGGGATGGATACAAACAAATCGGGTTGGATGCGTTCCCTGTCCCACGGGGGACTCAAAGTCTCAATCTCCATTTTATAGATGAGATAACCGAGGCCCAGAGAAGTGAAGCGATTTGCCCAAAGTCACAGAGCAGACAAGTGGCAGAGCCGGGATTAGAACCCATGACCTTGTGACTCCCAGGCCCGTGCTCTATCCACTAGGAAAGCTCAGTCTGGTTTCAACCTACGAGGGAAGGCGGGGAATTTTCCAGGAGAGGGCAAAGAGGGGGATCAAAGGGAAGGGAAGGGCTCACGGGGCGGCTGAAAGGGGAGAGGTGACTCGAAATGAGAATGAGACGACCGTCCCCCTTTTTTAAAAATGACATTTGTTAAGTGTTTACTCGGCATCCAGCACTGTTCTAAGCCTGGGGGAGTTACAAGTTTTATCAGGTTGGACACTTTCCCCATCCCACTTGGGGCTCACAGTCCAAATTGGAGGCGGGGGGATTTCAGATGTGGTAACTGAGGCCCAGAGAAGTGAAATGACTTGCACAAGGTCAAACAGCAAGCAATTGGCAAGCTCACTGTGGGTAAGGAATGTTAATTGTTATTATTGTTAGATAATTAGACAATATCAGATATTATTAGATATTATTCTTACTGGATAGAGCAAGGGGCCTGGGAGTCAGAAGATCACTGGTTCCAATCCCGGCTCTGCCACTCGTGTGACCTTGGGCAAGTCACTTCACTTCTCTGGGCCTCAGTTCCCTCTTCTGAAAAATGGGGATCGAGACCTTGAGCCCCACGTCGGACGGGGAATGTGTCCAATCTGATTTGCTTGTATCCACCCCAGAGCTTTGTAAAGTGCCTGGCGCATAGTAAGCATTTACAACATAGCATTATCATTATCATTATTATTATTAATAAGAGTGCCTTTGAGCCACCCCTTTCCCTCAGTGAGAAAAGAGACCAGGATGGCTGTGATCCAAGCCAAGCTGGAAACAACGTTGAGGGAAAATCACCGCAGGAATCCTCAGGGGAGTCTATCCACTATGCCATGACTTGGCGTTCTGCGGGTTGGGCCTCTCACGGACGAGTGAAAGGCCGAATTGTACTTCCCAAGCGCTTAGTACAGTGCTCTGCACACAGTAAGCGCTCAATAAATACGGTTAAATGAAGGAATGAATTAATTTGCAGATTCCCAGGGCCGGGGATGGAGGATCGGGCGGGAGACCTGACCCCAATTCCCTCCCACCCTTCCAATGCCAGTTCCGGGGGTCCCTTGCCCACCCTTCCCGGGCACCTGAACCCAGAACGGACCCCGGCGGTTACTTTCAGAGGAGGAAAGGCTGGATCGTCCGCCTCGCCGGGTGACTCAAGCCACCAAGCCGGGCAAGCCTCCCCGGCCTAGACAATAACAAGAGCTCTCCTGCCATCAAATCAGATCGGGCTCGCTGCGCGTGATTTATAGTTCTTCACAAAACAGGAAAGCATTTGTGAACAATAGTTACGGGAACCGGAGAGGGTCTGGGGGTTATTATGATGAAAATATTGTTGATTGTTCCTGCCAGAGAAATCTCCTTCTGCAGTTCGCTTCCTGAGAATGAATCAGCAGCCCTAGCTGCTAATGAAAGTTGTTAATGAATAATACAATGGGCTTGTGCTGAACTCCTCCTACTCTCCTGTGCGCTCGCTATCTCATAAATTCTATCGATCATCCCCATTCCTCTGGGGCTTATTCTTGGAACTCAAGCCCTTTCCCAGGGTAGACCAGGGCTCGGGAGGCAGTTCCAGCTTTAGGAGGGGCCTGCCTTTCTTTGGTAAATGGTATTTGTTGAGCGCTTCCTCTGTACTGAGCGCTGGGGTAGCTACGACATAATCAGGGCGGACACGGACCCTCTCCCCCGGGCTAAAGCCTCATTTTATAAAGGAGGTAACAGAGGTACGGAGAAATTAAGTGACTTGCCCAAGGACTCACGACAGGCAAGAGGTGGAGGTAGGATTAGAACCCAGGTCCTCTGACTCCATTCATTCATTCAATTGTATTCATTGAGTGCTTACTGTGTGCAGAACACTGTATTATTTGTAGCGTGGCTCAGTGGAAAGAGAGGGAGTCAGAGGTCATGGGTTCTAATCCCGACTCCACCACTTGTCAGCTGTGTGACTTTGGGCAAATCCCTTAACTTCTCTGTGTCTCAGTTACCTCATCTGTAAAATGAGGATTAAGACTGTGAGCCCCACGTGGGACAACCTGATTATCTCGTATGCCCCCCAGCGCTTAGAAGAGTGCTTGGCACATGGTAAGCGCTTCACAAATGCCATTCTTACTATTCTTCATTCAGTCAATCGTATTTATGGAGCGCTTACTGTGCGCAGAGCACTGCACTATTCATTCAGTCGCAGCGTGGCGCAGTGGAAAGAGCACGGGCTTTGGAGTCAGGGCTCATGAGTTCGAATCCCAGCTCTGCCGCTTGTCAGCTGTGTGACTGTGGGCAAGTCACTTAACTTCTCTGTGCCTCAGTTCCCTCATCTGTAAAATGGGGATTAAGACTGTGAGCCCCATGTGGGACAACCTGATTCCCCTGTGTCTACCCCAGCGCTTAGAACAGTGCTCTGCACATAGTAAGCACTTAACAAATACCAACATTATTATTATTATTATTCAGTCGTATTTATAGAGCGCTCACTTTGTGCAGAGCACTGCACTATTCATTCAATCGTATTTATTGAGCGCTTACCGTGTGCAGAGCACTGTACTAAGCGCTTGGGAGCAGACGCTATAACAATAAAGAGACGCATTCCCTGCCCGCAAGGAGCTCACCGGCCTGGTTTCTTTCCACTAGGCCTAGTTCAGGGGTTCAGGCCCGAGTTCGAAAGCAGCAGGAGGATGCGGATGAGAGGAATCAGGGCTCATTGGCTAGAGAAGCAGCGTGGCTCAGTGGAAAGAGCCCGGGCTTGGGAGTCAGAGGTCATGGGTTCGAATCTAGTTGGCAGCTGTGTGACTGTGGGCAAGTCACTTCCCTTCTCTGGACCTCGGTTCCCTCATCTGTCAAATGGGGATGAAGACTGTGAGCCTCAACGGGGGACCACCTGATGACCCTGTATCTCCCCCGGCGCTTAGAACAGTGCTCTGCACATAGTAAACGCTTAACAAATACCAACATTATTATTTGCCTCCCCAGGAGGCAAAATTCGGGGTTTTTTTGGGAGGGGGGCCAAGGACAGGGTGAAGTTACCCAGATTGCCACCAGGCGGAGCCCCAGGCCAAGTCCAGTCCTCGATCGCCAAGAGGTTTCGAGACATTTCTTGGCACTCAGAACAGTAATTACGGTATTTGTTAAGCGCTCACTCTGTGCCAAGCGCTGGACGGGCTTTCCCGCAGCGTGGCTCAGTGGAAAGAGCAAGGGCTCGGGAGTCACAGGCCGTGGGTTCTAATCCCGGCTCCTCCACGCGTCAGCTGGGTGACCGTGGGCAAGTCACTGCTCTTCTCTGGGCCTCAGGGACCTCATCTGGAAAATGGGGGTGAAGACTGTGAGCCCTACGTGGGACAAGCCGATTACCTTGTATCTACTCCAGCGCTCAGAACAGTGCTTGGCACATAGTAAGCGCTTAACAAATGCCGACATCATTACTACTATTGTTATTAATCCTGCCCCCCCCCCCCCCCCGCTTGTCAGCTGTGTGACTGTGGGCAAGTCACTTCACTTCTCTCGGCCTCAGTTACCTCATCTGTAAAAGGGGGATTAAGACTGTGAACCCCACAGGGACAACCCGATTACTTTGTATCCCCCCCACCCCAATGCTTAGAACAGTGCTTGGCACATAGTAAGTGCTTAACAAATGCCATCATCATTATTGTTATTTGATTTGCTCTAATGCTTTGCTGCTATTAATATGTATAGAGGGCAGATGAGGGGCTAAGCGTTGGGAGGGATGCAAGAAAATGGTGTTTGGTAAGCACTTTCTATGTGCCAGGCACTTTACTAAGCGCTGGGGTGGGTACAAGCAAATGGGGTTGGACACAGTCCCTGTCCCACATAGGGCTCACGGTCTTATTCCCCATTTTACAGATGAGGTAGCTGAGGCACAGAGAGGTAAAGTGACTTGCCTAAGGTCACACAGAAGACAAGGGGTGGAGCCGGGATTAGAATCCACGATCTTCTGATCCCCTGGCCGGCGCTCTCTTCCCTCCTCCATGCTGCGTCCTTTACAGTGGGGAGGAAGACCGTGTGGCATAGTGAGAATCCAATTCCACAATGAAAACAATTCAACAATAAAAGTATCAGGAGAAATCAGTCCTTGGAAGCT
Organism: Ornithorhynchus anatinus; assembly: GCF_004115215.2. Classification (NCBI taxonomy): domain Eukaryota; kingdom Metazoa; phylum Chordata; class Mammalia; order Monotremata; family Ornithorhynchidae; genus Ornithorhynchus; species Ornithorhynchus anatinus. Next base: position 47,772,095 of record NC_041730.1, on the reverse strand, counting down.
TCTCCCTCCTCTGGGCCAACGGTCCTCGGTACCAGACCACTGCAACCTCCCCACTCTTTGCCAAGTTGTGAGGGTACTTGACTCTTTCAAGGTTTGGCAGACGGAAAGAGCACGGGCCTGGGAGTCAGAGGACCTGGGTTCTAATCCCCGCTCTGCTGCATGACCTTGGGCAAGTTGCCTCACTTCTCTGTGCCTCGATTTCTTCTTCCGTACAGTGGGGGTGAGCTTACCTTATTTTGGGCCCCATGTAGGACAGGGGCTGGGTCTGATCCGATTATCTCGTATCTACCCGAGCTCTCCGTACAGTGCTGAGCACATAGTAAGCCTTTAGAAAGCATCGTAATTATTATTAAGGAGGGATTGGAGCGGGGTGGAGAAGATTGTCAGACACAATGAGTGGTCTTTAGAACACCTAAGGGAATAATAAATATATAAATAATTGTGCTATTTGTTAAGCGCTTCCTGTTCAAAGCACTGGAGTAAATACAAGCAAATTGGGTTGGACACAGTCCCTGTCCCACACGGGATTCTCGGTCTTAACCCTCATTTTACAGATGAGGGAACTGAGACCCGGAGAAGTGAAGTGACTTGCCCGAGGTCACATGGCAGACAAGTGGCAGAGCCTAGATTAGAACTCAGGCCCCTGCTCTATCCTCTAGGCCACACCTTGTTTAAGATACCCTAGAACTTTGTCTCCAAAGAACGATATCGCTTCATGGGTGGCTTCACTGCCCACAGTATGAGCTCAGTAAATACCACTGATTGATTGATTGACTGATTCACATCAAAGACCCAGAAGCAGGTTAAAGGGAGAAGGCTCACTCAAGCTATAATAATAATAATAATTTCGACATTTTTCAAGTGCTTACTATGTATCAGGCGCTGTACTAAGATCTGAGGTGGTTACATGCAAATGGCGTTGGACAGAGTCCCTGTCCCATGTGGGGCTCCCATTCTCAATCCCCATTTTACAGATGAGGGAACTGAGGCCCAGAGAAGTCAAGTGATTTGTCCATGGTCAGACAGCAGACAAGTGGTGGAGCTGGAATTAGATCCCATGACCTTCTGACTCCCAGGCCCGTGCTCTATCCACCACGTCTGGCTGCTTCTCAGTAGAATAGAAAGTGTTGTTGTTCAAGATTTCCTGCGTGTCCCCAGAGGACGAGTGCCCCGTGAAAACCTTGCCCCTGCCTAGTGCCCACAGGGTGCTTGCCCACACCCAGAGCGGTGCCCCCAACTCCCGCCGCGTGGGATATCTCTGACGCCACCAGACTTCCTCCATGAGGTAGGATGGTTACAGAGGGCATGAGGCATGAGGCTCCCTCTGGTTCCCCTTGGTGGAACCCTAAAGATTCCACTTTCAGGTGGCAGGAGAAGAGTCGGCCAACCTGCTGGTGGCCAAGCAGCGTGGCCCGGGGGAAAGAGCGTGGGCCTGGGAATCCGAAGACCCGGGTTCTAATCCCAGCTCCGCCGCTTGTCTTTGCCTGACCTTAAAGGTCTCACTTCTCTGAGCCTCAATTTCCTCAAACTGCGAAATGGGGATTTAATATCCGTTCTCCCTTCTCCTTAGACCGCGAACCCCATGGGGGACGGCGACTGAGTCCAGCCTGATCGATTCGTATCAATCCCAACACCTAGAACGGAGGTTGGCATGCAATAAGCGCTTAATAAATACCCTAAAAAAAGGAGGTGGAGTGAGAGGTAACAGATCTCTTCTATCTCACTTCTCCTCTTGCTTAACCACTGCTGTCTCTCTGCTGCCGGCCCCGTTATTGCCAACACTGTGGTGCAATAGCTGCTTCCTGGCCGTTTCCTGTGGGTTTCTGATGTGGCCGTTTTGATACGGTGGCCCTGGAGACCACTGGTCTGTATCTGGTAGTGTTGAAAAGTAGTCCAAGAGGCTGCTGAGTGACGTGTGTCTGTCCATGTGTGTTTCTGCCTGTCTCTGAGATTGTCGGTCCGCTTATGCGTGTCTGCAAGCAGAACAATGGGTCGAGAACGGTCCTGGGAGTAAGAAGGACCTGGGTTCTAATTCCCGCTCCGCCACCGCTCTGCTGTGTGACCTTCACTTCTCCGTGCCTCAGTTCTCTCATCTGTAAAAAGAGGATTAAGGCTGTGAGCCCCTTGTGAGACAGGGACTGCATCCAACCTGATTATCTTGTATTTACCCCAGTGCTTAGAACAGTACCTGACACATAGTAAGTGCTTAGTAAATGTCACAATTATTATTATATAGCTCTGTGTGTGTGCGTATCTGCTTGTGTATATTTATGTCTATGGTCTATCTATGCATTCTTCTCCTCTCCTCTCCTCTCCTCTCCTCTCCTCTCCTCTCCTCTCCTCTCTTCTCCTCTCCTCTCTTTTATCATTCGTCCCTCCTCTCCTCTCCTCTCTTGCTCGCTCCTCCTCTCCTCTCCTCTCCTCTCCTCTCCTCTCCTCTCCTCTCCTCCTCCTCTCCTCTCCTCTCCTCTCCTCTCCTCTCCTCTCCTCTCCTCTCCTCTCCCTCTCCTCTCCTCTCCTCTCCTCTCCTCTCCTCTCCTCTCCCCTCCCCTCCCCTCCCTCCCCTCCCCTCCCTCCCCTCCCCTCCCCTCCCCTCCCCTCCCTCCCTTCCCCTTTCCTTTCCTCTCCTCATGGTACAGTTCTTCTGGCCAATTCCAGAAAGATTCTAGCTGGAAAGAACCGGTCAGTCAAACAGTTGGTGGAAGTATACATCCTGAAAGCCATCCTGGCTGTCGATTTGGACGCAGCACTGTTGACATCTGTTTTGCTTCTAGACAGCGGCAGGTGAAATGCAGAGAGCAGAAACAAGGCCCACATATGGTTTTCATTGACCTCATAAAGACTTTCAACCAGTGAATCACCATGGCTTATAACTTGTTCTGCATAAATTCAGCAGTCCAGAAAAGTTTGGTACTATGACGAGATTACTCCTCATTGGAATGACAGAGTTTCTCTCTCTCTTTCTCTCTCTCTTATGGTACTTGGTAAGCACTTCCTATGTGCCAAGCACTGTTCTAAGCGCTTAGAGTAAATACAATTTAATCAGGTTGGATAAAGTCCCTGTCCCATATGGGGCTCCCAGTCTAAATAGGAGTGAGTAGGATTTAATCTCCATTTTACAGGTGAGGGAACTGGAGCATGGTGAAGTGAAATGACTTGCCCAAGGTCACAGAGCAGGTGAGTGGCAGAACCGGGATTAGAACCCAGGTCCTCTGACTCCCAGGACTGTGCTTTTTCCACTCAGCCTTAGTTCTGCATTAAGGCTGCTTCTTAACCGCCTTCACTGTGACAAATGATGACAAGCAAGTCTTTATTCTCACACTAACACTTTTTATCTTGAGGATTGCAGCCTTGCTGACTGATGCCATCAAAGGGGTGGAACCTGGGGTCTCCACAGATTATCTCTTGGGGGCAGACTCTCCAATTTGCAGCAACTTTGGGGAAAAAGTCTTATCCCTGAGGTACAATCGAAAAACCCTGGTTGGCTGCCTTAAATGGGTCCAGGAAAATCCAGCATGACCTGAATGAGCTCTAAATGAAGAATAGTTTCTCTTTGAGAATATTGTCAGCAACATTAATGTGTTCACGACCCCAGAACTGACCAAAACAATATATGTTTTTAAGGAATGATAAAAAAACCCACAATAAATCTTGCCTCCTCCCTTCTCTCTTCCCTAACAGCCATCTTCAACTGTTTGCTCTCCACTGGCTTCTTCCCCACTGCTTTCAAACATGTAGAGAAGCAGCGTGGCTCAGTGGAAAGAGCACGGGCTTTGGAGTCAGGGCTCATGAGTTCGAATCCCAGCTCTGCCACTTGTCGGCTGTGTGACTGTGGGCAAGTCACTTCACTTCTCTGGGCCTCAGTTCCCTCATCTGTAAAATGGGGATTAAGACTGTGAGCCCCACGTGGGACAACCTGATTCCCCTGTGGCTACCCCAGCGCTTAGAACAGTGCTCGGCACATAGTAAGCGCTTAACAAATACCAACATTATTATTATTATTATGTCCATGTCTTCCCTACACTAAAAAAACCCTCTTCCTTGACCCCACGGCTCCCTCCAGCCATCACCCCAACTCCCTCCTACCATTCCTCTCCACATTCCCAAACTAATTGTCTACACCCGCTGTCTCCAGTTCCTCTCCTCCAATTCTCTTTCCACTTCACAGGCTTGAGAGTCAGAGGTCATGGGTTCAAATTCTGGCTCTGCCACTTGTCAGCTGTGTGACTGTGGGCAAGTCACTTAACTTCTCTGTGTCTCAGTTACCTCATCTGTAAAATGGGGATTAAGGATGTGAGCCTCATGTGGGACAATCTGATTACCCTGTATCTACCTCCAGCGCTTAGAACAGTGCTCTGCACATAGTAACCACTTAACAAATACCAACATTATTATTATTATTATTTTCTCCTTGACGCCCACCAATTTGACTACTGTCCTCCTCATAGAAACCACCTTACCAAAGGTCACCGATGATCTCCTTCTTGCCAAATCCAACGGCCTCTATTCCATTCCAATACTCCTCGACCTCTCAGCTGCCTGCGAAACGGTCGACCATCCGCTTCTCCCAGAAACGTTATCCAACCTTGGCTTCACTGCCACTGTTCTCTCCTGGTTCTCTTCTTATCTCTTGGGCTCGGCTTCATGACACTCTTCTCTCCTGGTTCTCCTCTTATCTCTTTGGCTGCTTATTCTCAGTCTCTTTTGCAGGCTCCTCCTCTGCTTCCCACCCCCAACTGTGGGGGTCCCTCAAGGTTCAGTTCAGGGTCCCCCTCTACTCTCCATCTACACCCACTCCCTTGGAGAATTGATTCGCTTATGTGGCTTCAACCAGCACCTCTATGCAAATGATTTCCAAATCTACATCTCCAGCCCTGATCTCTCTCTCCCTTTGCAGGCTCGCAACTCCTCCTGCCTTGAAGACATCTCTACTTGGATCCCTACTTGCTCACTTTCCCATCGCTGTAGATGGCACCACCATCCTGCCTCTCTCACAAGCTCCTAGCCTTGACTCCTCTCTTTCATTCAACCCACATATTCAGTCCATCACTAAATCCTGTCCGTTCGACTTACATAACATTGATAAAATCCACTCTTTCCTTTCCATCCAAACTGCTACCGAGTTAATCTAAGCACTTATCCTATCCCATTTTGATTACTGTATTAGCCTCACTGGTGACTTCCCTATCTCCTCTCTTTCCCCACTCCAGTCCATACTTCACTCTGCTGCTCGGATCATTTTTCTTCAAAAACATTCAGGCCACATTTTCCCACTCCTCAAGAACCTCCAGTGGTTGCCCATCCACCTCTGCATCAAACAGCAACTCCTCACCTTTGGCTTTAAAGCACTCAATCACCTTGCCCCCTCCTACTTCACCTCACTACTTTCCTACTGCGACCCAGCCCGCACACTTCGCTCCTCTAATGCCAACCTTCTCACTGCACCTCGATCTCGTCTATCTCGTCGTTGACCTCTAGCCCACGTCCTGCCTCTGGCCTGGAATTCCCTCCCTCTTCATATCTGACAGACGATTACTCCCCACCTTCAAAGCCTTATTGAAGGTACATCTCTTCCGAGAGACCTTCCCTTACTAAACCCTCCTTTTCTCCTGCACTCCCTTCTGCGACACCTTGACTTGTTCACTTTAATTCATCCTCCCTCCCTGCCCCACAGCAATTAGGGACATACCTATAATTTTATTTATTTATATTAACGCCCGTCTCCCTCATTAGACTGTAAGCTCTCTGTGAGCAGGGAATGTGTCTCTTATATTGTCACACTGTACTCTCCCAAGTGCTTAGTAAAGCTCTGCACTCAGTAAGCTCTCAATAAATACGACTGACTGGCGGACTTGCCCAGCCGAGGGAGATGACCTTTAAAACTCTGTCCCCACTGGACTTCTCTCTCTACCTCCCGCACTTGAAAATGCCTATAAATCAACTCCTCAAAATCATCTGGATTGTTCATCCCCTACCTTTCAACCTTCATGTGCAAATAAGCTTCTTTTATTTTGTGATATCAATCCCATGTCCCTACAGGACTTAAGAATGACTTTTTAAAAGTGCCCTAAAACAATCCAAGGCACTATTTATATGTGGCTGACATGGGCTCATTGTGGGCAGGGATTGTGTCTGTCTCCCAAGCGCTTAGTACAGTGCTCTGAACGCAGTAAGTGCTCAATAAATACGATTGAACGAATATGAGAAGAACAGGGTTAAAACCTCTTTTATTTGTCTCACTCTGTTACTGATCAATTTGTTTCCATATCTCCCATGGCTTTATTCCCCTTTAGGCCTTTCCCAGTTTTCCTCCTTGATTCTCTTTGGCATCATCTCATCCCCCAGATGAAAGTCCCGTAATAGGAACCAGTCCTGTTTGAATGTTTTCTGGTTGGCTGCCAGACTCAGTCTTATTATTCCACCTTTCTCTTTGTTAACTTTTCATTCATTCTTTCATTCACTCTATCGTATTTATTGAGCGCTTACTGTGTGTGGAGCACTGTACATAGGGCTTGGGAAAGTATGATGCAACAATAAACGGTGACACTCCCTGCCCATGACGAGCTTACAATCTAGAGGGAGGGAGGGAGACATCAATACAAATAAATAAAATGACACGATTAGTTATTATTGAATAATAAATCATTGTTATTTATTAACTGATAAATACCCCTCCCCAAAATATGTCCCATTATCTTCGTACATCTGGAAGTAGAGGTCCACTTCCTTTTCCTTGACTATTACTGAAATATTCATTCCTTCAAACGTATTTATTGAGCGCTTACTGTGTGCATCATTTGCATATGCCATATCGGGCATCAGTTCTCTCCTTTCTCCTCTCTGCACATGACAGGAGAGACCACATGCCTACTGGCATGAGTTTACGGCCAAAACATACAGAAGAGGCACCTCTGCCTCACCCTCCTCCCAACGCCTCCTTCTTCACCCATCCACCCAATCGATCTGGGGATGTTCGCAATGTCTCTGCACCCCACGGATTTCCCAGTCCTCCCAAGCAGGTTTGGACTCCATCACGTTAATGAAAAAACCATGGCTCAGTGTGTCGAAGGTCTTCTGCTCGTCCAGGTCGATGAGCTCTCCACTCTAACTCTCTCAAGATCCTCAAAGACCTTCCTCCTGTGAATGTCATGCATCAGACATTCCAAGATTTTTGATCCTTTAAACACAACTCTCTGCAATGTAGGCTTAAAATTCATCCGTCCCTACCTCCACCTTCCTTCAATCAATCACTCAGTGGCATTTATTACATAATTACAATTAATAATAATAATGGTATTTGTTAAATGCTTACTGTATGCCAAGCACCGTGCTAAACACTGGGGTGGATACAAGCTAATCGGATACAGTCCCTGTCCCGCATGGGGCTCACAGTCTTGGTCCCCATTTTACCGAGGAGGTAACTGAGGCACAGAGAAGTTAAATGACTTGCCCAAGGTCACAAGCAGACAAGTGGCAGAGCCGGGATTAGGACCCGGGACCTTTTGACTCCCAGGCCCGTGCTCTATTCACTCCGCCATGCTGCTTCTCCAGTCCTTTATTGAGTCCTTACTCTGTACCAAGAGCTTGGGAGAGAACAATAAAGCAGAATTGGTAGATATGTTCATGCCCAGAAGGAACTCAGAATCTAGAGGAGGAGAGAGACATTAAAATAAATTACTGATATGTAAGTGCTGAGAGGCTGAGGTCAAGATGAATATCAAATAATTAATCCATCGTATTTACTGAGTGCTTACTATGTGCAGAGCACTATACTAAGGAGTTGGGAAAGTACAATATAACAATGTAACAATCACACTGCCTGCCCACAATGAGCTTACAGTCTAGAGGGGGATACAGACATTAATAGAAATTAATAAATAATAGATATATTCACAAGCACTGTGGGGCTGGGTGCAGTGATGAATGAAAAAAGCAAGTCAAGGTGACATAGAAGGGAGGGCTTACTTAGGGAAGCCCTCTCGGAGGAGATGTGCCTTCAATTACACTTTGAAGTGGGGGGAGAGCAATTGTCGCCGGATATGAAGAGGGAGGGCCTTCCAGGCCAGAGGCAGGACGTGGGTGAGAGATCGGCGGTGAGATAGACGAGATCGAGGTAGGGTAAGTAGGTTAGCATTAGAGGAACAAAGTATGAGGGCTGGGTTGTGGTAGGAGAATGGTGAGATGAGGTAGGTTGGGGGTGAGGTGACTGAGTACTTCAATTAAGCTCCCAAGTGCTTAATATAGTGCTCTGCATACAGTAAGCGCTCAATAAATACGATCGAATGAATAGTACCGTGCTCTGCACACGGCATTCGCTCAATAAGTATGATGGTGTACTTGAAGTACTCAAGAATGCAGAGGTGGATGGACAACCCATTGGAAGAGTGTGGAAATATGGACTGAATGGGTTTTTAGAAAAATGATCCTGGCAAGAGAGTGAAGTATGGATGGAGTGGGGAGAGAAAGGAAGGGGTCAGATCAGTAAGGAGGCTGACGCAAGAGTCAAGGCAGGAGAAGATAAGTGCCCAGATCAACACGGAAGCAGTTTGGATGGAGAGGAAAGGGTGTATTTTAGCCATGTTGGGATAGCAGATCTGACAGGATTCGGTGACGAATTGAATATGGGGGTTGAATGAGAGAGATGAGTGGAGGATGATGCCAAATTTATGGAATAGTGAGACAGGGATGGTGCCATCTAGAGAGATGGGAAAATTAGAGGGAGGACAGGATTTGGGTGGGAAGATGAGGAGTTCTGTTTTGAACATCAATATAAACAACTGAATTACGGACATGTAAGTAAGTGCGGTGGGGCTGAGGTTGCGGTGAATAAAGGGTGCATATATAAGGGCAAGAGTGACACAGAAGGGAGTGGGGAAAAGAGGAAATGAGCGTTTAGTTGGGGAAGGCCTCTTGGAGGAGATGTGCTTTCAGTAAGGCTTTGAAGGTGGGGAGAGTGTCAGCTATGAAGAGCGAGGGAGTTCCAGGCCAGAGGCAGGACGTGGGGAAAGGGTGGGCAGTGAGCTAGACGAGATCGAGGTACAGAGAGGAGATTGGCATTAAAGGAGTGAAGTGTGTGGGCTGGATTGTTGTCGTGGTGCTGTCTAATAATAATGTTGGTATTTGTTAAGCGCTTACTATGTGCAGAGCACTGTTCTAAGTGCTGGGGTAGATACAGGGTCAGCAGGTTGTCTCACGTGAGGCTCACAGTTAATCCCCATTGTACAGATGAGGGAACTGAGGCACAGAGAAGTGAAGTGACTTGCCCACAGTCACATAGCTGACAAGTGGCAGAGCCGGAAGTCGAACCCATGAGCAGCGTGGCTCAGTGGAAAGAGCACGGGCTTTGGAGTCAGGGCTCATGAGTTCGAATCCCAGCTCTGCCACTTGTGGCTGTGTGACTGTGGGCAAGTCACTTCACTTCTCTGTGCCTCAGTTCCCTCATCTGTAAAATGGGGATTAAGACTGTGAGCCCCACGTGGGACAACCTGATTCCCCTATGTCTACCCCAGCGCTTAGAACAGTGCTCGGCACATAGTAAAGTAAGTGCTTAACAAATACCCTGACTCCGAAGCCCAGGCTCTTTCCACTCAGCCACGCTGCTTCCCCCGTCACACCGATGGGAAATTCCAGGGAGGGACAGGGTTTGGGTGCAAAGGTCAGAGGTCATGGGTTCTAATCCCAACTCTGCCGCTTGTCAGATGTGTGGCCTTGGGCAAGTCACTTCAATTCTCTGGGCCTCAGTGACCTCATCTGTCAAATGGGGAGGAAGACGGTGAGCCCCACGTGGGGCAACCTGATGACCTTGTATCTACCTCAGTGCTTAGAATGGTGCTTGGCACATAGTAATAATAATAATAATGTTGGTATTTGTTAAGCGCTTACTATGTGCCGAGCACTGTTCTAAGCGCTGGGGTAGACACAGGGGAATCAGATTGTCCCGCGTGGGGCTCACAGTCTTAATCCCCATTTTACAGATGAGGGAACTGAGGCACAGAGAAGTTAAGTGACTTGCCCACAGTCACACAGCTGACAAGTGGCAGAGCTGGGATTCAAACTCATGACCTCTAACTCCAAAGCCCATGCTCTTTTCACTGAGCCACGCTGCTTCAAGCAGAGAAAGCAGAGTAAGTAGAGAAGCAGCGTGGCTCAGTGGAAAGGGCACGGGCGTGGTAGTCAGAAGGACATAGATTCTCAATCCCAGTTCGGCCACTTATCTGCTGCAGTAATAATAATAATTATGGTGTTTGTTAAGCACTTACTATGTGCCAAGCACAGTTCTAAGCACTGGGGTAGATAGAGAGTAATCAGGTTGTCCCACATGGGGCTCTCACTTTCAATCCCCATTTTAAAGATGATATAACTGAGGCACGGAGAAGTTAAGTGACTCACCCTAGGTCAGAATTCATGGGTTCAAATCCTGGCTCTGCCACCTGTCAGCTGTGTGACTGTGGGCAAGTCACTTAACTTCTTTGTGCCTCAGTTCCCTCATCTGTCAAATGGGGATGAAGACTGTGAGCCTCACGTGGGACAACCCGATTACCCTGTATCTACCCCAGTGCTTAGAACATACTAAGCATTTAACAAATACCAACATTATTATTATTATTTTGTATAATTCTATTTATTTAATCATTACCTATAATTCTATTTATATTGATGCCCGTTTTCCTTGCTCTGATGCGTATATGTATCTACAATTCAATTTCTCTGTATTGATGCTGTTGATGCCTGTCTACTTGTTTTTGCCATCTGTCTGCCCCCTTCTAGACCGTGAGCCCATTGTGGGCAGGGATGTCCTCTCTCTGTGGCTCAACTGTGCTTCCCAAGCGTTTAGCCCAGTGCTCCGCGCACAGTAAGGGCTCAAGAAACACGACTGAATGAACGATTTGCGGCTCTGGGCCTTGGTGCCCTCACCTGTCAAACGGAGATGGAGCCTGTGAGCCCCACAGGGGGCAACTTTCTATCGGCCCCAGCGCTTGGAACAAAGGAGATGTCCATCATCTTGATTCCATTTATTTGCTATTGTTTTAATGAGATGTCCATCCCCTTGATTCTATTTATTTGCTGTTTTAATGAGATGTTCATCCCCTTGATTCTATTTATTTGCTATTGTTTTAATGAGATGTTCATCCCCTTGATTCTATTTATTTGCTATTGTTTGAATGAGATGCTCATCCCCTTGATTCTATTTATTTGCTATTGTTTGAATGAGATGCTCATCCCCTGGATTCTATTTATTTGCTAAGAGAAGCAGCGTGGCTCAGTGGAAAGAGCACGGGCTTTGGAGTCAGAGCTCATGAGTTCGAATCCCAGCTCTGCCACTTGTCGGCTGTGTGACTGGGGGCAAGTCACTTAACTTCTCTGTGCCTCAGTTCCCTCATCTGTAAAAAATGGGGATTAAGACTGTGAGCCCCACGAGGGACAACCTGATTCCCTTATGTCTACCCCAGCGCTTAGAACAGTGTTCGGCACATAGTAAGCGCTTAACAAATACCAACATTATTATTAATGAGATGTTCATCCCCTTGGTTCTATTTATTGCTATTGTTTTTGTCTGTCCGTCTCCCCCGATTAGACTGTAAGCCCGTCAAAAGGGCAGGGACTGTCTCTGTTACCGATTTGTCCATTCCAAGTGCTTAGTACAGTGCTCTGCACATAGTAAGCGCTCAATAAATACTATTGAATGAATACCGTATATCATCTTATACCAGCTTAAATCACCTTGTTCCACCTGTACTTCCTTTTCCTGCCCAGACAGCCTGTACCACCCTATTTCTGCACATAGTAAGCGCTCAATAAATACTATTGAATGAATGAATAGTAAGGACTTAACGAATACCATGATAATAACGGTATCATTATTCTTATGAGTATTATTATCAGCATTATTTATTATTATTAGTCCGTCACCGCGGTGACAGCGTAGGCCTCGCCTTAGATGCAGAGGTTTTCGAGGCCCGCCCTCTGAGGCGCGCCCCCGCCCCCTCGCCTCGCCCCCGGGGACGCGCCCCGCCCCACGCATGCGCCGTCCCGCCCCCTGCCGCTCCCCGCCCTCCGGCCCCTCCCCTTCGCCTCGCCCCCGGCGACGCGCCCCGCCCCACGCATGCGCCGTCCCGCCCCCTGCCGCTCCCCGCCCTCCGGCCCCGCCCCCTCGCCCCCGGGGACGCGCCCCGCCCCACGCATGCGCCGTCCCGCCCCCTGCCGCTCCCCCGCCCTCCGGCCCCGCCCCCTCTCCTCGCCCCCGGCGGCGCGCCCCGCCCCACGCATGCGCCGTTCGGCCCCCGGCGACGCGTCCCGCCCCCGGCGGCGCGCCCCCGCCCCTCCAGCCCCGCCCCCGGCGGCGCGCCCCGCCCCCGCGCATGCGCTGTCCTCCCCCCCCCCCCCCCCCCCCCGGCGGCCAGCCCGGCTCCGCCGAGCCCCGCAGCCCCGCGCATCTTCCGCACCCAGCACCGCAGCCCGCAGCGCCCCAAGATGGCGGAGGGCGGCGACGGCCCCGACAGCGTCCCCGAGCACGAGCGGATCCTGCAGGAGATCCAGAGCACTGACACCGCCTGCGTCGGGCCCACGCTCCGGTAATGCCCGACCTCTGCCCCTCTGCCCACCTGCTCCTCTGCCCCTCCTGCTCCCCTGCCCCTCTGCTCCTCTGCCCCCCTGCCTCTCAGCCCCTCTGGCCCCCTGCCTCTCTGCCCATCTGACCCCATTACCCCCTGACCCTCTGCCCATCTGCTCCCCATCCTCCGACCCTCTGCCCCTCTGCTCCTCTGCCCCCCTGACTCTCTGCCCCTCTGCTCCCCTGCCCCTCTACTCCTCTGCCCCCTTGATCCTCTGCCCCTCTGCCCCTCTGCCCCCCTGCCCCCCGACCCTCTGCCTTTCTGCCCGTCTGTCCCCCTGCCCCTCTGTCCCCCTGACCCTCTGTCCCCCTGACCCTCTGCTTCCCTGTCCCTCTGCCCCCCGTCTCTCTGCCCCCCGTCTCTCTGCCCCCCGTCCCTCTGTCCCCCTGCCCCCCCCCCCCCGCTCCTCTGCTCGTCTGTCCCCCTGCTCCTCTGCCCCTTGTCCCTTTGCCCCGGTTCTGTCCCCCTGCCCCTCTACCCCCCGGCCCTGTTCCTCTGCCCTTTGCTCCTCTGCCCCGGCTCTGCCCCCCACATCCTCTGCCCCGGCTCTGTCCCCCTGCCCCTTGTCCCTCTGCCCCGGCTCTGTCCCCCTGTCCCTCTGCCCCTTGTCTCCCTGCTCCTCTACTCATCTGCCCCAACACTGTCCCCTTGCCCCTCTGCCCCTTCTCCCCCACCCCTCTGCCCCAGCTCTGTCCCCCTGCCCCTTGTCCCTCTGCCCCTTGTCCCTCTGCCCCTTGTCCCCCTGCTCCTATACTCTCCTGCTCCTCTGCCCTAACACTGTCCCCTTGTCCCTCTGCCCCTTGTCCCCCCACCCCTCTGCCCTGGCTCTGTCCCCCTGCCCCTTGTCCCTCTGCCCCTTGTTCCTCTGCCCCAGCTCTATCCCCCGTCCCTCTGCCCCTTGTCCCCCTGCTCCTTTACTCCCCTGCCCCTCTGCCCCAACACTGTCCCCTTGCCCCCTGACCCCTACCCCTCTTCCCCAGCTCTGTCCCCTTGACCCGGCTCTGCCCCCCTGCCTCCCGCCCTTCTGCTCCGGCTCTGTCCCCTTGCCACTCTGCCTCCCTGCCCTTCTGCCCCCTGCCCCGGCTCTGCTCCTCTGCCTCATCTGCCCCCTGCCCCTCTGTCCCTCTGCCCCAGCCCCGGCCCCCTGCCCACATGGCCCCCTGCCCCAGCCCTGCTCTCCGCTGTCCTGGTCCGGAGGAGTTCTGTAGGAGGGAGCCGGGCCCTGGGCACCACTGCACCTGTCACCGCCTCCGATGCCCATGCCCCTAGGGCCATGCCCCCGGGGAGAGGGCACGGCGGGGCAGCTGCCGTTCCTCCCACCTCCGCGGCACCCCCCCTTCACCTGCCCGCCTGCCCAGGGAAGAGGGCCGTGCCCATCACAAGCCCCTGCCCCCAAGAGTGGGCACTGCCAGCCAGGCTGGGCCCCGGGGGCATCACGCAGGGCTGCCAACCATCCCCTCTCCCGCCCCCCCAGGATTCATGCTCCGAGAGCACCATCCTTTTACAAACTGCTTTCCCTCAATCGCGGAGGCATGGGGTATACTAATAATGATAAGAAATAATCATCATCATCATGGCGATGATGGTATTTGTTAAGCGGTCACTGTGTGCCAAGCACTCTTCTAAGCGCTGGGGGAGATACAAGGTCATCAGGTTGTCCCACGTGGGGCTCACAGTCTGCATCCCCATTTGACAGATGGGGGAACTGAGACCCAGAGAAGCAAAGTGGCTTGTCCAAGGTCACACGGCAGACAAGTAACAGAGGCGGGATTAGAACCCCAGTCCTCCGAGTCCCAAGTGCTGCTTCAAATGATGATGGAACTTGTTAAGTGCTAACTAGGTGCCAAGCACTGTCCTAAGCACTGAGTAGACTCGAGTCTACTCAGGTTGGACACAGTCCCCAACCCCCCTGGGGCTCACACTCTTAATCCCCATGTTACAGGTGAGGGAAGTGAAGTGACTTGCCCAAGGTCCCACAGCAGACATGTGGCGGAGCTGGGATTAGAACAGGGGACCTTCCGATTCCCAGGCTCTATCCAGTGTTAAGTGCTTACCACTGTACTAAGCGCTGGGGTGGGTTCAAGCAAATCAGGCTGGACACAGTCCCTGTCCCACATGGGACTCACAGTCTCAATCCCCATTTGACAGATGAGGAAACTGAGGCCCAGAGAAGTGACGGTGACTTGCCCAAGGTCACACAGCAGACAAGTGGCAGTGCCGGGGGCTCTGGATCTCAGTAATTAATAATAATTGTGGTATTAAAGGGCTTACTGTGTGACAAGCACTGTACTAGGCACTGGGATAGATAGAAGATTATCAGGTCTGACACATTCCCTGCCCCACAGGGAGGAAGAACAGACTTGCCATTGATTTTTCAAACCTATTTTTGGACAGCGATTTAAGTATAATAGAGCACGTATGGGAAAGTTATTCTTATTACGGTAATTATAATAATAATGTTGGTATTTGTTATGCGCTTACTATGTGCCGAGCCCTGTTCTAAGCGCTGGGGTAGACACAGGGGAATCAAGTTGTCCCACTTGGGGCTCACAGTCTTAGTCCCCATTTTACAGATGAGGTAACTGAGGCACCGAGAAGTTAAGTGACTTGCCCAAAGTCACCCAGCTGACAAGTGGCCGAGCCGGGATTCGAACCCATGATCTCTGACTCCAAAGCCCATGCTCTTTCCACTGAGCCACGCGAGCGCTTATTAAGTGTCAAGTGCTGTTTGAAGCGCTGGAGGTTGGGAGCGTCGTTGCATCTTCTCTTCTCCAAACTCTGCCCCTCCTAGTTCCCCTGCTCCACGACCTCTGACATAGTGCCCTTTCCTAAGATCCTGGGCCTGGGAGTCGAAAGACTTGTTTCTAATCATCACCACTGGCATTTATTGAGCACTTACTATTTGCAGATAATCAGGTTGGACCCAGCCCCTGTCCCGCATGGGGCTCACGGGCTTAATCCCCATTTTACAGATGAGAGAACCGAGCCACAGAGAAGTTACGTGACTTGCCCGAGGTCCCACAGCAGACAAGCGGTGGAGCCGGGATTAGAACCTAGGTCCTTCCGACCCCCAGCCCCTTGCTCTATCCACTAGGCCAGACTGCTTATCTCCCTCAGTACTTAGTATACCGCTTGGCAAAGAGTAAGCACTTAAATACCACAATGGTTATTATTTTTTATGGTATTTAAATGCTTACTATGTTTCAAACGTTCTTCTGTGCGCTGGAGCGGGTACAAGTTAATTAGGTCGGACACAGTCCCTGTCCCGCGTGGGACTCACAGTCTGAGTAGGAGGGAGAAGAGGTATTGAATCCCCATTTTACAGTTGAAGAAACTGAGGCCCAGGGAAGGGAAGTCACTTGCCTGAGGTCACACAGCAAGCAGTTGGCGGAGCTGGGATTAGAACCCAGGCCCTCTGACTCCCAGACCCGCGTGCTTCCCACTAGGCCCCACTGCTTCTCATTATATTTATGATTTATTTTTATTTTAAATTATATTTATCTCATTTGTTATGGCCTCGGGGATGTCTAGATAGTTTTTCCCACCTGTTTTTTGGGCGAAGGGCCCCTCCGCTCATCTTTGCTTCATGGGGGGTTTCGGCCGATGAGATCTCCCTTCCCTCACCGCCCGCCCCGAACCTGGAAGTCACCACGTCACTTTGGCTCTCATCTCCCTCTCGACTGTAATAATAATAATAATGTTGGTATTTCTTAAGCGCTTACTATGTACATTGCACTGTTCTAAGCGCTGGGGTAGATACAGGATAATCAGGTTGTCCCTCGTGAGGCTCACAGTCTTAACCCCCATTTTACAGATGCCTGGTGGGTAGGCAACATTTCTACCAACCCCGTCGCATTCTCCCAATCGCTTAGTCCAGTGCCCTGCAGCCGGTGAGCGCTCAATAAATACCACCGATTGAGGTGTGGCGTGATGATGCGGATCACGACGTCTTCTCCGTCGAACGTCTCGTAGGGGGCCCGTAAGAAGGCCTTGGCGTGAGCCTCTTTAAGCAGGGACCCCCCACAGTTGCTGAAAGGTGGGAGAGGAGCTCATCACGTGACTGAGGAGGAGGGGGTCCAAACCCCACCAGTCGGCAAAACCACAATCAGGATGATGGGTCACGGAGGAGGGAGTCCAAAATGGTCAAGGCGGGATCGGAACGTGTAGCCCGTCGGACTTGGCCGTGAGCAGGTCACTGGGGACCTTGGAGAATATGAAGTCTGGCGGGGGGCGTGAGGGGATCAAAAACCTGGGTCATCGGGCGAGTTGACCATAAGCTCGTCGTGGGCAGGGAACACGTCCGCCGACTCTGTTGCGCGCTCAGTACGGTGCTCTGCACACAGTGAGCGCTCAATAAATACCACTGAGGGCTCGGTGGCTTGAATCGGGAGAGAGGAATCGAAGGCCGTGGGTGCTTACGATGTATTCAAGGAGTTTGAATCGGAATGGGAGGAGCAGAGGCACGGGGCGAGAGCTGGCCAGTTTGAGGGGATTGAAAGAAGGCTTCTTTGAGCTTGTTTCCAGTGCCTATTACAGCGCTCTACCGACAGAAAGCGCTCAGTAAATGCCTTTGATTGATGGCAGTCAGAGGGGAAGAGCCACCGCGGCGTAACGGGGGGTGAAAATAGCCGTGAAGAAGGGCAGGAGGGTGGTAAGAGAGGAGGAGGGATGGGATCCGAGGCGCAGGAAGAGAAGCCAGATATCCCGTAGTCGTCCGTTCTCCTCATTTGTCTTGTCCAACACAGTTCTGTGGCGGTGGTGACCATTGCTTAACTGCGGGGCGCTGATTATCTCCAGGGCCTCCTCATCGTCAACCCTTTTGTTCTGCCATTTATTATTATTATTATTAATATGAATTATTAACATTACCACAATTATTACTATTTGGTAAGCACTTACCATGTGCCAGGCACTGTTCTAAGCGCTGGGGTAGATACAAGGTAATCGGCCCGGAACCTGCCCCACACGGGGCTCACAGTCTCACGCCCCATTTTACGGATGAGGGAACCGAGGCCCAGATCAGTGAGGTGACTCGCCCAAGGTCACACAGCAGACAAGTGGCGGAGCAGTCGACCGTATTTGACGGCAGTGCGGTTCCTAGGGGGCACTGGGGAAACTGCTGCAGAAGGTAGGTGAGTCGCTGGGCAGGTCTAGCTCTCACAATAATAATAATAATAATTATGGCATTTGTTAAGCGCTTACTATCTGCCAAGCACTGTTCTAAGCTCTGTGATAGATACAAGGTTATCAGATTGTCCCAAGTGGGGCTCACGCAGCGTGGCGCAGTGGAAAGAGCACGGGCTTTGGAGTCAGGGCTCATGAGTTCGAATCCCAGCTCTGCCACCTGTCGGCTGTGTGACTTTGGGCAAGTCACTTAACTTCTCTGTGCCTCAGTTCCCTCATCTGTAAAATGGGGATTAAGACTGTGAGCCCCACGTGGGACAACCTGATTCCCCTGTGTTTACCCCAGTGCTTAGAACAGTGCTCTGCACATAGTAAGCGCTTAACAAATACCAACATTTAATTGAACTCCATTTTCCAGACGAGGTAACTGAGGCACAGACAATTGAAGTGACTTGCCCAGGGTCACACAGCTGACAAGCGACGGAGGCGGGATTAGAACTCATAACCTCTGACTCCCAAGCCCATGATCTTTACACCAAGCTACGCTGCTTCTCACAACCGTTTAGAAGGTCGGGTACCACTTCAGCTTCTAGAACTGCTACTGGGGTGGTGCCCCATGACTGCCAACCTCCCTCCCTCTTTTTAATGAGCGCTTACTATGTGTCAGGCACTGGGTTAGATACCAGCTCATGAGGTTGGACGCGGTCCCCGTCCCACATGAGGCTCACACTTTTTCCTCCCCATTTTCCAGATGAGGTAACCGAGGGCCTGAGAAGTTAAGCGACGTGCCCAAGGTCACACGGCAGACAAGCTGTAGGGTCGGAATTAGAACCCAGGTTCTTCTTACTCCCAGGCCTGAGCTCTAGCCACTAGGCCATGCTGCCTCTCTCCATCTCCCTGAAGCCAGGTTGGCCTTTGGGAGTCGCATTTTTTCATTTCTCTAGCGGTGCATAGCTGTGGGCCATACTACAGGGTGCTCAGAATATAATAATAATAATGATGGTGTTTGTTAAGCGCTTACTATGTGCGAAGCACTGTTCTAAGCGCTGAGGGGAATACAAGGTGATCAGGTTGTCCCACGTGGGGCTCACAGTCTCAGTCCCCATTTTACAGATGAGGCACAGGGAAGTGAAGTGACTCGCCCAAAGTCACACAGCTGACAAGCGGCGGAGGCGGAATTAGAACCCGTGACCTCTGACTCTCAAGCCTGGGCTCTTGCCACTGAACCATGCTCTGTGTTGCTAATATATCGTGGCTCAGTGGAAAGAGCATGGGCTTTGGAGTCAGAGGTCATGGGTTCGAATCCTGCCTCGGCCACTTGTCAGCTGTGTGACTTTGGGCAAGTCACTTAACTTCTCGGTGGCTCAGTTACCTCATCTATAAAATGGGGATTAAGACTGTGAACCCCACGTGGGACAACTTGATTCCCCTGTGTCTACCCCAGCGCTTAGAACAGTGCTCGGCACATAGTAAGCGCTTAACAAATACCAACATTATTATTATATAACTATTTATTGCGATTAAGGTGTCTTGTTTTTGTCCGTCTCCCCCGATTAGACTGTAAACCCGTCATTGGGCAGGGATTGTCTCTATCTGTTGCCGAATTGTACATTCCAAGTGCTTAGTACAGTGCTGTGCACATAGTAAGCGCTCAATAAATACTATTGAATGAACGAATAATAAAATCTTGGTGTTTCGGTCTTCGAGGGCGTAGGCTGAACATTTGGTTTTCTTTAGGCTTATGGGCAGTTAAGTGCTGTGCCGACTCTGGGAAGTGATTCAGAATCACTGGTGAACAGAATGAAGATTAATAATTGACTGAAATTTAGAAATAATCTAATATAAAAAAGGGTTAAATACCTGCTCTCTGGATTCTCTAAGGCTTCACTGACTCCAGTAAAACAGCGTGAGAAGTGGTGCGGTCTAGCGGAGAGAGCGCGGGCCTGGGAGTCAGAAGACCTGGGTTCTAATCCCGGCTCTGCCACTCACCTACAGGGAGACCTTGGGTAATTCTCTTAAATTATCTGTGCCTCAGTTCCCTCATCTCCAAAATGGGGATTCAGTCCCTGTTCTCCCTCCTACTAAGAGTGTGAGACCTATGTGTGACCTGATTAATCTTGTATCTTCCCCAGCGCTTAGCGTGGCTCAGTGGAAAAAGCCCGGGCTTGGGAGTCAGAGGTCATGGGTTCTAATCCCGGCTCTGCCGCTTGTCAGCTGTGTGACTTTGGGTGGGTCACTTCTCTGTGCCTCAGTTCCCTCATCTGGAAAATGGGGATTAAGACTGTGAGCCCCATGTGGGACACCCTGATTACCTTGTATCCCCCTCAGCGCGTAGAACAGTGCTCTGCACAGAGTAAGCACTTAACAAATGCCATCATTATTATTATTATTAATATTATGGAGTCTGTGCTTACAAACACGACGGTTATTATTAACACACTCCTAGAGTCCAACTCATACTCAACCCCCTTTCCCTTGTAGAATCTTCTCCCTATCTCTCCCACGGCAGAATGGATAGAGCACAGGCCCGGGATTCAGAAGATCTTGGGTTCTAATGCTCACCCTGCCACCTGTCTGCTGTGTGACCTTGGGCCAGTCGCTTCACTTCTCTGGGCCTCAGTGGCCTCATCTGGAAAATGGGGATTGAGACTGTGAGCGCCGCGTGGGACACGGTCCTCAAGGGCTGTGTCCAACCCGATTCGCTTGTATCCACCCAGCCCTTAGAACAGTGCCTGGCACCTAGTAAGCGCTTAACAAATGCCATGATTATTATCATTATTAAAATCCCATCTCCTCTGACTAACCCCTTATTTCTCCATCCTTTTTGCCCTTCTGCGTGATCGTCTGTGCACCTGAGGGTCCGTTGCCCTTAGGTACGTTGATATTCATCCCACCCCCCGCCCCTCAGCTCTCATATACGTAACTCTATTCTCTGCCGCTTCCCCTCTCTGTAATGGATTCTAACGTCTGTCTCCCCCCATTGCAAGATTTTAAGTTCCCAAAGGCGGGGATCGTGTCTGGCAACGCTCTTATTTTCGTTCAGTCGTATTTATTGAGCGCTTACTGCTCGGGAGAGTACAGTACAGCAGGATTGGTAGACACGTTCCCTGCCTGCAATGAGCTGACTCTCTAGACGGGGAAGTGCTTGGAACAGCGCTCAGTACGAGAGGCAGTGTGGCGTAGCGATGGAACACGGGCCCAGGAGTCAGAAGGTCATGGGTTCCAGTCCTGGCTCCACCACTTGTCCGCCGTGTGACCTTGGGCAAGTTACATCACTTCTCTGGGCCTCCGTTCCCTCATCTGCAAAATGGCGATTGAGACCACGAGCCCCACTTGTGTCCGACCCAGTTGGCTTGTATCCACCCCAACGCTTAATACAGTGCTTGGTACATCGTAAGCACTTAACAGATAACCAAATACTTTTCCACAGGCCGTCTCGGCCCAAGGGTTGCCCTGCCGCTTTCTCCCTCAGGCCCAGCTCAGCCTCCTCCTCAGCAGCACCAGGTGCCCTCCTCGTTCCTGCTGTTGTCGGTGCCAGTCCGTGGCGCCTGTGCCCCCTCGCTGTTGCCCCTTATTACCAAAGAAAGCCGCGCCTCCTTCCGTTCTTCTCCCGTCAGAGCTGTCCCGAGCCCTGTCACCTCTCTTAAGGGAAGGAAGGGAGGCGGGGGAATCATCAGGTGAGAAGCAGAAGTTGGAAACAGAACCGAGGTGTCATCGGTCCGCTTGGGCAGAGCCCCGGGTTGAGCGTTTGGAAAGTACACTTCAGCAGTGAAGCAGTTTGAGCACAAGCCTGGGAGTCAGAGGACCTGTGTTCTAATCCCGGCTCCACCGCCTGTCTGCTGGGTGACCTTGGGCAAGTAATTTCACTGCTCTGGGCCTCAGTTCCCTCATCGGTGAAATGGGGGGTAAGTCCCATGTGCCCAACCTGATAAGCTTCTATCCACCCCAGTGCCTGTTAAATCCCACGGAAACAAACAATCAGAAACCAGATAGGCATGAATGAGGTTAAGGTTAATCAATCATTAATTTAACCGGCCTAATTAGGATTCAAACGTTGCACCTCCTAATGTATTTTGTCAAAACCTAGATCTGGGGTCCTAATAGACGCTCTCAAATTTCCACAGGTAGAGGCTCTTTCTGCTGTGCTATTCTTTGATAATAGTCTCCCCAAATTACTATAAACCTCTGGGGTTAGGATCATTCCTCTGCATTTTTAACATTTAGGAAGAAAAGTAAAAAATGAGGGGCAATCCAAAATAACCTGCAGGCTACAGGAAAGGTCAGGAGACAGCATTGGGTAAATGACGAATGATTTATCTCGTTTGGAAGGCCGTTTTGAATTTAGGAGGCGGCAGTGTATTTTACAGTGTATGTAAAATAAGGAAGCTGCACTGCTGAAGCGAAGGGATGAGCGGCTGCCTTAGAAACTGGAAAAGATACAGCCTGAGATAAGTACAGGAATGTATGTAACTAGGAAGCCCGGTGGGAGTTTTACATGAAGAAGGTACCGTAATTGAAAGGCTGAGTTTAAAATGGAGACAAAATTGAGAAGCTGCGTTAAAATGGAGACAGAATTTTCAAGTAGCCTTGTAGCTTTCTGGAGGGCTGCAATAACCGGGCTTGAGTTGGGCCGATGACAGATTTTCTGCTCTCATTTTTGAGATCGAATCTCATTCCTTTTTTTGCTTCCAGCCCAGTCCGGTCTCATGCCTTGGTTGCGAAGTCTAGCCCTTTTTTTTCATGATATTCGTTAAGCGCTTACTGTGTGTCAGGTACCGGGCTAAGCACTTGGGAGAGTACACTATACCAATAAGACAGACACATTCCCTGCCCACAAGGAGCTTATAGTCTAGAGGATGAGTTCATACTCTCCCCAGCGCTCTGCGCACTGTAAGCGCTCAGTAAGCGCCATTGATCGACCGAAGGCCGGGGGAGTGGATTTAGACAGAAGAGCTCAGTAGGCTGAGAGGACGTGTAAGATGGGCCCAGACAGGTTCCGCCAGGCACAGGACAACTGTGGATTTAGGAAACAGCAGCACATGTAGCGGCGAGCTCTTCCCCAACCCCCGGAAGTCGAGCCTGGACCACTTCTAGTTTGGCCTGAACTCACTTCTGGTTTTGTGATACTCACCGAGAAGCTGCCGTTCTCCGTGTCTCCCCTTCTTCCCTCCCAGGTGGGACTCGCCTGTCGGGTTTCAGGGGATTGGGATCCAGGGCCCGGATCTGAGCTTGGGGTAGGGTTAGGACTCAATAATAATGGTAATAATAATAATGATTGTCATATTTGTTAAGCACCTAGTACTAAACGCTGGGGTAGATGCGAGTTAATCAAGTAGGACACAGTCGCTGTCCCACATAGAGTTCACAGCCTTAATTCTCATTTTTCAGTGAGATAATTGATTTGCCCAAGATCACCCAGCAGATAAGAGGCGGAACTGCGATTAGAACCCAGGTCTTTCTGACTCCCTCTTTTCCTCAATCAATGCTATTTAGTGAGCGCTTACTATGTGCAGAGCACTGTACTCAGCACTTGGGGGAGGACAATATGATGGAGTTAGCCGACTTTTTTCCTGCTCACAGAGCTTACAGTCTAGAGGGGGAGACAGGCAGGAATGTAGACTCAACGTGAACGACCTCCTCCTCCTCCTCTTTCTGCTCCTCCTCTTTCTTCTCCTTCTCCCGACCAAATTGTTTCCCAGGGAACCACACCTGCCCTATTTATCTGCGGATTGGCTGAGGTGGAAGTGTGGCCCTGAGGCGGGAGGGAGTCCTCGCCAATAAGTGGACCCCATGGGGACGGTCGCTGAGAACTGACTCTAAATTTCAGGGCCTCAAGGGAAGCAAATCCTTCCAGACTCGCTGTTGCTGGGGCCAAGGAAGTGCAGATCGCCTCGCCCCAGGTGAGGGGTAATGTGTTTGGCCCCACCTGCTCTGCTGTGCGCACTCAGAGATGAGGAAGTCAATAATTTCCCAGTATAATTATGCCTAGTTCCTGATCAGACCTTGCATCGAGACTCCCAGTAGGCCTGCCTGAGAAATAACTGAAAAAATGGAAGGAAGGAATGTAGAAGAAATTTCTTTCTTCCACGCTCTTGGGGTTTTTTTTTTCATGTCAAACAATCAATTGTATTTATTGAGCACTTACCGTGTGCAGAATACCGTAGTAAGCACTTGGGAGAGTACCACATATAACAGACACATTCCCATTTGGGAAACAAAATCAGCAGGCATTTGAAAGTATAATGAATAGGATTCTGCATCTATCAAGCTGTGAATTGATGTTCTTCATCATTATGTTCTTCAAATATCTACAGCTTCATTGTGGTATTTGTTAAGCACTTGCTATGTGCTAAGCTCTGTACTAAGTGCTGGGGTAGTTACAGGGTAATCAGGTTGGACATGGTCCGTGGCCTACATGGGGCCCCCAGTCTTAATCCCCATTTTACAGGTGAGGTAACTAAGGCACAGAGAAGTGAAGTGACCTGTCCAAGGTCACACAGCTGGTATTGGCAGAGCCAGGATTAGAACCCAAGTCCTCTGACTCCTGGGCCTGGGCTCTTTCCACTAGGCCATGCGCCTTTCCAACATTTGGATTTGCCTAAGACTAAGGACATGTTTCTTATATCACAGGCTTGGGAGTCAGAGGTCGTGGGTTTGAATCCCAGCTCCACCACCTGTGGACTCTGGGCAAGTCTCATAACTTCTCTGTGCCTCAGTTACCTCATCTGTAAAATGGGGATGAAGACTGTGAGCCATGTGGCACAACCTGATTACCCCAGTGCTTAGAGCAGTGATCCTCAGGCCTGTGCTCTACGTGGATACAATATGCCATACGTTCTGTTTTGGACATGTTTAATTTGAGACATTGAAAGGTGGGGTAAAAGGGGGTGCTGGTGGATCATCCAAGTCAAAACATCCTGAAGCCAGAAGGAAATACGAGGGGCTATCTCTAGAGGCTCCTACTGGGGCTTCTCTAAAGGCTCTCCTTCCTTCTTGGAAACCTTGACTCCTACTTTTGCATCTCTGGCTATTGACTATTTCCTTTACCTCCTCTGACAGTCCCACCCTCCTGCCAGCCCTTCAAATCTACCTTACCACGCACTGAAATGATTCCGAATTGGCCAGCCACCCATCTTCTCCCATCTGCATCAAATCTGTGGAGTGTGTGGCTTGCTCCCCTGGCTTCAGATTTCTTTTTTCCCCGGCTTTTTCTTTCGAACCCGGATTCCATCTTCCCAATTCCCCAAGTCCCCACACCTTCCTCTCAGCAGAATCTGTTAGGCCCCTTCTTCTTTACCCTTCCAGTCGTCGCCACTGGCAGTCCATTACGGTCCACGCCTCCCATTTGCCCGGCCCCTTCTTTTCCCAGGCCCCATTTCTGACTTTGTCTTCTGCGGGCTCATTATTCGTGGGTGTGTTTATAGACCCTTACTCCTTTGGGTCCAAGTTGATTCCTTTTCTTTCCCTGCCTATTAATAATGTTGGTATTTGTTAAGTGCTTACTATGTGCAGAGCACTGTTCTAAGCGCTGGGGTAGATACAGGTTCATCAGGTTGTCCCACATGAGGCTCACAATCTTAATGCCCATTTACAGATGAGGTAACTGAGGCACAGGGAAGTTAAGTGACTTGCCCACAGTTACACAGCTGACAAGTGGCAGAGCCGGGGTAATATCAGAGCCTATTGATAGGGGTGGCCCTCCAGGACTTTGTCCTGGGTCATCTGGACTTCTTGGTTTATCCTTTAAAAAAAAAAAGAATTAATGGTACTTAAGTGTTTACTATGTGCCACGCACTGTTTTAAGCACTGGAGTAGATACAAGCTAATCAGATCGGATGCAGTCCATGTTCCTGTGGGGCTCACAGCCTGAACCCCCGTGTTACAGTTGAGAGGTCAGACACACGGAGAAAAGAAGCGGAGCAGGAATTAGAGGCCAGGTCCTTCTGACTCCTGTGCGCTATCCACTAGACTATGCTGCTTACATCTTCACCTGCTCCACCCAGGGTCATCCTCCTGTGGGATGGAATCGCATCATCTGACGTGTGCGCGTGGTATAACTTAACGATAGCTTCAACACTTAGGAGAAGAGGGTTTCTAGAGCATCAGCAGGCCAATTAAAATAATATTGGTATTTGTTAAGCGCTTACTTGGAGCCAGGCGCTGTCCTAAGCGTTGGGGTGGATGCAAGCAAATTGAGTTGGAAACAGTCCCATGTGGGGCTCACCGTCTCAATCCCTATTTTCCAGATGAGGTAACTGAGGCGCAGTGAAGTGACTTGCCCACGGTCACTCAGCGGACAAGTGGCAGAGCCGGGATTAGAACCCATGACCTTCTGACTCCCAGGCCCACGCCCTATCCACTTCGCCATGCTTTGGTCAGCCAGGGAAGGCAGCATTGTCCCAGTCCCGTGGGTTGTGTACCTGTCACCCGTCACATGGGGACGGGTTCGAGGACCGGCCCGTCGAGAGGGAGAGACCGGGGTCAAAAAGGCCGAGCCGTGCGACATGTATTCATTCCTCCTTTTGGGAGGAATACACTTATTTCGGTTCTTCACACGTGGCGAATCAAACTTCCCTCTCGGGAAGAATTCACTTGTGCGTTACTACATCCAGCTCCCACCCACAAACGCTTCCCACCCGGGAGGACTTCACTTAGGTGTTACTCACACATGGCAAAGCAGGCTAGCTGGCACCCATAAACGCTTCCCACTCGGGAGAAGTATTTACGTGTTCCACGCCCTTGGCTAAGCGCCCTAGCTTCCAGTCCCACGAGCATTTAGTGAGACACCCATCCCTCACCTCCTGGCTTGGTGCAGGCCGAGCGGGGAGCCCACGCTCCGGGCACAGGTGACGCCCAGCCGGCTACTGCAAGTCTCGATCGGCTGCCCAGAACATCAGAGGCAGCAGGTATTTCTCACCTGTCCTTTCAGGCCGTTTGGACTTCCAGTTTCTGCCTGTACAGTTTTCACCCCCCTCCCTCCACCTTATCGTATTTTGTTGGGGGCCTGTGGGCAAGGGGCACCTTCTGTCTTCCTGGCCTAGGATGGCTACCTAGGGGTTTCGGTTGCCAGGGTGGCGTCCTGCCCGCGTTTCCGAGTTCTGCTTTGCTGTCCCGGGCAGTCACGAAGTAGCTTTTGACTTAGAGATGGTGTCTGCCACAGGGTACGTGAGACGTAGTACGTTAGCAGTTCCGGGGTGGCCATCTCCACCCAGACCCGGCCCGGACCGCCGGATCCTCTCGCTTCCACCCTCTGCGGAGCCTGGGAGTCGGCAGGTCCTGGGTTCCAGTCCCGGCTCCGTCACTTGTCTGCTGTGTGACCATGGGGAAGCCACTTCACTTCTCAGTGCCTCAGTTACCTCGGCTGGAAAATGGGGATAAAGCCTGTGAGCCCCGTGTGGGACATGGACTGTGTCCAACCTGATGAGCTTGCATCTACCCCAGTGCTTAGAACAGTGTCTGACATACGGTAAGCGCTTCACAAATACCATAAAAAAACAGGGTCCCAAGCATCATAGTACTTCAATATGAAGCGAGAGTGCTCCATCCTTGCTAAACTCTTGTGCTCTGAAAGTGGATCCACGCTTACTTCTAATAATAATTATTATTATGGTATTTGTTAAGCGCTTACTCTGTGCCAGGCACTGTACTAAGTGCTGGAAGGAGTGCCGATGCATGATTTGGGGCTGCACACAGTTTCAGAAACCCGAGGTACCCAACGTGTGCAAACTCTAGCTGTGTGCGAGTCCCCGAGCTACTGGGCTGTGAATCCTTCTCCCCCTACCTCCAAAACCAGGGTCATGCAAGATATCAGAACCCTCTAGACTGGAATTGTCTGTGGACAGGGAATGGGTCCACCAACTCTGATGTATTGACAGCTCCCAGACGCTTAGTACAGTGCTCTGCATTCATTCATTCACTCATTTACTGAGTGCTTACTGTGTGCAGAGCACTCTACTAAGCGCTTGGGAGAGTAGAGTAGGACAGTAAACAGACACATTCCCTTCCACGACGGGCCTATAGACTAGAGGGGGAGACCGGCATGAATACATTTTCCCGGAAGATGTGAGAAGCAGTGAATCTGAATATTTCACTCACCGAGATTATAAGCTTGTTGTCTAGGCTGTAAACTCATTGTGGGCGGTGAATAAAGAAAAAATAAACGTTGGTATTTGTTAAGCGCTCACTGTGTGCCGAGCACCGTTCTAAGCGCTGGGGTAGATACAGGGTCATCAGGTTGTCCCACGTGGGGCTCACACTTTTAATCCCCATTTTACAGATGAGATAAATGAGGCACCGAGGAGTCGAGTGACTGGCCCAAAGTCACACAGCTGACAGGTGGTGGAGCTGGGATTAGAAGCCATGACCTCTGACTCCTAAGCCCGTGCTCTTTCCACTGAGCCAAGCTGCTTCTCCGAATGTGAATGTATCTGTTTATTGTTATTCTGTCTCTCCCAAGCACTTAGTACAGTGCTTTGCACTCAGTAAGTGCTCAGTAAATACGATTGAATGAATGAATGAAGGAGACCCAGTTGCTAATCCTAGCCCTGCCGCTGCCCTGCTGGTTGACTTTGGGCAAGTCACCTAACCTGTCTGTGCTTCCAGTTCGCCTTCTGGAGAATGGGGATAAATTCCCTATTCTCCCTGCCCCTTAGGCTGTGTGCTTCAGGGGGGAGCATCACTGGGTTTCGTCTCTTTCTACCCCAGTGCTTAGAACATAGTAATTGCCTGCTGTTTCCATTGTGTTGTGTACTCCCAAGCGCTCAGTACAGTGCTCTGCACTGTAGTAGGCACTCAATCCAAACCACTGATTACTAATTGTCACAGTTGCTGTTGTTGTGATGTGGATCTCCAAATCTCCAGTGGAACTTCCAGGTCTGTGGAACCTTAGAAACAGGAAGCAGCTTGGATTAGTGGATTGAGCACAGGCCTGGGAGTCGGAGGACTCGGGCACTAATCCTAGCTCCGCCAGTTGTCTGTTGCGTGACCTCGGGCAATTCACTTTCCTTCTCCGTGCCTCGGTTCCCTCATCGTACCATGGAGAGTAAGACCATGAGCCCCGAGTGAGACGTGGACTGTGTCCGATCCGATTCTTCTATCTACCTCAGTGTTTAGTAAGGTGTCTGATTCAAAGTATGTGCCTAAAAGATGTACCATTTAAAACAACAACAGAGAAACCCTTTCCTGAGGTTATAGTGGTAAGTGAATTCCCATGGACGCAGTGCACGAGAATCATACACTGTAATGGGGGAGACAGATGTAAATGATTTCCAAGAAAAGGAATAAAAGTAAATAATTGAATGTTTAGTTGCCTGAGTACGTGCCCAACTGTCCTAGATGGATAAAGATAAGTACTTAATGCTAGAGATGACTGATGGGGTTTATGTGCCTTGAGGTGCTGGGAAGGGTTATTGGAGGAGGTGGGATTTGGAGAGGGTAGAGAGCTGGTTTTTTCCTTTATTTTTCAAAAGGTATTTGTTAAGCACTTATTATG
Organism: Ornithorhynchus anatinus; assembly: GCF_004115215.2. NCBI lineage: Eukaryota > Metazoa > Chordata > Mammalia > Monotremata > Ornithorhynchidae > Ornithorhynchus > Ornithorhynchus anatinus. The sequence continues at coordinate 47,742,869 of NC_041730.1, read as the reverse complement.
TACCAGAAACTGTACATAGAGCTGGGGTAGATACAAACTAAGCAGGTGAGACCCAGTCCCTGTCCCACATGGGGCTCTCAGTCTTAATCCCCATTTTACAGATGAGGTCACTGAGGTCCAGCAGAAGCGAAGGTGACTTGCCCAAGGTCTTACAGCAGACAAGTGGGGGAGGTGGGATTAGAACCCAGGTCCTTCTGTCTCCCAGGCTCGTTGCTCTGTAGGTTAGGCCACGCTGCTTCTCCAAGCTGTGGACTCAAGACCCAAATTATGGAGGTGGATATGTACGTATTCGCTGTGGGGAGAATAGAGGATACAAATCAAATGTAAGGATGAAGGAGCAGGGGGAATGTGGGTTTAATTAGGGGAAAGTCTTCCGAAGGAGATGCAATTTTAATAAGGCTTCAAAGGTGGGAGGAGTGATATGAAGGGGGAGAGGCAGGCCGAGGGTGAGGAGTTGGAAAGGAGATGGGTGAGATCGAAGTGCATTAAGTGGGCTGCCATTAGAGGAGCGAAGCGGGCTGGCAGGGTTGGAGAAGGAAATGGGCGAGGTAAGATAGGAAGGGCCTTTGAAGGCGATGGTGAGGAGTTTCGGTTTGATGCAGGGGCGGGGGGCAGCCACTGGGGTTTTTGAGGAAGGGGGGAGAACGCAGACTGAACACTTTGTCCCCGAATGATCCGGACAGCTGAGTGGAGTGTGGACGGAAGTGTTACCCATAGGAAAAGAGGTTTTTGTGTGAAGAAATCAGCCACCCTGATGCTGTAGGTGGAAGCTCCTCTCTAGACTGTAAGCTCGTTGTGGTCAGGGACCGTGTCTCTTTATTCTTGTTTCGTAGTCTCCCAAGCGCTTAGCACAGTGCTCCGCACACAGTAAACGCTCAATAAACACGATCGGATGAATGGCATCATCATCATACTCGGTTGTCTTCAGACGTGGGCTGGTTTTAGTCCGGGGGACTTTGGAACCAGGAACGGTGGAAGGGGCCCCCATGGGGAGTCGGTCTCCAGGCTCCAGCTAACGTGTCAAAGAAATCACGAGGCGGGCAAAGTGCAACCTAAAAGCCGAAGACCGGGCAACCGCAGGAAGGATTGGAAAGTAAATGAATTGGTACTGGAGCTTACTGGGAGCCCCACGTGGGACAGGGATTGTGTCCAACCTAATTAGCGGGTATCTACCGCACTGCTGAGCCCACATTAAGCGCTCAACAGATATCATAATCTCTTCAGCATGGCTCAGTGACAAGAGCTTGGGCTTGGAAGTCAGAGGTCTTGGGTTCGAATCCTGGCTCTGCCATTTGTCAGCAGTGTGACTGTGGGCAAGTCACTTCACTTCTCTGGGCCCCAGTTACCTCATCTGTAAAATGGGAATTCACCGTGAGCCTCACGTGGAGCAACCTGATTACCCTGTATCTACCCCAGCGCTTAGAACTGTGCTCTGCACATAGTAAGCGCTTAAATGCCAATATTATTATTAATATTATTCTTAGAGCACAAAAGGAGCTGACTCCCGGGAGAGAGTTACCTCAGAAACCCAGTAATTGCACTTGAAAATTACTTGACATTCAAATTCTCTAAATGAAATGCGCCGGGACGAGCGATTTTACCCCATTTCCATTTTATCCCAGAAGAGTGAAATTTGGAGCCGAGCCCATGGGAGAGCATGTGCGTCGTGGGGCGGCGGGGGAGGGAGAGGCTCAACCCTGATCACTTTAGCTTTCCCGGTTTCAGCTTATCTATCAAACAGAGGTCATACCGTTGCCATGATAACGTTTTGTTGTCCCGGGATGGGCGATCGCTCGGTTCAAGCGGGGTTTTCCTTTTGGCTCCAGTTCTACTTTCCCAAGCACTTAGCCCAGGACCCGTCATACAGTAGGTGCTCGGTAAATGCCACCGAACGGTTGGCTCAGGCACGGCACAGAGGAATATTCTACGACGTCCTCTCCCCTCCTCACCCCAGCCCCCATCTTTCCGGTTCCCTGCCGCCACTTAGCCCCCTACACTACCCGTACAAGCCCAGGGACCAGTTGCCCCACCCAGAATGGAACTGCACGATGACCGCACAGCTGGCTCTGATCTGGTGGCCCCCGGTGGCCCTGCGTCCTGTCCTTCTACTTGAGAGACGCTGGGATTCTTGGGCATTTGGTACCCATCCCACCCTAAGCCCCACAGCACTCCTACCATATTTATAAATTAAATATATGTATATAAAATATTCATATCGATGTCTGCTTCGCCCTCTAGACTGTGAGCTTGTCGCGGAAGGGAGACGTGCCCACCGTCTCTGTTGGGTTGTACTCCCCCAAGCTCTTAGTACAGTGCTCGGCACGCAGTAATTGGATGATTGATTGATACAATGGGATACTTAGATTGTGAGCACCGTGGGCACCAGGTACCACGTCTAATTCTCTCCTGGATAGTTCCTCAACACTTACCACAATACTTTTATGACAATAATGATAATAAAATGAGTGGTACTGGTTAAGTACTTCTATGTAGCAAGCACTCTATTAAGTTCTGGGGCTCATAGAAGATAATCTGGGCAGACACAGCTCTGGTGCATTTAGGGTTTACAAACTAGGAAGGACAACAGTAATGAACCTCCATTTTGCAAGATGAGGAAATGGAGGTAGAGTGATCTGTTTTGTTTTTTTTTCCTATGGTATTTGTAAGGTACCTACTACGTGCCAGGCACCTACTAAGGGCTAGGGTAGGGACAAGATAATCAGGTTGGACCCAGTCCCTGTCCCACATGGGGCTCACAGTCTTAATCCCCATTTTCGAGATGTGGTCACGGAGGCACAGAGAAGTGAAGCAACTTGCCCAAGGTCATAGAGCAGACAAGTGGTGGAGCTGGGATAGAAGCCAGGTTCTTTCTGACTCCCAGGTTCACGCTCCTTCCGCTAGACTCTGTGGCTTCCCCACTCAATAATGCTGGTATTTGTTAAGCCCTTCTCTGTGCAGAGCACTGTTCTAAGCGCTGGGGTAGATACAGGGTATTCAGGTTGTCCCACATGAGGCTCACAGTCTTAATCCCCATTTTACAGATGAGGTAACTGAGGCACAGAGAAGGTAAGTGACTTGCCCACAGTCACATAGCTGACAAGTGGCAGAGACTTGCCCAGGGTCACACAGTCACTCAAGTGACTTGCCCAGGGTCACACGGCAGGCAAGTGGCAGAGTCAGGATTAGAACCAAGCCTGTGCTCTTTCCACTAGGCCATACTGCTTTTAAACAGTTTGGCACTTAATGAATGTGTACATCGCCTTGATTCTATTTAGTTACCATTGTTTTTACGAGATGTTCTTCCCCTTCACTCTATTTATTGCCATTGTTCTCGTCTGTCCGACTCCCCCGATTAGACCGTAAGCCCGTCAGACGGCAGGGACTGTCTCTATCTGTTGCCGACTTGTTCATTCCAAGCGCTTAGTACAGTGCTCTGCACATAGTAAGCGCTCAGTAAATACTATTGAATGAATGAATGAATGCTGCTACTCCTGAGCATTCGACATCTTTTGAACAAAAATTTAAAAGCACTAGGTACAAAAAAAATAAACGACTTGCTCATGGCCCGTCTTCTGTGGGTTGTCAGTTTTGCATGGCTAACATATGCAAACCAGGTCAGCTGCTAGCTTTCTCTTTGAGCCTAAATGCAGATTTGCAGGAGTCCAGAAAAGATCTGATTAGCCCAACGTCTTCACTCCAACAGCTTAGGCTTTCCAATCTGGGGACGAAAGTTGCCTCAGTCTTCCCTCAAGCACCAGAGGCATTTTCTCCGTTGAGAAGGAAGGGTCGTATGGGCCCCAGGCGGTTTCCCCAGGGGCTCCGTTTGTTTGGAGCACACTGGCAGTCAATCAATTGATCAATGGTATTTATCAAGCGCTTACTATATGCAGAGCACTGTACTAAGCGCTTGGGAAAGTATAATGCGACAGCGTTAACAGACACGTTTCCTGCCCAGTTTAGAGGAAGCAGCCGGGGAGAGGGTGCGAGTCAGTCAGTTGTATTTATTGAGCGCTTACTGTGTGCAGAGCATTGTACTAAGCACTCAGGAGAGTACGATATAACAATAAACAGACACCTTTCCTGTCCACAACGAGTTTACTGGCTGGCGGCGGGGGGATGATAGACATTAATGTAAATAAATAAATAAATTACAGATATGGACATTAATGGAGTGGAGCTGGGAGGGCCAGTTCATCATGACTTTGGCAATGGGGGGGTGGTAGGAGGAGGCAGGGGAAGCCTTATCCTCAGGAGAACAGCCGTGGAAACCCCCGGAGGGCATCAGGGAGGCGGCCAAGCGTGTAGGGACCCTCTGTGTCTCTCCTCCCAGAAGAATTCCCTGTCCAAACTCCGACGGCCCCATTTTGGACGGATGGCCGTCTGCCCTCTCTTTGACCCTTTCCGGAAGGAGATTCCCCCAGTCTCACTCATTATAATAATAATGTTGGTATTTGTTAAGCGCTTACTGTGTGCAGAGCACTGTTCTAAGCACTGGGGTAGATACAGGGTAGTCATGTTGTCGCACTTGAGGCTCACGGCTAATCCCCATTTTACAGATGAGGTAACTGAGGCATAGAGAAATGAAGTGACTTGCCCACAGTCACACAGCTGACAAGTGGCAGAGCCGGGAGTCGAACTCATGACCTCTGACTCCCAAGCCCAGGCTCTTTCCACTGAGCCACACTGCATCCCTTATGCCTCCTTCAGTATTCTAGCAGCCCTTGCCCGTTGCCAGCACCCAAGTATTCCTTGGGGAGGCAGCAAGGTGCAGTGGATACAGCACTAGGTCAGAAGGTTACGGGTTCTAATCCCGGCTCCATCACTTAATAATAATGTTGGTATTTGTTAAGCACTTGCTATGTGCCAAGCACTGTTCTAAGCGCTGGGGGAGATACAGGGTCATCAGGTTGTCCCACGTGAGGCTCTCAGTCTTCATCCCCATTTTACAGATGAGGGAACTGAGGCCCAGAGAAGTTAAGTGACTTGCCCACAGTCACACAGCTGACAAGTGGCAGAGGTGGGATTCGAACCCATGACCTCTGGCTTCCCAGCCCAGGCTCCTTCCACTGAGCCACGCTCCATCACTTGTCTGCTGTATCACCTTGAGCAAGTCACTTCACTTCTCTGGGCCTCCGTTACCTCATGGGGATTGAGAGTGTGAGCTCCACATGGGATAGGGACTATGTCTAACCCGATTTGCTTGTATCCTCCCCAACCCTTAGTATAGTGTCTGGCACATAGTAAGCACTTAACAGATGCCATTATTAAGCTCCCAGTGGTGCAGGGTTCAATCCTAAATGCTTAGGGAACAAGTTCTAGAACCGAAAAGCCTGGTAGAACAGAGAGACAGTGTGGTCTAGTGGAAAGAGCACAGGCCCGGGAGTCAGAGGACCTGGCTTCTAATTTTGACCCTGTCACTTATCTGCTCTGTGATCTTGGGAAAGTCCCTTAGCTTATCAGTGCCTCAGTTACCTCATTTGTAAAATAATAATAATAATAATAATTGAGGTGTTTAAGTGCTTCTTATGTGCCAGGCACTGTGTTAAGCACTGGAGTGGATACAAGCAAATTGGGTTGGACACAATCGCTGTCCCATGTGGGGCTCACAGTCTAAAGTCCCCATTTTATGGATGAAATACCTGAGGCACAGAGAAGTGAAGTGACTTGCTCAAGGTCACACAGCAAACAAGTGGCAGAGTCAGTATTAGAACTCAGATCCTTCTGACACCCAGGCCCGTGTTCTTTCCACTAGGCCATGCTGGGGATGAAGATGGTGAGCTCCATGTGGGACAGGGACTGTGCCCTACCTGATTAGCTTGTATTTTACCTCAGTGCATAGTACAGTGCCTGGTACATAATAAGTGCTTAACATATTTCATAACGCCCCCCCCCCCCCCAAAAAAAAAAATCGGAAGGAGTTTCTGATCTGGCAAGAGTTTGCGAAGCATTGTGGCCTAGTGGAAAGAGCACAGGCCTGGAAGTCTGAGGAACGGGGTTCTAATCCAGGCTATTCCACCTGTCTGCCGTGTGGCCTCAGGCAAGTCACTTATCTGTGCTTCAGTGCCCTCATCTGTAAAATAGAGATTAAATCCCAGTCCCTCCTACCAAGACTGTGAGCCCCATATGTGACAGAGGCATTGTGTCCTACCTGATTATCTGGAATCCATCCCAGCAAATAGAACAGTACTTGGCGTGTAGTAAGCACTTAACAAATGTCATAATTATCAATTATTGGTATCATCTCAGGAGCTCGCATAATGGTTTTTTATGCTTTTCAAGCATGCACTTTGGGCCAGGCACAGTACTAAGTGCTGGGCTTGATATAAGCTAATCAGGTTGGACACAGTCCCTGTCCCATATGGGGCCCACAGTCTTAGTCGCCATTTGACAGAAGAGGTAACCAAGACCCAGAGAAGTGAAGGGACTTGCTCAAGGTTACACAGCGGATAAGTGGCAGATGAGAACACGGGTCCTTCTGACTCCCAGGCCCGGGCTCGATCCCCTGGGCCACGCTGCCTCTCTCGGGGAGATCCGTCAGTCAATCCGCAATTTCAAGAAGGTGTTGAGGGGAGGGAGGGATGATAAGAGAGAATGGGGGAGTCCTTCCTGGAGAACATCTTTCAGAAGGGGGCTTGGAGTCACAGTTTCCAAGAGGGGAAGGGAGCAGGCTGGCCATGACACACAGGGCAGCTTCCAGATTGCCCTTTTCGGCATTCCGATTGTTATTTCAGAGCCAGTTTACAAAGCCGTCATGTGCTTTTCAGTTTCTTATGTTACGTACCACTGAGTAGGACAAAAGTCAACAGGAAGAGACATCTCCTTGGTCGCTAGTGTAAAAACAGGAAGGAGGAAGTCTATTGCAAATCTGGGTTAACTGATTATCAATTCTAGTTTCACTGCAGAGGATATCCATTAACAACTATCAGTGTGATACATTGCTTATCTAGTGAACAATGAGTCTGTTAGTGTGGGTACTACAGAATATTGACCCTGGTTATAGGAAGTAATGTTAACTAACAAACTGTGCTCAGCCCTTTCCTGCTCATAGAAACAGGATACTATTAGTGAGAACAATTCACAGAAATTTCACATACAGGAAAACAGGCAAGTAAAATGCAATGCCAGAAGGCTAATTAATAAAAATTTCCAAAGATTTAGCCTTCGCTTGAACCTGGGGCCTTTTTGAAGACCAGTAGGGTCTTTTAAAGCACAGACATATTTAAAATTCCTTTGGTAATTAAGGCGATCTTTTTGTGGTATCCACGTAGCAATTTAGAAATGTCCTTATTGGAATGTATTCTGTTGAATTACAGGAAACACCTGGACATTATTTTATAAAACAAGATACATGAAATACTCCATGGAAAAATCTCTAGGAGGCTGAATTTTGGGTAAACAAGAAGTATCTTTGTATATAACGGTACAGAGGAAATTACAGCCGAGTTTCCCCGAGAGATTGGAGATTTAGTTTATTTTTGGCATTACGTTTTTGTCTGACTTTCAGTTGTGAAGTAGAGATGTCACTCATTTGGGTCGCCTACTTTCAGCTGTCCTTTCAGAGAGGCTCAGGACTCCTGACTTAGACGTTCGTGAGGAAGTATTTCCCTTGTTTCACACAAAATACCCCTGATGCTTCACGCTTGATATTGCTTCAAAAATATTATCTTTAAAAAACAGTTGAAGACAGCTACTGAATTTAGTGATTTGTTTTTATTGGGTTTTTTTTTGTTGTTGTTGTTGTTGGGTTTTTTTTGGTACGGTTGAGCACTTACTATGTGCCAGGCACTGTTCTAAACTCTGGGATAGATACAAATTTATTAGGTTGGACACCTTCCCTGTCCCACATGGGGGTCATAATCTAAATCCCCATTTTACAGAGGAGGTAACTGAGGCACAGAGAAGTGGAGTGACTTGCCTAAAGTCACACAGCTGGGTTAGAAACCCTGGTCCTTCTGACTCCCAGTCCCGTGCTCTATCCACCAGGCCACATTGCTTCTCGTGTAACCTTACTCTCTTATTGAACTTAAATTCCCTGAGATTGACTCAGTTCCTACTCTTCGAGTCCGTTAGACCTGTATTTTTGAACGCCATCGTCCTCTCGGGATCTCTGGCCAGGCAAGTCCTTGATCGCGGCCCAAGGGGGCCGAAGACATCACGAGTAGGTGGGCCGATGGGTGGGAAGCCGTTCCTGCTGCCAAGTCCCGCTCCGCCTTTGGAGTTTCTGCTAGATGGTAAGCTCCTTGAAGACAGGTATCAAGCATACTCACTCCACTGTGCTTCCCCAAATGCTTAGCACAGTGCTGTGCCCGCAGTAAATGCTCGATAATTGCCGCTGCTGCTCTGGGGCTAGCCGGCCGGGCCTGGGGAAGAGTCTTCAGGTCTTCCGTGGCCCTCCTTCAGGCCAAATGTCCCAACTTGTTCCCGGGGTGGAAGTTCAGAGCCAGTCTTCCCCCTGGCCGAAAGGTGAGTGAAACTTCACTTCTCTGTGCCTCAGTTTCCTCATCTGTAAAATGGGGATTAAATAGTTATAGTAATAATTCCGGTATTTGTTAAGCGTCTACTAAGCCACTTGAGTAAAACAGCGCGACAGCTAATGATTGTTTCCTATGCTTTTCGATTTAATTTGGGAGCAGAATCTGTCGCGTAATTCCATAATACCATTTGGGGATCAGGTTATTTCCTAAAAGGAAGAGTCCCCCACTTAAGGAAGACTCTTATTCATTCAGTCATACTTACTGAGCACTTACTGTGTGCCAAGCACTGTAGTAAGCACTTGAGCACTATGCTAAGCGCTTATCTCATCTGAGGACTTTCCATTCCTTTCAGAGATATCATGCCTGAGGAGAAATAACTCCATGTTAAAAAGGTTCATTTTCAGTGGAGAAAGCAGGTGCAATCTTCATTAAATGTTATATTTGTTGTTCAAATTTTCCTCCCTCCCACTTAGCCAGGGAGTCCCATGCGGGGCAGGGACTGAGTCCAACCCGATTAACTTATATCAACTCAGTGCTTTTTACAGTGCTTGGCACCTAGCAAGAGCTTAATAAATACTACAATTATTATTGCTATTATTAATAAATGCCACATTATTAGTCGAGAGTCCAAGTCTGTGCCAGGCTCCGGGCTGGCCACTTGCCTGGGAATCTGGCCAGTGTGGATGCCATTTTGGCCGGGCAATTGCCCTTTCCGTCCTGTAACTGTTTCTCAGATAAAAAACGAAAGACTTTGAGACATTTGATGCCATGAATATAGTGCCAGGGTTCAACACATATCAGCCAGTGTAATCAGCTCCGTCCCCTAGACTGGAAGATCACTCAGAGCAGGGACGGTGTCTTTCTGTTGTTACGGTGCACTCTTCCCAGTGCTTAGTACAGTGCTTTGCACGCAGTAAGTGCTCAAGAAATACAGCTGGATGGGATTTACTCTCGTATTGTACTCTCTCCAGGGCTTAGTGTGGTGCTAGGTAAGCACTCAGTAAATACCATTGACCGACTGTTGAGTGCATACTGTGGGCAGAGCACTGTGCTAAGCACTTGGGAAAGTACAGTCCAAATACTCATCTACTCGTCAGTTCTTATGAACAATCAAGGCTGACGAGCCGGTAGCCAAAGACATAAGCCAAGGAAGTTTACAGAGAACCTCTGACAAACAGTACTTTTGTTTGATTGGGGAGCTAAACTAATATTTGTTAAGTGGTTATTGCTGTGGTTTTTGAAAGTGAACAACTCATAAACGGCAAGGATTTAGAAAGACCTTGTGTGACTACTCTTATGTTAGTGAAGTGTTGTGTGATGTGGCCTCCCTTTGAACATCTCCGCTTTGACCCAACCAATGAAACCCGGAAACTTTCCTTTAGGTGTTTTTTTTTTTTTTAGGTTGGCCTCTTGAAATAATCCAAGTATTTCTCCCTCTAATGTTAAACCTTTTATCTGGGGGAAAAAAGCCACAAACAATGAATTAGGTACTACCCCTTCATTATTGTAAGATTTTTGTGCTGCATTTTAATCATTCAAATTAAGAGTTTCAAATGTTTTCTCATTAGGCTTGATTGCTCTTGTGTAATCCCAGGTTTCCCCACCTGTCATTAATTTCTTCATCCTTGAAATTGTTTTTTTATTGTTATAACAAAGTCAGCTACACAGTTGTTAATCTTGCATTAAAGATTCCGAAAGTTGAGGTCCATAAAATTTTTAGTCTCTTGCAAGATTTTCACCAGTCCATTTTATCATTCTCTTGGCTTAAAAAAAAAAAAGAGCCCCCAATTCTAGATTTTTGTTCTAACTGAGGACAAGGACCAATAGATAAATTCAGGGTAATGAGGAAGTCCAAAGCCTTCGCAAATATCTGGACATCCATTTCATTGTGTCCTTGCAAGCCTCCACCGCCTCCCTTTTCCATCTTTTTCTCTTTGCAACACTCATTCAGAAGTTCTTATTGAGCAATTATCGTGTGCAGAGTACGGAAAGGACGTAGAAGTTAAAGACTCGACACCAGCCGTCAAAGAGCTCACCCATGGAACGGGCAGGTGGACACAGATTTCATCCTTTCAATCAATCGTATTTACTGAATGCGTATGGTGTGCAGAGCACTTGGATAAGTGCTTGGCAGAGTACGATATGAGTTGGTAGGTACATTCCCTGCCCACAGTGAGGTGACAGCCCAAAGCAGGAGGCAGACATTAGCGCAAATAAATAAATTACACGAATGTACAAAAGTACACTGGGGCTGAGAGTGGGTAGGATCAGTCGGTTATTGAGAGCTAACTCTGTGCCGAGTGTCCCGTAATAAGTGCCCGAGACCATTCAGTAGGGTTAGTAGGCACAATCTCTGACCTCAAGGAGCTTACGATCTAGCAAGGGAGAGAGGCGCTACAATGAATTGAAAGTAGGGGGAAGCAATAGAGTTTAAAAATAGGAACCTCATCGCTTCAGTGGGGCCGGGAGGAAAGGCCGGGGGAGTCAATACCCGAGTGCTTAAGTAATGCGGAAGTGTTGAAGTGGCAGTAAAGAGGAAAATAAGCTGGGGAGATGAGAGACGAATCAAGGAAGTCCTCCTGGGGGAGATGTTTTTTCAGAAGGGCTCTGGGAAGGGCAACAATGGGAAGGGGTCGGGCGGGAGGGCGGGAGCACGACATCCGTGGCAAGAGCAAGGCACGGCGAGGAGACCAAATGGGTCCAACTGGTACCAGCAAGTGTTGGGAAAAATGAAGAAATGCAGGGCAAAAATGGGCAAATCCCCAAGTGTTAAAGGGTAATAGAATTAAAGGCGGTGGGAATGACTTGGAAAATGTCTCCTGGTGGAGTTGGTTTCTCACGAGGGCTTTGAAGGTGGGGAAGCGCTGCGGTCCTAGTTGCTTCACATCTCTGGGCCTCAGTTCCCTCATCTGTAAAATGGGGATTCAATACCTGTTCTCTCTCCTACTTAGACTGGGAGTCCTGGATGAGACCCATTTATAATAATAATAATGTTGGTATTTGTTAAGCGCTTACTATGTGCAGAGCACTGTTCTAAGCGCTGGGGCAGATACAGGGTCATCAGGTTGCCCCACGTGAGGCTCACAGTCTTCATCCCCATTTTACAGATGAGGGAACCGAGACCCAGAGAAGTTAAGTGACTTGCCCACAGTCACACAGCTGATGAGTAGCAGAGCCGGGATTCGAAACCATGACCTCTGGCTCCCAAGCCCGGGCTCTTTCCACTGAGCCACGCGTGTCTACCCCAACGCTCAGTACAGTGCTTGGAACGTAGTAAACGCTTAACAAATACCACAGTTTCAAGGGCCAAAGAGTTCCAGGCCAGGGAAGGGCTATGAGTTGGAGGTCAGTCCAGACCAAAGTACAGTGGGAAGGTAAACTTGGTACTGTAGCGCATTGTGAGCGGGGAGTATATCTCTTATTTTGTCATACAGTATCTTCCAAGCGCTTAGTACAGTGGTCCGCCCACAGTAAGTGCTCATTAAAAACAATTTGACTGACTTGGAAGGAGTGAAGTGTGCAGGTTGGGAAGTAGTGGGTGAGGAAAGCAGAAGACTCGTGTCTCGCATGGCCTAGTGGATAGAGTCTGGGCCTGGGAGTCAGAAGGACCTGGGTTCTTACCCCGGCTCTGCCCTCTGTCTTTCGGGTGACCTTGGGCAAGTCTATTTACTCCCCTGCACCTCAGTTACCTCATCAAAACTCACTGTGCTGGGCAGCAGTGGCATGGGAGAGAGTCGAGGGCGGAGACTCAAGTTTACTGCGTGGAAGGAGACAGTGGTAAACCATTTCTGTGTTTTTACCGAGAAAACTCTCTGGATACGCTACCAGAACGATGGCAGATGGAGGTGGGGCGTTCTGGGAGAGATATGTCCGTGGTGTCGCTGTGGGTTGGAGACAGCTCGCCGGCATAAAACGAGACAAAAATGGGGATTAAGACTGTGAGCCCCATGCGGGACAGGGACAGCGACCAACTCAATCATGTTGTAGCAACGCCAGTGCTTAGTAAAGTGTCTGGCACAGAGTAAGTGCGTATCACATACCGCAATTATTATTATTCCTCAACCAGCGTTTCCCGTGCTCATGATTTTGCCTAACCCCTCGACCTCTTGACCGTCGCTCCTTTTCCCCCGTTGTGGTTTCCGCCGCCCACCTCTGGACCCCGGGGAGGGGCAGAGACGAGAATAGCGGCAGGTTAGAGAAGAGGAAAAACGAGAAGAGGAAGGTAGGGATTTGATCAGAGCATTCATCGAGGGTCCCCGCTTGCCCCTGGCTGAAACGCAGTTGGCCGGCTGACAGTCATCTTCCGTGTTTCGGCGAGTGGATCCGAAGGTATCGATTGTGTCTAGGCAGCCCAACAGGAAGGGAACTTCCGCTAGCGTTTTGGTCCTTTCCCCATAATAATAATCACCGTGGTATTTGTTAAACGCTTACTATTTGCCAGGCACTGTACTGAGCGCTGGGGGGTGGGGGGTACAAGGAATATCGGGTCGGACCCAGTCCCCGTCCCGCCTGGGGCTCACAGTCTCAATCCCCATTTGACAGACGAGGTCAAGAGAAATGAGGTGACTCGCCCAAGGTCACACAGCAGGGAAGTGCTGGAGCCGCGATTGGAACCCAGGTCCTTTTGATTCTCAGGCCTGTGCTTTAGTGGCACCCCTAGTTCTTCCAGAGCTCCTCAGCTCGAGAAAAGTATTTTTCGTCAAGCAATCCCCTCTTTCCACTTCTGCCTTCTTCCTTTGAAGGTTAATCCAGAGCCGAGTCGTGAGGGAATCGATTTTCCATTTCTGTCCATTTTTCTTTGTGTCTCCCCTCCCCAGTCCCATAGTTTTGTCTAGACCTGGGTCTCGGGGGAGGCATTGTGGTCCAGGGGATGGAGCAAGGGACTCACAGAGAGGACCCAGATCCTAATACCACCTCTGCACTGGCATCCTCTGGACCTTGGGCAAGTTACCAAACCTCTCTGGGCCTCTATTTCCTCCTTTACAAAAGCATGGGCGAGCAGCTTAACCCCTGTGCCTTTTTTTCCTCATCCCTAAAATGGAAATAAGAACCTGCTATCTCCACCACTTGGACTGTGGCCCCGTCTGGAATCTGACTTTGATTATTTAGTCCATTCATTCACTCAATCGTATTTATGGAGTGCTTACTGTGGGCAGAACACTGTATTAAGTGCTCGGAAAGTATGGTTCGGCAACAGAGACAATCCTTCCCGGTCTAGTCCAGCGTTTAGCTCAGCCGCTGGCCAGGACAGGAACTGTGTCCAACTCAATTTACTCGTACCCACCCCAGCGGCCCATAGTAAAGCGCAAAACAAACACCACAATTATTATTATTATTATCATCATAGCACGCGCTTAATAACTATCACCATTATCAGTTGGTGTGCCTGGATGATAGCACTCGCTAAGTGCTGTGTACTTAAGCCACCCAATTAGTCCCTGGCTCAGAAGCAGCCCTAAAGTGGTTTTGAAGTTCGTTCATGACAGATATCTTGGGGCGTGGTTAAGCTGTTGCCTACATTTATCTGTAGTAACGCAGGATTTCTGACCAGGGTTGCATTTCTAATCATTGCAGGCGGGGTGTGAGTCCGTTTATCGTTGTACTTTCCCAGCAGCTTAGTACAGTGCTCTGCGCACAGTAAGCGCTCAGTAAAGTCTACGATTCCCCCATCCCTAATCTATTTTAATATATTTTTATTACCCTATTTATTTTGTTAATGAGGTGTACATCCCCTTGATTCTGTTTATCGTGATCAAGTTGTCTTGTTTTTGTCCATCTGTCTCCCCCGATTAGACTGTGAGCCCGTCAGTGGGCAGGGATTGTCTCTATGTGTTGCCCAATTGTACATTCCAAGCGCTTAGTACAGAGCTCTGCACATAGTAAGCGCTCAATAAATACTATTGAATGAATGAATGAATAAAGGCGACCGAATGAACGGGTGAAAGTATGCATTTCTACAACTGCGAGGGTCCAGATCCTTATCGGGGGCCTGACATTCTGAGGGGAGGAGGGGGCAGTTCGGGAGTTATATTACCCGTATTTCTCTTCCTCCACCTGCTGTAGACCCCCTAAAGTTCATGCCTTTCCCCCCCCCGATTTTAACTGCAGTGGTTTTGAGACCTAGTAGGTAGGGACTCTTTGTGGAGCGGGGATTCAACCCCATGGTATCTGTGACCATCCGGGGCAAAGGGAGAGGCGCCATCCTCTAAACTGTAAGCTCATTACGGGTAGGGAACGTGTCTGCAAATCCTGTTCCGTCCTCAGCACACATAAACAGCGTGGCTCAGTGGAAAGAGCATGGGCTTTGGAGTCAGAGGTCATGAGTTCGAATCCCAGCTCTGCCATTTGTCAACTGTGTGACTGTGGGCAAGTCACTTAACTTCTCTGTGCCTCAGTTACCTCATCTGTAAAATGGGGACTAAGACTGTGAGCCCCATGTGGGACAACCTGATTCCCCTGTGTCTACCCCAGCGCTTAGAACAGTGCTCTGCACATAGTAAGCGCTTAACAAATACCAACATTATTAACATTATTATAAACGCTAAAAAAAGTGCTGAGTGAGTGCAAAAATAATAATTTGGAAATAATAATAGGGACATTTGTTCAGTACTTACACTGGGGGTCGGTACAATATAGTCAGATCAGAAACAGTCCCCTTTCCTCTGTCTAAGAGGGAGAGGGAATAGGTCGGTACAGATGAGGAAACGGAGGCACCGACAAGGGAAGTGACCTGCCCGAGGTCAAACAGCAGGCAAGTGGCTGAGCCAGGATAAGCGTCCGCAACTCCTGACTCTCAGGCTGGTGCTCTTTCCACTGGGCCGCCCGGCTCCTTTTTCTTTGACGAAAGCGGCCAATCGGAGGACCCAAGCCAAAAGGGCCAACCTCGATTTCCCACACGCAACCCTAACCCGAGAGGTGGCTCACCCATCTGCCAGGTCCCGGTTAAAGATTCCTCGGCCCCAGAGGGCTTGAGTTGGCCCAGAATTGTAGCCAGGGTTTGGGTTGAGCGTAGCCTGCCCTGCAGGTGAGCGGAGATCAAAGTGGTGCCCGGAAGGCTTGGAGGAGGTGTCTGAGGGGCATTGAGTCTGTTTGGTTTTCTCCCCCCACCATACTCTTCAAGCCCACTGGGAAACCCCCAAAGAACCCCGAAACTGCTCCAGCCCCCCGAAATTCCCTAACCAGGAGGGGCCTGTGGGGATTTGGGTGGTCGGGGGCCACTGCCGGCCCAGTCCCATCCCTCCCGTCTTTGAGCTGACCCAACCTGCTTTGTAATAATAAGAATTGTGGTATTTGTTAAGCGCTTACTATGAACCAGGCGCCGTACTAAGCGCTGGCGTGGAGACAAGCAAATCGGGTTGGACCACATGGGGCTCGCGGCCTCAAATCCCCAATTTGCCGGTGAGGTAACTGAGCCCCAGAGAAGTGAAGGGACTTATCCAAGGTCACACGGTGGATAGGTTGTACATTCCAAGCGCTTAGTACAGTGCTCTGCACATAGTAAGCGCTCAATAAATACTATTGAATGAATGAATGACAGATGGCCCATCCAGGATTGGAACCCACGACCCGTGATCCATCCGCTACGCCACGCCTTGGCGTTCTGCGGGGTTGGGCCCGTCGCAGATGAGTTCCTTAGGCTCCCCTGGAGGAACTGGGGGAAGGAGCATCAGACCTCCCGGAAAGCGTTTTGTTCTGCTTTAGGGAAGTCAATCAAATACTTGATTATTTTATAATATCCCTAATTTAAGTCCCTTTTGCTGGGCCGCAAGGTAATAATTTATTGGACAAGGGCGCCCTCTAGCGACACAGTCTTTTTTTTTTACTACGGTGCAGCTTTCCTCTATTTTGAAATTCATTCTTTCAATCGTATTTATTGAGCGCTTACTGTGTGCAGAGCACTATACTAAGCGCTTGGAAAGGACAGTTAGGCAACAGATAGAGACAGTCCCTCCCCAACGACGGGCCCACAGTCTAGAAGGGGGAGACAGACAACAAAGCAAGTAGACAGGCATCCGTAAGCATCCAAGCGCTTAGTACAGTGCTCTGCACATAGTAAGCGCTCCATAAATACTATTGAATAAATAGAATTATAGGTCTGTACACATTATTAATAAAATAGAATAATAAATAAGTACAAATATACACCAGTGCTGTGGGGCAGGGAAGGGGGTAGAGCAGAGGAAGGGAGTCGGGGCGATGGGGAAGAGGAGCGGAGGGAAAGGGAAGGCTCAGTCTGAGAAGGCCTCCCGGAGGAGGTGAGCTCTCAGTAGGGCTTAGAAAAGGGGAAGAGAGCTAGTTTGGCAGACGTGAGGAGGGAGGGCATTCCAGGCCGGAGTTAGGACGTGGGCCAGGGGAGAACGAAAATTGAACCCCGCAAGGTTTTGCTGAAAATACACTACACCCAGTTCTCCCTAATGCAACCTGGTGGGTAAATTCGGCTCACTGGGACTGCATAGGGTATATCCGTTGTGAACGCCTGTTTTGTTAAGGCCCAACTTCCAATTCCATCAGCCTGAAATGATCTCCCTTCCAAAGAGAGGGAGTGTAGAGTGAAATAAAGCAAGCCCCAGCGCTCAAATGGCTGGGTGAAGCATTACCGTCTTTCCATCCCCAGATCAGGAGTGCAGCATTCTTAGAGGTACCGGGGCCCAGTTCCTCAAATTCATCCCCGGCAGTACTTGTGGCCTAGTGGATAGACCTTGGCCCTGGGAGTCAGAAGGACCTGGGTTCTAATCCCGTCTCTGCCACTTGCCTGCCGTGTGACCTTGGCCAAGTCACTCGGCTTTTCCGTGCCTCAGTTACAGAAAAGGGGGATCAAGACTGTGGGTCCCATGCAGGACAGGGACTGGGCCCAAGCTGATTTGCCCCAGTTGATATATTTGATATATTGATATATTTACCCCAGTTGATATATTTACGCCAGTGCTTAGCACATTCATTCATTCATTTGTATTTATTAAGCACTCACTGGGTGCTCTGCACTATCCTAAATGCTTGGGAAAGTACAATACAACGATAAACAAATTTGATTGACGACATATGGGCTCAGTGAAGGGCATGACCCAGGGACTGCTGATGTGGATAGGAGAGCAGGACCTAGAGAGGAAATCAGGGCAGTCCTTGAAGCTGATGGTTCGGGGCAGGAGAAAGAGGGAGAAAGATGGGAGTTGTCCCCGTGTGATCAATGGGCCTGTAGGCGGATGACCCGCGTTCTGATCCGAGCTCCGCCACTTGTCTGCTCTGTGACCTTGTTTGAGGCACTTCCCTTCTGTGGGCCTCAGTTCCCTCCTCTGTAAAATGAGGATGAAGATCGGGACCCCCGACGTGGGACAGGAACTGTGTCCATGGGTGATCGATGGTAGTGGGAGAGGAGAGGGAGAGAAGGCAGTGGGATGGACCCGTGAGGAAAGGGGTGAGAGGGAAGGCTCAGGGATGTGGGGAGATAAGCACCTCCTACCTCACCTCTCCTCTCTCCTCCTACCACCCAGCTCGCACACTTGACTCCTCTAATGCCAACCTACTCACCCCACCTCCATCTTATCTAGTTCACCGCTGATCTGTCGCCCACCTCCCGCCTCTGGCCTGGAATGACCGCCCTCTTCGCATCCGACGGACGATCACTCTCCCCATCTTCAAAGCCCTATGAGAAGCACATCTCCTTCAAGAGGCCATCCCTAAGCCCTCATTTCTTTTTCTCCCGTTCCGTCGCCATTGCACCTGGATTTGCTCCTTTTATTCAACTCTCCCTCCGCCCCACAGCACTTATGTACATATCTGTAATTTATTTATTTTAATGTCTGTCTCCCCCTCTAGACTGTAAGCTCGTGTTGGGCAGGGAATGTGTTTAATGTTTTGTTGTACTCTCTCAAGTGCTTAGTACAGTGCTCTGCAGACAGTAAGCGCTCAGTAAATATGACTGACTGATTGACCTGTTCCCAACCCACGGAGAGCTTTCAGTCTAGAGGGGAAATACAGATATTAATATAAAGAAATAAATTAGATACATAAGTGCTTTGGTTGACTCCCCACGCCCTCCGCATAAGCAAGCACCTCCAGCGCGTCTGTATAACTCGACTCACTCTTACAGAAGCGGCGAGGCTTAGTGGAAAGAGCCCAGGCTTGGGAGTCAGAGGTCTTGGGTTCTAATCCCGGCTCCGCTACTAGTCAGCTGTGTGACTTTGGACAAGTCATTTGACTTTTCTGTGCCTCAGTTACCTCATCTGTAAAATGGGGCTGAAGACCGTGAGCCCCACATGGGACAACCTGATTACCTTGTATGTACCCCAGCGCTTAGAACAGTGCTCGACACATAGTAAGCGCTTAACAAATGCCATCAAAATGATTATTTTTGACCTTACTCATTCATATGGCCATCTTTCCTATCTCTTTCTCCTCCTAGCTGTAAATTATTTTGTATCTGTATCCCCGAGGGAATTGTAAGCTGCTTGAGGACAGGAATTACGATTATATTGTGCTGAGTTTGATGCTCTGCCCACAGCTAAGGACTATTGTTTGGACAACAGGCTAGACAGGGTCCCCCAACTCCCTGTGCCATGTTGTCACCATCTTGCTGCTTACCTACCTGGATCCCTCTCCCCCTTCATATCTGCTAGCTAGCAGCTCTCCCGCTCTTCCAAGTCTCTTCTCCTTCAAAACATCTCCCTCGGGATGCCTTCCCCGATCAGTTCCAATCTTTCTAGATTTTAGTCACCTCAGCCCTGTGGCATCCGCTCTGCACTTTCTTAAAAATGATATTTAAGTCCTTCCTCCGTGCCAGGCGCTGTACTGAGCGCAGGGGTAGATAAAAGCTCATTGGGTTGGACACAGTCCGTGTCCCTCGTGGGGGCTAACGGTCTTCACCCCCATTTTACAATTGAGGGAACCGAGGCAAAGAGAAGGGAAGTTCTCTAGTCAAGGTCACACGGCAGACAAGTGGCGGAGCTCGGATTGGAACCCTGGTCCTCCAACTTTCGGGCCGGCCTCTTTCCACTAGGTCGTGCTGTCTCTGTCCTCGTGAACTCATAACCCCTATAGTACTTCTGAACATGTTGACTACCCTGTTGTTTAAGCATTAATTCCTCAACCGAGCTCCAACTTCTCCTTCCTTTCTGTAAATCATTTCAGTGTTTGTCTCCCCTGGTAGATTGTAAGCCCCCCTGAGAGGGGGGATTGTGTCTCCTAACAGTCCAGCGCTTAGAACAGTGCTTGGCATGTAGGAAACACTTACCAAGTACCATAATTATTATTACGAATCCTCTTATACTGTTCCAAGAGTTGATTACAGAGCTCTGCACAGAGGAGCTCAAGAATATTCATGGATTGATTTCCCCACCTAGTCCCTGGTCATTTTCCCATGTAATGGCCTTGATTTCTGAATTTGTGCAACCTTGCCTTTTTTTGTGTGTGTGTCTACCCTTTCCGTCTTGAATAGTTTATCTCCTGGTCTCTGAAGGAATTGTTTACCGCCCCCTTCATTCAAACTGCTACTTCACTGATTCAATAATAATAATAATAATAATGATAATGGTATTTGTTAAGCATTTACTATGTGCCAGGCACTGTACTGAGCACTGGTATGTATAAAATGGGAATCAGCATGGCTCAGTGGAAAGAGCCCGGGCTTGGGAGTCAGAGGTCACGGGTTCGAATCCCAGCCCTGCCACTTGTCAGCTGTGTGACTGTGGGCAAGTCACAACTTCTCTGTGCCTCAGTGACCTCATCTGTAAAATGGAGATTAACTGGGAGCCTCACGTGGGACAACCTGATTACCCTGTATCTCCCCCAGCGCTGAGAACAGTGCTCTGCACATAGTAAGTGCTTAACAAATACCAGCATTGTTATTATTATTATTATTACAAGCAAATGGGGTTGGACACAGTCCCGGTCCCGCGAGAGCTCACAGTCTCGATCCCCATGATAAATGAGGCCCAGAGAGGTTGTGACGTGCCCGAGGTCACCCGGCAGACAGGTGGCAGAGCCTGAACTTAGAACCCCTATTCTTCCAACTCCCAGGCCCGTGCTCTATCCGTTCGGCTATGCTGCTTTCCAAAGAAATGTTCAGTTCACATCCCCCCACTCTTTAAGAATCTCTATCTAAGTGGTTGCCCATCCACCCCTGCATGGAACGGAAACTCCTTCCCATTGCCTTTAAATCTCTGTCACCTTTCCTGCTCCAATCTTATCTCACTGGTTTCTTACTGCAATCCAGCCCGTCCACTTAGCTTCTCTATTACCCACCTACTCCCTGGACCTCAGTCTCATCTATCTTTCCACCATTCCCTTGTCCATGTCCCGCAACTCTCTTCCCTTTCATATCTGACGGAGAATCACTCTCCCTACCTTCAAAGGCTTATTAAAATCACATCTCCTCCAAGAGATCTTCCCCAGCCAACGTTGATTTCCCCTACCCCGTCTCCCTTCTGTGTGTTCTTGCCCTGGGAATTGTACCCTTTAAAGCCCTTGATAATAATAATGTTGGTATTTGTTAAGCGCTTACTATGTGCCAAGCTGATATTCACCCCTCCCTCAGCTTGTATGCGGAATTTATCTTATTGTGCGTCTTCTCCTCTAGACTGTAAGCCCCTTGTGTGCGGGGAGCGTGTCCACCACCTCTGTTGCATCCTGCTATCCCAACCGCTTAATAATAATAATAATATTGATAATAATGGTGGTATTTGTTAAGCGCTTACTGTGTGTAAAGTACTGTTCTAAGCGCTGGGGGGATGCAAGGTGATCAGGTTGGCCCATGTGGGGCTCAATGTTTTAATCCCCATCTTACAGATGAGGTAACTGAGGCACAGAGAAGTTAGGTGACTTGCCCAAAGTCACACAGCTGGCAAGCGGTGGAGCTGGCATTCAAACCCATGACCTCTGACTGTACCCCAGCGCTTAGTACAGTTTCTTGTTTTGTCCGTCTCCCCCGATTAGACTGTAAGCCCCTCAGTGGGCAGGGATTGTCTCTATCTGTTGCTGAATTGTACATTCCAAGCGCTTAGTACAGTGCTCTGCACATAGTAAGCGCTCAATAAATACTATTGAATGAATGAATGAAAGCCTGGGCTCTTTACACTGAGCCACGCTGCTTAGTACAGTGCTCTCCACACAGGAAGCACTCAAGAAGTACCATCGGTCGATGGCTTGATTACTGAGCATGCGGTGCTCAGCATGACCTGTCCGTATGTCTGTTATCTAAGAGCTTCTTGATTCCGTGACGGGCAAAGAGCATGGAGAAGCAGCATGGTGAAGTGGATAGAGCACAGTCCTGGGAGTCAGAAGGTCCTGGGTTCTAATCCCAGATCCACCACTAGTCTGCTGTGTGACCTTGGACAAGTCACTTCTCTTCTCTGGGCCTCAGTGACCTCATCTGTAAAATGGGGATCGAGGCTGTGAACCCCATGTGGGACAGGGACTGTGTCCAACCCGATTTGCTTGTACCCACCCCAGTGCCTAGTACAGTGCTTGGCACATAGTAAACGCTTAAGTGCCATTATTATTATTATTATTGTTATACTTAGCCCTGGGCATCTGATCTGTTTTAATAATGTTGGTATTTGTTAAGTGCTTACTATATGCAAAGCACTGTTCTAAGTGCTGGAATCGATACAGGGTAATCAGGTTGTCCCACGTGAGGCTTTCAGTTAATCCCCATTTTACAGATGAGGTAACTGAGGCCCAGAGAAGTGAAGTGACTCGCCCACAGTCACACAACTGACAAGTGGCAGAGCCGGGAGCCAAACCCATGACCTCTGACTCCGAAGCCCAGGCTCTTTTCACTGAGCCACGCTGCTTCTCTAAGCAGGAGGGGAGTACCAGTGTACCTCTCCACGGTCTGAGTGGGCCCCCTCCCCATGCTGGGCTTCGACACCTCCGGGGCAACCTCCTCGATTAAATGGCAACCAAATTTCATTTCATAGAAATGAGCAAAATTCCAGACTCCCCATAGGAGGGGGAAAAAAAGCAAGATTTTATTCACTTTGGTCCCACTTTGTAGGGGCCAGACTTTAATTTGACATATTTCACCCAAAGCACCGGGAGACAGCATGACTCTTTCCACTCCTGGGCCTCCTTCATAGTGGCCGAACTTGAATGAAATGTATTTCACCGAAAATAACACTCGGGAACAGGACGACTCTTTCATTTCTGGGCCTGCTTTGTAGGAGCTGAACTTGAATTCAACTTATTTCACCAAAAGCACCAACTCTATAGCCTTTAAAAATAGAATTAGTTCTGTATTCCAACCATCTCTTATCTGAAAGATCCGAGTTGCTGATATGGTGGTTTCTCTGCTAAAGCGAAAGGTTGCAATTACCCAGTGCAGTCCTTTGTTAATGGTATTTGTGGTGTCACTCCCTCTTGATAGGAAAACCAGGAAGTCAGCAGTTAATTGCTTCAATTTTAAGGTGATAAGAATAGCTTTGGGACAATATGTGTTTAAATAGATGAATTTACATATCCAGTGGTGACTGAACATATCCTCTTCCCCTACTTCTGTAGACCTCTGGATAATTTTACCAAAAGCTCCAAATCTGCTCCATCTAAATGAATCCCTTTTCATGAATCTTAAGCATCACTAATAATAATAATAATGTTGGCATTTGTTGATAGCTTACTATATGCAGAGCACTGTTCTAAGCACTGGGGTAGATACAGGGTAATCAGGTTGTCCCATGTGAGGCTCACAGTCTTCATCCCCATTTTACAGATGAGGTAACAGGCACAGAGAAGTTAAGTGACTTGCCCACAATCACACAGCTGACCAGTGGCATGGCCGGGATTCGAACCTATGACTTCTGACTCCCAAGCCCAGGCTCTTTCCACTGAGCCACGCTGCTTCTCTAACTAAAATCCACCCTTCCTCTCCACCTGGATTGTTATTTTGACGATCCAAGGACTTTTAGTATGCAGCTCAGCAAACAGTAAGCGTTCAGCACTGTGCTAATTTGTATATATTTTTAATACCCTATTTATTTTGTTAATGAGGTGTACATCCTCTTGATTCTATTTATTGCACTTAAGTTGTCTTGTTTTCGTCTGTCATCCCCGATTAAACTGTAAACCCGTCAGTGGGCAGGGATTGTCTTTATCTGTTGCCGAATTGTACATTCCAAGCGCTTAGTACAGTACCCTGCACATAGTAAGCGCTCAATAAATACTATTGTATGAATGAATGATTGACTGTCAAAAAGATTTGTAAACGTATTCACCAGGATTAGTAGAATAGTGAAGAATAAATAGAAAACAAAGTCCTCTTTTTTTTTTATTTTCCCTAAGGGTGTGACACTGTACAAAAGTTAAAATTCTGGTCATTGACATTTCCTTTGCGGTTCGAGCCACTGTTCCAGGAAGGCAAGAACCGAGCAATTTTTCAGTTCAGCTTTTTTTAAGTTCCTATGACTGTTTCTAAGTACTGGGAGTAATGGCCAGGGTGATTTTTTTTTTTTTTTAGAGGAAAGAAAAAAGTGAAGGGAATCTGAAGAAAGTGATTCCAGGGAACTGGCTTTTTTGAAGGTGCAGGGGTCCATGTAATTATTTTTTTAGGTGGCGACAGGGACCTGTCATCGTCTGTAACAGAATCCATTTGGGAATTTGCTTATCTGGAGTTCTTCAAGAAGCGGCGTGGCCTTGGCCACCCGTCCGTTGAGGGACCATGTCCAGTGACAAGTCACTTAACTTCACTGTGCCTCGGTTCCCTTGACTGGCACGTCGAAACCTGTTTTCTCCCCTGCTTAGACTGTAAGCCCACGTGGGACCTGGTTATGTTGGTTCTACCCCAGTGCTCATTAGGGTGTTCGCTTGGCACATAGTAAGCGCTTAACAAGTACCCCCGTTATCATCCAAGAGTCAACTGCTGGAGGTGCCGGTCTCTCCGAGTAGATTCGTTCGGACCTCAGTCGACGGTATTTATGAAGCGCTTACTGTGCGGAGAGCACTGTACTAACCGTGTGGGAGAGTACGAGCCAAGAGATTTGGTGGACATAAAAGAAAATAAATAAAATAAAATAATCCCTGACCATGGAAGGAACCGGGCTGCCTGGCGCTAGCTTCCGTGGTATCCAGGGAGGCATCTGCAGGCTCCGTGTTACCTCTTCTGCACCCGTGCCGCGATTCCCCATCCATCCTACTTTTAATTAGGTCGCGTACCCCTGGATCGAGGCCAAGGTGGGTGGGGAAGAACAGCAGTCGTAGTAGTAAAAAGGAATAGGGAGAAAGGAGCTGAGACAAATGATTTCTGTTGTACTGGAGTGATTTAATAAGTACCATTGATTGATTTTTTTTTCCAAAGTGCCATCTCAGGAATGCCATATACCCGCCTCTTCTCTGCTCCAACCAGGAGTGGCTTAGGGGTGGCATCAGAATTCTTGGGGTGTTCCTGGCCACCAGTTGATCATTGGGAGCATGAAGTGGCAGTAGGGCTTGGAGGGAAAAGAGTAGGGGAGAAGGGAGGAAATGAAGCGGGGCCAGAGAGGGGACATGGGGAGGAAGAGGAATCGACCAGTAGAATCTGAGTGCTTACTCTGTGCCGAGCACCGTACTAAGCACTTGGAAGAGTACAATTTAATTGGTAGATTCATTCGTGCATTCAATTGTATTTATTGAGTGCTTATAATAATAATAATGTTGGTATTTGTTAAGCACTTACTATGTGCAGAGCACTGTTCTAAGCGCTGGGGTAGATACCGAGTAATCCGGTTATCCCACGTGAGGCTCACAGTCTCCATTTTACAGATGAGGTCACTGAGGCCCAGAGAAGTGAAGTGACTTGCCCACAGTCACCCAGCTGCCAAGTGGCGGAGCCAGGATTGGAACCCATGACCTCTGACTCCCAAGCCCGGGCTCTTTCCACTGAGCCACGCAGATTACATGCAGAGCACTGTACTAAGTGCTTGGTAGAGTGCTGAGGAGCTGAAAGTCTAGCTGGGTAGGCAGATGACTGGAGTTAAAGGTAGGAGGAAGCAACGGGGAATTAGGATATGTACGTGAGTGCTGTCGATTAATCTGGGAAGGCTTCCCGGAGGAGGTGTGATTTTAGAGGGACATGGAGAACAGTGGTCTGCCAGATGTGAAGGATAAGGAAGGTCCGGGCAGGAGGGAGGGCGTGGGAACTCGGGCGTAACGAGAGAAGAGAAAAGGCAAGGAAGGGGAAAGATCGCTGATTATGGGCCTTTAAAGTAAGTAATCACCAGTTTCTGCTTGATGCCGAAGGGATTGGGTAATCATAGATTTTTTCAGGAAGGAGGAGACGTGCCCAGAATGATCTGAGCAGCAGTGAATAATTAATAATCATCATAGCTTTCTTAAGCATTTACTCTATGCTAAATGTTGGGGAAGATACACAGTACCGAGTTCAGACAGTCGCTGTACCACAGGGGACTCGTAATCAATCCAGAGAAGCAGCGTGGCTCAGTGGAAAGAGGCCGGGCTTGGGAATCAGAGGTCGTGGGTTCTAATCCTGGCCCTGCCGCTTGCCAGCTGTGTGACCTTGGGCGAGTCACTTCACTTCTCTGTGCCTCAGTCCCCTCATCTGCAAAATAGGGATTCACTACCCATCCTCCTACTTAGACTGTGAATCCAAATATGGGACCTGATGTTCTTGGATCTGCCCCAGTGCTCCGTACAGTGCTTGACACTTAGTAAGCGCGTAACAGTTACGACCGTTCTTCTTCTTATCTTCTCCCCATTCGGCGGATGAGGAAACAAAGTGACTCGACTGAAATCACAGAGTAAGCCATTGTCAGAGCTGGAGCGCAAACCCAGATCTCCCAGATCCAGTCCCGGGATCTTTTCACTAGGCCTCACTGCTGGAGAAGGAAGATGCCCGAGGCAGGGACGTCAGCACGGGCGGTCAGCCGAAGCAGTAGTCAGGTCGGGTGCGTGGGCTAGTATGGGGCCCATTTGGATGGAGAAGAAGGGGGCAGATTCTAAAAATGGCATGGAAGAAGAACCACCGGCTTGGACAGAGAAGTGAAATGACTCGCCCCAGGTCACACGGCAGACGAGCGGAGGAGCCGGGATTAGAACCTGTGACCTTCTGACTCCCAACCCACGTTCTGTCCACTAAGTCGGGCTGTTTCTCTTATCCTCTACACGGACGACACCCAAATCTGCCTCACTAACCTCTGAGAAGCAGTGTGGCCTAGTGAACAGAGCCCGGGCCTGGAAGAGCCACCATTCGGCTGTGGCAACAGACCGAATTTGGGGTTTGTGAAAGGGGCTTGGGGGTCCTGCCAAGGCCGAGGGCCTCAGGGTCAGGGAGCATGGTGGTGATGGGAAAGGTCGGTGGAGGAGAGGATTTGGGAGGAACTCAATAAGTAAGTGCTGGTGGGACATCCATTTAGAGATGTCTTGAAAGCAGGAGGAAATGCAAGATGGCAGAGGCCGAAAGAGGTTGGGGTTAACTTTTTTTATGATATTTGTGAAGTGCTTACTATGTGGCAGGGACTGTAATAAGCGCTGTGGGGTAGATCCAAACTAATCAAGTTGGATAGTCCCTGTCCCACACGGGGCTCACGGTCTTCTTTGGCAGATGAGGGAACTGAGGCCCAGAGAAGTGACGTGGCCTGCCCGAGGTCACATAGCCGACAAGGGGCAGAGCCGGGATTAGCACCCAGGTCCTTCTGACTTCCGGGCCCGGGGTCTATTCACTAGGCCACACTGCTTTTTGTGGGTTAGCGTGGCAGATCTGAGTGTCATCCACGTAGAAGATAAGAGAAATAGCATGGCTTAGTGGATAGAAGGTGGGCCTGGGAGCCCCAGGGTCATGGGTTCTAACACCGGCTCTGCCACTTGTTTTCTGTGTGTCCTGGGGCAAGTCATTTCACTTCTCTGTGCCTCCGTTCCCTCCTCTGGGGATTGAGACCGTGAGCCCCTTTGGGACAGGGATTGTGCCAACCCCATTTGCTCGTATCCACCCCAGTGCTCGGCACATAGTGAACGCTTAACAAATGCCACGGTTACTGTTATTACAAGAAAGGTAGTTGGGATGCTTCTCCCTCTCTTCGGCCGGTGGTCTCGGTCCTTGCTGAGCACCGGGGCCGGACCCAGGTGCAAGAGGAAGGGGGCTGTAAGGACAGTGCCCTTCAGGCCGAGTGGGCGGTGCTCTTGCCTTGAGACCATTCCTCCTACTCTCACTCGAGACCCCCACAGGGGAAGGCGGGGGGCCTCCATTGGCGAGGCTGTGGAGAGCAAACCGAGTATCAGTTTCTAAAGCTCACATATTATGGGAGATTCTTTAAGTAGTCACCCAACCGTACTGAAAAATGCCTTTTTCCTCCCAATTTGGTAGCGAAAGATGAACTCATCTTTCGGTTTGTTCCGCTGGGAAGTGCCACGGAGCACACGGGACCCAGAGGCTAGAGCGTGGACCTGGGAGTCGGAAGCACCTGGGCTCTAGTCCCGACTCCGCCACTTGCCTCCCGTGCGTCACCCTGGGCAAGTCACTTCACTTCTCTGGGCCTCAGTTCCCTCATCTCTATAATGGGGATGGAGACTGCGAGCGCCGATGTGGGACAGGGACTGTGTCCAACCTGATTGCCTTGTGTCTACCCCAACGCTTAGTGCCTGGCACGTCGTAAGCGCTTAATAGAAACCGAAAAAAAAAAAAATCTACCAGCACGAGCCCCGACGGTGGCCGTGGAGACGACCCGTGCCGTGGCGGTGATGCTCGTGGGACGCCCACGACAAGTGGGTTTGGAGCTCTGGTCTGCCCCCGTCCTCACCCACGGGGGCAGGGTAGGAGCCGGAGGGAGGATGGCCCCGGGCAGGGGTGGGAAGGTGGGTCCGCCCACGACTGACCCAACCAGAAAGCCTGAAGGGAGGCCATTGTGTCCTCCTCTTCCTCCTCCGCACTTAACTGTCGGCCGGACCAGGCGCCAGCTGTTGTATTGTGAAATCTCCCCAGCGCTTAATACAGTGCCGTGCACACAGTAGGTGCGTCATAAATGCCACTGATAGACTGATCTATAAATTGGGGATGAGATGTCTCTTCTCCCTTCTATTTAAACTGTAAGCCCCGTGTGGGACAGGGAGTGGGTCCAAAGTGTTTATCCTGTATCTCCCCCAGTGCTTAGTACAGTACCGAAGCAGCGTGGCTCAGTGGAAGGAACCCGGGCTTGGGAATCAGAGGTCATGGGTTCCAATCCCGGCTCTGCCGCTTGCCAGCTGTGTGACTTTGGGCAACTCACTTAACTTCTCTGTGCCTCAGTTACCTCACCTGTAAAATGGGGATTAAAACTGTGAGCCCCACGTGGGACAACCTGATTCCCTTGTATCCCCCCAGCACTTAGAACAGTGCTTTGCACATAGCGCTTAACAAATACCATAATTATTATTATTATTATTATTACCTGGCAGCATGTTGTAGTGGATAGAGCCCGGGCCTGGGAGTCAGAAGGTGATCATGGGTTCTAACCCCGGCTCCACCACTTGTCTGCTGTGTCACCTTGGGCAAGTCATTTCACCTCTCTGGCCTCAGTTACCTCATCTGGAAAATGGGGGGCGAGACCATGAGCCCCGTCTGGGACGAGGACTGTGTCCAACCCAATTTGCTCGTATCCACCCCAGTGCTTAGAACAGTGCCTGGCTCATAGTAAGCGCTTAACAAAGACCATAATTATGAATTATCATTATTAGTAGTAGGTACTTAATGAATATCATTATTACTGTTGTTATTGATCTGAGAGCAGGGCCCTGCCTCACTTTTTTTTTTTTAATGGAATTTGTTAAGCGTTTTCTATGTGTCCAACCCTGTCCTAAGGGCTAGGGTAGGTAGAGAAGCAGCGTGGCTCAGTGGAAAGAGCCCGGGCTTGGGAGTCAAAGGTCATGGGTTCGAATCCCGGCCTTGCCACTTGTCAGCTGTGTGACTGTGGGTAAGTCACTTCACTTCTCTGTGCCTCAGTTCCCTCATCTGAAAAATGGGGATAAAGACCGTGAGCCTCACGAGGGACAACCTGATGACCCTGTATCTACCCCAGGGCTTAGAACAGTGCTCTGCACATAGTAAGCGCTAAACAAATACCAACATTATTATTAGGTAGAAGTTAACGAGGTCATTCACATTCCCCGTTGGGCATGGAGCTCACGGACTGAGGAGGAGGGAGAACAGGCATCCCCATTTTGCAGATGGTGTAACTGAGGCCCGGAGAAGTGGAACGACTTGCCCAGGGTCACCCGGCAGGCAGTTGGCGAGCAGTCGGCAGAGCCGGGATGAGAACCCAAGTCTTTCCGACTCCCAGGCCGCTTGCGCTCCACTTGAGCTGCGCGCTGCCCTTCTTTTCTGAGTCAGTCAGCCCGTCCTCCCCGGCACGCTCTGCGCGGCTCAAGGTGCGAAAGGCCCGTCGACCCCATCTCTCTTTTTGAGTCATGACCGTTATCAGTCAACCTCGGTTTCACAATCTCTTGCGGGCTTGTTGAAGCCAATCAGTTAGAGGAGAAAAAGAGGAAGTGGTTTCTACGATCGAGAGATTCCCAATTGTTGTTTTTGCGTGGGGAAGCTGTGATGCAACATCCCCCGTGGCAGGGCTAGAGTTTCCTGGGGCAAACAGAGACTCGCGTGCCATCGCTGCAAGACGCTGAACGAACCGGAGAAGCCAAAAGTGATGTTTGGGGTTACGAACTCAAAGGATTCCAACGCCTCTTGACGTGTAAAATAGATAGTAAACACGCTGCCCAGAGAAGGAGTGGTTTGGAAGGGTCATTTCAGGCCGGCAGTCAGCAGAACGGGGGTTAAATCCCGGCTCCTCCACTTGCCTGCCGTGTGACCTTGGGTCAGTCACTTCACTTCTCTGGGCCTCAGCTGTAAAAAGGGGATTGAGACTGGCGGTCCCGTGTGGGACATAGGCTGTGTCAAACCTGATTAGCTTGTATCTACCTCAGCTCTTAGTAGAGTGCCTGGCACATAGTAAGCGAGAAGCGGTGCGGTGTAATGGGAAGAGCACGAGCCCTGGAAGTCAGAAGGGTCTGGGTTCTAATCCCAGCTCTGCCACTCCGTCTGCTGTGTGAGCTAGGGCGAGTCACTTCTCCGTGCCTCAGTTCCCTCATCTGTACGATGGGGGCTAAGACTGTGAGCCCCATGTGGAACACGGGCGGTGTCCAACCTGATTGACTTGCTTCTGCCCCAGCGCTTAGGACAGTGCCTGGTACATGGTAAGCACTTAACAAACACAATTTAGAAAAAATAACTTCTGAGGCTTTGGCAACCAGTGACAGCTGGTTGCCGGTGCCAAACAGAGGAGAGGAAAGCGGGGCAGGGCAGGAGGATGGTTTAAATGGGGTAAGTCGAATCAATTGTATTTATTGAGGGCTTACTTTGTGCAGGGCACTGTATTAAGCGCTTGGGAGAGTACAGTGCAGCAAAGTTAGCAGACGTTTCCTGCCCACAATGAGCTTAGGTTGGGGGAGGGAAGAGAGAGAGTGATATGGGGTGGGTGGGGAATCCCCCATGATGGGAGGCAGACCTGACCTTGGGAGGGGTTCAGCAGAGCCAGGTGCCAGCGTGCCTTCTCCTGAACTCACCTCGTGGGTGGTGGTCCTCTGCCAGTCAGGAGGACCCGGGTTCTAATCCTGACTCTGCCACATGTCTGCTCTGTGAAATCCCTTCACTTCTCCGGGCCTCAGTTCCCTCATCCGTCAAACGAGGATTAAGACGGTGAGCCCCATGTGGGACAGGGACTGTATCCAACTTGATTACCTTGTCTACCCCAGTGCTTAAGGCGGTGTTCGGCACACAGTAGGCGCTTAACAAGTACCATGCTTATTAGGATGTTGATGATTATTATAGTGGGAGCGAGGATTAAGCCCAGTACAAGCAGATTTTTTCTTTGTCACTGTCAGAGTGTCTGAGCTTATCCAGTTCCTAGCGTAAGGGCCTTGAGCAGTGGGAATGATAACCACAGCCGGGTACCTAGAGGAGCGGGCCTTCGAGATTTTGGGGGAAAAGTGTGGTGTCTAGGGTGCTTCTTAAAAAAAAACAAACTGTGGTACTGGTGAAGCGCTTACTATGTGCCAGGAACTGTACTAAGCAAATCCGGTTAGGCACAGCTCCTCTCCCACATGGGACTCACAGTCTTAATCACCACCCCCTCCCAGCGCCACAGCACTTATGTACATATCTGTAATCTATCTATTTTCTAATAATAATGTTGGTATTTGTTAAGCGCTTACTATGTGCAGAGCACTGTTCTAAGCGCTGGGGGAGATACAGGGTAATCAGGTTGTTCCATGTGAGTTAATCCCCATTTTACAGATGAGGTAACTGAGGCACAGAGAAGTTAAGTGACTTGCCCACGGTCACACAACTGACAAGTGGTAGAGCCGGGATTCGAACCCATGACCTCTGACTCCCAAGCCCGGGCTCTTTCCACTGAGCCACGCTGCTTCTCTATGCCTGTCTCCCCCTCCAGACTGTAAGCTCGTTGTGGGCAGGGAACGTGTCTGTTTACTGTGATATTGTACTCTCCCAAGCGCTTAGTACAGTCGTCTGCACACAGTAAGCGCTCAAGTATGGGTGAATGAATGACTGAATGAATCCTCATTTTACAGATGAGGGAACTGAGGCACAGGGAAGTGAAGTGATTTTCCCAAGGCGACGCACAGGAGACAAGTGGCGGAGGCAGGATTAGAACCCAGGTTCAGGATAAACTGATCACTGCAGCGGCTACTCCTACTGGACAAGCGGCTTGGCTTAGCGAATAGAGCACGGTCCCGGGAGTCAGAAGGTCAAGAGTTCTAATCCCGGCTCCGCCACGTGTCTGCTGTGTGACCTTGGGCGTGTCACTTCACTTCTCTGGACCTCAGTTATCTCAACTGTAAAATGGGGATTAAGAGTGTGAGCCCTCTATGGGACAGGGACTTTGTCTACCCTGACTAATTTGTATCTATCCCCGTGCTTAGAGTAGTGCTTGGCGCCTAATAAGCACTTAACAAGTACCATAATTATTTTTAGTATTATTAATTACTAAGAGAGAGAGAGGAGGAAAAAAGAGGCCTGTTCCTGCAGATTCTGACCCAGCTGGCCTCTTCCCACTGCCCATGGCTAAGTCTCTTTGCTAAAACTGTGGGATGCAGTCAGCTCTGCCCATTGCACCCCATTCATCTTCCAGTTTCTGGGTGACTTTTGACACTTTCTCTCCACCTAACTTTCCCCTCACATTTATACTTTACGATTTCCCCCATCCCTAATCTATTTCAATATATTTTTATTACCCCCTTTATTTTGTTAATGAGGTGTACATCCCCTTGATTCTATTTATCATGATCAAGTTGTCTTGTTTTTGTCCGTCTCCCCCGATTAGACTGTGAGCCCGTCAGTGGGCAGGGGTTGTCTCTATTTGTTGCCGAATCGTCCGTTCCAAGCGCTTAGTACAGTGCTCTGCACATAGTAAGCGCTCAGAAAATACTATTGAATGAATGAATGAATATCCATCTCCCCCTGTGGATTTTAATCTCCTAAGGGTGGGGTTCACATCTACTAAGCACAGTAAGCACTCAACAGATACCCTTTTTGTGGTATTCGTTGAGCGCTTACTATGTGCCAGGCACTGAACTAAGCAGTGGGGTAGGTACAAGGTAATCAGGTTACAGAGAAGGTAACCGAGGCCCCGAGAAGTGAAGTGACTTGCCCAAGGTCACGTAGACAAACGGCAGAGCCGGAATTAGAGTCCAGGTCATCCTGACTCCCAGGCCTGTGTTCTACCATTAGACTGCGCTGCTTCTCTTGATGAGAAAGAGAGAGCTCTTGGAGTGCGATAGAGCCAATGGACAGGAATTTTCGCTTGATGCGGGGAGGAATGAAGAAAATCAGGAGAAAATTGGACTAACGGGACCAAGATGGGGAAGCACTTCCAGGGTAAAGGAGTGGTCCACAGTTTCCAAGGCAGCCGAGAGATTGAAGAGGGTTAGGATAGAATGGAGTCTGTCGCACTTGGCAAGGAGGAGGTCCTTGGTGCTGTTGGAGAGAGTGGTCTCAGTGGAGTGAAGAGGATGGAAGTTGGGTTTTTGAAGGTTGGAGGAGAAGAAGCGGAGGCGGTGGGCGTAAAATCCATCTGAGATGTGTAGATGGTTGGAGAGGAGGGAGACGGGGGATAGCTGGAGGGTGCAGTGGGATCCAGAGAGGATTTTTTTTATAGTTTTTTAGGCTAGGGAAGACGTGAGCATGTTTGAAAACAGAGGGAAAAGATGCCTGCCGACAGCGTGAGCGGTCAAAGAGCGAAGCCGGAGAAACGTCGGGGCAAGTGTTTCTAGAGTGCGAGAGGGGATGAGGCGTACGAAGAGCAGGCAGAATTGGGAGGCACGGGGGAGATCTCTTGAGAGATGGCTGAGAAGGGTGAAGGGGCAGGATCAGGTTGGGGAGGTGAGGTGAGACTCTGGGGGCTTGGGCCTGCTGGTTTCCCTTTTCCTGTTGACAAGACTCGTGGTTGAAGCAGTTGGCAAGGTCATCGGGCACAGGAGAGGGAGTGAGCAGGGGCCTATCATCATCACTGGGGGCTTCAGGAGGGAGTTGAGAGTCTGGAATAGTTGCCGGGGACTACCGTCTAAACCCTTCCTCCGGTCTGGAATTTACTTCCCCTTCAAATCCACTAGACCGCAACTCTCCCATTCTTCAGGCAGCGGTATTCATCAGGCCTTTCGGTGCGCAGAGCGCTGTACCGAGCGTTTGAGCGAGTACAGTGCAGCAGAGTCGGTAGGCGTGCTCCCCGGCCCACGGGGATTTTTTTGGTCTAGAGGGGAAGATGGACATTAATAGAAATAAATGATGGAGAAGTGCCGTGGGGCGGAAAATGGGCGAATAGCAAGTGCTTAAAGGTCTCAGATGCAAGTACACAGATGACGCAGAAGGGAGAGGGAGTCGGGGAAGAGAGGGCTTCTTTGAAATCTTTCTGAACGACCTCCAGGGGCAGTTGGTTTTCTTCTCCCCAGGTAATGAACTCTTTTTTTTTTCCCTCCGTACTTAGTATTGTGGTATTTGTTAAGCCTTACTATGTGTCAAGCAGTGTTCTAAGCACTGGGGTAGATCCACCGTAATCAGGTTGTCCCACGTGGGGCTCACGTTTTTAATCCCCATTTTACAGATGAGGTAACCAAGGCTCAGAGAAGTTAAGTGAGTTGGCCAAGGTCACACAGCAGACATGTGGCAGAGCTGGGATTAGAACCCACGTCCTTTGACTCCCAAGCCCGTGCTCTTTCCACTAAGCCATGCTGCTTCTCTATTTGTACTCTCTTAAGTGCTGGGGTAGATACCAGCTAATCATGTTGGACACAGCTCGTTGTGGGCAGGGAATGTGTCCGTTTTACTGTTATATCGTACTCTCCCAAGTGCTTAGGTCTGTGCTCTGCACACAGTAAGCACTCCGTAAATACGATTGGCTGACTGACAGTCCAGGTCCCACATGGGGCTCACAGTCTTCATCCCCATTTTAGAGAAGCAGCGTGGCTCAGTGGAAAGAGCCTGGGCTTGGGAGTCACAGGTCATGGGTTCGAATCCTGGCTCTGCCACTTGTCAGCAGTGTGACTGTGGGCAAGTCACTTAACTTCTTGGTTCCTCAGTTTCCTCATCTGTAAAATGGGGATTAACTGTGAGCCTCACATGGGACAACCTGATTACCCTGTATCTACCCCAGCGCTTAGAACAGTGCTCTGCACATAGTAAGCGCTTAACAAATACAAACATTATTATTTGACTCTATTTATTGCCATTTGACTCTATTTATTGCCATTTGACTCTATTTATTGCCATTGTTCTCATCTGTCCGTCTCCCCCGATTAGACTGTAAGCCCATCAAACGGCAGGGACTGTCTCTGTTGCCGACTTGTTCATTCCAAGCGCTTGGTACAGTGCTCTGCCCATAGTGAGCGCTCAATAAATACTATTGAATGAATTTTACAGATGAAGGAACTGAGGCGCAGAGAGGTGGCGTGACTTGCCCAAGGTCACCGAGCAGACAAGTGGCAGGGCTGGGATTGGAACCCAGGTCCTTCTGACTCCCAGGCCTGGCCTCTATGCACTAGGCCAGACTGCTTCTCGAGTAGCACTCCAGCTGTTACGCACTCCCCACCTTCATTGACTTCGATTTACCTATTTAACCCCTTCTGTTTTCCCCTTTCGGCACTTCCATTCTCTCTTCTCCATGTCAATTAATTAATTCATTCGTTCAATAGTATTTATTGAGCGCTTACTGTGTGCAGAGCACTGTACTAAGTGCTTGGAATGTACAGTTTGGCAACAGATCGAGACAATCCCAGCCCAATGACGGGTTCATAGTCTGAACATTTGGGGGCCGTCTCCCCCCAGAGGTTGCAAGTGAGACCTTTTTCACCTCAATTGACCTCTTCCTAGCGCTTAGCCTAGGGTGCTGCACGTAGCCTCGGTCCGTCGGCGGTTTTGACTGGGCACCGGGCTGGGGTGAAGTGCTGTCCGGAGAGCTCGGCAGAAGCGAGGCGCGCTTCTTTTCTTCCCTCCCTCTTTAGAGTGGAAGGACCTTTGGGCAAGAAATATGCCTCTGCGTCTGTAGTACTTTCCTAACCGCTCTGCCAAGTGCTTTTCCTCAGAGGGTGCTCTATTTATGCCATTGCTACGACTATTAATGCAACCTGCCGTTAGCAAGCAAAATCTCCTCACCCTTGGCTTCAAAGCTGTCCATCCCCTTGCCCCCTCCTACCTCACCTCCCTCCTCTCCTTCTCCAGCCCGGCCCGCACACTCTGCTCCTCCGCCGCCGCTATCCTCCTCACCGGACCTCATTCTTGCCTGTCCCGCCGTCCACCCATGGCCCACGTCCTGTCTCTGCCCTGGAATGCCCTCCCTCCTCACATCCTCCAAACCAACTCTCTTCCCTTCTTCAAAGTCCGACTGAGAGCTCAGCTCCTCCAGGAAGCCTTCCCAGACTAAGCCCCCCTTTTCCTCTGCTCCGCCTCCCCTCCCCATCACCCTGACTCGCTCCCTTTGCTCTACCCCCCCTCCGTCCCACAGCACTTGTGTATATATGTGCAAATAATTATAATTCTATTTATTATTCATGATGCTACCGATGCCTGTTTACTTTTTTGATGCCTGTCTCCCCACTTCTAGACTGTGAGCCCGTTGTGGGCAGGGATTGTCTCTATTTGTTGCTGAATTGCACTTCCCAAGCGCTTATTACAGTGCTCTACACACAGTGAGCACTCAATAAATACGAATGAATGAATGCCCTCAAGGAGCTCTCAAACCAAAACGTAGATAGACAAAAATAATTTACAAATAGTGTGTGTAGGAGGATGTATCAGGAAGTAGTTCAAGAATATCAAGATGAAATAGCATAAAACGTAATTTAAAATATGAATGATAATCCACGTAAAATTATGCCTAGATTATTTGTTTTATGGTACCTTTTAAGGGCTTACTATGTGTCAAACACTGTTCTGAGCACCGGGGTAGGTGCAAGTTAACAGTCCTTGTCTCGCATAGAGGCTTGCGGTCTTAAGTAGGAGGGAGATCAGGTATTGAATCCCCATTTACAGGTGAGGAAGCGGAGGTACAGAGAAGTCAAGTGACTTGCCCAAGGTCACACAGCAAGCGATTGGTAGAGCAATTCCTAGAGCTGGGATTCGAACCCAGGTCCTCTGACTCCCAGGCCTGTGCTTTTTCCACTAGGTCCCACCTCAGTGCTACGGATAGGATAACCTAGCAAGGAACTTTTCCCCTCCCTCCCCACACAAATTTACCGAACCTCAACCTCCCCTCTCCCAACGCCTTCCTTAGACTTCACTTTTTCCAATAAACTTTCCCCAATCAGTTGCCAGTGCCCCAAAGTTTTCTCATTCTAACATTCCCCTGAAACTGTTATGGAGTTGTACCCACTTTTAGAACCCATGTATCCTCACCTGGATATTCACTTATTTATCTGATTCTACTATTTGTAAATATTTTCACATGTTTATCCCCCATTCGAATATAAACTTCGAGAGAAACAGCATGGCATACCCTAGGCCTGGGAGTCAGAAGTTCATGGGTTCTAATCCCGGCTCTTCCATTTATATGCTGTGTGACCTTGGGCAAGTCACTTGACTTCTCTGGGCCTCAGTTACCTCATCTGTAAAATGGGGATTGAGGCTGTGAGCCCCACGAGGAATAGGGACTATGTACAACCAATTTTGCTTTTATCCACCCCACCGTTTAGTACAGTGCCTGGCACATAGTAAGTGCTTAACAAATACGGTAGTTATTTTTATTATTATGGGCAGGGACCGTATCTTCTGATTCTTTTGTACTTTCCCAAATGCTTAGTACATGATTTGCATTCAGTGGGTGCTCAGTAAATAGCACTGCTATTATTAAAAGTGGTGGTTGGGTTGACATGACGCTCAATAAATCTTGTTGAATAATTGACGCTTGCAGTATGTTCCTGAAGGACGGTTAAAGTTAGTTGCTATTTTCCATTCATTCTGTGGTAAAAACTGGAATAGTTTCGTCAGGTTTATTCCTTCTCCGCAAGGAGCATTTCTGCCAACACTCTTTTCAAAGTGCTTAGTACACAGAGTAAGTGCTCAATAAATACCTTTGGTTGATTATATCTCTGCATGGCGGCCCTCCAAGGCTGGTGATTTGGCGGTTTTGCTCTTGACTGGCTGTTTCATCATGGTCAAGGTCTCACGTAGAGCAGTGAAATGGATTCAGTCGTATTTATTGAGCGCTTACTGTGTGCAGAGCACTGTACAAAGCACTTGGAAAGTACAGTTCGGCAACAGAGACAATCCCTACCCAACAATGGGCTCACAGTCTAGAAGGGAGGAGACAGACAACAGAACAAAACAAGTAGATAGCCATCAATAGCAGCAAAGCAGAGAAGTAGAATTATAGATATTTGCACATCAGTAATAAAATAAAAAAATAATAAATATATACAAATATACACCAGTGCTGTGGGGTGGGAAAGGGGGTCGAGCAGAAGGAGGGAGTCGGGGCGATGGCGAGGGGAGGAGGAAGCAGAGGAATAGGGGGACTCAGTCTGGGAAGGCCTCCTGGAGGAGATGTGCCTTCAAAAAGGCTTTGAAGGTGGGGAGCGTGAGCGCGTCTCGGATGTGAAGAGGGAGGGCAATCAGGCCAGAGGCAGGAGATGGGCGAGAGGTCAGCCGCGGGATAGACGAGATCGAGGTGCAGCGAGTAGGTTGGCATTAGAGGAGCAAAGCGTGCGGGCTGGGCTGTAGTAGATGGCAGCAAGGGGAGGTTGGAGCTTCAAACCCTCGGACCTCCCTTTGGCACCTTGAAGTTGTGTCTCGGGTTGGTAGGGGCTTTTTATTTCTCAAATCTGGCCTTTCCTCCATGTCCCTTTTGGCTCTTCCTTGACTGGGGCCCACCTGTTTCCTGGAGCTTTGCATGGTGCGTCGAGAGGAAAAGGAGGCAGGGGAGGTGTAGAAGTGAGGAAATGGAGAGGGTGAGACAAAAAGGGGAGGAAGAAGCTGAGAAAGTGTTCTCATAGAAGAACCCAGCCCACCAAAAGAGAAGTGATCTAAAATGCAAATTGGAAATGAGCTCAATTTTATCATTTCGAGGAAGACTGCGTGACCCCGGTGTTCAAGGTGAATCTTAAATCCCAGCTTCATTCATTAATTCGATCGTATTTATTAAGCGCTTACTGCGTGCAAAGCATTGTACTAAGCACTTGGGAGAGTACAGTATAGCAGTAAATAGGCACATTCCCTGCCCACAACAAGCTCACATTCTAAATTGAGAGAGACTGCAGCAGAATCCTCTTGTCTTATGCTGTCGCGTCGTTTCCGACCCGTAGCGACGCCAAGGTTACATCTGTCCCAGAACGCCCCACTTCTGTCTGCAATTGTTCTGGTAGTGTATCCATAGTTTTCCTGGTTAAAAATAGTAGAAAAAAATTAGAGTGACTTGTCTTTAGCACTAGTTCATTCGTTCATTCAATAGTATTTATTGAGCGCTTACTCTGTGCAGAGCACTGTACTAAGCGCTTGGAATGTACAAATCAGTAACAGATAGGACGGTCCCTGCCCTTTGACGGGCTTACAGGCTAGTCAGGGGAGACAGACAGACAAGAACAATGGCAATAAATAGAATCAAGAGGAAGAACATCTCATTAAAACAATAGCAAATAAATAGAATCAGGGTGATGTACATCTCATTAACAAAATAAATAGGGTAATGAAGATGTATACCGTTCGTATCTTCTAAAGAGGGAGTGGAGTGGTACAGTGCTTTGCACGCAGTTAGCTCTCAATAAATATGATTGAATGAATGAATGAATGGTGTCATGTAAATTTATGGCCAATTAGGAGACCTGCTCTAGAACACATTTTCAGTAGAAATAGAATTAATGCGGTTATGTGCTTGAGTGTGCAAAGTGTAGCTGGCCCCAATGTGTTAGCCAGAAACTCTGGGGGAAAATTCCTTGCTTGTAGTGTAAAAATAATAATAAATAAATAAATGGTGGTATTTGTTAAGCGCTTACTATGTGCCAAACACTGTTCTAAGCGCTAGGGGATACAAGGTGATCAGGTTGTACCACGTGGGGCTCACAGTTTTTTAATCCCCATGTTACAGATGAGGTAACTGAGGCACAGAGAAGTTAAGTGGCTTGCCCAAAGTCACAGCTGGCAAGCGGCGGCGGAGCCGGGATTGGAACCCATGACCTCTGACTCCCAAGCCCGGGCTCTTTCCACTGAGCCATGCTGCTTCTCTAATGTTTAGAAAATGAGGTGTAGAAAATGAGGTTTTCTGCCATCAAGAATGTCCTGTGAAAGGACATTTGTTTTTCGGGCAAAAGCAAAAACACCTAAGGTGCCTGAGAAAACAGGAGAGGGTCAAAGCTCTTTCCTGCAGAAATCCAAAATTCAGGTTGGTCTGCCTTTGAACAACGGAGGGACGCAATGATTTCCAACAAATAAACTTAGTGTACTTAATCGTGTTGCCTGAAACCATTTCTGAAATATGCATTGGTTTCCATTCCACTAGATGGTGCCCTGTACACACGACCTTTGACACTCCCCGCAAAACGAGGAGCTGTTTAAATTTCATGCTACCTACCGAGCTGAAAAGATTATCTCAGTGTTGGAAAATCATCCGAAAACCCGAGAAACATGTTAACCAGTTGCAACCGAACAAGAAAAAACTCAGATTCCTTGGGGCGTTACTTGGTCAAGGGGAAAAAGCACGGGCTTGGGAGTCAGAGGACTCCTGGGTTCTGATCTTGGCTCTGCCAGTTGCTTGCTGGGTGACCTTGGGCAAGTCACTTAACTTCTTTGTGCCTCAGTTCTCCCGTTCTCCTTCCTACTCCTCTTCTCCCTCCCTTGTAGGTATCTTTAAGTGTCAGTAACCTGGTTAATTTTCTTGTGAATAAAGCTCTGAAAATCGGAGCCTTTGCATATTGAGTTTTGGATCACCGGTGCTAGCAAAAGAAATGCTAGCAAAAGAAATACAGACTACACTAAAACTACTGAAAACCAGGACACTGAAACAGCATTCCAAGCTTACATCCTTTCCCTTGCAACAGCGTGAGAGTGTGGAGGAATTCATTCATTCATTCAGTAGTATTTATTGAGCGCTTACTATGTTCAGAGCACTGTACTAAGTGCTTGGAATGTACAAATTGGCAACAGATAAAGACGGTCCCTGCCCATTGACGGGCTTACAGTCTAATCGGGGGACACAGACGGACAAAAACGGTAGCAATAAATAGAATCAATGGGATGAAACATCTCATTAAAACAATAGCAATAAATAGAATCAAGGTGATGTACATCTCATTAAAATAAATAGGGTAATCAAAATATATACAATTGAGCGGATGAGCACAGTGCTGAGGGGAGGGGAAGGGAGAGGGGGAAGAGCAGAGGGAAAGGGGGGAAAAGAGGGCTTAGCTGAGGGGAGGTGAAGGGGGAGTAGAAGGGGAGCAGAGGGAGCAGAGGGAAAAGGGGAAGCTCAGTCTGGGAAGGCCTCTTGGAGGAGGTGAGCTCTAAGTAAGGTTTTGAAGAGGGGAAGAGAATTAGTTTGGCGGAGGTGAGGAGGGAGGGCATTCTAGGACAGCAGGAGGACGTGGCCCAGGGGTCGACGTCGGGACAGGCGAGAACGGGGGACGGTGAGGAGGTGGGCGGCAGAGGAGCGGAGCGTGCGGGGTGGGCAGTGGAAAGAGAGAAGGGCAGAGAGAGTAAGAAGGGAAATAAAGCACTCGGGGTTTCTGAGGATTTTGTTCTTCAAGTCCAAGAACGCCGTGTGACCCCAAGCAAGCGAGAAATGAGCATGCTTCAACCTTGGATGGAGAAATCAATCCACCAATCGATCACATTGATTGAGTGCTTACTGCGTGCGCAACACGATAGAATGAGCAGACAAGTTCCCTGCCCATAATGAGCTTACAGGTCAGAGGGGAAATCCTGTAGAGCATAAGCTTGTCCTCTCGACTGTAGGGTCACTGTGGGCAGGGATCGCATCTACCAACTCCGTATTGTACTCTCCCAAGCACTTAATACAGTGCTCTGCACACAGTCAGTGCTCAGTAAATGCCACTCGTTGATTGGGATGGCCGTCCAGGCGCATTGTGGAATCCGTTATAACTGTGATATCTGTTAAGCGCTTAGTCTGTGCCAGGCACTGTACTAAGTGTTGGGATAGCAACGAGATAATCAGGTCAGACGCGGTCCTCCATGAGGCTCATGGCCAAAACAGGAGGAAGAACATTGCTTGCTGGGTAGTGCTTAGTGTTAGCTTTCCCCGGTGCTTGTGGGTGATTTTTGTTCAGTTACTTAAGCAGCTCCCTCATTAGGAACATAGTTAATTGATTTCTTTGAGCTACTGCTGGGGGCAGGCCACTGGGTTAATTTCCTCTGTCGATTGCCAGGTGTAAAGCTTTTCTAGGCTGTTAATGGAAAGTAAATTTGCTTCCTCCTTTTAAAGTTATTTATGCTTAGCTCCTGCAAAGTCTCCATGGAAACCATGGGGAGAAACTACAAAGCGAGATCATCAGGGAGAAATTAAGGACCTGAATGATCCTGGGGAAGAGGAGAGATTTGGCGAAGGAATAGTAGCTGTAGGAGCGTGGGGATAATGATAGAATCGGTGGGAGAGAAAACTAGAGAAGCAGCGTGGCTCAGTGGAAAGAGCCCAGGCTTGGGAGTCAGTTCTTGGGTTTGAATCCCTGCTCTGCCACTTGTCAGCTGTGTGACTGTGGGCAAGTCACTTAACTCTCTGTGCCTCAGTTCCCTCTTCTGTAAAATGGGGATTAACTGGGAGCCGCACGTGGGGCAACCTGATTACCCTGTATCTCCCCCAGCACTTAGAACAGTGCTCTGCACATAGTAAGCGCTTAACAAATACCAACATTAGTAATTGGGGTATTTAAGTGCTTAGAAGGTGCCAAACCCTCTACTCAGCATTGGGGTAGGTACAAGGAGTGAGGTCAGACACAG
This sequence comes from Ornithorhynchus anatinus, assembly GCF_004115215.2. Lineage (NCBI taxonomy): Eukaryota > Metazoa > Chordata > Mammalia > Monotremata > Ornithorhynchidae > Ornithorhynchus > Ornithorhynchus anatinus. The sequence continues at coordinate 47,700,002 of NC_041730.1, read as the reverse complement.
TCCCTGTCCCACATGGGGCTCACAGTCGAAGTAGGAGGGAAAACAGGTATTGAATCCACATTTTACAGCTGAGGAGGTCGAGGCCCGGAGAAGTTAAGGGACTTGCCCGAGGTACCAGAGCGGGCAAGTCTCTTAATTTCTCTGCACCTTAATTCCCTCATCTGTGAAATGGGGTTTAAGATTGTGAGCCCCATTTGAGACATGGACTGTGTCCAATATGATTAGCTTGCATCTACCCCAGGGCTTAGTACAGTGTCCAAGATGGGAATTAGAACCCAGGACCTCTGACTCCCAGCTCCAAACTCTTTCCACTAATTCTCATGTGTGTACACACACATGCATATATATATATATATATATATATATATATATATATATATATATGCACAATTGTTCTTCACATTCGAAGGTAATGGACATCACTGACATTGAAATTCACCTGTGGGTGCATCAATGACCAAAAAGTCCAAGATGAGACTCACAGTCCTGTCCGCATGTTATACACAAAAATAGTAACTATAATGATGGCATTTGTTAAGCGCTTACTATGTGCAAAGCACTGTTCTAAGCGCTAAGATGGCCCTTTATTGTCCTGCCATGTTCTGCTCTTCTAGAGAAGCAGTGTACCTCGGTAGATAACCCACGGGCCTTAGAGTCAGAAGGACCTGGGTTCTAATCCTGGCTTCACCACTTGTCGGCTGTGGGACCTCGGGCAAGTCACTTTATTTCTCTGGGCCTCAGTTCCCTCATCTGTAAAATGGGGATTAATAATGTGAGCCCCATGTGGGCCAGGGACTTGTGTCCAACCTGATTAGCTTGCTTAGAACAGTGCTTGACACATAGTAAGCACTTAACAAATACCATCACTATTATTAGGCTATAAGCTCATCGAAGGTAAGAATACTAATCTTTGTGTACTCTCCCGAGTGCTTACCATAGTGTACTGCACACAATAGGTGCCCAGTAAATGCTATTGACTGATGTTTATTAATAATAATAATAATAGTAATAAGCATCTGATGCTGTTTATGCTTTTGCCTCCTTGTGTTACGATCCTCACCAAGCTTCGGCTCACAAGAGCCACTCTTTTCTTGATTGCAGCATGCCAGCCGGATCTAGCTGCAGTAGTTGGCTCCCAGTTTTCAGCAGGGTTGAAGGATTTATCCCACGCTCCGATTGAAAACATTAAACTCCTTCCTCTGATCTCCTTGCTTTGGATTTTCCAGTTTCAGCTCACACAGCAGTAGCTTGTGTCATTATTCTCCTCACGTGGTTTCCCCCGGCACCAGCAATGATAATACTAAAAACTGTGGGTTTTTTTAGATCTAAGCTAATCAGGTTGGACACGGTCCCTGTCCCACGTGGGGCTCACCCTCTCAATCCCCATTTTACAGCTGAGGGGACCGGCCAGAGGCAGAGCCGGGATTAGAACCCAGATCCTTCTGACTCCCGCGCTAAAATCCATTGGGCCACGCTGCTTCGCCAGGTGTTTTACAGTGAACGGGGTCGGGAGAGTGACTTAATTCTTGGGTTCCGCTGCTTGTGATCGTATCCTGCCATTTACTACTGAGTAAAGCCCTTAAGGAATATTGATGGATCTGCTCAAGGAGTTAGAAGTAGTGCTTGAAGAGGGAACCAGCCTTCCAGGAGGCCGGACAACACCGCAGCTCAGTCTCTCCCTCTAGACTGTAAGCTCTCTGTGGGCAGGGAACGTGTTTACCGGTTGAGTCAGACGTCATGGGTTCGAATCCCAGCTCTGCCACTTATCAGCTGTGTGACTGTGGGCAAGTCACTTAACTTCTCTGTGCCTCAGTTACCTCATCTGTAAAATGGGGATTAACTATGAGCCTCATGTGAGACAACCTGATGACCCTGTATCTCCCCAGCGCTTAGAACAGTGCTCTGCACAGAGTAAGCGCTTAACAAATGCCAACATTATCATTATTATTATTATACTTTCCCTAGTACAGAGCTCCGCACCCAGTAAGCACTCGACGAGTTTGAGTTTTTGACTTCCTTGGTGAGCAACGTATGATTTGGCTAGTGCACTGTCTAGGTCAGAGAATTTTTTTTGAAAACATTTAGCTTTGTGTCGCCAGTATAGATTTTTGGCTGGGTATGTGGTTCCCCTTCAAGCTGACACCCGGACCTTAGTTTTCTTCAGACTCATCACCGGCTTGATTTGCCTGGCTGATTTGGTGAAGTGGTGTATGGTCATTTGCATGTCTTCTTGGGTCCTTTTGCCTCTGGAGTGTAGCCCGTCTGAACGTAGCGATTCTCGAATACCATCTCAGACTTCGGATCAAAAAAACAGTCGGTGGTATTTCCGAAGGCCTTCCTGGGTGCAGAGCCCTCTACTAAGCACTTGGGAGAGATTAGTACTGTGGTGTTTATAGATTTGATTTCTATCTACAGGGACTTGTAGAGGGGGAGACAGACGCTAAAATGAATTACAGGTAAAGAGAAAGAGAGAAGGAGGATATCTACATAACTTCTGTTAATCCCCATTTTGCAGATGAGGAAACTGCGGCTTGGAGAAATGAAGCGACTCGCCTGAGGTCCCACAGCAGACAAGTGGCGGAGTCACGATTAGAACCCAGGTCCTTCTGACTCCCAGGCCTATGCCCCATCCACCACTCCACCCAAGAAAAATGCCTATTCCTTGTTTACACCGTGGATTGCGGTTTGAGTTTCTTGTTCCAGCAGGGTCATTGTCAGGGATGAAAAGTATTTTCTAATGAGAACGCTGTTTGCCTGTGTCAGCTGAGGCTGCGGGAGAGGGGCCGGAGTCAGGAGGATGTGGGCTCGGTAAGAAGAGAGTCCGGAGAAAGAGGGCGAGGCGGTGGGGGCATCTCGTGGAATGGTACGGGGCACAGGTAACTGCCGGCTTCGTGGAAGGCGAATGAAGATTTCGAAAGCCTCCTTTAGTCAGTCAATCCTTGGTAAATATAACGTTTGTTAAACACGCACTATGGGGCGAACGCTATTCTAAGCACCAGATTTGATAGAAGATAATCAAATCCCACGGGGGGTTCACGGTCAAGGAGAACAGGTATTGAACTCTCATTGTGCCGATGAGGGAACTGAGGCACAGAGAAGGTAAGGGACTTGCCCAAGGACACACAGCAGGTATGTGGCAGAGCCAGGTTCAGCACCCGGCTCCTCTGATTCCCAGGCCCGTGGATTTTCCGCTAGACCACACCACTTCTCTAGTGTTATTTATCGAGCCTTTCCTGTGTGCAGAACACTGTGCTAAGTGAATATAATAGAGTTGCTAGACATGATCCCTGTCCACAAGGAATTTACAATCTGCAGGGAGAGACAGATATTAAAATAAATTACAGTTTGGGGAAACAGTTGAGTATAAGACTATTTACATTAAGTGTTGAGGGGCTAGAGTGAATATCAAAGTGCTCAAGGGTTTAACAGCCCAGTGCATTGTGAACGGGAGGGTGGAGAGTGGAGACGAGGGCTCAGTCAGGGAAGCCTTCTTGGAAGAGATGGGATTTTAATAAGACTTTGAGGCCCAGGAGAGTGGCAGTCTGTTGGATATAATAATAATATTGGCATTTGTTAAGCGCTTACTGTGTGCCAGGAACCGTACTCCGAGAAGCAGCATGGCCTAGTGGCAAGAGCCCGGGTTTGGCAGTCAGAGGTCCCGAGTTCTCATGTCGCCTCCGCGACTTGTCTGCTGCGTGACTTTAGGCAAGTCACTTCACTTCTCTGTGCTTCAGTTACCTCATCTGCAAAATGGGAATTGAGATTGTGAGCCCCGCATGGGACAGGGACCGTGCCCAACCTGATGGTCTGCATCTGCCCCAGTGCTTAGAACAGTGTCTGGTACGTAGTAAGCGCTTAACAAATACCATTATTATTATTATTACTAAGCACTTGGGCAGGAGTTCCAGTCACGAAGGAGGATGTAGGCTTGGGCTCAGTTGTGTTATAGCCAAGATCGAGCTACACAGAGTAAGGGAGTGTTAAAAGAGCAGAGTGGAAATTGAGTTGCAGATATCAATTAAAAGCATTAAATTATTGAACCCTTACTATACTATGTGTGGAGCATTGTACTAAGCAACTGGGAGAGTCCAAATCAACAGAAGTGGCAGACGTGGTCCCTGAGCACCGTGAAAACGTCGGGGTCGAGATAGGAGGAGGAAGTGAGTTTGATTGCGTGATTTTAAAGAGCCGACGGGAAGGGGTTTCTGTTGGATGCGGAGGAGGTTGGACAGTCGCTGGAGGTTCTTGAGGAGAGGGGAGGTGTGACCTGAATGTTTTTTTCAGAAAAATAGTCCTGAAAGCAGAGTGACGCAGAGTGCCCGGGGAAAGGAGAGGCGGGGGGCGGGGAGGTCAGCGAGGAGACCGACGCAGTATTCAGAGCAGGGTCCGCGTTACGTCCGGCACTCACGCAATTAGTTTGTCTCAAGGTTCTTGTACTTCATCTCTGCTTCCCATTTTCGTATGCACGCATACAGGGGCCAAAGTGTATTTGTTTCGGGAAGAGGCATAACGTCATCAGTCCCTCATCCTCTCTGGGTAGATTTGGAAGATCGATCCAGTTATAGTAGACTGCGTGATTGCAAATAATAATGATGGCATTTGTTAAGTACTTACTATGTGCAGAGCACTGTTTTAAAAGCCGGGGGGGATACAAGGTCATCAGGTTGTCCCACGTGGGGCTCACAGTTTTGATGCCCATTTTCCAGATGAGGTAACTGAGGCCCAGAGAAGTCAAATGACTTGCCCAAAGCCACACAGCAGACAAGTGGCAAAGCCGGGATTACCCACCCATGGTAGCTGTTGTCAAAAGAAAGTGTATCTTTACGTTCATTCATCTCTGAGCTGTCCTTCAGGCGGTAATGTTGTCACGCTTAGGCAGAAGGACCTGGGTTCTAATCCCGGCTCCAGCCCTTGTCTGCTGTGGGGCCTCGGGACAAGTCACCTCACTTCTCTGGGCTTCAGTTCCCTCATGTGTAAAATGAGGATTAAGACCTGGGAGCCCTGTGTGGGACAGGGATTGTGTCCAAACTGGATTATCTTCTATCTACCCCATCGCACAGAACAGTGCCTGGCACATAGGAAGCACTTAACAAATACCATATATTATTAGTAGTAGAGGTAATAGTAATTCGAAGCAGCGTGGCTTAGTGGAAAGAGCCCCGGCTTGGGAGTCAGAGGATGTGGGTTCTAATCCTGGCTCCGCCAATTGTCGGCTTTGTGACCTCGGGGAAGCCACTTAACTTCTCTGTGCCTCAGTTGCCTCATCTGTAAAATGGGGATTAAGACTGTGAGCCCCACGAGGGACAACATGATTACCTTGTATCTACCGCAACACTTAGAACAGTTCTCAGCACATAGGAAGCGCTTAACAAATATACCATCGTTATTATTATTATTACTGCGATATTGCCTCTAAACCAGTCCAGTTCATGCACTATTAAAGCTGTCCTGCTTGTAAGCTAATGGGTCTCATCGCCATCTTCGTTTGTATTTATTGCGCTCTTACTGCGTCCAGGGCAGTATTCGAAGTGCTTGGGAAAGTGTGGCACAACAGGGTTGGTGGACACATTTCCCAGTTGTGTAGTGTCTTGATATTCCACGGTGGCCACTGGAAAGAAACGTTAGCCTGGACCCCAGGTGGGATTGGCGTGGAGCGGCTCTCAGTCACAAACCCCCGTTACGTGAACAGAGCTGAATTTATTGGCTGGGTCCCCACCCACTGGCAGGTGACCCCTCTCTGCACAATGACCACGAGACCCAGGACCCTGGCTTGCAGAGTCCAGGGCCACATCTCCATGGACAAGAACACCGGTCCCATCCTTGAGCTCGCATATTATCCCCCGTGGGTCATGACAGTGCCCGCCCTGGGACAGAGCGTTGTTGGTCACTCTCTTCTCTGCCTACACTGTCCACTGCGCATGCTTAGCATATTCCCGTGAGTTCCATAGGCTTGGTATGACCCCCTCAGATGAGTCTCACGCCAAGTAAAAATAGTCATCTTTGCCACTGCACATTTCCGGGAGGAGAGGCTGAAGTTACCGGATGTTTGTTCAGCTACATTGGTTGTGGGGGGGGCTGAGTGAAATATCTCTTTAATGAACTATGTAAATGTATCTTTTTATGGTATTTGCTAAGTGCTTACTATGGGGCTGACACTGGGATAGAAACAAGCTAATCAAATGGGCCACAGTCCCCATCCCACATGGGGCTCACAGTCTTCATCCCCATTTTACTGATGAGATAACCTGAGAAGTGAAGTGACTTGCCTAAGGTCACGTAGCAGGCTGGGATTAGAACTCAGGTCCTCTGACTCCTAGGAACTTGTTCTTTCCACTAGGCCAGGCTGCTTCCTTTTTAATAAACTAATAATAATGGCGGTATTTGTCAAGCACTTACTGTGTTTCAAACACTCTCCTAAGCCCTGGGGGACATACATCAGAATCAGGATGGTCCTTCGGTGGGCTCACGGTCTAATTTAATGAACTCTGTGTTTTTCACTAGAATTTCCCCTAAGTAAGTATAGCTCTGAGAGTGTTTGAAAAAAAGGTGTGATACACACATGAAAGTAACCACTGGGTTCTAACGTATGGCAGGTTGTCGTACCCCGTGTTGACTCAAATACCCGTCACATCGATCAGATTGAGTTACCCTGATTGTACGCGCAAATAGGTAAATGTCTTCTATCTATTGTACTTACCCGAGAGTTTGTATAGTGCGTGGAATATGGTAAGCGCTTAACAAATGCCACAGTAAAGAAGACCAACTGGATAGACATCTTATAATAGAAGGTGTGTTTAAAGAATAACAGTATGATTGAACCGATGAAGGAGAATTTGGAATGTGATTCAAAATGAGATTTTGGGAGACACACTACACTGACAATTATAATGGCAAAAACTGTGGAGACGATTTGCACCTCACCAGCATATAATAATAGTAATAATTGTGGTCTTTAAGTGCTTACTATGTATCAAGTGCCGTAGTAAGTGTTGGGGGAGATACAAGATAATCCAGCTTCATGTGGGGCTCACACTCTAGCTAGGAGGGAAGACAGGTATTGAGTCTCCATTTTGCAGATCAAGGAACCGAGCCACGGAGAAGTGGCTTCCCCGAGATCACATAAAAGACAAATGACAGAGCTGGATTGAGAACCCAGGTCCTCCAACTCCCAGGCCCATGCTCTTTCCGCTAAGCCAAGCTGCGTGATGAATTGCTCTAAAAATGCCAGCGTGGTTTCTAATGTTTTTTTGTTATATCTGTGTAGATACCATGGCATTCTCAAAACATCCTCACCTTTTCTGTTTAAAATGTAGAAATGAGGAAGTCAGTGACTTGGGCAAATTTCAGTTAGACTAACTGGGTTGTGTTTACCTCAGCTTTTCTCACAATTCAGGTGGATGATTCATATTTTTTTCCAGGGATGGTACCTTCCCTGAGGAGACCGTGGCAATCTGCACACCCTCCCTCTTGCCTGGAGAGCCTTCCTCCTTCAAATCCAGCAGAACGCTGCTCTGCCCGTCTTCAGAGCCCTTCTGAAAGCGCATTTCCTCCAGGAAGCCTTCCCTGATTAATGTCACCTTCCCCCCCCGCCATGTCCACTCCCAGCACCTGCCATTACAGCACTTTATTTTAACCTAAGAACTTGGATACTCACCTCTCCGACCCAGTTACACTTGCGCACCTGTCTTTATATTCTATTTCTTTTCCCCTACTACTTGTTCATTTTAGTTATCCATCTCTCACATTTGACATCTTGTCTGTTAACTGTATGGTACTCTTCGAAGTGCGTAGCACAGTGCAGAGGCACAGAGTATGTGCTCAGCAGATATCATTGATTAATGGGGTTTGCGGATGGCCCAGGGAAATGAAAGTACTTTTGAAGCTTATTAACTCTATTATCCTCTCTTAAGTGCCTAGTACAATGTTCTGCACAGAGTATACGCTCAATAGGTACTATCGATTGATCGGGTTTGCAGGTGGCCCAGGGAAATGAAAGTATTTTTGAAACTTATTAACTCTTATGGTTCAGAGAAAGTATTTTTGAAGCCTCCCTGGAGATGGAGCAGTCTGAGAGCGCTCATTCATTCAATCGTATTTATTGAGCGCTTACCGTGTGCAGAGCACTGTGCTCAGAGCGCTGTGCTTGGGGTTGGGTGTGGTTGGTCTTCCTCCATGAGCCTGCTCTGCGCTTCAACCACCAGGCCCATAAATTCCTAGGGCTTCAAACCCCGCTTCCCTCTTTCCCCCGCCCCCCTCACACCCGGATGCCACAGGGAGCAGATCTCTGGCCAAACTCTGACCAGGGTGTTTGCATCTGCTCTAGGTTTACCTCGCACTGAAGGGACAAGTGATCCTTCCTGTTTTTGTGGCTGTCCAAAAGCTCGATTCTTCCACTTGAGTCACTACAGCCCAACCCTCACACTCCGCTTGCTCGGTGTGCCCCGATCTCGTCTATCTCACCGCCGACCCCTTGTCCACGTCCTCCTTCTGGCCCGGGACTCCTTTCCCCTCCATATATGCCAGATCACCAGTCTCCCCACCTTCAAAGCATTATTAAGGTCACAGCTCCTCCAGGAAGCCTTCCCTGTTTAATCTCTTCTCTCCCTTCTGCATCATCTAAGAACATGCAGTGACTTTTGGGCACTGGGTATTCGACTCCACCCTCAGTCCCTCAGCACTTAATGTACATATCTATAAATTATGTATTATAAATTATTCATCCATATTAATGTCTGTCTCTCCCTTAAGACTGTACGCTCACTGTAGGCAGGGAACGTGTCTGCCAAATGGATTGTGCTCTCCCAAGCGCTTAGTACAGTGCTCTGCACATAGGAAGCGCTCAGTAAACCCCACTGATGATAATCTCCAGGAGGGAAACCTATACAGGCTCCTGCAACGTCCTGGCATTTCTTATATTTTTCAGGTTGCCTGTTGGACGTGTTTTATATATCGGGAATAACTTTAATGTTTTTTTTTCTAACAGGTCCGTCTATGATGACCAGCCAAATGCACACCAGAAGTTTATGGAGAAATTAGATGCCTGTATCCGTAATCATGATAGAGAAATTGAAAAGATGTGTAATTTTCACCATCAGGGTTTTGTGGATGCTATTACGGAACTCCTTAAAGTGAGGACAGATGCAGAAAAATTGAAGGTAAGAACTGTGTTCGTATTCGATGTGCATTTCCTCTTAATGAGTTTCTCAGGGCTAATTTAGTTTCTGCTTCACACGTATATCTCAGTGGTTAATGAGCTCTATTAATAGAACATTACAGTGACACGGAAGGAACCAGTGCTCTTTTAAAAAATGGCATTTAAGCGCTTACTGTGTGCAGAGCACTGTACTCAGCTCTGGGGGAGGTACAGGATAATCAGGTTGGACCCAGTCCCTGACCCACATGGGCCTCACAATCTAAGTTTAAACCCCATTTGACAGATGAGGAAGCAGGCCCAGAGAAGTGAAGAGACTCCCCAAAGGCACACAGCAGCCAAGTGGCAGAGTTGGGATTAGAACCCAGGTCCCAGGGCTTGGGAGTCAGAGGTCAGGCGTTCGAATCCCGACTCTGCCACTTGTCGGCTGTGTGACTGTGGGCAGCTCACTTCACTTCTCGGCGCCTCAGTTACCTCATCTGTAAAATGGGGATTAACTGTGAGCCTCATGTGGGACAACCTGATTACCCTGTATCTACTCCAGCGCTTAGTGCTCTGCACATAGTAGGCCCTTAACAAATACCAACATTATTATTAGGTCACGCTGCTTCTCTCTTGCTTTAACCGAAAGCTGTTTCACTGAGGTCCACCCCAGCCCTGGTTGTCGTGGAAGCTCCAGTGAGGGGCAGGAAGAAGGGGAAACTTTCCCAATCAGCTTTGAGGGCCCTGTGGCATCCTTTCTAGTCCAGGATGGGCATCTTTCCCCTCCTTCTCCTTTACGTTTCCTCAGTACTCCTCCTCCAGCCCCGCTCTCAGTCACCCGAGGAGAGAGGCGCAGGCGCAGTTGTCTGGCGGATAATGAGATGGCTTCAGTGGCCGCTGGGCTAGAGATAGCTGACCCAGTGGCCCACCTTGTGAGGAGCCGGCCCGTGTCCCTAGCCACCCCCCCAGCTGTTTCTTCCTGAAGCTCCCCTGGGCCGGCCCTCTCTGGGCCTTGGGGAGAAGGGCAGGATGGATTGGTTAGAAACTTTCTGCTGCCTGCAATAATAATAGCCAGCTGCGCTCCTCGAGTAGTCGGGTCTTGCCCTTTTATGCAAGAGATCCACAAAATGATTCAGAAATCCCGACCGCTTTTTAGCTTCTCATTGGAGTTGTGTGGTTTTTTTTAAAGAAAAATGATCATCCTATTTCTCTCTCTTAAGCAAGCGTTGGCTTAGTGGAAAGAGCATGGACCCCGGAGTTAGAGGACCTGGGTTCTAATCCCAACTCTGCCATTTAACAATAATAATAATCATAATGGTACTTGTTAAGCGCTTATTATGTAGCAATCACAGTTCTAAGTGCTAAGGTAGATGTAAATTAATCAGGTTGGACACAGTCCCTGTTCCACATAGGGCTTACGTTCTTAATCCCCATTTTACAGACGAGAGAACCGAGGCACAGAGAAGTGAAGTGACTTGCCCAAAGTCACAGAGCAGACAAGTGACGGAGCCGGGATTAGAACCCAGGTCCTTCTGACTCCCCGCAGCCACTTCTCCGAGCCTCGGTTTCCTCCTCTGTAAAATGGGGATTAAATACTACTCCCTCCGACTAAGACTGTGAGCCCTTGTGGGATCGGGACTGTGTCCAACCTGATTATCTCGTAAGCACCCCGGCGCTGAGTACAGTGCTTGGCTCATAGTAAGCACTTAGCAAGTACCGTTAAGCGAAAGAAAGCCCTCTTCTTGGTTCAGGGCTTGACTCGGAAGTTGGGATGAAAAACTGAGGCTTGTAACAACCGTCCTTCTTAGCTCCCTTTACACTTTGCAGAGCAGAGCCGACCGAATGAGTGTGGTTCATCGGAGGTTATGATTAGAAACCCATAATATAAAGGATATTCAGATAACAAGAGACTAAATGCAGCATCAATGAGGTCATTGAGCATCTCTGTTCCGAAAGTAATGAGATTTTTAATAATCCAGAATGTGCTTCCTTATTATGATGACCTAATGAGTCACTTAATATGTGGGAAAATCTGAGGTCGAGCTGGGCCCTGCACCTGCGACATTAAAATGCTGCTGGGGTTTGGAGATTTCCCTGTTCGATGTTAATCAGCCACCCAGTCTTTGCATTCAGCAAAGTATGAATGTTTAATTACCACAAAATTGCAATCTGCATTTTTACGGGCAGTGAATGGCCCACAGCACTCATTGAAGCTATCAGAAAGGGAGCGGTGGTCAATTGGGTCAGTGGTTTGAATTGTTTGACAGGCCGACAGGAACAAGTAAAGTTCAAAAATCCCAAGTAAATTTGAGAAGTTTGCCACAGAATCTGTTAAAAAGAACTGTCATAAGTAATTGAAGTTAACAAAAGCCCTTTGTGGTCAAAAGTTCAAGTTCAAGCTGTAGAGTTAATTTGAATTTGCATTGCTTTGTTCTAAGTTTCTCATGAGGCATGATCTGATTACAAGGGTGAGCAGTTGCATCAGAGCAGCACATGCATATTTGTGTAACCAAAGCCAAATTATTTTTAAGGTTCAAGTCACCGACACCAACCGAAAGCTTCAAGAAGCGGGAAAAGAGGTAAGGAGATGAAGCGCCCCCATTCTTGGGTCGTGAAATGTGCCGCGCTCTTTAAAAACTAGAGTTCACATGTGAACTTCTCTCCTACCGAAGGTGATGGCACAGTCAGAAGAAATCATCCGATGTAGGGTTCAGCAGAGAAATATCACTACCGTCATAGAAAATCTGCAACTGTGCCTTCCAGGTGAGTTCAAATGATCCGCAGTGCTGCATGACACGTGATGAAAGAGTGCTGGAACAATAGTGCGTTTGGGCCAGTGCGGAAGTTGGGGTTTGACTCATCTTCTGCTCATCACTTGACCGGAGCCTCCCCGGGGACCCATTAGCTCCTGAGTAGTGAGTGTGGGTTGCTTCGGAAGAGGCAGTCCGAAGAGTACAGTGCTGTGCACATAGTAAGTGCTCGGTAAATACAACTGATAGGTGCGGTCATTTGCCAAACTGGAGCCGAGCAGGAGGGGGTGAGCTCTTGTTCTCCCTGCGTCACTGAACCCTTGGGAGTCTTTTGGGGCCCTGACTGCAGGCCTCAGCTTGGCCGAGTGGATAGAGCCTGGGCCTGGGAGTCGGAAGGACTTGGGTTCTAATCCCGGCTCTGTCCCTCATCTGCCGGGTGGCCTTGGGCAAGTCAGTTCACTCCTCTGGGCCTCAGTTACCTCAGGTGTAAAATGGGGATTAAGAGCCTGAGCCCCACGTGGGATAGGGTCTGTGTCCAACCTGATCAACTTTTATCTACCCCAGCGCTTAGTACAGAGCCCGGCACGTAGTAAGCTCTTAAAAAAATAGCAATAGTAATAATTATGGTATCTGTTAAGCGCTTACTATGTGCCAAGTACTGTTCTAAGCGCTGAACTCAGGGTTGGCTTTGCAGCATTCCCGGTCTCGCGGTCCTAGAGGTCTCATTCGGTTTGAGCCCATCCCCAGGACAGCAACCCAAACCCCTTTGGCCAGTCCAATTACTAAAAGCTTTATCCTCACCAACCACATTTATGGAGCTGGTTCTGTGGGCAGAGCACAGTCCTGGGTGTCCGCAAGCCCTAGAAGAAAGACACGTGGGCCCAAACCCTCAAAGAGCTAATCGGGGAGACAGGCCGACACTCATGGCCGGACATACAATTCAGAAAAGAGGAGCGGCACAGAGACGAGCGATCAAAACAAAAGTAAGCGTTGAAATACTGAAGCTGACCTGGGGACAGGGACAGCAGCCCCAACCAAGTAAACCAGACCAGCTTCTGAATTTCGGTTGTCTGTTCCCAAGCGGCCAGTATGGTGCTGTGCTCACAGTAGGTGCCTAATAAATGGTGATAATCATAGCTAAATGAACAATGTGTTTTTGCCGTTTCCACTGGGCAGTACTGCACTAGATGGTTCCATCGTGGCTCAAAAACATTTAAGTACCTCCCCGACGCTTTTTGTCAAAATTGTGCTTGTTAAGCTATGCGCTGTACTAAGCCCCTGGTGGAGATATGAGATAATCTGATTGGACACAGTCCCTGTCCCTCATGAAGCTCACAGTCTAAGTGGAAGGGAAAAGGGGTGCCTTCTCCTCTTTCCCCTCTTCATCCTTCCCCTCTTCATCCTTCCCCTCATGTCATCGTCTTATGCTGTCGAGACGCGTCCGACCCATAGCGACGCCATGGACACATCTCTCCCAGAGCACCCCACTTCCATATGCCGTCATTCCGATGGTGTATCCATAGAGTATCCTTGGTGAAAATACAGCAGCTGCCCCTTTTCGCACAGTAAATCAGTCTCTGCCCTCGACTCTCTCCCGTGTCACTGCTGCCCAGCACAGGTGAGTTTTGACTTGTAGCAGATTGCCTTCCGCTCGCTAGCCACTGCCCAAGCTAGGAATGGATTGGCCTCTGCTTCACTCTCCCTCTCGTAGTGGAGACTGGTAGAGTACTGGAACTCTCCAGGTTTGACCCTGAGAGGGGTCTCCTCATGTAGCACTCATTAATAATAACAGTAATGACTATAGTGGTTTTTGTTAAGCGCTTACTATGTGCCAAGCATTGTATTAAGCGCCGGGGTAGATACAAGAAAATCAGGCCCTACAGTCCAAGTAGAGGGAATCCCCATTCTGCAGATGAGGGAACTGAGGCACAGAGAAGCCAAGTGACTCGCCCAAAATTACACAGCAAATGAATAATTACACGGCAGACGCGTAAGAGGCAGAGCCGGGATTAGAACCCAGGTCCTCTGACTCCCAGCTCCGTGTTCTTTCCACTAGACCACACCGCTTTCCAACTGCCTTCACACAGCGTCGTGGGTTAGACACTGGGACACTGCACTGACAATGTAGAGCAAGGCATAAAAGATTGATATTCCAAGGGGGCTCTGACTTGGTTCCCCTTAATTACCAAGAGTGCATAAATCTGGATTTGCCATCTGCTTTTTCATGGCAAAAAAAAATAAAAGTGGAAGGGGAAAGGGATGCCTTCCTAGGCCTTTCCGTTCCCTTCCTGAGAGGTGGAGATGGGGGAGGGGCTGGAGCCCCCCGTCCCCGACGTGATCTTGTCACGCTACATGCTCTGGGTAATGTGAAACAGTGTGGGTGTCCAAGCAAGAAATTCTTTTTTACTTTCACCCCTCCATCTGACTCCATGTGAAAGTACAGTTTACTGCTCATTCTTCGCTGCTCTCACCAACAAGGGTCAGGTCTGGAATCCTCTAAGGGCCCTTTCGTTTTAGGCTCGGATGGGAAGGAAAACCTGGAGCCTGTGAGGTTCTGGATGCAGAACAGACTCACTGGGTATTTGGCAGTGCCTAAATCCCTTTGCCTTAAAACTGTGAAAATTTTATTCTTCTTCTATTTGGTAGATTGGACAAAATGTCCCCGGGAAAAAGTATTACCAAATTTATGTTCTTTCTTGGTATCTTGAGTTTCTAGAGTCAAGCACTTATGCATGTAGCTCATTATAAGTAGGGAACTGGTCTACCAACTCTATAGTGTACTCGTCTAACTGCTTAGTGCAGTGCTCTGCACATACTTTTAATATGTACTCAGCCTCACAGCGCTTATAGGTATAAGTATATGTTCACTTACAGTTAATTATATACTAAATTATGAGGTATATTATAGCATATTACAAATTATTTCTTTAAGGTCTGTCCCCCCCCAGACTGCAAGCTCGTTGTGGGCCGGGAGCGTGTTTACTGACTTTGATGTGTTGTACTCAATAAGAGAAGGAGCGTGGCTTAGTGGAAAGAGCCCGGGCTTGGGAGTCAGAGGTCGTGGTTTCTAAACCCGGCTCCACCACTTGTCTGCTGTGTGACCTTGGGCAACTCACTTCACTTCCCTGGGCCTCAGTTACCTCATCTGTAAAAATGGGAATTAAAAAATGGGTGCCCCACGTGGGACAATCTGATTACCCTGTATCTGCCCTAGCGCTTAGAACAGTGCTCAGCACATAGTAAACACTTAACAAATACTATTATTATTATTATTACTCTCCCAAGTTTGTAGTATAGTGCTCTGACTCAGTGCTCAATAAATACCTCTCATTGATTGAGAGACTACTTATATTAGGTTTCTGGAAAAAAAAAGAAAGTTCTGGTAGCGGCCTACATCTTTTTTAGCACTTTTTAGGCCTCCTGATGCCAAGAACAGATACTCTAGGACACCTGGACTGGTAGATTTCTTGCATCTGCTTGCCAGGTGTCATCACCCACAGATGTGGACCTGAGAGTACAGTATAACAGGGGTCAGGCAGCCTTACAAGTGGTCCTGGCAAGCAGTGACAGACTGGGAAGCTCCACATGTGAAGCGTCCACTCATCTGATCAGCCCTTTGCTACCTGAGGCGAGCGATGATGAGATGGTGTTGTTTTGTATTCTCCCAAGCGCTCAGTTCAGTGCTCCGTATATAGAACACGCTCAGTAAATACCATTGATTGATTGATGGTGTGACTTGTTTTTAATAGTGTTTGTTAAGAGCTTACTACGTTGTCAAGCAGTGTTCTAAGAGCTGGGTAGCAAGTTAAGTAGATCGGAGACGGTCCCTGCACCACGTAGGTCTTTGAGTCCCAGCAGGAGGGAGAACAGGTATTGAATCCCCATTTTACAGTTGAAGGAACTGAATCCCGGAGAAGTGAAGTGACTTGCCCAGAGTCCTGCAGCTGGCAATTGGCCGGGCCGGGATTAGAACCCAGGTCCTCCGGCTTCCAGGCCCGCACTCTTTCCACTAGGCCACGCAGCTCCACGGGTTGGCATCCGAAGGGCGAAATGTGTGGATTGCGTCGCAGCAGCAGTCCAAGGAAGATGCAGGTTTAGCGGCTCCAGCCCGGAACCCAGTCCGGAGCCCTGCTAAGTCCCCAGTAATCGTGGCCAAACCAGGTTCTTGAAGAAGATAATGACAAAAGTCAGGATTTAGTCAACATTCCAAATCGGAAAGAATAGCAACTGGAAAATACAAAAGCTGGGGTTTCCAAGATGATATTTAAAGCCTTGGAGTTGTACAGCTGCAAATGCCCCAGTTGATGGCCTTATTACCAGATACCTGTCCCCTTGGGCCACACTGGTACATGGCTATGTGAAGGCTTTGGTATTTGTTGGTATTTGTTAAGCGCTTACTATGTGCCGAGCACTGTTCTAAGCGCTGGGGTAGACACAGGGGAATCAGGTTGTCCCACTTGGGGCTCACAATCTTAATCCCCATTTTACAGATGAGGTAACTGAGGCACCGAGAAGTTAAGTGACTTGCCCAAATTCACACAGCTGACAAGTGGCCGATCCGGGATTCGAACCCATGACCTCTGACTCCAAAGCCTGTGCTCTTTCCACTGAGCCACGCTGCTTCACAAAGAGGCTGGAGAAACGTTTAATTTACAATAACCCCAAATGAGCTCACCCTCACTTCCATTTAGGCCCTCAGTCATTCAGTGAATGGTATTTATGGAGTGTTTACTGTGTGCGAAACACTGTACTACGCACTTGGAAGAGTACAGTAGAATAGAGTTGGTAGGCATGTTCCCTGACCACAAGACAGAGAGAAATCCCTGCCCACGTGGAACTTCTTTAGGCTGGGTCTTGGGAGCAGGCGGGCAGGGAAGCACAGCCCAGGAGGCTCCAAATGGAATTTCCTCAACCAGCTATCCCTGAGGAAAACTTGGCCCCACGCTGAAAGGGGATGGGATTTTCCCACTTTTGGCAGAGGAGCCCCTCTCCTCTCGGAATGCACCAATTTTGGGAAATGTGGGCAAAACCAGCCCCCTTGACACCTTGGAGTTTGTCCTTTGTCCCTACGATCTTCTTGCCAGGCTTGTTTTGAAGGGATTTTAAAGCACCCTACTCTGACTCCCCTTCTTTAGACTCTTTATCACTTTTTTTCCCCCTCTTGGAGGCATTGGTTACACTTGAGGCTTGAACTGACAATCAGAAGTGTGTAGGTGTGACTTCTATCTTATGAAATATCATTCTTGTTTCTCTTTCTAATGAAAGTGAATCCGTGTAATGTAAATTGTCTTTCTTTTTAATGCAGTGTTGGAAATGTACAGCAAACTTAAGGAACAGATGAGTGTCAAAAAGTGAGTGACTTTATGCGATTGCCATTTTAATTGAGTTCATCCCCGTTGATTTATTTGTGTTCGGATTGAATGGAGAACAGCTCATTCTTTGCTTTGTGCATGCTGACAAAAGTGAGTGTGAAAATGAGACCGAATTAAAAGCCGAGAATCGCTACACATGGGGCGAGCCTGAAGGATTGGTCAAGTGGATTGAATGAGGTGGGTGTAGAAAGAGAGGAACCACCCAGATGCCATGGGCCAAGAAGGGTCTCAGGAGATGTGTGCGCTTAGGTGCTTTCTGAGTACAGTGTACTTTGTTGTGGCCATCTTTTATGAGAAGCAGACTGGCCTAGTGGGTAGAGCACAGGCCTGGGCGTCAGAAGATCATGGGTTCTATTCCTGGCTGCACCTCGTGTCTGCTGTGTGACCTTGGGCAAGTCACTTAACTTCTTTGTGCTTCTGATCCTTCATCTGTAAAATGGGAATCGAGACTGTGAGCCCCATATGGGACAGGGACTGTGTTCAACACAATTTGCATGTATCCACCCCAGCGCTTAGCGCCTGGCACATAGTAAGCACTTAACAAATACTATTATTCATTTTTTTAAAAACCACTTTGTGATACTGGCAACCTAGGGGGATATCGTGCAATTTTGCTGACAATTCTAGCATATGTAAACCCTGTCCCTAAATGTTTCATCCAATCACCGGCGGTAAGTCAATTCCTCTTTTACTCTCTTCACTCCCCCTCTCCCTGCCAGGTTGTTATCATTATTATGTTTTTATGGTATTTGTTAAGCGCTTTTCTCTGTGCCTTGGCACTGTAGTAAGCGCTGAGGTAGATATAGGCTCATCAGGTTGGACAGCCCCTGGCCACCTGGGGCTCACATTTTTAATCCCCATTTTACAGATGAGGTAATCGAGGCACAGCGAAGTGAAGGGACTTGCCCAGAGTCATCCAGTGGACAAGTGGCAGAGGCGGAATTAGAATCCAGATCCTTCTGACCTCCAGGCCCGTGCTCTATCCACTAGGCCACGCTTCTTCTCTATAATTATTATTTTGAAGCTATTTTTGGTGATGACAATTGCCGAAGCCGAAAGTACAATGTGACTTTTTACCTATTTACCGCTGCCATGGGGACGGGGACAACTGTTGCTGGGGGAATGATGAGGGAGTCCTCTGGACTGTAAGCTTGTTGCGGGCCGGGAAAGTGTCTACCAACTCTGTTGTGTTGTACTCTCCCAAGTGCTTACTCTAGTGCTCTGCATGCAGTAAGCGCTCAATAAATACCACTGAGTATGACCAGATGCTTATATTAATAGCGGGGATGGGGTTTCAAGCCCTGGAAAAGAACAGGGAAGGTAAATTCCCCAAGGGCAAGGATCATTCATACATTCATTCAATTGTATTTATTGAGCGCAGTGAACGTGTCTGCTAATTCTGTTGAATTGTACTCTCCCAAGCGCTTAGTACAGTGCCCTGCACATTGTAAATGCTCAGTAAATACCATTGATTGAATGCTTACTCTGTGATGTCATGGCCTGCTGGGCCTGTAGCATCTATCTGATATTGTGTTGTAATAATAATAATTAATTAATGTTGGTATTTGTTAAGCTCTTACTATGTGCCGAGCACTGTTCTAGGCACTGGGATAGATACAGGGTAATCAGGTTGTCCCACGTGAGGCTCACAGTTACTCCCCGTTTTACAGATGAGGTAACTGAGGCCCAGAGAAGTGAAGTGACTTGCCCACAGTCACACAGCTGACAAGTGGCAGAGGCGGGATTCGAACTCATGACATCTGACTCCCAAGCCCGTGCTCTTTCCACTGAGCCACGCTGCTTCTCTTAATCATTAATTAATTATTAATAATAATTATTAATAATAATGGTGGTGTTTGTTAAGCGCTTACTATGTGCAAAATACTGTTCTAAGCACTGAGGGGATGCAAGGTGATCAGGTTGGCCCACGTGGGGCTCAATGTTTTAATCCCCATCTTACAGATGAGGTAACTAAGGCACAGAGAAATTAAGTTCATTCAATAGTATTTTTCTTTCAATAGTATTTATTGAGCGCTTACTATGTGCAGAACACTGTACTAAGCGCTTGGAATGTACAATTCGGACTTAAGTGACGTGACTTGCCCAAAGTCACTCAGCTGGCAAGCGGTGGAGCCGGGATTAGAACCTATGACCTCTGCGCCCTAAGCCCGGGCTCTTTCCACTGAGCCATGCTGTACTCTTCTAAGTGCTCAGTACAGTAAGCGATCAATAAATATTGTTGCTTGATTGATAAAAGCTGCTGCTATGATTGAAGTTCAAACACAGGAAAGAAAAAGCTGGCGTGTAGGAGTGGGAGTCGGGATGGAGAGATGAGAGGAGAGGGCTGAATTCGAGGGGAACGGGAGATTGGCCAAGAGAACCCCGTAGAAACGAGGGAGGGGAAGAAGCAAAAGGAAGGGGGAACTAGGGGAGATTTACGATGCTCGGTCATTACGTTGGGGCTAATTCGAGAGTGGAATCCAACTAATTGCATGTAAATCTATGGAAAAACGTGTCCCACGATACCACCGTTCGTGATTCGGCCACATTTTCAACGAGTAATACGCCTGTGCTGCAAATCCCGGAATCCCGTGGAGCGTAAATTAGCCTCTGCTTTCCCTCCAACTAATACCCGTTGGACTAGGTCGGTGATAGAGATGGAGCGGGGATAAATTTTTCCTTCTTGTGTTGTATTTCCATTCAGATCAGCACTGTGGCTCTAAAAGAGCCATTTAAACTTAAACAACCAGAAGCGCATTGAAAACATTAGACCGCGCAGAATATATTTTAATTTAAGTAACCTAAAACAGTAAGACCTGTAAATGAGATCCCTACAGAGTTCATTTGGATTGGGGTATTAATGAATCTTTTCCTAATTCATTAGTATTTATTGCTTAATCTTTCACACATTAGTGATTCAGTCTTCTACTTGACAGACCAATAGTTTTGCTTTTCTGTTCCTCCTGGGGCTGTGGATTTATTGAGTTTCTCGAGTGTTTATCTGTTTGTGGTAATTAGCAGAGTTATCTTTCCTTAAGGACTGTTTTGTGGTGAATGTAGGAACCGCAGAACTGGCTCAAAGAGACATCATCTGAACACTCTCCAGTCTTATTTCTTTTTGGAGTAGTGAAAGATGGGAAAGCCATGACTGATTTAGGAGTCATTCGGCTGCAGCGGTACTGTATATTATGTTTAACTCTTCTAGTAATTTTCAGATGGTTCTCTCATTCCCTTTGCAGATATTTGGGGAACTTTTTTAATAAATTAAAACTTGAGTGCAAACTTTTCAGCTAAAAGATTTTACATTGTGATTCCTAATTTCCACTAATCTCTTTGCAATTCTTTATATCTTCAGTGTTCAAACATTTCTCTTTTGCAGTGTTGAGTGTCATGGAAGAGTATTCCAGTCTTTGGTTTAACTGTAATCACTCCAACCCAGCATTGCCTATGTGGGGACAGTTGGACTCAATCAATAAATCAGTTGTATTTAGGGGAAGCAGCATGGCCTAGTGGGTAGAGCAGAGCCCCGGAAAATCAGAAGGACCTGGATTCTAATCCCGGGTCCTCCTCTTGTCTGTTGTGTGACTTTGTGCAAGTCACTTCACTTCCCTGGGCCTCATTTCCTCATCTGTAAAATGGGGATGAAGATTGTGAGCCCCATGTGGGACATGGATTGTGTCCAACCTGATTTGCTAGAATCTACCCTAGTGCTTAGAATAGTGCCTTACACAGAATAAGTGTTTAACAAATACCATACAAATAAAATTGAGCGCTTACTGTGTACAGGGCACTATACTAAGCTCTTCGGAGAGTACGATGCAATGATTTAACGGACACATTGCCTGCCCACAGCGGGCTTACAGTCTAGAGGAATCCAGGCAATTTTGGGAGCATAGACGGCCAAAACCTACCCTCCCCTTCCCCTCTCTCGCTCAGCTCTTTCCCGCTCTCTCCTCTGTCTCCTCCCCCCCTCCCCTCCCCCGCCCTAGAACCCCACTTTACCAGCGCTACCCCTCTTCCCCCTCCCCCTCCTCACCCCCTCACCAAACCCCCTCCTCACCCCCTCCCCCCTTCTCTCTTCCCCACCCACGCCCCATCCCAGTCCTCCTGTCCCACCGCTACCCCTCATCCCCCACTCCCCGTCCAGGGCCCCGCCACCTCCTTCCCATCCAAACCCTCCCCTCCCCCCGCCCTTCCCCCCCTCCCCCCCTTGCACCCACAGCTACTTTCAAGTGTGGCCTCTGGAAGCCCCGCTCTATTACAGGTAAGCTACCTTTCGTCCATGACCTTTTCTTCTCCCGCTCTCTCCTCCTCCTCGCCCTTTCGGAAACGTGGCTCTCTCCCGAAGACGCGGTCTCCGCCGCCGCTCTCTCCAGTGGAGGCCTCTCCTTCTCCCACTCCCCCAGACTAAGCGGCAACGGGGTGAGAGGAGGAAACCGACGCCTCCTCCCTTACCGGTAAGGGAGGAGGCGTCGGTTTCCTCCTCTCACCCCGTTGCCGCTTCCGCACTATCCCTTCTCCCCCCCCCTCTCCTTCCCCTCCTTCGAAGCCCATATCATTCGCCTCTACCACCCCCTCCAGTTACTCGTCGCTGTCATCTACCGCCCTCCCGGTCCCACCTCCGACTTCTTCAATCACCTTGACCCCTTTCTCACCTTCCTTCTCTCCTTCTCTCTGCCCACTCTGATCCTCGGAGACTTGGACATCCATATGGATGTACCCGACGACTCCTCTGCCGCCCGCCCGCTATCCCTCCTCGACTCTGCCGACCTCCTCCTCCACCATACCGCGCCCACTCACCGACTCGGTCACACCCTCGATCTCGTCATCTCCTACCGCCGCACTATCTCCTCCCTCACCGACTCTGAAATCCCTCTCTCTGACCATAACCTTCTCACCTGCCTCATCTCTCATACTCCCTCCCCCTGCAAATCTTCGCTACTGCCCCACAGAGACCTCCGCTCTCTCGATCCCATCCGTCTTTCCAAAAGCATCTCTCCTCACCTTGCCGCCCTGTCCTCACCTCCCACTCTGGACGATCAGGTCTCCGCTCTCAACTCCACCCTCTCTACTCATCTCGACTCTCTCTCCCCCCTTTCCCTCCGCCGCTCTCGCTCCACTAACCCACAGCCCCGGATCACCTCCTCTGTCCGCCTCCTACGCTCCTATGCTCGAGCTGCTGAGCGCTGCTGGCGAAAGTCCAAGCACCGAGCCGACCTCACACACTTCAAATTTATCCTTTCCTGCCTTAACTCTGCCCTCTCCTCCGCCAGGCAAAACTTCTTCTCCTCCCTCATCGACACCCATGCCCATCACCCCCGCCGATTGTTCCGGATCTTTAACTCTCTCTTTAGGCCCCCTGTCCCCCCCCCCCCAATCTCTCACCCCCAATGATCTGGCCACCTATTTCCTCACGAAAATCAACACAGTCAGGTCTGAGCTCCCCAAAGTCACCCCTCCGCCTCTCCCCTCCCCCCCACCAACCCTCTCCCCTACTTTCCCATCCTTCCCTGCAGTATCCTCAGAGGAGATCTCCTCCCTCCTCGCAAGTGCCACCCCCTCCACCTGAGCCTCGGACCCCATTCCCTCTCACCTTATTAAAACCATCGCCCCTGCCCTCCTCCCTTCCTTAACTTCTATTTTTAACCAATCTCCAATGGCCCCTTCCCCGCTGCCTTCAAACATGCCCATGTCTCTCCCATCCTAAAAAAACCCGCTCTTGACCCCACTTCCCCCTCCAGTTATCGGCCTATCTCCCTACTACTCTTCCTTTCCAAAATCCTAGAACGAGTCGTCTACGATCGCTGCTTAGAATTCCTTAACTCCCATTCTCTCCTAGACCCCCTCCAATCTGGCTTCCGTCCCCTCCACTCTACCGAGACTGCTCTCTCTAAGGTCACCGTGACCTCCTTCTTGCCAAATCCAATGGCTCCTACTCCATTCTGATCCTCCTTGACCTCTCTGCTGCCTTTGACACTGTCGACCACCCCCTCCTCCTCCATACCTTATCTCACCTTGGCTTCACGGACTCCGTCCTCTCCCGGTTCTCCTCTTACCTCTCTGGCCGGTCATTCTCGGTCTCTTTCGCTGGTGCCTCCTCCCCCTCCCATCCTTTAACTGTTGGAGTTCCTCAAGGGTCAGTTCTTGGCCCTCTTCTGTTCTCCATTTACACTCACTCCCTCGGTGAACTCATTCGTTCTCACGGCTTGACTACCATCTCTACGCAGATGACACGCAGATCTACATCTCCGCCCCTGTCCTCTCCCCCTCCCTTCAGGCTCGCATCTCCTCCTGCCTCCGGGACGTCTCCACCTGGATGTCGGCCCGCCACCTAAAACTCAACATGAACAAGACTGAGCTCCTCATCTTCCCTCCCAAACCCGGTCCTCTCCCAGACTTCTTTATCACTGTGGATGGCACGACCATCCTTCCCGTCTCTCGGGCCCGCGATCTCGGTGTCATCCTTGACTCGTCTCTCTCGTTCACCCCACACATCCTATCCGTTAC
This sequence comes from Ornithorhynchus anatinus, assembly GCF_004115215.2. Classification (NCBI taxonomy): domain Eukaryota; kingdom Metazoa; phylum Chordata; class Mammalia; order Monotremata; family Ornithorhynchidae; genus Ornithorhynchus; species Ornithorhynchus anatinus. Next base: position 47,676,240 of record NC_041730.1, on the reverse strand, counting down.
CGAGACCTGCCGGTTTCACCTTTACAATATCGCCAAGATCCGCCCTTTCCTCTCCACCCAAACAGCTACCTTACTGCTACGGGCTCTCGTTATATCCCGGCTAGATTACTGTGTCAGCCTTCTCTCTGATCTCCCTTCCTCCTCTTTCACCCCGCTCCAGTCTATTCTTCACTCCGCTGCCCAGCTCATCTTCCTGCAGAAACGATCTGGGCATGTCACTCCCCTTCTTAAACAACTCCAGTGGTTGCCTATCGACCTCCGCTCCAAACAAAAACTCCTCACTCTAGGCTTCGAGGCTCTACGTCACCTTGCCCCTTCCTACCTCTCCTCCCTTCTCTCTTTCTACCGCCCACCCCGCACGCTCCGCTCCTCCGCCGCCCACCTCCTCGCCGTCCCTCGGTCTCGCCCATCCCGCCGTCGACCCCCGGGCCACGTCCTCCCGCGGTCCTGGAACGCCCTCCCTCCTCACCTCCGCCAAACTGATTCTCTTTCCCTCTTCAAAACCCTACTTAAAACTCACCTCCTCCAAGAGGCCTTCCCAGACTGAGCTCCTCTTCTCCCTCTACTCCCTCTACCACCCCTCTTCACCTCTCCGCAGCTAAACCCTCTTTTCCCCCCTTTCCCTCTGCTCCTCCCCCCTCCCTTCCCATCCCCTCAGCACTGTACTCGTCCGCCCAACTGTATATATTTTCATTACCCTATTTATTTTGTTAATGAAATGTACATCGCCTTGATTCTATTTAGTCGCCATTGTTTTTACGAGGTGTTCTTCCCCTTGACTCTATTTATTGCCATTGTTCTTGTCTGTCCGTCTCCCCCGATTAGACCGTAAGCCCGTCAAACGGCAGGGACTGTCTCTATCTGTTGCCGACTTGTTCATCCCAAGCGCTTAGTACAGTGCTCTGCACATAGTAAGCGCTCAATAAATACTATTGAATGAAACCTAGTATTAAGTGAAGGATCTAAAGGGGCAGACCTTTTAGTGGGGAGAAATCCAGATTGGGTTAAAGAGTGACCGGCAGGAAGATACGATTTTGGGCTTTTTCAGCCAAGTGATTAATTTTATTTTAGTATTCATTCTCTTTTCTAATTTGCCTAACCAACTCTTTTGACCTTTGGTTTTTCTGTTTCTTTCCTGAGGTCTCTACTGGTGTAAAGATGCATGAAAAAATTTCCAACATTTCCTCTTTTTATAAAATGATGGGCATTTTCTCCTTAGGGTAAAATGAGGAAGTTTGTATTTTCCTAAGTCTGAGAGTGGCCCTAATAATTCATTTGTTTTGCTTCAGTTACATAACGGACTAAGTCGGCTGAATAGCCAGTGTGAGTTTTTCCTATTCAACTGTGAAAAGCCCCTGCATAGCTTCCTTGAATGAAGCTCTGAATTTGAGAGATGAAGCTAGCAGTTTTGAGTCCAGAGTGGACCATGTGAGTCGAATAAAGCCACTTGAGTGCAAATTTTATCACCTTTCTAAAGGACCCAGCCAATAATTGCGGCTGGAAAAATGAAATTTGAGTTTATTTTAAGTTTGGCATTTTTATCGAACACTGCTAGATTTTTAGGGTCAGTTCTTACACCCGTTAAGTTCTACGATCCTTGGAGGGAAAGTCTTTTGCCGTGATATTTCATCTTTTCAGAATCATCTAGTGTGCACTTTGTATGTATTATTCACATACTATTTAGTGGATAGTTTTATTCTGAAGAAGACTTGTGTGCCTCAGCCGTGCTCCTCTTCCGTTCAGAGTGTGCCCTGTGCCCTGATTTTGGTCCGGTGGAAGGAGTGGGGCTCTGAGGCTGGGGATTTTTTAAAAACTTGTTTTGCGGCCAGGTGGACAGATTCTCCGGATACCGGCTCCCTCCCTCCCTTCCTGGGTCCCCTGGAGCCGGAGCTGTACAGCCAGCCGGGGTCGGGCAAGAGGCCAAGGGACAGCCGGGGTCGGGCAAGAGGCCAAGGGAGGGCCCACCGCTTCCTGGCTTAGGTCCCGGGGCTGTGGTGATCCTGCTGCGGTTACAAGCGGAGAAGAAGTGGGGAAGAAGAAAAAGCGGGAGAAGGCCGCAGCCAGGGCAAGGACTGGCCCAGCACCGAAAACAAGGATGGACTGGAAAGAAAAAATGAAGCAGCCCAAAGAAGGAGCTGATGGAGTCGTGGGAGCAGATTTGGGAGATGCGAAGGGGGCACAGTGGAGCCATTGAAGAAATGGAGAGCTGATTTTGGGTATTGGGGGAGGGCGGAATCGGCAAGGCCAGGAGGATAATAATAATAATAATAATAATAATAATGTTGGTATTTGTTAACCGCTTACTATGTGCCGAGCACTGTTCTAAGCGCTGGGGTAGACATAGGGGAATCAGGTTGTCCCACGTGGGGCTCACAGTCTTAATCCCCATTTTACAGATGAGGGAACTGAGGCACAGAGAAATTAAGTGACTTGCCCACAGTCACACAGCCGACAAGGGGCAGAGCTGGGATTCGAACTCATGAGCCCTGACTCCAAAGCCCGTGCTCTTTCCACTGAGCCACGCTGCTTAGGCAGAGTGGATCGGGAGCTGGAGGGCGGATGGTGCATATGTGTATACATCCATCGCTGATGAAGTACTATGGTGAGAGTGGTTAATGGAGCTACTGTCTGTCATTAAGGAGGCTAGAAAAGCAGCGTGGTGGAATGGATAGACCACGGGCCTGGGAGTCAGAAGGTCATGGGTTCTAATCCTGGCTCTGCCACTTGTCTGCTGTGTGACCTTGGGCTAGTCACTTCACTTCTCTGGGCCTCAGTTACCTCAACTGTTAAATGGGGATTGAGATTGCGAGCCCCATATGGAACAGGGACTGTGTCCACCCTGATTTGTTTGTATCCACCCCAGTGCTTAGAACAGTGCCTGGCACATAGTAAGTGCTCAATAAATACCAATGATTGATTGATTTGCATTATAACTCAATATGTACACATATATACACACACATATATATCTAAACATATATATATATATGCACACACACATATATATTTTAATTGCAGGAATGTACAATATATACCTCCAGTGAATATATATATATTTTTTAATTGCAGGAATATACAATATATACCTGCAGTGAATATATATATATATAGATAGATATAGATAGATACATACACAATATATATGCCTGAAATGGGCATATTTTAGTATTCTCTTCCAGCTACAACTATACCTATCTTAATTTATCTGTTTCCTTGATTATCTATCTCCCATTTCCCTATCTTATCCAGCCTATGGACTGGAACTCTTTAAGCTCTGCCAAAGTTGCCCATCCTTCCCATTCCCCTCTTGGCCCAGGCTCTTGCTTTCACTCTCTCCTTCCCTTTTCGCCTTCCCTCCTCCCCTCCTCACTCCCCTTCTGGCCTTGCCCAGTATCACCACTACAACTTCCACTGGCTGTGGAAACCTGGTCTGAGCCCTGAATCTGACCCTTGTCCTCCATTTGACTTGGAGCCCTTTCCCCTGCAGGCCCTGACCACTGTCTTGGCTGCTAGCCCAGTGTCCAAAAAAACCCTGCACTTGTCTTAGAAAACATCTTGGGGAGGAAATGATGGCTCTTTACTGACTTTGGAGGGGTGTTTTTTCACGGTATTTTCATTCATTCACTCAATTGTATTTATTATGTGCTTTCTGTGTGCAGAGCACTGTACTGAGCACTTGGGAAAGTACAGTACAACAATAAATAGTGACAATTCTTGCCCCCATTGAGCTCACAGTCCAGATGGGGGAAGACAGACATCAATACAAATAAATAAAATTTCAGATATATACATTAAGTGCTGTGGGGCTGGAGGGGTTGGGAGAGCAAAGGGAGTAAGCTGGGGTGATGCAGAAGGGAGTGGGAGATGAGAAAAAGTGGGGCCTAGTCTGGGAAAGCCTATAGTAAGTCTTGGAACGGGGGGAGAGTAATTATCAGTCAGATTTGAGGAGAAAGAGCGCTCCAGGCCAAAGGCAGGATGTGGGCTAGGGGTCGGCAACGAGACAGGCAAGATTGAAGCATAGCGAGATGGTTAGCACCAGAGGAGTGAAGTTATCGAGCTGGATTGTAGAAGGAGATAAGCGAGGTGAGGTAGGAGAGGGCAAGGTGATGGAGTGCTTTAAAGCCAACGGTGAAGAGTTTTTGTTTGATACGGAGTTGGATGGGCAACCACTGGAGATTTTTGGGATTGGGGGGCGGTGACATGTCCTGAGTGCTTTTGTAAAATAATGATCCGGGCAGTGGAGTGAAGTATGGACTGGAGTGGAGAGAGACAGGAGGTTGAAGGGGGGTGAGCAAGGAGACTGATGTAGTAATCTAGTCGAGATAGGATGAGGGATTGTATTAATGTGATAGCAGTATGGATGGAGAGGAAAGGGCACATGTTAGCGATGTTGTGAAGATGGGACTGACAGGATTTGGTGATGGATTGAATATGTATGTTGAATGAGCGAGAGGAGTCAAGGAAAACCCCCTTGTGAGATGGGACGGATGGTGGTGCCGTCTACAGTGATGGGCAAGTGTTTACTATGTGCCAGACACTGTACTAAGCGTTGGTGTAAATACAAGCTAATCAGATTAGACACAGTCCCTGTCCCACAAGGGGCTCACAGTCTTAATCCCCATTTTAAAGATGAGGTGACGGAGGCCCAGAGAAGTTAAGTGACCTGCCCGAGGTCTCTCAGCAGACAAATGGTAGAGCTGGGATTGGAACCCAGGTCCTTCCGGCTAGAGGCCCAGGCTCTAGCCATTAGACCACACGGCTTCTCAACGTTGGTCTGTGGAATTGGTCAGTGCAGTGGTCAGTGCAGGAGCCACTGGATGAGTGACCTGTTTGTGCACACAGGCTCTCTCTCGCTCACCTGCTTGTCTTCCGCCGGATAGACAGTGGGAATTCCCAGCACATTCCAAACTCTTTCAGCCAGGGCCAGTTTCCTCTGTTTCCCCATTGGAGGGGGCTGTAGGCATATTGCTTTGCCCTGAGTTTCTTGGCTGCAGCCTTATTCGTCGGAGCAAGAGAAACTGCATTCAGAGCCCCTGGGATAATGTGCCTGGGTTTTGTGATCGGTCGTCCACCAAGTTGCGTCTTTCATGCCCCATTTGAAGTCCAAAAGACGGGGGGAATTCTTACTTGTTGAGTGAGGTGTGGAAACGTAGATTTCCCAAGAGAGCCCGGCTCGGAGGAAAGGTCATGGGTTTGAATGTTTGAAGGTCTGGATTTCAGGCCCAACTCCATCATGGAGTCTCTGGTATTTAGGCCTCAGACTTCAACTGGCAAGGATGACATTCTGACAAATCACTCATTCGTATTTATTTATCAACCAGTGGTATTTATTGAATGCTTGCTGTATGCAGAACACTCTGCTAAGCTTGGGAAGCTTGCTAAGCTGCTAAGTGTAACAGAGGGGCAAAAGAGAGTGAAGAGGGTGTTGGGAGAAAACATTTGTCGCAGAACATTCAGCAAGGAAGGGATTTTTAAGAAGACCGAGGTTACATAGCCTGTGCATGACAAATCCTAAACATAGCCCGAAAATGATGGTATTTGTTAGGTCTTACTATGTGTCAGCACCGTTCTAAGCGCTGGGGTAGATACAAGGTAATCAGGTTGGACATAGTCCCTGTCTCATATGGGGGTCACAGTATTAATCCCCATTTTCCAGATGAGGGAACTGAGGCCCAGAGAAGTGATTTGCCCAAGGCCACACAGCAGACAAGTGGCAGATCCGGGATTAGAACCCACGACCTTCTGAGTCCCAGGCCCGTGCTCTATCCACTAGGCTACGCCACTTCTAGGCTAGTCTCCATCTCAGATCACGGATCGACCTCAGAACCCGGAGTTGAATCCTTCCACCGGATACTGTTTTGTGGAGAGAAACACCGTCTACCGACGCAAGGATAGACAAGGGGGTAGGAAAATAATAATAATAATAATGTTGGTATTTATTAAGTGCCTACTATGTGCAGAGCACTGTTCTAAGCACTGAGGTAGATACAGGGTAATCAGGTTGTCCCACGTGAGGTTCACAGTTAATCCCCATTTTACAAATGAGGTAACTGAGACACAGAGCACTTTCTGAGTTTTGGGGAGAGGGAGAAGGTGAGGCCCCCTCAGGAAAGAGCCGTCCGGGAGACCGTGTCGTCTCGGGAGAGCCAGGTTTCAGTAATAGAGAGGTGAAGCAGTTTGGCAACAACAACAAGCAAGAGTCACCAAGGGAAGAGGACAGACTCCAGACAGAATCTGGGAGATAGAGTCCTTAAATTTCCCACTACTTCAGGTAAGCAGTCCTTAATTACAAACCAAAGAAATCTCTCCAGGCTTCTAGCTGCCTTTTTTTTAATGGTATTTTGTTAAGTGCGCATTTGTGCCAGGCATTATACAAAGCCCTGGGGTAGATATAACTTAATCAAATTGGACACAGTCCGTGTCCCACATGGGGCTCACAGTTTTAATCCCCTTTTTTTACAGATGAGGGAACTGAGGCCCAGAGAGGTTAAGTGACTTGCCCAAGATCCTACTATAGACAAGTGGTGGAGCTGGAATTAGAACCCAGGTCCTTCTGACTCCCAAGCCTGTGCTCTATCCCCTAGGCCATGCTGCTTGCCAACTAAATATTGCACAGTGATGGCAAGAAGTGAGAATAATAATGTTGGTATTTGTTAAGCACTTACTATGTGCAGAGCACTGTTCTAAGCGCTGGGGGAGATACAGGGTAATCAGGTTGTCCCACGTGAGCCTCACAGTTAATCCCCATTTTACAGATGAGGTAACTGAAGCACAGAGAAGTGAAGTGACTTGCCCACGGTCACACAACTGACAAGCGGCAGAGCCGGGATTCGAACCCATGACCTCTGACTCCCAAGCCCGGGCTCTTTCTACTGTATAGATCTTGGAGTCAGAAGATCACAGGTTCTAATCCTGGCTCTGCCACTTGTTTGCTGTGTGGCCTTGGGCAAGTCACTTCTCTGCCCTCTGCCTCAGTTACCTCATATATAAAATGGGGATTAAGATTATGAACCCTGTGCGGGACAGGAACTGTGTCCAACCCCATTTGCTTATATACACCTCAGCGCTTAGTACAGTGCCCGGCACATAGTAACTGCTTAACAAATACCATAGTTATTATTAGTAGTAGTATTATTAATGATTATTTATTAGTAATAATAGTAATGAGATGTCCTATATTAAAGAGGCTCCAAGCCACACCTGGTTGAGCCCCTGCCCACCCTCCACTGTGCAGGAAATGGGACTTCAGGGCGCGCCTTTCTGTTGTTCAGTGTAGAAAGGAATGGGCAAACACTGGAAGTTTTTGAGAAGTGAGGAGATGTACACAGAACAGTGTTGTAGAAACATGCTCTTGAAAGCAGTGTGAAGTATGGACTGGAGCGGGGAGAGACAGGAGATCTGCCAGGTGGCTGATGTCATAATTGGGTTATGATATGATATGAAAATGGTCCAGGCATCAACATGGTGATAGTTTGGGTGGAAAGGAAAGGCCGGATTCTGGAGATGTGGAGGAAAAACCGACACTCTGATGATCAATAGAACATCGTGGCTTAGTGGATAGAGCTCAGGCCTGGGAGTCAGAAGGTCATGGGGACTGATCCCAGCTCCGTCACATGTCTGCTGCGTGACCTCGGGCAAGTCGCTTTGCTTCTCTGGGCCTCAGTTACCTCATCTCTAAAATGGGGATTCAGAGGGTTAGCCCTTTGTGGGACGGGGACTGTTTCCAATTTATCTCGAATCTACCCCAGCCCTTAGAGCAGTGCTTGACACACAGTAAGCACTTAACAAGTACCATAATAATTACTATTATAAACATGGGGATTGAAAAAAAGAGTCAAGGATAGCACCGTAATAATGATATCATGAGAAGAAAGCCCAAGCAACTATTAGCAATAATGACGTTTATTAACTACCTGCTGAGTGGACTGTGCTGAGTGCTGGGAGAAATACAAGTTGGACAGATTCAGTCCCTGGCACCCCGAGGACTACCCACCTGATTGGATTGGGGGAGAAAGGTGCCAGGGAGAGCAGAATGCCTTCTGATTTGTATGTCCTGTGGAGGGAGAGTCTACTGTTAGCAGAGTAAAACAAAACTGAGGTCCTATCCGTTTTTGCTATTGATGGGGAAAAGCTATTTTCATCCTATTCTCTCTCTCTCTCTCTCAACTATCCTTACAGGTATTACTCGGCTCTAAAAACTATGGAACAGTTAGAAAACACGTATTTCCCCCGGGTGAGCCAGTACCGCTTTTGTCAGATAATGATAGAAAATCTTCCCAAACTGCGTGAGGAAATAAAAGATATTTCCATGTCCGACCTCAAGGACTTCTTAGAGAGTATTCGAAAGCATTCCGACAAAATAGGCGAAACGGCAATGAAACAGGTGAGACGCAAATTAACTCTGTTTGTAATTGTCTCCATTTGTATTCATTGTGGGATTCTGGGTTTTCTGGGTAAACATGTCATCGTGAGGTCAATTCTGCTAGAACACGTGTCTTCATTACACAGTTTGGGTAATAGCAGAAGCAGCATGGCCTAGTGGATGGAGCATGGGCCTGGGAGTCAGAAGGTCATGGGTTCTGATTCCGACTCCGCCTCTTGTCTGCTGTATGACCTTGGGCAAGTCATTTCACTTCTCTGTGCCTCAGTTACCTCTCTTGTAAAATGGGGATTAAGCCTGTGAGCTCGGTGTGGGACAGGGGCTTTCCCAGTTTGCTTGTACAGTTTGCTTGTATTCCCTCTCAGAGCTTAGTACATAGTAAGCACTTAACAAATCCCACTGTTATCATTATTATTGTTATTATTGTTATTATCATTAATAGCATGATAGAAGTTGGAGGGAATATCCTTCCCACAACATGTCTTCTGGGTATAACCCGATCCACCAGTTGGCCCAAGTGAATTTGGAAGATGTGGTTTTTGGGCCCTGCTCTTGGTCAAGGAGGGATCCTGTTAGACTTCATTTCATCATCATCATCATCATCATCGTCATTGGTATTTATTGAACACTTACTGTATGCAGAGCACCATACTAAGCACTTGGGAGAGTACAGTACAACAGAGTGTATAGGCTTGTCCCCTACCACGGTGAGCTAAGACTACCCTTCCCAGCTTTTGCCTCAGCTGTATTGTTTTGTATTGTTTTGTTTCATACAGCATTTTTCATTCCTTCGTTGTTTAGCAACTTTACCACTTTTAATACAGCAAAAAAAAAAATGATGGGCAAGGAGGAAAACATTCAGCCGGTGTGGGACATAATAACAGAGGAGTTTTATTGAGCGATATCAGTCTTGGGGGATCTTTAAATCATATATCTCGTACTCTATTAATTCCCTTTGAATCAGGGATAACTGTGATATAATAATAATTGATTATTCATGGATCATTTATTATATCACCATTTTGCCTATAATGCAAGGTCTTCAAGATCACATCTGCTGCTTTGTAACTGAAAATATTGTATTGGAGAAAAATGATATTTTGCTTTTTTCTCTAGACTTATTATAACTCATATTTATATTTATGACTTTTATATATTTTTATAAAGTATTTTTATATACTTTTTATAAAGTCATATTTATGACTTTTCTTTTCAGTTTATTTCTTTTCTCTCCTGGTTTTCTTTTGCCAGTCCTTTCTGTGAGCATATTCTCTCACTCCATTTCTTTCCTTGCCTGACTCTGAAAAACCACATCCTCTGAAATCCAGCCAGCAAATGACAAGAGGTTGGTGGAGGTTGGTAAGAGTGGAGAAGAAGGGCTGATACTAGGTAATATTGTAGAGAAAAGAAAAAAAGCCTAGCAGGATTTAAAGGCAGTGTAAATGTGGGTGAAAGACAGAAGACCAAGATTATGCGATCTGGGGACCCGGTAAATGATGGAGCTATAGACTTGGGATGGGAAAGGCAGGAGGATATGTGGGTTTAGGAGGGAAGATGGGTTCTGTTTGTCATTCAGCTGCAATTATTGAGCACTTACTGAGTGCAGAGCACTGTACTAAGCGCTTGGGAAAGTACAACACAACAATAAACATTGATATTCCCTGCCCACAATGAGTTCTTCACGTGTGGAGTTTATGGTGCACTCATTCTTTGTCAAAATAATAATAATAATGTTGGTATTTGTTAAGTGCTTACTAAGTGCCAAGCACTGTTCTAAGCACTGGGGTAGATACAAGGTAATCAGGTTGTCCCATGTAGGGCTCACAGTCTTCATCCCCATTTTACAGATGAGGTAACAGAGGCACAGAGAAGTGAAGTGACTTGCCCAAGGTCACACAGCTGACGAGCAGCGGAGCGGGATTGGAACCCATGACCTCTGACTCCCAAGCCCGGGCTCTTTCCACTAAGCCACGAGTGACTGAAATGAAGGGCAGCAGATTGGATTGAGAGGGTGAAAGAGGTGCGGGGAGGAGATTGTGGAGGAAAATCAGGAGAAAATGGGGTGGGGTTTGGCTGCCCTCTGATTTTGGTTTTCAGGAGTGTAAAGAAGTCCACATCTGCTCATGAAGCTCCTCACAGTGTCTGAGAACTGTCATAGCCCCAAACCTCCCCTACCACTAAAAGTTCATTTACTTGCCCTGGTTTTTAATTCTATGAAGCAGAGATTTTCCCTACCAATCGTGGGTTTGAGCTGGCACACCTAATATTCTGAGTACCATTTAGCTCTCACCTTATACAGTTATGAAGAAGCGTAGCTTTCTGTGACCTTTTATGTCCACCATCACTCCCACCCCAGCATAATAATAATAATTAGTAATTATGGTATTTGTTAAGCATTAATATGTTCCGGGCACTGTTCTAAGCACTGGGGTAGAGAGAAGCTATTCAGATTGGACATAATCCCTGTTTTACAGGGAGGCTCACAGTCTTAAACCCCATTTTACAGATGAGGAAACTGAGTCACAGAGAAGTGAAATGACTTGCCCAAGGTCCCATAGCAGACAAGCAGTGGAGCTGGGATTAGAACCCATGACCTTTGGACTCCCAGACCTGTGCTCTATCCACTAGGCCACGGTGCTCCTCCGTTGCTTCGCAACGTTAAGAACAAGTTTCCCAGAGCTCTGCGTTCTTCTCCGGCTTCCTTTCCCCGAACCGTGGCGTCGCCAGGAGACATGGTTGAACCATCTGAGAAGAGGGTGAGGGAAGTCGTGTCTTTGGAGAGAAATTGGGGTCCGTGGATTGTCTGATGAACGAGAGGGAAGCATATTGGTGTAGATAGGATCACTGGGAGAAACATTCGGGAGCAGCGTGGCCTACTGTTCTATCCAGCTTGCCTCACCAACGCCGAACTTAAATCTCCGAAGATTCCCCCAGATTGGTAAGAAGTGGGAATCTGATAAAATACAGAAGAGGCCTGGGAGTCAGAAGGACCTGGGTTTTTAACCCCGTTCCTCCATTTGTCTGCTGTGTGACCCTGGACAAATCGCTTCACTTCTCTGTGCCTCAGTTACCTCATCTGTAAAATGGAAATTAAGGGTGTGAGTCGCATGTAGAACATGGACTGTGTCACCTTTGTGTTTATCTCAGCATTTAATACAGTGCCTGGCACATAGCGCATAACAAATACCATTTAAAAACCCCCAAACCATTAAAAATAAGGGGAGATCCTACATGACACAGGCCATGGACTCTTTAATCCCATCTTTCCATAAACCTTCCTGGGTGGTCAGATTTTTTTTTTGTGGTATTTGTTAAACTCTTTACTATGCGCCAGGCCCTATACTAACCGCTGGGGTAAATACAAGCTAGTCAGGTTGTACACAGCCCCTGTCCCAAGTGGGGCTCACCGATGAGGTCACTGAGGCACAGAGAAATGAAGTGACTTGCCCAAGGTCACACAGACAAGTGGTGGAGCTGGGGTTAGAACCCAGGTCCTCTGACTCCAAGGCCCGTGCTCTATCCCCTAGTCTATGCTGCTTCCCAACAGCTGGATTTGTGTGGGAATAAGGACGCAGTTTTGATCTCACCCTTCACCCCTGTAGGTTGTTGGTTTTTTTGATATTTGTGAAGCGCTTACTGTGTACCAGGCACTGGACGAAGCACTGGGATAAATACAAGCTCATCAGGTTAGACGCAGTCCTTGTTCCACATGAGGTTCACAGCCTTAATCCCCATTTTACAGATGAGGAAACTGAGGCACAGAGAAGGGAAGTGACTTGCCCGGGGTCACACAGACAAGTGGCAGAGCTGGGACTGGAACATAGGTCCATAGGTCCTTCTGACTGGCCATGCTCTATCCACTAGACCACACTGCTTCATACCAATCTGGGGGATCTTTAGGGATTGAACTGTAGCTCTTGGTCAGAGCAGCCAAATGCCAAGGAAAATTGCTCTTTCACATTGGAGCTGAACTGAAAATGTTGACTTGAAACTCCACTGAATATTTTGGTTGAATCCCAAATTTATGGGAACAGCTTAAATAACCTGCTTTGGATCTTTATCTTTTTCTGAACTAGGCCCAGCAGCAGAAAATCTTTAATGGTATTCTTCAGACCCAAACCAATATAACCTGTGGGAGAAGTTTATATGCAAAGAATAGAATTCTTGACGAGGGAAAAGAGGTCCCATCAAAGCAAACTCTTGAGGAAGAGGATGACAACGAAGAGGAGGTGAGTAATTTTCTTTCCCAAATCATTCATAGTTAAGTAAGGAGTCTTCCCCCTTCTAGAGGGCGCTAGGGTGTTGGATGCCCCCTGACCAGAAAGGGAAACGGGGCTGTCCTTAAAGATGTTGGCAGAAGATTTCAGGAACCCTTTCCCCCATTGGAATCCGTGGGGGGCAAGATTCCCTATTCCCTTGCCATTTTTTGAGTGTGGGTGTGTGTGTTGGGGGGACCCTAGAGACTGAGTGGTGCCAGTGGACTGTAAGCACGTTGTGGGCGGGGACTGTGACTGTTCAATGCTGTATTGTTCTCTCTCAAGCGCTTAGTACAGTGTTCAGCATACAGTAAGTCTCGAATGAGGAATTGACAAGGGTTCTGGAAGTCGGCAGTGTAAGGACTGGAAGTCAATTAGTTTATCGAGCGCTTACTCTGTGCAGAGCTCTGTACTAAGCACGGGAGAGTACAGTGCAACAAAACTAGCAGACTTGTTCCCGGCCCGTAACGAACTTGCAGTCTAGAGGGACTGTAATCAGGTATCGCAGGTAATTTTTTTTTTGACCTCCACGTCCCCAGCCTGCAAAACCGTCTGGTACTCGCCTAGCTCTGGAGAACAGACAGTGTGTCCTTATTCCCACACAAATCCAGCTGTTGGGAAGCAGCATATTCCTCCCTGAATGGGAATGACCCTTACATTGACTTCTCTGTCTCTGACCATTCCCACTTGGAAGAGTTTCGACAGGAATAGGAGCAGGTAGAGGAGATGATAGCTGGAGGGTGCAGAAGGATCTGGGAAGGAGTTTTTTTAAAAAATAGAGGTGAGATGTTAGCATGCTTGAAGGCAATTGATCAATCAGTATTTATGGAGAGTTTGCAGTGTGCAGAGCACTGTACTAAAGCGCTTGGGAGAGGACAGTACAGCAGAGTTGGGAGTCGCGTTCCCTGTTCACAGTGAGCTTACGGACTAGAGGAAGAAGCGCTGAGAGAGAGGGAGTGAACGGAAGTGACAGTCAGGGAGGGAGGTAGATTGACTTCACAAGTGACTTGAGAAGGTGAGGGGTGTAGATTTTTGAAAGGAGGGTCAAGATTTCCTTTGGAGGCACAGTTGGGAAGGATGCGAGAGTGAATGTGGGGGAGGAAGGGAATTGAGGAAGTTTGGGGGAGATATTGAGGAACTTTTGTCTTCACATCGGCATGGTCATGGGGGCAAGATCTGGGAGAGGATGGTGACACCAGGAGCTTCAGGTGGGAGTTTAAGTTCTGGACTAACGGGGTGGGCAGTGGGCATGGGAGTCGGTCAGTTGTATTTCTTGAGCACTTACTGCGTGCAGAGGACTGTACTAAGCGCTTGGGAGAGTACAACAGAGTGGGTAGATATGTTCTCTGACCACAGTGAGCTTACAGTCTAGAGGGGGAGACATGTATTAATATAAATAAATTATGGATGTGTGCCTAAGTACTTCAGGGCTGAGGGGATGGTAGATAAAGGGAGAAAATCCAAGTACAAGAGAAGTGCAGAAGGGAGTGGGAGAAAAGGAAATGAGGGCTTAATCAGGGAAGGCCTCTGGGAGGAGAAGGGCTTTCAGTAAAGCTCTGAAGATGTAGAGAGTGATTGTCGGATATGAAAAGGGAGGGCATTCCAGGCCAGAGGCAGAATGTGGGCGAGGGCTCGGCGGCAAAACAGACGAGATCGAGGTACAATGAGTAGGTTGGCATCGGAGGGGTGAAGAGTGTGGGCTGGGTTGTAGTAGAAAAGTAGCGAGGTGGGTAGGAGGGACAAGGTCGCCATTGACAATCACTTAAGAAGGTGAAGTAATGTGGTTTGGGGAAGAGAGAGTAACGTAATTAGCAAGGATGTATTTGAAGTGGCCAAAGTCAACCTGCTACACAATCAATAGCAGGGCAGACAGAGGGTGAGGGTGTGTAATTCAGTGGGCAAATTTAGTGGAGGGATGTCGATTTGCACTTCAGTAATTGCGCCTAGTACATTCATTCATTAATTCAAAAGTATTTGCTGAGCGCTTACCGTGTGCAAAGCACTGTACTAAGTGCTTGGGAGTGTACAATACCACAGCAGACAAATTCCCCGCCCACAGTGAAATCATAGTCTAGAGGGGGAGGCAGACATTAATCTATATATATATAAACAAATGGTACATAGTAAGCGTTTAAAAAAGACCACGGTTATTTCCCGCTATAATTGAAAAAAACATTGTGTCACTCTGTACAAAACTAAACTGCCTTCCCTGCATGCAGTAAATGAGGCAGACTCCTTGCCTTGGTTAGTGGGGCAATTGGACAAATAATGAAAAGCTGCAGAAATTGAAGGTGTGTTTGGGTTTAAGCAAAAGGGTGAGGTCTTTAACTGGTTACACTCTAAATACTTGATGATGTTGGAATTAGACATCTCTAGACACACACCCAACCTTACCCCAGTCCTCCTAAAAATATGAAAGACGACTTCTGGCAATGTAAGTAGTTTACCTTTAATATCTGCCTCCCCCTCTAGACCATAAACTACGTGTGGATAGGGATGGTGTTCACCAACTCAATTGTATTATTCTCTCGCAAGCGCTTAGTAACGTGGTCTTGGCACAGAAAGCACTCAATCAATACCCGTTGATCGGCTGAATGATTCCCAGAATGATATTGTAAAATTAATTTGTCTCTTTCAGGTGCTAACAGCTCAAGATCTTGTTGACTTTTCCCCCGTATACAGATGTTTGCACATTTATTCCGTATTGGTAAGTGTTCTGAGTGCTTTTAAAATGATGCTTTAATATTTTCTCACTCCCGTAAAATATAAATGGGAGGCTCACCAGGTGCGAATCTGCTTCGCCGCTGCCTTAAATGTTTCTGATGTCTCTTACAAGCTCACGGCATAAGCAGGAAGGTCATTGAGTCGGGGAATACAGTGAGATTTTCCTGGGTTCCACCAGGCTGCCACTTGGCAGCACTTTCCTTCCTGGTCCCCCTCAAGGGGCAGCAGGGACTCTTGGAAAAGCAGCAAGCTAACTGTCTGGCCTTTACAGGAGAGCTCATAGGAAGAGGCTGGTACTGAGGGCCAGGAAGAAGCCTAGGCTGGATCCCTATTCCTCTGTGTGGCTTGGGCACCTGGAAGCAATGCCAGGGGATTGCCCAGAATCTGACCTCTCCCCCCAATTCCCTCGCCACAGCGGAGAGGGCTAAATGGTTGTGGGGCATGTCTCTCAGTCCACAGGGCTTCCGTGACCCGGCTCTAGGT
This sequence comes from Ornithorhynchus anatinus, assembly GCF_004115215.2. Classification (NCBI taxonomy): domain Eukaryota; kingdom Metazoa; phylum Chordata; class Mammalia; order Monotremata; family Ornithorhynchidae; genus Ornithorhynchus; species Ornithorhynchus anatinus. Next base: position 47,660,397 of record NC_041730.1, on the reverse strand, counting down.
TGACCTTTGTAGTGTACAGGGCTTTGGGAACTGTCGTGTGCCTTTGTGGTCCCCACGGGGCTGTTTCTAGGGTCCCCAGAACTCCCTCATCCATAGCTCACTCACTCCTGCTCCTGCCCGAAAGCTCAGATTTATCCAAATCTGATAAACATTGATAAGCATAATCTTGAGAAGCAGCATGGCTCAGTGGAAAGAGCCCGGACCTGGGAGTCAGAGGTCGTGGGTTCTAATCTCAGCTCTGCCATTTATCAGCTGTGTGACTGTGGGCAAATCACTTAACTTCTCTGTGCCTCAGTTACCTCATCTGTTAAAATGGGGATTAAGACTGTGAGCCCCACGTGGGACAACCTAATTACCCCTTATCTACCCAGTGCTTAGAACAGTGCTTGCACAAATACCAAAATTATTATTATTATGAAAACAGCAGTAGTGTGGCCAAGGGGATAGAGCATGGGGCCAGGAATCAGAAGGACCTGGGTTCTAATCCTATCTCCGCCATGTGTCTGCTGGTTGACTGTGGACAAGTCGCTTCACTTCTCTGGGCCTCAGTTACTTCATCGGTAAAATGGGGATTAAGATTGTGAGTCCTAGGTGGGACAGGAACTGTGTCCACCCTGGTTAGCTTATGTCTACCCCAGTGCTTGGTAAAGTGCTACCAAGCACATAGTAAGCGCTTAACAAATGCCCTAAAACCCACCAGGCAGATTTTCTGGCTGTGGTAGCTGATAATTGAGCGTAGAGCTGGATGTCGAATGTCTGGGACTGCAGACGTGTTGTATAAGGGTGACCGAATCATGCTGGAAATGTGGCATCGGGAATCCCAGGCTGTGTGAAGTCACACATCCGTCAAGTGGTGCACCTAGGATTAGAACCTAGTCCACTGACTTCCTGGCCCATGCTCTTTCCCCTAGGCCACACTGCTCCCCACTTATATTTCCTGAGCTCAAAGAGAGTAGAGTCTAGTTGCCTGAGAGCCCTGCCCTCAGGGAGCTCCAAATCTCATCTAGAAATACTATAATAATCATCGACCTCTCATTGTTTTCAACAGCATGCCTATGCTTTGAATATCATTTTGTGATTCATGGCCTTTTGCCTTTTCGAGCTTAAAACTTCAGTCTGGGTTTCAGAAGCCTGGATCAGTTTGTGGTATTTATTAAACACTTTGTGTTGAACACTATTCTTTAAGCTCTGGAAAACATACAAAATAAGAACACGGGCTTGGGAGTCAGAAGACGTGGGTTCTAATCCCTTCAGGCTTGTATCTCCTCCTGCCTCCAGGACGTCTCTACCTGAATGTCTGCCCGCCACCTAAAACTCAACATGACCAAAACTGAGCTCCTCTTCTTCCCTCCCAAACCCGGTCCTCTCCCTGACTTCCCTATCACCGTGGATGGTACGACCATCCTTCCCGTCTCTAAGGCCCACAACCTCGGTGTCATCTTTGACTCGTCTCTCTCGTTCACCCCACACATCCGATCCGTTACCAAAACCTGCCGGTCTCACCTTTATAATATCGCCAATATCCGCCCTTTCCTCTCCACCCAAACGGCTACCTTACTGCTACGGGCTCTTGTAATATCCCAACTAGATTACTGTGTCAGCCTGCTCTCTGACCTCCATTCCTCCTCTCTCTCCCCGCTCCAGTCTATTCTTCACTCCTCTGCCCGGCTCATCTTCCTGTAGAAATGCTCTGGGCATGTCACTCCCCTTCTTAAAAACCTCCAGTGGTTGCCTATCAATCTCTGCAAGAAACAAAAGCTTCTCACTTCAGGGCTCTCCATCACCTTGCCCTTTCCTACCTCTCCTCCCTTCTCTCTTTCTACTGCCACCCTGCACCCTCTGTTCCTCTGCCTCCCACCTCCTCACCGTCCCTCGGTCTCGCCTATCCCGCCATCGCCCCCCAGGCCACGTCCTCCCGCGATCCTGGAATGCCCTCCCTCCTCACCTCCGCCAAACTAATTCTCTTCTCCTCTTCAAAACCCTACTTAGAGATCACCTCCTCCAAGAGGCCTTCCCAGACTGAGCTCCCCTTTTCCCTCTGCTCCCTCTAGCCCCCTTCACCTCTCCGCAGCTAAACCCTCTTCTCCCCCCTTTCCCTCTGCTCCTCCCCCTCTCCCTTCCCATCCCCTCAGCACTGTACTCCTCCGCTCAACTGTATATATCTTCATTACCCTGTTTATTTTGTTAATGAGATGTACATCACCCTGATTCTATTTATTTGCTATTGCTTTAATGAGATGTTCTTTCCCTTGATTCTATTTATTGCCATTGTTCTTGTCTGTCGGTCTCCCCCGATTAAACTGTAAGCCCGTCAAAGGGCAGGGACTGTCTCTATCTGTTGCCGATTTGTACATTCCAAGTGCTTAGTACAGTGCTCTGCACATAGTAAGCGCTCAATAAATACTATTGAATGAATCCCAGCTTCGCCAACTTGGGCAAGGCACTTAACTTTTCTGTGCCTCAAGTTACCTCATCTGTAAAATGGGGATTAAGACTGTGAGCCCCACGTGGGACAACCTGATTACCTTGTAACTACCCCAGGGCTTAGAACAGTGCTTGACACATAGTAAGCGCTTAACCAATATCATAATAATAATTATCATTATTATAAACAGGTCAGACACAGTCCCTGTTCCACACAGGGTTCACGATCTAAGTAGGAAAGAGAACAGGAGGCAGGAAAACAGGTATTAAATCCATATTTCAGGTGAGTGTCCTAGGGGAGTACCAGAAGTATTAAAACAGCCCTGCCAATCAGTCAGTCAGTCAGTCAAATTTATTAAGCATCTACTATGTACAGAGTATTGTACAAAGCCCTTGGGAGAATAGATAAGACACCTCCTTTTCAAAGAGCTTACACTATAGCAGGGGCAGCTAGGTGCGAAAACAATTTTCCGGCAGGTGGAACAAGGAAAGTAGATATGAAGGTGAGTAAATACTTAAGAATAGGGCCTGTACCCAAAGTGCTATACCTGGTTGAGAACATGAGTGTGATGGGGTAAAAGTGCTGAGGTGGAAGCCTGAGGGATAAAACTTGGGGAGTTGAGAGATTAATTCAGGAAAGCTTCTTTGAGGAGATATGATTTCAGAAGAGCTTTGAAGAGGGAATGATTGTGGTATTTGATAAGCACTTCCTATGTGCCAAACACTGATTCTGAGCCCTGGATAATCAGGTCCCACGTGGGGCTCACAAAGTAGGAGGGAGAACAGGTATTGAATCCCGTTTTGCAGATGAGGGAACTGAGGCCCAGATAAGTGAAGTGACCTGCCCAAGAACAGGTAAGTGGCAGAGCTGGGATTAGAACCCAGGTTCTCTGACTCCCAGGCCTATGCTCTTTCCTCTTGGCTATGCTGCTTCTCTGTCTGTGGTCTGGCAGATAGGAAGTGGGAGGGAGCTCCAGGCAGGAGGAAGGGGTATGAACAAGGTGTCAAAGGTGGGAATACTGAGAGTGAAACACAGTGAGTATGTTAGCTTGAGAGCTGGGTTGTAGTGGGAGAAGATTGATGATCCAGTGTCTTTAAGCTGATGGTTAGAAGTTTCTGCTTGCTGCAGATAGAAATGAGCCAATACCAGACGGAGATAAATCATTGTGCATATCCGGTTTAAGTAGAGGACAACTAAACTCGGGAAGAGAGAGAGAGAGAGAGAGAGAGAAGGGGAAAAGCGGGGGAATTTAGGGATGCAGAGATGGGTGGACAACTTTCGGAGTGGGGAGAAGTGCTGAACAGTTGTTTGAGGAAAATGATATTGGCAGCAACCTGGACTGGAAAGACAGAGGTTGGAGGCCGAGAGGTCAGCGAGGAGGCTGAGACAGTAGAAAAGAAGGATATAGCAAGTGCTTGGACAGCACGCTAACGTGTGTATATATCCAGCTGTAATATGTTTTAATGTCAGTCTCCCTCTTCTTGTCTGTAAGTTCCGTGAAAAAATGGTGGTATTTGTTAAGCGCTTACTATGTGCAAAGCACTGTTCTAAGCACTGGGGGATACAAGGTAATCAGGTTGTCCCACATGGGGCTCACAGTTTTAATCCACATTTTACAGATGAGGTAACTGAGGCACAGAGAAGTTAAGTGACTTGCCCAAAGTCACACAGCTGGCAAGTGGAGGATCCGGGATTCGAACCCATGAACTCTGACTCCCAAGCCCGTGCTCTTTCCACTGTACCACGCAGCTTCTCTAATGTTGGTATTTGTAAAGCGCTTACTATGTGCAGAGCACTGTTCTAAGCTCTGGGGGAGATACAGGGTCATCAGGTTGTCTCACGTGAGGCTCACAAGTCTTCATCCCCATTTTGCAGATGAGGGAACTGAGGCTTAGAGAAGTAAAGTGACTTGCCCACAGTCACACAGCTGACAGGTGGCAGACCCGGGATTTGAACCCATGACCTCTGGCTCCCAAGCCCGGCCTCTTTCCACTGAGCCACGCTGCTTCTTTTAAGGTGAAGGCAAACCGTGTGTACCTACTGTACTGTAGGTACTCTCCGAAGCGCTTAGTATATTGCCCTGCACACAGTAAGCACTCAATAAATGCCACTGTTTGGTTGATAGCAATTTAGATGGAGGGGAAGAAGTAGATTTTAGAGATGTGATGATAGAACCGACAGGATTTGGTGACTAAGTGAACATGTTGGGTTGAAGGAGGGAGATGAGTCAAGGTTGTGGGCTCGTGAGACAGAAAGGATGGTGATATTGTCAGTGGCGTGGTGAAAGCAGTGGGGAGGAGAGGCCTTGGGTGGGAAGACGGGGCAGGGCATGTTCAGTTTTGGACATGTTAAGCTTGAGGGTCCACAGGGCATCCAAGTAGAGAAGTCTGGCCCCGACCAGTGTTGAGCTGTGGAGAAGGAGGGAGACGTGCATTTTGGCCCCCTCCCCAGCCTCCGCCACACTGCCTGTTAATTTTCTACCGATTCAGAGCCGGGCAAGGACAGGGCTGGAAGATTTGGTAAGGTTGGCATTCTTTTTATGAATGAGAGTGGTAGAAGTGGGAGAGGAGAAGATGGAGAAAGAGAATTGAATTTGAATTTTGTTGGGGTGAAGAGGGAGAAAGAGAATTTAATTTGAATTTGGTTGGGGTCTTCCCCCACATCCGCCTTCATAGCCACCAACACTGATGTTACCCCTTATTAATAATAATAATGGCATTTGTTAAGCACTTACTATGTGCAGTACACTGTACTAAATGCTGGGGTGGATACAAGCAAATTGGGCTGGCCACAGTCCCTGTCCCACATGAGGCTCACAGTCTTAATCCCCGTTTTACAGATGAGGTGAATGAGGCCCAGAGAAGTGAAGTGACTTGCCCAAGGTCACACAGCAGACCAGTGGCCTAGCTCTCTCCACTAGGCCATGCAGTTGTACTGTTGACCTATTTCTACCTGGATCTGCTATCCCAAATGAGCCAAAAATGAGCCACAAATAAATGAACCCATTACATTAGCACACAATTCAGCTCAAACAATTGAGGGAGGCCACTCAATTACCGCAGCCGAAACAGTTTACCTAGGATTGGGTTACCAGCCTTAGTTTAAGCTTAGTTTAAACCTATTTGCCGGTTGATTTCCGGCCTTGAGCCAGTTGCTAAATAAATAAGCTACTGCCATGGAATGCCAACAAGCAAACTGCCCACTTTGGAAGCCCCAAACTGTTCGGAAAGGAGTAAGTCGTTTAAAGTCGTGTTCTAATCCCGGCTCTGCCACTTGTCTGCGGTGTGACCCTGGGCAAGTCATTTCACTTCTCTGGGCCTCAGTTACCTCTTCTCCCTCTCCCTTCTGCAGCTTCCTGACTTGCTCCCTTTATTCATCCCCCTTCCAGTCCCACAGCACTTACGTACACGTCTGCAATTTATATTAATGTCTTTCTCCCCCTCTAGACTGAAAGCTTGTTGTGGGCAGGGAATGTGTCTGTTTATGTGCTCAATAAATACAGTTGACTGATTGAATCCTCATTGTTTGATGCCCTGCTTTACAAATGAAAAGAACAAATACCCATTTGTCTCAATCAGTCAGTCCCTGCCTGAAGAAATAAGGTTTTACAGCTTATAAAGAAGTGCCATTGCACCAGTATGATCATTTTCTCGTATTTTGTTGATCCTCCTTCAGGGTGATGAAGAGACTTTTGAAAACTATTACCGAAAACAGAGAAAGAAGCAAGCAAGATTGGTCCTGCAGCCCCAGGCGAACATGGTAAAGATGGGGAGTGGTTAGGGTTGGAACAAACAAAAATAACACTGGTGTTGGCCTGTAAACTATGTGTTTCTCTCTCACTTAAAGCACGAAACAGCTGAAGGCTACAGAAGATATTTCAGTCAAATTGTAGGGTATGTGTTACCTGAATTTGCACGTTTATTATCTAGGTATTCTTTAATATTTCATTAATTGTTTGAAATGTCTTCCGTTTAGGTTCTTTGTGGTGGAAGATCACATTTTGCATGTGACGCAAGGCTTGGTAACCAGAGCATACACGGATGGACTTTGGAACATGGCCCTTAACAAGATCATTGCGGTTCTTCGAGCTCATTCTGTGAGAAAATTTTGTAATTGGGTTGTAACCCATTCTTTCAAAGCCCTCGTAGGTCTAAGAAAGAACAGCGTCATAGAAGGGAAGAGCCGGGCATCCCTCGTTTGTTTTGGGTGTTGTAATTAAAAATCACCCTGTTTGGGAGAAGACCTGCTAGAGGGTTTGTGTTCCCCAGGGACATCAGGCTGTAAATTACAACCGGGGTTTTTAACATAATCCGTCCCTGATTTACAATTGACTAGACCTTCCAACCAGTCTCTTAATCCAGCAGTGTAGAATATGCAGAGTTAATCTGTTGTGATTATTGCCCTCCTCCTCATTAGTTTCAACTGACCTCTTCATTAGATCAGACTGAAGAATTCAGCACCCAGTGCCCCACCAGGAAATAGTTCCTAATTATCGCTCCAAATTCCCTGTTTCCAAAATAAATCCTATCAGCAAAACCCTTGGTGTTTCCCCTTTCAATCTTTCTACAGATCATTTCTTTGCAGTGATTTTTTTTTAAAAAACAACAACAAAGAAAGATGAGTACTAAAGTAGTAGATTTTTTTTTATAAAGTAGATCACAGGTCTTTTTGTGAATTAAAAAAAGTCTCTGCGAACATAGCTCTTCCACAAAAATTGATTTGAGTCCTGCTGTTTCCCAAATAAGGAAATTTGAGTAAAGTGTCTTGTCCTCAAGCCACAGTTTTGAAACTTACTAAGAACCTTTACCTTCAGAGTCTCCATATCAGCTTAGTAATGAAAAACAAAAAAGAGAAATGAACCTTGGTATTTTGTAAGCTTTTGCAGTAGTTTTTCTTAGAAGTAGTGCATGTTGAGAAGAAGTTTTAGGCAAAATTGTGGGGGTGGGAGGGAGGGAGTGTGTGTGTGTTTAACAATTCTTTGCCAACCAACAGGAACAATTGTTGTAGCGTTTATTTCCAGCAGTGCATCTTTGCAGTTTTCAGGTTACCCAACACTTATAAGAGTTTAGAAACTTCAAATGTGAAAATGGTCACCGAGTTCATTATAAATTCTCAAGATGGAAGTGTTTTCAACTGCAGTATGCTGCCTTGATTGGTCATTTTATGGTAATATTTTGGGTGGGTTGCTAGGAAAACTTCTAACGCTGGAAAGAACCTAAAGCTGCATTTGCAGTAGTTCATAATGGGGAAAAAAAGGCATCAAAAGGAAGCATATAGTTTGCCTATTACTACTGGGTCATATTCTCAGTAAAGATTTTATTTTTCAGCTATTTCTAGCAATATGAAGACGTCACAGAGTAGCTTAGAAGATACTAGTTTCTTTTCTAATTCAGCATTGCAGCTCTGGTGGGCAATTCCTTCCTTACCATGTGCAGAGCACTGTACTAAGTACTTGGAAAGTACAAGGCAGCAATGAAGAGAGACAGTCCCTGCCCACAATGGGCTCACAGTCTAGTAAGTCTGAGTTCCTTGACTGTTAATTTGGACTCATTTTAGGAAGTTTGAATATGTGCCTACCAATGAGTTGTTTAAAATGGCAAAATATAATTCCCTCTTTCCTAGACGGGGTTTCCTGAATGATAAACTGATGAATTTTATTAAAGAACAATTCTTTAAGTTGGGAGCTCTCTTTGACCCAGTTAATATGCTTTGGTTTCAGTCTTATTGCACTGATCCTGATCTTGTTTTGGAGCTGAAGAATCTCATTGTTGTGTTTGCTGAAACTTTGCAGGTGGGTAATGTCTAACCACCCATGCCGCGGTTGCACTTAAACACGCCATAAGTGCAATGCTTTGTTATTACTAGCCCGCTTTCTTGATTAGAATCAAGGACTCATAGGGCTGAGAGCGAGGCTCATAGATCAAAAAGGATCTTGATAGATTGTTTAATCTCCCTTTTTTTCTAGGTAGAACTACACAAAAGCATTCCAGAAAGTTGGCCAATCTCATTCTTTAACATCTCTGGAAATTGCAAATCCACCCCCTGCCTCAGCCTATCTGTAGTCAGTTTGTGAATCTTAGAAGTCTGGTCAGCTTAGGTGGGTGCTTCCTGTCCTGATCAGTTCTTTGGCCCCTAGTAATAATGATATTTATTTGAAAGTCAACGGGATGTAGTGCACTGTACTGAGCAGAAAGACATATTCCCTGCCCACATAGAATTCCTCTGTAATAGAGGAGACAGACTAAACTATTTACAGGTACAGTCATCGAATGAATAGTTGAACAAACACATCTACATAAATGTTGAGGACGGGGATAAATAAATTAGTAAGTGCTAGAGATGGCTGATAAATTGATAGGACGTAGGGCATTGATTAGTAAGGCACGTTGGAGGAGATGGGATTTCAGGATGGCTCTGAACTCAGGATGAGCTTGGGTTTGTGGTTTAAAGATTTCAGGCCTGAAGCACAGTGCCAGGGTTGGGATGGGAATTGGGAGAGTTGAGAGCAAGGTAAAATTAGAAAGTTAGCCGTGGGATAGAAAGTAGCAGATGAAGGAAACACATATTGCCAGATGGGTAGAGTTTGTGGAGAGCCTTGAAAGAAATTGTGAGGATTTTTTTTGCTTGCTGCAGTGGGAAATGGGAAGCTGTGTGGCCCAAGGATAGAGCACAGGCTTGGGAATGAAAAGGACCTGGGTTCTAATCCCAGCTCTGCCACTCATCTGCTGTGTGACCTTGGGAAAATTCCTTCACCTCTCTGTGCCTCAGTTACTTCATCTGTAAAATGGGGAGTAAGACCGAGAGCCCCATGTGGGACGGGGACTATGTCCAACCTGACTAGTCTGTACCTACCCCAAAGTTTAGTACAGTGTCTGGAACATAGTAAATACCATAAAAAAAGGCCCATAGAGGTTTTGAGGATAAAAGAGAATGATGATGAGTGGCTGGAAAGGCTCAGGGAATTTGACTTGAAGCTAGTGGATCCACTTCAGGGGACCAAAGTAGTGTGGTCCGGACCCGACAATCCAGGAAAACCAAGCGGTCCCAGGGTAGCTTCAGAAAGCATAGAAAATAAAGAGGAGGAAAATAACCAGGAAACTCCATATCAGTGGGCTGGTTTTGGCTGAGTGTTTACTGGGTGCAGAGCACTGTTCTAGTCAAAAGATATGATACCTGCCCTCTTGGGAGGGAGCCATAAATACAAATCAGTGTAACATAATTAAGGCTGAGAGAGATATAAATAATACTTAAGTGAATAAATACACTACATGATTGCTGAAGAGGCCAATCAATCAATGGTATTTATTGAGCACTTAGTGTGTGCAGGGCACTGCCCTAAGCACTTGGGAGAACACAGTGTAACAGTTGTGTATTGTTATATTGATGGGCTAGCAAGACTGAGATTGTGAGGACTCAGGATGGAATGCCTTCAGGAGGAAATGACTCTGCAGGGGCTTCAAGAAGTGGGAAGAGAAGGGGGCAGACTCAGAGGTGGAAGTGGAAAGAGAGTATGGAGGCTTTGCTGCAGAGCTTCCCCTATAGGACTCGCTCTTGGCCTCTCCCAGCTCCTGGTTACAAATGCACTAAATCCGTGATATTTCTCTCTCCCAGTCTGTTTCCTCCTTTCCTAGAACTTTTCCCCCTTTTCACTTCTCATTGGAAACAGCAGCTGTAGCATCTGCTGCTCACTCTGTGATTTTTTTTATGGTGCTAACTAAGCACCGTACTAAGCGCTGGAGTAGAGACAAGATAATCAGGTTGGATTACAGCCCCATGGGGCTCCCAGTCTAAATTCCCATTTTGCAGATTAGGAAACTGAAGCAGAGGAAAGGAAGTGACTTCCCCAAGGTCACACAGCAGGCAAGTAGCAGAGCCGGGATTAAAACTCCGTTCCTTCTGACTCCCAAGCCCATGCTCAGTCCACTAGGCCACATTGCTTCTCTGTGGAATGGATGTGTTACTTTCACGAATCATTGCTTACAACCTGCTAATGAACCATCATAGCTGCTTAGATTACCTGATTAAAGATCAATTAAACATATTATGTGAAATCATTTACAAAAGATCTGCCAAATTGAAGGGGAGGAAGGATGTAATAATACAAACATCACTCCTACCTGATTGCGGTGAGCAGAGGTTCGGCAATGACTGATCTCTCTCCCAGACTAAACCCCCTGAGTGAGCATTCTGAGTATGGAGTCCTTGTTCTCAGTAACACCAAGGAAGACCCCTTAGGAAGAGAACAGAAAAACAAAACAAAACAACAATTTAAAGATGTACTCAAACTTTATTTTTAAAATAAATAGAAAGTCCTGGAAGGCCTGGCCCAGGATGGTAACAGAATCTTGCCTCTTATCAGGACGGAGGGACAGTCGATCAAAAACCTCTACCCACCCTCCTTTCCCGGAAATGTCTGTGCTCGGCTGCGGGCGGGGAACGTGTCTACCAATTCTGCTCTATTGTACTCTCCCAAACGCTTAGTACGGGGCTCTGCACTTGGTCAGCAATCTCTCACAAGGGACAAGGATTACAGTCTTGTCACAGAGTAGCAGACTCACTCTGAGACTCATTCAAGTCTGTTGCGGTTCGCACAGATCAATTGATGGTATTTACTGAGGGCTTACTATTTCCTAACGGGGTGCCAGGCTGACAGTCTAGTAAAACACTTTGGGCGGCTTGGTCATATAGAATGGTCCGGGACGGTTTGGCTCACATATGTAGGAACCCTCCCTAACCTCTAGTGTGAACTGCTATACCTGATCTGAATTACTTCTCTCTTCACTTTTGAACTCTAGGATTATGGTTTTCCAGTGACTCGACTCTTCGATCTTTTATTTGAAATAAGGGAGCAATATGGTGAGACCCTGCTTAAGAAATGGGCTGGAGTGTTCAGGTCAGTACAGCCCTTCCACACGACAAATTGTTTAATTAGCTTTAGGCTCTCTGCTTACAGCTTGAAGCAAATTTATACTTAGGTGGCCCATGTCTAAGTCTGTCAGCCCATTGAGCTTAATGTTCATTTCAGTTGAGGAATTCAGGACAGCTGGGATTTTCTAATAAACCACAAACTGCAACAGACTGCAAGCTACAGGTGCTTTCAGAGAGATGGTGTGGTCTAGTGGATAGAACATGGGCTGGGGAGTCAGCAGGACCTGGGTTCTAATCCTGGCTTGGCCACTTGTCTCCTGTGTGATCTTGGGCAAGTCACTTTGCTCTCTGTGCCTCAGCTACCTCATCTGTCAAACAGGGATTAAGATTGTGAGCCCCATGTGAGACAGAGACTATGTCCAACCTGATTAGCTTGTATTTTCCTCAGCATTTAGTGACAGATCCAGACCCAGGTCCTTCTAACTCCCAGCTCCGTACTCTATCCACTAGGCCATGATGTTACCAGATAGTGACCTCATTTTGTCCTCAGTACCACCTCTACCAGCAGGAAGGGCAGGGAAACTGAGGCCACCAGCACCTATTTGAGAATTAGTGGGACCGAGGCTTTAACCCCACCCTCTTTCCCTTAGATTAAGGGCCTGACAGACATTTCTGCTGTTGAAATTTGCCCCCCCACCCCCCTCTTTCCTGCTCTTCTCCTTCTCGCCTTTTCTCTCTTTCCTGGTGTCCTTACTGTGGCTGCATTCACACAGGAATCAGTTTCCGGGTGGCCTTGCTGTCTTTCTGAAGGGGATTAAAGTAGCCAGGTGTGTTCAGAGGTCTGACGGTCTCTCTCTCCTGCCTAAATCAATGGAGACCCACCCTCAGTGTACTTCCAGCTATAACTCGATGCAGTTGGATGTTTCATCTTGGATGATGCAGATCATTGTAAAGTTATTTCACACAGTGGAGTTGATAGTTCAGGGATCTGGGTTCCACTCCCATCTCTGCCACTTGTCACTTAACTTCTCGGTGCCTCAGTTACCTCATCTGTGAATAGGGATTAAGACTGTGAGACCAGGGATGGTGTCCAACCTGATTAACTTGTATCTACCCCAGCACTTATTACAGTGTGTGGCACATAGTAAGCACTTAATAAATATTATTTAAAAAAACACGGGTCCTGCTCAATGGACAAACTCATCTTTCCTCAATTAGATTATTTGCTAATGATTTGCAGGGACTTCATCCCTCTTATCCCTCTTATCAATGCTACGGGAGGAAACCGTCACAAAACACTCAGGTTCAGGTGGTTTACCAATCCTCGGCGTCTCTTGATATTACAAGAGAGTTGCAGCTCGGATAAATGAAATTCATCGAGAATCCAGAAATGTTATTTCAGCTGTTCATTCATTCGAATGTATTTATTGAGCGCTTACTGTGTGTAAGTACTGTACTAGTAAGTACTAGAAAGTACAATTCACCAACAAAGAGAGATCATCCCTGCCCACAATGAGCTTACAGTCTAGAAGTCTGTTAGGTAAGCGGCCTCCCTCACCAGAACTGTTGGCAGAAACTTTTACCTTGCTCTGTTCACTCTGTTGCAAGGGGCTCCCTCCATCAAGCAAACAAGCGAGGAACAGGAAATGAAGCGCGTGTTGGGAAATCAGTCCTTTAGGAGTCGAGAGTTGACTGAAAGCGTGGTATTAGTGAGAGTGCTAGACGGAGGCTAACGGACTGGGCAAGCTATCTTTTCAGGGGCCTTATCATTATTATTAATACTGTGTTTTTTTTAAGTACTTACTACGTGCCAAGCACTGTACTAAGCCCTGGAGTACATACAAGATGATCAAGTTGGACACAGTCCCTGTCTCACATGGGGCTCAGAGTCTAGGACCTAGTTGATACCTTATCACCAGATAGAGTTAATGGGCTTCCAAGTTGGGAATGTTTTTTTTCTGACTTTTCATTTCTTTCCCCCCCCCAAACACTTCTTGACAATCTACTGACCCACTTAAGGGGAGTAAAGCCAATGAACTTGAACAGCACTGAGGCTCTTCTCCCTGAAGGAATGAACAAGGGTTAACTGTTCCACTAGAGAAGCAAGAGTCCATAATTAAGGGCCAAATATAAAGGTCCCTCCACCCAACCTCTTGATGGACAAAGTATGACTACCTTAGTTGCAGTTGTTTGATCATGTTTTCATAAGGCTGTCCGGTGATAGAATTTCAGTTCTTGATTTCATTCTCCTTAAACAGGAATATTTTTGAAGAGGATAACTACAGCCCTATCCCTGTAGCTAATGAAGAAGAATATAAAATAATAATTAGCAGATTTCCCTTTCAAGACACAGATCTTGATAAGGTAAGAAATAGTTTTTACTCAATCCCCTTGCCCTCTCTTACCTCATCTCGCTACTCTCCTACTGCAACCCAGCCCGCACCCTTTGCTCCTCTAACGCCAACCTTCTCACAGTTTCTCGATCTTGTCTATCTCAAAGTATGGACTGGAGTGGGGAGAGACAGGAGGCAGGGAGGTCAGCAAGAGGGCTGATGTAGTGATCAAGGCGGGATAGGATAACTGCTTGGATTAACATGATAACAGTTTATGTAAGTATGTAAGTATATCCTGATGCTCCGCCGCTTCCCCGTTATGTAATTTACTTTAAATGTACATCTCCCCCTTTACACCGTAAGCTCCTCGTGGGCAGGGGTCATGTCTGATAATGCTCGTGTACTCTCCCGAGCATTTGATCGATCGATTTGCCTTCACTGTCCTTTCTCCTCTGGGGTATGATGTGCTTCTAGCTGGCGGGACAGGTCTGTCTGAAGAATAATAAGCTTTGTCCAGACTCCTTGGTCACCAAGTTGTCAGATTCATGCTCCAAACCCCATAAAACTGCAGCTTTGTCTTGAAGACTCCTCTCCTCCCTACACTACAAGGAGGCTCTGAGGGGGTAGGGCTTTAAGGAGGGGTGGAGTCCAGGATGTTGGAGCTTTAAGGAGGCAGGATTTTAAGGGGTGGAACAAACCCTCATCCTCTGTGTACAGTAGGTACAAAACCCCCCTGGTTGGCTCTGGAACCTGAGGCAGGCGAGCTGGGGAATGAGAGGAAAGCCACTCACCTTAGCTTGGAGCCTATTGGGATTTAGAAAATAGACCCTGGCCAGTCTTGGGGCCCAATGAGGAGTATAGAATCCCATCCTAGGCTCTGAAATTTATCAGAAATGAAAAGAGCAGCAGTGGCCTATTCCCAGCCTGCTACTTGCCTGCTACGTGACTTTGGGCAAGTCCCTTAACTTCTCTGGGCCTCAGTTTCCTCCTCTGTAAATTGGGAATTTAGTGCCTGTTCTCCTTCCTTCTTCGACTGTGAGCCCCAACAATAAGTGGTAGTTACTGAGCACTTACTGTGTGCAGAGCACCATACTGTGCGCTTTGGAGAGGATTGTGCTTAGAACAAGACTTGACACCCAGCAAGTGCTTAACAAATAATAATATTAATACCGAAGAGCCCCTGCTGAGCCAGGAGGATAGAAGCCTTCAGCCCAGCTCCAAGGGAGGGGGTCAAAGGGAAGGAATTGAAAGGGATAATGGAGTTCTGTAGCCGAACCCCTATTAGGGCCTTTGCTGTTACTGACTTTTCCAGGGCAGGTCCACAGCCTGGGGGAATTCCTTCCTGAGTAGGTATCCAGGGAATTCAACCCTAGCACTTATCTAAGCACTTGGGATAGTACAGTGCATCAGGGTTGGTAGACATATTCCCTGCCCACGGTGAGCTTACAGTCTAAACTCTTGTCTAGTTCCCCTGAATATCAGTATCAGGAGAGAGAAGAGTCAAGGATAACACACAGGTTGTGGGTTCATGAGACCGGGAAGGCGGTGTTATCAACCGTCATGGAAAAGTCGGAGAAGAAGGTATGGGAGGGAAGATGAGGAATTCAGTTTTAGACTTGTCGAGTTTGGGTAGGCAGGACCTCCAAGCAGAGATGTCCTGAAGGCAGGAGGAAATGCGAGATGGCAGAGAAGAAGAGAGGTAGTTTATAAATTACATTAGCAGTTTTAGGTATGTATAATTCTTAAATATTTGTCACTTTTAACATGTGTTGAGGTTTTGAGCTTCCAATTTACTTTGACTCATTGACCTCAAAATACACTCTGTGTCCAAGAGTGCACGTAATTAATACTGTTTTGGATTTTTGAGCCCTTTAGGTCTAAATATATAGTTGATAAAGCATCATTGTTAGATGCTCTTAAAACTTAGTCGGGCAATCGAGTGACATTAATTTTTGTGTTTATTATTTCTGCAGCAACTTTTCCCAAAGAAATTCCCGATGTCTCAATCAGTGCCTCAGATCTACATTCAGGTTAAAGAATTTATTTATGCAAGTCTTAAATTCTCAGAGTCCCTTCACCGCAGGTAAGCGTGAATTAAACCTGTAAGGGTGTTAGATAAAAGAAAATCATTTTGAAAGCATATTCTGAAGAGTTCAACTGTTAGCACCCTAAGAAAGAATGGAGGTTATTGCCCCGTGATGTTGTCTTACGTGAATTTTCAAGTTCAGATTGCCCATGGTGGGTTGTTTGCGTGAACTGGGGTATTAAGGATGCTAGCACTTACTCTGGAAGTTAGCTTCCCTGCCACTAAAACCATCATCTCACCATCAGGCCCCAGTAATAATGATGCTAAGCTCTATTCTAAACGCTGGGGTAGATACAAGGTTATCATGCAACCTTGAGTACCCAATGTTGGAGGCAGGCCCCGGCCCATGTGGACCTCACAGTCTCAATCCCCATTTTACAGATGAGGTAACTGAGGCACAGAGAAGTGAAGTGACTTTCCCAAGGTCACCCAGCAGACAAGTGGCCATTCAACTTGAGGTTGGCTATTCAATTTGAGGTTCAGAATCTAAACTTTCATCTTATTGGGTGTGTTTGTGTATTATTATTATTATGATAGTACTTGCTAAGCACTTAATATGTACCAAGCACTGTTCTAAGCACTGGGGTAGGTACATGTTAATCAGATTGGACACAGTCCCTGTTCCCTATGGGCTCACATACTTAATCCCCATTTTACAAATTAGGTAACTGAAGACCAGAGAAGTTAAGAGACTTGCCCATGGTCACACACAGCAGAACAGTGGAGGAACCAGGATTTGAACCCAGGTCCTGTAACAGCAAGGTCCCTGCTCTTCCCACTCGGGCACACTGCTTCCTTCCATAACAAGGGCTCCAAAGAGTTCCCAAAGCTGTACTTTATTTTAACGATGGTCTCCCCTACTAGACCCTTAGCTCCTTTGAGGGTAGGGATCGTGTCTACCAACTCTATTGACTTGCCCTCTTCTAGGTGCTTAGCACAGTGCTCTGCACACAGTAAGTGTGCAATACATACCAATGATTGATTGTGTCAAAAAACAGGTGCCAGGGTCTGAGGATGCCCACAGGAAAGAGGAGGAAGCCCAGGCTCCATAGTCATCCATAGCATTTTTAGAACTGGTCTCATCTCAGAGGTTTGTTAGGAGATCCAAACTTGACAGGCTTTTGTGAGAAGCAGCGTGGCCTAGTGGAAAGAGATGGGCCTGAGAGACAGAGGACCTGGGTTCTAATCCCGGCTCTACCATGTTTCTGCTGAGTGGTTTTAGGCAAGTCACTTTACTTCTCTGTGCCTCATTTACCTCATCTGTAAAATGGGGATGAAGATTGTGAGCCCCATATGGGACATCAACTGCGTCCCACCGGATTATTTTGTAACTTCCCCTGTGCTTAGTACTGTGCCTGGCCTATAGAAGGAGCTTAACAAATACCGTTTAAACAGGAAAAAAATAAAAAAGGAAGGATTACCCTCTGCCACCTCCCCAGGGCCATTGGCCAGGAGCATTCAGGGTCATTTCCTAGAGATGACATGAGGGGACACTCCTATTTTAGAGGAGAATGGGGAAATGGCCTCTGCCTCCATTCAGTCCTGATGTGTCCCCCAACGAACCCGTGGGAAACGGAGGCACTCGGGGAAGCGGTCCAACCTTGCCCCAGCTCAAGTGATGCCAAGTCAGGTGGTATCTAGCTGTTTTTATGAATTGGGCACATACCTGAAACCTGCCTTAAAATGAGCCCGGGGGTTGCGTGGTGGATAGAGCAGGGGCCTGGGAGCCAGAAGGTCGTGGGTTCTAATCCCAGCTCTGCCATGAGTCTGCTGTGCGAACTTGGACATGTCACTTCACGTCTCCGTGCCTCAGTTAACAATTCTGTAAAAAGGGGATTGAGACTGTTGAGCCCCATGTGGGTCAGGCTGTGTTCAGTCCGATTCATTTGTATCCATCCCAGTGCCTGGGGAACAGACTAAGTGCTTAACAAATGGCGCAATCATTATTATTGTTATTATCATTACTATTATTTGTTGATAGGCTTCTGTGACTTCCAAGAAGCTGTGTTTAAAATCTAGAAAATGATATTTTGGAGGGATGCCTCTTTAGAAAGTGAATAGAGAAGGAAAACAAGCATGTTTAAAATTGAAGTTTTTGAAATTTTTGAAATTTTCAAGTCCCCTCTCCCCTTCTTCTTCAAATACCGTTGAGTCGTTTCCGACCCAGAGTGACTCCGTGGACACACTGTCTTTAGAACATCCCTTCTTCTTTCATAAAGTCATTCTGGGATGTGTATCCATAGAGTTGTCTTGGTAAGGATACGGAGGCGGTTTACCATTGCCTTCTTCAGCGCAGTAAAAACTTGGGTCTGCTGTTGTCTTTGATCAACATTTTCATCACTTGATCATCTGCTGCTGCCCAGCACAGGTGAATCAACTCTGATAATCCCGCAAAAACCTTTCCATTTTGAATAGCCCTATATGGCAGAACTCTAAGCTTTATCAGCAGACGCAAACTCTCCTTCCACAATAAGGTGTCGGTTCACCCCTCCCCACCACCCCGAAATGAAAAAACCCAAACCTGGGAAATTTAGGGTGATGGGGAATATATGCAATATGGATTTTCGCTTGAGATCTTGTTATTTAAGAACGTACAATTTATTCCATATAAATCATAATGGAAATCATCCCTTCTTGTAATTAAGTAGAAATGCCTTAGTTTAATTCAAACAATAATTACGAAAAATCATGAACATGCAATAATTACTTGTAATTATTGTTCACAGTGGAGTTTCTCAGACTGCTTTAAAGCACTAAGCATCTATTTAGTATTTCCCAGTTCAAAAGGAAAGAAATGAAAACAATCGATTTGGGAACCATCAACTGTAAGCAGAGGGAAGTTTTTCTTCATTTGGATTTAGAATGCAGTCAGTAATCTGAGGCAAAGAGGAAGAGACTCCTATTTTTAGATGGGGAGTTTAGGAAAACTCCACTCTGGAGAGAAATTTGCCACAACTGGAGTCGTCATTAAAGAGTCCAAGGCCACGGTCCAAGCATTATCACTAGAATCTTCATTTAATCAGAATCAGTTTCCTACTCTGAGACATTGGCCATTCAACTTGAGCTTCAGAATCTGAACTTTCATCTTACTGGGTGCGTTTGTGTATTAGTATTATTATTATTGTGCTACTTGTTAAAGCTTACTTTGTGGCAAACACTGTTTTAAGCACTGGGGCAGATACAAGTTAATCAGGTTGGACACAGTCCCTGTCCCACATGGGGCTCACACTCTTAATCCCCATTTCACAGATGAGGTAACTGAGGCCCAGAGTCATCAAGTGACTTGCTCAAGGTCACACAGCAGACAAACAGTAGAGGTGGGATTAGAACGCAGATCCTTCTGACTTGCGGGCCCGTGCTCTATCCACTACCCCAGACGCCTTCGAGGGTGGAGATGTGGGACTGAGGGCTAGGTACTCTGGTAATTTCCGAACTCCCTAGCCACAATCAGAGGAGATCAGACACATGGCCTCATGTTCCAAGAATCCATCCTCTGCCACTTCCTCTCCATGAAGATGGCAGCCCCTTCCGCAGAGTGGAAATGCACCTCCATGCTGATAGTTGTTAGCCTGTCCTCAAGCACTGTGTATGTAGCATTATAGTGATTTAGGGTGGGAGCATGTCTACCAACTCATATTGTATTCTCCCAAACGCTTAGTTCAGTCCTCTGCGCACAAGAAGCGCTCAAGAAATACCCTTAATTAATAATAATAATAATAATAATAATGTTGTGTTGGTTAAGTGCTAACTATGTGCAGAGAACTGTTCTAAGTGCTGGGGGTGATACAGGGTAATCAAGTTGTCCCACGTGAGGCTCACAGTTAATCTCCATTTTACAGATGAGGTAACTGAGGCACAGAGAAGTTAAGTGATTTGCCCACAGTCACACAGCTGACAAGTGGCAGAGCTGGGATTCGAATCCAAGACCTCTGACTCCCAAGCACGGGCTCTTTCCACTGAGCCACACTGCTTCTTTAATGCAGAACTACAGAGTGTCTTGCATGAAATTCCTTCAGATTGGGTGTTTGCTCTTCCTTCCCACCAGATTGAATTCATAATCCATCAGTCTATCAATCAGTGGAATTTATTGGGTGCTTACTATGTGCAACACACTGTACTAAGTGCTTGGAGAGGTCAAGAGAAAAAGACAACACATTCTCTGTCCATTAACAAGCTTAATGGAGGAGACAGACATTAATATAAATAAATGATTTGTAATCCGTTGAAGTTTTGGAAAACTCTGACTTGCAAGGCATTTCATTGATCGGTCCCAAAGAAGGTATTCTGTGAATTTGTGTTTTTTTTCTAGTTTTCTGTTTTTTGTTTTTTTTTCTTGTGCTGCCCTGAGGCTTCACATCACTACTCCAAGGACAGACTCAGGACAGATTCAGGAATGTAAAATACATAGAAATTTGGAGAATGTCATTAGTCCATAAGCTCCTTATGTTCAGGGATTGTGTCAATCAATACTATTTATTGAGTGCTTACAGTCTGCAGAACACTGGTAGACATGTTCAGTGCTTAAAAGGAGCTTACAGTCTAGAAGGAGAAACAGACATTAAAATTAATTATGAGTATGTACAAAAATGCTGTGGGGCTGAGGGTAGGGTGAATGTCAAAACAATAAACAGTGACATTTCCTGCCCAAAATGAGTTTACAGTCTAGAGGGGGAGACAGACATTAATATAAATACATAAATTGAAGATATAGACATAAGTGCTGTGGGCCTGGTACGAGGGAGGAGCAAAGTGAACAAGTCAGGGTGATGTAGAAGGGAGTGGGAGATGAGGAAAAGTGGGGCTTAATCTGGGAAGGCCTCTTGGAGGAGATGTGCCTTCCAAAGACTTAAAGGGTGGGGGGAGAGTAATCATCTGTCTGCAGGGATTAGAACCTACGACCTCTGACTCCCAAGCCTGGGCTCTGGCCACTGAGCAACGCTGCTTCCTCAACGGAAATGTAGCAATTTCCAGAATGCTTCAGTAAATGCTAACCGTCAATTTTAGTTCAACAGAAATAGACGATATGCTCAGAAAATCAACAAACCTGTTGCTGACGAGAACTTTGAGTAGCTGTTTACAAAACCTTATCAAGAAGCCTCACATCGGTTTGACAGAGGTAAGTAATACTCTCCAAAGCCTGAGGCTTAGTCAAGGGAAGCGTCCTATAAAGTATCCTTGAAAATGTAGGCCTGCTCTCAAATTTAGTTCGAGGCAAGAATAATTGGGTAATTTTAAACCTAAGCAGATGACAAACCGAAGGTAAAGAGATGGTCAAGGAAAAGGATTTATAGGGAGAAGTAGATGTCAACATCTGTAGATTTATGTTTGCCAGGTATCTTGGCTAAAAATCAGAAGTGTCATTTGGCTTTCGTTGTAATTGTCACAGACTAGCTTATTTACATTCCCCTCAGTCTTTTTTAATGAATGGACAGAGTCTTAAGGTGAAATTTTACTTCCTACTGTTTAATTATTTAGGAACAGTGCTTGCAGTGTGTTTTCAAAATCAGCAGTTAATCTGTTGTATCCTGTAATGCTATAATTATGTTCTAATAATGTAGTTGCCGGAAGCAGTAATCCTGTTTTAAAAATCAGGTGGCTTTGGGTGCGTTTCCTGCATTTTACTGGATATATTTTGTTTTGTAGCTAGTGCAAATCATCATAAACACAACACACCTGGAACAAGCCTGTAAATACCTTGAGGATTTCATCACTAACATTACAAATATTTCCCAAGAAACTGTTCATACTACAAGGCTTTATGGACTTTCTACTTTTAAGGTATGTGAAAGTGCAATTCAGTGATCACATGTTTGCTTTGTAATAACAGCAAGCACGTTGTGAAAAATAAAAGAAAATGTATTAAGTACTCAGTACTAGAAAGATCTTAACGATTATATGACAGAGATCGTTATTTTCAACACCGAACAAGCAGGTATGTTTTTTTCCTCTGGCGTTTCCTTTAGTTAGTATTAAATATTTTCTGTTGGTAAATCATACGTCTTAACACATTACTTTTATCCCCAGTGTGTACCTCTTTCCACACTCAGGAATAAACTTCGGTGTCTTAGATTGTCAGTCAATCTCATTTACTGAGCGCTTTCTGTGTGCAGCACACTGTACTAAGTGCTTGGGAGAGAACAGTATAAGACGCATTTCCTGTAGCTAAGACTGATTAACACGAATGGTGAAAGCTCGTATTCTTCATGGATGGAACACTGTCATGTAAATGTAATCATTTATTGATTTTTTTGCTTGCATTTCAGTACTGTCCGCTAGAAGGTAAATAATCTTCAGCTAGTACAAATTTCTCAAGGCATTTTATTTCAGATTGGCAATCAATAAATCGGTTGTATTTATTGAGGGTTTACTGTGTGCTGAGCACTGTCCTAAGTGCTTGGGAGAGCATAGTAGAGTTGGTGTACATAGTCCCTGACCTCAGAGAGCTTACAGTGTAGCGGAGAAGACAGACATTGAAATAAATTACAGATGGGAAATTGAACAGAGTATAAAGGTTGGTACCTAAGTGCTGTTGGGGTGAGAAAGGTGAGTGAACACATACTCTCAGGGTTCGGACCCAAGTGCTTAGTGAGTTGCAGAAGGGAGTAAGTTAGGGAAGGCTTCTTGGAAAGAGAGATGATTTTAGTAGGGCTTTAAAGTTGGGGAGAGTCAGGGGTCTGTCAGATATGAATAATAATAATAATAATAATGTTAGTATTTGTTAAGTTTACTATGTTCCGAGCACTGTTCTAAGCGCTGGGGTAGACACAGGGGAATCAGATTGTCCCACGTGGGGCTCACAGTCTTAATCCCCATTTTACAGATGAGGTAACTGAGGCACCGAGAAGTTGTGACTTGCCCAAAGTCACACAGCTGACAAGTGGCCGAGCCGGGATTCGAACCCATGACCTCTGACTCCAAAGCCCGTGCTCTTTCCACTGAGCCACGCTGCTTCTCATGAAGCGGGGAGGGAGCTCCAGCCAGGAGGGAGGAACTTAGGAAGGAGTCAACATAACCATATGAAAACCGTATTTGTTTTGCCAGGTGTTTTATTGCTGTATTATTTTCGTTTTCACATTTTCCTGGCAGCAGTAGTTCAGACACTTCGGTTACAGCCCTCCCCTGCCTTGGCTTGGTTTGGTCCTGTGGCAAACAGGTCACCTGGACTTGGCTGGAGAGTGGCACCCATCCTCGGTTGGCACTCCATGGCCAACACCTCAGCTGAAGGGAGAAGCAGCGAGGCCTAATGGATAGAGCCAGGGCCTGGGAGTTAGAGAACCTGGGTTCTAATCCCAGCTCTGCCACTTGTCTGCTGGCTGACCTTGGGCAAGTCTCTTAACATAGTAATAATAGTGACAACACTCTTCACAACGTCGGTAAAATCTTTCTTCTCCATCCAAACTGCTACTAAGTTGATCCAGTCACTTATCCTGTCCTGCCTCCATGCTGATCTCCCTGCCTCCTGTCTCTCCCCATTCCATACTTCTCTCTGCTTCCTGGATCACGTTTCTAAAAAAACCTTTTCAGGCCATGCTTCTCCACCCCTCAAGAACCATCAAGAACCTCCGCATTGAACAAACTCCTTACCGGTGGCTTTAAAACACTCAGTCACCTTATCCCCTGCTATCTTACCGCGCCAACTTCCTTCTACAACCCAGCACGCTCACTTCACTCTTCTAACGCCAACCTACTCACTGTACTTTGACCTTGTGAATCTCACCCCTGACCTCTCGCTCACATCCTGTCTCTAGCCTGAAACTCCCTCCCCCTTCATATATGACAGACCACCACATCCCTGCCTTCAAACCCTGATTAAAATCCCATCTCCTCCAAGAAGCCTTCCCTGACCAACCCCTCATTTCCCCTACTCCCTCTATCTTCTGTGTCCCCTTTGCACTTGACTTTGAACCCTATATTCATTCCACCGTCAGCACCGTGGCACTTCTGGAAATAGTTGTAATTTATTTTAATGTCTCTCCCCCTCTCTAGACGGACAGTTTGGGTTTATCTTATTCTCCCAAGCGCCTGGTATCTTGTTCTGCACAATGTAAATACGATTGATTGACTGATTGCTAGGCTGAGCCTCTTACCAGATTTCCAGACAGAGGTGTTAGAACAGCACAGTAATTGCAGTAGTGAGTCAGTGTGGGAAAGAATCTATTCTTTTTCTTGGATTCTGAGAGTTTTGTGGTATTTTTTGACATGGGGAAGGGAAAGTAAATTCTGTACCTGGAACTGGGAGATAGCTGCAGACACAGTACCTAGATGGGGTAAGAGAACAGTGAAACCTGGAGGAAAATGATTTGTATTTAAGAGAAATTGGTATTGTCAAAGACAATCCAAATGATCAGTTAAAGCAATGAGGGAGTTTATGTGCTCTGCTGATCGTGCTTTGGAAAAATGCAGGAAGCTGATTCGGGCAGCTAGCACTGTAAACTCCATAGAAATGGAACTTATTAAGCATTTACTATGTACCCAAGCACTGTACTGGAGAAGCAGCGTGGCTCAGTGGAAAGAGCATGGGCTTTGGAGTCAGGGCTCATGAGTTCGAATCCCAGCTCTGCCACTTGTCGGCTGTGTGACTGTGGGCAAGTCACTTAACTTCTCTGTGCCTCAGTTCCCTCATCTGTAAAATGGGGATTAAGACTGTGAGCCCCACGTGGGACAACCTAATTCCCCTATGTCCACCCCAGCGCTTAGAACAGTGCTCGGCACATAGTAAGCGCTTAACAAATACCAACATTAATTACTGAGCACTGGGGTAGATACAAGACAACAAGGCCAGAAACAGTCCTTATTCCATATGGGGCTTACAGAGTGAGTAGAGAACTTGTCTACCAACTCAGTTGTATTATATTCTCCCCACCCTTAGTGTTAGAAGCAGCTTGGCAGAATGGATAGGGCACGGGTCTTGGAGTCAGAAAGTCATGGGTCTAATCCCGGCTCCGCCACTTTGCCTGCTGTGTCACCTTGGGCAAGTCACTTTGCATCTCTGGGCCTCAGTTACCTCATCTGTAAAGTGGGGATTGAGACTGGGAGCCCCACGTGGGACAGGGACTGTGTCCAACCTGATTTGCTTGTATCCACCCCAGCGCTTAGCACAGTGCCTGGCACATAGCAAGCGCTTAGCAGATGCCATCATTATCGTTATCACAGTCCTCTGAACGCAGTAAGTGCTCAATAAATACCACTGATCGATGAATGGGTCAATTGATTTTTGTAGGACACTTATCCGTTGTTACTTCCATGTCCTGGCCCCTTCAGGGTCACTCGAGCTGGGTTTTACTGTAATTGAGCTAATGTTTCAGATACCTTTTATGTATCATGTTCAAGCCCAGAAGTTGATCTTGGAAGGTGCCATTTTCCATCCTATTGTATTTTGTTGGTTAATGGCTCCTATTAGTGTGTTGCATTTCACGACTAAGCCCTCAGGTGAATTCTGGTACTCCCTATGGGACGTAAGGAATCGCTCTAGTTACAGATGGAGAAACTGGAACCAAGAGGGTTAAGTGGCTTGCCCAGGGCCACCTAACGAACCCCCTACAGAGCTGGCTGAGGGTCTAGGTGGCCTTCCTTTGTATCCGGCCCTCTGAGTGGAATTCCTTTTCCCTTCCTTTCTTTTATGACCACGTGCTTCATTTTATTAGTAGTTCTGCTATCCAGATAGGTACTGTGTACTTGCCCCTTGCTTTACTAGTCTTGTTTTTTTTCCTGATTCACTTGCATAATAGTTTTTAAGATGGAGATCAGGCAACCAATCAATAGTATTTGACTTCCCGCTATGTTCAAGGCACTCTACTCAGGGCTTGAGAGAAAGAATAGAATTAGTAGACATGAGAAGCAGCGTGGCTCAGTGGAAAGAGCATGGGCTTTGGAGTCAGGGCTCATGAGTTCGAATCCCAGCTCTGCCACCTGTCGGCTGTGTGACTGTGGGCAAGTCACTTCACTTCTCTGGGCCTCAGTTCCCTCATCTGTAAAATGGGGATTAAGACTGTGAGCCCCACGTGGGACAACCTGATTCCCCTGTCTACCCCAGCGCTTAGAACAGTGCTCGGCACATAGTAAGCGCTTAACAAATACCAACATTATTATTATTATTATTATGATCCTCCCGCCCTTCGTGGAATTTACAATGTAACCCAGGAGACAATCAATCAATTAATCCATTTATCAGTGGTATTTATTGAGCGCTTACTATGTGCAGAGCAGAGAAGCAGCATGGCTCAGTGGAAAGAGCACGGGCTGGGGAGTCAGAGATCATGGGTTCAAATCCCAGCTCCACCACTTGTCAGCTGTGTGACTTTGGGCAAGTCGCTTAACTTCTCTGTGCCTCAGTTGCCTCATCTGTAAAATGGACATTAAGACTGTGAGCCCCATGTGGGACAACCTGATTACTTTGTATCGTCCCCAGCGCTTAGAACAGTGCTTTGCACATAGTAAGCGGTTAAATACCATCATCATCACTGTACTAAGCACTTGGAAGAATACAGTACAGGACGAGAAGCAGCGTAGCTTAGTGAATAAAGCACGGGCCTGGGAGTCACTAGGTCCTGGGTTCTAATTCCAGCTCCACCACATGTCTGCTGTGTGACCTGGAGCAAGTCACTTAACTTCTCTGGGCCTCAGTTACCCACTCTTAATCTGTAAAGTGGGGATGAAGAGTGGGAGCCCCATGTGGGACAGGGACTGTGTCTAACCTGCTTCACTTGTATTTACTCCAGCGCTTAGAACAGTGCTTGACACATAGTAAGCATTGAACGAGTACCATAATTATTACAATACAGTAGAATAGTTACGTTCCCTGCCCACAAAGAACTTACCATCTATCAATCAATCAAAGGTATTTATTGAGCACTCACTAAGTACAGAGAACTGTACTAAGCATCTGGAAGAGTACAGTACAATGGAATTAACAGACACGTTCCCTCCCCTACAGTCTAGAGGGGGAGACAGGCATGAAAATAAATTACAGGTATGAACGTAAGAGCTGTGGGGCAGCAAGCGAGGTAATAATAATAATAATAATGTTGGCATTTGTTAAGCGCTTACTATGTGCCGAGCACTGTTCTAAGCGCTGGGGTAGACATAGGGGAATCAGGTTGTCCCACGTGGGGCTCACAGTCTTAATCCCCATTTTACAGATGAGGGAACTGAGGCACAGAGAAGTTAAGTGACTTGCCCACAGTCACACAGCCGACAAGTGGCAGAGCTGGGATTCGAACTCATGAGCCCTGACTCCAAAGCTCGTGCTCTTTCCACTGAGCCATGCTGCTTCTCCAAGGTGAATAAAGGAAGCAAATTCAAATGGAAGGGAGAGGGAGTAGGGGAAATGAGGGTTTAGTCGGGGAGGGTCTCTTGGAGGAGATGGATTTTAAGCAGGCTTTGAAGGTGGGGAGAGTGCTGGTCTGTTAAGTATGCAGGGGAAGGGAGTTTCAGGCTAGAGGGAGTGTGGGTGAGGGGCCAGCGGTGCGATAGACAGAGTTTGAGATACAGCGAGTAGGTTGGTGTTAGAGGAATGATATGTGTGGGCTGGGGTGGAGTGGGAAATCAGCGAGCTAAGGCAGGAGTGAGTGAGCTGATTGAATGCTGTAAAGCCAGTGGTAAGGAGTTTGTGTTTGAAGTGTAAAGAAGTGCCTGCTGTAGGTGAAAGACCGCTTTTTTTCAATTTAACCAGATAAAGGATGGTTAATCAGTCAGTGGTATTTACTGAGTGTTTTCTGCGTGCAGGACATCATTATGATTAATGGTATTTATTGAGTGCTTTCTATACGCAGAGTTCAGTACAGTACAACAGAATTAGTAGACAGGTTCCCTGCCCACAAGAAGCTTAGAGTCTCGAGGGGTCATTTGACAGTTCACAGTAGGAGAAAGCATGTGGTCTAATAGGGGTCTGCCCTAATGAGAGGTGAGGAAAGGGGGCGACTTTTGTTTATTGCACTTGTTAAATGTCCAAACGACTACTATTCGCTTCTACTCTCTGCCCCATGTACAAAATGGGCTTTGTTGTGCCTGGCAATGCTACCTAGCCACCAGAGGTGGATCAGCATCATCAATAAGCACTTACTGTGTGCAGAACACTGTACTAAGCACTTCGGAGAGTGCAAAACAACAGAGTTGGTAGACACGTTCCCAGTCCACAGTGAGTTTACACTCTCGGCGGGAAACAGGCATTAATATAAATGGATAATTTGTAATGTTTAAAGATATGTACATAAGTGCTGCGGGGCTGAGGGTAGGGCAAATAACAGTTGCCCGAATTTCACAGATCCAAGCGCTCAGGTGACGTAGAGGGAGACGGAAAAGAATGGCTGAATCGGGGAAGGCCTCTCGGAGGAGTTGTGAACTTCATAAGGCTTTGAAGGTGGGGAGAGCGGTGGGTGGTCTTCCATACATGGAAGGGGACTTGGGTCGGACATTTGCTCTTTGAGGTAGAACTGTCTGCATCAGTCTATGTATTGGATCTGTCCCCTTTAAGCACTTGATATCCACCCCACCCTCAGCCCCACAGCACTTTGCTGAATTTATTTATATTAGTGTCTATCTTCCTCCTCTAGACTGGTAAGCTCGGCTGCGGGCAGGGAACGTCTCTTCCAACTCTGTTGTATTGTACTCTCCCGAGGGCTTAGTACAGTGCTCTGCACCCACTGATTGATTGATTGACTAGGTGCCTGTGGGAGGCAGAGTCTTGATAGCCTCCCTCTTACTAAATTTACAGTCGTATTTATTGGGCACCTGTTGCCTGCAGGACACTGTACTAAGCGCTCGGGAGAATCCGGTATAATTAGTAGATGGGAGTAAGTGGGAGTCTGGCTGAGGGAATTCTCGGGACCCTCGATACATCCCCTTGGGAACCACAGGCAAATGACAGTTCCCATTACACTGTACACTCCAAAGGTCAACCTAGAACTGAGTGACATAAGCCCTGTGGACTGACACTGTGCCCTGCGACCGTTTAGCCTCTTCATTGTGGCCAGGGCACTGGGGAGAGAGCACAGATCCTGGGCAATCCCCTGGCATTGTTTCCAGGTGCTCATGCCACATGGAGGAAAAGGGATTCGTGATATCAAAGGCAACGAAGAGGGCGAGGCAGAGAAGACCAGAACAGAGTAGAGTCCATTAAATTTGGTAGGAGGGAGGCTATCGGTGACATGGGGAAAGAAGTCTTGATAGAGGGAAGGGGGCAGAAACCAGATCGTGAGGGCCAAGGAGGGAATTGACATACCAATTGTCGAGTTTGAACTTCATCAGGGAGATGAAGCGATAGGTGGAGAGTGTAGTGGGATCCAGAGAAGGATTTTTTTTTTTTAGGATAGAGGAGAGAAGGGCGGATTTAATGGCAGAGGGGAAGGGGCCGTCGGGGAATGAGCAGTTGAAGATGGCAATTGGGGAGGGAAGACAAGTGGGCATCGAGGGGCAAGTAGAAGTAAAAGATGGCCTCCGTGCTTTTAATGATAATGTCTAATGAGGAAATAGTAAAAAACAGAATGGGTAGGATAGATTAGGGAGAAGTGAGAGACTGGATGTAAGTTGTAGGCAAGAGAATAATAAATACAGAAATAGAAATAATAATGTTGGTATTTGTTAAGCGCTTACTATGTGCCGAGCACTGTTCTAAGCGCTGGGGTAGACACAGGGGAATCAGGTTGTCCCGCCTGGGGCTCACAGTCTTAATCCCCATTTTACAGATGAGGGAACTGAGGCACCGAGAAGTTAAGTGACTTGCCCAAAGTCACACAGCTGATAAGTGGCAGAGCTGAGGTTCGAACCCATGACCTCTGACTCCAAAGCCCGTGCTCTTTCCAGTGAGCCACACTGCTTCTCTGCCAGGTAAGTATAAAAGAGAAGCAGCGTGGCTCATTGGAAAGCGCATGGGCCTGGGAGTCAGAGGTCATGGGTTCAAATCCTGGCTCAGCTACTTGTTAGCTGTGTGACTTTGCGCAAGTCACTTAACTTCCCTGTGCCTCGGTTACCTCATCTGTAAAAGGGGGATTAAGACTGTGAGCCCCACGTGGGGCAACCTGATCACCTTGTATCCCCCACAGCGCTTAAAACAGTGCTTTGCATATAGTAAGCGCTTAACAAATGCCATTTAAAAAAAAATACATGAGTTGCTAAGGGCACCCACAATCTAGCATGAATGGAAAATTGTGGGAAGCAGCAGGATAGGCCAGCCGCAAGGCTTTGTGAGAGGAAGAGAAATGATAGGAAAGGGAGACTTGAGATGCAATGTCCTGGATCATGTGGTATTGCCAGTAAGTAATGCTAGAGAAGCAGCATAGTCTAGTGGCTAGAGCATGGGCCTGGAAGTCACAAGGACCTGGATTCTAATTCTGGCTCTGCCGCTTGTCTGCCATGTGACTTCGGGTAAGTCACTCATTTCCAGCGTGGCTCACTGGAAAGAGTCTGGGCTTCGGAGTCAGAGGTCATGAGTTCGACTCCCGGCTCTGCCACTCGTCAGCTGTGTGACTGTGGGCAAGCCACTTAACTTCTCTGTGCCTCAGTTCCCTCATCTGTAAAATGGGGATTAAAAGTGTGTGAGCCCCACGTGGGACAATCTGATTACCCTGAATCTCCCCCAGCGCTTAGAACAGTGCTTGGCACCTAGTAAACGCTTAACAAATACCAACATTTTTATTTCTGTAAAATGGGCGTTAAGACTGTGAGGCCTGTGTGGGCCAGGGACTCTGTCAAATCTGATTTGCCTGTATCCACCCCAGGACCTGGTACAGTGCCTGGCACATAGTAAGCACTTAACAAATACCACAATTGATTAATTAGCGGGCTCTCCCCATCGGTCGCATCACGGATGGCACTTGGAAACAGGCAGAGCAAAACGAAGCAGAATACTTTTACATTACATTGCCATTTGGATGCTACTTTTCTTATCCTCGCTACTTTTATTTTCCTCTAGGATGCCCGCCATTCAGCAGAAGGAGAAATATATATGAAATTGAACCAAAAGATTGATGAATTTGTTCAGTTGGCTGACTATGATTGGACAATGTCTGAGCCGAATGGAAGAGCTAGTGGTTATCTAATAGATCTCATTAACTTCTTAAGAAGCACCTTTCAAGTGTTTACGCACTTGCCCGTAAGTATACAAAAACTCCAGATGGTTTAATTTTGCCTATAGGAATATGTCCCACTATCCACGTCTAGGGCTGAATTTTCTTGCGATGGCAAAAATAGCAATCTTCACTTTCCCCCAGTCACAGTGAATGTACTGAGCACTTTCTGGGTACAGAGTGCTGTATTGGGCTCCTCCTGGTTATGGGGCCCCTTCTGGGCTCAGGGGTGGTTATAGAATACGAATTTCACGTCTGAGTAGTTGGAAACTGCCTGTTTGCCTTTCTTTTGGCACAGCATGGTTTTATACCCAGATCTCAGCTTGGACACTTCTCAATTACAATCTTTTATTCTTCATATTTTATTACTGGGCCATTTCTTTTGGGTTTTCCAATGAAAAGGTTTTCCTTTTTTTCCTTTTCCTTTCATTTTTAGAAGAGCCATTTTTCAAAAGTATGTTATGCTCTTAGCGAGAATTCTGTCACGGGGAGGGATCTTTTCTCTGGAAATACCAGTGAAAGTTGCCTTAGATGTATGTGAAAATTTGCCTCGAATTGAGAGACGGTTTTTTATGGTATTTATAATTATTTTTATGGTATTTGTTAAGCGCTAAGCACTATGTGCCAAGCACTGTTCTAAGCACTGGGGTAGATCCAAGCTAATCAAGCTAACCCACATGTGGCTCACAGTCTTAAATCCCCATTTTACGGAGGAAGGAACTGAGGCACAGAGAAGTGAAGTGGGTTGCCCAAGGTCAGACAGCAGGCAAGTGGAGGTGCCGGAATTAGAACCCACATCCTCTGACTCCAAAGCCCGGGCTCTTGCCACTAAGCCACTCTGCTTCTCAAGTTAAGTGCTTATTATGTGTCAGGCACTGTACTAAGCACAGGAATAGGTACAAGTTAATCAGGTTGGATACAATTTGTGTCCAACATGGGGCTCAGATTCTTAATCCCCATTTTACAGATGAGGTAAACTGAGGTATAGCAAAATGAAATGACCTGTCCAAGGTCACAAAGCAGACAACTGGTAGAGCCGGGACTCCTCTGAGACCCAGACCTGTGCTCTCTCCACTAAGCCACTCTGCCTCAAATATCGAAGAACTTTCTGTTGTATTATTTATTGAACGCTCAGTGTTCCTGAAAGTGTTAGAATTTCTGATCCTCATTTCTTCTGTCTTCAATTATTCATAGGAAAACAATGTAATAAATATTTCTGTGCTTCAGTGTTCCAGAACGGACTTACTTTCTGTGGAATAAGACTTGTGGGTTTTGCAGACTCGCTAACCAAGTCCAGCTAACTGAGCTGAGAAAGCTGTGCAGAATCCCCTGCCTGTCTGTGTACACTTTGCATTGTTGTGCCCCTTTCATTTGCCCACCTTACCCAGCGGGAACGGGGCAGCCGGGGATTAGTGAGGGAAAGAGGGTGCTATGTAAACCACTGTAATTAATTCCTATGGGCAAATGTCCAGTCCTGAACTCTCCGGATGGAGACTCACCATGTGGTCATGTCGTCTATACAAACCTCCCCTCCGCCTGGGCCAGGAGCACTCAGAAAGGGAGGTCTTCTAGTTCTGTTCTCCTCTTCAACCATCAGTTGCTTGGCCAAGGGCCAGTGAGCGTCCACTATCAGGTCTCTGGTTCAGCTGAGATCTGACCGCTGTGGCCCTGGCCCTGTTGAGTGAGAGCCCGACCGCATCAGCACGTCCACTCAACCAAGTGCCAGGCTCGATGTTAGGCTGAGGGGATTGTTTGAGGTGAAGTTTGCCCTGCTGGTCGTGTATTTAAAAATGAGGACCAGCTACTTCCTGTTCAGCCATCAGAGTAGAGCAGAGAGGAGAGGAGTTAAGGTCTTGCCTGTGGGCTATGGAAAAAATAATAATAATAACTGTGGTATTTCGACTTCTATGGGCCAATGAGTAAACCAAGCACTGGGGTGGATACAAGATAATCGGGTCTCACATGGGGCTCACATTCTAAGTAGGAAGGAGAACAGGCATTGAATCTCCATTTGGCAGGTGAGGGAATTGAGGCGCTGAGAAGTGAAGAGACTCACCAAGGTCACATGATAGGTACGTGGCGGGGCTGGGGTTAGAACCCAGGTCCTTTGACTGCCAGGCCCGTGTTCTTTCCACTAGACCACACTGCTTCCCTTCTTCCCTGCTTCCCAAGCGAGGCCTGTACTCTTTGACAGAAGCTTATCGGTGCTGGGAGATTTGGGGGTCACCAGGAGGGAGGAGAGTGTCCGAGCACTGGAAGGGGGTGCAGGATAGGATGCGGAACGTGTTTCGGTTGTTGGTAACATGTCAGAGCCTCTTGAGTATCTTCAGGGCCGAGATGCAATTCCAGGCTCTCCTCTTGTCCCCAGAGCGAGTCGGTCCGTCATATTTATTGAGCACTTGCTGTGTGCAGAACACTGTACTAAGCACTTGGGAGAGTGCAGTATAACAATATAACAGGCACATTCCCTGCCCACAACGAACTTCTAGTCTAGAGGGTGGAGGTAGTGATAGTCATAATAATGGTATTAAGCGTGTCCTGGGGGCAAAGTACTGTCCTGTGTGCTGGGAGAGAATTCACAGGTAGGAATTAGGCATGGTCTAATTAACCAACGGGGCTGAGGGGCTTACAATCCCCGAAGTATTGGGGAGGTGGGGGGAGGATTTAAGGGGTTCAGCAGGCTGTTCTTTATGGTTTCACTACTCATGATTGAATATAAAAAGGATGGGATGGCGAGGCCTTGCTTTTTGATTGACCCCTATCCTATTTCCCATCCCTAATTTATTTTAATGCCTATCTCCCTCTGTAGACTGTAAGCTTCTCATGGGCAGGGATCATATCTCCCACCTCTGTTGTATTGTACTTTCCAAAGCACTTAGTCCACTGACCTGCAGACAATAAATACCATTGATTGCTTCCTTGATCCTCACATAGGGACCCTCCCTCAGGACCTTACACACATTGACCCAGCTCACAACCACCTACCTCTATTTCTATAACCAAATTCGTGAGGTAAGTTAACTCCTTCAGTGACTAAAGATAGTTTTCCCATCATCCAGACTTTAGCAAGTCTCCCTCCACCCCACCTGCTTTGCGTCTAGTGAACTTGCTTTTCTTTCCCTGCTGCTTTTGTTTTTAATGCATTTTACTTTTTAATTGGCTTGCCG
Organism: Ornithorhynchus anatinus; assembly: GCF_004115215.2. NCBI lineage: Eukaryota > Metazoa > Chordata > Mammalia > Monotremata > Ornithorhynchidae > Ornithorhynchus > Ornithorhynchus anatinus. Next base: position 47,626,456 of record NC_041730.1, on the reverse strand, counting down.
TACTGGTTCCCTCTCAGAAGAGCAACAGTGACCATGCAGCCATGTCGGTAAGTAGATGCAATCGGAAGAAAGCGCATGCGGGTGAAAAACCCCGGAACTGCCTTCAGGCTTATTGCTTCACGGGCTGGGCATCATTGAAAAGAAATTTGAATCTTCCTGGTGACTGGCGGCCAGCACTCTCGGGGTTGGGAAAATCCAGGGTTGAGGTAACTTCGGTTTCTCTCGGCAGCCTAGCTCTGCCCCTGAAAGCTTTGGAAGAGTGTGCCCTTATTGGCCGGCAGCAAGTGCCTCGTGTATTCGACTTGGATCTGCAAAGGGGGAGGACTGGGGGAGAATGGGGTGGGATGGCTCTGAATCCAAGGTGCTCAGAGCTCAAGATTCCCTGGCAGAGGCATCCAGCTTTCCTGGATCTAGGTTCCCCTTCCTCCCCCAGCTTGAATTTTTCCAGAACAGGGCTTTAGGTGAGCAGTTTTCTTTAGCCCAGTGCAAAGTTTACCCACAAATTTAAAATGGAGAACATAAATAGGTGAGATTACCAATCTGGGCCAAGATGCAGAGGTTTGATATTTCTCTTCAGACGAAGGAACATTTCTCTCCATAAGTTCTGATTATTGGAATTTAGGTAGAGTTTTCTTATTATTAACAATAATAACTGTTATTGGTAATGATAATAAAAGTATTTAAGCTCTTACTATGTGCAAAATACTGTATCCTGAGATATAAATCATCAAGTCCCACATGAAGCTCTCAGTCGAAGTAGGAGGGAAGACAGGCATTGAATCCCCATTTTGCAGATGAGGGAACTAAGACACAGAGAAGAAAAGCGACTTGCCCATCGTCGCCCGGCAGACAAATGGCCAAGTCGGGATTAGAACCCGGGTCCTCTGTCTCCCAGGCCTGGGCTCTTTCCACTAGGCCACACTGCTGCTTGTGACCTTGTATTTCTCCATCGATTGTGCCGGCACTCTTCTGCTTCTGGCCTGGCAGTAGGTCAGGATGACAGTTGGGAGTGGGAATTTAGAAGGTGGGATCTCCCGCACCCCATGTTGAACCCAGGAATGTGCCACTTCCCGGCAGCACTGGGAGCTGGGAGGGGTTTCTTGGTGGAGATGGTGAAAGGGAGAAATCCCCTGGGAGTGAAAGTGTGTGGGAGGTGGGGAGAAGAGGGGACGGATATCTCTGGGGTTGCAGGCGGGACCAGTAGAGGTGCTGAGTTGAGGATAATGATTGATTGGAGTGATGAGGAGAGTCGGGGGAGCCCAGAAGGGGCTAGCATAGAGGTAGCGGAGACAAGAGTCTGTGTGTTGTTCTGACTCAGTGCTTTCAGCACAATGCTTTCAGCAGCATTTGGATCACACTGGAATTTCTGTATCGTAGGGGCAGCCCTTGCTGACTGTCACTCAACTGCCCGTGCTACCAGAAGAACAGGCAATTTGGGGGAGTAAAATATTCATTTCTCAACTGGGCTTCTTTACCCTTCTCCTAGGATTTCCACCAAAATTCCTGTGGTTCCCCCAGAATGCGAGAGCTTAGGATGCTCAGAGTCGTATAAGTGAAAGGGGCAGAGGGGCGGGTGTCAGCCTCCCTAAGACCCCAACCCGTTCCGCAGAAAGCTGTCGGCTTAGTAAAAACTCGGTCCCCTTACACTCTGTCCACCTCTAACCCTTATGAATGACTCCCAGCACACATTTTGGGTCAAAAGAAGAGGAGGCCAGAGACAAATAAGCCTGGACTTTCGACTCCAGGATCTGCTGCTCTGACCTGCTCAGAAAACCAGGGTTCGTCTTGCTTAGTAGAACCCTAAATTTAGCTTGTAACTCAAGTCTTCCTTTCCCTCATGAGAGTCACCACGGAAGACTCACAGTTAGATGTTGATTTTAATAGAGCCTAATATTAAAGATTCGCTTCTCAGCGTAGAGGATGATCAGGCTGGGGTAAGGCTGAGATGGGCACCTTGATCAGTTCCCATGGGGAATCCGCCCTTTGCTCTGTAGGCATGAGTGCCCGGTCACAGACTGGGTGCCACTGAGGGGCCAGGCTGAGGCAACTGCTCACACCGTGATTCAATCATTTGGCTGTGAGTCAATTATTCAGTCCCACTTATGCTGCTCTTCGCCAGTGCTCTCTGAGGAGCAGGTTTGAGCTTGCTTTACTTAAGGACCTTGGAGCTAGTCTGTAAGCTGGCTCTCTTACAATTGGGCCTGGATTCAGTGGGGCATCATTTGTAATGAAGGAGGTGCTCAAGGTCGCATAACTGTACGTTGTAAATTTGCACAAAGATATGATTATCAGTAGCAATAATACCTCTCCGAATATAACCGTCACAAGCTTGAGAGAGCACAAGCTACTAATTCGATTCCCTCCGTTACGCCACTCCATCTGTTTTCACTCCCCGTTTTGTCTAGGATGCCGTTAGGGGGTTAGGGAGAGATCGACAATGGGCGCCTGCTTGGGGACAGAGAGACGTGTTGTAGGAAGGAACGGCTTGCAAACAAATGGGAGGCACTGGACATGACTCCTTACAACCCGAGGTCTTCTGCACCTGGAATTTTGGAAGAACGCAACCCCCATGACATAGGAGAATTTGGGGTGCTGAATGGGTGTGTGATGCTCCCAAGTAAGATATCCATAAATCTAAAAATATGCATTTTATTTTTACTTCATGACTGTGCACACTGTCTTTTCCAAAGTTGCCAGGGAAAAAATGAAGTTCATTTGTTCATTCAATCATATTTATTGAGCACTTACTTTGTGCAGAGTACTGTACTGAGTGCTTACTATGTGCGCTGGGGCAGATACAAGGTTATCAGGTTGTCCCACGTGGGGCTCTGTCTCGATCCCCATTTTACAGATGAAGTAACTGAAGCACAGAGAAGTTGTGACTTGCCCACAGTCACCCAGCTGACAAGTGGCAGATCTGGGATTAGAACTCATGACTTTTGACTCCCAAGCCCATGGTCTTTCCACTAAGCCATGCTGGCTTACTAGTAGCTCAGCTAAAATACAGTACCAAGAACTGACTTAGTTCAGTAGACAAACAGTAAAATAACAGACTTTGCTTTTTAAGAACGTTTTAGGAAAATAAGTCTGAGTCCCTAGCTGAAGCAGTTTCATCCAAGAACATTTTCAGAGTGATCAATACAAATTTGGGTCCCTTAAGCTCATTAAAGTAAGAGTTATCTGTACTTCTGAAATCAGTGTACTTTAGGTTTCCTTTTTAAAGCAATGAAAATAATCTATTCTGCAAACTGTCTTCCATTTTGGGAAAGGCATCTTGGCATCTTCCCATGTTTTGTGGAAGAGCGAAACTTGTTCCACAACTGAGACAGATTCACAAAGTGAGGATGATCTTGAAGTACAAGAAATTGAAACATCTTTTGGTAACTTTGATCTGGCAAGTTTACATTTGGAGTCTGAGCTGACATGCTTCTCCCTTTGATGGTAGAATCTAATATCCTAACTGCCTATCAAAATACAGATTGTCTCTGCTAAAGAGCTGTTGAAACCCCTGATATTGTTGATTAGAAGTGCAAATAGAATAATACATTTTCACCTTTCTGGTTTCTCATGTTTGATGGTCCATCTAAAATGTACTAAATGAAATTGGAAGTTTGCCTCTAGCCTACAAAGTGATGAGGTTTGTGATTTCCTATAAGAATTTCCTTTCCTGTGACTGGCAGGAAAAGCTGAATTTCACCGCTTGCCAGGAGAGGTGGTTGGGATGAGCGTGGCTTTACCCCACAAGCTAAATTCCCCAAGTGTCCATCCAAAGCTCGCATAAGGCTACTTACAGATTTCACCAAATATCCCCCTCACACCATGTTTGATTGGCATAGCGTGGCAGGGAGGTTGGATGAATCTGTCACGGGCTGGTTAATTGCGTTGCCGATCTCAGCCTGACATCAGGTATTTGACTCCTAAGTGGCTCAGTAGAAAACAAATTAGCAGATTGTAGTCATATTTCTCATTCTCTATGCTTGGACTCTGGTGAATGCGGTTCATAAATCATATTGACTGACACTCCAGTGAATGATGAAAGCTGCTCCGATGACAGCAAGCGTGGCTTTAGGAAGTGGAGCTGGGGAGATGCCAGGCCGGGATGCATATGGCAGACCCTTTGGGAATTGCCATGGAGCCAAATGTCTCCTGGCTGCAGTCATTCTTAAAGACAAGCTTTTGGGCGCGGCAGAAAGGGTTCCGTGTGTCAGCAGATTCTCTTTTACGGATCCCTTTGAAATATAAGAAGTTTGTCTAAAGGTTTTTCTCTTCTCCCCGCTTCAGTTGTAGCAAATGTTAAAGAGTGAGCAAAAAGTGGTTGCCTTTAGCCATCTGGCAGGTGTTTTGGTTTATGAACCAGGATCCTTGTTTTCTGAACCTTAAATGGTTCAAGGGGAAGACCATTAGGGATTATCAGGGAAGAGTGGGAAATTTACTCTTCTCCGAGAAAGAGCAGCATACATTTCTGCAGTTGGTCTGCAATTGGGACTGGGTCCTCCTATCCCCTTTTCTCCATCAGCTTAGCTCTATGCTTTTATTTTGTGGAGACTTACAAAAGCAAATATTACAACTATTCTTTAAATATATTTTTAAAGACTCCCAACTTCTGACCATTCTTCCCCTTATCTATTTTAAAATAGAGACCTTCAAAGCAGCCGTGAACTACTTTCTAACCTTGCATGCCCTTAAGGATAAAAAGAGGGAATAAGTAAAGACATCCAATAGAAAAGCCTGGAGGTGAACTCTGTAGCAGTAACTTATTTTCTCACTAGATGCAAATGATATTAATCAGATTTGGGTGTATTAAACAATTTATACAATTTTCTCTAGTAATTTTTTCCCCAGCATCACTGAGAACAATAAGCCTGGGGTAAGAACCTCATTCAAAGTCATTTTCATGCTATACGTATCATTGAAAGTGTTTCCTGGATGCCTCTCAGTGTCTGTATGTGTATGTGTCAGCTTTTGAATGTTCATGTTTTCAAAGGGAGGTTTTTTTTGGTGTAGTTATTTCCTTTCTGAGGCCATTAGTTTCTGGCCTGGGCCTACTGCGATGGAACAGTTGAAAACATTTATTAAAATGTTTAGTCAAACAAGTACACATGAAAGGGTATATTTCCCTTATAAATGCAGTGTGTGTATATGAAAAATCCAAATTGGAAAGTTATTATTATTTTTTTTTTACAACCTATTCATCTCCCGGGGGGTGGAGGATAAATATGACAAGGAGCGGTATGTTAAAACAAGAGCACGCTAGTTGTTCCTTTAAATCAAAATGACATTTCCATTAAGTAGCCTCAAATCTATTACATTGTAATTAAATGAACTGTGGCCTGTTGATTTTTTTTCCCCGTCCTTTCTCTCCTTCTCCCCATTCATATTGATATTCCTCTGCTTGGGGAATAGAGCTGTAATTACCATTGGGGTTGGGCCTTTGGGAGCCTGCTGATCTGAGCATTGTTTCTCACATTCCTTTTTGGCAGTTCATCAGTCTCTGTCAAATATGTTGATGGTGTTTGCTTTTTCTTCTGAAGTTTTTGATTAAGAAATTGACATCCTAGTTCAGACATGCAGCCTTTCTTTGTTCATGGTTCCTTAACGCGGAAGACTCGTTAGTGAGGGTGGTTTGGATTTCTAGCCGGACCTTCGAATAGACCGCTAATTCTTCAGGAGAAGTTAACACAGCACATAGTGAACAGCAAATGGAATTGCCCAAAATGTGTGGCTCCCAAACCTATTTGAGGTAACCGGGGCCGAATTCTAAGCATCCCCTTTCTCCTCCACAACCCCGAACTTGACTACAGGCCTGAGTCCCTTGGATCTCCAGATTTCTGGAGCGGGGGAGGCAGGCCTAGGGATGGGTGGAGGGGGGCTCAAGTTCTTTTTCCAATCTAGCATGGGGTAGGAGAGAGGGTATAGACTCCCAGAAGCCCACTCGGCATCCCTTGGGAATGGTTGAATTTCTATTAGAATGATCCTTCAGAATAATTCAGGATATTTAAAAATTGTGATGGTTATATGAGAGTTTTTTCAATGTTTTCTTTGTCATTAATCAGTATATCTCTACCAAAATAGTAATGCTTTCATTGAAACCTCTTCCAGAGCACCTAGACTCTTTGGCATTTAAGTATGATTGACATTTTTTAGGGTGCCATTTATTTGGCAGATTGTTTAAATCTTGCGAACAAAGAAATAAGCGTTGGACAAAGGGAAGGTCTTTGGTACCTTTTCCTTTGTGGTGTTTTGGTGGGGTGAAAGTAAAGTACTGTGATCCTGGTCTGGGAAATGGGCCCCCAAAAGAACCAATATCGAACTAAACTAAAATATGGGATTATAATGGGAAAGCTGTGGAGAGAAGCTATTTCCTTCTTTTGGATCTTGAAATAATCATATTCACTTCTGCTACAGAATGAGGGATACCCAAGGCAGCAATACTTTAGGATGTATTTAACTCAACAGTACATTCAAATAAAAAGTTCAGATTTTGAAGAGACATTTTAGGAATCTTTCCCCGGACTATCTGTGCTGAAGTCCCCCATGACACTTAGAAGAAGAGCGCTGATCACATGCCCCTCAACAGCAGAGGCAGGGGAGCCCCCTTTCTTCTTGCTGTCTCCCACCATCTGTTCTATGATGTCAGCTGGTCACCACCTCCCTTGAGCCATCACTCCTTGGCTCCGTGCTAAATAGTGCAGTGCCCTCGTTGAGAGAGGAGGAAGCAGTGACATTAACGACTGCAGAGAATTGCCAGTCCCCGTTTTGACTAGATCCAGCCCTCGAGATGCCATTTGGGCGGAAAACTTTACCCAGGAATTGCTCTAAATTTGCACAGGGCTTGGACCCACCCCTTTCCCCGTCTCCCTCTTGTACTGTCCTTCAGTGGCCATTCAGTATATGAGTGGATAATCTCACCATCTTTTAGGGGGAGAGTAGGAGTTTCAGATTTTTCATCTTACAGAAATGTTAGTGAATTTACTGAGAACCCATGTTTGTGGTCTTAACTGAGTACTGTGGCAAATGGAAACATTTCCTTATTGGTATTGTATAAATTGTAATATAAATTATAATCGCCAGTGGAATGGAATCAGCATTTCAAATGGTGCAGCGGAAACTTTGTTTCATAACATAATCAATTCCCAAGACTGACAATGCGATGTGAAGATTTTGGACCTATAATGGCAGACAGCAAAATTTTTAGTGATTGAGAAGACCGATCTAAAAATCTACCTCTACAGCATTCTGAACAAGTACTAATGGCAAGCTCTTTTTTCCCCTCCCATACAGGAGACCAGTAACCATGTGGTTGAATGTCCAATATCTATTTTCTCCCGGCTTCATTAAGTAATTGGGTCAAGAAACATGAAGCAAAGTGTGACTAAAAATGTTCTGATCACATATTATCAGTGAAATGCATTTGTCATGACATGTTTCCATTTGACATTCTTGTAAAATACTTGAGATTTTTCAAGAGATCAGAAATAATGGCTCACCCGTTCCTGAACATATGTTTTGGCTTCTTTGAGTCATTAGAGCTTTAATGGTGTTTGCAACCCGAGAAGGGCAAGGAAACAGAAGCACTAAGTTGAATTCCTATTTTCAAGAGCCAATTCATTGAGCACTCAGAAACTTAATGACCAAATCAGTGTATAAAGAATCTGCGGCTACTTAATTTTCTGGATATCAATGACGTGCATGTGTATGGGGGGTTAATTTTTTTCTTGTTTTTTTTTTAATCAGGGGAAAGTTGCCCAGACAGCTTGCATGTCAGCCTGCCAACATCTGTCAACATCCTTAATGCAGATGCTGTTAAACAATGAATTAAAACAGATAAGCATGGGAGCGGTTCAGCAATTTAACCTAGATGTCATACAGTGTGAATGTAAGTACTTCGTCCTGAATGTCAGTGAAATAAGTGACTCATTTCTTTTCCAGGAGGTATGTCTTCCATGTATCTTTTTAAGTAGAATAATCCTCCTGAACTGTACGATAAATTGTTAAGGGCCATCAGTCTATTCACTGAGCGTTTACTGTGTGCAGAACACTGTTCAAGGAGCTTACAATCTAGTGGGGGAGACCGACACTAAGATTAATTATAGGTTTTGCAAATCTCTGTGCCTCACCTAAAAGAACCAGTTCTTCAAACCTCATCACGCAGAACATTCTAGCAGACTGAGAATTACATAATACTAGAAAAGGGGACGTTTGGTTCGGGTTAATGAAGTATGTCTGTCAGGAGTGGACTTCTATCTAGCCCTAAAATGTTTTCAATCTCCTAGCTCTACATTTTCTTCCCATCCCAAGTAGATGGAAAGAACTAGGACATGAAGAGTCACAAGTTGACTGGCAGAATTCTCTATTAGATTCCAAGCAGTATGAAGAGAAAATGATATGATCCCCTCAGCTTTTTGCTTTAACTAGACTCTTGATGAAAAATTCTCAGAAATATAGAGTCAAGAGCCCTGGCCAGTTTCACTTCTGTTCCTGCCCTCTTCTTCACACCACCACTCTTGCTGTTGGCCCCTCATGTCTCCTCTTCCCTAAATCTGTTCCCCATTACTTACTCCTCCACTTCAGACCTTTGGCTCACCTCATCTCACGTGGCTTTCTGTGAGTGCCCACTGCCAACCCGCTCCTTCTTTCAAACAGCTCTCCAAGTCCCTTGCCAAGGAGCCACGCTAGTCGGGAGCGGGCAGGAAGCTTCCCCTGGCATTCCCATCTCCTGCTTCTTCAGGTCATCCAATTAGACATCTGTAGCCTGTCGGCCTCAATCCTTCCTGAGCTGTGAGCTTCCTCTATTTGTTGGTTAAGTTTCCCTCACTGCACACTCAGTAAATGAAAATTGACTGAGTCTCAGAGGGCAGCAATCCCTAGATCTGAAGAAAGATGATATTTTAATGCAGCACATGCGTTGAAATCAACCATTAGAAAAGGTAATGCCAATTTATGCAGAATTCACTACCCTTCCCAGCCCGACAAATTGAGGTCCCCTGACTTTGTAGAAATGCTACCAGTTCCACTGTGTGAACCTGGTGTCTCTGAGTCAGGGATCAGCTTAACAGCAGTTTTCAGCAGCTTCCTTAACTCCCTTTGTCGTCTTAATGAGCATTTTTGGTTTTTAGTGGTTCAGTTTGATGGACAGATGCTTATTAAACCTTCCTGACGACAGGAAAAAATCTCTCCTTAGAATGTGTTAACACTGTGTCCCGTGACCTGGAAGTTAATTTAGTTATAACCATGATATTTATGATTTAAACAAGCTTTCTTTTAAAACTTACGTTCCTATTTAAATAGTACAAGTTATAAACTACTTATATTAATGTCTGTCTCCCCCTCTAGACTGTAAAATCATTGTGGGGAGGGAATGTGTCTCCCAACTCTGTTTATTGTACTCACCTAAGCTCTTACTACCGTGCTCTGCATACAGCAAGCATTAAATAAATGCCATTAATCAATTAATTCATGTAGGAAATTTCTATAACCACACATCTTGCCAGCACACCACAGAAAATATTTATGTGATGTTGGCGTCTTGTCCTAACAGCAGAGAAGGCTCCCTCTAAGAATGAGGATAGAAAACATAGAAAATTATTGGCACTTTCTTTTTCTTAGAGTTAAACATGTTTGTACTCTGTTATCTGGTATCTTTTTGCAAAAAAAAAAAAAAAGAAAGGTAAAATTGCTTTAGAATGATATTTCCATTAAGTAGGATGGATACAATCTATTGATAGTTCTCTATTGGCATCATTAGAGATTTCTTTCAATCAAACAATGGTCCCGGAGCGGGAATGGGCAACCCCCTCTTTACAAACGCTTCAGTGCTTTGAAGAAATCCAGGTGTCCCAAGTCTTTGGGAAGAGTGGTTTGGTAGCAATTAGTAACCGAACCTGCTTCAGGAAGCAGTTGGAAATGGTCTGTCTGCTTTAGAAAAAGAAGTTTCCTGAATACAGAACAAAGATCAAACTTTGGTAAGAGTCTGACCCTTTCAAATGCAGAAGCGATTGAGTTAATTAAATTATAACCTCCAGCACCCTCAAAAGCATGGGAGCCGTAGCTAAGAATCTAGGCCCAAAGTATTTGACACAATATTCTTAAATATTTGAAAGAAACATAATTGCAGAATAATCAGTCGGTCAGTCTGATTTGTTGAGTGCTTACTGTGTGCAGAGCACTTTACTAAGCGCTTAGGAAAGTACAATATAACAGTGTTGGTAGATACGCCCACATCGATTATTGTACTATATTAAATAGTTCAGGTAATCAATCCATTCCAGACAGTTTATTCTCCCCACCTTCAAAGCCTTGTTGAAGGCACATCTCCTCCAAGAGGTCTTCCCGGACTAAGCCCCACTTTTTCTCATGTCCCTCTCTCTTCTATGTCACCCTGACTGCTCCCTTTGCTCTTCCCCTCCACCAGGCCCACAGCACTTAAGTATATATCTGTGATTTTATTTAATTTTATTGATCCCTTTGCTCTTCCCCTCCAGCAAGCCCACAGCAGTTATGTGTGTAGCTGTAATTTTATTTAATTGTGTTTATATCTGTCTCCACCCCCAGACTGTGAGCTCGTTGTGGGCAGGGAATTTCACCGTTTATTTTTGTATTGTAGTCTCCCAAGCATTTAGTACAGTGTTCTGCACACAGTAAGCGCTCAATAACTACGATCGAATGAATGAATCCCTTCAGTCAGCTTGTACTGTTCATTCATTCATTCATTCAATAGTATTTACTGAGTGCTTACTGTGTGCAGAGCACTGTACTAAGCACTTGGAATGTACAAATCGGTAACAGAGACAGTCCCTGCCCTTTGACGGGCTTACAGTCTAATCGGGGAAGACGGACAGACAAAAAAAAAAAGCAATAAATAGAATCAAGGTGCTAGTAATTGTTAATTCAGTTATCAGCTCCCCAGAGTTTAAAGCCACCTTTTCTTGGTTCAGTTCAATCCAGTAAAATCCTGGATTATCTCCCAGAACATTAAAAATAAAACTCCTCAAGAGGGTGTTATCTCTGCACGCACACCACTTTTTATTTACAATTTTTCCAAGGCAAAAATGTAGACCACCTGATTTAATAGGAGTGCAGTTACGGGGTAGTCTTTTTCCACAAAATTTCAATAAAACTCCATGTTTTCCCTTTTTTGCAGCCAACATGCCCCTTATTTTCTTAGACTAAACTTGTGGATAATATCTTTGGCTTAAAAATGAAATGTGGATAGTCTTAAACTTTTGTTATTTTTTCCCCTCCTTGAATATTCTTGTATTGTACTCTCCCAAATGTTCTGTGCCGTGCTGTGCACATAGTAAGTGCTCAGTGAATACCATTGTTTGATATTCTTGCACCGGCAGACAAGGTACTAGCCTGGTAGCAAAATTCAGTGGCAATACTCAAGTCTGTGTCATTGATTTAAAGCCTTTATTCTCAGACAGTCAGTCATATTTTTTGAGCGCTTACTGTATGCAGAGCACTGTACTAAGTGCTTGGGAGAGTACAATGTAGCAATATTGTCCAGATGTGGGCTGCTATGTAGCTTTGGTTTTCTTCACCCTAACTGTGCTTCTGGATTCTGAGAAATGGGTCATCATTCAGCCCATCAATGGTGTTTTTTGAGTGCTTCCTGAGTGCAGAGCACTGTGCTAAGCTCTTGGGAGAGTACAGTAAAGCAGAGTTAGTAGACACAGCCCCTGCCCACAGTGAGCTTATTGTCTAGAGGGATAATGTCCGTATGTTTCTGTGTGCACGGCTGGAGAAGTCTCCAGGGGGTGGGAGCTCCCGTGGGGGTGCTGTAAGGTCTCCTGATGAGACGCGCAACATGGTGATTTGAAAGAGCCTCTTGGAGCGTCAGAATTATATTCTGACACCCAGCTTTCAAAGAGATAGAACATCGAATTAAAAAGGCCATGGTGCCCTTTGGAAGACTTAGGCCCAATGTGGTACCCAAATGGTGGGATGCTGACCAAACTGAAGGCCTATAGGGAAATTGTAGTGTCCAACCTTGGGAGGTCAATATATTGAGCACCTAATGTGGGCAGAGCACTATGCCAAGCACTTGGTAGAGTACAGAATGCCAGAGTGTTTTTTTGTTTATGGTATTTGTTAAGCAGTTACTATGTACCAGGCAGTGGGGTAGATATACCAGACTTTTGGGTTTTTTTTCTGGTATTTGTTAAGCACTCATTATGTTCTGGCAGAGGAATAGATATAAGCTAATCAGGTTGGACACAGTCCACGTCCCACATGGGGCTCACAATCTTAATCCCCATTTTACAGGTGAGGTAACTGAGGCTCAGAGAAGTTAAGTGACTTGCCCAAGGTCACACAGCAGATAATAATAATAATGGTATTTGTTAATTGCTTACTATGTGTCAAACACTGTTCTAAGTCCTGGGGAAGGTACAAGATAGGTCAGACCGATTCCTTGTCCCCCACAGGGCTCACATTCTATGTAGGAAGGGGAACTAGAATGGAATTCCCATTGAACCAAAGCACCGAGAAATCAAGCGACTTGCTCAAGGTCACAAAACAGACAAGCGGTGGAGCCGGGACTAGAATTCAGTTCCTCCGACTCCCCAGCCTGTGCGCTATCCACTAGACCGTGATGGTGGAGCCAGAAATAGAACCCAGGTCCGTCCACCTCCCAGACCTATACTTTATCCACTAGGCCACGCTGCTATTGGTAGATGTGTTCATTGCCCATAAGGAGCTTAGAGTCTACATGGGGAGAAAGACATTAAAATGAATAATGGATACGTACCTAAGTGCTGTGAGGCTGAGGATGGAGTGAATATCAAGGGCTTGAAGGTTATAGATCTAAATGCAAAGGTGACACAGAAGAGAGAGGGAATAGGGGAAGTGATGGCTAATTTGGGGAAGACCTCTTGGAGGAGATGTGTTTTTAATAAGCCTTCAAAGGAAGGAAGAGTGATCATCTCTTGGATATGAAGGGGAAGGGAATTCCAGGCCAGATACGTGATGTGGGCGAGGGGGTCAGCAACAAGATAGATGAGATCAAAGTTGGCTTTAGAATGAAGTAAATATAGTGGGTTATAGTAGGAAATCAGCAGTGTGAGGAAGGAGGGGGAAAGGTGATTGAGTACTTTAAAGTTGATGGTAAAAAGGCTTCTTTTTGATATGGAGGTGGGTGGGCAACCACTGGAAGATCTTGAGGAGTGGGGAAATATGGACTGAACAGATTTTTAAAGAAATGATGCGGGCAGTAGAGTGAAATGTGGACCGGAGTGGGGAAGGAGATGAGGCAGCGACGTCAGAGAGGAGGCTGATTTAGTAAAGGCAGGTTGGTGGCCTCATGGAATGAAAGTAGGATTGGGAGACCGGAAACCCGTTGTCTAATCACAGTTTGGGCACTGGCCTGTCGTGTGACCCTGAGCAAGTCACATAACTTTTCTGTTCCTGTTTCCTGGCCTTGGGCAAATCACTTCACTTCTCTCAGCCTCAGTTACCTCATCTGTAAAATGGGGATTAAAACTGTGAGCCCCAAGTGGGACAGAGACTGTGTCCAACCCAATTTGCTTTTATCCACTCCAGTGCTTAGTACAGTGCCTGGCACCCAGTAAGTGGTTAACAAATGCCACAATTATTGTTACTATCATTATTAAAATGGCGATGAGATATCTGTTCTCTCAGATTATGAACCTCATAATGGGGCATGGACTTTGTCCGATCTGATTTTAATAGTAAAATAATGATGATGATTGTGGTATTTGTTAAGCGCTTACCGTATGGCCGGTACTAAGTGCTGGGGGTAGGTACAAGCAAATTGGGTTGGTCACAGTCCCTTTCCCACATGGGGCTCATAGTCTTAATCCCCATTTTACAGTTGAGGAAACTGAGACACAGAGAATTGAAGTGACTTGCCCAATGTCACCCAGCAGACAAGTGGCAGAGCTGGGATTAGAGCCCATGTCCTCTGACTCCCAAGCCCGGTCTCTTGCCACTAGGCAATACTTGCCATATCACACCTTCACTGGGCAAGAAACATGAGCAGATGGAAGATGGCAGTGATGGTACTTGTTAAGCGCTATGTGCCAGGCACTGCTCCAAGCAGTGGGTTAGGTACAAGCTAATCAGATTGTCCCAAATGGGGCTCACGGCATTAATCCCCGTTTTACAGATAAGGTATCGGAGGCACAGAGAAGTTAAGTGACTTGCCCTAGGTCACAGAGGAGGTGTAGACAACTCATTAAAGGAACTTGGACAGGAGCGGGAGGAGGGAGATGGGGCTGTGGCTGAACGGAACAATCGGGTCCAGTGAATTATTTTTTCACCCCCAGATTGGGGAGATGAGAGTATGTTTGAAGGCAGAGAGGGAGTGGTTAAAGTTGGCCATCAGGGGAGTGGGTGCAAGTGTTTTTAAAAGGTATGAAGCATTAGAATCAGAGCACTGGGGAAGATTTCCAAAGCAAGAGAGGGATCTCCTCTCCAGAGATGGATGTGCTTGAGAGAGGACAATATAGCAATAAACAGACACATTCCCTGCCCACAAGGAGCTTACAGCCTAGAGGGGAAGGCAGGCATTAATATGAATAAATAAATTACAGATTACTTTGATCCTAGTTGACAGGTGATGTCTTATTTCTTGCCCTGCTAAAGGAGTTTAGCGTGCCTTTCGGATGCTTCCAAGTGCTCTCTTGCGTGCCACAGCTAAACAATTTTAATATAGCCTAAATCGTGTTTCTGCCAGGGATGGATGGCTTGAGGATTAATTAGATGAAAAGGAAATCTAAAAGTATGCCTGAACTCCAGAAATGTTGCTACATTCTGAATGCAAACTCATGTCCTTATTATTTTCCTGAGGCTGATTTGTGGCCTTTTCTTCTCTTCTCTCCTCTTATCCTCCTGGTCCTCAGAGATGCGCCTGGCGACCTCTCAATCTCAGATGATTATGTACAGCAGCTCCTAGCTAGGGGCATTTCTCTCCTTCCCTCATAGTGACCAGGAAAAGATGACTAAGGGGAGGAGGGAAATATGGAAGGACAGACCCTCTAGACTGTAAGCTTGTTGTAGAAGGGAGAAAATGTCTAACATCTCTGTTGTAGTCTTCCAAATGCTCTGCACACAGGAAGTGTTCCAGTTCCCCTTTTCTATAGTTTCTCCAGCTCTATTTTTTTAATGGTATTTGTTAAGCGCTTGCTATTAGTCAAGCATTTTTCTAAGTGCTGGGTTAGATAGAAGAGAATCAAATCGGAAACAGTCCCTGTCCCACGTAGGACTCACAGTCTGAGCAGGAGGGAGAACAGATGTTGAATCCATATTTTTCAGTTGAGGAAAATGAAGCCCAGAGAAGTGAAGTGGCTTACCCAATGTCACCCAGAAGACAGGTGGTGGACCGGGGATTAGAACCCAGGTCCTCTGCCTCCCAGTCCCGTGCTCTTTCTCCTAAGCCATGCCGCTTCCCACACTGCTCTATTCTGACCTTCTCGAGAGGCTGGGTACAGAAATGCACCTAGAATTCCAAGCATATCATAGTGGAACTGTGCCCTGTGCCCTTCACGTAATAATCATAGTAATGGTGATATTAGTTAAGTGCTATGTGCCAAGCACTGTTCTAAGTGCTGGGGTAGATACGAATTAATCAGTTCAGACAGTCCCTGTTCGTTCCACATGGGGTTCGCAGAGAAGGGAGAACAGGTATCGAATCCCCATTTTACAGTCGAAGAAACCAAATTTAAGAGAATTGAAGTGGTCACACAGCAGGCAAGCAGGGGAGTCAGGGTTAGAACCCAGGTCTTCAGACTCTCAGGCCCGCATTCTTTTCACTAGGCCAAGTTGCTTCACTCTCATATGCTTTGCCATCCCCCTCTCTCCTGCAGCGTCTGTAGCCCGGTAACACTACATCCCATTCGTCTCTTCCCTCCAACAAACGTCAGGACCTGGCACGTAGTAAGCGCTGAATAAGTGTCTTGGCCAACTGAAGGCAGTATGTGCCTGGGCAGCATCAGTGGGGAAAGATACCTGTCCCCTTCAATCTTCCCTCCTCCTCTTCCCCCTCAGAGCAGGCGCTGCCAGCTTTCTGAGGAGCCCTGCTGAAGAAGCCTATTTCCTCTCTCTCCTTCTCCTCTTCTCCTGATCCCCCTCTGCTCTGTGAAGGCATCTTGTCTGAGTTTGTGGGGTTGCTCGAGTCTTGTGGGGAGACTTTATGGGTTTTCAGAAGGTCAAATTCAAAGAAGAAAACAATGATGTTGGCAGCCCTCCTTTGTTTCTAAGGCAGCCCTAAATCTGGTCTCTCTGGTAATGGTTTCAGGGGATTTCTCAACCACAGGAAGTATCCCTGTGGAGAAGCTCACTTCTGAAAAGAAAAGTCAATGGGAGTTCTCAGTTTTCAAGGTCCAAATTGCTTGGTGAAGTCTGACGACTCAATTAGTTTTATCATCTCCCCCAGGGAGCGAGTGTTGGTCGAGTAACACCCATCCCATAAAATAAAAATTTTCTGGAATTTTTAGAGCATTACTTAGTTTTTCCAAACCACTCAATAATCATTTCATTCATTCATTCATTCAATAGTATTTATTGAGCGCTTACTATGTGCAGAGCACTGTACTAAGCGCTTGGGATGAACAGGTCAGCAACAGATAGAGACAGTCCCTGCCGTTTGACCAATCATTTACCGCATTTCAGCTCCCTGAAGTCATTCCGCATACTGCAGTCAGACCCTGGTCGTTGCATCCTATCCCTTTTGAATTGTTTTCTTTCAGATAATGTCTGTCTCCCCCTCCAGACTGTAAGCTCATTATGGGCAAGGAACTTGATTGCTAATTCTGTTGTATTGTATTCTCCCAAGTGCTCATGACAGTGCTCTGCTCGTAGTAAGCGCTCAATAAATACACTGACTGATTGATTTGGACATTTTCACTTTGTTGCACATCACACAACATCTTTAATTTGGGCTTACGTCTTGGTTCTCTAAAGCCAGGACTTTTGTGATATTTTTGGGTATGCAATTGGCTAATTCAAAGGGGTTCCAGTTATCCAGCTTTGAGCCTTTAGAAAAGAATCAAAGTGCCTTTATTAGAAATGTTTTCAAAGGAGCAACCTTCGTTTTTACTCTGGTATTTATAGCTTTTTCTACCTGCTGCTATGTGCTCATCAGGTACCCCACCTTAGTTTCTGTCTTTGATGGCCGTTGAGCTGGAGGTGAGATTTTTCCACAGCAGGCTACAACAAAAGCAGATGTTTCAAAGTAGGCTGACAGCCATGGAATTGGTATCATTTCAGAATGCTTCTGTAATCTTTCACCTCGGGCCTAGAACAGTCAAAAAAAAAAAAGACACATATTGCTACTTTTGAGCTTTGTAGGGGATAACCCCTTTAACTGGGTTGTAATTAAGGATCAAGAAAATGAAGTGACAGATTAGGAGTTTAAAATTATTAGAATATTTGTAGTAGGAGGGTGGTAGATATTCTGAGTTGCTCACCTTCAATTGAAATGGTAACGTGGTAGAATGCTGAGTAGCCCAATAAATAGAGCAGAGAACTATTTAGATAATGATTTCTCCTCTTTTTTTTTTTTTTCAGTGTTTGCCAGCTCCGAGCCGGTCCCGGGATTCCAGGGAGATACCTTGCAGTTGGCATTCATTGACCTCAGACAAGTAGGGACTTTTCTCTTATTGCCTCTTTCCCTCTTCTAAATGGTGGCGAAGGTCACCTAGCCTTGAAAATATACTCTGTCCATTTTTGAGAGACAAAAAGGTCATTTCCCTGGTGGCCGGTACGGTGTGGGTGACCCACTGCCTTGAGTGAGTGTGGAATGACTCTTCCACCCTGCTGGTCTCGCCGCTAGGAGCCTTATGCAGAACTTGAACTTTCTTTTGAGGTTCAAGGTAACCATTTGAATTCACTGAAAATCCTGGGCCCTTTGTGCGGGGCAGAAAAGGGGTGTGCCCTCCAGAGACTAGTTCCAGTCTGATTAATGGCTTCGAGAGGAAAGCCGTCTGCTGATGGGCCTCATGAGGGGAACGTGAGCTGGGCAAAAACCCCCGCCTTGGCAAAAACCATCCTCACATGCAAGGATGACTCAGGGTGGTACGCTTTCGGCAAAATTCCGGTTATGTGCCATGGGGGTCTTTCCTGGAGTGCGGCATTTCTCAGAGCCTGTCCTTGGAAGGCGGCCGAGAATCCAGGTGGGCTTCCGGGTGGGAGTGGAAGGTGGGCTTCAGGGTGGGAGCGGAAGGTGGAAGGGCTTGAGTGAAGCTACAGTGCTGACACTCCAAAGGTCTTACTTATTTAACTGGTTTTTGTCATTTGTGTTTTCGTCACTCCCTCTCTAACAGTGGAGGTTGGATGGTTGGATGGTGATTGCCTATCAGTGATATAGGAAAGAAAAGAAAGTGTAATAGAGTTAGGTGAAAAAATAAGAGCTCAATTAGTAGGGCGGTCATTACATCCCCCATTAATTTGTATGCGCTGTGAAGATAGGGAATATGGCTTTACCTTTTTTTCTGTGTTCCCAAGTACTCAGGACAGCACTCCACACAGCCAGCATTCAGTACAGTGCTCTGCATATAGGCATTGAATAACTGCCATTTGATGATGACCTCTTGGGTCTTTAGGAATGGAGAAGAGAGATAAGCACTCCTCTTGGTCAGTCAGGCCCAGTGGATTTTTTTCCTGGGAGCTTTCTCTGACACTCCCCAACTTGAAGTTCAGGTCCCCTGGGATGTCAGTGATTGGGGGTTGTAAGTAAAGAAGACAGCTAAGGTTGTGGTTTGTCCTGGTAGTTCCAGGACATCCTGCAGGCATACTAATAATAGCAATAATAAAATAATAATGATATAGTTGTTAAGCACTTACTTTGTGCCAACCTCTGTACTAAACACAAGCTTAGATACAAGTTCATCGGGTCATGGCGTTCACAGTCTAGGAAGGAGAACAGGGATTGAATCCCCATTTTG
The DNA here is from genome assembly GCF_004115215.2 of Ornithorhynchus anatinus. Lineage (NCBI taxonomy): Eukaryota > Metazoa > Chordata > Mammalia > Monotremata > Ornithorhynchidae > Ornithorhynchus > Ornithorhynchus anatinus. The sequence goes on along the minus strand of NC_041730.1, from coordinate 47,607,554 downwards.
CAGATGAGGGAACTTAGGTGCATAGAAGTGAAATGACTTGCCCAGTGTCACAGCGCAGATGGAGGACAGAGATGGGATTAGAACTCAGGTCATCTAGCTAGCTGCCAGACCCATGCTCTTTCCATTAGGCAGTGCTTCTGACAACATTTTGAGCAGGAGGCCGGACTCCAATTTCCCTTTCCTTTCCCTCCCCTTCTCGTCCTCCCCTCCCCGGCCACAGTCGAGAGGAATCGGATGGTCAGAGTTGTATTAGAAGAGGGACAAATGATAGTGTGGAGGTGCAGTAAGTTGTTTTAAGGCAATCAATCAATCCTACTTATTGAGTACCTACTACATGTAGAATACTCCCCCTAGCGCAATGCACTGTTCTAAGCGCTTTGGGTAAATGCAACCAAAGCAGTAGATGCATTCGCCACCTGCCATGAGTGTACATCTAAAATGGAAGGGACACAGATCCCTACAAATCCGAACCACTTTTCCTTTGCCCTTTCCACTGACTCTTAAAGGTAGTATCGTGGAAGGCTCCTTTCCAGGTGCAAAGAATCCAACTGATACCTGCTTTCCAGGGGCATCATTTTTAAGTGCCTAATTCACTTTGGGGTCTTCTTCCCTTTCTTCCTCTCTCTTCCTCTTTCCCTGTCATCTTCTTTCCCTCTCCCTCCCTCTCTCCCTCTCTCTTCCTCTCCCATGTCTATTCCTCTCTCCCTTTCTCTCTCTTCCTCTCTCTGTCTCCCTCAGTCTTCTTCTGTCTCCCTCTCTCTTCCTCTCTCCCAGTCTCCCTCCCTTTTCCTTTCTCTCTGCCTTCCTCTCTCTTCCTGTCTCTCTGTCTCCCTCTCTTCCTCTCTCTCCCTGTCTCTCCCCATCTCTCCTCTCTCTCCCCCCTCCCTCCTACCAGGAGACCTCTCCAATCCAGCCCAACCACCTGCCAAATGTATGTTTGTTCATACAGCAGCAGCAGCCGCAGGATTCCAGCCCAGCCCTGTAAGACCCAGCCCCAAGGATCACTTTTAGGCCCCTCCCCCAGACTTGGATCACTCAAGCCTGTGTCCCCCCAATTTACACACCCTTGAAAAGTCAGGAGAATCAAATTGCATATGTTTGTGAAATTTATTTTTTTTGATCGGTATTTTTGTTCTCTTTCAACTATATCGTAAGCTCCTCCAAGGCAGAGAACAGCAATAGTGTTCTACAGCCTATTCCTCTTCACTAAATGCTTCTGCTGCTGCCCTTGATAACCTAACGGAGGCTTTGGCCCAGCCATTATCCCCAGCGGCCTTGAAGGTGGGAGGGAAACTTGACTTTTGTGGTTGGTTTCGAAATAGAAAAGTAATCCTAAGGGATTTTCTTCCCCAGAACCACTACCCTGGTAGGGAATCCCCTGAAGAAACCGTACCCATAGGGACCATCCCTCCTGGGATTTCAATTTAAATGGGGGAAAGTCACCAGAACCCACAGCCTCCTGGGGCACGACGGGACACCTAAGCTGACAATCGATTGTAATTCCCCGGGATCACGATGAAAGAAGAGTTCACTTGCTGTCCCCAGACTCTAGACCCCAAGCACCTTCTTTCCTCAGTCAAGAGTATCCTCAGTGGTATTTATTAAGCCCTTATGATGTGTCAAGCACTGTTCTAAGCGTGGGGTAGATACAAGCTAACCAGTTTGGACATAGTCCCTGCCCCCATAAAGGGCTCACAGTCTTAACCCCCATTTAACAGATAAGGTAATTCATTCAATAGTATTTATTGAGCGCTTACTATGTGCAGAGCACTGTACTAAGCGCTTGGAGTGAACAAGTCGGCAACAGAGACAGTCCCTGCCGTTTGACGGGCTTACGGTCTAATCGGGGGAGACGGTCAGACGAGAACAATGGCAATAAATAGAGTCAAGGGGAAGAACATCTCATAAAAACCGATGGCGACTAAATAGAATCAAGGCGATGTACATTTCATTAACCAAATAAATAGGGTAATGAAAATATATACACTTGAGCGGACGAGTACAGTGCTGAGGGGTTGGGAAGGGAGAGGGGGAGGAGCAGAGGGAGATGGGGGAAAAAGAGGGTTAAGCTGCAGAGAGGTGAAGGGGGGTGGTAGAAGGAGTAGAGGGAGAAGAGGAGCTCAGTCTGGGAAGGCCTCTTGGAGGAGGTGAGTTTTAAGTAGGGTTTTGAAGAGGGGAAGAGAATCAGTTTGGCGGAGGTGAGGAGGGAGGGCGTTCCAGGACCGCGGGAGGACGTGGCCCGGGGGTCGACGGCGGGATAGGCGAGACTGAGGGACGGCAAGGAGGTGGGCGGCGGAGGAGCGGAGTGTGCGGGGTGGGCGGTAGAAAGAGAGAAGGGAGGAGAGGTAGGAAGGGGCAAGGTGACGTAGAGCCTCGAAGCCTAGAGTGAGGAGTTTTTGTTTGGAGCGGAGGTTGATAGGCAACCACTGGAGTTGTTTAAGAAGGGGAGTGACATGCCCAGATCGTTTCTACAGGAAGATGAGCCGGGCAGCGGAGTGAAGAATAGACTGGAGCGGGGCGAGAGAGGAGGAAGGGAGATCAGAGAGAAGGCCGACACAGTAGTCTAGCCGGGATATAACGAGAGCCCGTAGCAGTAAGGTAGCCGTTTGGGTGGAGAGGAAAGGGCGGATCTTGGCGATATTGTAGAGGTGAAACCGGCAGGTCTCGGTAACGGATAGGATGTGTGGGGTGAACGAGAGAGACGAGTCCAGGATGACACCGAGATTGCGGGCCCGAGAGACGGGAAGGATGGTCGTGCCATCCACGGTGATAGGGAAGTCTGGGAGAGGACCGGGTTTGGGAGGGAAGATGAGGAGCTCAGTCTTGCTCATGTTGAGTTTTAGGCGGTAGGCCGACATCCAGGTGGAGACATCCCGGAGGCAGGAGGAGATGCGAGCCTGAAGGGAGGGGGAGAGGACGGGGTGGAGATGTAGATCTGCGTGTCATCTGCGTAGAGATGGTAGTCAGAGCCGTGAGAGCGAATGAGTTCACCAAGGGAGTGAGTGTAAATGGAGAACAGAAGAGGGCCAAGAACTGACCCTTGAGGAACTCCAACAGTTAAAGGATGGGAGGGGGAGGAGGCGCCAGCGAGGGAGACCGTAAGGTAATGAATTACAGTGAAGTGACTCGGTGAAGGCCACACAGCAAACAAGTGGCGGAGCTGGAATTAGAACCCAGGTCCTTCTGACTTCGAGGCCCGTGTTCTCTCCATTGGTCAGTGCTACTTCTTTCAACATTTGCATGCAAATCAATCAATCAGTGGTTTTTATTGAATACTTTCTGGGTTCAAGGCACTGTCCGAAGCGCTTGGGAGAGTACAGTTCAGTTGAGTGGGTGGATACAATCCCTGGTAGGAGGTTACAGTCTACAGGAGGAGCCAGACATTGAAATAATTTACAGATAATTACATAAGTACTGCAGGGCTGAGGCTCTCTCTCATCAGGGCCTAAATATTTTTTCAGAAAGCTTTCCGTCTTGTGTGGCTCCCTCACACTAGAAATTCTAGGTGAAGAAAAAGTCGTTCTGAAATTATAAATTGATTCCTTAGGAGGAATCCTTTGCTATTTGCAAGTGAGATCAAGTATGTTGGGAACATGAGAAGCAGCATGGCCTAGTGGTTAAAATGTGGGTCTGGGAGTCAGAGTACCTGGGTTCTAATCTTGGTTGTGCAGCTTGTCTGCTGTGTGACCTTAGGCAAGTCTGTTAACTTCTCTGGGCCTCAGTTACCTAACAAATACCATAAAAGAAACCAGAAACATGATGGAAACATGCAGAGGAAAGGCATATTGTGAAAGGAGCATTAGAAGAGCAACCTGATAGCGTGATTTTTTTGTACTTTATATGGCTCAGCAACTTGGGTCAGTGTCCCTAATCACTAATGGTGAAATATAAAGTTATTTCCTCTTTATATTCTTAAATTGAAAGGGGATATTTCTTTTCTTCTTGGGTAAAAACAAGACTTGGGCTTTTATATTGTTTTTGTTGGGTCACAACTTCATTGCAGGTGCTAAAGAAAACTTTGTTTTTCTAAATCTTCATATGGCACAATAAACCATAGAAACTCATGGAGCAAACAACCGTATTTACCTTTTGGTTTGGTTTTAGCACCATTTTTCCTTTCTCTAATCTGTGATCTATTAATAGAGTGGGTGACGGTTCTTTTCAAGAATACTTAAAAAGGCAAAAAAGCCCTTTTCATAGTTCTTATAAGGGGTCAGGCATTTGTTTTTTCGTTTGAATTCGATCCTACCGCATGAATTGCAGGATATGAAAGATAAGGAAGTCAGTCCCAAGGCCAGATTCTACCTGCCCACCTGACCTTTGCCCTGAGGTCAAGCTCCTGATATTTGCTGTTCCGTTCAGAGGAGCTGATGACAAGTAGGGGCTGATCCAAGAGGAAAGCCTGAACCATATCAAAGCTTAAAGGCAGGAAAGTTGGGACTCTGGGAGGGTAGCTAAAAGATGGGTCAGCAGGATTGCCCTCTTTAAAAAAAAAAATAGCTGTAGCTGACCTGTGAGTGAAAAGACTTTATCTTCCTGCCAATCACATGCTCGCTAATGGAAGCCAGTTATCTCAACAGCAGCCTCGTTCCAGTCCAGCAAGACAACGTAGAACTAGTCCGTGAGGGAAGGCCAAAATGAGAGCGGATTTCCTCTCCCCACGTGATTTGGGCATGGGTGTTTACGTAGTCAAATTTTTTTATTATTATTAATTATATGGAATAGCTTTTCTTCCGCTCCCCCCCAGAGGAAGTCGTGACAGTGATGGGGGGGTCAGGTGCGTGGTGGACGTATGCCAAAAATCGATTGAAGTTGGAGAACTTCAGCATAAATTCTTCGATTCGGTGTTTTTGAACAGGGGCCAAAATAAAACTGCGTGGGATAGGGAATCAGGAGACTCAGGTTCTGACCTGAGGTCTGCCTGTGACCCTGAACAAAATCTTAACCTTTCTGTGCCTCACCCTTCTTATCTGTACAATGGGGATAAGATACCTGATCTCCCATCTTTCTGAGGTTATGAGTCCTTAGACAACCCATAACATTTATTGAGCACCTGCTGTCTATGGACCACTGTTATAAAGCTCTTTGGAGAGTACAATTGACATTAGTGACTATGATTCCTACCCTCAAGGAGTTTACATTCTGGGACAGAGGCAGTGACCGATGTGGATAAAGCCCGGGCCTGGGAGTCAGGAGGACCTGGGTTCTGATCCCAGCTCTGCCTCTTGTCTGCTGTGTGATGTTGGGCAAGTCACTTCACTTCTCTTCACCTCAGTTACCTCGTCTGTAAAATGGGGAGTAAGACTGTGAGCCCCATGTGGGACAAGGACTGGGTCCCACCTGATTAGCTTGTTTCTACCCCAACGCTTAGAACAGCGCTTGATGCATAGTAAGCATGTAACAAGTATGATTATTATTATTATTGTTGTTATTATTTCAGTGCTGGCAGTGCTTGGCTCACAAGTGAACACATAATAAATACTTTTAATAAGGTGCCACAATCAATCATATTTATTGAACACCCTTCATATGGAGAGCCTGGTACTGAGCGCTTGGGAGAGTATAATATAGCAGAGTTGGTAGACACATTCCCTGCCCACAAGGAGCATACAATCTAGAGGGGGAGACAGACATTAGTATAAATAAGTAGATTACAGATATGTTCAGAAGTGCAGTGGGGCTGTGGAGCACAGATTACCCACCTCAGAGAGGTATTCATTAAAAACTCCTATTTCCACTTATTAAACCTCCCTTTGCCCACAATCTCTCAAGCAGAACAGTTGGGTACAGCTTGGGTTCAGAGCTCAGCAGGTTAGTGAGGGTTGCCAAGTGAAAGAGCCTCCCATATACAGGAGACTGAGCCCTTTCCCACTGTAGAAGGAGCCAAATTGCAGAGGCCCCAATAATAGTAACACGTGCTTATTATCAAGTGCTTATTGTGCTAAGCGCTGTGAGAAAAATACACAGGTGGAAATTAGACATGGTCCCTTTCTCTCGCGAGGCTCACAATTTAAATTTGAAGTGGGGAGATGGGACTGGAGACAGACGTATCAAGAGAGATAAAGCATTAAACATGATACTCTAGATTGTATGTTCACTGTGGGCAGGGAATATGTTGGTTATATCGTTGTGTTGTACTCTCTGAAGTGCTTAGTACACTGCCCTGCACATAGTAAGTTCTCAGTAAACACTGACTGATTGATTACAAACAAATTGACAAAATGGGCCGTGGATGGTGAAGGAGGAGTTTAAGAGGATGCCAAGAGCAGTGTCGGAGGACCTGGGTTCTAATCCCAGCTCCACCATATGCCTGCTGTGTGACCTTGGGCAAGTCACTTAACTTCTCTGAGCCTCAGTTCCGTAATCTGCAAAATGGGGATTCAGTAAGTGTTCTACGCTCAATAAATACTATTGAATGAATTCTATTCTCCCTCTGACTTTAACTGTGAACCCCATGTGTGACCTGATGATCTCATATCTATCTCAGCGCTTATGTCATTAGTAAGCACTTAACAGATATCACAATTATTATTGAGTGGTGGGAGGGAAGGCAAGTGTTCCCGTGGTGCTTCTCTCTGTGATAGTGGAAGAGTTAAATAATAAAAATGATCATTTGCCTAGCACTTCTGTATCCCCCAAGTACCTTCCCATAAGTTTATGTCCTTTTGTCCTCACAAAAGCCCTGTGAAGTAGGAAAAAGAAGTGAGCCAGTGGCAAAACTGGGCATTCCTCACTCAGTATCATATTGCTTTCCACAAGACTCCACCAGTTTTTGTGGCTGGTGTTCATAGTCCCAGAGAGTCAAAACAAGGAAAGAAAAACGCAAAGTCAGAAGGTCTGATTATCATGCTTCTTTTAGGGAGTTTTAACTAAAGCAATAAGATGGCTTCCATTCTACTATAGGGGATCTGCCTCAGTTTCCCCTATGCTACCAAGGCTCCAGGGCCCAGAGATCTGCCTGATGTCTCACTTAGATTGTTGGCTCCTCACTAGACTGGAAGCCCTTGAAAGCAGGGATTTTGTCTACTTACTCTACCCTCCCAAGCCTTTTGTACAGTGCTTTGCACACAGTAAGAGTTCAATAAATGCCGTCGGTTGACTGGGCCTTTGATTGGGCCAGCCCCCCACCTGACACCAGGGGAATGGGGCCCCACCCCCGTAGAAGGAGAGGGTTGGCAAAAAGTTGCCATCAAGTGGACCCAAAGCACCCAAGCTGCTCGCTCCCTCTTCCCTGCCTTCCCGGGACACCTCAGGAGGGAAGACTCGGGGGAACTTTCAGAGCCTCGGGAAGACTGTGGGAATTTGTAGCCAGGGACAGTGCTCGAGGTACCCCTTCATGGACGGTGTAGCTGACATATTTTACCAGTGAGATTTTTTAATAGTAGAATTTTGTCTTGCTTTCATTGTTTCTTCTTGTCTACATCTGTGTCTGTTCTCCCCCACTCTAACTGGGGAGCTCTTTGTGGGCCAGGAATTGTGGGCAGGGAATGTGTCAACCAACTCTGTTATATTGTACTCCAAAGCATTCAATACAGTGCTCTGCATGCAGTAAGCACTCAATAAATGTGACTGATTTATTCCTTTACAGTAAAATTTTCCTATATTTACCCCAGCGGCCTTGTAGAGTGCTTTGCACGTTGTAAGTACTTGATAAATAGAGAAGCAGCATGGCCTAGTGGAAAGCGCATGGGCCTGGGAATCAGAGGACCTGGGTTCTAATCCTGCCTTGGTTGCATGTCTGCTGTGTAATCTTGGGGAAGTCACTTAACTTCTCTGTGCCTTAGTTACCCGATCAGGAAAAAGGGGGTTAAATTCTACGCCCACCTACTTAGATTAGGTCCATGTAGGACCTGATTAATTTTTTATATAGTATTTGTTAAATACTTACTATGTGTCAAGAACTGTTATAAGCGCTGGGGTAGGTACGAGTTAATCAGGTTGGACACAGTCCTCTGACTCCCAGGCATATGCTCTTTCCACTAGTCCATGCTGGTTATCTACCCCAGTGCTTAGAGCAGTGCTTGTGGCACATAGTAAGCACTTAACAAGTACCATTATTATTGTAAATATAAGGAATAATAATATCAGATGACCATCGCATAACGTTGCTATCTAGATGACTGGAAGCATGGAATTGGTTCGGTTTGTGGTCTTCTAAAACTTGCTGCAGAACTGGCTAATTCCACTATACTTCTAAAACAGTTTAAAGTGTATCATTAGGAGAGGGGATTAGAAGGTTAGCACTATATATTGAGAGAACTTTTTTTGGAGTAATTTGCGTGGTCGCCTCGTGCTCTGACCTACAATTTTCAGCCTGAACTAGAAACCTGAGGAATACTGAGAGCCGTGTTACTCTCTAAAGCCAGGTTTTTGTATATATGCTTTCCATCACAGTGAGAATCTAAAATCCTACGGCTGAAACCATACTGACTGGGAAAGGGACAGAATCTCCCAAACGGACAGTTGTACAAGCTCTGAATCAGAGATTGGGCCCCTGTTTGGCATTCTAACATTGAAAATTGCAAGTCATTTCTCTTTGCATGGCCCAGTTGGCAGCTGCAGCAACATGAGCAGAAGGTAAAAGGGAGACTGAGGCTCAGAGCTATCTTCTCCCCACTGACCTCTCACCTGCCTCTGCCTTGGATTTCTGTTCCTCAGCCTCCCTCTATCTCTTCTCTGCCTTCAAGTCATCTTTCTTGCATTTCCCTTCTTCCTCTACAATGGGGATCCAAGAAAGCGAAAGTCAGAGGGCGAAAGTAAAGCCCTTCATTTTACACGCTTGAACCCAACACTTTGAACAGTGCTTCGGCACATAGTAAGCACTTTACAAATTAGAGCACGGGCCTGGGAGTCAGAAGACGTGGCTCCACCGCCTGCCAGCTGTATGGCCCTGGGCAAGTCACTTCACTTCCTCTGTGCCTCAGTTACCTCATCTGAACAGGGACTGCATCCAACCTGATTTGCTCGTATCCACCCCAGGACTTAGTACGATGCTTGGCTCATAGTAAGTACTTAAATGCCACAATTATTATTATTATTGTTATTTAGCTGTAATGGATAGTAGCAGTGAGAAAATCATGAGCCTGACTTGGTACCTGCAGTTTAAAGATCGATCAGTCAGTCAGTCTGTTGCCAAATCCTGTTGGTTCACAATAATGCTAAAATCCTCCCTTTCCTCTCCATCCAAACTTCTGTGTCAATCCAAGCACTTATCCTATCCTGGCTTGATTACAAGGATCTCCTTCTTGCCAAATCCAACAGCCTCTACTCCATCCTAATCCTCCTCGACCTCTCGGCTGGCTTCGATACTGTGGACCACCCCCTTCTCCTGGAAATGTTATCCAGCCTTGGCTTCACCTACTCTGTCCTCTCTTGGTTCTCCTCCTATCTCTCTCGCTGTTCATTATCAGTCTCCTTCACGGGCTTCTCCTCTGCCTCCCACCCCCTAACTCTGGGAGTCCCTCAAGGGTTGGTTTTGGGTCCCATCTGTTCCCCATCTACACCCACTCCCTTGGAGAACTCATTCGCTCCCCTGGCTTCAACTACCACCTCTATGAGGATGACACCCAAATCTCTGTCTCTTGCCCTGATCTCTTTCCCTCTCTCCAGACTCGCATTTCCTCCTGCCTTCAAGACATCTCTACTTGGATGTTCTCCCAACACCTCAGACTTAACATATCTAAAACAGAGCTCACCTTCTCATCCAAAGCCTGTCCTCCCCTGACTTTCCCATCACTGTAGGCGGCACCACCATCCTTCCTATCTCACAAGCCCTTAACCTTGGTGTTATCCTTGACTCCTCTCTCTCATTCAAATTGCTTATTCATTCCATCACAAAATGCTACACATAACCAAGGATTTCCACTGTGGTACTGGACTGAAGACTGTAACTGAAGCAACAGTCTTTTGAATTTTGCAAGGATATGCAAGAAGATTTAAAAAAATGAAAATTACTGAGTCCTCTGGAAGACTAACACCCTCAGCATGGCATCAGAATGGCCTCGAGATTAAGACCAAACTGGAGGGTCAAAAAAGCAACACAGCCCTCCATTCAGGGCAGCAAAGGAGCGTTTCAAGAGATTAAGAAATTTTTCAGATGCTTAAAATTCAGATGAAAATGCACAAATATAGAAGAGAGTAATGCAAACTGGTATTTTGACTTTTCGAGTACAAATGGCTTTATTAAAGGTGTTAATTACCAGAGGATTAATTACTAGAGGATTACTGCTTAGATGTGATAAACCATTCAATCATAAAAGGTGAGAGTGACATACATTTAAGAAGTATTACTGTGACAGTAACCCAGGATTACTTGTAAGGAATGAAGATTTAAGTGGCAAGGGGAGAAAAAAAAAATCAGCAAATGGAGTTGTCAATCCCCTTAATGAAATCCACTGGTATTTGTGCTGCATATCTTCCGTAACCTTGGAACAGCGGAGGATAGATACTTGCCCCTGATCTTACTTTAGAATAAAGTGCAACCTTAGAAATTCTGGTCCTTCAAAAATCTTGGTCATTTTCTCCTCCCCATCCCAATCCCCCCTCCTATTTTATCCTTTCAGAAAGTTGCTTGCGCTGGCCTGACTTGAAAGAGAATATCAGGCTCATTATTGTGCTTTGTTTAACCGATTTTTTTTGTGTGTCACCCTCCCCCAACTTCAGACATGGGTTTCTGCCTCTTTCCATCACCTCCCCCTAACTTTCTCCTCAGTCTTTCGTAAACAGTTATGAATTTATGAGTAAAAGTCCAGGCTAGTTCAGGTCTCAGTAATCTGAATTTTGGAAGAGGCACTGCATGAGGCCTAAATATTTGGGAAGTGTCATCACATTGGTCACGGGAGATTCAGGGGTAATGAAGGTAATGAAGCTGAAAAATGGGGAAAAATCAGTAGACACACACCCCCTGCCCCCAGTGAGATTGGGAAATGAAGCTACAACTCTCTATTCTTCAACTCTTCAATCTTCTGTTTCCCCAAATTCCTGAATAAGGACTCATGAAATGCCCATTATTTAAAGAGGGACCCCTTAATCGACTAGGCTGACTGTATTACTGAATTTGTTTTGTTAAAAACTGGGGTATCGGGGGCACCGACTTCAATTTTTTGTAACTTCCCCTTTGCTCTCAGCAAACCCACGGTTCAGGAGAGGGAGAAGTTTGGGGAAAAGTCTTCCAGCATTTTGGGATCCAGGCACTCTTCTTACCCCAATTTGACTACTACATTATCTTCTGCACAACCCTCCCAGTCTCCAGCCTCAGCCCTTTCACTCGATACTGAGGCACAGAGGAGTTAAGTGGCTTGCCCAAAGCAGAGAAGTGGCGGAGCCAGGATTAGAACCCATGACCTCTGACTCCCATGCCCGTGCTCTTTCCACTAAGCCACGCCTTTGGAGACGTTTCATCACAACGTAGCCACAGCCCTATCCGAGCAAGGAACCCCATCTTCCTCTTGCGATGCCAACACCAACGGCGACTCGGCCAAACACTGGCTATCAGTCGGCTATCGAGACTGTGGACGTCGTTAGCCGACAGCACCGGGACGGGTCTGTCAAGCGCGCCTCCGAGATCAAAGACAGGCCGGCAGCAAAGAAAACAAGGCTTCGTCAACACTTTGCAGAGCCTCGCGACCCTGGCCGAAGGGTTGTCTATCAAAGACTTCTCAGCGCATGCCGGTTAAAGAATATACGTCAAGGCTAAACAGATCCAAGAGTTGGTAGACCACCACCAGAACAAGAACGTCTTCATGTGTCTGACCTGGAAGGACTGAAGGTTAGAGAACAGGTTTGACATGAATTCCCCCTAGGAGTTTTCCCAGAGACAAGCCTCTGGGTTTTATATATCAAGGGCTCTAGGAAATTCCTCTTTATAACTGCCAGTTCTGTTTCACCCTTACAGAGAGCATCCTGGTAGAAAGCCCTCAGCCCCATCTGGCTGGTATTGCACCCCATCTCCACCCTCTCCCCTCTTCAGAAGGTCTGAATTTGAGGGTCTCATATTGCCTGTCTCTTCTTAGCAGGGTGGCCTAGTGGTAAGAGCACGGGCCCGGCAGTCAGAGGACCTGGGTTCTAATCCCCGGTCTGCGACTTACCTGCCTTGTGCTCTTGGACAAGTCACTTCACTTCTCTGTGCCTCAGTTCCCTCATCGGCACATTGGGGTTTCGACACCTTTTCTCCCTCTTAGACTGTGAACCCCACTTGAGACCTGATGATCTTCTATCTAACCCAGAGTTTTGTTCAGCGAATGACACGGAGTAAGCATTTAACAAATAACATTATTATTATTGCTATTACCATCAGAAATCGCCAGTGGCTCCATGTTGCTTCTCTTATAAAGTAAAAACCCCAGGGCAACAGCCTCCAGTTTATCCAATTGCTACCTCCTCTCATATTCTCCATATGCTGTATGCTGTATTCTCTAGCTACACCCCAGTTTGTGATCCTGACTCTTCCCAAACTGGTCTTCTACTTGTCCTTTGATCTCAATTTCTGGGGTTTCCAACCCATCCGCTCTCACTTTTCTTCCTGCCTGGTATGCTCCTGCACCTCAGCTTCATCAACCCACACCCTTCCCTCTTTCAGAGTCTTCCTGCTGAATAGCAGCGTGGCCTAGTGGATAGAGGAAGGGCCTGGGAGTTCAGAAGGACTTGTGTTCTAATCCCAGCTCCACCATTTGTCTGCTGTAGGACCTTGGGCAAGTCACTTCATTTCTCTGTGCCTCAGTTGCCTCATCTGTAAAATGGGGATTAAGACTCTGAGCCCCATGTAGGATAGAGACTGTGTACAACCTGGTGACCTTGTATCTGTCGCAGTGCTTCGCAGCGTGCCTGACACAGAGTAAGCACTTAATGAATACCACAAAAAAAAAAAAATGGAGAAAGAGGAAAGGGAGAAAGTGGAAGGGAGCTTTTCGTCCATTTTTTTTTACTGTTGTTCTCATCCCTTTCTTCCTTCCCTCCTTACCCTCATTCCCTCTGCATCCCCACAATTGCAGCAGCTGTCCTGACACACTGTCCTTGTCCTTGGAAGTTTACCTCCCCCTTCCCCTTGCACCCCACCATTCCCTCTAGGCCTCTATTGGGAGATTGTCCTCAACTGACCATCTGGTGGAAGTTAAACTAGATTTCCTATATAGCTGCGTGCCTTGTACTCATAAATATATATACACATCCCCATATTTGGATTATGTTCTCGAGTACCGAATGTAATAATCATTTTCAGTGATACTGCTATTTTGCCCTTTTCAATTCCTCATCATTTCAGGCTGGGTGGGTTGGACCATGAAAGGGACCATTCAGATTGCTTGGGGTTTTTGCTGCACTCTTAGTAACTCTGTTGGTATGGTACCCTCCCAAGTGTTTAGCACAGTGCTTGGCACACAGTAAGCACTCCATTAAGGCCATTGATGGATTAGTCACTCTTCTTTAAAAAAGGGTAATGGGGTGCTAGCATTTGCAGTAACCCCCCAGTTGGGTTATATGTTCATTTGGAGTCTCTGCCCCTTAGCATTCACTTTGTGAAAAGTTCCGTTGAAATTCCAGGTATCCTAGTCACAAGTATCGTCTGATGCTACTGCAAACAGAGACAGAAGCTTGGACTTTATGGCAGCTCCTTTTCAAACTTAATTTTGAACTTTGAAATAAGAGTCCCACTAGGTAGCCATTTCATGCAAGGTATTTATTTTGCTAAAAATGGGATTTTTTCGTATGTAGCTATTCAGTGATAGTTAGATATGGTACTGATTGAATGTCAAGCATGGGGTAGGTGTGAAAATAATAAAAATAATAATGTTGGCATTTGTTAAGTGCTTACTATGTATAGAGCACTGTTCTAAGCACCGGGGTAGATACAGGGTAATCAGGTTGTCCCACGTGAGGCAGCTCTGCCACTTGTCTGCTGTGTGACCTTGGGCAAGTCACTTCACTTCTCTGGGCCTCAGCTACCTCATCTGTAGAATAGGGATTGAGACTGCGAGTCCCACATTGTGTCCAGCCCAATTTGCTGTATCCACCCCAGCGCTTAGTACAGTGCCTAGCACATAGTAAGGGCTTAACAAATGCCATAATTATTATTATTATATGTACATTAGTGCCCTGGGGCCGGGAGGGGGATGAATAAAGGGAGCGAGTCAGGGTGATGCAGAAGGGAGGGGGAGAAGAGGAAAGGTTGTCTGTTGGATTTTAGAAGGGAGGGTGTTCCAAGCCAGAGGCAGGACGTGGGTGAGGGGTCGGCAGAATAATAACTGTGGTATTTGTTAAGTGCTTACTAGGTCCTAAGCATTCTACTAAGTGCTGGGGTAGGTATGAGATAATCAGGTCCCACATGAAGCTCACAGTCAAAGTGGGAGGGAGAACAGGGATCGAATCCCCATTTGCAGATGAGGGAACTGAGGCACAGTGAAGTGAAAGAAATCAGATTGATTGATTGACAGTTTTACAGAGGGGCCCTGTTCAGGATGCCGAGAAACTGCCAGGTTGTTACTTTGCAATTCTTGTCTGTTTTTATCCAGCGACTCTGGAACACTCACTGCTTTTTTCCCCAAGGCCATCTAATTCTTTAATGATGAGGAAGAAGGCACTTTATTTTAAAAATGATTTCCACCATAATTAAATGAATCTTCCTTTGTTTGGCTTTATTTGTTACTCTATTGTATACCCACCTACTTGCTTATTCTTGTCCGTATGACTACTTCACAGGAACTTTCTTCAGAAGTTTTTAAGTCGTAGGCTCCTTAAAGTATTAATAGGATTTGCTGAAGTTGTAGTATCTGAACACTTGTCTAGTTACGGTAGCAAAGCTGTTTGTATAGCTCCTGAAGGCAGTATTTTTTTTTCCTTCAGCCAGGTTTAAGTTCATTTGAAGTGCCAAAGAATGAGAGAAGATGTATTCTAGTTTACACCTGAAGGTAACAAGACCAGACATCTCATAGAATTTTCCTTAAAGTCCAGATATTAGAAAAAAATGTTCCCCTTTGGGAGAGTTTGCTATAAAGGATTAGTGTGAACCCGGTTGACTTCTGCTCTCCTTCTGAGTAAAACAGAGAATTCTGATTCAAGTATCACAGCTTCTGGAAGTGAACATTTTGTACACTTGAAGATGCTGCTGGAACTGTGTGTTAGTGACCAAATATGAACAGACGGGAATTTTTTAAAATGAAAAATCTCGGGGGTCAAAATATGCTTTACAATGGGTTACTGACCCTTCTTGGAGGTGCTGTTTATAGGAAACTACGTTTCTGGGGTTCTAATTCAGGGACCAAACTAAAATTATTTCTGAAAGAGAGAACCTTGATTCCCTTTTTTCCGACGAGCACCACCTCATTTTGCAGACTGACGAGAGAAGGAATTTCACAATACAGCAATAAGGATTTTGAGGCCAGTTTTAAAAGTTTGCCGCAATATTTAAGTGTGTGATTCCACGAGATAGGCATGATTTTGAAAATTTGTTGTTCCACTCATCCAGTACAGAAGGAGAGAAGCATTCCCAGGGTTAAATACCAGTTTCGACAATTGCTCTTCAGCTCCGGGTGCCGATTTCAAATTAAGGCCCTGAGCGCCCTTCCACCTGGCCAGGCCTCCAGGTGTGCCACTGTGACCCCCAGGTGTGCGGTGCCTTCCCCAGCGGTGTCCTTTGAGGGGGCAGGGGAAGGAAGACGTGTGCAAACACCGGCCCTAACGCTGAAAAGGGAAAATATCTCTTACCGGGACACCCTCAATTAAGCCAGGCGCCCAGTGTAACGGGATGGTGTTGTGGGGTGGGGTCGGAGACTGAGCTCCCCAATCCTCCTCTGTGAGTCGAGAAGGGGGCAGAAGCCTCCAGAAGGAAGGGATGAATCATCCTTTTTCTCCTTCTCATGCACTCGGAGCAATTCTCCTCACATCCCTGACTAAGCCTTTCTTTCCTCTTCTCCCACTCCCTTCTGCGTCACCCTGACTTCCCTTTATTCCTATCCCCTCCCAGCCCCACAGCACTTATGTACATATCTGCCGTTTACTTATATTAATGCCTCTCTCCCCCTCTAGACTGGAAGTTCACTATGGGCAGGGAATGTGTCAGTTTATTGTTATATGGTACTCTCCCAAGGGCTCAGGACAGTGCTCCGCGCACAGTAAATGCTCAATAAATACTACCAACTGAGTGACATCCAAGTGGGAACAGTGGCCATAGTCGGGTCACCCAAGGACCCGCACCCCCCGGCTTGGACCCCTTCCTACTTGCTCCCTGAAAGAAACCCCCAGGGTGACAGCAGGAGGAGGGTGGGGTGGAGAATAAAGGAGAGAGCAAGAGAGCAGGTCGCTCGGAAACCAGGCTCGAAGCAGGGCAGAGGCAGGAGGGTAGCAATGGATAACTAGGACAGGAAGGGGACAGCTGAGGGGCCATGTTGGCTGGACTGGGCCATCCTGGGGGGAGGAGGAATCGCCGTACAATGTGGCCCCACAAGCCTAGATGCCCATGGTCACCTCCCCCCGTGATGCCCCTCCCCTCGGCTCTCCGAGGGGAGATCTCTCTGTATCTAGTCCATTTTCTCTTCCTGCCTCCCACTCTCCAACAGTGGCCCTGACTGGTTTCCAGTTCCACCTGCTGATGAGGGGGGTCAGACGTAGCGGCTCCTCTCCAGCCAGGGGGCAGAGGGGTGGGCCCCTGAACCGTGGTTCTGACCCTCCTCCTTATATGAGAGTCCAGTCGTAGCCCGTCGTGCCTCACTTTCAGCACACAGTAAGCGCTCAAAAAATACCATCGGTTGATTGACTGCACCTAATTAGAGGCTCCTGTCTTTTGTGGGGGTCTCATCGACCCAGCTGTCTGGGCACTGCATGGGATTGCATTTTTGCTTCAGACACGTGATAATTGTGGTATCTGCTAAGCACTGCCTATGTGCCAGGCACTATTCCAAGCACTGGGGTAGATACAAGGTAATCGGGTTGGACACAGTCCTTGTCCCACACAAGGCTCACAGTCTTAATTCCCGTTTTGCAGATGAGGGAGCTGAGGCCCAGGGAAGTGAAGTGACTTGCCTGAGGTCACCCAGCAGACAAGGGGCAGAGCTGGAATTAGAACCCAGGTTCTTCCGATTTCCTGGGCCTTGCTCTGTTCACGAGGTCACAGTGCTTCTCCTGGAGAGGAGGTTTTAAATGTAATTGCACTGATGAAAATATCCCACCCATGTTCAGTCAGTGGCCAAATTTAATCTCAGGGCTAAAAGGGAAACTCACGTTTCAATGGTGCTGCAGGAACACCTTTAGACTGGGATTATTCAGCAGTTAAAACTCAGGATTTCTCCCTTCCTTTCAAGATTAATTCATGTAGCTGCCTTTCCAACAAACCACATTGCACTCAGTTTTTCTGTAACAAGGGAGGTGAATTAACAAAGAGCCTCACATTCACAATTGAAATGTCAGTATTCATACCTCGAACTATGCACAGGTACCAGGCTGTGCTATATCCTCATCATACTTTTTCCTCATGTTCCCTAATCCTCATGTTCCCTAATTCCTTAAAAGCGGTTCCAAACCATTCATGAAACATGTTTATAGGACAGCGGACTATTCTCTAGATTGTGGCATTTGTTTAGCACTTACTGTGTGTCAAGAATTGTTCTAAACGCTGGGTTAGATCAAAGTAGTAAGGTGGGACATAGTCCGAATCCTCCATGGGGCTCACAGTGTAAGGAGGACAACAGGGTTGGAATCACCATTTTGCTGATAAGGAAACTGAGGCAAAGATAAGTTAAGTGCTTAGGATAAGGCGAGTGACAGAGCTGGGATTAGAACCCAGGTCCTCTGACTCCCATGTCCTTTCCAGTAAGTCATGCAGCTTCTCTGAGTGCTCTTGTGGGAAAAAGAATCTCCAAGAATGACTTTCTTAATGCAAGCAGAAATGCTTGTATTGAAGAGGATTTTTGTGAGGTGGCGAGACAGATGAGATTGAAGTACAGTGAATTAGGCTGGTGTTAGAGGAGTGAAGTGTATGGGCTTAGTTGCAGTCAGAGGTTAGGGAAGTAAAGTAAGAAGGAGAGAGCTGATTGAATGCCTTAAAGCCAGTTGTAAGAGCTTTCTGTTGGAGGCAGAAGTGGATAGGAGGTTTTTAAGGACTGGAGAGATGTGGGCTGAATGTTTTTTCAGAAAAATGATCCAGGCAGCACAGTGAAGTAGGGACTGGAGAGGGGAGAGACAGGAGAAGGGAGGTTGGTGAGGATACTGATGTAATAGTCAAGGCAGGCTCTGATAAGTCCCAAGCCAAGACCTTTTCTGCCTGCTCTTCAAGGCAGGGACAAATCTGTGCAGAGTGTTTAGGGGTGTTGTGAGTATAATGGTGAAGGCAGAGTTTTGTAGCTGTGTCCAAGCAGATGAAGCAGTGAGAAGCAGTTTTGGGGAGAAAGGGTACAGTTAGGGGTCAGGGAGAATACGAAAGAGGTTGGGAAGTCTGGAGGAGCGAACTGCGGGAACTGGAAAGAATTGTATGTTGAAAATAGGTCTTTGATTTCAGCTTATGACTTCCAGCCAGGGTCCTTGATGGTAAATTGAGGTTAGTCATGTTTGGAACAGCTAAGGGGAGTTTACCAGTTGACCATAAAGTGCACTGGACAGAGCCGGGGGCCTTAGGGCATTTTTGCATGAATCAAGGCACCAGTTGGGGGAAAATTCTCCGGTCTGCTGCAAGAGAACATCATGGCCATGAAAGAATCCAGGGGAGATGACTTACTAGTAGTAGCGTTTGCGGTTTGAGTATTCCTCAAATAAGTGCTTGGTGAATAGAAGGCCCTCACTTTTCTAGTTGCCTCGATGTTCACAGGTGATGTGGGTTCTGTGGTTCTGTAACTGTATAAAACCACGATACTGCCCCAATTATTCGGGGCCACACCTTAAAAAAGATAAAATAAAGCCAGGGAAAGTACACAGAAGGGCAACCAAATTCCTCATCATCAGAAGGAAGGGGCACCCATTAGAAGCTTGAGGGTGGAAGGTTCAAAACAAACAAAGGAAACATTTCTTTGGCCTTGAAGTAAATAGGAAAACAGAAAACATTCCTAGGTTCAAGAGAGTTAGGAAAGATTAATGAATGAGTTCATGGATCCAAAATGCGTTACCAGAGGAAAAGTTGGGGATATAGAGGGAAGAGTTAGGGTGTCAGGAGGTCCATTTTAATCATGAGGATATGGGTCGAGGAGGGTAATCATCATACTACTCTTCTCAACACATACCATTAAGAAGCAGCATGGCTCAGTGGAAAGAGCACGGGCTTTGGAGTCAGAGGTCATGGGTTCGAATGCCGGCTCGGCCACTTGTCAGCTGTGTGACTTTGGGCAAGTCACTTAACTTCTCGGTGCCTCAGTTACCTCATCTGTAAAATGGGGATTAACTGTGAGCCTCACGTGGGACAACCTGATTCACCTGTGTCTACCCCAGAGCTTAGAACAGTGCTCGGCACATAATAAGCGCTTAACAAATACCAACATTATTATTATTGATTGATCATACAGTTTCTCCTTGTACCATCCCCCTGCTGTGAGAGGCAAAATATGGGCTGGATGGGCCATTGGCCAACAGAGACATTTCTTGTGGTCTCCTGTTGTCTCCATGTGAAAGTAGAAATCATATTGGAATATTTGTGACTTATAGAAATCACTTCTGTGCCTTGTTGAATAATATTTTCAGACTGCCGGTACGTGTTTAGGGTGCTTCTCATTCTTAATGATGAATAGAACTTGTAGAAAGATCAATTCCCTCCTCAAAGTCATATCAGTCCAACAGCTACCTCTAGCACTTTTTTAATGGCATTTAAGCCCTTACTGTGTGTCAAGCACTTTTCTAAGCACTGGAGTAGATACAAGTTAGGTTCTTGTCCCACATGGAGCTCACGATCTAAGTAGGAAGGAGAATGGGCATTTAATCCCCATTATACATTTGAGGAAATAGAGGCACAGAGAAGTGATTTGCCCCAGGTCACACAGCAAGCAACTGGCCAGGATTAGAACCCAGGTCTTCTGACTTCCAGACCCACACTCTTTCCATTAAGCCATACTTCTCTTTATGTATTCATTTTTGCCCTTCCTCTGTAATAATAATAATAATGATATTTGTTAAGCGTTTACTATGTACCAAGCACTGTTCTAACCACTGGGCTAGGTACAAAGTTATCAGGTTGTCCCACATGGAACTCACAGTCTTAGTCCCCATTTTACAGATGAGGTTACAGAGGCACAGAGAAGTAAAGTGACTTGCCCAAAGTCAGGAGCAAGTCAGGAGCGACAGATGACCCTGGTCCTGAGATTTCAGACATTAATACAAATTAATACAAATAAAATTACAGATATACACATAATTGCTGTGGGGCTGTGAGGATGAAGAGCATTCATTCATTCAATCATATTTATTGAGTGCTTACTGTGTGCAGAGCACTGTACTAAGCGCTTGGAATGTACAGTTCGGCAACAGGTAGAGACAGTCCCTACCCAACAACGGACTCACAGTCCAGAAGGGAGAGACAGACAACAAAACAAAACAAGTAGACAGGTACAAGTAGGCAGGCATCATTACCTTCAAAATAGATAACGATGCCAGGTTCGCTACAAGTGTAGATGGTGCTGCTGGCAACCGCACCGCAGTCGGTGCCTGCACCACCCTGACCCAGCCCCAGGCAGCGGGGGTGCTACCCCGGTGCCACAGAGATTTCTACGTCAGTCCAAAGACTCGGGATTCCCCTCGCGGGTGAGCTTGAAATCTGGAGCCGAGATGGAGGGAGGCTTTATACCAGAATGCTGGCCGCTTAATGTTGCACCTGAATGGCAAACAGGTCCTTTCCATACTTGATAGGGGAATGAGCGCTGCTCTGGGAACCAGGAGACCTGGGTTCTCCTCCCGCGGCTGGCATCGGTTGGCATCTGCCTGCCTCTTTGCTCATTGCCTGCTGCGTCCCTGTGGGAATGTGACCGGCAGGAATGAGAGAGTGGGAGTGGCACTGTGCCCTTAGTACAGTGCTTTGCATACAGTAAGCGGTCAGTAAATACGACCGAATGAACTTGCAGACCCCTGGCACGCTAACCAGTTCCTCCGTCCCGGTCTCAGCTCTGAAATCTCGGGATCGGGGTCATCTCTCATTCCCGACGGGTGACCCCCAATGCCACCTGTCTCTTCGCGGTCTGGTGGTGGTGCCCAAGTCGTCCGTTTAGCCAGGACTTTTTGGTTGGGTCGGTTGTTGGCTCCTCGGGGATTTCAGAGTTAACAGCTTTTCTGCTTTGGAGGTGACTGGAGGGAAGCGCTCCAGTTTGGGTAAATGCGTCTTCGGTGGCCATCTCTTCGGTGGTGTTACTTAGGCTGTGTGCCCCATTTGGGATGGGGACTGTGTCCGATCTGCAGTATACTAAATACACACACACACATATATATATATCTGGTATTTGTTAAGCATTTACTATGCATCAAACACAATTCTAATTGTGGGGGTAGGTACAAGTTAATTAGTTTGGACACAGTCCCTGTCCCACATGAAGCTCACTCAATAAGTAGGAGGAAGAACTGAGGCCCAGAGAAGTTAAGTGACCTGCCCAAGGTCACACAGCAGGGATGTCACACAGCAGGGATTAGAGCCCAGGTCCTCTGACTCCCAGACCTAAGTTCTTTCCACTAGGCCTTGCTGCTTCTGTATATGCCACAGTGCTTGAGTATAGTCTTGTCATATTGCATTTAAGAAATACCACAATTATTATCATTATTGTTATTGTTGTTTTTCTTTGCTAGTAGTGCCAGGATGTTAAATTATAATTTTAAGAGTTATATGTCTCTGAGGAGTCTTGAAAGTTCTAAAGTTTCTGACTGTATCGGCCAACTCTGCTTGTTGCTTCCATTTCAGAGAGGTTAGAAATAATGTTTTTCCAGGACACGGATTCATCTACTGGAAGGGAGGTAAGGGATAATGTTAACATGGTGTAAAGGGGAAGCAGTGGGGCATAGTGGAAAAGCACAAGCCCAGGAGTCTGAGGACCTGGGTTCTAATCCCAGCTCCGCCACTTGCCTGCTGTGTGACCTTGGGCTAGTCACTGTTCTTTGCCTCAGTTTCCTCAGCTGTAAAGTGGGGATTCATGGGGATTCAATATCTGTTCTCCTTCCTAATTAGAATGCAGGTCAGGTCCTGTGTCCAACCTGATTAACTTGTAGCTGCCTCATCACGTAGAACAGTGCTTGATACCTAGGAACTGCTTAACAAGTACCATTAAAAAACCAAAAAAACCCCAAAACACATGGTGACATCATCGAGTCCTTAAGTTGTGGAGCTGGTTTTCGTGTTTGCTCTTTCAGTTCGGGGAATTTTTGTTCTTCTTTCTCTCTGACTTCTTCTGGACCATCAAGATCTTAACCAAGACTCAGCCCTTCCTGTGGCTTCACCACGCAGTGTTAAAGCTATGTGATTAAAGAGCATCCAACTTTTGAAAGGGAAGGCTGTAAAAACCCACCACTGGGCAATCCTAAATTCTAGGGATCATAATTGTGGTATTTGTTAAGCACTTATTTTGTGCCAGGGGTGGATACAAGCAAACAGCACTAAATTCGTTCCTTCGTATTGATTGAGCGCTTACTGGGTGCAGAGCACTGTGCTAAGTGCTCAGGAAGTTCAATTCAGCACTTGACTTGCGAACTCCAAGACAGCCAGTGATGTTGGCCGGGTCTCCATTTAGCCCTCAATCTGAATGTATTTAAGCTCTGATCAGTCAATCACTGGTATTATTTGAGTGCTCACGATGTACAGAGCACTGTAGTAACCACTTGGGAGAGTACAGTACCGTGGGGTCGATAGGCATGATCTCTACCTTCAAGGAGCTGACACTCTAGTGCTGTTCACCAACATCAAGTTAGTATTATCAGCCTATTGAACCAAGAACCAGATCCCTGCAGAAGCAACCCGGCAGAGAAAGCCAACTTGAAACCGTCTGGTAAAATCTGACTAAAATGTTGACCAAAATGGATTTTTTAAAAAAGCAGCTCCTATCGGGGCATTCACTGAAAATAGACACCCTTGGATCAGGGTCCCCATACTCATCCCTCCTTATCAATCAATCAATGGTATTTATTGAGTCCTTACTATGAGCACTGTGCTTGGTGCTTGGTAGAGTACATTACAACACAGTACAATACAACAGAATACAATACAACAGAATTGACTCTCTTTTTTGCCGTATTGCACATTCCAAACGCTTAGTATAGTGCTCTGCACACAGTAAGCGCTCAATAAATATGAACGAATGAATTGAATGAATAGAATTAGTGGACACGTTCCCTGCCTTATGCAGTTAAACATTCGTAACTGGACAGCACTGTTATAAGACTGGAAATGGCAATATGGTATATTTATATTTATATCAATGTTGGCCTCCCCCTTTAAACTGTAGGCTTGTTGTGGGCAGAGAACGTTTCTGCCAACTCTGTTGGGTTGTACTCTCCCAAGTGCTTAGAACGGTGATCTGCACATAATTAGTGCTCGATAAATACAATTGATTTATACTCTCCCAAGCACTTAGTCTTGAGGGCATAGTGTTGGGGATGGGACTTTTTTGGCATGAGGCTCTGGGGTGGCAAATTGGAGAGTGAAAAAAGCAGGAAAGGGAATCAGAGACAGAATGTCACTCAGTCAATCTATCAATCGTATTTATTGAGTGCTAATTGTGTGCAGAGCACTGTAGTAAGCCCTTGGGATAGTACAGTATAACAGAGTGGATAGACACGTTCCCTGTCTACAACAGGCATTTAAGTCTAAAGAGAAATGTGGTTTTAAAGTGCTTACTATGTGCCAGGCGCTGTATAAAGTGCTGGGGTAGATACAACTAATCAGGTTGGACACAGTCCCTATCCCACATAGGGCTCACGGTCTTAATCCCCATTTTCCAGGTGAGGTAACTGAGGCACAGAGAAGTAAAGTGACTGCCCAGGGTCACCCAGCAGACAAGTGATGGAACAGGGATTAGAATCCAGATCCTCTGACTCCCATGCCTGTGGTCTCTCCACTAGTGATTCTCAATCACTCAGCCCTTCCCAATCAATTGTATTTATTGAGCACTTACTCTGGGCAGAGAACTGTACTGTTTGGGAGAGTACCACCTCCTAACCCCCACACAATCTCACAGACACACTCACACACCCTTCCCTCAGCTTCCCGGCAGCAACAGAGGAGAGAGAGCGGGAGAGAAAGAGGGAGAAAGTAGGAAGATCAGGCAGGTCTTTCCCGGCTTTCTCCGTCAGCAGTTCAGCTTCTTGCTGCTACCAAACTGTGCCCTCTGGTGTTTCTTCACACACAGTGGTCCCTGGAATCCCAGGAAACTGGCAAAGCACGGCACGGCCCTTTCGGCCATGAACGGGAACAACAAGCCGGGCATCCAGCAGAGGCCGGGAAGGGCCAGGTTGGGCTACCTCGCTCTCCCCTTGCTCCCCCCCGGCTGCCAGGCTTGCACTACAGACGCAAACCCACCTCCGGGCTGGGAGTTTGGCTCCCCTGCCTTAGAAGGAGCAGCGGCCAAATCTGCTTAGCCAGTTGTTTTTTAAAAAGTGGCATTTGTTAAGTGCTTACTATGTGCCAGGCACTGTACTAAGGGCTGGGGTGGATACAAGCTAATCAGGTTGGTTGCAGTCCATGTCCCCATTTTGCTGAAGGAGCTGGGTTCCAATCCCGGCTCCGCCAGTTGTCTGCTGGGTGAACGTGGGCAAGTCACTTCACTTCTCTGTGCCTCAGTTCCCTCATCTGGAAAATGGGGGTTAAGAGTGTGAGCCCCATGTGGGACAGGGACCGTGTCCAACCTGATTAACTTTTATCTACCCTGTGCCGGGCACATAGTAAGTGCTTAATAAATACCATAAAAAATGTGATGGTTAAAAGGCAAAGATTTGGGTAGTGCTTTCTCCTTACAGCTCAGTGTTGGCAGGGGACTCGGTCCACTGTGAAACATCAGTGCACTAGGAAGACAAATTGTGACTCCCTGGTACAATTAGAACGGCCGAAAAACTTTTTATGTCATTTTGGAGAATTGCTCGAATTGTAAATTTCTACTTAAAGTTTGTCATTTTATAAAGTTAGGCATCGCCAGTTCTTTATCGTTGTATGGTTAGGTTGTGATTTTGCTGAATACGTGTCCTTAGAGATTCCTTCTCACACTTTTACAAATAATAAAATTTAAGTGTGGACTTCTGGAAAAAAAATTATTCATTCGCTTGGGGTCCGAAGGGGGAAAGTTACCTGTTACTTCCATTCCAAATAGCTTATAATAGCTGCCACCTTTGAGAGTGGTAGCTAGGTTTTACTGTGTAAAAGGACTAAATAGGGAACAGAGGTGGAGGAAATTTTAGAAGTTTCAAAATGATGCCCATATTTAAAATAGCCACCTGCTACAGTAGGCACCAGGCCCAAAGACTGGATTTCTCCTTCCCCGGGAAGAGTGAGCAGGTGGGTTTGAACTGTAGAGAAGCTCGATTGCATACAGCCAAATATGAGCCATTTTTTCTGTTCTGGCTCCTCTCTGCCTAAAAGCGGCTATCCTTCCAGCATTCTGAAGCCAAACCACAGCAGGCTCATTAAAATTTGAAGCACTTGTTAAATGTGTTCAAATGTACATTCTTGAAATTAGCCAAGGATTCCCTTGGCCTATACCCTAAGTCTCCTTCCAAAAAAAAAAGCGATGAAATTCTCCCTCTGCACATCTCTATGCATGAAAATTTACCAGATTTGGACCAAATTTAAAAATGCTTGTGACCTACTGACCCTTTTGTTTTCCTAAGTCAGCAAGCCCATTATTCCAGAGATTTAGGTATTAAAAAGAAGAAACAGTGTTAATGTCATAACAGTCCCTTTTCTGTCCACCCTGGCTAAGATGTTTATGCAGAGTGTCAATAGAAGCAATTGGCCTACAGTAAGACAGCCCATTTGGCTTGGAAATGGGCTAATCTCCTGTGTGGGTTACCCAGAGGTCAGGTAGGGATT
Source organism: Ornithorhynchus anatinus (assembly GCF_004115215.2). Lineage (NCBI taxonomy): Eukaryota > Metazoa > Chordata > Mammalia > Monotremata > Ornithorhynchidae > Ornithorhynchus > Ornithorhynchus anatinus. The sequence continues at coordinate 47,581,600 of NC_041730.1, read as the reverse complement.
TTTTGCCTTCCCTGGAGTGCAGAGGGTACAATGCGCACATACAAACACGCACACCATTGAGCCAAAATGTGGTCCCGCTTGAGTCTGCTGGCCCAGTGGGGCCCCAAAGAAAATGAGTCGAATGCATCCTTATTTTATTTGCCTTTGTCTGCGCTCTCTCAGTGCTTTCTCCAAATCTCCCGGGATCCCTGTGGTGGGCCTCTAGCCCGTGTTCCCGGCTAATACCGTTAACGGCTTATATCCCGGCTCACATTTTCAAGGCCACGTCGTCGCCTCAGTCCGTTTGGGAATAGTTGGGATGAGGGTGCCGGCCCGGGTTAGCTATAGATCACAAGGTGAGTAGAGCTGTCTTCCTGGGAGAACACACGAGCACAGATGGGCCAGGCAGTACCTGGCCAGGGCAGCCACTTGGACCGCAGGACAGCAATCAGGCTTTGGCTGCATAATTAATTCATTCAGTCATGTGTAATAATAATAATAATAATTTTGGTATTTGTTAAGCACTTACTATGTGCAGAGCACTGTTCTAAGCGCTGGGTGTGTATTGAGTGCTTACAGTGTGCCAAACCCTGCACTATGTGTTTGGGAGAGTAAAATATAACAATAAACGGACACATTCCCTGCCCACAATGTGACTGATGAGACCCCGAACTCCTCCCTGCCACTTTTCAGATTTAACAATAATAATAATAATTGTAATACTCATAACTGTAATATTTGTTAAGGGCTACCTCTATGCCAGGCACTGTATGCAGCGCTGAGGTAGATACAAGATAATCGGGGTGGACACGGTCCCTGTCCCATATGGGGCTCACAGTCCCATTTTCCAGATGAGGGAACTGAGGCCCAGAGAAATGAAGTGACTTGCCCAAGGTCACACAGCAGACAAGTGGCAGAGCCAGGAGGAGACCCAGGTCCTCTGACTCCCAGGCCAACGGTCTTTCCACCAGACCATGCTGTAATAGTAATAGTGGTGTTGAGTGCTCGTCACTGGGCAGGGATTGTCTCCATCTGTTGCTGAATTGTACATTCCAAGCGTTTAGTACAGTGCTCTGCACACAGTAAGCGCTCAATAAACACTATCGAATGAATGAATGAATACTATGTGCTGAGCACTGGGGTAAATACAATCATTTCAGACACAGGGCCTGTCTCACCTGGGGCTCCCAGGGAAAGTAGGAGGGAGAACTGGTATTGAACCCCCAATTTGCAGTCTAAGGGGTGCTCCGAGGCCCGAGTCTGCGGAAATGGACTAAGCAGAAGGGCTCTTCTGCGGGTCGGGGCCACCTGCGCCTGGCTGGTGGTGGACAGTTGCCATTTAGTCTTGCCTGGATGTCCCGAATGTTTGGGAGTTAATAACCTGTCTTATGTAAGTGAAGGGTTTAAAGCCATGTGAAGTAAAAATCCATTTCCTTGTGATTGTTTGGATTGAAACTACAAAACGGTCCCGAGGATTCCTACCTGGATTCAATTAATGGGGAAAAGTGTATCTTTAAACCCTCCCTCGGCTGCACAAGGCTGTAGATCATGGCCGACAGTGGTCAGGATGGGCGGCTGTCAGTTTTCCTGAAGCCTGGCTTGGTGTGTGAGCCACACACAAGCCTCGGGCCACTTTAAATTCCTGCAGGAACCCAGTGTCAAAAGAGCCTTGTTCTGCAGAGTTATCCTCCTGGGGATTAGGGAAGAAAGCTCCATTTCAAAGCCCAGAATTAGTAGAAGCCCTGAATGGGAAGTTGTCTTTGATGACCAAGGATAAATGCCTTTTACAAAACGGGCAAGATTGGAAAGAATGTTTATTTTGAAACTTAGAGGTAAATTTTCATAGACCGCATTAGGAATCTTCTTAAAAGGCACTTATATTTTCCTGAGAAGTTGGCAATCTTTAGGAATCCTTCTCATAGAATCTTGCTATGACCAGAGACGATTTTGATGAATGATATTCAGAGAGATCATCAGTTCTTGCTGCTTGTTCCTCACTTAAAATCATCTATTTACAACATCTTCATCTCCTGTTCAGAAACCAAGAGCGGTATCAGAATTTGAGGAACGGGTCTTCAAATGACTCATCTCTCTTCTTCAACCCCTCTCCTAATCTATCATGAGATCCTGTCAGTTCTACCTTCACGCCACTGCTAAAATCCGCCCTTTGCTCTCCATCCAAATTGCTACCACTTTAATCCAAGCACTTATCCTATCCCACTTTGACTACTGCATCAGCCTCCTTGCCGAACCTCCATGCCTCCTGTCTCTCCCCTCTCCAATCTATGCCTCACTCTGCTGCCGGGATTAATTTTATGAAAAGAATTCAGTCCATATCTCCCCAGTCCTTAGAAACCTCCAATGGTTGCCCATCGACGTCCTTTGGGAGGCTGTCAGAGCGGAGCGGCAGCTTGGTATCAGGCTCCAGGCCAAATTAAAGGTCGGCCGAGCTGTCCTACTCTCTCTTCGTCTGGGAGACCTGAACCACAAACAGGCTTTTGGCTCCCTGAGTGGTTCCCCTGATCTTTTATGGGCCATGCTCATTATCGAATGACAAGACAAGATTACAGGCAGTCAAGTTATGGAACACAACTGGTATTCTGGTGTCGAGACTATGCTCACTTTAACCCACCCATGCTGGATGGGGCATTTGAAGAGACTGAGTGCCACCTAAACAATGGCTGGATGAAGAGCTGAAATTGGGAAACTGGGAACAAGAAGGGCAGGGGACGTGTTTTTAGGAGCTGGGAAAGCTGAGCTTCAGACAGTGCTTCATTCCAGCCGAAACGGGAAAACGGTTGCCTTGGATAGACCAGCATGGTGCCCTGTTAGATCAAGAAAGGAGCAGCTCTCCTGAGCAGAAGCTTCAAAAAGAACAAGGACACAGTAAGACAAAAGAGAAAACACTGCCAGGCAATGCAAACGTGAAGCACATCAATACGGTCTTTTCAGCTATACAGACACTCAGAGGTGAATTTCATCATCAGGTCAGTTGTCTTTGACTATGAAGGACTAAACAAATGGGAGAGTTAGAATACAAAGGCATGCCCGCCAGAGGTTTGCAATCTAGTTGGAGAGACAGGCATAAAATCAACTTCTAGCATGAGGGGGAGAAAGGAAAATTAATGTATAGATCTGTAAGTACCTAAATAGTAGGGTAAGTCAGTAGGTAAAGAAATGTCTAAGTGCATAATTGGCACAGAAATGCTGAGGTGGTAGAGAGGGAAAATGACCTGGGAAAACATGATTAGGGGACATCTCCTGGAGGAGGAAGTCAGAAGGGCCTGGTTTCTAATCCTGGCTCTGCTGCTTGTCTGCTGTGTGACCTTGAGCAAGTCTTTTCATATCTCTGTGCCTTAGTTCCCTCATCTGTAAAATGGGGATTAACACTGTGAGCCCAATTCATTCATTCAATCATATTTATTGAGCGCTTACTGTGTGCAGAGCACTGTACTAAGCGCTTGGGAGAGTCTTATACCGTCGGGTCGTCTTCGACCCGTAGCGATGCCATGGACACATCTCTCCCAGAATGCCCCCACTCCATCTACAGTCGTCCTGGTAGTGTATCCATAGGGTTTTCTTGGTAAAAATCCAGAAGTGGTTTACCCTTCCTCCTTCCGTGCAGCAAGCTTGAGTCTTCGTCCTTGATTCTCTCCCATGCCACTGCTGCCCAGCACAGGTGAGTTTTGACTTGTAGCAGACTGCCTTCCACTCGCTAGCCACTGCCAAGCTAGAAATGAAATGGTAGGCCTCGGCCTGACTCTCCCTCCTGTAGTCGAGACTGGTAGAGCACTGGGAATGCGCCAGGTGTGACCCTGAGAGGGGTAGGAGAGTACAGTACAAAGTGAACAGACACATTCCCTGCCCACAACAAGGTTATAATATGGAGGGAGGGACAGGGACTGTGTCCAACCTGATTACCTTGTATCTACCCCAGTGCTTAGTACAGTATCTAGGACATAGTAAGTGCTTAAAAAATACCACATAAAAAGACAGGCGAGGGGAAGGGATCAGAGAAGAAAAAGATGAAAACGTCCTTTGGAAGAAAGCATGGCAGCCACATGGCTTCAGACTAAATCTACAGAGGTGTCCTTCTGGCCAATATTTTCTGTGGTAGGGTGACCTGCCAAGTACCCCATCCAATTCCTTGACCAGTTGTATAAGTATCACACATGGGCCATTCTCAGCATCAAGGAGCTCCAGAGCAACAAAGTCTGGGAGTGAACTCAACATCATGGCACTGAAGCAAAATGCTCAGCATGACAGCTCCGGGCCTCATAAGGATGATGGGTGATATTCGCATACCCAAACGACTGTTGAACAGTGAGGCGAAACGGGTCAAGGAAAAACGAGAAAACACTTTAGGGAGGCAGGGTGGGGCAGCCTCAGACCACGTGACATCACGGGCGAAAGCCGGGAGGCAGCCGTGGTCGACCATCTTGGCGCTCTGTGATAAAGAAAGGAACGGTTCTCTTCGAGGAGAAACTTGGAGAGGATTGGGAAACGAAGACGGGAATGGAAATAGTGCCATTCTGTGCAAAGAAAAAGCGTGTCAACAACGCAAGGGGCAGTCTTCGTGCAGACACAGCAGAGTGTGAATGAAATTTCAGGACTACATCAACCTTTTCAACCGAGCTCACACACGTAGGTAAACTTCCTCAACCAGTGATGACAGCTTCGAGGACGAAGGACAGCTCTCACGCTCCATGGTCCCTAGTTCCTGGGGCTTGTTTGTTCAAAGACATCCCAATCTCCAATTTAAGAGGGTGGCGTTAATAGTAATTGTGGTTAAGTACTTCTTATGTGCCAAGCACTGTGCTAAGAGCTGTGATAGAGAAACAGCATGACCAGTCAATGGTAGAGAGGCAACATGAGTGGAAAGAGCACTGCCCTGGTAGTCAGAAGGACCTGGGTTCTAATCCCAGCTCCACCACTTGTCTGCTGTGTGACCTTGGGCAAGTTACTTCCCTGGGCCTCAGTTACCACATCTGTAAAATGGGGATTAAGCCTGTGAGCCCCACATGGGATAACCTGGTTACCTTGTGTCTACCTAAGCATTTAGAACAGTGCTTGGTGCATAGTAAGCGCTTAACAAGTACCAGAATTATTATTATTATATGTAATATTAATCATTTAGAGTACACACATCATTATATGTGTGAATATAAGATGAATGCACGAGGTACATAGAATGTTCACTAAACCCTCCAGGTCTGAAGAACACAGAAGGTAGTTTATTTAGAATTTCCGCTTTGGCTCTCTCTCTCTTTCTGAGGTTTCATCCTCAGGTTTGGCTTACAAGACCAAAATTTTATTTCAATTACTTAGGCTCTCATTTTGAGAGATTATTTTCCGCCAACCCTACAAGGGGATTAAACACTGTAATCAAGAGGAAATAGAGGATTCAAGCGAGTTGGCCAGTGAGAATAAACGGTGCTCAACTGGTTGACCTCCAATTCCATAGCGTTAATAAGTCTGTGACTAGGATTCAGAAAAGAATTTGGGGAAATCTGCGAAAGGTTAATCTTCGTCGTTGGGAGGTATGAAGTAGGGGTACCTGAATTAGGGTTATGATTGATGCCACGAGAGCTATAACTCCTCCTAGTTAGGAATGGAGGGTAAGAGAGCATGTTGGGAGATTGTGTATCTATAATCAATCAATAGTATTTATTGAGCGCTTACTATGTGCAGAGCACTATATTACGCGCTTGGGAGAGGACAGTATAATGGATTTGGGAGTCAGGTTCCCTGCCCACAACTAATTTACAGTCTAGAGGGAACTTGCAGTCTAGAGTAAATGCACAGAGTTTGTGAGGTGAATTTTGGCCCAGGTGGGATTATTAGAAGCCAAGGTAGGTGGTCCAGTAGCCTTGGGATCTTAGCGAGGAAAGTAGACTCAGGTCTGTGCTTCCTGCAGTGGGTGGATACCAGCTCCTTTTGGGGAACCAGTTTCAGCTCCTATCCTGTTCAGAACGGGGGTTCACTCCTCAAGATCCTCCCTGCTGTGACAACCAATCTGTCTCAGCTTCTTTCTTCCTTGACATTTCTCAGGACTTTGGCCAGCTAGATACCGCAACCAAAATTAGTTTCTCCCCCTTAAAAATCCCCCTAAGGACAGCTTCTCAGAAAACACACAGGGGTCAGTTGTCCTGAACCAAACAGTTGTGCGTAATTGCAAGCCGGCCTGGAGGTAACTTGTGAGGGGAGCTGGTCCGGGGGCACATTTCATGTCGGTTTCCCCAGACATCATCGCTGACCAGAGGGAGCCATTCAGCGAGACCTGGGCAAAGAGTTGGTCCAAAAAAAAATCACCCTGGAGCTGTCTCAACACCCAAAAATCTGAGGTTTCTCCATCCATGACCAACCGTGTGCGTTTGTGTGTGTGGTTGCATGATTCTTTGTAAAGAGGAACTGAATTTGCAAACCAAGTTTCCTTTAAAGGTATCCTAGGTGAATTTCAGCCCCCGTGGTTTCGGCTGGCACCGCCTGTGACTTGTTTTCCGCCTTCCAGGGAATAGAAAGTGGAGTTTAGGGCAGCTCCACTTAACAGCTCCAGTAAATGGATCCGGGCATTTAGCGAGAAAGTATCTAAGCATCTGTTGTAAATGAGATTGTGAAAGACAAGACAAGACACCGACTCCCGGGGCTTTCCCAGGGAAGAACCTGTTAATTGTAGGTTTCCCTCGGGATGGCTTCAGCCCTTTTGAGCAGGCCCTGTCTTTTCCCAAGTCAGCAGGTCGGTCCGCTTCCGTGGCGGGAGCACAGACCCGGGGTGGCCTCCTGCCTCTAACAGCAAGAAGTCCCCTTCCTTAGCAGTAGGTTAAAACAAAAAGAAAAAGGCTCAGCCTGAGTGAAGGTAGTAGATAAGTTATTTAGCTTTCTGAAAGCATTCAAACGGGGATAGGAAGTGGGTTTTAAATGGCTTAAGGGGGATTAGGGTTTTAGAGGTGGATAAGAAGTTTGGTACTTTACTGTAGACATTACATTTGCTTTTAAAAGATTATTTTCATATTTGAGAACAGCTATAGCTGGAAATTACAATGCAAATAGTTCTAAGATTCGGGGAGGTGGGGGGTAGTTGTTTTTTTTTTAAATTTTTGTTTATATAAAAAAAATTCTCCAGAGTTAACAAGCAGAGTCCTGAAAGTCTCCTTTCACAATAACACCACGACTGTCACCAGGGGAAATAAAGTCGGAGTTGTTATAATGCTCTCAGTGGCGATTACCTGAGTTTCTGGTTTAAGTTACCAAGTTGCAACCTGTTTCTTTGAAAGATTAAACTCCTTATCTCGAAAAGAGGTTGAATTTTTAAATTTGTTAAGGTTCACTCTGATTAGCCATAGTTAACCACCAAGTTCTTTTTAATGGGGGTGAGGCCAGGTGTCACAAGTGGAAGACAACCTGAAGTGAAAATTCATAGAAATGAAATCGCCGTGCACATACGCATAGAGGATTTTGATAAAGGAAAGTTCTGTAATTCTGAAATGTACTTTATCCGAAGTTAGTTCTCAAATAATTCATTAAATTAGACCTTTGGTATCATTTTTAATCCTTAGAATTAGACGAGAGGAAAGATGACGCCAGTGGGCAGGGATTTTCTCTCTTTACTGCTGTAGTGTTCATTCCTGAGCGCTTAGTACAGTGCTCTGCACACCGTAAGCGCTCAATAAATACGATTGAATGAATGAATGAATATTGACAGGTACTGACTGTGAAGGAAATGTTGAGAATCTGCTTGGTCACCAGCAAGACTCGGTCCTCTCCCAGCAAATTGGGAGAAACCCAGATAATATTAAAAACGGGTTTGATAGAAGACATTTGTTGTATTCCTTTTAGCTTCTGGATCTCTTTATGGTGTGGGACTGGTCTACCTACCTAGCGGACTATGGACAACCAACTTCTAAGTACTTACGAGTCAACCCCAGCACTGCCCTCACCATTTTGGAAAGGTGAGTCTTCTTTTGAGGAAACGGGGTGTCATGCCACGTAGGATCGGGGGCAAGAGTGGAGACTCAGGTAATTTCTGGAAGGGAGGGTGGGTTGGATGGCATATACTGCAAAACTGGGGTTTGGAGGGATCCTCTCTGAAGAACCGGTGTTGGGAAAGAGAGGAGGGCTGACTTGCTGTCGTCCTGGAACGGTCCATGGATTGAGTGGATGGATTGAGTGGGCAGGAGTTGGCTAATGCCAGGTGTCTTCGCTTTTGAACACAGTCGAAGCCACAGGGGAATTATGGTGGGGCCGGGAAAGGGGGCCGGGAAAGGGGGCCGGGACGGGGAAAGGTTGAGGAGATGAGCTTGCCACCTATTGGATGTGAACTACCAGTGTCTCTTTCGTTTCCAAACACTAACCGAACCGCCTTCTAGCAACTATGTCATTCATTCAGAGTATTTATTGAGCGCTTACTATGTGCAGAGCACTGTACTAAGCGCTTGGAATGTACAATTCGGCAACAGATAGAGACAATCCCTGCCCATTGACGGGCTCACAGTCTATTTCCCACCTGGAAAGGGGGGCTGTTGGCCTCCAGCTCACTTCGCTGAATGCTTGAGATGGGGGTGAATCCAGATCACACCCACCGCAGTGTACCGTATTCCGTTCGGAGGGAAGTTTTGAAAGACCTGTGTTTTCTTACATTTCAGTTTTTCAAGAGGTCATTGTACTTGAAAGAAGGAACAGGAATTAAGGCCCATTTGTAATATGTTCGGATTTCGATTAGTCATAATTTAGAATAGAGGGAGGAATCTTCCTCTAAGCAAAAGGCTGTGCTTTTCAAGTGGCCTAATAACTCTTTTTCCTTTGTCTTGGGCTTGCTGGCAATGTCATTAGCAAAGTCCCTAGTGGGTGTGTATTTCTGCACATTTCATTCAATTCCAAAATAATCCCACTCACACATTTAATGGTTTAAAAGCAAATTCGCACTTAAAATTATTCATTTAGATGGTTGCGTAAGATGAACGTTATTTCCTGAAGATGATTTAAAAAGTTGTTAGGTGAGAAACTTCGGGTCAAGGGATTTTTGCAAGTTCACCTGACGTTCGTAGGATGCGTGCTTGAAAAGCCAAGCACTAAGATTAAGGTCGGAGTATAGACAGCAAGCTGCAAAGTGTGTTGCATTTTGACTCTTGGATTTGTTTTCTTCGTGGTTAAGTACTTAACTACGCGCCAGCACTGTCCTAAGTGCTGGGATGGATACAAGATAGGTTGGACACAGCCCATGTCCCACAGTTCTCATCCCCATTGTACAGATGAGATAAAGGAGGCACAGAGAAGTGATTTGCCCAAGATCAGACAGCAGACAAGTGGGATTAGAACCCAGTCCCTTTTGACTCCCAGGCCTGTCCTCTCTCGGCGAATCCACGCCGCTCCCCGTCCACTGGGCCACGCTGCTTTAGAAATACTAGCCTGCCCACTTTACTGCTGCCTTGTTAATGCCTTTTTCTGGGACCACCTTTGTGTTTTCCAGAATGAAGGATCCTTACAAAAAGAACAATATATTTGCCCAGTTCAGGAAGAATGACCGAGACAAGCAGAAGTTAATCGAGACGGTGGTGAAGCAGCTGAGAACCTTAGCGAACGGGATGTCCCAACACGCCTAGGGGGGCCGGCACCCCCCACCAGATGGAATTGCACTGCGGGCAACATCCCCATCGCCCTTCCTCTCTCTCCCCCTCCCCCCACCAACTGCACTCCCTCCTTGTCCCCCTCCCCGGGCAAAGGGGTCCAGGGCCCCTGGCAGACTGGAGGCAAAGCTAGGGCTTGGGGTGTTCGGGTCCGGCCCCCTGGAAACACCCTCCGCCCCCCAATAGTAAATGCCATTTGTAGGTATTTTTGAGTAATCGAATACTATTTTGTATATTGTAAACACTCCAGCGGTGGCTTTTTCATGGTGAGGAAAAAAAGGAAATGAAGACTGAAATAAAACCCAGGGTGACCGGACGACCCATGAAGTGTGAAAGGTGGAAGTGATGGTGGCCATCCCTGGCCGGGCCGGAACCCTTTGGAGCCTGGGCTGACTGCAGGGGGACGGAGGGTCCTCGGGGGAGCCCGGCCGGGGGTCTCGGAGGGAGGGTCCGGAGCCTGGGTCGGCGGAGACACGGGCCCTCGGCCGGGAGATGGTGGGCGGGCCCGGAGAGGAAGGGGGTGGCATTGGGTGGGTGGGCGGGTGGACACATGTTGGGCTTGACCATTGCTCCGCCCCCTCCACCCCATCCCCAGCGGTGCCCCCGCCACGGCCGCCAATCCGGCCGGGGCCAGCGTTGCCCGACGTCACCTGGGCCGGATGGGACGGGACCGGCCGGGACCGGACCGGGCCGCGCTATTTAAGGGCAGGGGGCTCGGGCACCGTTATGGCTGCAGCCTGGGTGGACCGCCCCCCGGAGGGTCTCCCGCCCCTGGCCCTTGGCCCTTGACTTAGCCCCTCTCTGGCGACCCCGTACCTTGCTCCCCGCCGGACCCCACATCATCTCCGCGTCCCACCGGACTCCCCGCATCGTCTCCGCTCCCCGCCGGCCTCCAAGACGTCTCCGCTCCCCTGTGGACTCCCCGCGTCATCCCCGCATCCTCCCCGCTCCCCGCCGGTCCCCACATCATCCCCGTTTCCCACCGATCCCTGCCGGTCCCCGCATCCTACCCGCTCCTCGCCGGTCCCCGCATCATCCCCGCTCCCTGCATCCTCCCCGCTGGTCCCCGCGTCCACCCGCTTCCCACCTGTCCCCACATCCTCCGCGCTTCCCACCAGTCCCCGCATCCTTCCCGCTCTCCACCGGTCTCCGCATCATCCCCGCGCCCCACTGGTCCCCACGTCCTATCCGCTGCCCGCCGTTCCCCACAACCTCCCCTTCCCCCCCGGTCCCTGAATCGTCTCTGTGTCGACCCGCTTCCCACCAGCCTCCGCATCCTCCCCACTTCCCGCCGCTCCCCGCATCCTTCCCGCTCCCCACCGGTCCCCGCATCGTCCCTGCTCCCCGCCGGTCCCCATATCCTCCCCGTTCTCCATTGGTCCCCGCAGCATCCCCGTTCCCCTCTGGTCCCCGCAGCGTCCCCGCTCCTTGCATCCTCCCCGCCGGTCCCCGCGTCGACCCCCTTCCCACCGTTCCCCACATCTTCCGACCGGTTCCCGCATCCTTCCCGCTCCCCGCTGGTCCTCGCAGCCTCCCCGTTCCCCTCTGGTCCCCGCAGCGTCCCCGCTTCGACCCCCTTCCCACCATTCCCCACATCTTCCCCACTTCCCACCGGTTCCCGCATCCTTCCTGCTCCCCGCCGGTCCCCACATCGTCCCTGCTCCCAACCGGTCCCAGCATCGTCCCCACTCCCTGCCGGTCCCCACATCGTCCCCGTTCCCCGCTGGTCCCCGCATCGTCCCCGCTCCCTGCATCCTCCCCGCTGGTCCCCACGTCGACCCGCTTCCCACCGGTCCCTACATCCTTCCCGCTCCCCGCCGGTCCCCATTCCCTATCGGTCCTCGCATCGTCTCCGTTCCCCACCGGTCCCCACATCCTCCCCGCTTCCCACCGGTTCCCACATCGTCCCCAGTCCCCGCATCTTCCCGCTTTCTGCCAGTCCCCGCATCCTCCCCACTCCCCTCCGGTCCCCGCATTGTCTCCGTTCCCCTCCGGTCCCCCAGCATTGTCCCTGCTCCTCCCTGGTCTGCCCATATCGTCCCCGCTCCCTGCCGGTCCCCGAATTGTCCCCGCATCGCCCCCTGTCCCCACATCGTCCCCGCTCCCCACCAGTCCCCGCATAGTTTCCATTCCCCGCCGGTCTCCCCACATCGTCCCCGCTCCCCGCCGATCCCCTCATCCTCCCTGCTTCCCACCACTCCCTGCCAGTCCCCACATCATCCCCATTCCCTGTCGGTCCCCACATCGTCTCCTTTCCCCGCCGGTCTCCCCTCATCGTCCCCACTTCCCACCACTCCCCACTGGCCCCCGCATCGTCCCCGCTCCTCGCCGGCCTCCCCGCATCGTGAGCAGTCACCGCCAGCCTCCCCGGGCAGCCGCGGTCTCATTCTGTGATTTCGGGAAGTGGACGATGTCCCCGTGGGAGCTGAGCGGGCCGTCGACGGCGCTGCTGAGCCTGGGGCTGCTGACCCTAGGGCTGCTGGTCGGGCTGGCCGGGCTGGCCGGACTGGCCCGCCACCTGTGGGCCCTGCGCTGGAGCCTCAGCCGAGACCCCTCCTGCCCGCTGCCCCTGCCCCCCGGATCCATGGGCTGGCCCTTTCTCGGGGAGACGCTGCACTGGTTGCTTCAGGTCTGGGGGATCCCGGGGTTCTGGGGGTCCTGGGGATCCTGGGGGGGGGTCCTTGCGGGTCCCGGGGTCGGGGTTCAAAGGTTATACGGGCTCCATTGGCTGGTCTTTCCTCGGGGAGACGCTGCACTGGCTGCTTCAAGTCCGCGGGATCCCAGGGATCCGGAGGGTTTGGGGGTCAGAGGTCGTGTGGGGTCCATGGCTGGTCCTTCCTCGGGGAGACACTGTACTGGCTTCTTCAGGTCCATGGACCTGCCCAGGACGGGGGTCCTGGAGGATTCCGAGGTCTGGGGGGTCAGGGATCAGAGGTTGTGTGGGCTCTATGGTCGGTCCTTTCCTGAGGAGATGCTTCACTGGCTGCTTCAGGTCCGCGGAACCGCCCGGGGGTCTGGGGGGCCGGGGGTCAGAGGTCGTGCGGGCTCCGTGGGCTGGCTCTTCCTCGGGGAGATGCTCCACTGGCTGCTTCACCTCCGCGGAACCGCCCGGGGGTCTGGGGAGGTCGAGGGTCAGAGGTCGTGCGGGCTCCATGGGCTCGCTCTTCCTCGGGGAGACGCTGCACCGACTGCTTCAGGTCCGAGGGCCCGTCTGGGTCGGGGGGGCCGGGGGTCCCGCGGGACCCAGGGGTCGAGGGGTCAGAGGTCGGGCCCGTCCGGTGCTGAGGGAGGTCCGTCCCCGCAGGGCTCCCGCTACCACAGCTCCCGGCGCCAGCGCTACGGGCCGGTCTTCAAGACGCACCTGTTGGGGCGGCCGGTGATCCGGGTAAGCGGCGCCCAGCACGTGCGCACCATCCTGCTGGGCGAGCACCGCCTGGTCCGCAGCCACTGGCCCGACAGCGCGCGCATCCTGCTCGGCCCGCACACCCTCCTCGGCGCCGTCGGGGAGCCGCACCGCCAGCGCCGCAGGGTGAGCCCGGACCCGGACCCGAACGGGAGAGGGGAGGGGGCCACGCGGGATCTGGGACTCAACGACCTCGTTGTCGTGGGCGGGGGAGGCCCTGGGGGACCCTGGGAGGTCCAAGACCCTGTCCTGCTCTGAGAGAGACCCGCGCCCCTCCCACGCTGAGTGAGAGCCGGTCCTATCTGTGTTGAGTGAGAGCCGGGCCCTTGCGCAATGAGAGCCAGTCCCATCGGCATTGAATGAGCGCCAGTACCATCCACGTTGAGTGAGAGCCAGGCCCTTGCGCGCTGAGAGCCGGTCCGGTCCCGTCCTGTCCTGTCCCATCCGGCCGGGTCGGGTCCGGTCGTGTCCGGTCCCTCGCAGGTCCTGTCGCAGGTGTTCAGCCGATCGGCTCTGGAGAGCTACCTGCCGCCCATCCAGGCGGCCCTGCGGCGGGAGCTCCGCGGCTGGTGCGGGGCGGCGGGGCCCGTGGCCGTGTTTGCCGCCACCAAAGCGCTGACCTTCCGCATCGCTGCACGGATCCTGCTGGGGCTGCGGTTGGAGGAGCGGCGCTGCGCAGAGCTGGCCCGCACCTTCGAGCAGCTGGTGGAAAATCTCTTCTCGCTGCCGCTGGACTTGCCCTTCAGTGGGCTGCGCAAGGTACGCTCACCCCGGCCTCCCCTGGGCCCCGGACACTGACCACTCTGGCCTTCCCTGGGCCCCACGGACTCCTGGCCCTGGGCACCGACAACCCCGACGTCCCCTCGGCACTGGACACAACCACACTGGCCTCCCCTGGGCCTCGCGTACTCCTGGCCCCACACACTGATCACCCTGGCCTCCCCGTCCTCGCAGACTCCTGGCCTAGGACACTGACCATCCTGGCCTCACCTGGGTCCCTTGGACTCCTGGGCCCGGATTCTGACCATTCTGGCCTTCCCTAGGCCCCACGGACTCCAGGCCCCAGGCACTGATCACCCTGACCTCCCCTGGGCCTCGGCGACTCCTGGCCCCTCACACTGATCACCCCGGTCTCCCCTGGGCCCCACGGACTCCTGGTCCCACACACTGACCATCCCTACCTCCCCTGGGGCCTGGTCACTGCTGGCCCCGGCCACTGACCCCCCGACCTCCCCTGGGCCCGGCCCCGCAGGGCATCCGTGCACGGGATCGGCTGCACGAGCACATGGAGGCGGTCATTGCCGAGAAGCTGCGGGCAGGGCCGGGCTCCGGGCCAGGTCCCAACGATGCGCTGGACTTGATCATCGTCAGTGCTCGGGAGCAGGGCCGGGAGGTCACCATGCAGGAGCTCAAGGTCCCCGGGGCCGGGCTGGGCCGGGCTGGGCCGGGTTAGTGTGCGCCCTTGTCTGGGAACTGGTGCTGGGGGGCGGGGCGGACCCAGGACTGGCTCGGAGACCCTCGTCCCTTGGCTTGCCCTCCGGCCCCTTCTCCTCCAGAGCCACTGGTCCCTCGCCCTTGCCCTCAATCCTCTCGTCCCCCGCTGCCCCTTCTCTCCGGACCACCGATGGCGTCTCCCCGAGCTCTGACCACTGGCCCGGTGGAAAGTCCAGCGCCGGGCGGAGAGAGGTTTCTCCCCGGCTTTAAACCGAGGAGGCGTTATTCGGCCTCGCCCCCCCCAGCCAGCTGGTTCCTTGATGTCCACCCCGGTCATTTCCTCTCGGGTCCCGGTTTAGACGGGCTGAGCAGCCCCGCTATAGCGCGGACCGAGGCGGGGTGGTGGGGATGGGCAGGGTCCTGTTTCCCCTCCCCCACCCCCTGACCCCCATCCCCTCTGGCCGTAGGAATCGGCGGTGGAGCTGATGTTCGCGGCCTTCTTCACCACAGCCAGTGCCAGCACGTCTCTGGTCCTGCTTCTGCTGCAGCACCCGGCTGCCGTGAGCAGGATCCGGCAGGAGCTGAGCGCCCACCAGCTGGGTGGCAGGTGCTCCTGCCCCTGCCCGGATCCCCCCGGGGACGGGCGAGCCCGGCGGGGCGGCCGGCCGCAGACGGACCCCGGCGACTCCGGGGCCTGCCCCCGGCTGTCTGAGGCAAGCCCGGGCCGGGGGCGGAGGGCCTCGGCGGAGACCCCTGCCCACCAAGCCGAGGAAACCGCCTGCCGCTGCCCTCCTGACCTGAGCCTGGACCAGCTGGGCCGCCTGCGCTACTTGGACTGGGTGGTCAAGGAGGTGCTGCGTCTGCTGCCCCCCGTGTCCGGCGGCTACCGCACCGCACTGCGGACCTTCGAACTGGACGTAAGTGGGCCGCGGGGCTGCATCGTGACGTCACGGGCCTTTGGGCGGGGGGTTTCCTTTGGGATGTCACAGGCCATGGTTTGGTGGGGGTGAGGTGAAGGGAGAGTCCCTCTAGACTATAAACCTGCGTTGGGCAGGGATGGCCTGTCTTTATTGCTGAATTGTACTTTCCAAGAGCTTAGTACAGTGCTCTGTGCAGAGGAAGCACTCAGAATCGATTGAATGATTGAGTCCAACCCATTGCCCTGCCCCGGGGGCTTAGTACTGAGTACTCCCCTGCCCGCATGGTCCGGTGCCTGCGGGGCTGACTGTCTCACCATTTTGCTCCTCTCCCCTGACCCCCTCGGCCCTGTTCTCCCCTCCCCTGTCCTCCTCTCCCTTCTCTTCTGTCCTCCCTGTCCCCGTCCTCCTCTTTTCCTCTTCTCTGACCTCTCCTATCCTCCTCTCCCCTACCCCCGTCCTCTTCTCTCCTGTCCTCCTCTTTTCCTCTCCCCTGTCCTCTCCCCTGTCCCTGTCCTCCTGTCTTCCATTCCCCTGCCCTCCTCTCCCCTGTCCCCGTCCTCCTCTCCCCTATCCTCCTCTTTTCCTCTCCCGTCCTCTCCCCGGTCCCCCTCCTCCTGACCTCCACTCCCCTGTCCTCCCGTCCCCTGTCCTCCTCTCCCCTGTCCCTGTCCTCCTGTCTTGCATTCCCCTGCCCTCCTCTCTCCATCCCTGTCCTCCTGACCTCCTCTCCCCTGTGTTTTGTCCTCCTCTCCCCTGGCCCCTCTTTTCCTCTCCCCGTCCTCCTCTCCGCTATTTCTTCCCTGTCCCTGTCCTCTGTCCTCCTCTTCCCATCCCTGTCTTTCTGTCCTCTTCCATGTCCCCTCCCCTATTCTTCTGTCTCCCTCTCCCCTATCTTTCTGTCCTCCTGACCTCCTCTCCTCTGTCCTCTTCTTTTCCTGGCTCCCTGTCCTCTGTCCTCCTATTACTCTCACCTTGTCATTCCCTCTCTCCCTTCCTCCTCTTCCTCTCTCCCCTGTACCCTGTCCCTTCTTGTCCCCCATCCTCCTCTTCTTCTCTCCATCGTCCTCCTCTTCCTCTCTCTCCTGTTCTCCCGTGCCCTCTCCCTGTCCTGTCCCCTATCATTTCTGGTCCTCTGTCCTCCTCTTCCTTCCATCCTCCTATTCCTCTTTCTCTCCTGTCCTCCTGTCCTTTGTTCCCTGATCTCCTTGCCCCATCCTCTTCTCCCCTGCCCCCATCCTCCCCTGTCCCCCATCCTCCTTCCTCTTCCTCTGTCCCCATCCTCCTTTGCCTCTCTCTCTCCCATCCTCCTCTTCCTCTCTCCCGTCCTCTTGTGTCCTCTCCCCATCCTCTCGTCCTCTCCTGTCCCTTGTCCCCCTCTCCTTCACGGCCCCACACCCCACAGGGCTATCAGGTCCCGCAGGGCTGGAGCGTAATGTACAGCATCCGGGACACGCACGAGACAGCCGCCGTGTACCGCAGCCCCCCGGACGGCTTCGACCCGGAGCGGTTCGGCCCACGCGCGCCTGAGGGAGGCCGGGGCCCCGGCCGCTTCCACTACATCCCGTTCGGCGGTGGCGTGCGGAGCTGCCTGGGCCAGGAGCTGGCCCGCACCGTGCTCAAGCTGCTGGCCGTCGAGCTGGTGCGCACGGCGCGCTGGGAGCTGGCCACGCCCGCATTCCCGGACATGCACACCATCCCCATCGTCCACCCGGTGGATGGGCTGAGGCTGCTCTTCCACCGCCTGCCGCCCGACCCCGCCGCTGACCCTGCGGCCCCGCGCTCCTGACCCACCCACCGGGACCTGCCGGGCCGCAAGGACCTGCCGGGCTGGACCCGCTGACCGCCCAGGCCCTGAACAACTGGCCGTTGGAAACCCTGCCTTGGGGGCAGATTTCCCTGCGCCCTCGGCCAAGTCTCTAGAGCCAGAAAAGCTTAAGGGGCCGGGGGATCGAGGGGTTAGGGGTCCCGATCCCATTCGGGGCCTGGGTTTGTCGGTGGGGAAGGGCCCGGCCCCGGTCTGGCACGAGCCCCGGAGGGTCAGGGCTGGCCAGAGGAACTCCGAGTAGCCTGCAGTAAGTTAAAAGGCCGCAACGTTAATACTAATACTAGTAATAATGGCATTTGTTAAGCGCTTACTATGTGCCAGCCCTGTTTTGAGCGCTGGAGTAGATACAAGGTAATCAGGTGGTCCCACGTGGGGCTCAGAGGGCACAGCCAGGGGTCCCAACGGCAGGGAGGAGCCGGGGAATTGGGGGGAACCTATGGGCCACCCCTTGGGACACAACCGCTACTGGAGGTGGGGGCCGTCTCCCTGCACTGAGACCCACTTCCTCCGCCACTGCTGCTGCTCTACTTTTTTTTTGCCCATTGGCATGCAAGGGGCCCAGCCTGGGTCCCTGTGCTCCGCTGCCCTTGGGCACCACCTCCCTCACCCCCCAGAGCCCTCCCTCTGAGACGAGACTGACGGGGTCCCGATCCATCCCTGTGGGGCTCCGGGAATAAGGATTTCCTGGAGCCACCCGGTCGCCCCGCAACCCCTGAGCTGAGTCCAAGCGCAGGGAATTTATCTCCTGATTTTCTCTGGGGTTGAGGCCGAGGCCTTGGGGCCAGGATGTCAGACCTCACCAGTCTTGTCCACCCATCTCTGCCCTCAGCCCCACCCACCCCTACCTTCTACCCTGAGCATTTCTGACCCCAACCCTGCCCACCCCTACCTCCTGGCTGGCCCAGGCCTGCCCTGCTCAGCCCCACCCTTACCTGCCCTGCCCCGTCTGACCCAGCCTTGCTCTGTTGTGCCCAGCCTTGGCCTGCCCTACTCTACTCACCACTGCCCACCTCTCTCCTGCCCTGCTCTACTCAGCCCTGCCCACCCCTGTCCTGCCCTGCCCTCTCCTACCCCGCCCTTTCCAGCCCTGTCCTGCTCCTGGATACTTCTTTGGCTCTGAAGGGACACCCCCAGTTTTACCCAACTCACCCTGTTGTTGTACCAGGACCTGGTGCTCCTCCAGCCTAGATGGCTTTAGTCGCCTCGCTCCCGCCTGTCCCTCCCTGAAGCCTTTTCCCCAGTATCCGGGACACCTGGTGCATGACAGGCCTGGCCTGGCCCGGCCCAGCGACCTCTCCCTCAGTGGGGTCCCACCTCCAGCCCTGGAAGCAGTTTGCCAAGCCCAAGGGCCAAGTGTTTTGGAGTTGGGATGCCCCGGGGCCCAAGCCATGGCGAGGTTCATGCTTCAAATATTAAAATCTATTTTCTGACCTCCCGACCCTGAGCGTCTCTACTGCGCTGAGGTGGGGACCCCTGGAAAGCTTGCGCTCGGGGTGGTCCCGGAAGTCCTGCCTTCTGCTCAGCCTCTCTCGGGTCTGGATGCTTTTCCGGGATCAACGGACACACTCTCCCTTCCCGAGCAGGCACGGCTGGGCAGAACAGAATAGGGCAGGTGTGGGCAAGGCTGAGCAGGGCAGGGCCGGGCAAGCCAGGGGGTGGTGGTGGGCAGGGTTAGGGGCAGGAATGGTCAGGGCAGGAGGTGGATGCCCTGCTTGGTCAGGGGGTCTTCTCTCCAGCCAGAGTGGCATCACTGTCTACTGAGTCAGCCTCCTGCTCCGGGATGGGGTGGGGAAGGGGTGCGGGGCGGAAGGGAGATAGCTATAGTCAGATTCATTGCAGCCCCCGCTTCTAACTCTGACATCAATCATCATCAACATCTGTGGTATTTACTGAGCACTTACTCTGAGCAGAGCACCATATTAAGCACCTGGGAGAGTACAGTACGACAGTATAGACATGTTTCCTGTCTACAACGAACTTCCGATCTAGAGGAAGAATGAGAAGCTCCTGGGGTGAATCCTTCCCCAACCAAGGGCAGACTGGAGTCAGGTTTCCCTGTAAGTACTCGGTAAACGTCGACACGCTTTTTTGGTGGACTTGATCTCTGGCACGAGTTGTGGTGTGTGGGATGGTGAGTAAACCGGGGCTGATCTGGGGCGGGTCCTACCCCCGCTGGAGTCCGTCCGTGTTGGGGTCTTGGAGTGGGAAGTGGAAAGAGCAGAGGTCATGGGTTCTAATCCCGGCTCAGCCGCTTGTCAGCTGTGTGACTTTGGGCAAGTCATTTCACTTCTCTAGGCCTCAGTTACCTCATCTGCAAAACGGGGATGAAGACTGTAAGCCCTATGTGGGACAACCTGATTACCCTGTATCTACCCCAGCACTTAGAAGGGTGCTTGACGCATAGTAAGTGCTTAACAGATACCAACATTGTTGTTATTATTATTACTATTATTATTATTAATTCCCCCCGAGGGAATTTGCCAACTAGAATAGAGGCTGAAGTAGAAGGAGATTGGGTATTGTATGGGTTAAATGCTTTTTCTGTTTCAAGCAGTGTGAGAAGCAGTGTGGTCTAATGGTTAAAGCACAGGCCTGGGAGTCAGAAGGATCTGGGTTCTAGTTCCAACTCCACTTGTCGGCTGCAAGACCTTGGGCAAGTCACTTCGCTTCTCTGAGCCTCAGTTCCCTCATCTGCAAAATGGGGATTAAGACTGTGAGCTCCATGTGGCACTTGGACTGTGTCCAACCTGCTTACCTTGTATGTACCCCTAGTACAGTGCCTGCCACATAGTAAGCGCTTAACAAATACAATTTTTTTTAAAAAAAGTACTGTACTGAGTCCTGGCAAAGGCACGAGGACCATCATTTAGACATAGCCCTTGGCCGGCAGGGTTTGTGCTGATGTCTGTTTCCTCCCTCTCTAGACTGTAAGCTCATTGTGGGCAGGGAATGTGTCCGTTTATTGTTCCATAAATTCGATTGAATAAATGAATGAATGAAAAGAGGGCTTAATTTGGGAAGGCCTTTTGGAGGAGATGTGACCTTCATGTGATCTTGAGGCCAGTGGATTCCAACAGCCGATCTCTGCAGTTTTCCTAGTCAGTCGGTCAATCGTAGGTATTGAGTGCTTGCTATGTGCAGAACACTGTTCTAAGCACTGGGGAGCCTTCAGTATAACAATAAACAGACGCACTCCTTGCCCACAACAAGTTTACAGTCTAGAGTGGGAGACAGACACTGATAGAAATAAAAAAATTACAGATGTGGTCATAAGTGCCGTGGGCCGGGAGGGGGAAAGTAAAAAGGGAGCAAGTCAGGGTGATGCAGAAGGGAGTGGGAGAAGAGGAAAGGAGGGCTTCATCAAGGAAGGCCTCTTGGAGGAGATGTGCCTTCAATAAGACTTTGAAGATGGGGGCTATGGATATGAGGGAAGGCATTCCAGGTCAGAGATAGGATGTGGGCGAGAGGTTGGGATTGAAGCAAGTTAGAGTTAGAGTTTGGATTAAAGCAAGATTATAATTTTTATTAGTGTTGGTCACCCTTAATTTTAACTAGTAATAATAATAATAATCATTGTAGATTAAGGACTGGTAGTCCACAGAACTTTAGGGTTAGCACTAGTGCTAGGATAAAAGATAGGTTTGGGCTCGGTGTCAGTCGGGTATGGTCATTAAGAATTAAATAATAATGATGGGATTTGTTAAACGCTCACTATGTGCGAAGCACTGTTCTAAGCGCGGGGAAGCAGTGTGGCCTAGTTGAAAGATCCCAGCATGGGAGTCAGAGGACCTGGGTTCTAATCCTAGATCTGCCACTTGTCAGCCGCATGGCCTTAGGCATGTCATTTCACTTCTCAGTGCTTTAGGTACCTCATTTGTAAAATAGGGATGAAATCTTCTCCCTCCAATTTTAGACTGGGATGGGGACTGTGTCCAACATGATTATCTCATATCTACCCCAAGACATGTTTGACACATAGTGCTTAACAAATGCCATAAAAAGAAGCAGTGTGGCTCAGTGGAAAGAGCCCGGGCTTGGGAGTCAGAGGTCATGGGTTCGTATCCCAGATCTGCCACTTGTCAGCTGTGTGACTGTGGGCAAGTCACTTTACTTCTTTATGCCTCAGTTACCTCATCTGCAAAATGGGGATGAAGACTGTGAGCCTCACGTGGGACAACCTGATGACCCTGTATCTACCCCAGTGCTTAGAACAGTGCTCTACACATAGTAAGCGCTTAACAAATACCAATATTAAAAATATTTTGATTAGGGTAATGGTTTGGAGGAGGGTTAGGGTAAGGTTGGTTAGTGCTAAGGTAAAGCTTAGGATTTGTGTTTCTGTAAGGGTAGGGTTAGTTTGTCCCTGTTACAAATCGGTTTTCAATTAGAATTTGGGCAGTGAAGGATATCCCACTGACCCCTCGTTCTTTCCCTTCCTCCAGCCTGAAGCTCCTTCCCTCTTCGTTTCCACCAGACCACTGCTCTCCGCAAGTTCAAGGCCCTTCTAACATCACATCTCCTCCAGGAGGCCTTCCCTGATTAATCTCTCATATCCCCACCCTATTTCCCCTCTTCTGCCACTTCAGCTCTTCTTCATTACTTTTGCGTTTGGGTGTTCATCTCCACACTCCCTCCTCCCATTGCATTTTTGCATTTATCTTTAAGCTCTGTTGCTTCTCCCTACCAATCAAATGTATTTATTGACTGCTACTATATGCAGAAAAATAATAATAATTATGGTATTTTTTAAGTGCTTACTCTGTGCCAAGCACTGTTCCAAACGCTGGGGTAGATACAAGTTATTCAGGTTCAATTCGTTCATTCGATAGTATTTATTAAGCGCTTAATGTGCAGAGCACTGTACTAAGCGCTTGGAATGTACAATTGGGCAACAGACAGAGACGATCCCTGCCCAATGACAGGCTCACAGTCTAATGTGGGGAGACAGATGGCAGAGCAAAACAGAACGAAACAAAAACAAGGCAACATTTTCACGATAAATAGAATCAGGGGATGTACACCTCATTAACAAAATAAATAGGGTAATAAATAATATACAAATGAGCACAGCGATGAGGGGAGGGGAAGAGGGGAGGGGCAGAAGGTGGCGGGGGAGCAGAGGGAAAAGGGGGGAGCTCAGTCTGGGAAGGCCTCTTGGAGGAGGTGAGCTCTCAGTAGGACACAGTAGGTTGGACACAGTCCCTGTCCCACATGGGGCTCACACTCTTAATCCCCATTTATTACAGATGCGGTAACTGAGGCACAGAGTGAAGTGACTTGCCCTAGGTTACGCAGCAGACATGTGGCAGAGCTTGGATTAAAACCCAGGCCCATGCTCTATCCACCACCCACGCTGCCTCTTACCGTACTAAGCACTTGGGAGAGTACGATACATTAGAATTAGTAGGCACAGAATCTCCAATTTATTTCAGTGTCTGTCTACCCAACTCCTCAAGGATAAGGATCATGTCTCTTAGCACTATTGTACCCTCCCCTGTGTTTAGTATGGTGTTCTGCGCAGAGTAAGCACTCAGTAAATACTACTGATTGATTGACTGATTGATTGAATTTGTTCGAGGATTAGTTCTGGGCACCTGTCTTTCTCTAAGAGACACCCGCATTCTGTAAGTGGATGGTAATTACACTGGTCTTTAGCAGAGACAGTGGGATTTCAGTTTCTTTGTTGCTTTGAGTGAGAAGCAGCGTGGCCTTATGGTAAGAGGATGGGCCTAGAAGTCAGACAGCCTGGGTTCTAACCCCAGCTCCACCACTTGTCTGCCGGGTGACTTTGTCTACAAGTTGCTTCACTTCCCTGGGCCTCAGTTACCTCATCTTTAATACGGGGATTAAGACTGTGAGCTCTTTGTAGGACAGGGACGATGTCAGACTTTATTTTTTTGTATCTACCCCAGGATTTAGTTCAGTGCTTGGCACCTGGTCAGCATTCTGTTAGTTAATGCTAATTCCACTGGTCTTTAGCAGAGGCAGTGGGGTTTCGGTATCTCTGTTGCTTTGAGTGAGAAGCTGCATGGCTTTATGGCAAGAAGATGGACCTAGAAGTCAGATGACCTGGGTTCTACCCTCAGGTCCGCCACTTGTCTGCTGGGTACCTTGTCTACGCTTCACTTCCCTGGGCCTCAGTTACCTCATCTTTAAAATGGGGATTAAGACTGTGAGCCTTATGTAGGACAGGGACGATGTCAGGTTCTATTTTCTTCTATCTACCCCAGGATTTAGTTCAGTGCTTGGCACCTGGTTAGCATTCTGTTAGCGAATGCTAATTCCACTGGTCTTTAGCAGAGACAGTGGGGTTTCGGTATCATTGTTGCTTTGAGTGAGAAGCCGCATGGCCTTATGGCAAGAGGATGGGCCTAGAATAAAAATAATAATGATGGCATTTGCTAAGCGCTTACTATGTGCAAAGCACTGTTCTAAGCGCTGGGGGAGATACAAGGTGATCAGATTGTCCAATGTGGGGCTCATAGTCTTGATCCCCATTTTACAGATAAGGTAACTGAGGCACAGAGAAATTAAGTGACTGGCCCAAAATGGCACAGCTGACAAGTGGCGGAGCCGGGATTCGAACCCATGACATCTGACTCCACTGAGCCACGCTACTTCCCTAGAAGTCAGACAACCTGGGTTTTATTGCCATCTCTGCCACTTGTCTGCTGGGTGACCTTGTCTACAAGTCACTTCACTTCCCTGGGCCTCAGTTTCCTCATCTTCAAAATGGGAATTAGGACTGTGAGCCCTATGTAGGACTATTATCTTGTCTACCCCAGGATTTATTTCAGTGCTTGGCACCTGGTCAGTGCTTAAGAAATACCATTAAAAAAATCCGTTCATTCTCCGTTTGACTTGCTTCCACAGAGGGTCCAGATGGTATTTTAGCCCCTCTGTGTTGATATCATGATAACTGAGTTGGTGCTATAGGTTCCACAGTGATTGGCACGATTTGTCCTAGGTTTGGGCGAAATGTGAAATCAGGTGAAATCAGATGAAATCCCTCAAGATGATTCCATAAAGGAGTTCGCTCAGGACCATGGGGGCGGTAGGGGGATGGCGGTAGGGGGATGAGCCCCATGTGGGGCAGGGACTGTATGTGACCCAGTGATCTTGAATCTACCCCAGTGCTTAGTATAATGCTTGGCACATAGTAAGTGCATAACAAACACTACATTTATTATCTGCTTTGAACACTATTGTTGAGTGAGACACTCACATCTGCTATTCCAATTTTTGGGGCTCTCACTGGGAAGCTGTGACTTGTTGGGGTCTACCCTGGAGTTCATGGCTGTGGAACAGAATGTCTGTGCAGAGCCCAGCAGTAAACCTTGTCTAGGGTTGGGGGCACCCTCAGCGGGGCTATGTTGAGGCGCTTCTCTGTGCCTCAGCTTCCTCATCTGTAAAATGGGGTTAAATGCCTGTTTTCCCTCGGATTGTGAGCTCCATATGTGGCCAACCTTATTAATTTCTATCTACCCCGGCGCTTAGAACAGTGCTTGACACATAGTAATTGCTTAATAAATACCATAATTATTATTAATTATGATCAGTGGAGGTTTTTCATAATAGTTGTTCAGCACTTATTGTGTGTCAAGCACTGTTTTAAGGGCTGGAGTAGATATAAGTTTATCAAGTTGGACACAGTCCTGTCCTACATAGGGCTCACAGACTCAGCAGGAGGTAGTAGGATTTAAGCCCATTTTATTCATTCATTCATTCATTCAATCAATCAATCATATTTATTGAGCACTTACTGTGTGCAAAGCACTGTACTAAGTACATGGGAGAATACAATACAACAACAAACAGACACATTCCCTGCCCACAACAAGCTCACAGTCTAGAGAGGGAGATAGACATTAATATAAATAAATAAATAAATAAATAAATAAATAAATAAATAAATAAATAAAATAAATAAATAAATAAATAACAGATATGTACATATATGCTGTGGGGATGGGTGGGAGGGAGGATGAATGAAGGAGCAAGTAAGAGCGGCACAGAAGGGAGTGGGAGACGAGGAGAGAAGGGTTTAGTCAGGGAAGGCTTCTTGGAAGAGTTGTGCCTTCAATAAGGTTTTGAAGTGGGGGAGAGAAATTATCTGATATGAGGAGGGAAGGCATTTCAGGCCAGAGGAAGGATGTGAGAAGCAGCGTGGCTCAGTGGAAAGAGCATGGGCTTGGGAGTCAGGGGTCATGAGTTCGAATGCCAGCTCTGCCACTTGTCAGCTGGGTGACTGTGGGTGAGTCACTTCACTTCTCTGGGCCTCAGTTACCTCATCTGTAAAATGGGGAATAAGACTGTGAGCCCCCCATGGGACAACCTGATTCCCCTGTGTTTACCCCAGCACTTAGAACAGTGCTCTGCACATAGTAAGCGCTTAACAAATACCAACATTATTATTATTATTATTATTATGTGGGCGAGAGGTCGGTGGTGAGATAGACAAGATCAAGGTACAGTAAGAAGGTTAGCATTAAAGGAACAAAGTGTGGGTTGGGTTGTAGTAGGAAAGTAGCGAGTTGAAGTAGGAGGGGGCAAAGTGATTAAAGTGTTTTAAAGCCAATATTGAGGAGCTTTTGTTTGATGCCGAGGTGGATGGGCTATCACTGGAGTTTCTTGAGGAGTGGAGAAACATAGTCTGAACGTTTTTGAAGGATGAGGTGAGGTAACTGAGGCACAAAGAAGTTAAATGTCTTGCCCCAAATCACACAGCAGACAAATGGCAGAGCTGGTATTAGAACCCAGGTCCTCTGACTCCCAGGCCCATGTTATTTCCACTAGGCCAAGCGGCCTCTCTTCAGGTTGAATATGAAAGTGTCATTTGTAGAATGTGAAGGAGTGAGAAAGAGAAGAGTGAAATATGCAACAAATACGGAGGGTGTGCAGAACACCCCAAAGAACTATGGTAGGGTCCACACAATTTATACCGTATTAATCCAGAGCCTAGGCATGGTCCCTTCCCCAAAAGCCCCCACTTTCGGGGGCCAAGCCAGTGGAGGGGCAAGGAAGATCGAATAATCAATCAGTGGTACTTATGGAGCACTCACTATGATCAGAGCACTGTACTAAGCACTTGGGAGAATACAGCAGACTTAGCAGACATGTTCCCTGCACACAGCGAGTTTTACAATCCAGAAGATGGCAGGCATAGCACAGACAGGAGTGGTTTACCTTGCTTGTTTCCCTCCCATTCCCGGGATCTGGGTCTGGTCCAAGAGGTAGTATTCATTCATTAATTCGATCATATTATCAAGCGCTTACTGCATGCAAATCTTGGGAGAATACACTATGAAGACAGACACAATCCTGCCCTAAGAAGCAGCATGGCCTATTGGATAGAGCACGGGTTTGAGAGTCAGAAGGATCTAGGTTCTAAGCCCTGCTCCGCCACATGTCTGCTGTGTGACCTTGGGTAAATCACTTTACTTCTGTAGGCCTTAGTAGCTCATCTGTGAAGCGGGGATTAAGATCGTGAGCTTCATACGCGATAGGCACTGTGTCTAAACCAATTTGCTTGTCTCCACATCAGTGTGTAAAAGTGCTTGGTACATAATAGGCGCTTAACAAATACCACAATTATTATTATTATTATGAGTAGTGGTAGTATTTAATGAGCTCTCCCTTGGTGTGATGTACTCTACTAGGTGCTTGTTACCTTCAGCCTTGGATCGGCTCCACAGGATGCTTACTAAACTCAGGGGTTGGCACCACAGAGCACTTCTGTTAGGAAATCCAGACCCCTCAGATCCAGGGAGAAGCAGCGTGTCTTAATGGAAAGAGCCCGGGCTTGGGAGTCAGAGGTTGTAGGTTCTAATCCCACCTCTGTCACTTGTCAGCTGTGTGACTTTGGGCAAGTCACTTAACTTCCCTGTGCCTCACTTACCTCATCTGTAAAATGGGGATTAAGACAGAGCCCCACGTGGGACAACCTGATTACCTTGTATTCCCCCATTGCTTAGAACAGTGCTTGGCACATAGTAAGAACTTAACAAATGCTATCATTATTGTGCCTACCCCAGTGCTTAGAACAGTACTTGGCACGTAGTAAGCGCTTAATAAATACCATCATTATTATTATTATTATCTCCAACCTGCTCTAACTGCCCTCTTCTCTGCCCAGCAACAATTCTTCTCCATCCTCACTGACTCTCATGCCCCTTGCCCACACCCACTGATTCTAATTTTTAGTTCCCTCCCTAATTCTCCAGTGCTCCCACCTCTTCCATCTCTCACCCCCGACGATCCGCTCAATTATTTCATCCACAGATTGAAACCATCGGGCGTGAACTCCCTTAAATCTTCCCCTTCCAGTCCCAGATCGGATTCCATTCATTCATTGGTTCTTATTTATTGAGCTCTTACTGTATACAAAGCACTGTACTGAGTGCTTGGGAGAGTACAATATAACAATAGACACATTCCCTGCCCACAACGAGCTTACAGTCTAGAGGGAATGATGAATATTAATATAAATAAATACAAAAAATTACAGATATGTACATAAGTGCTATGGGGCTCTGAGCTGGGTCTTGTCTCGGATGGAGGAAGGAGAACGTGAAATTTGGCTGCAAAACCTGCAGTACTCTTCTCTTTCTGAAAACCTCAACTGACCTCGGGCCCCAATCAATCATCTTTACTGAGTGCATACTGTGTGCAGAGCTCTGTTCTAAGCACTTGAGAGAGAAAATACAACAGAATTGGTAGACCCGTTCCCTGTCCACAATCGGCTTATCGTGGGGGGGAGGGGATCCAGCTGAGGGGGTTGCAGAGAAGGGTCTGGACTCTTATGACCCTCAGTCTCCTCCTCAACAAGTCTGCTTCTGTCTGGGGAATTCTGCCCAGTGGGGTCAGGCAAAGTTCAGTGAGCCTGAAAAGCAGCCTGGGATTTCAGAAAGACCAAAGTGTTTGCCCTCTGCTCTCTTTCTGTCTTTACCTCTTCATCTTTGTCTCATTCTCTCTCTCTGACTCTCCCTCCATCGCTGTCTTTCTCTCTCTTATTCTCCCTCACCCTCTGTCACTCTGTCTGACCCTCCATCTCTGTCTCGGGCTCCCTCTATCTTTATCTCTTTTTCTGCCTCTCTGGTTTTCTGTCCCTATCTTTGTCTCTTTGACCCTCCCTCCCTCTTATTACACTATTCACTTTTACAACATCAATAAAGAACTTTCCCCAGATTTCCCCGATTTCCCCAGACAAAAGGCCGAGAGCAATTCCAACTATGAAAACTCCGTGTTAGGTTCTCATTTAGTTGGTTTCGCTGTGGCAAATGCTCTCGAGTTCAAAAGTTCAGGTGATCCATGAACTCTGTGATGCCGAGATGTCAGCTATGCAGCCCGCACCCCAAAGGGAGAAGAAACACACAGGGACACACACGTGCGAGAACACACACAGAGATCTCTTTGGAAGGTTCTTGCAATGTTGGGTGCTGGGTGGAGAGAAATCTGGATTTGGATCATGATCATTCGCTTAAAGTCACATTAGTATAAGGACAGAAGACAAAGGGAACAAAATCAGACCCAATAACTCCTTGATCCCTGATCTTTGAGAATTTCCAACCAACCAACCGAAGGGGGAAAGAAGGCACAAACTACACCCTGCTAATCTCTTTAATCCACTGTGAAGTCTTCTATGCCTTATGCTTAAACACTGGCTTTTCTGCCTGTCTGGATGGAGCAGACTTTCCAAACACAAGGGGCATGACTTTATGTGTTTGTTTAAATTTGATCCCATCGTCTCATGGTACAGCTTTGGGTTGGCTAGACTATTCAAGTGGAGTTGGAACAGGAGGTTGCCTATCAATTTATTATGTAATAGGGAAAAAACAAAAACTGCTCACAAAAATGCTTTGTGAGTCTTTTATTTTTTTTTTCTGGTGGCATTTGTTAAGTGTTTACTATGTGCCAAGCACTGTACTAGCAAAACAGCATGTCTTAGTGCCAAGAGCACAGTCCTGGGGGTCAGAGGACAGATCCTAGTCCTTGCTCTGCCACGGGTCAGCTGTGTGACCTTGTGCAAGTCACTTCACGTCTCTGTGCCCTCACAGTCTTAGTCCCCATTTTACAAACGAGGGGACTGAGGCACAGAGACGTGAAAGAACTTGCCCAAGGTCTCACAGAACCCTGGTCCTCTAACTCCTAAGCCCGTTCTCTTTCCACGAGGCAATGATTACAGCACAGAGTTTGAAGTGGAAATAAATCGGAACGAAACCATGCTTTATATGCCATTTCTACCTGGAAAATCTTTCACACCATCCAAGCTTGGCATGTTGACATTATTCTACCTAGGTTGTCCACTGCCGGACAAAGGAATAGAAAAAAATTGAGAAGGTTAACTGGACAATTAAGAAATTTACAGGAGTGTGGTGACAGAGGTGAAGACCAAACTGAAAATCTGTGAAGTCAAGGTGCCTTTGATGTGGATGTGAGTCCCACACCTAGGACTTGTATCACTTACAATAATAATAATTTTGGTATTTGTTAATAATAATTACTGTGGTATTTGTTAAGTGCTCACTATGTGCTGAGCATGGAACTAAGCTCTGGGATAAATATGAGTTAGTCAGATTGGACATATGTGACTCCCACATGTGGCTCCCATTCTAAGTAGGAGGGAGAACACATTTAATTTTCATTTTACAGATGAGAAAACTGAGGCAGAGAGAAGTTGAGTTACATGTCCAAGGTCACGCAACAGTCAGGTGGTGGAGAACCCAAGTCCTCTGACTCAGGGGCCTCTTCTCATTCTATTTTCCAAGTGTTTAGCACGGTGCTCCGCACACAGTAAGCACTCAATAAATACGATTGAATGAATGAATTCTGCTAAGCCACACTGCTTGTGAGCAGGAAGATACTGCCACCTAAGAGGCTGATCAAATTTCTGGGTACTGTTACAATGGCCCCCAGCGGATATTTTTACCACTAAGACATGCTTTGCTAGTACAGTGTTTGGCACATAGTAAGTGCTTAATAAATGCCACAAGAAAAAATTTAAGAGACTTACAAATCAAAATTTTTATGATATTTGTTATGCTCTTGCTATGTGCCAGTCTCTGTATTAAGCATTAGGATAGTTACAAGCTAATCAGGTTGGACACAGCCATGCCCCACATGGGGCTCACCGTCTAAATCCTCATTTTACAGATGAGGGAACTGAAGCACAGAGAAATTAAGTGTCTCTCTAGACTGTGAGCTTGTTGTGGGCAGGGAATGTGTCTGTTTGTTGTTATATTGTACTCTCCCAATCGTTTAGTACAGTGCTTTGCACAGAGTAAGCGCTCAATAAATGCGATTGAATGAATGAAAGCGACTTGCCCAAGGTCACCCAGCAGACAAGTAGCAGAGCCAGGATTAGAAACCAGGTCCTTCTGACTCCCTGACCCGTGCTCTATCCGCTAGGTCATGCTACATTTGTCTGCTGCGTGACCATGGGCAAGTCCCTTCACTTCTCTGTGCCTCAGTTCCCTCATCAGTAAAATGAGGATTAAGACAGTGAGCCCCATGTGGGACATGGCTGTGTCCAACCTGATTAGCCTGTAACTATCCTAATGCTTAATACAGAGACTGGCACATAGCAAGAGCATAACAAATATCATAAAAAATTGGAGTTTCTACTTGTTTATCCACAAGTGCTTGGTATAGTGTTCTGCACACAGTAAGTGCTCAATAATCATTTATTATAATAGAGTAGTGCCTAGGTAGCATAATTTGGTGCCCACATAATGATGGTATTTGTTAAGTGCTTTTTATGTGCCAAACACTGTTCTAAGCACTGGGGGTAGATACAAGGTAATCAGGTTGGACCCGTTCCCTGTCCCACATGGAGTTCACAGAAGTGCTGTGGGGATAAGGATGGGGTGATTAAAGGATACAAATCCATGTACGAGAGCGATGCAGAAGGGAAAAGGATTGGGGAAATGAAGACTTAGGGAAGGCCTCTTGGAGATGTGTTGTATTAAGGTTGTGAAGTCGGGGAGAGTGAAGATCTTTTCAATATGAAGGGGGAGGGCTTTCCAGGCCAGAGGCAGGACAGGGCAAAGGGTCAGTAGGGAGATAGATGAGATCAAGGTACAGTGAGTAGGTTGGCATTAGTGGAGTCAGGCATTACTGGGTCCATGGTAGGATATCAGCGAGGTAAGGTGAGGTGATTGAATGCTTCAAAAGAGTATCAGTTTGATGTGGAGGTGGATGGGCAACCACTGGAGGTTTTTGAGGAGTGGGGAAACGTGAACGGAATGGTTCTGTAGAAAAATGATCCAAGCAGCAGAGTGAAGTACAGACTGTAGTCGGGAGAGACTGGAAGCAGGGAGGTCAGCAAGGAGGCTGATACAACAGTCAAGGTGGAGTAGGACATGGTAGAGGTTTAGATGGAGAGGAAAGGGTGGGTTTTAGCAATGTCGTGTAGGTAGATCTGACAGGATTTGGTGACAGATTGGATATGTGGATTGAATGAGAGAGAAAAGTCAAGGATAATGCCAAGGTTATGGGTTTGTGAGACAGGGAGGATGATGGTGGTGTCTACAGTGATGAGAAAGTCGGGGAAAGGCAGGGTTTGAGTGGGGAGATGACTTCTGTTATGGACGTGTTTAGTTTGAGATGTTGGCAAATGGGGTAGGACACGGGTCCTGTCCCAAATGAGGCTCACAGTCTGAATCCCCATTTTACAGATGAGGTAACTGAGGCCCAGAAAAGTGAAGTGAAGTGAAGCGACTCCACAAGTGGTGGAGCCGGGATTAGAAGCCAAGTCCTCTGACTCCCAGGCCCGTGCGCTTTCCACCAGACCACACTGATTCGCTTACTTGTGGGTTATTATCAACATCAGATGGAAGTACAGGATCCCACGCCATAAGATCATAGAATGAAGTCAGACTCTTGGAATTTTTTTATGGTATTTGTTAAGCATTTATTATATGTCAGGCATTGCACTAAGCACTGGGGTAGATATAAGCTAATCAGGTTGGGCACAGTCCCTGTCCCACAGGGGACTCACAGTCTAAGTAGGAAGGAGAACAGGAGAACTGAAGCACAGTGAAGTTAAGCGACTTGTCCAAGGTCATAGAGCAAGTATTTGGCAGAGCTAGGATTAGAACCCAGGTCTTCTGACTCCCAGGCCCGTGCTCTTTCTACTAGGCCATGCTGCTTCTCTGTGCTCACCTCAACACACCTGTTCTGGGCCAGATGTGAGGAAAATGGATCACAACACTGACGTATTTATGCATATTCTGATTTACTCTGATATTTCCTCTTGGTACATTCTCTCAACAAGCTAGTTAATTAATGCTTTTCTTTGTCCTGCTCCCTCTATTTGTAAATAATTGTAAATATGTTTGCCTTCCCTAGTAAACTATCAGCTTCTCTGGGGCAGGAAATGTGTGTTCTACTTTAGCTTTATTATCCCAAGTGGTTAGTGGTGAATAAATCATTCATTCATTAATTCAATCATATTTATTGAGCACTTACTATGTGCAAAGCACTGTACTAAGCGCTTGGGAGAGTACAACAACACACGGACACATTCCCGGCCCACAACAAACTCACAGTCTAGAGGGGGAGACAGACATTAATATACATAAATAAATTTCAGATACATACATATGTGTTGTGGGGATGGGAGAGAGAATGAATGAAGGGAGCAAGTCAGGGCGATGCAGAAGGGAGTGGGTGAAGAGGAAAGTGGAGGCTTGGTCTGGGAAGACCTCTTGGAGGAGATGTGCCTTCAATAGGCTTTGAAGGCGGGGAGTCGTTGTCTGTCGGATAGGAGGAGGGAGGGCGTTCCAGGCCAGAGGCAGGTTGTGGGCTACGGATCAGTGGCGAGAGAGGCGAGACTGAGGCACAGTGAGAAGGTTACCATTAGAGGAGCGGGCTGGGTTGTAGAAGGAGAGTAGTGAGGTGAGGAGGAGGGGGGGCAAGGTGGTGGAATGCTTTAAAGCCAATGGTGAGGAGTTTTGACTTGATGTGGAGGTGGATGGGCAACCACTGGAGGTTTCTGAGGAGCGGGATGACATGTCCCGAACGTTTCTGTAAAAAAAAATGATCCAGGCAGCGGAGTAAAGTATGGACTGGAGTGGGTAGAGACAGAAGGCTGGGAGGTCACTAAGAAGGCCTCCCAGTACACAGTAAACCAGGTAGGATAAGGTGAGTAAGATTGTATTAACCTGGTAGCAGTTTAGATGGAGAGGAAAGGATGGATTTCCTTTGTCGTGAAGGTGGGGCCAACAGGATTTAGTGATGGATTGAATACGTGGTTTGGATGAGAGAGAGGAGTCAAGGATAACGCCAAGGTTACGGGCTCGTGAGATAAGGAATGTTGGTGCCGTCTACACTGACAGGAAAGTCAGGACGAGGATGGGGTTTGGGTGGGAGGATAAAGAGCTCTGTTTTGGACGTGTTAAGTTTGAGGAGGTTTTGTTTTGATGTCTGTCTTCCCCCTTCTAGATTGTGAGCCTGTTGTGGGCAGGGATTATCTCTGTTGCTGGATTGTACTTCCCAAGTGCTTAGTACAGTGCTCTGCACCCAGTAAGCACTCAATAAATACGATTGAATGAATGACATCCAAGTAGAGAAGTCTTGAGGCAGGAGGAATTGTGAGACTGGAGAGAGGGAAAGAGATCAGCGCTGGAGAGATAGATTTGGGTACCATCCAAATCACAGGCTCTGTATTAAGCACTGGGGTAGTTACAAGCTAATCAGGTTGGACACAGACATGTCCCACATGGGGCTGACAGTCTTAATCCTCATTTTACTGATGAGGGAACTGAGGCACAGAGAAGTGAAGGGACTTGACCAAGGTCACGCAGCAGACAAGTGTAGCTGACCTAGCGGATGGAACACGGGGCAGGGAGTCAGAGGGACCTGGGTTCTAATCCTGGCTCTGCCACTTTTCTGCTGGGTGACCTTGAGCAAGTCACTTTCATTCATTCATTCAATTGTATCTATTGATTTCCATCCAAATAGAGGTGGTAGTTGAAGCCATGGGTGTGAATGAATGAGATTTCCAAAGAAGCGGGTGTAGATGGAGAATAGAAGGGGGACCAGAACTGAACCTTGAGGGACCCCCACAGTTAGGGGGTGGGAGGCGGAGGAGGAGCTCCTGAAGCAGACTGTCAACTCTACGCTTGAGTTTGTAACCCTTCAACACCCCTAGTCTCACAGCACTTATGAACATATTTCTCTACCCTCCCCTTCCCTCTCTGTAATTTATTTTATTGTCCGTCTCCCCTCCTAGTCTCTAAACTCCTTGAGGGGAGGGATTGTGTGTACTAATATTGTAATGCACTCTCCCAAGTGTTTAGTACAGTGTCTCTGTACAAAGTTAACACTCACAAATACCACTGATTGATTGATGATTGATTGAATCTGGAGGGAAACGATAGCTTGGGATAGAGCCTCCAGAGGAAGCAGAGGCCAGTTTTTAGGGTTAAGGGGACGGGATGAACGGGCAGGTCAGGAGTTCATCCTCAGAGTCCACAGTTCAGAGCTGGTGAGATCCAAAATGACTCTCCATGCTTCAGTTCTCTCATCTGCAAAATGGGGATTTCATTCCTGTTCCCCAACATCTTGAGACTGTGAGCCCCATTAGGGTCTGGGACTGTGCCTCATGGTGATCATCTTGTATTAGCATAGTGCTTAATATAGTGCTTGACACATAGTAAGCACTTAACAAATGTCCCTATTATCATTATTATTATTATTATTGGGAGGAGGATAAGTAGGGGAAACAGGGGAAGCAGCATGACATAGTGGATAGAGCACAGGTCTGGGCGTCAGAAGGTCATGGGTTCTAATCTTGGATCTGCCACTTGTTGGCTGTGTGGCCTTGGGCAAATCACTTCACTTCTCTGGGCCCAGTTCCCTCATCTGTAAATTGGGGACTAAGACTGTGAGCCTTACGTGGGACAGGGACTGTGTCCAACCTGATTTGCTTGTATCCACCTGACACCTAGTAAGTGCTTAACAAATACCATAAATATAGTTATTATTAAGTTTGAAAGGAGGAGGAAGGGGAGGAGGACGGGGAGGAGGAGGAGGAGAAGATGAAGAGACTTATCTGCAGGTCCCTCTGGCCTATGTCCGGTCAACTCTCCTCTGCCAGTGCGGGCACATTCTGTGTAGCCTGGCCTCCCTCCCTCAGTTGGTCAGTCAGCCAGTCTTCTGCCTGCCTGCTCGTCTGCCTGTCCATCCATCTCTCTGATCTCTCCCCCTTATCTTCTCTTCCCCGTGTCTTGGCACATACACTGGAATTACTTGTTATGCCGCTTACAGCCCCAAGGGTACTCAGAGACAAACAGCACTGGCCTCTGGGGGCTATTACAGGCCCCGAGATCAATCGTCCAGCTTCCTTCCTGGTGTAATGTCATCGGCAAGGCGGTGTGACATTTCCCTTAGAAGATCCAGGCCCTAATAGATGCCTGAGTGCCCCTGGGCCTGCCTAGTTCCCACGCTGCAGGGCTAGCCCCACCAACCTCTCCCCTCCCTCCTGCCCCGGCGTTTTCCTAGGGGTCGAGGGCCCAGCTGGGCCTCAGAGTCTGCTAACTGCTCCGGCAAGCAGCTGAGGCAGCTGGGGCTTCTAGAAAAGGAACGGTCCTCCCTCCCCAGGCTCGGCCACACACAGCTCCCTGGGCCCCTCCCTCCCAGGAGACTCTCTGGCTCTGGGGGCAGAGTCAGGCCTGGGCCCGCTCATGGGGGGGGGGGGCTGAGGGAGAGAAGGGGGGAAACTGAGGCCACCCATCCCCATCCAATCTGAGGGCTAAGTCCCAGCAGTGCAAAATGGCCGGTGGTGTGTGTGTTGGGCTTGTCTGCTTGCTGTCTGTTCTATTCAGTTGTATTTATTGAGTGCTTACTGTGTGCAAAGCACTGTACTAAGCACTTGGGAGACTACAGTATAACAGTAGACACATTCCCTGCCTACAGTGAGCTTACAGCATGCCTGGGGCTGGGGGCGGGTCAAGAGGTAAGCGGTGGGGGGGCGGCTGTCGGCCTTGTGAGCCCCATGTGGGACAGGGACTATGTCCAACCCGATTTGCTTGTATCTACCCCAGCGCTTTAGTACAGTGCCTGGCACATGGTAAGCGCTTAACAAATACTATTATTATTATTGTTGGGCAGGGGATGGAGATGTCCTGCAGCTGTAGCGGCTTCAGGAATCACTGTGTAGGGTGGGGCGGCAACACTTTGGTGTTGGGGTGTGTGTGTTTGTGTGGGAGGACCGGTCTTGGTCCACGGGAGCCAGACAGCGGAGCCAAGTCCCAGAGCTGGTAGAGGGTGGTGGGCACTGCCCGTGGGCATGGAAGCACCTGTTGTAAACCACAGAGATGCTCTGAAGTGTCGGTGGCTAAGGCTCTCGCCAGGTGCCATAGTCAAGAGGAGATGGTGTAGGGAAGGGGGTCAGCAGGTCGGAGCCCCCTGGGTGCTCTGTGGGGCCCCCTCGGGCCATGGGGGCAACAACGTGGCTTGAATCTCCTTCCCCAAACTGCAGAGCTCAACCCAGACCGGGATATGGAGCCAGAGGGGGAAGGAGCAGAGGGGAAAACCCACCAAGACAACCCTGGCATGCCCCACGGCAGCAGAGGCTCAATGAGAAGTAGCATGACATAGTGGAGAGAGCACACGTCGGGGAGTCAGAAGGTCATTCATTCATTTGTATTTATTGAGCGTTTATCCTGTACAAAGACTGTGCTAAGCACTTGGGAGAGTACAATATGACAACAAGCAGACACAAGGAGCTCACAGTCTAGAGGGGGAGACAGACACTATTATAAATAAATGAATAAATGACAGATATATACAGATTATATGCGTATGTGCTGTGGGGTTGGGAGGGAGGATGAACTAAGGAGCAGGTAAGAGCAGCACAGAAGGGAGTGGGAGAAGGGGAAAGGAGGGCTTAGGCAGGAAAGGCTTCTTGGAGGAGTTGTGTCTTCAATAAGGTTTTGAAGTGGGAGAGAACAATTCTCTGCCTGAGAAGAGGAGGGAGGGCAGAGGTAGGATGTGGACGAGAGGTTGGCAGAGAGATAGATGAGATCGAGGTACAAGGCTTCTAATCCCGGACAAATTGTGGAGCCAGGATTAGAACCCATGTACTCCGACTCCCAAACCCATGCTCTTTCTTTCCACTAAGCCACGCTGCTTCTCAGCCATGCTTATACTTTCCAAGTGTTTAGTACAGTCCTCTGCACACAGTAAGTGCTCCATAAATACGATTGAATGAATAAGTTTGAAGAACCTGGATTCTAATCCTGGCTCTGCTACTGCTCTGCTCTGCTGAGAAGCAGCATGGCTCAGTGGAAAGAGCACGGGCTTGGGAGTCGGAGTTGGAGGTCGTGGGTTCTAATTCCACCTCTGCCACTTGTCTGCTGTGTAACTCTGGTTGCTGTTAACTTCTCTATGCTGTTAATTTCTCTATGCCTCAGTTACCTCCTCTGTAAAAGGGGGATTAAGAGTGTGAGCCCCACGTGTGTGAGCCCCACATGAGACAAGCTGATTATCTTGTATCTACCCCACTGGTTAGAACAGTGCTTGACACATAGTAAGCGCTTAAAAAATACCATTATTATTATTACTATTATTATTACTTGCCTGTTGTGTGACCTTGGGCAGCTCTCTAAACTTCTCTGTGCCTCAGTTACCTCCTCTGTAAAAGGGGCATTAAGAGTGTGAGCCCCACATGAGATAACCTGATTACCTGTATCTACTCCAGCGGTTATAACAGTGCTTGGGACATAGTAAGCACTTAATACCATTATAATTATTACTATTATTATTACTTGTCTGCTGTATGACCTTGGGCAGCTCACTAAACTTCTCCGGGCCTCAGTTACCTTATCTGTAAAATGGAGAAGACCAGGAGCCTCATGCGGGGCAGGAACCGTGTCCAACCAATTGACTTACATCTCCCTCGGTGCTTAGTACAGTGCCTGGCACATAGTAAATGCTTATCAAATGTCATGAATAAAAAGTTCAGCTCTTCACTGTCCCTTTATAAGGACTTGGGGGACTTTGTTGCCACCTCGTGGCCAGGCCCGAGGAAGGTCATGATTGGCCAAGCCCCAATCCTCTCTGTCTCTCTAGTTTGGAAGAGTCAGAGACTCTCTGCTGTGGGGAGAATGCGGCCAGAATAGTCCCAGAGATCCCAGGAAAGGGGGGGAGGGAGGAACACTTCTGCAAGCCAGGAAGAGAGTCGCAAGCTGGGAAGAGAGTGACCCAGCTGTTGCCCCAGCGAACCAGCGGGTGGAAAGTCAAGCAAGTTGGCCTGAAGTTTGGGTGCCAGAGAGCTGTGATAATGTTGGTATTTGTTAAGCGCTTACTATCTGCAGAGCACTGTTCTAAGCGCTGAGGGAGATACAGGGTCATCAGGTTGTCCCACGTGAGGCGCACAGTCTTCATCCCCATTTTGCAGATGAGGGAACTGAGGCACAGAGAAGCCAAGTGACTTGCCCGCAGTCACACAGCTTACAAGTAGCAGAGTCGGG
The DNA here is from genome assembly GCF_004115215.2 of Ornithorhynchus anatinus. Taxonomy (NCBI): domain Eukaryota; kingdom Metazoa; phylum Chordata; class Mammalia; order Monotremata; family Ornithorhynchidae; genus Ornithorhynchus; species Ornithorhynchus anatinus. The sequence continues at coordinate 47,542,940 of NC_041730.1, read as the reverse complement.
ATGATCCTCCTTGCGCTTGATGTTGGGTGGTGGGGGCACGACTTTGGCATCACGTCCCCACTGCCCAACACACACACAATCATGAACACACACACACACACAAACACGCAAACACTCCCCCCACCCCACCCCCCACGCACATTGGCCTAACCAGGCATCCCCTATCAAGAAAGACTGTAAGCTCATTGTGGTCAGGGAATGTGCCCTTTTGTTATATTGTACTCTTCCAAGCACTTAGTTCAGTGCTCTGTGCTCAGCAAGTGCTCAATAATACGATTGATTGGCCAACTGATAAAATAGGAAGTGCTCAATAAATGCCATTGATGATGATGATGATGATGATGATGATTGGGATGTCCCGTGGTGCTACCTGCAGGAGAGCAGCTTCCATTCATTCATTCATTCATTCATTCATTCATTCAATCGTATTTATTGAGTGCTTACTGTGTGCAGAGCACTGTACTAAGCGCTTGGAAAGTACAATTCGGCAACAGATAGAGACAATGCCTACCCAACATCGGGCTTGCGGTCTAGAATGGGGAGACAGACAACAAAACAAAACAAGTAGACAGGCATCAGTGGCATCAAAATGGACAAATAGAATTACAGATATATACACATTGCTAATAAAATAAATAGAAAAATATGTACAAATATACCCAAGTGCTGTGGGGCGAGGAAGGAGGTAGAGCAGAGGGTGGGAGTCGGGGTGATGGGAAGGGGAGGAGGAGCAGAGGAATGGGGGGCTCAGTCTGGGAAGGCCTCCGGGAGGAGGTGAGCTCTCAGTAGGGCTTTGAAAGAGGAAGAGAGCTAGCTTGGCTTGATTTAATTTAGCGAGCCGTGATTATTCCAAGGCCACTATGCCCTGCCGGAGGGTTCCCCTTGCTAGAGGAGAGGTCAGCAGCCAACCAACTCATCCCACGATCCTGCTTCTGGAGACTGGGCTATCTCTTCTGGATTCTAATTCCGGTTACGCCACTTGCTTGCTGTGTGATCTTAGGTGAGTCACTTCACTTCTCTGGGCCTCAGTTCCCTCAGCTGCAAAATGGGGATGCAATACCTATTCTCCTTTCTATTTAGACTGGGAACCCGGAACCTGATGATCGTGTATCTACCCCAGCGCTTATTACAGTGCTCACGACTTAGTGGATAGAGCCTGGGAGTCAGAAGAGCATGGGTTCTAATCCTGGCTCTGCCACTTGTCTGCTGCGTGACCTTGGGCAAGTCACTTCATTTCTCTGTGCCTCTGTTCCCTCCTCTGTAAAATGGGGATTGAGACTGTGAGCCCCACATGGGACAGGGACTGGGTCCAACCCGATTTACCTGTGTCCACTCCAGCGCTTAGTACAGTGCCCGGCACATAGTGAGCTCTTAAGAAATAGCATAATTATTATTGTTGGCTTGTAGCGCTTAAATACGACAATTATTATTATTATTGTTGTTCTTGATATGTAGCCGAGGGCCTGCATTTCCCTTTCTAAGAGGGGCATGGGGCACCCCCAAGACTTCACAACAACCCCACCCCCCGTGGCCTGTGCTGGTGAGTGGGTGGGTCCGCAAGCACTATTCAGAGCACCCTCTGGGTCCTGGATGGAGTTGGCATCAAGTGCCAGGAGGAGCTGCGGTGCGTGACCCTGCCTCCACCCCCAGCTCCGCCTGCCATAACCAGGGGCCGGGCCACAAGGGTGACATTTGGAGAGGGCGATGGTTGGCAGGAAAGATTTAGGTAGGTGGGACATGGAGAACTTTCATTCATTCATTCATTCAATAGTATTTATTGAGCGCTTACTATGAGCACAGCACTGTACTAAGCGCTTGGAATGTACAATTCGGCAACAGATAGAGACAATCCCTGCCCAATGATGGGTTTACAGTCTAATCGGGAGAGACAGATGGACAAAAACAAGACACCTTAATCGCAATAAATAGATATATTAGCAACACAGAGCATGGTTCAGTGGCAAGAGCCCAGGCTTGGGAGTCAGAGGTCACGGGTTCTAATTCCGCCTCCGCCGCTTGTCAGCTGTGTGACTTTGGGCGAGTCACTTCACTTCCCTGTGCCTCATCTGTAAAATGGGGATTGAGACAGTGAGTCCCACGTGGGACAACCTGATCACCTTGTATTCCCCTCAGCGCTTAGAACAGTGCTTCGCACATAGTAAGCGCTTAACAAACACCATCATTGTAAAGAAGGGACAAGCACCGGGTCCTATGAGTTCCCACTACCGATCCTGACAGAGAGAAAGAAGGCAGGGACTGAGGGAAATCTACAGAGACAATAATAATCATAATCATATTGATACTTGTTAAGTGCTTCCCTGAGGGAGGGAGATATCAGGATCAGAGCCTGCTGGCCTTGTTAGGGGAGGTGGAAGACTAAAATGGCTCCTTCCCCAAAGATGCTTCTCCCCCTCACCCTTTTTAAATGGCATTTTTTACACACTTACTATGTGCCAAGCACTATTCTAAGCACTGGGGTAGATACAAGTTAAACAGGTTGGCTATGGTCCCTGTCCCACAGGGAGCTCACTCTCTAAACTCCTTGGGTGAGTAACTTAACCTCTCTGTGCCTCAGTTACCTCATCTGTAAAATGGGGATTAAGACTGGAAGCCCCATGCGGGACAGGAACTGTGTCCAACCATGATTAGCTTGGGTCTACTCCAGCACTTAGAACAGTGTTTGACACATAGTAAGCATTTAACAGATACCGTCATTTTTGTTATTACTACTTGTCCGTCACTTGGGAAGGATCGATGGGTCTCGTTTGTCGTTTGTCCTTGTCCAACTTGGACATTTCAAACTCGGGCATCTGTGACCTTCGGACATATGCCTGTGGGAATTGTCACACAAGCCCAGTGCAAGACAGGCAGGCCTCGGACGTACAGCACACCTTACAGAGGGGTCACTGAATGCTTCTGCCGGATTCTTCCCTGCATTCCGGTCTTACACAGGTTTTACGATGACCCTGACACCTGTGGCAAGTTTTAGGGGCATAAACCTTGAGATAGTAATCGCCCAAGTAGCTGTCAATCATTTATTGAGCGCTTACTCTGTGCAGAGCACTGTACAAAGCACTTGCCCCCTACTACCTCACCTCCCTTCTCTCCTTCTACAGCCCAGCCCGTGCCCTCCGCTCCTCTGCCGCCGCTAACCTCCTCACAGGGCCTCGTTCTCGCCTGTCCCACTGAGAGCTCACCTCCTCCAGGAGGTCTTCCCAGACTGAGCCCTCCCTTTCCCTTTGTCCCTCTTCCCCTCTCCATTGCCCCAACTCCCTCCCTCTGCTCTACCCCCATCCCCACCCCATAGCACTTGTGTATATATTTACATATTTATTATTCTATTTATTAATGATGTGTATACATCTATAATTATATTTTTTTTATGATGATGCTGATGCCTGTCTACTTGTTTTGTTTTGTTGTCTGTCTCCCCCATTCTAGACCGTGAGCCCGTCGTTGGGTAGGGATCGTCTTTGTTGTGGAATCTTGCTTTCCAAACGCTTAGTACAGTGCTCTGCACGCAGTAAGTGCTCAATAAATACCATTGAATGAATGAATATAATGTAACAAAATAACAGGTGCATTCCCTGCCCACAGGCTTACAGTCTAGAGGTGGAGACAGACGTTAATATGAATAAGTAAAATTACAGATATCTACATAAGTGTTGTGGGACTGGGAAGAGGGATGAATAAAGGAAGCCCCTAAAAACCTCTTCACATTTCAAATGTCGTAGAAATGGCCCCCATTCAACAGCATGAACAGTTTTTGGCTTCCGTGGTCTTCTGGTAGTGAATCTTCAAGTCACTTTCTCCAGAATACTTTGGTGGCCACATCTAAAATGTCATTAAAAGGAGGTTGCATCATCTAGGTACACCTTCCTCTGCATTGTGAAACCCAAAATTTAAAAAACCCTTAATTTTATTCTTTAATTTCATTTCTTATAAAAAATGAGGTTTGTACAATATCTAAATATACAATAGATTATATAATAATCTAACGGGCTTGTTGCTGCTATCTCCTCCCTCAGGGAAGGGGAAACTGTTGCAGGAAGTTTATGTAGAAATGTGTGTGTGTACCTGGAGGCATAGATTTTATTGACCACATTTAGCAACATCTGCAAGATTTCCCCAGCTATACAGAGATATTTCATCTTTACGCTGCATAACTAAGAGAAGCAGCTTGGCCTAGTGGATAGCGTATGGGTCTGGGAGTCAGAAGGACCTGGGTAACAATTCTATCTCTGCCACTTGTCTGCTGTGTGACTTCGGGCAAGTCACTTCACTTCTCTGTGTCTCATTTCCTCATCTGTAAAATGGGGATCAAGACTGTGAGCCCCCTGTGGGATCTGGACTGTGAGCCTGGCACATAATAAGCACTTAACAAGTACCATAAAAAAAATACGTCCGTGACAAAGTGTGGAGGGAAAATAGGGTAGAGAGGGATGAGAGATTACTCAGAGAAGGCTTCCTGGAGGAGATGGGCTTTCAAGAGGGCCTTGAACATGGGTCTGTTGGATGTGAGGAGAAAGAATTCCTGGCAGCAGGAGGTTGGTGAGTGGAGAGATAAGAATGAGGCCCAGGGAATAGGTTGCCTTGACTGGAATGAAGCGAGCGAGCTGGAGTGGGGTGTGAGGAGAGCAAGGATAGGTAAGGGGGAATAGAGCTGACTTAAAGCTTCAAGCTATTGGTCAGAAGTGGGCAAGAATGGGCAACCACTGGAGGAGTTTGAGAAGTAGGGAAATGGCCATAGGATGGTTTTAAGTAAAATGATATCGGCAGCAGAGTGAAGTGTGGACTGAGATGGGGAGAGGCTGGAGGCAGGGTGGTCAGCGAGGAGGCTGATGCAGTAGCTAAAATGGGGCAGGGCAAGTGCTCAGACCAAGTGTGGTGACTGTTTGGATGGAGAGGAAGAGGCGGATTCTGGAGATATTGGATTTGGTGACTGACTACATGAGTTGAAGGAAACAGATGAGCAGAGGATAATGCCACGGTTGAAAACCTGTGAGACAGGAAGGATAGTGATGGTGTTTACCGTCATGGGAAAGTCGGGGTCCGGGTATGGGTGATGGGGACAGGGTTCTGGAGGGAAAATGAAACATTCAAGTTTTCATTTTCATGGTGAACTTTGACTTGCTTACTCCCATCTCATTTAAAACTGTATTTTCTAAGTGCACAAGACTACAAAGTTAAGCAACGCTAAACTGTAGGCGACGCTCCAGTAAGATGAATGTCACAGAACATACAAATCCCCGATATCCAGACAGAAACCCTGGCTAGCTCCCTGGTATAGCCTGAAAGATTTCATTAAAGGAACAAGTCATCGTTTCATACCCACCAAGTTCCCCAGAGGGAGAACAGAAAGGCCTTTGAGGAGGGGCAGGGCAGGGTTAAAGAGGAAACTGAGGAGCCCCAAGAGGAGTCGGAAGGTTCATGTGTCAGACTGACATTAGTTGGCTTGGCTAATTCCCAGTGAGCAACTCCTTGCTACAGTATCTGTGGCGGAGTGGGCTTCTGGGAGAAAATCCCAAAAGGGTGACAGGCAAGAGTTGGCAGGAAAGGTGTGTTCCCTGGAGAAAGAGGTGGGGCGGCAGCCACACCTGCTGTCTGAAAGCAAGAGTCAGCTGCAGCCGAGTGTTGCGTGCTTTTATGATGCCATTGGCCACGAGGCCCTATCCATTTCTTGATGACCAGGACGGTCGTGGAGGGGTGGGGAGGGGGTGGCGGTGGGGAAGGGAGGGGAACCCGAGGAGCAGGTCGAGAACAAGAGATGACAGAAAAACTTTTCCTGAATCGAGTCACGATTGGGAAGTAGCCTGAATGTCATTTGACGCTAACAGCTGTGCCCAAGGTTGCCATGATTGCCAGTTGAGGCCTCAAAGCAGGGTTGAGCCGCTGCCCGGGTTGTTTTCAGTGAGCTTTTAGTGTGCCCTGCTTTATTCTGTGAGCTCCCGGAGGGCTGGGGCCCTGTCTAATTCTCACCTGTGTATTCTTTTCTGGCATTTAAATAGTGCTCTGCATAGCATAGGTGCTTCATAGACACTACTGCTATGAGGGAAAGCAGCATGACTAAAGTGGAATGAGTACAGGCTTGGAAATCAGAAGCCCATTTTTTGTTTAAATGATATTTGTTAAGCGCTTTCTATGTGCCAGGCATTGTACTAAGCGTTGGGGCAGATACAAGCTAAACAGGTTGGACTAGTCCATGTCTCACGTGGGGCTCATAGTCTTAATTCGCATTTTACAGAACCAAGGTCATGACTCCGATGACCAGGCTCTGTCCACTAGTCCACACTGCTTCCTGACCTAGGTTCTAATCCTGGCTCCGTCACTTGCCTGCTGTGTGACCTTGGGCAAGTCGCTTCACTCTTCTGGGCCTGAGTTTCCTTATCTATATAATGGGGATTCGACGTCTGTTCTGTCGCCTACTTAGTTTGTGAGTCCCATGTGGGACAGGGACTGTCTCGTGGCTGAATCCAGCAGGTCCTTCCTAAAGTTCCGACACCCCCTAGGTTTGCTGTATCCCCTCCCCCGTCTTCACTCCCCTCTGGAGCATCCCACCAGAGCCTTCAGTCTGCCGCTCTCTGCTTTTTCCTTCTACTCACCGTCCAGGATTTGGGTTCTGGTGGGTGCAGAGGGGCAGGATCTCAGGGTTATCTGCTGTGCTGGCTCTCCTGGGCCACCTCAGATAGTGGGTAGAAGGGGATGCTCTGAGATGCCCTCCTACGGGCCTTGCCTAACTCCCTGTGGCCCCGCCGTTGGGAACAATTGCACGCAGGAATTGACGGGCTTGAGGGGCCCCAGCGGGTTTGACGGGAGCTGAATAAAGGGTACATGGAAAGGATGCTGGAAGGACAGGCTTATCACAGGCAAAGTGCTAGAGTGAGAGCCAGATGGCTACATAAACCATGAATTACTAAGTCTCTAGTCTGCCCGAGAGTGGGGCAATGATGTGGCTGATGTGGATGATCCCATCCTCTGGCTACGGGGCTTGGCCACAATGCCGGCCAGGTGGGGGCTGGGGACACCCCCCGACTTTTCCTGATCCCCTTACGAGCTGCCAGGCTGGTACAGTCAAGCCTGATGTCCCAGCTGCTTTCTGGGAGGGCAGAGAGCCACCTCCTATGCCCCAAAGGTGCCCACATCTTTCTCAGGCCTCAGTATCGCCCATCTGAGCCTGGCTAGCTATCCCCCATGCTCCCAACCAGCTGTCACCCTATTTCTCCCAGCCCCGGCTCCTCATCTCAGACCGCCTAAATCTGTGTGTCCCAGGAGCCAAGCCGGGTGCCTCTCCCAAACTCCCGCTCCCAGACTTCTCCACCGGGCCATCCTATGGCCCAGCCCCAGATGGAGAGAATCTCTGGCCCTCGTTCCACCCACTCTCTGCTGTTGCCCTTTGGGCTGGGGGATGTAAGAGGGGAGAAGTGAGAGGGCCAGGAAAAGCTGTCTGGCGTCTAAATACCTGAGAAGTTTAATCTTTTATGAAGAGCTCTGTATTTCTGAGGGTGGGGAAACAGGCTCCACATACAAACAAAACTAATAATGGTTGCCACACACGCAGAGGGAAGGAGATACAATGAGTATAACATATGCAGTGACCATCTTGATACGGAGGTCTGATTCGGATGCCATCTGTATAATGTTCCAAGCGGTAGCCCTCTTGGGAAGGATGAAGGCATTATATTGTCCCCTTTGTGGGCTCCCCCGAGGCAATCGCTTACCACCATTTGCTCCCTGCAGCCAAGAATCCTGCTGGTGAACCACTCCTCTCCTTATCAAACAGAAACTCCTCACCTTCTGCTGTAAATTTTCTCCCTCCTACATTTCACTTTTGTCTCCACTTCAGCCCAGTTTGCCATCTTCATTCCTCTCAAGCTAACTTATCTCACTGTGCCTAGTCTCCTTCATCAAACCAAACTCTTGCCTGGGACTCCTTTCCCCTCCACATCTGACAGACCCAATCAATCAATCAGTGGTATTTTCTGAATTTCTACTGTGTGCAGAGCACTCTACTACTAAGTGCTTGGGAGAGTACAATATAACAAGAGTTGGTAAACACGTTCCCTGCCCACAATGAGTTTACAGTCTAGAAGGCGATAACCGTCCCCAACAGCGATTACAGCGATTACCCACCCCAACAATCCAGGTTGGCTGGGCAAAGTGCCCCGGTGGCTGGTAGCCAGTGAGTAGGAGATGACCCTACCTGGGTTCGTAACTCTTCTAGGATGCCAGCGGCAGCCAATCCACCCGAATAACTCCTCGGGGCCCGAGGGGAGGTTCCAAGTCTTACGAGACCCTGCTCCAAAGTGGACCATTAGTCAACGTTTTGGGGAAGGGAGAGGGCAGAGGGTGAGGACCCGGGTCCCACATGAACAAATGGGCATAGCATAGAAATACACATACACACCTATGATGGCTCTTGACCTCTCTCGGGAATCTCCAGCGCTATGTGCTCGGGGAAGGGGGGCAGAATCGCATCATCTGCTTCACAGCAGGCCTTCCCTGGAGCTCTCCCTGGGGGAGGCAGAGTGGGCTCGGGCAAGGCTGGGCAACCAGGGTGGGAGCCGGCCCCCACCTCAAGGCCCTGCTGAGCGTATATCTCCCCAATCAGGTCTTCCCCCCAATCTCTGATCTCCCTCTCTTTCAACTGTCGCTTCAATCCTTTTATGGCAGCCAAACGTGTAAGTCTTTTCAATTCCTGAAGCACTTACTTATGGATCTTATATACTCTATTACTTGCCCTATTTGGGATTCATTTAAATTTCTGTCTTCCCTGCTAAGCTGTAAGATCCTCCGGGACAGGGATCTCATCTTCTAATTCTTTTGGACTTTCCTAAGCTTTGTATTCAGTAATCGTTCTATAAGTGTGATTGATTGATTGACTGGAGAGTTTGGGGTGGGGGATAAGGAGGAGAGTATGGAACCAATGAAGTGGGCTTTATTATTTTTGTCCCGACATAGAGATCATTGTAAGGTGAAGAAAGCAGGAAAGTTGGGGCTGAGAGCCATAGGAAAGATAAGGATTTTTCTATGAGAAGCTGATGCCTCATGAAAACTGGAGATTGGGAGGCTTGAGAAGAAATCCATGGGAGCTAACAAATACCACAGAAATTATTCTATGCTCAAATGCTTCCCCTTCTTTTAATTTATTTTAATGACGGTCTTTCTCACTAGATTGTCACCTCCTTGAGGACAAACAGTGCCCAGTGCTTAGAACAGTGCTCCAGCGCTTAGAACAGTGCTTGGCACTTGGTAAGCACTTAATAAATACCATCATTATTACTCTATTGAACTCTACCAACACACTGCACACAGTCAGTACTCGGTAAATGGCAACGATTGATTGGTTGGTTGATGGGAGTTGCTAATGGTGGGAGCTAAATAAAATTCACTGGGTTGCACAGTATTTTTGATCTATGATCGTTCTTTCTATAGTGGTACTTCAGATTTAATATATGAGTATGTTTGTATAGATGAGGATTTTTTATTAGTCGAGAGGGTCTCCACAGACATTCAGTTATTTTTTTTTAATCCCACATAGTCATGCACCAAAAAGTATATTTTTAAGGACTGGTGGGTTCTCTGGGTAGTTTTTGTTGGTTTCATTCTTTTCCAGGTTGTAAAGGCAAAAAAAGTGCTCTAAAAATGAATGAATTGCACTTGTGAAGGAGTCTCTTGTGCAAAGGCAGAAAAAGGAATTTTAAGCCTATGCTTTCCCAAAGAAAAGTGGAAAACCAAGCCAGGATTCCATTTATTACTTTTTAATGGTATTTGTTAAGGGCTTTCTTTGTGCTAAGTATTGTACTAAGCACTGGGGTAGTTAAACGTTAAGCAGGCAGGACACAGACCCTGTTCCACATAGGGCTCACAGTCTAAGTAGGAGGGAGAACAGCACTTCATCCCCATTTTACAGATGAGGGAACCGAGGCCCAGAGAAGTTAATTGATTTGCCCACAGTCACACAGCAGGCAAGTGGTGGAGTCGGGATTAAAACTGTACAATGATAGACGGATCCCAGAATTTCCAAGTAATATGTTCTTTAGAAGACTAATTATGGTCTTGTTAAGCACTTACTATATGCCAAATACCATTCTAAGCACTGGGGTCGACACAAGTTAATCAGGTTTGACACAGTCCTGTTCCCAATATTGGGCTCACACTCTTAATCCCCATATATTTACAGATGAGGTAGCTGAGGCACGGAGTAGTTAAGTGACTTGCCCAAGGTCACATACCATAGTAAGCACTTAACAAATGCCATTACTACTGTAGCAGGCATGTGGCGGAGCCGGGATTAGAACACAGGTCCTTCTGACTCCCAGACTTGTGCTCTGGTTTAGTGGCTTATTTTGAGAGGACTGCGGGATATATTTCCCCATAGGCATAAATGTAATTTGCTATGCCCTATTCCTGGCACGGTGACTGAACTCTGCAGGAAATCCAAAATTACACTGAAGACCCATCCCTGTTTATCCATTCCTCTCATCCCTCCCTACTTACTCTCCCTAGACAAAGTCTTGACTGCCCTGTGATGTTGCTGGGGGTTTTCAGACCTACATCCTGCCTGAAAGAGCCCCCAGAATCGCTTTCGTAGCACCCGGGCCCTGGGCAGTCCTAAACCCCTCCCCTTCTTCCGTTCTTCTCGTGCAAATTTGGGGGAGTCCTACTCACTGCTCCTCAAGTTGCTGCACCCCTAGCACAGCCACTACTCTATGGTTGAAGCCCAGGGGTCTCCCTGAAGGAGAAGAGCTCATCAGGGATCAGTCTACCCTCTACCCCACTAACGGGACTAGCTGCAGGAAACTTTCAGACAAAACCCTCGCCTCTGGGCCTAAGCCTCCCCTGATTCCTGAAGTCTCCCCGGCACCCCGAGCTTCTCCTCCAAGCCCTTACTGTAGGCAGATACGTAGATCTGAGATCTCAGTGATATTTAATAGACTCTTCACAAGGTAACAAATGTAAACAAATCCAGTTAATCATAGTAATAATAATAATTGTGATACTTGCCATACGCTAAGCGCTGGGGTGGATACAAGCAAATTGGATTGGACATAGTCCCTGCCCCACGTGACGCTCACAGTCACAATCCCCATTTTACAGATGAGATAACTGAGGCACAGAGAAGTGAAGTGCCTTGACCTTGGGCAACAGGTGGCGGAGCCAAGATTGGAACCCATGACCTTTGGACTCCCAGGCCCTGGCTCTATCCTCCTCTACACCATGCTGCTTCTTGCTGTAAAACCGCCTTTCCCTGGGTCTGTTACACCCCTTCAGAACCTTCGGAATTTCCCTGTAGGCGTCTCAGGGTTCACGTTCTTCTCCCCACCAAGGGCCGGAGCCTCCCTCCTCCAGAGTCCTAACCACTGGACCACTGGACTCTTAACCTTCAGGGATCCTCTCGTATCCCTCCCTTTGCCTTAGGTCTACCCTGGCTCCACAGCACAAGCTCTCCATGTCCCACTTTCCCAGGCACAATTTCCGCTTCCCTTCATCTCTAGATGTCCTAGAGTCTCCTCCTTCTGTCCCGGCTCCTCTACTTCTTTCTACTCCAATCCCTTTCTTTGATTGGTCCAGCTAAGTCTTCAGGGAGAGGCACCATAAAGTGTCTCTCTTGGCTTCTTCTTCCCTCTCCTAAATGTGGGGGTCAGTGGAATAATAATAATAATAATGATGGTATTTGTTAAGCGCTTACTATATGCCAAGCACTGTTCTAAGCGCTGGGATAGATACAAGGTAATTAGGATGTTCCGCAAGGGGCTCACTGTCTTAATCCCCATTTTACAGATGAGGGAAATGAGGCACAGAGAAGTTAAGTGACTTGCCCAAAGTCACACAGCTGCCAATTGGCGGAGCTGGGATTAGAACCCACGATCTCTGACTCCCAGTCCCGGGCTCTTTCCACTAAGTCTCACTGCTTCCACCTCCACACACCCCAAACATGTTCCCTCCACTGGTTTTCCCCAGTTCCTTGTCCCTTAAGCCTACCCACCTCTTCAGTCATTTGTCTTCTTTGCTTACTAAGGACTTCCTCACCTCCTGTTCTTTGCCACTGCTGTTTCCCGTAGAAAGGGAGAAAGAGTTTTAGGGTGGGGTCTTAAGTGGACCCCCCCGGTGGTCAGATACCTGAACGCTGACACCATCCCTCTATCTTTGCTCCAAATAATGGCAAGCCAGTTCGGTTCGACCCAGCTACGTATGGGCCCTCTCCCTCACTGGCTTCCCTCCCTCCCTCTCCATTTCCCCCTGTTACCTCAGATCCAAGTTCCTCCCCACAACACCTCTGTCCCTACTGTTAGGTCCATGATGGCAACTTTCATGGCTTTAGCCCTGACTCGCCAAATTGAGGTCCCCTGCCATCCATTCCCCCCGCCGGTCAATCAAAACCAGAGAATTGGGGTGGTAGAGTAGCCGCAGTAGTAAGAGTGTGGGGGAAATGGCTGAATGGCTTTCACTCTTTGGCCAAAGGCAATGCAAGAATTCAGGAAGGGAGAGGAAAGTGGCCTGTCCCTTCCATTCCTGCCTCATCTGTACCGCCTCTGTCCTGAGCCCTTACTGAAGTCACTGATGGGTAAGTGACACGGGGGCAGAGGATAGGAGAAGGGAGGAAGCAGGGGGAACTATCTTCTCTGCAAAAAGTTGGATGCAGCTAAATGGATCCTGGGCCACATCAGCAAATTACTTCAGATTTTATGCGTCGTAGGGTGTGTCTGCAGAAGGATTCAAACTCTCCAGATTTCAGTCTGGAAGACTTGTTTTTTAAGGCGATAGGTGCATTTGCTCTGTTTTGATCTTCCTGCCAGCAGAGGTGAGCGTGATTTGTTTTTGCAGTAAAGAAGACGGTTCATACTGAGACATCCACAATGCTGAACCTGGTCACCCTACGCCCCAGCAACATGCGTTGAGGCAATTGGCAGGGATTCCGAGCCCCCTTGGCTTCCGAGGTTCCCAAACCAGACCAGACTGGTGCGGTTCCAGGCTTGGTCTGACCCTGGTCTGAACTCGTTGGGAGCCAGGGTTCGAGATTGGATTGACTTCTTTGGTCCTTATGTGAAGCTCTTCCAATCTATTGTCAGCCTGAAATCTATATGGTAAATCCCTGGCTACCGCTCTGGTTTTCTGCACCTTGAATGGTGCGCCCAAATTTGTCTCTCCCCATCTCTCTCCACGGGGTATCTCCCTTGCCTCCCGCCCCATCTCAGTCTCTGTTAATCAGACGGGGCCTAGGGAAGTTGATGAGAGAGCTCAATCAACGGACTGCCCCCATTCAAGGAGCCAAATACTCCGGGATGAGTTAGTAGCTTCCTAGGCACTAATTTAGTACTACTAACTACAAAGATAGTAGCTTCCTAGCTATTAATTTGGATGAGGCAAAAACGTTTCTTGCTTACAGGGCAATTCTCTGTAACTTTAGGGAACCACTTTATAGGCAACCAACCGCAGAATGGATGCAGCTAATTTCCACCAAAGAATATAAGGTCTGGGGGGGTGCTTTGGAGTATGCTGTGGTCTGTGGGGGTGAGATGATAGACTGTGAGCCAGAAAGGACCGAGTGGAGGAATAACCTCACTGTCTTCAGAAGAGCCAAAACAATTGCCCCCCACCCCCACCCCAGCCCAGACTGCCTGGTGAGGAGGTCCTCCAGACACAGAAGTCATACCAGCTGACCTGGTGGTGGTTTTTTGAGAGAGCTGGACAAAATCCACAAGGAGGGTAACAAGGGGTGATGATATTGTACCCAAGTGACCAACAACCAGGAACAATCTAAAATATGAGGAAATGCCACCCTGCCCCCCAGTATGCAGGAAGAGCCCCGATCATGAAGGAGGGTATTGTTGCAGGGAATAAAAGGATTGATGGACTGTGTGAGTTTGGTTCTGCTCCACCCTTCGGGTCAGAAATCACTAGTCAGCCCACCTGGGGTGTGCGTGTGTGGTGGGGGCATACCCTTGATCACCAGTATCCATTACACTTCATAACTATGGACCTCCTGACATGATAGCTCATTCTTTGGTAACTATACCAGGGAAGGGGAGGTTTGGGATTTCGAGGGGTCTCTTGGGTGATGTTGCCCCTTGAGGGTGTTTGGTGGCAACATGATCATGTGAGATTTTGAATACCCGTAATCCTATCTTCACATTTCAGAATTTGAAGCAAGACTCTGCAGCAGAGCAGAGGAAGTATGAGCTCTTTAGACTTAGCTCGCAACGGGCAAAGGAGAGAATTCACCTTCTCAGCCTATACAAAAACAAATCAGCAAAATGAAGGAATTCAAAGTAAGTCTACATTCAGGGATTTAATCAGTGATATTTATTGAGCGCTTACTGGGTGCAGAGCACTGTATTAAGCACTTGGGAAAGTATAACAAAGTTGAGTTAGACATGTTCCCTTCCCAAAAGCAGCTCATAGTCTAGAGATTAGCTTGCAGTCTAGAGGCTTAGAAAAGTGCTTGGCACATAGTAAGTGCCTAACAAATACCATCATTATTATTTTTATTATCTAAAGACCGATGAAAAGCAAATTTAATTTTAACTTGACCACGTAAACAAGAACCTAAAAAGGACAATTAAAGGGGTGGTGGCTAGTAAGAGATATGCTGCAAAAGATGAAAAATGTACATCAGGAAACAGTAATAGTAGTATTTATTAAGTGCTTACTATGTGCAGAGCACTGTACTAATCTCTGGGAAAAAATGCAAAGGTGGGAATTAGGCTTGGTCCCTGTCCCTTGAAGGGTTCACAGCCTAAACCAGGGAGGTTACTAGGTAAGACTGACAGTTTTAATTTTAAAGGCCAACAATTTAATTCAGCTGTAGCACAAAGATAAGAACTTTCCACCATATTTTGAAATTTTAAAATGGAAATCTTAGGGAATTACCCCGATGCTAGCAAAAGCAGATGTGTGCCTGAAAACTTAAATATCGTATGGGAAAAAGGTGCTACTTAAATATGAATATGTGAGGAAGTACATAGTGTAACTCAAGTTTTGAAAATTCTAGGGCTGTCTGAGTTCATGCAGGGACTGGTGAGGATGCGAGTCAGTAAAATTATTTTCTGGAAGCGACCCCGATTATTCATTAAACTCAGACGTTTTGGAATTGGTCCAATGGTCTATCTCTTTGTGGAGATGTGATAATTGGGATATTGGTGGGGCTAGCTCATTTTAGCTATGCTTTACCATATTACTTAGGGACTATGATCTCATCTTTCACAGAATCTGTTCTGGCCCCTCTAATCCCCTTGAAACATCCATCCTGCTAATTCCTCCTGCAAGATGACTTTATCCCCTGAGGGTTTAATATATTCTTGATTCTCCCTTCTCTTCAAATGCTGAACAGGCTCCATTTCTGGGGCAGTCCTTGGGTGCTTTTTCAGTGTAGAGCATAATCGTAAAAAATTCGAAAACCAGTTTAATCTCCAGGTACGGATGTCCAACTAGAACCTCTTTGTACCCATTAACCTCTGGACAGTTTGACTTCCTGCACTGGCATTAAACAAGGACGGAGTCATGGCTTAAGCTGCTTTCTTCTGTTATGTTTGTTTCCCAAAGTCTGAATTCTTTCTTGGGTTGGTGCAATCTAGATTCTGGTTTCTAGTCCGTTGTATCTTTTGCTATTACTATTATTACTATGAATAATAATAATAATTGCAGTATTTGTTAAGTGCTTACTTTGTGCCAAGCACTTTACTAAGTGTTGGGATAAATACAAGATAATCAGGATCCACCTGGGGTTCAGAGTATAAGTAGGAGGGAGAACAGATATTGAATCCCCATTTTGCAGAAGAGGGAACTGAGGCACAGAAAAGTGGAGCAACTTGTCACAGGTCACACAACAGTTAGGCGGTGGGGCCGGGATTAGAACCAGTTTCTCTGACTCCGAGGCCTTCGCTCTTTCACCTAGGCCATACTGTTTCTCGTAAACCATCTGCACTGATGGATTACAAGCCGTGAATAGCTCCCGTCCCCTTTCCTGGGTCAGAATAAGAGGTTTCCCCATGTCATACATCAATGGAGGTGTTGCCTGGTTAAGAGAGGGGAGTGTGGAAATTTGCTCAGCCCTCTGCCTTCTTTGGGCTCTCTCTCCCCATTTGCCCTGGACAGGCCTTGCCCTGTAACTCGTTTCAGAAATTGCTAAGAGTTCACATAAGCATCCAGCCTGGGCTTTAAGGCAAACAAGGATTCTAGTAGAGAAATGTCTGGTGGCCACCTATTTGGGGCTGGAGGCTGATGCCAGGCATGGGACTGAAGGAGCAGCACACCAGAAGCAGGAAATCTGCTGGAGGGTTCAATGCCCTGAGGACAGGGGCCAAGGCCAGCTGATGTGAATTTGATGGTAAGTTCAAGTCAAGCGATCAATAAATCCATGGTGCTGTGTAATGAGCGCTATACTAAGCACTTGAGGGAGTACAGTACAGTTGGTAAGCACGATCCCTGCCTTCAAAGAGCTTACAATCTAGCAGTGGAAACAGACATTAGATTTCAAGGAAGGGAAGCATCAGAGCAGCAGGATAGGTACGTTGAGTGAGGTCGGGGTTGGACCAAGTGAATGGGAGAGGCAGTAGGGAAGGTAAATTAGGTGGAGGAATGAAAGTTTAGTCTGGGAAGACTTCCTGGATGAAATATGATTTCAGTAAATCTTTGAAGATGGGAAGAGTATCGGTCTACCCCTGTGGAGTCCTCTGTCCCAGTGTGATGCGATGACCCAGAGCCAGGATAGTGAAGCTGTGGAGACGCATTGCCCCGCAGGCAAGTGGGGAGAGCAGGTGGTAGGATAAGCACGACCCCCTCAACCCTGTTCTGGTCCCCATCCCCACCTACACCCATGTCTTCACCTCCTCCCCTGGCTGCTGCACCATCCCAGAGCCCCACAGGCGATTATGGCTGATTCACTGACCTGAGCCAATCTCTGTATCCTGCCTGGCTGTCTCTGCCCTCGCCTCCCTTCCCCTCTCTATCTTGTGGTGCCCACTCACATTCCTTCAGTGGCATTTATTGAGCACCTTCCAAATTAAGCACCACGAAAAAAATGCTCTTGTGAGAATTAGACTTGGTAATGGTTCCCTCAGGGCTCACTCTTGAAGAGTATGGTGGGGATGGAAGGAGTGGGTAATGGATAAATAAGAAACAACAAATCCAGAGAGCCAAAGAGGCAGGGATGATGAGAAATACGAGGGCAATGGAGCCCTGTGAATAGAGGAGCAGAGCTTCTGTCTCAGTGCTGCTTGGCCGGTCAACAGTCACAACTGCCACAGTCTTCCCAAAGTTCTAAAAGTTGGGGGCTCAAGCCGCTAACGGATTCTCACCCTTTCCGGCTGGAGGGTGGGGCCCCCGAGTGGCATGGAAGGAGGTGGGTGGGGGTGGGGGATTTGGGGGGGGGCGGTCCTCTGGGCTATGGAATTTGATGCTTCAGTTCTGGAAAAGCCAGAGCTCTCACCACTTCCCTCTCCTCTCACTGGCTGGGCAGGGACTGTTTCCGTTTACCGTTATTTTGTACTCTCCCAAGGGCTTAGAACAGTGCTCTGCACACAGTAAGCACTCAATAAATACTACCGAATGAATGAATGCATGATTTAGGGAGGTTCCCAGTGGCTGCTTCACCCCCTCCCCCTTCCCAAAGTGTGATGCTACCAGGTCAAAATTTGTCCGGGAACTGGGGTGGGTGTTATGGACATATCTTTAAATTATACAGTATAAATTATTCATTTATAATACTGTCTCCCCCTCTAGATTAATAATAATGTTGGTATTTGTTAAGCGCTTATTATGTGCAGAGCACTGTTCTAGGCGTTGGGGTAGATACAGGGTAATCAGGTTGTCCCACGTGAGGCTCACAGTCTTAATCCCCATTTTACAGATGATGTAACTGAGGCACAGAGAAGTGAAGTGACTTGCCCACAGTCACACAGCTGATGAGTGGCAGGGCTGGGATTCGAACCCATGACCTATGACTCCCAAGCCTGTGCTCTTTCCACTGAGCCACGCTGCTTCTCTAAGACTGTAAGCTCCTTGTGGCCAGGGAATGCATCTATCAACTCTGTAGTTACACGACCCCCCTGAGTAGCCTTTTTGAAGGCACATTTCCTTCCAAGAGGCCTTCCCTAAGCCCTCATTTCCTCTTCTCCCACTTCCTTCTGCGTTAACGTGATTTGCTCCCTTTATTCACCACTCCCCATCCCAGCCCCACAGCACATTTGTAGTACCTCTGATTTATTTATTTATATTAATGTCCGTCTCTCCTTCTTGACTGTAAACTTGTAAGCAGGGAATGGGTCTACCAGCTCTGTTACATTGTTATATTGTACTCGAACAAGCACTTAGCACAGTGCTCTGCACCCAATAAGTGCTCAGTAAATATGATTGATTGATTGATTGATTGGAGCTGACTTTCCTTTAAGCCACTTGTGAGAAAAACAGGGGTTTACCAATTCCCAACCAGCTTATCACGAAATCCCTGTCCACTCTACCTTCACAACATCTGTCCTTTTCTCTAAATTCAAACTGCTATTACGTTGATCCAAGCACCCCTCACTTCCCAACTTGACTACTGCATCTGCCTCCTCGCCAATGTCCCGATCTCCTGTCTCCCCACTCCAGTCCATTCTTCACTTTGCGTCATGGATCGTTTAACAAAAAATCCATTCAGTCCATGTCTCCCCACTCCCCAAGACCCTCCAGTGGTTGCCCGTTCCACCTCCGCATCAAACAGAAACCTCTTACCACCCCCCCTCCCCGGCTTTAATGCACTCAGTCAGCTCTCCCCATCATATCTTATTTCACCGATTTCCTACTACAGCCCAGCATGCTCACTTCACTCCCCTAATGCCAACCTACTCACCAATTCCTTGCTTACCTGGAACTCCCTCCCCCTTCATATACAACAGGAGATCACTCACCTCATCTTCAAAGCCTCATCAAAATCACATCTCCTTCAAGAGGCACTTCCCTGACTACTTTCTCATTTCCCCTTTTCCTTCTCCCTTCTGCGTCTTCCTTGCGCTTGGATCTGTACCCTTTAAGCACTTGATATTCACTCCATCATCAGCCAGCCCTTGTTTTATATAATTTATATATCTATCTATATATATTATATATACACAATTTGTTTATAATAATTTATTTGTAATAATATTGTAATATTTGTAATAATATAATTTGTTTATACATTTATTGAGTACTTACTCTGTGCAGAGCACTGTACTAAGCGCTTGGAATGAACAAGTCGGCAGGGATATCTGTCTCCCCCTTTAGACTGCTATTTCCTTGTGGGCAGGAACTGTGTCTACCAATGCTTTTGTATTGTACTCTCCCAAGCACTTAGTATTGTGCTCTGCACATGGTAAGTGTTCAATAAATGCAATCGATTGATTATCAAAGTAATCATCACTACAAAAGAAAGGCCTGTTTGTGCTGAAAGAGAGGGGTGTGAGAAACTGAGAAACTCTCACAGTGATCAGACCTGTTTCTAGTTCACTGAAGAGTTTTCTATTTTAATATAACTGGAAAAAAGTTGGGGCCTATCATCCTGACTAGGAAATTTATAAACTCCATGTGAAAAATCAACAGAAAATCAATCACTGTAGTGAAAGGGGAATGAATAAAAGAATGATTAAAAATTAAAGGATGAAAAATAAAATGTAATACTTGGGTCCAGTTTACTCATCCCTCGAGCCATTCTCAGGGACAGTTAAAAGCTCCAACCAAAATATCAATGAAAGAAAATGAATCACTGAAAGACATTCATAGCTGAAATAATATAATGAAAAATAGAAGCTCCTTTGTCATTTATTTCTCAGATGTTCTAGGAAAATGTCTGCTTTCAATATTTCTAAAATTTCTAGGTATAGTTTAGTATCCATATCTATTCAAATTAAAGGTAAATTTTATTACAAGATAAAATATGCTAAAATATTTAAAGGGCATTCAACTTAATATATTCTTGCATTGAAAATGTTTCCAAAAGCTACTAAAGCAAGTATCATGGTTTAAGTGAAAAATTGCAGGTGGCGGGCACCCCAGACAGGAATTAACGAGCACGGGAAGATCTTTGGTCCTTGCTGATAGGAGAGGTGAGAGATGGGGTTCCAAAACAGAACTCCTCATCTTCCCCACCCAAATCCTGTCCTATCCCTGACTTCCCTATCATGGTAGACAAGACTACCATCCCTCCTGTCCCACAAGCCTGTAGCCTTCGCAATATCCTCGACTCCTTTAACTCATTTAACCCATATATTACGTGGGGCACAAAATCCTGTCAGTTCTACCTTCACAACATCTCTAGAATCCACCCTTTCCTCTTCATGTGACCTGGACCACCTTGATCCAAGCACCTATCCTATCCTGTCTTGACCACTGCATCAGCCTCCTCACTGACCTCCCTGCCTCTTGTCTCTCCCCACTCCACTCCACACTTCATTCTGCTGCCTTAATCATTTTTCTCAAAAAAAAGTCCTGTTCACAACTCTGCACTCCTCGAGAACCTCCAGCAGTCACCCATCCAACTCCACATCAAACAGAACTCCTTAACACTGGTTATAAGGTACTCAGCTCTCTTCTTCCTATCTTACCTTGCTGATCTATTACAACCCAGTCCACATGCTCTATTCTCCTAAT
Organism: Ornithorhynchus anatinus; assembly: GCF_004115215.2. Taxonomy (NCBI): domain Eukaryota; kingdom Metazoa; phylum Chordata; class Mammalia; order Monotremata; family Ornithorhynchidae; genus Ornithorhynchus; species Ornithorhynchus anatinus. Next base: position 47,522,336 of record NC_041730.1, on the reverse strand, counting down.
TCAAACGTACTCTCTGAACCTCATCTCATCTATACTGTTGTCAACCCCTTGTTCACGTCCTCCCTCTGGCCTGGGACTCCCACCCCTTCATATCTAACAGACCACCACTCTCCTTGCCTTCAAAATTATTCTTAAAACTCTTGCAACTAGGCTTCTTGCAAGCAGGGAACATTTTTACCAATTCTCTGACATTGTAGTCTCCCATACCCTTAGAAAAGTGCTCTGCCCACAAGTGCTCGATAAATACAATTAATTGATTGCAATCACATCTCCTCCAAGAGGCCTTCCCTGACTAAGCCTTCATTTCCCCTACTGACTCTCCCTTCTGTGCTGCCTATGAACTTGTGGTGCACCCCTTGAGCACTTTGATGCTCACCCCAGCCCCACAGCACTTATATCCATTTCCTTATACTCTATTTCCCCAACCTGTAGTTTATTTTAATGTCTGTCTCCCCCCAGTCAAATGCGAGCAGGGATTGTGCCTACCAATTCAATTGTACTGTAGTTTTCTCAAGAGCTCAGTACAGTGCTCTGCACGCAGTAGTGCTCTTTAAATGCCACTGATTGTCGAATGCAAAGGGGTCCCAGGTTTGTGGAAGCGAGAGTCCGAGCTTGGACTTTTTCCCCATTTGGTTGAAATAATGATAATGTTGGTATTTGTTAAGTGCTTACTATGTGCAGAGCACTGTTCTAAGCGCTGGGGTAGATACAGGGTAATCAGGCTGTCCCACGTGAGGCTCACATCTTAATCCCCATTTTACAGATGAGGTAACTGAGGCACCGAGAAGTCAAGTGACTTGCCCAAAGTCACACAGCTGACAGGGGGCAGAGCCAGGATTAGAACCCACGACCTCTGACTCCCAAGCCAGAGTGCTCTTTCCACTGAGCCACACTGCTTCTCTTAACGGCCTGGACACGGGGCACCCAAAACCAAGAGAGTGACCCGGAGAGACCAGGCCAGCCCCAGACAGGTGTGAATAATTTGTGTGGGGTAGTAGTGGGTGAGACTCTGGCTGTGCTTGAGGGGGATGAGGAATGGGGGAGTGGAAGAGATGGAAGAGGGAAATGTCACTGCTGTGTCTTGGGTCTGGCTGGGATTCCCTGCTGTGCCCTATCTGGGCCACAGAGTAAATGCCCAATAAATGCCTTCAACTGATTAATGGGGGCTTTGAAAATGGGGAGAGCAGCAGACAATTGTAGATGGAGAGGGAGGAGTTCCAAGCCAGAGACAGGGCATGGAAGGGGTTGGTGAAGAGAAAGATGAAATCGGGGCCAGCGAGTAGGTTGGAATGTATGCTAAATGTGCAGGCTGCCTGTAGTAGAAAGTCAGCAAGGTAAGAGGAGAGGGAGAGCTGATTGAGAGCTTTAAAGTTGGTGGTCAGGGGTTTCATTGATGTGGAGGTGGGTGGGCAACCACTGGAGTTCTCAAGTGGGGAGACATGGACCGAAAGCTGTGGACCGTAAGTGTGTCTGAGGCAGGGAACATATCTGCGAAATTATACTGCACACAGTTCACATTCAATCAGTACCATGGACTGACTGAAAGATTTTTCATGATGACATCAGTCTCCTTGCCACTCTCGGAGAGACCCCATCTCCCGCTCTTCCCAAGGACAACAGGAGGAGCCAGCCCACTTTATACCCCCTTCCTGAGCCAGGGGGTTGATCAGATGGCCTCTAAAAGGTCCTGCCACTATGACTGATTCAGACTGTAAGCTCATCCTGGGCAGGGAATGTGTCTATCATTCTTTTGTACCCTCCCAAGCGCTTAGTACAATGCTCTGCCCACAATAAGCGCTCAATAAATGTGATTGAATGAATGGTTCTGGAATTGATTAGCCTCCTCCTGCCCCAGGGTGTGACATCATGAGCCCACCACCCTTCACCTGAGCCACCCAGGAACTGGAAACAGAATATGAAGGGTCAACTGCTTTGCTTCTCAACCTGTCTATCCTGACCTGGCTGTGGAGGGGGTGAATTTCAAAACCTGCTGAGAAAAAGCCTCATTTCACCTCATGGCTGTGCTACATTCAGTCACAAGGTGTCCTCCTAACTCAGTGTTCCCGCCTTCCCTGGTCAGAACCCACTAGTTTGGGGGTTTTTTTTAAAGTGGTATTTGTTAAGTGGTTGTTAAGTATCTGTAACGGATCATGAGAGAAGACAGGACGTTCTGGAGAAAATATATCCATAGAGTCGCTAATGCATCGGAAACAACTCGACGGCACTTGATCATAATAATATTTAAGTGCTTACTATGTGCCAGGCACTGTACTAATTGCTTGGGTAGATGCAAGCCGAACAGGTTGCACTCAGTCCCTGTCCCACATGGGGCTCGCAGTCTTAATCCCCATTTCACAGATGTGGTACAGAGAAATGAATTGACTTGCTCAACGTCACAAACAGACAGCAAGGGTCTAGTGGAAAGAACATGGGCCTGTAAATCAGAGAACCTAGATTCTAATCCCAGCTTTGCCACTTGTCAGCAGTGTGACCTTGGGCAAGTCACTTAACTTCTCTGTGCCTCAGTTACCTCATCTGTAAAATGGGGGTTAAAGATGGTGAGCCCCATGTGGGATATTGACTGTGTCCAACCTGAATATCCTTTTTCTACTCCAGTGCTTAGAATAGGCCTGGCACAGAGTAGGTACTTAAATACAATTTTTAAAAAAAGTGGTGGAGTTGTGATGAGAACCCAGGTACTCTGACTCCCAGCCCGGGCTCTTTTCACTAGGCAGCACTGCTTTCCTGGTCTGCTTCACTCTCAGTAATCATCACCCTGGCATTTGTTCATTACTTTCGGTGCATCAAGCACTGTGCTAAGTGCTGGAGTATATGCAATCCAATCATAAACACTCCCCACCTGACATGGGACACACACACTCTAAGGAGAAGTGAAAGTGAGGCAGAGAGGCCAGATGACTTGCCCAAGGTCACACAGCAGGCAAGTGGATTCGGGATTGACAGTTCAAAAATTAAGAAGTCAAGAAACATTGAGAGCTGAAGACTGTGATTTTTTTTAACTAGTTTCAACTCCCCTCTCCTTCCTCTGCCGTCTTTAGAAGAAGGGGTAATATAATGGATAGAGAATGGGTCTGGGAGCCAGAAGGTCATGGGTTCTAATCTCAGCTCTGCCACTTACCTCCTGTATGACTTTGGGCAAGTTAGTTCACCTCTCTGAGCCTCAGTTTTCTCACCTGCAAAATGGGGATTTAAAGCCTGTTCTCTTTACTCCTATGAGGCCCCATGTGAGACAGTCCAACCTGATTAACCTGTATCTCTCCCTGTTCTTTAGAACAGTGCTTGACACATAGTAAGTGCTTAACAAATACCATAATAATTATTATTACCATTATACTAGAAGAACCAGCTGTTTAGTTTTGTCAATCCCCACTAAGTAAACCAGGGGGCCTTGTGTTCTTTCTAGACTGTAAACTTGTTATGGGGCAGGGAAGATGTCTGCAATTTCTGTTTGTATTGTACTCTCCCAAATTCCTAGTATAGTGCTCTGCACATAGTAAGCACTCAATAAATTACAAACTGGATTGATAGATTGATTGAAAAAAAGTATTCTTCAGGCTCTGTTTTGGCTCAACAATGTCCAGTTTTGATCTGACCTGCCATTCTTTGATGACTTCTCAGCTCTTCACTTTCAGATAAAACAGAGAGAAACTTTCCCTTTTTTAGAGAATCAGTCAGTCGGATAGTATTTACTGAGTGCTTACTGTGTGCAGAGCACTGTTAGTCAGTGCTAAACAGAGTTGGTAGAAATGCTCCCTGTCCTCAACAAGCTTATGATCACGAGGATTGCCGTATTGTTCTCACTGAGGGCAGGAAACATGTCTACTTATTCCATTTTACTCTTGAAGCACTTAGTGCTCTCCACCCCTAGGCAATTAGCAAATACCATGATTGAACAATTAATTGATAGATTGCCCTCTGATCAATGTCTTGTACCCCACCAGTTAACCACGGAACATTTCCTGTTTGTTTGCCTGGTTCTGTTCTATGGCATATATTTTCCTGAGCCTCTAAATAGGTGTTTGGTTTTTTTAATAGTCTCCAGGTAGCTACTAAATCACTTGTGTTTATAGCTCCTCTTCAGCTTCTTCCTAACGCAGGTTCTATTTTACGCATCACTTTTCTAAAACTAATATCTAGGTGCTATTTTTGTCCACCCCCGGCCCAGAAAAAATGCTCATTTTCATCATTCATTCAATTGTATTTATTGAGCGCTTACTGAGTGCAAAGCACTGTACTAAAGCACTTGGGAGAGTACAATCTAACAGTAAACAGACACATTCCCTGCCCACAAGGAACTCATCTTTCTGCAGTCTCTTTTCCAAGGTGATTTCTCCCTCTCCTCCCTCCTGCACCAGGTTCTCCTCGCTGCTCAGAATTCAAACCCTCCTGTTGTGTTTCCTGGACTCTGCTTGACTTCATCTTCTCCAGGAGAGTTTGATCCTATTGCCAGACCTTCCCTAATTTATTTGGATGGTCCATGTGAGGATAATCACCATCTCCACCTGGCCCAGAGTTACAGTTTCCAAAGAGGACGCATCTGCCGCCCTTCAGCTTCAGGTTATCCTTTCATTCAATCATATTTTTTGAGCATTTACTGCATGCAGAGCACTGTACTAAACACTTGAGACCTGCGCTTGAGATCCTTCAGACCTGTAAGTGCCCAGAACTCTGACCCCGGATGCAAAGATGAGACTTCTCCTTCATCCTCTTACTGCAGGAGAAGCAGCATGGCCTAGTGGAACCACTCAGAGGCTGTGGGTTCTAATCTCAGCTCTGTCTCTTGCCTGATGGGTGACCTTGGACAAGTTATTTCACTTTGCTGTCAGTTTCCCTCATCTGCCAAATGGGGATTTAATAATGGTAATAATAATATTTGTTAAGCATTAATAGTAATTATGGTATTTGTTAAGCACTTTACTATGCGCCAAACACTGTTCTAAGCTCTGGGGTAGATACAGGGTAATCCCACATGGGGCTCACAGTCTTAATCCCCATTTTACAGATGAAGGTAACTGAGGCACAAAGAAGTTAAGTGACTTGCCCAGGGTCCCACAGCAGAAAAGCAACAGAGCTGGGATTAGAACACAGGGTCCTTTTTTTTTTTTTTAAGGGTATTCATTAAGCCATTTACTATGTATCAGGTTCTAAGTGCTGGGGTAGATAAAAGCTAATCAGGTTGGACACAGTCCATGTCCCACATGGGGCTCACAGTCTTAATCCTCATTTTATAGATGAGGGAACTGGAGGCCCAGAGAAATGAAGTGACTTGCCCAAAGGTCACACAGAAGACAGTGGCAATGCTGGGAATAGAACCTAGGTCCTTCTGACTCCCAGGTCCATGCTCTATCTGCTAGTCACCCTGAGAGGGGGTGGTCTCAGGGGAGGTGTGTTTTGGGGAGAATGTGTGTCTCAAGGGAGATGTGTTTCAGTGGAAGTGTGTTTAGGGGGGAGGTGTGTTTCAGGGCAGTCATGTTTTGGGGGAGGTGTGTTTTCGGGGGAGACATATCTCGGAGGAGACGTGCCTCATGTCAGGAGTAGCACGGGGGCCAGAGTGGCTACTGGGGGCCCTGGGCCTGCCCAGCAGGAATTGGAACCCCCTCTCCCGCTGATGGACTGGCAGGGAGGATGAAAAGGTGTCAGGGGTCTTCCTGCTCCTAGTGACCCTCCCTGGGGCCAAAAAGGCCTGGGGTCACCTGGGTTCCCAGCCCAGCCTTCCACCAGGGGCCACCTTTAGCTTGCTTGTCCGGCATCCCTCTGCCGGACCTCTGGACCTCAGAGCTCCCTGCTAGCCCTGGGCCTCTGTTTCTTGGTGGGGAGGGCTAGGTGGGGTCAGAGGTTCCCGGCCTCTGATGCTGCTCCTCAGAACAGGCTGCGTGGCCAAGAGGGTGGCCCCGACCTGGGCTTCATCACAGGAGGGCGGTCTGAGCCGTAAATGAAATCAGAGGAAGAATGAGGGAAGAAACACTGAAATTTGTGTGGGTGGAATAATAGTAATTATGGCACAAGCCTGAGAGAAAGGAGGTCATGGGTTCTAATCCTGACTTTGCCACTTGTCTGCTGAGTAGCCTTGGGCACAGAATGACCTTGTATCTACTCTAGTACTTAGAACAGTTCTTAACACGTAATAATACTTATGGTGTTTGTTAAGCCTTACTATGTGCCAGGCACTGTTCTAAGAGCTGGGGTAGATTTCAATTAATAGGGTTTGACATAGTCCCTGTCCCACACAGGGCTCACAGTCTTAATCCCCATTTTACAAATGAGGGAACTGAGTAGTAAGCGCTTAACAAATACCTTAATAACAGTACTAGTAATAATGGCATTTGTTGAGCATTTACTATGTGCAAGGCACTGTACTAAATGCTGGGAGGATACAAGCAAATCAGGTTGTACAGAGTCCCTGTCCCACGTTTCAATCCCCATTTTACAGATGAGGTAACTGAGGCCAGAGCGCAATGAAATAGACACGTTCCCGGCCCACGACAGTTTAGAGTCTAGAGGAGCCTAGCGGTACAAGACAGAGAAGTGTCACATTCCCCGTGAACCCGGTCTCCAGCAGGGGAGACCGACATAAGAATAGTTACCGAGTAGTCGTCACGATTGGTGGTATTTATTGAGCACTCTCCCTGCGGAGAGTGACTTGCCCAAGGTCACACAGCAGATGAGTGGAAGAGGCAGGATTAGAACCCATGTCTTCTGAGTCTCAAGTCCATGCTCTTGCCATTCTTGTCACTAGACCACACTATCTTAAAACTGAGGGCAGCTTGGGCTTTGAGAGGGTTGGGAGCTCAGAGTGGTGGCTTCAAGGTCTGTGGGTGAAAGAGACGGGGGGCCTGCTGGGCTGGGGGCTGCTTGCAGGCTGGGGCAGGCCAGAAGGTTAATCTGGTCAGGGGGACTGGCTGGCAATGGCTGGATCGATGGAAGGCTGGCACTGGTTGGAGGCCTGGCACTGGCTGGTGTTAGATGGCTAAGTGGAGCGATGGTGCTGACTGAATAGCCGGCATAGGCTGGCACTAGATGGCACTGACTGGAGTGCTGGTGCTGGCTGGTACTGACTGGTTTGCCTGAAATGGTCTGGACAGACAGAGGGCTGGTACTGGCTGGAGGTCTGGCTTAGTATGGCATTGCTGACACTGGTTGGATAGATGGCAGGCTGGCACTGGTAGGAGCTCTGGCACTGGCTGCCAGCACCTGTTGCTGCCTTTAATTGGATGGACTGATGGAGGATTGATGTCAGCCAGAGAGCTGGCGATGGCTGGCGGTGACTTTTGCTTGCTGGCTGGCTGGAGGGCATGCATAGGTTGGCACCAGCAGGCATTGGTTTGATAGGAAGGCTGGCACTGGTCGATGGACGGACGGTTGGTACTGGTTGGTGTTGGCTGGCATTGACCATAAGGGTGGAGGGTTGGTGTTGACTGGCAATGGCTGGCATTGGTTGAGTGTCTGACTGGAGAGCTGGCATTAGCTGGAGGACTGGCACTGATGGACAGTTGGCATTTATGGAAGTGGCTCACTTTCCTCACCTATAGTTCAAGGGTGGCCAAATCTTCCTCAGACCCCGCCCGCCCAGCCAAAACTGCAGCAGAAGTGGCTCAGCTTAGTAGAAAAGCCAGGGCCTTGGAATCATAATCCATTTGTCTACTGTGTGACCTTGGACAAGATAGTTAACTTCTCGGAGCCTCCGTTTCCTCATCTGTAAAATGGGGATTAAATCCTACTCACTCCTACTTGGGTTGTGCTCCTCCAGACTGTAAGCTCACTGTGGGAATGGAACACATCTACCAACTCAGTTGTAGTGTACTCTCCCAAGTGCTTAGTACAGTGTTTTGCACACAGTGAGTCCTCAAAAAATACCACTGATTGATTGATTAGCTCATGACTCCCATGTGGGACAGGGACTGAGCCCAACCTGATTATATTATATCTATCCCAGTGCTTGGTACAGTGTTTGGCACATAGTAAGCACCTAATAGTTCCATTTAAAAAAAAGGAGTGCTATCAGCTCAAATGCAACAGGAGGATCAGATGATCACCAGTGGCATTTATTGAGCATTTACTTTATACAGAGCACTGTATTGAGCAGCTGGGAGCGTGCCATAGATTTAGACTTGGAGCCCCATGTGGGACAGGAACTGTGCTCTATTTGACTGACTTGTATCTACCGCAGTGCTTAGAACAGTGCTTGACACATAAGTAAGCACTTAACAAATAACATAAATGAATCAATGATTAAGTAATTAACTATGATTCCTGCCCTCAAGTAGCTTACAATCTAGAGAAGCAGCATGGCTTGTGGCTAGAGCTTGGGTCTGGGAGTCAGAAGGTCATGGGTTCTAATCCTCCTCTGCCACTTGTCTGCTTTGGGACCTTGGGCAAGTCACTTCACTTCTCTGTGCCTCAGACACCCATCTATAAATGGGGATTGAGATGGTGAGTCCCACGTGGGACAGGGACTATATCCAACCCTATTTGCTTGAATCCACCCAGTGCTTAGTACAATGCTTATTACAGAGTAAGCACTTAACAGTATTATTATATTATCATATCATATCGAATCGTAGGAGTCTTGGTGCCCCTGCAGGAGAAGAGAAGGTGGAGGGAGACGGAAGTTCAATAGGGTGTTCATGGGGCGACATGAAGCCATGTTTTCCAGGTCCTCTGTGACCTGTCAAGGACACCACTAGCCATGAGTGATTTGGACAGGGCAGGAAAGGCGGCAGGGATGCCAGGATGGCAGCGGGATGAATCCAGTGAGGCATGGGACTGAGAAGTGGCCCCTCAGGGCCAGGAAGAACTTCCTGGAGACCTCTCGGGAGAGAACCCATCTCACCTGCTCAGGGACATTTAGCTCACTTGTCCACGGCCCGGGCCCAGTCTAGTGCGGGTTCTAGATTTCAGAGAGCTTGATCAAGCCCAACCCCATCCCCCCATCTTCTAACTCAGGGACCATTACACAGCTGCTGAGAACTCTGTCTGTACCCTCTCTCCCGTCCCCCGCACAACCCAACACCATACATAGGCATCGACAGCCATAAGTGACCCAGTGTGTCCACCCTCTGTCCATGAGCAATTTTGTGTATGAGCCAATGGCCACTAACTACTTTATGTAAACTCATAAGTGCAGGGAACATGTCCACTAATTCTGTTGTATTGTACTCTCCAAGCACTTAGTACAGTGCTCTGCACATAATAAGTACTCAATAAAAACTATTGATGGATTGATTGTGTGTGCACCAACAGCCACAAGTGGTGTGCTCCCACAGGCCAGGGGGATGGTGGCTGTGTGTACTATGGGAACAGAGATGAGGAATTGAGTAGAAAATTATCTCCTGAGCTCCTTCACTCTCACGGTGATGGTGCTGCGCCTTGTGTCACCTCCATCCAGGCCACGCTCTCTCACTAGCCACCGGCCCAGTTCTTCCTGTCAGCACCTCATACCTACTCGTAATTTTCCGAGAAGCTGGCTCAGCTGCCTAGCTGACTGACCGCCGTTGAAAATCTGGCTCTGTCCATGACCGATCTCTCAGATGAGAAAGAAAAGGATGAAAAGATGAAGTCTCCTGCACCGGTCAGGTGGCTGCAGGGTGACATGGCCAATGGCCAAACCACAAGGCTACTGACTTCCCACCTGGACCAGATGCCAAGGCCACGGTAAAGTGGGCAAGACTACGCTAGGGTAGTCTTCTCTTCAAAAAACTTCCCCACCTCCCATCCAAAGTCCTGAAACCGATCCCGGACACCTGCCTTCATTTCCTCTCCACCAACTCTCCTCTTGATCCACTCAGTCAGGCTTATCAACCCTCTGAGACCATGTTTCCTAGGTCACCGATGACCTCCTTATAGCAGACACAGGGCAGAGCCAGAACTAGAACCCAGGTCCTTCTGACTCCCAGGTCTGTTCTCTCTCCACTAAGACACACTGCTTCTCAAACACTATTTTTAACCATTACTAGTTCTCCTATTACTAGTATTATTACCATCACTAGTACTGTCTTTGCCCCAGCATGGGAAACGGCTTAAACACCAACCTCATCCCTGTGCCTTCACCAGAACAGAAACCCGACTGGTCCTCAGACTGAAATTCACCATGAAGATGGGGGTGTTCAGGGAATCGATGCTTAGAATTCCTTAACTCCCATTCTCTCCTAGACCCCCTCCAATCTGGCTTCCGTCCCTCCACTCTACCGAGACTGCTCTCTCTAAGGTCACCCATGACCTCCTTCTTGCCAAGTCAATGGCTCCTACTCCATTCTAATCCTCCTTGACCTCTCTGCTGCCTTTGACACTGTCGACCATCCCCTCCTCCTCCATACCTTATCTCACCTTGGCTTCACGGACTCTGTCCTTCCTGGTTCTCCTCTTACCTCTCTCTGGCCGGCCATTCTCGGTCTCCTTCGCTGGAGCCTCCTCCCCCTCCATCCTTTAACTGTTGGAGTTCCTCAAGGGTCAGTTCTTGGCCCTCTTCTGTTCTCCATTTACACTCATCCCTCGGTGAACTCATCCGCTCTCACGGCTTTGACTACCATCTCTACGCAGATGACATGCAGATCTACTTCTCCGCCCCTGTCCTCTCCCCCTCCCTTCAGGCTCGCATCTCCTCCTGCCTCCGGGACGTCTCCACCTGGATGTCGGCCCGGCACCTAAAACTCAACATGAGCAAGACTGAGCTCCTCATTTCCCTCCAACCCGGTCCTCTCCCAGACTTCTCTATCACGTGGATGGGCACGACCATCCTTCCCGTCTCTCGGGCCCGCAATCTCGGTGTCATCCTTGACTCATCTCTCTCGTTCACCCCACACATCCTATCCATTACCAAGACCTGCCGGTTTCACCTCTACAATATCGCCAAGATCCGCCCTTTCCTCTCCACCCAAACGGCTACTTTACTGTTACGGGCTCTCGTTATATCCCGGCTAGACTACTGTGTCAGCCTTCTCTCTGACCTCCCTTCCTCCTCTCTCGCCCCGCTCCGGTCTATTCTTCACTCCGCTGCCCGGCTCATCTTCCTGCAGAAATGATCTGGGCATGTCACTCCCTTCTTAAACAACTCCAGTGGTTGCCTATCAACCTCCGCTCCAAACAAAAACTCCTCACTCTAGGCTTCAAGGCTCTCCATCACCTTGCCCCTTCCGACCTCTCCTCCCTTCTCTCTTTCTACCCGCCACCCCGCACGCTCCGCTCCTCTGCCGCCCACTCCTCACCGTCCCTCGGTCTCGCCTATCCCTCCGTCGACCCCTGGGTCACGTCCTCCCGCGGTCCTGGAACGCCCTCCCTCCTCACCTCCGCCAAACTGATTCTCTTTCCCTCTTCAAAACCCTACTTAAAACTCACCTCCTCCAAGAGGCCTTCCCAGACTGAGCTCCTCTTCTCCCTCTGCCATCCCCCCTTTACCTCTCCGCAGCTTAACCCTCTTTTTCCCCTTTTCCCTCTGCTCCTCCACCTCTCCCTTCCCATCCCCACAGCACTGTACTCGTCCGCTCAACTGTATATATTTTCGTTACCCTATTTATTTTGTTAATGAATTGTACATCGCCTTGATTCTATTTAGTTGCCATTGTTTTTACGAGATGTTCTTCCCCTCGACTCTATTTATTGCCATTGTTCTTGCCTGTCCGTCTCCCCTGATTAGACTGTAAGCCTGTCAAACGGCAGGGACTGTCTCTATCTGTTGCCGACTTGTTCATCCGAAGCGCTTAGTACAGTGCTCTGCACATAGTAAGCGCTCAATAAATACTATTGAATGAATTTCACTAGGAGGCCAGGTCGTGGAAATGATCTGAGCTGCGAACCTGGACCCAGCTCTCCCTGGCCTAGGTTTTAATGAAAGAATTCTCTCCCAGTTCTACTGTCTGCTCTTTCTCCATCTCTTTTGCTGGGTCGTCTTCCTCCTCTCGCCCCCTAACTGTGGGGTTCCTGGAAGTCTCCATTCTAAATCACCTACTCTTTTCCCTCTACCCTCACTCTCTTGAGTTTATCAGCACGTATTCTTTCAGTTACCACCTCTATTTTATGATTCCCAGATCTACCTCCCGCTTGAAGTCTGCTAGGCCACATTTCTCCTGCTTTCGAAGCCACCTGAAAACCCACCCATCTGGAAGTCAGTCAGTCAGTCAATTATATTTATTGACCACTTACTGTGTGCAGAGCACTTTACTAAACACCTGGGAGAGTACAAAATGACAATAAACAGACACATTCCCTGCCCACGATGAGCTCACAGTCTAGAGGGCAAGCGTTCCTCAGCTAATCCACAGCTTTCAGATAATAATGATAATAATAGCGGTATTTGTTAAGCTAATCCACAGCTTTCAGACAATAATAATGATAATAATAATAGCAGTATTTAAGCA